>NC_083760.1:22041156-23382480 GCF_963514075.1 Conger conger
TGTAGTGTAACATCTTGGTGAAGGTCGAAAAGCCAAAAGCTCTGTATGCTTTTATATATCACTATTGACTACAGTTTTTTTTTTTTAAACCTGTAAAATGAAATGTATACAATACATACAAAATCCTATCCCTTTATATTCTGCTTAAGAATAATGTTTTAAAATGTAATGATTGAAATTTGTTCAACTGAAAGCACAAAAGTCCTTGCACATTAAGAAAACAGAAGTGGGTTAACTTGTATTACACATTCATACTTTTTCCATGACTTGACTTGACATGACTCTTTCCCATGAATACTATTTGTAAACCATGCAGTAGACCAAACTACCGTACAAGTACACAGTGAACCAAACTGTTTGCCAGATAGCTGGCAGAGTACGGCTGTCCTGCGATCCTTCCAGCTGTAGTGTTATAATTAGCAGGGATTTAGTTTTTTCCATTGGGGGAGAGACCTTTCCTCTCTGCTAAACTCCACCTAAGAAGCGGGACCAGGGACCGGACGCTCCAGCATCGATACCGTATGTTTCCGGACCAGGATACTTGGCTGTGCGCTAAATGGCAGTGAACGAGTGCTCAGGCAATCTCATCCTGGCCGTCACTATCTGCACCCCACCCCCCCACCCCCCCTTCCACCTGCCTCATTGATCTGGCACTCACGCACGCAGACAAACGCCGACCTTGCATTAAGGAGAGACTCGGATCGGCAAGATGCATTTCACGTCTGCCTCTTAATTGGAGAGATGTATTTACTTTATTTTGATTGTACTTGAAAATTACACTTGAAGGAGGAGGAAAGGGGGGGGGGCAGGAGAACTGAAGAGTAAAGGAGATAAGGAAAAGAAGACTACTGGGAAGACTACTAGCCGCTCAGCCAGTACTTCCTCTAAAATAAAGGAAGTGGTGAAACCTAATCTGGGAGGAGAGGGGGGGGGGGTGGGATCGGGTGGGTGGGGCCAGGTCAACATGGATCAGGGGCTGATGATGTCACATCTATACCAGGTTGAGAAGATGGTCGACTGGGGTAAGGTGACCAAGTGATAACTGGGGGGTCTTAAGCATCATAGTATCCCAGTCAGCTGACATTATATGTAGTAAATATAACAGGCATGCTCAGCGGGCTTATATTGTAATAGGTCTACAGCAATAAAAATCTACATTTAGAAACAATGAGACCAGCAAGCATGGATGTTTTTTTTTCCCCTTGGGTTAGGATGAAGAATTTCATACGGCTATTTAATTTGTCGTAATTTTAAATATACCTCGATATTTATATCAATAGCCATTTTGTCACCCATCAAACAGTGTGCCAGAAAATTTTTGCTAGTTTTAATTCGATGATGTTTAAATCACTTTTAAATCACAATTACCAAAATTATTGATCCCTGTTGCAATTCTGCCTTTGAATACTAACCTCTGCTAATACCCCAACTGTGGAACAAAAGCATATTTTTTAAGACTCAACCTGATATTCAATCTTATCCTGCCATTCCGTTGTACTGTATATCTTGTGTCAGGGAACAGAACTAAACCTCCATTCCTCCATTTTTTGCCATGACACTTGTGATTCATTTATGACCATCGCTACCTATTTTCTGGTCTCTTATTCCTCCAGATAATATATTTGCATTAATATTTCATTGGAGAGTAATGTGATTACATTCTCATTCTGGGACAGACTTTTAACATGCCACATTCTGTGTGGAGATTCCGTTACAGGCCAGGAAATGGTATAGATTGCTTTCTGCAGCCCTGGTAGGGCAGCCACTCAACAAAGAGACTGATCACGCATCTGTTCTATAGACTTTATGAACTCTGTTAAGAAAACACTGTAATTATCCACAAATTACCCACGCTGCTCTATGCCCCTTTTTTAAATATATCAGCTACCAAGAAATAGTGAGCTGTGCTTGCTTCACACGCTTGAATATCCATATAAATGGCTTACCGTTCCCAGTAAATATAACACCCAGGAATTCTCGGTCTAAGCACGCGATAATAGTTAGAGATTTATTTTTGAGACTGCTTTGTTTGCTGTGGCCAGAAGCCAAACCCGAGCACGGACGTTGTGGTGGCATAGAGACATCATGATGCAGGTGAAAAGAATGAGAAGCCTGGCAGTTGGTATCGGTTGGCAGGTGTTGTATAAATAGGACGGTGACTGCTAGGCAAGGGTATGGGTATTTACGCGTAGATGGCCATAGACGTGTTATTAGAGATGAGTTATGTCGGTGGAGTTCCACCAAGAACATGAAACACGACCTCTTTCCACAACCATGGATATCGTCTTCCTGACCATAATTTTCTTAGCGGGGAAAAAAACTCTTATATCCATACCCTAAATAGAGCCTTTTACGCATTACGACTGGTGGTAGGAGAGTGTGGTAAACAAGGCTTTGTAATTCTCCAGTATTCTTTGGACCTGGTTAGAAGAAACCCGCCCTTTCTACAGCTCAGAAGAAAGCAACAAATGTTTCCTTAACGAGAGACAGTATCGCCCCATCAGGGTGTTAAATAAACATGACCCCCCCACCCCCGCCTCCACAACCCTGTTCTAAGTCCAGGCCACACGATTCTCATTATTCACATCCTGAGCCTTTTCACCAGGACCAACAAGTCAGACAACAGTTAAATGAAAGTGGCATTAATGTGCAGGCCCAGGTAGAGCTCCCTTCCCAGGAAGCTGTCCAGCCCCATGGCCCGGGGGGGAAGAAACCGATCTGAAAAAATCTATTGGCAGCATGTTTAATTGTCACTGAATTCCCAGTTGGCGCGACTTTAAAAAACCATCCACAGGAAGAGAGCCGAGATGTTCGGAAAACATTTAGCGGATCAATATGCAGGGAGAGCTGAGACTCGGTGGAGTGTGTGCCCAGGGACTCTGCTTTTCCAGTCGGAATACTGTTACACTTCTATTAGTCAGACGCGAGGATCGACCTATTCAGCATATTTTTGTCCCTACCCCAACTGCGCATTGTTAACTGCTGTCTTGGCTAGAGGGTAGGGGTTGGGAGAGGGGGGGAGGGTTGGAATGGGGGTACTGAAATCACTTGTGTTTCCCAAACTGCGGCCAACAATCCTCCCCCGTTATTGGACGGGGGCCATCTCCGTGCCACTCTGACACACGGCAGAGATGACATCACAGCTGCGTCTCAAGAACACGGGGCCCTGGACCTGACGTGGAAAGATCCGTTCCCTCTCCCCCTTCTTCCCGTTACAAAGGTTTAGCGCGATAGCCAAGATCTGTACACCGAGCGAAGTGCTCGGTCGTCTACACCGAGATGCTACACGACAACACCGCCAGCTGAAAAATGTAAGGCTGCCAGGCGGGATAAAACATGACAGAGGGAAAGATGGACGGCTTGTGCGCACCGATGGCTTTACCTTCTTTCAGCATCCCCACTTTCAGACACTTCATGAAGCGGCAGGCTTGACAGGACTTGCGTCTCCTTTTCGTGATCTCGCACTCGTTCGTAGCCGGACAGCTGTACTCGATGTTACCTGAGGAGAACAAGGGCGTGGGTAAAGCTACAGGTCTGGTCTGTGTGTAATGGAAACACCTGGTAATGAGCTGCATTAATCTTTAAGGATCATTACAATTGTACTGTCATCACTCCTCAAGGTACCACCGAGACACAATGATAACATTTTCCTATGGGGAAAAATGCATTTTAACATACCAAAAACTGGAGAAGAACTACTAAATAAAGGAGAAAGAAATACTTTCTTTAATATGAAGAAACAGATAAATAGCTACAGAAGCAAACCTTTTTGTCTTTATGTAAAATAGACCAAAACAAATTTGCAAAGCAACTTCCAGGAAAAGGCATATATGTGAAATTGCCGAGTGAAAATTATATTGAACTAAAATATCTGAGTACCCCTGTGCAACAGCCACAGATATCTCTCTGCATCAAAGTAGCTGAATGTGCACATAATGTTGTGTAAAAACACAAAACAAAAGTATTAACAGGACTGGTTTCCACTCATTTTTGCAAAAGGTTATTTAACCAATAACTAATATATATCTGACTAAAGTGAGGGTTGGTAGAACAGCTTGCTCTGAGAAGGGGAGGAAGCCCCTGTCAAACACAACACAGTCTGCGGGTGAGCAGGGGTTGTCCCATCCGACCAGTCTCTCACAATATTACTGAGGCACTTCATCTCCTTCAGGGAAGGGAAATGAGTGTGTACACACATATACAATTCACAGGTGTATTCACACTGTAAATGCAATTCAAGGACATCCGCCGACTGTATATGTTTGTACTCTATATAAGCATACACATATTTGTTTGTGAGCATAAGCAAGCCAGTTGTGTTGCCACGGTATAATAACCACGGTGTGACGCATGACTCAGTTTCCTTAAGCAGCGAATCCTTAGTAGGGCTGCTCCCTTCCCCCTGGAAAAAGGGGAGTGCTTCAAACCCGGGATGTGAAGCCTACCATTCAAAAGGTGATCCATCTTAAGAAGCAAATCTGTTTCCCTATTTCCCTCCACCACAGACTGCGTTCATATGCGCGATGGAATTCAAAGGTACAAGAGTAAATTCTGCATGTATACAATATGTGAGCACAGCCTATGCGGAAGCCAATTCCACTTTAGCCCAACAGGCTGTCCGAGAGGGAAGCATGGCTGGTGTGCATTGATTACAGCCAATATGGCACATGCCATAGTCCCTAGACAGGCTAAGCAAAGATGGTCAACAACCTGGCTGCACAAAACAAAACTGAACGCAACTGGTATCATTGTAATACTCTGCATTGATTTCACAAATGCTCTTATCCTGTCTAATAAAAATAATAATGATACTCAACATTATGATATTAACAAAATGGAAAATTTAACTTAAATCATAGTTAAAACATATAGTTCAGTGTGCAATGGTCAAAATGAGTTACAGTCTAAATGGTTTTCTATAAATCTCAATTTCAATTTCAGTACCTACTAAGAGCCAAGTGTCCCCTACTAAGAGCCAATTGTCCCCTACTAAGAGCCAATTGTTCTATAAAACTTTGGTTAATTTGGGGTTATTTTCAGCTTTCTTATTGTGAGACTGTTTGCACCTGTTGTGTCACTGTATGATCTTTTAACTGTATTTTCAATATTTGCATCATTATTTTGAGATGTTTTTGTACAGTGAGAAGCCCGGAACACAGCGGCAGTGAGGGGCACTGCAATAAATAAAATATGATTCGCTGACTGAGAAATTTCTTGAATTATGCGGAAAGCAGGTGGTTATTGGGACACACATGCAATCAACACCAGGAGCAACAGAATTAAATGTGCTGTCATTAAAAACAGTGTCTTTTTTCCCATGCCTGAAACTGAAGCAATCTCTACTGCCTTCCCAGATATTAGCAGATGCCTCAGCACAGCAAAAACAAGTCTGTCTTAACAGGTGTTTTAGTCTTGTAATGAGACTTAAAATCAGATTTTTTTCTCTCAAGCGAAAAACATCATATTGTTACTGTTTGCTTGATGGGTGTAATTTTCACACGCCATCGGCAAATGAGTCAAAACCGTATCACCTCATTGGAAATAGTTTTGTCTAGCAAAAAAAGATAAGACTAAAATACTTGTTGATATTGACTTATTCTTTGGTTTTTGCTGTGATTGTTTGAATGAGTCTGACCACAGTATGTGTTTGTGTCCCCTACTCTGGTTCAGATGGACTGGGCTCTTCTTACCTGTGGTACTACCAAGAATACACAAGACGGCCCAGTCAACATTAGCAGGTGCACGGGCACATCCTCACACAGGAATAAGACAACAACCCCCCCTCCCCCGCCCAACCCCCCTCCCAACTGCCCCTTGTGTTACACTCCCTGCCCTGTGACGGCAACTAAAACCACCCCAAAACACCTGCCTGCAGACAGGGACGGTTCATATTTTCCACGAGTCTCCGTGTTGCAGACTACCCCCCCGCCGCCCCCGCAACTCAATACATCTGTCCTCCAGAGGCGAAGGAGGCGCGACCTCCGGGGAGCAGAGGAGGACAGGAGCACCTCCTGCCGCAGGACCTCCATGCAGATGCCACCCTGGCTCCCGGCAAATTGGCTTCATTAATGCGTCCGGCGTCCCCCGCCCACCTGCCCGGCCCCCCAGATCCCCGCGATCACAGGAACCCCGTGCCCCCCTCCCCCCCGGCCCGGTTGTTCGATAGCAGGGCAGGGAGTCCGCGTGAAGGCCCGGTGCGCTTTACATAATGTTCCACCGGACCCAAACCCGGTGTTATTGCTGCTGCCGCTGTTGACTATTTACATACCGTGCGGAAGGACCTGATGCATTATTCAAGTCCATTTCAACTCCCGATTCCAGGACAGCACAATGGAGAAGAATTCCTTCGCAACGCAGTCTGACTTTAAAAAGGGAAAAGAGCCGCCGTCATTCCGCCGTCGGCATTGGGCAACAATGGAGGGGGCTTTATATTTGAGTGCTCTCTCGTCGTGCCCGTGTGTACTTTTTACTGTATTCAAGCGTTTCAATTAGGAGCACTTAGGAATAATGACGGCTTCGGGCCGGGCTGGCATTCTGAATCCTAAAAGTCCTGCCTCGCCGGCCATGTTTACAGGCACGAAAAAATGGAAGGCCCCCCGCCGTTCGAGTGCTGGAACTGTTACGTGTGCGGCCTTTCTCAACACTGTTTATGTTTCCGGTGAAGTGCTATAGAAACCGGCCTGACTTCATTTACATGTGCACTAGACTGTGCCTATTAACGTCCACGCATTGCCCTACATACTGTGAAGCCGGTGCTGCGCATGTAAATCGCCCCACATTGTAGCAAGACCTAGTCTCTCTGTTCCACTTGGCCAGGTGGGTTTTCTTGCCCAGTGGACAAAGAACAACACTTTCTCTGAGATCCGCTCTCTGTTCCCTGACACCGCTAATACAGGCCCCTCTCCGTAGGATTGGCACGTGCGACGAGCTTGACGAATTGTACGCTACCCGTTGGAGCTTTTTTTTTTTTATTATCAAGATGACCTGTAAACGTGTACTTCCGTTATAATAAATATCCCTGTTTTTATTTGAGTCTGATGTCACTGGGCTGTAGTCCAGAAACCGGCACGGCGAAGACAAAAATAATGAACGGGAGCTCGGGAGACCGAAATTAAAACCCCGGCTAAAGCTGGGAAGGAGACAGAACACTTCAATTTAGATGTACTATTAAATCAATCACAATCGTCTCCTCCTTTACTGTACACCCTTCCAAACAGGAAATCTCATCTGTGCACGTCGGAGCAGTCAAATCTGAGAACGCGGGGATTCATTCCAGCCGGCACTGAGCTGGCACTGGGCTCAGACGGGGCCTGTTCGCCGTTTCGCGAGAATGAGGAGAGGCACCACCAAACGCTTCCCTCCAACCCCGCTCTGCTCATTACCGACTGCTGCAATTATGTTAACATTATTGCACAGATCAAGTGGAGGGTCCCCAGATATATTAAATAATTAGAAATTCCTCCTATATCTGGGCGATAAATCATTATGCTAATTTGCTCCGTTCTCTTTGGAATAGGAGTAAATAAAGGTGTGAAAAAACAATGATGAACCCCGATTGCCTCCTTCCTGTTTCCCCGCTTTGTTATTGCGGTGGCAGATGAGGGTAATTAGGCTGGTTTCCTTCCCCGTTCTGTTCCAGTCGGAACGCTCCTATGCAAAGCCCAACGGTCGCGGCGATGCTCACGCCTTACGTTTTTGAATATCTGTCATGCCGTTTCCTGCTATCACATTTCCATCACAACTTCTGCACAGGCAGAGAGAAAGGAGAGCCCACCGCCACCATCCTAGACTGTCAGGAAAATTGGGCAAAGTAGGGGTCCGTTTTTGTCTCTAAGGTACAATTCCAGACTTGACTGGGTCATATTTGTACCCTTAGAATACTAATCTAAAAGGCCAAAGGGTACAACGACCGTACCTTCGAGGGTTCTGCCCCGGAGACATGCCATTGTATCACTATTAGGTACAATTATTGCTCATTTTTTTCTTGCAGTGTAGAAAATATGAAAATTGTGGTTTAGTTCATGGAACATGATAATGCTCAACCTGATCTTTGGGGTGACATAAAATCAAATGAAATTGCAGTGTAGGTAAATGTGTGTGACATTCTAACTGTCTGCAAGACAAACACGGCAGTGCAGTTGACCCTGAATGTTCTCCCTGCCGCTTTGGGTTACAGGAGGTTTTTTCACTTCCCCCCGAGTGTTTGCTGAGCAGAACACGTGCATGGAGGTACACCTGAAAGCCTGCAGACAGCACACTCTCTCTCCCTATCTCCCTCCACATCTCACTCTATCTCTATCTCCCGCTCTCCCTTCTGTACCCTGTCCCTCTATCCCCCGCTCTCTCTCTCTCTCCCTATCTCCCTCCCCGTCTCACTCTATCTCTATCTCCCGCTCTCCCTTCTGTCTCTCTGTCTCTCTATCCCCCGCTCTCTCTCTCTCTCCCTATCTCCCTCCCCGTCTCACTCTATCTCTATCTCCCGCTATCCCTTCTGTCTCTTTGTCTCTCTATCCCCCGCTCTCTCTCTCTCTCTCCCTGTCTCCCTCCCCATCTCACTCTATCTCTATCTCCCACTCTCCCTTCTGTCTCTGTCTCTCTATCCCCAGCTCTCTCTCTCTCCCTATCTCCCTCCCCGTCTCACTCTATCTCTATCTCCCGCTTTCCCTTCTGTCTGTCTCTCTATCCCCCGCTCTCTCTCTCTCTCTCTCTCTCTCTCTCTCAATTCAATTCAAATAAGCTTTATTGGCATGATAAGGGTACACTTACATTGCCAAAGCAGACACTGACATAACAAACATAACAAATAGGCAATATCAAATTGAACTACGATGAACATACAGAATAAATAAATACAATTCTACATTTATACTGCACAATTGATAATCTCTCTCTCTATATCTCTACAGTATATACCTGTATCTATATCCTATCCACAGTATACAGTATATATATGTCCTCTCTCTCTCTCCCTTTCTCTCTCACACACACATGGATGCACATGCATGCACACAGCGCCCAGGAACAGGTCTGCCCGACATCACTGCTGGTCTATTTCAGGTATGATTCTAAAACGGCTGCTCGTCTGACGGTCAGCGACTGAAGCAAGAGCCCTTCATAACGCACACGCCAGAGCCTTGAGTGCCACTTATCTCCACCGCAAATCAAAAGACCAACTTTCTGCTTCACCTTTCACAGAACCGTGGCCATAATTTCACTAAAGATTACAGTCATAATGCTGATGTACGACTGGCCGAATTTGGTCCTATGCTCTTTTTCATTTATTTCTGGCTTAAAAGGCAATGTCATATTGCCGGGCGTATACTGTACGCTCTAACTTAATTTTAAATATTCACAGCGCAGCATACATTACTGCTTTGTGCATTCTATGCCGTGCAATCCAAAGCGGCTCCTAAAAGCATTGTGTCCTGATGTTGACACGTTTCAAAATCCGGTCACATGCGAGGACCACAAGCCCACTTATCTGTCCCTTCCATTAAAGAGAGGGCTAATGTGTTGTGTCCAAAAACACAGTACTGGGTTTACCCAATGGTTATTTTATTACACCAATAAAAGAATTAGGGAGGGGGAAGAAGAAGAAAAAATATTTTTTCTTTATATTTATTTATCTGTCTCAATTTATTTTATGGATTTTCAGGACTCATGCCAGGGGAGAGAGGGAGCCTGTACTTGTAAGTAAATTACAGCAAAACGACAGGTATTCCTCATCAAAATCCAAACTGACTTTTACAGGCTTACTGTCAAGGTCTATTACTTCAGATGAAAAAAAGACTGGTCGGGGGTTCGGTTGGTTTTCAGGCAATTTTGCACCTGGGTTCAAAATGGGGGTACAATAGAGCTCAATAGGAGATTTATGTTTGTGATTGGCGGGGCAGAAGAGGGTGGCGGGTGGTTGTGTGATTGGGGAGAAATGAGAGCGGGAGTGTTTCTACGATGGATGGCGATCCGGCCTGACGTTAATTTGGGCCTTGGCTTGACTAATGTAACTATCTCTATGTGTAAGTTCAGACCAAGGGGCTTTTGGTTGGATGAATAGGTGACAGAAGATGGATCTATCGTTTCCTTTGTTGAAAAGCGACATTGGGTCTTTTTTTCCACCCAGCAATAGGTGGATAAAGAGAGAGAGGAAAAAATGAAGGATAAGGGAGAGAGAGAGAGAGAGAGAGAGAGGGTGAGGGAGAGAGAGAGAGAGGTTGAGGGAGAGAGAGAGCTGCATGTGAGTGAGTATATACCCAACTTTGGCAACAGGACTAAATTGAAATCTTGAAAATATGCCTGTTATTGATTCTGTCTTTCATTAATTCATTTTTTTACTGAGGTGTTGCTCTCACTGCTATATTTTATTCTGATGTAGAAAGTATTTTTACATCTAGTGGCCACATTTTAGCATTATGAATTTGCTAACCCAATCCAAAACCTAATGTAAACCTTTAATTCAATTATGTCTTCTTCTGCCACATGTTTTCACTCAGTGAATAGTAGGGAATAGTGAATAGGTTTGGTAAGTCTAGAACATTCAATTTCCATTTGATCAATGCTGTGCCTTAATATAACATTTATGTTCGACTTGAAATATTATCTATGCTGCAAATGAAGATGAAGAAAGATGGATGTGCTTGTTTTCAGTATACTGAGACAAAATGTTTATTAGAGGTGTTCTAGCTCTATTTTTCTTCAGATCAATTTAATTTATAAAAACTCCATCAGTTCAACTGTGTATCTATATCATGTCACTGACTATCCGCAACAGGATAAAATGATGCAAAATGCAGTAGAATAAATCTCTAACAAATACTGTAGAGTAAACTGCAGTGACACAGGAAGCATCCGATGGTTAAAAAAGCCTTTTTCACACAAGAGGTTCATCCTAACTCTAACTGATTCTAATTAAGTGGCAAATTAAAAGCAACCTTTTTTTGCTTCACTCTCATTAAGGACGCCATCTTGCATTTACAACCCTTGTCAGTCTCATTATTTACTTTATTAATCAGGTCTTGTCTTCCCTTTTCTTCAAGGGCTGCCTTCCTGGCTATTTACTCATGGCTACCATCTCTCGCTTTTTTTCCCCCCTTACACTGGCGCTCGCCTCCCCAAAAAACTCTTAGCGTTCTCCTCCTTCTTCCGGCTGGGACCCAGTTCTGATTATTATTCCATTAAGTGTTCTCCTTTGAAAGACCAGCCGGGTCCCTCTCCAATCTAAAGAAGTCCTCTGGTTTTTTTCCTCCCTTCCCTGAAATTACCCGGCAACGCGTGCCTGAGTTTCTAATTGGCATCCCTCTCCCTGGAGACGGCCCCCTCCCTTCTTTCTAATGAAAAGCCTCGGCCTTAATTACACTTTCCAAACGCTGATTGTTATTGACAAAACTCCTGTGGCTCGGACAAACGACGGCAGATTAGCTCCATTACAGGCAGCCCTCCAAGAAGAAAAAAGAGAGGGATTTGAAATTGACAATGCAAAGTGAGGAAAAAAAGAGAACTCCTTCAATTTTCCTTTCATACACCTCCCTCTCTTAATTGTTCGGTCGCTTGCTCCACTTAAGACGTCCCTTTCTTTTCTGGTCTCCTATTATTTTGCTGTGATACCCCGTGTTCCATCCATGCCTCAGAACAGGGGACAAAGGCCCTGCTGTAAATATATTACTTGAGGGAAAGTGTTCATTTTGTCAATACGTGGGGTTGTTGGTCGCAGTAGGCAGTGTGGGTAAACAGCGGGATTTGGGCTAATGCCTTTGTTTGCCTGCGAATGGTACACAGCCTGTTTAAAGCTGGTGGGACCAGGGGGGTCCAAAATCAACACCTGCAGCTCAGGAGCTGCCGCAAAGCGCTACGCTACAGGGTTAAATCACAGCAAATTCTTTTTAACTGTCTCAAATATGAAACATCTGCCCTAGGCCATGTTTAGGGAGTACCTTCTGGGGTGTGGATATATTTAAGGGAAGACATTTTCTCTGGAAATCTGGAAAAGCCTAAAATTGGGATAGCACCATGTACAAAATTATATATTAGTCAAAATAATTAGCTTTCGATTTTTTTGGATTTGTTTTTCATCTTGCAGATAAATTAGAGATTACTCTGAAATGTACTATATGTCTGATTATTGTGTTAATCACTGATTTGGTGATTGATTTTTAATTTTAGCTTCTCAAACAAGTCTTGCAAACAGGAATGTACCAGAATTGATTGAGTCCAATGATTAATATTGTTCAGATTAATCTGGGCTATAGTACTCAGTGGGGGGCCTACATGGTCCAGTACCTGCCACTAACATGCATACTTGTGACACAGCATGCAACACAACAACACAACCTCCCACTAAAACACTTTCAATTCCCAGGACACAAGGATGGGCAATTCTAACTGCACATGAGCCAGTTGATGATGTCATCACCAGCAGAATACACTCTCCAATGGGGTGGATTTCCTGGATCGCTGAAGGGTCAGTGGTAAGCACACTTGAGGGCTTCCTTAACTTTCCATTCTCAACATACACCTGAGACGATACCATACTGTCTCTGTTGTTTTAGCTTGACCATACATACTGTAATTACGAGGGACAGTAATAGTCAATCCTATTGGTCCTAGTGTTTTTAAAACTAACCTATACCTGTAGCTTTAAAAATCGTATTTATAAGTAAACAAGTTACTATTCAAGTAAAAAACCACAAGAGAGTAACGTTTCCTTGGAAAGACAGGGGGAAAGGGGGTGTGCTTATGCGGGGGAGGGAGGGAGGTACCTTGTATCGTCCTTTTAAAAAAGGCTTTGCAAGCCTCACAGGAGGCAACGCCATAGTGATACCCCGATGCAATATCTCCACAGACCAGACACAGCCTCTTGGGGATGGAGTTCAACATGTATTCGCACTTAATGGGGGAGTCCTCCATGATGGTGCTGGAGCAGTCGTCGTAGCGTTTGCGGCAGGCCCCGCCGCCCAGCCCGCCCGGCGTGAACATGGGCGGGGAGTCCAGGCCGTTGGAGTGGCTGTTCATGGTGCTGACATAACCGCCGCTGGCGTCCGAGTTGCCGCTGGGACTGTGGTGGCTGACCGTGTCGATGACCGAGGAGGGGCTCGACGGCTCTGTTTTGATGTAGCTCCCGCAGCTGGAAGGCAGGTGCCGGTCATCAGCGGCCATTCTATTCAGCAGCCTGGGCGGGGAGAGGAGGGGGATAGAGGGGGGGGGGGGGGGGAGAGGGACAAACGTCAAAGAGATGCCAGTGAGGCGAGGCGCTGTGAAACTGGACCTGAGCTAAAACATTCGCTCAACTGCCAATCACCGATTGGCAACCTTAGGATGGATCCACTTCCAAAGTGTGACCCTCCTGCCAATCGCAGAATACGCTCAACCGGAGAATAATCGTCTGCTTCACCTGGGGTTTACTGTACCCATGAGTCATTCTGAGGTCTGGTTGTGAGTACCACTGACCTGCTTCTGTCGAAGGATCTGTCATTTTGTAGCACACTGAAACATTCTGACGCCAGAGAATAAGCCCTCATCTTTGTATCAATTCCAGAAGGCAATTAACTGTGAATATACTATACATATTGCCACAAACAAATATGAAAAATAAGTCAGTATTTTATTCATATAATGTTGTATATTAGTATAGAATTCATTAATGTATAAATCATATCATTTATTCGTATATTTCTCAATAAATCATGTAGGCTATTTTTAGGGAGCCATATTCATGGAATTAATGTGTTGGAAATTCATCTTAATACTTGAACTACAGTCAGCCAATTGGTAAAGAAGGGCCTTGAAATTTCTCGGCCATGGTTCGAATTTGTTAAAGCGTTAGATTTAACAACATGTCAAGTAGTCAACCAGTAGTCAACCAGTACCAGCCGCGCGTTCTGCAGTCTGTCTGTGAACTCGCTTCAGGAGCGTCTGACACGGTTCTCCCGTTCCACGGAAACGCGGCCTCGCTCCGCTTTCACCCCCGTGACTGTCGCCCGGCGTCTACGCCGGCGAGCGCAGAGAGAGTGGGCGTACTGAGAGCGGCTCATTAGCGAGGCACTTCACCGGCCGAGATAGGAGGCCGTGGCGGTAAACACGGCGCCCGTTCTCCTCGTTAATAACACTTTGGGCGACCGCGGCGTGCGCGAGAGAGGCGACCGCGGCCCACGCCTGCGCTCGGAAAACGGAATATGCATCCGGCGCGGCCGCTCCGACCGCCGCCGCCTGGGCCAAGGGGGGATGTGATGGGAGAATATTGACTTTTTACTGCCTGGTTAATATCAGTATTTGGAGTGCATCTGTCCTAATGCTAGGCTGAGAGTGAAATAGAGTGCAGCTTCTGGTCATGGTATTGAGCGACCGAGTTCTGCCATGTTCTTCTAAGTCAGTTTTGGACAGCTGAATTTTCCCCCTCACTTGTGTTGCTGTAGAGCGGATTTTATTTTCTATGTCCTCCCCTTCATCTTCATTCGGACCGTTTCTGAGTAGTTCTCTTCACCGCATAACAAGAAACTAAAATTCTATTTTTCACTACCCACTCATTTCGTCTGTAAATACGAGATATTCGAGTGATGGATAACACGTTTGTATTCCTAATGTCACATTTACGGGGTGACTTGCCGGGGGTGGAGTCAAGGTCACAACACCTCTGCACGGGGAGTCACTGACACGGGGTGAGAGGTCAGGAGGTGTTTACCCACGTTAATGAAATTGAGCCTCTTGCTTTATGCAAATTAGGAAACTACGGGGCGGTGAGTGACAGATAGCGCAAGCACCGTTTTTCCTTGTTTGCATCCATTAGCAAACTGCAACTCAAACGCTAACGTGCTAACGGCTAACGGCTAACGTTCGCCATGCGTCAGCTTTCCTCCGGCCCCTGGCAGAAGGGTGAGAACGCCTCCCATCACTCTCCTGAGTCTCGGTGTGTAGAGATAAATCTACACGGGTCTGTCTCCAGCACCAGAGCGCTACAGAGAGAGAGGTCTCTGTCGTATTCCCTGCCGGCAGACTGGCTTGCCGCTCTCACTCTGATTTAATTGTGAGTGTGGGTGACGGCAGGGTTCAGGCCGGCAGGTCACCGGGCCAACCTTATTTTCTCACCCCTGCTTCCTTTAGCATCGGAGTGGGGGTCACCGTGTCACATTAAATCTCATTCCCGGGTCTCCCTCTCGCCCGCCATGTATATTCATAGCAGCTCCGAGTGCCCACCACCTCTGGAAATTCGCAAAAAGGTTAACTGCTAAAATAAATAATAAAAAAATGCCCCCTGTTAAAACCGCTGACCTTGTGGAATAAGCCGTATGGCTGAATACTCCATACTTTTTTTTATTTTTATTTTGCTGGTGGGGCGCATACACAAGCACATAACTGGTGCTGTGTTCCAGCCTTTAAAAGGGGTGCACTTTCAGGCCGGGGACTGTTAAATTCAGCGCCTAATAACTTTTGCTAACATAAAACGCTTCCATTTAGACACAAACACACAAAAAATACGGGGGAGTAAAACTGAAATTTGATTTAAAAATGACCTGCCACTTACGCTTTTTTATTGCTGGATCTTGAAACATACTGAAAAATGTTCCATTATGAAAGTTATGAAAAAATACATGCAGCAAAAATAAGCAAAATTAGCAAAGAAAAATGTTTGTAAAATATTTTGTCTTGAGAAGAATTTAAAAAACTGTTAATATATTTTGCAGACATTGGGCAATTTCACACACTGCAAGAGCTACAGATAGGCAACATGCAAATCAAAGAAATAAAACAGAAAATATCAAACTGTTCTATCTAATGCAAATGAGCGGAGAAAGTGAGGGAGCGTGTGCACTTGGTTTATTAAACGCTATTTGGGAAACGGCAGCACATTAGAGGGTGGCCCCATTTATTTTTTATTTCACAAATTCACAGGAAGCTTAACCTCAGCCCAAAGGTCACAGCCGGTGTGACACTTACCATAATTGTACCCCAAAGCCAGGAATACGCCTCTCTCTCTCTCTCAGTGTCTTAACCATTTCCCTTCCAGCTACCCCTGTTCCTATATAATGGCACCGCAGAACCTTTTTTGTGTTTTATTATAAACAGTTTTATTCAATGAACTTAGAGTATATACCAATTTCACCCCAGGGCATGTTCACTATGTAACTGCTTCCTATGTATATTTCACTGGACACATAAGTTTAGCTACATACTCTACCCATAAGTAATAGTTTAATAAAGCTACTGTCATAAAAACAAGACTGAAGTATTTCAGAGTTCTGTCTTAGTATTTGTGTGATGACACCTGTGTGTATTCTTCCAGGACGTTGGTAAAACTTTGTTTGCTGAACCAAAAAAATACCAAGCCTCTAGGATCCACAGAGCTGCCTTTTCTCCTGGTGAGTGTCCTTTAGATTCTGCTGCTTGGCTGCATCAGACCACGCGCCAAAGACATGTCTCTCTCTTTTTTCTCCCTTCCTTTTGTTCCCTCAGTACCGATCAAGATTCATGCTGAGTGGTGGGTTATGTGCCCACAAAGCATAATGCACAGTTTAGTTTTAATCTGATTCCACCTGGCCCTCCAAACCACATTTTCCTCTCTAATATTATTCCGCTCCCGCTGCAGTGACCGAGATTAGCCGCCCTAATGAACTCCTAGACCCGCTTGCAGCTTCCTCGGAGAGTGACTCCGGTACCGCGCGATCCTGTGTCTGAGCACTGCCTCCCGCCCAGCAACATCGCTCTCAACACAGACTGACACTTGCAGGGGGAGGAAGAGGCTGCGGAGCCTAATTGGTCCAATTTGTAACTTTTCTTCAGCCTCTCCCACCCTATTGGCGGGCGATAACGAGCCGTTTCCTGAATGAGGCCCGGCGAATCCGCCGTCGGCGAGCGCGCTTCTGAAAATAGCGACGTCCTCAGGGACCGCTCTGTCTTCCTGGGTGGCCTTACTTCACGTTTAAAAAATGTTTTTTTTAACAAATGGTTGAACAGCGTATTTGGACTGCGCTGCCCCTTCTGCAAACAAGGACAGGGTCTTACGGCAAAGCTGCATGGTGGGCTCTCTGTGTGCGGGTGGGAGAACTGAGCGGCGACGTTGGCGGTTTTGGTACCGAGTGGACTCTCTGTGGAGGATGTCCATGGGCAGGGGCCGCTATCAGATCCCACGGTGGGGGGGGGGGGGGGCGGTGGGGGGGGGCGGGTGGGGGACCGGTCTGGACTCCCCAGGCGATTTCTCTGATAAGCCACTGGCCTCGGAGTCAGCAGACGAGGAACTCAATTAACTTGTGACAGGCTTCCTCTCCCCTTCAGCCAGCGCGGCCCGCCTGCCCCCAAGCACAGGCTCTCTCAGGCGGCCCGACGCCGGCCGCTGGATCCAACCGGGGCCACCTCCTCCAACCGTGTCAATTGGGGCTAATTGAGGGAGACGGAAAGGTGCCTCGTTTGGACTACGCCTCCTCGGCCCGAAATTAGCACACGCGCGGGCGGGCACGGTCGGAGCGGACGTCCCCCTCGGTACTGTTTTGGGTCCGTGCGCAAAGCGTCCGGCTCGCTGGCGGGCCTTGCGCGGTTAGCGCTGCGCTCAGACACAGCCGGCACCCTGGGGAAGGGGGACTGCCTCCCGGCCTGAGACGCCGTGGGGCAGGTGAAAATATGGAGGATGCCTCCACCTCTCTTTTACTGCTCTGGGTTAATAACCACCTGGGGAATTTGGTAGCCCCCGGCTCTTTGGCAGCGGTGAAGTGTGTGTGTGTGTGTGTGTGAGAGAGAGAGAGGGGGTAAGGGTGGAGGGGAGGGTGTCCCAGTTTAATGATGTAAGGGAGGGGAACACTACAGAGAGAAGAGGCTCGCTGCACCCCTACCCGACCCGTACCCCCTCCTCCCTTCCCCCCCCCCTCTCCATCAGGACCCCTTTTAATCTCGTGCCGGGAGGACACCCCTAATTCCGCTCTCCCCCATTTGTTAGCACGCCGCTAAATACAGCAGAAGCAGGGGGACAGTGCAAACCTCTTTGTCACCGAGCACTCCGTTCATGTGGAGCTGACAAGGATTTATGATGAAAAGATTTACAGCAGCAAACAAAAGAGAGGTAAAAGAGAGATGGATACAAGGAAAGAGAGGGGGAGGGAGAGAGAGAGAGAATGGGAGACAGAGAGCAGGAGACAGAGCAGGAGGGAGTGAGAGAGAGAGAGAAAGAGTGCACTGTTTATGCAAGCTCATGGGGGGTGCTGGCCCTGGATCAATATGCCGGTTGGCCTAGAGATGGTGCAGGGTTACCGCAGGGGGGACCTGGCTGCACCGGGCCTGGGCAATTAAGTTCTTCAGTCTCCAGCAAAGGATTAAATTTAGCCGCTCTCCAGCGACGTCACTGCGTGTCTTTATAAAGCCATGAGATCATTCACTGCTACAACATGAGCCTCGCGTTCCCACAGCCGGTGAGATAGTGCTGCCCGAGACGCAGATCACATCTATCGATCCTCTCTTTGCTTCCTGTTTAAAGTTGAAGAAAAAATAAAACTAGCCTCTCACGGTCTAGGCATCCGGTAGCCTCTGTAATGGGAATTTGCTAAGAGCCCCCCAAAAAAGCAGACATTAGTTTGGGTTGGATCCATCTAATACTAGCTGAGAATTATAAGGTTCTAACTGAATTTTTTAATAAAATATGTATGAAGTTAGTGTCATATGTTCAATATGTTTTATAGGCCACTAAATACATTTGTGAAGTTTTATATAAAAATACTATTTAAAAGTATGAATAAATGCAAAATCTAAAAGCAGTATCCGCTTGGAGCCTATTCACTTTGGAATCTCTGAAGCTCAGTATCTCAAAACTGCTCAGATAGAACCTTATAATTCTCAGCTCACATACTATTAAAGAAAACTATTAAATAAAAACACTGTTGAGCATGCCAATATGTCTTGTTCTGCTTCCTAAACCACAGAGCAGTCCAGCAGTAAAACGGTTAACACCGCCTGCCAAGCTGCAGCAGCACTCCCACTTGAATTGTACAGCACATCATATGTAAAAAGTAGTTCATTCCTCGCTCAGCGTGCAGTAACACTGGGGAGGTTTCTTGTGTTACATTTAATGGAAACAATTTCTGATGGCGTGTCTATTTTAGGAAGTATATGACTTCCATGATCTGCCAAGCATATATTCTTAAATTGAGACATAGCCTGAAACCACGACTGCAGCCGGCGCGTGTTTTAGGAGCTGTGACGCCTTCCCCTCTGTCTAAATACGGGACTCCTCGGAAGACCACGCCGTCTCCGACCTCGTGCTTAGCAGAGTGATTGTTCTCCCATGCAGAAAATGATACAAATTGAGCCTATGAACGCCTGCGGCAGACGTGAAGGTCATCAAGCATTTCTCCCCCCCCCCCTTCCGCCGTCGAGACCTGGCTTTACAGCCGACGACCGCGGGGAGTTTCGCCTGATCTCGTGACAGACGCGCCGCCGTCACCGTGCCACCCAGGAACCGGGGGTCCTCTCTTTCCCCGCCGCCATCCTGCCCGGGCGCCCGACGGAAAATATGTTAAAGCGTCACGTGCCCAAACTTAGAAAGTGCTGCCTTCGCTTTTTTTTCCCCCAGAACGGTGCCCGCACTAATGCTGCGCTACCGCTAAGTGCTCCCCCGGTTTAAACCCCAGTCTCTCTCCCCGCTCTTTTTGGCATTCTGCTTAGCTCCAGAGCGTATGGAGGCCTTTTACGTACTGTGAAGCATTTATCTGTGGCCAGGCGTAGAAACACGTCGGCATTCGGAGGCGAAACGGCGCCGCGAAAGGCCACGAAGCAGAGGCTGCTGGGAAAAGCACGGTCGGTAGAGGCCGCTGGAAGGGTTAAAGGTAGCGAGAGCGTGTTCCGCATTGTATTTATCAGCAGAGAGAAATGTTATTGTAAAGGGTTAAGCCTATTGTATGAAGCGCAGTGTAAATCACAGGTTTAGACACACTCTGTCTGAGGGAAGAGGGGGACAGAGGCAAGGAGCCATGCATGAAATTAGTTCATTAATCTTCCTCTGATAGGCTGTCCTTGTTTAGGGGAAACTCTACCTGCTTTAAACAAAGAGCCCATCCTGGCCGACTCATAAATTATACTCTTCATCAGCAGAAAAGCCCGGCAGAGGGGCCGTCGTGCAAAAATTTACAGGAGGCAAAATTAGTGGGCAAAAATGAAAAAGTATATCAGGTGTCTGAAACAATTAAACCGCAATCAAATGAATAAATACACACGCACCGCCACACAGGGCACGTTTTTTAAATCTAAATGAATCCGTATTGATCTGTCCCTCAAGACACAACTGCTTGTGTAATACATACATTAAATATGAAGGGAAAAATAGTTAAAGGTAAAATAAACCTTATGGAAGAAATGTTTTTTGGTATCTCAGGGCTTCTCAGTAAAATTCCCTATGTGTAAAATGTGAATGAATAATTCACAAGCTAAAAACAGAATTTTTTCAATTTCCATTGAAAAAATTTCAATGCCTGTAAATAAATACTACAGTTGAAGGGTTTGGCGTAAATCAATTAAATTATTTACAAATGTAATATATCGACAAATACAAGAAATAAAATCATGATTATTATTGTAATTGTCAAAAAAAGCATTTTCAGATAAGTCTCGTTTTTAATGTTGCCATATCCGGGGTGGTTCGGTTATATCTCTTTTGAGTTACAATCTGTTTGGAAGTAGGCATCCATTTCCCGGTAAGCCTGACACATCACTGCTGTCGACAGGCGCTGATTGCCTCATGCGCACCACTATGCCCGCTCTACCGGAAACATCAGACCCCATCTCCAATACATCTGGACCTCGGACCCATTACACGGCCGCTTTTAAGGGGCATTACACACTACATATCATCCTCCAATGCCTCCATGATAACATCCGAGCAAATAAAAGTAAACACAAAAGCTGTGACAGCAAATTGTCACTTACCTGTAATTTTCAATGCTGGGCATGTGTCAAAAGGCATTAAAGTAAGAGCTAGCTATTTTTCGATAGAATAGCGATAGAATTAAGCATTTCTTTATTTGTCCTGCTCTAAATGGAAGGGGGAGACTGCGCTCTGCTTTACGGAAGGGCCCCTGTGGGAGCTCGCTCTTTAATTGGCGTATAGGGTCCTGAGTAATTGACGCTGACCGGAAGGTACCTAGTCCCCCCTTCTCGTCCGCTCCAAAACGCTCCCAAGGCTTAGCCCTCCTGCTTGGACCCCCGTCCCCTCCCTCTCCCTCCTCGTCTTCCCCATAAATAGTGCCGTAATAAAAACTCCGGTGGGCCAGAGTGATTTATATGGTGGCCCAGCATCACGCTATTCAGGAATAATTAAACTGCGGGGAAATTGTCTGAATTAATGCTCTCCTGCAGGGGGGCAATCCTCACATACGTCTCGCTACCCGCTGCCTCCGACACCAGGATGCAGCTCCACCTCGCTCGAGTCAAAACTCAACGCAATTTACTTAATTACCAAAACACCCCAGCGTTGAGGCCTACTGTAACCCCCTCTGAGACTAAACTCCCACCCTGTGTGTGTTCTCCGCACGTAAACACAAACACATACTGTACCGTGACGCACACACCTGCAAAGACGCTCGCGCTTACAAATACACGCATGGCCACTTCCCGAATCGCTGCATATTTCAGTTGTTGCTCCTGCTTCTCTTACTTTACATTTTTTTTTTCCCAGACATTGACATTTCTCCTCTAAAATGCAGATTTTAGTCAGACAATGTACACCTAGGGAGTCAAAACATGACATTTTACCACATGCTCTACGCAACACTGATTTTTCCCCAGCGGACGTTCGCTGAATTTCGGGCGAAATATCCGCCTGGCGAAACGCTCACACGTACACCTGCCTGATTTTCTGTGTTCCTGACATGACATTCCTGATATGCAGGTAAAAACCTTCTTTTTTTTCCTACAGAGCAATGAATAAAGATTTTCATTATAATTCAATTCGGTTTACTGAGAAGGAGCCGTTTGCCACTCAGAGGTCAGTTGTGGAGAGGGAGAAAGTAAAAATGACGTGGTGTAATGGTGTTTGATTTACGTGTTAAAGATAGCACCCTGACACCGAATTAATACAAGGGAACTTTAATGGGCATGATAACCTTCTCAAGAGACAAGGGGGGGAAAAAACAACAAAACAACAGAGAGCCTTTGCAGAGGAAGAGGGACAGGTGAAATCAAGCAGTGCTTGTCTACAGCACGTCAGAACCAGAAACTACTGAGGCAAAAAAGACTGGTACAAACAAAATAAAGACTTTTTTTTTAAGTTAAAATGATCACGTTTTGTAAAGCGAAACTTTTCACTGACAGTGCGAGGCAGGGAAAGTGGTTTTGACTGACAGATAAGATGGCCTCAACAAGTTTACTTGTTTACAGAACCTGGGGGAAAGATTTAAGGAAACAAATAAATTAATACATAAACGTACTTCAATGTTATGACTACTCTGGGCCCATGAAGGTAACTTGTGCACTTGTTGAGGAAGAGGAGATGTAATCAGTCAGTACTAGTCTCGTGGCACAGACAGGGAGTGAGGGTTTGTGCCACACTCTCCCAAGGAGAGTATTAATAAAGTAAAAAACTCCCACAGTCAGCAGACTCCCACACACAACTGTTAGGGGTCTGGCCTGGGTCAGTAAATTACTAAATACCTTTTACTACAGGTTGAATACATTTGTATCGCTTTATTCCTGCAACCAAAGCACTTTCGGTCCTAATGCGGGCCCAGGTCCATCGCCCAAACACCACCCGGCACGCGCCAAACCAAAGTCACCCTCACGCACTTAACCGAGTTCTACACCCGAGCCCCAAACCCCTTCTCCCCTTCCAGTATCCTCCTTCATAATCAAACCAGCAACAATGTCAGCCACGCCATCATCAGCATGAAGAAGATTTGGGGGAGTGAGAGGCGGTGGGGGGGGGCGAACAAACAAACAATTTTAATTTAAAAGCAGGGGACGGCTTCGAAGGGGTCAGCTGGTAGAGCCCAACGCGCCGTGTACTTGGTTAAGCTGTCAGTAGGAATCAGAGCTACTATTGTGACGGACAGTTTCGATATTGATTTCATAAATAAACAGAGCTAACCATCGATCCTAATGTTATTTTGCATTTCAATTACTGCTCAGAAACATAACCTTCAAACGACTGGGCGCTCAATACCAATAACATTCACTGATAAACGCCCGCATGTCCGCCCAGCACACGTCACCTTTTTTTGAACGTGTAAATTAGCAGACTTTGCATTTTCCCCTCTCTCTATTACAATTAATTACGGGCACCACAGAAGAAGAAAAAAACAAGCAGCTCCAATATCCGCCATTGTGTTGGTGGGAATGACCAGAGGGCGGATGCAAACGCTGACCGAGAGCGATGCAGGGAACGCAGACAGCGCTGAAGCCCATTTTTAAACGTCCTGAAATAATAGCTAAGGCGTAATAAATAACGGCAACACTCAAAGCATCTGATATCAACACCAAACCGGAAAAAAAAAATCTCACTAACATTATATGGTTCTATTACAGCAAGGCTCTTGCGTGGACAAAAACACATTCTTTATATCCGGGTGTCACTGATTCCAAATAATCCTTATCTGAAGAGTAGGAGGGGAGTTGCCATAAATGGATTATGATTCAGTTATAACTAATCTATTACTGTCACAAAATACTCCCCTAGAGTGGCTGTCACAAAGCAGCAGCCATCATTAATAAACATCAGATTACATCGCTGCACTGAGGGGCTAAAAAGCTTCCTTTTTCCTAGTGTGGGGCACCACCTGTTTCCTACATCAGTCATTGAAATCTAAAGTTCTCTACATAAACCATTTCCTCATCATATTTTAAAAACCAAACGGGTTTCCACAGTATTTACTTTAATAAATGTGTGATGAAGGAGAGGAGCCTATGGGTTGCCTGCACTCTGTATTTACACAATCACAAATGCGAAGGACTACAACACCTCTTCCCTCCTCGCTTCCAATACTAGTAATTTCACACCATATTGGTTCTACCAAAGATATATCCTTAGTGTTAAAAAAATGTAATCACTTTCTACAAAAAAAAACATTTCCATAATTCTCACAAAACTCCAACCAGGCCTATAGGAGTTTCCATTTAAGCAGACCGCTCCAGACACAAACATTTGAACCGCGAATGGCGAATGTGAAATCGACAAAGGGAGCGACGTTTTGTCCTTCCCCACCTTTTAATTTACGGGGCCATCTTGAGTTTTGATTTGGCAGCGTCCCCAAGGCTCCACCCAGCCTGGCCGAAAATGGCGAAAGTGTGACTGTGTGTGTAAATCAAGAAGGGCTTTCTGCATTGGAGCGGCCGGGAGAAGTGCTGACGTGCGGTGTCAGTGATACCGCTCCACTGTCGCAAGGGCGCAAACATCACATAGGGCAGCACTATCCTCCAAGACTAATGGACCCGGTTATTTTTAAACCTATTGTTACGTAGGGAGGGGTTGGCAAGGTTACCGTGGCAAAGTCTGGAGGAAGGTAGGTATGCTTCAGTGGTCTCTGGTGGGCACAGTGACTTGGGCACAACAAGAGCAGCCTTGGAGTGTGGTCTGGTCTCATAGCTCTCAAGCTCTGTGTTCACAAGCACCATGACCAGCTCGGGTCTGGGTAATGTAAAACTACCAATTCCCCTCTCTCAGAATTCATAGATAGATGTGGACTGTTGCACAGGCGAACTGATGATCTTGGGTCAGATCGCAGCACAGAACAGCATTGTATTATGGAAATAAAGAGAACTGTATTTAACCCAGAAGCACATATGTGATTATAGAATAACATCTGCAATTACCGACCATTTTGTGATATAATACATATTTTATCAGATGGAAAAATGGAAAATGTCTGAATCAAAACAAATAAATCTCTTTAAAAATGGAACCAAATGTATTACTCTCGTAATTGCCAATATCAGTATATCTGGATGCACACTGATGGCAATTAATCTCTGTGCTGATTATACACCAACTTACATTTACACAAATTTGTTTCACACTCAGTTATCAACATTTATGTTCCGCCACTTCAATAGGCATGGTTTTTAAGGTGAGAAAAGGGGCTTTGCTGGTTGTAGAAACAAATATTTGTATCTAATTGTTTATACCAGGTTTCAAAAACAAATGGATATAGGTTCTGAAATGTATTGTGTGTTGAAGGACAGTGGTATTGGCAAATATTGAATATTGTATCGAATATCAGAAACAACCCCACCCTAAATATAAGTAAAAAGAAACTAAAAACTATGTTACTCTTCCTCAATAAGAACTTTTTATTTAACATTGGGATACTAATACATAAAATGAAATACATTCATAAAGCATATACAATTATAAAAAAATTATCACAACGTCATCTATAACATATATATTTGTAAATACAGCTATATAATTTACAAACAGATCAATTGCTTGCTACATCAAATATACACAATTAAATACTATATGTATAGCCCATTATCGGAGACATTAGTCTATACATTGTGTATTACAGCAAGACCACTCAATTAAAATCTCAGGTAACTTGTAATGGATACATTTCATAGAAGCCTTTATTGATTATGACACTGCCCTTTTGCTTTTATATCATCGCTGTTTCCATAGATTGTCCTATAACTAAAAAAACATTTGTCTATGGTCACAATACCTCTACTGTGCACATCAATTTCATATGTTGATATGAGAATAGAAATCTTTCAGCAAATATGGGATCATTGAATTAGAGAATAATTATCTCCAGTTAAATCCGAATATAAAATGCTATTGTACTTTGCGCAGTGGAGCAAATTTACATGCGTGTCATACAACGCCACCCTTTTAAAATCTCTCCCCAGTTCTCACAGTTTTCTAACTGATGTCATTAGTGGAAATCTGCATGTGAGCACACAGCGCCATATCCCGGACAGTATATCTCCCAGTGTGATCAACACAGACAGACTGGAATCCAAACACAGAGCAGGACAGCAACCTCAAACAAAAGACGCATACGCGCTTCGTCAGAAAGAGAAGCGGAAGAGGACGTTTAACGGGTGAGTTAATTGGAATGAAGGGGGGAAAGGGACATATGTTTTACAGTTGTACAGAAAGGCAGGGAGAAGGCCCTCGCTGCGCCCCTATCCCAGCCCGGGGAGGGCCAGGAGGAGCTCTGTGGGTGGGGGGTGGGGGTGTGGGGGGAGGCTCCCCAATAGCAGGTGCTGGCCAGCCAGGGATTAAAAATGCACAGGAAAAAGGGCGGGGGGGGGGGACAGCCACAGGGGTGGGGGGAGGGGGGGTGGAGGGATACAATTAGCTTCCCAAATAGCACCGGTCTCAGCCTCCCGGTGGTCCTGAGCGAGCGCCAGTGCGTCTTTTTCTCTTTTTTTCTGAACAGTTAAAGAAATTATACGTATATGTAGGGCTTACCAGAAATGAGAGGAGTCCAGTGCGGCCAGCGGACTGCGTAATCGCTCTAATGAATCGCACAACAAGCCCCTGTTGGGACAAGGAGATGCATTTAGATCGGCGGTGACAAATTTAAATTGAAAACATTTAAGGTTTGTTAAGGGCCCCTCATCCCGATGACACCGCTTAAAATTCTGGAGACGGGCAGATCGGGCCTGTTCTGTTTGCCCGGGGCTGGTCAAACAGCGATGGCCGCCGGGGCCCTCGGAAGTGGACACCGCGGGGCCCGGGGAGGCCCCTGGCTGGCGGGGAGGGGGGGAGAGCCGATCGTGTCCAATAGCCTCTTTCACTAATGTATTCTCAAACCGAATTACCATCAGCTGATCCCATCTGGATAGTGTCTGTGTGGGGCCGTGCTGGTTACTACTCCCACCCCACGATACCATCTCCAGCGGGACTGCAAAAATCTGATTACCCCAATAACACAGAAACACTTGGTCAAAAGAGCAAAGAGCTTTTAACTTAAGATGCACTAATGAAATTGCCCGGCCTTGTTTACCACAACCTCATTAAGAGAGAAACGGACCAAAAAAAGGGAGAAATGGAAAAAGAAAAGTGCTCGAAACGTGCGTTTTGACGCAGGGTTTCGGCGAAAGGGCGAGGCATTCGCTGTGATACAGCTGTGCGCTCTAATGTAATGTAGATTCGGTGTAATTTTGCCAGTCTGCATTAACTAAAGGTTTAAAAGGTGCAGTCCTAAATGAGCGCATTGTAATTATTGCGAGGGGAAGGGGGCTTATGACACAGATAAAGACCCTAAGTGTCCTGTGGCAATAAAAGCACTTGAAGTGGTGATGGAGGGATGTTGGAAACAGAGCAGCCACAACTCAATTCACTGCACAGGGCGAATACGCCAGCCAGCACAGGTTCATTTAAACTGACAATCTTCAACAATGACTTATTTCAGAGGGGAGTCACAGCACTGCAACCCAGGAGTATACAAAATAATCGTCTGGCAGAATGAAGTCCTGATATTCAGACAGGTTTCCTTACAGACTCCACCAAAAGGCACGAGATGAAAAATAAAGCAGTGGAAAAGATGAGATGAAGTGGCAATAAGATAAACTTTCTATCATTTTGTACAAAAATATTCACAATTTCTCACATCGAATTAGCATGAAGAAAAACAGCAAATCGTTTACAATAACATTACGTGTTTGCTCTTGTGACGCATGAAAAAATATTCATTTAACATTTATTCATTAAATTCCTCTCAGTAAACCAAAAAGTGAGATCCTCTACAATAAATGCACTTGGTGTTTCATTCTAATTCGAGGTTTAGGGGGTCATGAACCCACGGGTCAATCTATACGCAGTGTGCTGAATTCGCGCCAATGCCGTGTTAATTAAATAAAGAACACAGCATCCGCTAACCCCCTGTCTCGATCACGAGGAGCAACAGAGCATTTTCTATCAGAGATAGAGAGAAGAGAAAATACCGCCTTAACATGAGTATTCCACAGCAAAAGAGACAAACTCAACACTTTGAGCTGCCCATCAATCACAACACAGCATTACATCACATTAGCCGGGGAACCCACCGCTGCTCCCACCAATATTCAAAATACAACTGATATATGACATGCTTTTACATGGGATTTTTTACACTCACTACCATGCCACATTTCTATATTTCCTTTCAGCAGTGCCTTTAACAAAAATATCTGAGGAAATACTTAATTTAAAGACAAATAGTTTTAGAAAATGGTTTTAGAGTTCAGACAGGATTTCATTTTAATAGAAAAATATTAATCTGGTTAAAAAATAACCATTCTGAATTCTTTGAAACTGAATGCTGCATTTTTAAATAAACAATATTTCTTTGAGATTTTAAAGTAAACACAGCTAGACAACAAAAGACCATTGAACGATACTGTCTCTGGGTGGAGTTATTTATTGATAATCCATGTTCCCTACACTCTGTGAAAATCTAATAAAATGCGTAATTTAATCTTTTTTGCACATCCATTGATTAAAAGCCTTTAAAATGAACCATTGCACCTCAAATTTTGTGTGATTTTTCTTTCCATGCAAACTGCTGTGAAAAACACTTCAACTGGTGTAAAATGAGCAAGAAAATATGTCACTAATATTTACTTCTGGTTCGATACTTTCAATGGACCATATCCATTTACACAAAATGGTCTTTGGAATTGTCTGTTTGCAAACCACTGATATTAAACTACTAATGTATGTCAATGAAAATAACATGAATCCTAAAGCAAAGCAAACTAATAATTCTAACAGGAAGCCTTCCTACTGTATACCATTCCCCAAATCCAGCACATTAAAAATACAAAAATATATACATTTCATGTATTTAATGAATCCATTTAAAAAATGATGAATCCTGTTACAAATTATGTTAACATTTTTTGAATTGTGTAAAACACACTGGCTGTAGTGTAAGAGAACATGTTATGCTTACAAGTCTACACATGTACACAATCTCACACACACACACTTAATATATTTCCCAATTTTTACATTTAATTTATATTTGCATGTAATTGTATTCTCTCTACTCATTTCTGCCTTTCCATTTATTTCTGTAAAAAAATATGAATGTACACTAGTTGTACCATTGCTATGTAATATATGCATTTCTTACTACCATACTGCATACAATTTATATTTGGTAAACCTAAAACATAAAACATAAAACCAAACACTGAAATCAAACACCCTAACACTTTACTTCAAGACTATATCATATTTTAATGTTTAAAAAGCTCATTATTAAAACAGCTAGTGTATATAAAGAAATTCCTTTTCTATTATTATCTGTACAATTTATACATTATCATTGGCTTTCAGATTTAATCTACTGTGTTAAACTGAGTTTCTGATTGAAGAAAAAAATGCTGGCAGACTTTTGGGTTAGCTAATTAAACCCCAGTAATTAACTGAATGATTAATTTAATGAGAAGGCGCCCGAGATCCAAAATGGTAGCGTACTATCATCCATCAGCAAATAAAGGGAAAATAATAGCATTTTTGTCAATGTTAGCTGTTCACTTCTGTAAATACGCATATGTCCCTGATATAGCTCATTTGAAAAGGTACTGCAATTAAATAAATGTGTTATGCATCCACAGTATTATTACCACAAATTTGAAATGTTTTTTTTATTACTATTATTTGTAAAAACATTATTGCATTGTTGTTCATATACATTATGCCTACAAGAGAAACTTGAGTTGTAAAGTGGAAAATTATATCCATTGTCCAGTGGAGTTTTTTTTTATCAGTACAATGTGTATAAGGTATTCAATAAAATTTGAAACGAAAATGTAATTGGAACGTGGGTAAATGATGAATACAAAATAAATAAATGTCAAAAAAATCTTAGTTTTGTAGCAGTAAAAAACAAAAGGTTGTTTTTTTCATCTTAAGACAATATTGGTCAAAAAGGCAAATGTGGTTGTGTGAATACAAACTCACTTGAGAGAAATAACACACATTTAACTGTCAAGTAGTGTGTTTTATATCAATCGTAGCCAATACACCCCCAAGAGCAGAGCTGACACATATGAAGACGTGAATTTGGACAGCAGTGTGGCAGCAATGTGGAAGCTCTGTAATCCAGATCAGTGTTAAACACAAAGAAGATTAGAATACGCTCATCTGAAGAGTTAATGAGTTAAATGGAATTGGCTCCCTCTGGCCAAGCAAGGGTTAACAACGGGACACCCGGGTTTTTAAAACCCGTATGAATTGAACTGATTGAATGCTTTATGTGTTTTCTTTTGGTTTTGGTTTTGGTCTTTTGTTGTAATTTCTAACATTTGTTTGAGTTGCATTTACATTTGCAAGTACATTTTAAATACTTTTCAATCAACTTTAAAAATTATAATTATCTAAAAAAAAAATAATCTGGTGTACAGTGCAACCTTTTATTTTCCATGTATGCGAGTTGCTGAAACACCTTTTCAGCAGTGTCCACAGCTATAAATATTAATTTATCTACTTCAATTCAAATACAGAAAAATGTGTATGTAAACACTACAACATGCAGTTGCTGCAAATACATGAATTTACAAAACATAAACAGAGTTTAGAATATAAATGTAAATGTCATCATTGTAAAATGAAAGAAAAAAAAACTAAATAAAAAATACACCAAATAACTCAAAATACTGTTTTAAATGCACAACTATATTTCAAAACTGGAGCAAAAATGTTTCCCCACCAATATTTTCATCTATTTACATCTATTTACAAATATCAGAATGTATTGAATTTTTCTTCAATTGACCCAGACCAGGAAAAGGCTACAGTTCTACAAAGTATCAAAAGTAAACATCAAAAAAGTGAAAACAGATGTTTTGGAAATTGAAACTCCCTTTCCGTCTTTATACTTCAGTATTTAGCAAATTAAAATCCTGTGTTTCTGGAAAGTAGGCAAACCTCTTCTTCAGAGAGACATTGTGCAGGTCCACTTCAATTCCCAAAACATAAATACTAAATATAAATGCCCGCTGTCCAGCGATCACCTGCTTTCTCCCCCAGCACGGGCTGAGCACGGGGCGCGAGCGCTAGCGGCTACTCCCCTAAATCAGGCCAGCGTTCCCCACAGCCACCGGGGTCTGGCGGAGACTTCATCCCGCTATCCCCTAGCGCAAATATCACAATGTATAATTCTCCCCTCCCTGTCTCCGGCATTCACTTTGCCTAATCTCCCTCAATTTATTCCCAGTCCCATTGCGAGTGGGATAGAGAGAAAGAAAGCGAGACAGAAGCAAGTTCCTTCAACCAACACCCCCCCCCCCCCCCCACAAAAACTACCCACCCCCCCACCCCCAAACCCGTCCACTACAACTGCTGCTCTCGGCCCCACCAGGACACGCCGTCTCTAAATCTTTCCGGGGGGAAAAAAAGGGAAAGGCACACGGCCGGTCTAATCGAGGAGGCGTGAAGATGGAGGCGAGGTGGCCTTTTCTGGTGATGTGAAGCGCCCCGGATGACATTAGGAAAGTGTGCCACGCATTCACAGACACTCAGCCCTGCTCTGGCCAGCCCTCCCTCGCCACTAGCGACACGAGGCGCAGGCAAAGTCCACAGCACACCTGCCCCGCCGGAACTGCACGCAAACGTCCCGTACGACTTCACAGACCCCCGCGGCGAAAGAGAGAGAGAGAGGGAGAGTGAGAGTGAGAGAGAGAGGGACAGAGAGAGAGAGAGGGAGAGAGCGGAGCATCATTCCCATGGCAGCGCAAAAAAAAGAAAAAAAAAGTTGCCCATGTCGCATGGCAACTCCTTTGCAGGGGAAAACAAAATGCCCCCCACAGTTTGAAAAGAAAGCAGGAAGGGAAAAAAAAAAAAACAAGGGAGCGGGTAAAAAGAAAAAAGGAAGCATGAGAGAGTTAGCGAGGGGTACAAAAATCATTCTGCAAAAAAAAGGGAAAGCGGGTTAAAAGGGAAGAAAGAGAAGAGATGCACCTACTGGTTATGATAGCTGAGAGGGTCTGGGATGCAAAGTTCGGAAATGTCCATCAGTCCAGTTTTAGCATTCCAGGAGTCAGAGGAGGCGGAAGAGGACAGAGGAGAAGACTGACACCCGCTTTTCTCCCAAAGTGACAGGCGCTTCAGAGGCAGACCCAGAACAGCACCTCCAAGCTCAGCACACCACCCCCAGCCTGTACAGGTATGTCAGAGCAGAGCCTGTGTGTGTGTCTGCGCCTGTGTGCGCACGAGCCAGTGTGCGTGCGTGTGTGTGTGCGTGTGTGTGTGTGCGCACGTGTGTGTGTAGAAGTGCGTGAGTGAGAGAGAGAGAGAGTGGGAGAGAGAGGGAGAGAGGGGGGAAGAGGTAAAGGGGGGTGAAAGAGAGAGCGAAGGCGAGGCAGCGATACAGGAGCGCTAAGATGGAGAGACAGTGTTAGAGCGAGCGAGAGGAATGACTCTCTCCATGGTCAGGATTGGGCTCTTTAAGACTCAAGGGCTTGATGAATATGGAACAGCTGCTGTTGGCTGTGGCTCCGAGGGGCAGGACTTAAAGCGGCAGAGTGGGCTGGGAGAAGGGGGAGGCAGCCAGTCAGGATTCAAACGCTCGCCCAGGACATCATGCAGTCCGCTGTTCTCCGCCACACACACACGCGCGCGCGCACGCACGTGCACATTACACACACACTCACATACACACAAACGCACACACACACACACACACACATCACACACACACATGCACATTACACACACACTCACACACACATCACATACACATACAGACACACACACACACACATCACACACATACACACACACACAAACACACACACACATCACACACATGCGCACGCACGCGTGCACATTACACACACACTCACACACACATCACATACACATACAGACACACACGCACACATCACACACATAGACACATACGCACACACACATACAGACACACACACACATCACACACACGCGTGCGCATCACACACACACATCACACACACACATACAGACACACACACACATGCACAACACACACACAAACAAACACATATGCACACACATACAATCAACATGTACACCACAAACACACACACGCTCAGAAACATGAACAACAAACACACACACAAGCAAACACATATAAGCAACATGCACCACAACATGCATCACACTCAAAAATATACAACAACAAACACACACACACCACACAAACACAGACATACACAGTATTTACACAACTACATACAAGCAACATACACCACACACATGCTCAAAAATATGAACACCAAACACACACAGGCACAAGCATGTATGTCACACACACAAACACAACACATAAATATGTACAGTACACCTATGCACAAAAAACATACTTACACACATGCAAGAATGTACACCATAAATGCACACATACACACAAACACAAGCTAGCATACACACCACACAGATAAAAATGCAACACACAAGCATACACCAAATACATGCATAAATAAACAAATAAATATGCACACACACACACTCATACAAAGGCAAACATCTCTCTCTCTCCCCCTCACTCTCTCTGTACACATTTCTCATCATATAGGAAAACGCCAATACACACTAAAGATGTGTGACAGCCCCTAATTATAACAAAGTATTTTTTAAGCACAGCATATCAATAATTTGCAGATTCACAGCTCCCTAAAATGCATCCAGCAAGCAAGCCTATGGACACATTTACTAGGCGACCGGAGGAAAAATTATCATTTCTAAAAACCAAAACATAGAATTGATTCACAAAATAGGTACTTCTGTATATGTTTGTTCATTACACTTAATACTATTGTGTATCACTTTGTGCATGGTTTTAATTTTCACAATCTTCAACTGAAATCATACCATCACTCATATACAAAAGCCCCAATGTGGTTTTCAAAATGCCAAGACAAATCCATCTTTTATACTTTCAATGAAAACTAGTGGACATTGAGTTTATGACCAACTGCTATTCTGAGAACAAAGGAAAGCAATACCATTATTGAACAGAACTAGATCCACAGACCAAAACAACAATGGTGCAAAATCTAACTTCATTGTGCCCTGTAGAGTAGGCTTGTTAATTACAGTGTCTGCATACATAGTACACAGACAATTTTATGGAGCTCTGTTGCAGATAATTCCTATCAATAAAACAAGGCATGTAACTTTATTTCAAGATTGCTGGAATCTCTTATACCACTGCTATACTGTTGCACAGATTATCGCAGTGATGTCAGTAACGCAATACATGCACACGGGGGTGGGGTTTCAAAGCACAAACGCAAGAACAACACCGAATTTCACACCGGGAAGGGCAGCCGCATTCTGTCATGTCCTCAGCACTCATTGTTTCAGAAAGGAGTCAATCATTAAGCCATATGGGAAAGTAAACGCAATTAATGGGTTGAGTTTCACTCTTTCCTGGTGGACATGTTGAAGATGACATGCCAGCCTTTTAGCTCCTGTGAAAAAAACTACTGTGAGGAGCCATAACTCCCACCCTGGGAGCCCACCAGAGGTTTAAGCTGCATGAAACCCTCCTCTGGCTAGCATGATAGCGTCTCAAAAACCGTCTGTGTTTTAATGTTGGTCGAGGTCAAGAAGAATGCAAGGAACGCAGATAGCGTTTCGCAGTCAAAGGCCTCCACGTTCCAGCATGCAATGTTATAGGCAAACCATGACATCTTAAAGGAGAATAGACAGTCAAACAATGGATGTGACTGGTGTCTGAAATAGCGACATCCCTACTTCTGCCCCGTGATTTTACTACAGCAAACCTAATCTGCAAGGACATGGGCAAACGGTGTACTAATAGTAGCATGTTACTTGACTATTTTACTGAATATAAAAATAGAACAATTTAGAACCTGTTCAGATTTCAGATTTAGTCTTTGCAAATGCAGGGTCGAGAGCAAGGAAGATTTTGCTCCTCCTTCACTGTGTGGGCACTGCATAAGTAGAACAAACTGGAGCTTTCACAAATGCATTTTTCCTTTACTGACCACTGCTGCAAATGAAGTCCTATACTTCATCAGCTCACGTTTCCCTGATCAATACAAAAACATCACGCAATTCTTATTGATCACTTCAGCCCTGCTGCCTCAATACCAAAAATACCAGTCCTTTGAAAACTGGATGGATAAAACTAAAAAGGTCTTTTACATAAAGAAACAAAATTATAAAACCCTTTCAAGTCACTCCATATCACGGTCAGAGAAGTACACGCTGGTCAGAATAATGGGACCAAATAGGATCGCAATTTTATTAAAGTGTAAATCAATGATAAACCCTTTAATGCGCTTTCAAAAAAAGAATCAAGCTAGAACCAAACAAAATATTGTATTAAAATAAAATAGACTAACCAGACAAAATCAATATTAGAGACTCCCTTTTTTTTAAGTGCAGCTTTTAATTTCCTTCATCCGGCTACAATACCACAAATCCATGCTTTTCTCCTGCACGTGGCTTCTTATCTTGGGACTAAAGAAACATGGTACTTCCATACAGAGGAATGTACACATTCACAGTATTAGTTTTCATCTGAATGAAAACCATTTTGTCCCAGTCTATGGCTGCATATGCTAAACCATTTTAAGTGGTTCAGAATGTTGGCTGATATCAAATGGATGATTGATATCATAGAAATTCTGAAATGTACAGTAATTGAATTGCAGCGCACTGGATTAACAGGTTGTTCGTCCTGATTTTTTAATCCATTTGATTTGGTCAGGAGAAGAGGACAATCCCTTCGGAATGCTTATTGAAAGTAAGAAATGAGAATGTGCATGAATTCTTAATGAAAATATTCTGTAGTTCTATTAGCTTTTTAACATGGTCTGACACTTGCATACATGCTTGCCTGCATGCAAGCGCATGCACACACATACACACACACACACACCTTCATGACACTATTAAATTATGTACCATGGAGAGATACCTACGCGCATGTGTTTTGCAGTTGTATCTTTTGGGAAATTCTAGCTCCGGTTTCTCACTTTTATTGAAATGCACTACATGGAAGTCAGTGAGGTACAGTGAGAGTCCAGAAAAAGCAAAGCAGTCAAGTGTATCACTTTAGTCAAAATCCTCAAGGGCATTTAAAACAAGCTCTTTACTCTCTCCTGAAATAGAACACCTTTGAGAACTTAACATTTCCTACTAAAAACAATTACTAGATTAACAGAAAGTTATATTTGATTTTACCAATATTGGAAAATAATGCAACCTGACATTTCAGAATCAAAACACCTTTTTATTACATATGAATAATTTTGACTTTGAAAAAGGTCTGATCCAAAATGGCTGCCCAGGTCCTCCTAACAACCTTTCCATTTAGTGAGTAGATGGTAATTCTATTTCTGAGGAGCAATGGCTCCTAGAGGCCAGTCACAATTTTTTTTTTTAAAACATCACATACACAGTGAAAACTGACACATGTATTCTGGCTGGGAAGGTTAGCCAATGCCACTTCAGGCTTAGCTCAGACAGAAAGAGCCTGACATATGGTTAACAACACAATCGCCAGTCTGAGGATTCATTAACAATGATATTTACTGATATGAAGTAAATATTCTTTTTACACAATTTAGTTACACTTCAGCAGCACACAAACCCATTAAAGTGCCAAAACATTCAAATATATTAATTTTGCAATGACTAAAACAATAAAACTATAGATACAACAGAAAAGAATATACAGAACATTACATATATTTAAGTAGATTCAAAGTAGGTCTGCAACAGCATTTTATATACATACAGTATAGGAGTTGTAACTACTGCTTGATCAAACTAATACTTTTTAGAAGCACTATATGATACCATATACCCCAAAAAAATATTTCTAGATTTATAACGATTGTTTACTTGTTCTACAGCGCGAGTAATAGGGCACATGTCCTTTAAAACAGTGTTTGATCGAGGGGATCAAGAATGGGCCCTGCTTAAAAAGGGGAAAACGCTACCACCGTCAAAAAACGTGTGCGTTCGATCTGGAACGCTTGCGCTTCGCTGTTGTAACACTACACGATCAAGGCGCAGACAAACAAGACTTAGGTAAGACTGTAAGAGGGACAACAAAAAGTGCAGCAAAGCAATTGTCTCACTCAGCTGCGGAGAAGGTGCGCAATTTTTAGTTGCCTCTAAGCTGCAGAGAAGGTGCGCAATTCTTTTGAGTTGCCCCTGTGCTGCTTCATAATGGGATTCGCTCTCTCCCGCTCTCCACTTGTTACTGTTTCATTATGTTTACAAAGCACAACCAACGCACTTCAAACTGATTTCAACGCCACTGATTAACAGCCCTTCATTACAGCATTATGCAGCCTTCAATATAAAAATGACTTTCAGCTGCAAGCACACAAATTAAACATACACTAACATCACTTGGAAGGTACATTTTGGCTAACCACATGAAAGTGATGCCGATCTTTTCAATAATTATATAATGTTTTAAATAAATTTGTAGAAAAATTTTGAACTCTCAGTGAGTGTGTCTTTAAGTAATAATTCATGGTCACTATAATCGTTTTATAGGCTACGTGGGTAACCAACAAGTGCAATTCCCTTCAAAAATGTGTGTAACTTGAATTCAACTCCTACTTTGTTTAAGATGCATTATGCTGTGGCACAAAATAATCTGCCATTGAAAACTGGTAATGCAGTGTTAAAAGAAAAAAATGCTAATGGAGAGAAAAGAGGCCTAAAACCGACTAGACAGAGCAGAAACATAAACTGGAGAGGGTTTACTCTACCTTCTCACATTGACAGGTCATACCGAATCCCCAGGGAGGTACTGCGTAGGAGAGGGAAGTCTTGAAGTTACAGTGGAAGCCTCAACCTCTGTGTCAGTCAGCGTTCCGTTTCAATAATACGGCCGTATCAACTCCTCCTCCAGTCTCCAACCTCTCATTCCAGCTCTACGGACACCATCAGATCATAGTTTCAAGCCACCTAGGTACCCACGCGGCTGTTACAGTCTCTATTACAGTTGCGAAGAAAAAAAAGCAACGGGATAATTTGGAGCTCTGAACTTTGGCTCCTCTAGAGTTTTTTATGGGGGGGAGGGGGGGTGGGGGGGGGCAATAAGCGGTAACATGTGGCCATAGTTGTTCAAAAACGACACTCGCCAAAACGAGACTGACAGCTGACATCCTGCACAGATCGTGAATACTGCAGCAGTTTATTTGTTTCATTGTGTGTGTGTGTGTGTGTGTGTGTCTATGTGTGGGTGCGCGCGCGCGCGTAGTCTGTTTCATTCTTGAATAAATTACAAGACAGTGCAGGCGTGGCGTCTGTGGCGAAATGAGATCAGGCCGTTGCAGGTGTATCAATTGACAGTTCTCAGTAGGCAACAGTTGTTTTGTTTGGGAGCAGGAAATAAATCTACGCCTGTTAATAATCACAGTATTGTTAGCGTGCCGTATTTTTGGGCCTGCAGTTAGAAACGCTAATTATCTGGGAAATTGAAACTCCCCATTTCAAAGTATATAGGCTATATCCTTAGTAAACTACCGTAATAAAGCCGTTTTATGTTTTTTATGTCGGTATCTGTTTTTATTTAATTGAACTGTAGTAATTAAAAGCAAATGTTATTGTTAACACTTACAAATTCATATTGACTACAGTAATACCATATTACTGTAATCAAACCCAGCAGTTTATTTAACTACTTTTTTTTTATGTTGCAGCTGTAATAGTAGCCTATTGATTTACCAAAATTGAAGATAAAATGTATTGTTGAGGTCCGAAGCGTTTTGAATTAATTAATGAATTCATCAGTAACTTAAGAAAATCACGTTTTTCAAAAAATTGTCGGGTATATATGTATTTCCTTATGACTACCGTGCTTATCGAAGACTGGGATTCAAAATGTTCAATTCGCATGCCAATTCAACCATCTCCGCTAGAGGGAGCATTGTTTCACAAGAACAACAAAGACAGGTGAACTTTTTTACATTCATAATTATGGACAGATTACTGTAATATATAAATGAAAATGTTGACGTTTTCACAAATTACCAATGTGGTGGCCATACGGTAGGTCATACGGTAGGTATTATAGCCTATTTAAGCCCTAGCATAAACTTATTTTTAAAAGACTGCGCAGTAATCTGTTCACAAACTGTGTACGGTAATGGAATATTTTCTTCGTAATAAAAAACATATAAGGCCATAATGCAAACGGTAACACAGTCACTGGAAATAGGTATAGGGGGTGATATTAGACTTATGTTGAACTACGATGTGCATTATACATTTAAATGAATCATGATCAAATAATAAAAATAACATATACATTCTCTGGCAAAAAAAACCGGAAACTAAACAAAAGGCACCTCTCTCTATCTCACTCTCTCTCTCTCTCTCTCTCTCTCTCTCTCCATAGTTAAATACGCTAAACGAATGCTATTTAAAAACAGGATCCTTCTCCCTCGTCAAATTCGTGTGAAAGGTATAAATTAAGAGATCAGATTATGTCTACAAAGGGAAAATCTATAAATGCAATTTGTTAAAGGTGCAAAATCCCTGTGACCAGACGTATTACGACGTGGCTCTGTTAGGTTCTCAGTGAAAAGAGTCGTGCTGGGACGGAGATTATATTTCAAGCTTCTTACCGTAGGGGTCTGAGCTGGAAGCGTCTGTGCGGAGTTATTGGTCAGGTTAATGAAATCATAAGTTTCTGTGGTCTTACTAGAATCAAAGACTCTGAAATGAGCAGGGAAATTACTTATTACTTATACATCAAATCCGATACCTTCTTTCGTGTTTTTGCAATGACGTAGCCATACACATACACTCTCGCTACTAGAGCACAAAAATGGTCCTTTTTAGGTTTGTGGAAATAAAAATAAGCACAGGAGCAAATCGAACATTTTTCGTAGGCCTACATGTTTAGAGACATGTCATGAATTCAGACGTCAGAACTCATATTTGGTTAAATTAATTTTAATCTTATAAATGGCCAGAAGCCTACAGTAGGCTATATGCATTATAAGGCAGTGAAAATATTTCGTGGTCGGTGTTTTAAGACAACAAATCGGAAGAAATTTGAAAACCCAAGGTTGTTTTCATTGCTGATAGCCTACATATACACTTTTAAAAAAAACAAAAATAGTGCATGTGACAGGCTACAAATTTCGAATAGGTTATGGTGCTTGGGGGGAAAATGACAGATCCACCATTAGTATTGTTGTCCAAAGATCAAGAGAATCCAGCATCAATCTCAGCTCGCTCTCAAACGTTGCATTATTCAAAACCAAACATTTTTCTTTCCCGGGCTAAAACTGAATCAGAGCCAGGCGAGTGGAGTCTCCCTCCCCTTGCGTACCATCGGCTTGCTTTAACCCCCCCAACTCCACCCCAAATTTCATTTGGAATACATCTCTCTCTGCTTCTCTAAATTCAGTCCACCACAGCTTTTAGATTTGCTTCCTTAACAAATATGGACAGGAGGCCTAAGTGGTTTTTGAAATCTTTGAATGGACTTTGGAGTGCCTGTGCGCGTGTGTGTGTTTTTCTTTCTCTTGGACTCTCTACATCGGTGATCGCAGTGTTTGGTGGGAAGGCAGCCGGGAAATGAGATAAGGATGTCTGATTCATAGGATCTGACAGGAAATCTATAGGCTGCAATGTTTATAATCCAGCCATTACTACACGGCCAAATGAAAGAACAATAATCCAATCATTTACTCCATATTTACCTGAAGCAGATTTTCGGCTTTAAGGGTGAAGCGGGGATAGGGATTGGCTACATAGCTAATGTAGTAGGCTAGCACCCACAAATGAGGTGTAGAAAATACTCTCTGTCTGCCGTTCTGTGGTGTAGGAATGTACTGGCATGTAAGCAAAGGGGTGTGTAAAAAAAAAAGGGTACATTTTCAAAAACATGGTTTAGTGAATTTGTCTGGGTGACTGCAGAACTTACTGTATTGGTTCTGCTGAAATATTATAGTAAGACCTAGATTCAATTAATATCCAAAATTAATTTTGTCCTTGTTTGCAACTTTCTCGTTGAATAAACATTTTTCCAATCACCCAAACTAATTAATGAAACCGAAGAAGCAAAACACTTATATACATATATAAAAGTTATCAAAAGCCGATTTCACCCACATCCTTAAACCACCTTTATTTTAGCCCACTCTTCTTAGCAGAACTGTTTTAATTCAGACAAATTGGTAGGTTTTTTAATAAGAACTGCTTGTTTCAGATCCAACCACATCATCTATATTGATTTCAAGTCAGGACTTTGACTACGCCACTCCAAAACATACATTTTATTTCATTTCAGCCACTCAGATGTGGAATTGCTTTTGTGTTTTGGATCATCCTCTCACTTCATAATCCAAATGTTTTTCTTGTGTGGTTGATGATTTCTGCCTTGAAACTCTCCCATGAATCCAATCTTTTCCCAGTCACTTTCTTACTGTGAATTCATGAACACTGGTCTTAGCTGGGGGTAGAGAAATCTTGGCAGGCCAGCCACCCCTGGGAAGATTCAGTACCGTCCCATGTGTTCTCAATTTGGGGAGTCCCAGAGCCTTAAAAGTGGCTTCATAACCCTTTGCAGACTGACAGATTGATTGAACATTTTTATCATCTCTTCTGATATTTCATTTGATCGCGACATAGTGTGCTTGTAGAAAATGTGTGGTGACTACTTTGCTCTGATGATGTTAAGGTTCAATATGAGTAAGGCTTAGATTCAACAGCGGTGGCTACAATCTCCCTGGATGTGTTCAATCTGCTGAATCTAATTCTCAATTAAATTTGATTAATTATTTGAGTCACTACTTTTTAACATGGGCGAGATGGGTGTTTGATAACTTTTTTCATAAAATAATGTTTTTCAAAACGTGTTTTGTGTTTACTCCGTTTTTCTTTGTCTGAATATCTGAAACCATTCAGTGTGACAAATATGCAATAATGGAGGAAATCAAGAGGGGGGCAAATACTTTTTCACAGCACTGTACTGTATGTGATTTGGCACCTGGATGTCTTCCACTCCTTGTTATTGGACATGTCATGTCACCCTTGTGATGTCATGTCAACCTTTCAAACCTGAAGTTTGTCAAAGACAAATGAACACTGAAAACCTCTGTTTATAATTTTCAACAGCATTGATAAACAGCAGAGGTATTTTGCGTTATTATGCAGGATTTCTTTCCTTGTTCACCTCCTGTGTTTACACACAAAAAATGTCTACACTCCCATTCTTAACCCCACCTACAACACTAAGATCATTCTGGCTAGCTGTTGGTAGTTACACAGGTTGTAACACAGTATTGCAGAATATCGTGTGATAGTTGTGATAACAATGAGCTAAGAAAACCACAGTCTAATATGATTAGTAAAATATCTGCTTACTTTAGTAGTCGCTTTCCACACAAGGCATTTAGCTAGCTATAAACTGAGATTATTTGTGTTTGTATTTTGTTATAGTTAGTAGCTATAGTTAGTTAAGTTACTGCAATTGTGTCTCTTTGAAAAGCAGCTCATTCATACGAGTCAAACAGTCACTCACAAGTATAGCTCTACCACAATGCTCGACTGGCATTTCCAATAGCGAAAACTCCCACTTCACTCTCATATGCAGAAAAGTTATGGCATGGCCATCTTTAGTTTAGTGGGTTCGGAACAAATATTTTACTCTGGCTTGCAGGTTTGTAACATTACATTACACTACATTACACTTATCCAGAGCGACACAATCCTCCGCTGGAACAATGCAGGTTTAAGGGCCTTGCTCTAGGGCCCAAAGGCTGTGCAGATCTTATTGTGGCTACACCAGGATTAGAACCACCAACGTTGCGTGTCCCAGTCATTTACCTTAACCACTAAGCTACAGGCCACCCCATAACACCAGGCAGACTGCTGGAATAACGTCTCTTTCACAAATGCAGTAATATCTCCATTCATAGCAGCCAGATCGTCAAAAATACAGTGTACGCCTATAGCACAATCCGATTTCGAAACCATAAACAGAAAGGTTAAGGGGTAGCAAACCTTGCTAAACTTTAGTGGTGATTGCATGAACCAACACCAGTGGATTTCAGGCTGCTTTTGGACACATACTCACAAATGCATCAATTAATTGTCCCTTTTATTTTTATCAGACATCTTGAGTCTTCTCAAAGTCTGGGAGTCTGGGATTTAGGTATGAGCTCCCTGCCCAGAACAGGAAATAAGCCAGTAGAATCTCCAGAAAATAAAAGCAGTAGTACTGTACAGTGGGACCCAGCTATCATGGCCATCCAACTGATGTAAAAATGAATTTAGTTAGCTAATAACGGCAGCTACCTAATGTTACCGAATTCTGGCCAGTCATGGTTAGCCACCAAGGCTATCTTTCGCAAACCCAGCTTCTATATAGAGATTATGAGTTCAGTGTATTGGACACATGCTTTTCAGATACAGCACAGACAGAAAAAAAGGCCACACCCAGAAACGTCCCAACAGTTTTTGCTTTTAGAATAACAAATACAGGAAGGCAAGCAAGGCCTTGGGCAGAAGTGAGCGCAGACACAGGTTACCAGTGTACCATAGTAATGCCAGAGCATGTTTGTTTTATAATATTTTCAAGGTAAATATAGTATGCCTTTAAGGATGATATTGATACTATTCTTAGTGTGGTATTTGGGATTTAAAGCTGATACATTCCTGTTTCTGAACATTGCACTACCGTGTCTCCACGACATGCCAAGGAACAGGGTTGTCAGTTTTGTTTTCACAGTGTACCTCAGTGTGGTCCTTTTCCATTTCCCCGGAGCTCAGTATACCTTTCTTCCAGTTCAGTGAGGGTTTAGGTCACATGATAATGTGGCATGTGTGATGTAATATAATACCTGGGTGCTGTCCTCATTGGCTTCATTTTTAATTGAGCTGAATTTAAACAGATCTTTTATCTTCTTTAAGTCAAAAAAGAAACACTCAGTGACAAGATCAGAAAAGTTGTAGGGAAATACACAGATGCACACATACAGTCGGCTCCGGAATTATTGGCATCCTTAGAGTGCATACAAGGAGAAGCACCTCATACCTATTGTCAAATTTGGCAGTGGGTCATTGATGTTTTGGAGATGTTTTGCTGCCAGTGGTCCAGGGCACTATTTAAGATCAATGGTATAATGAATTCAACAAAGTACCAGGAAATATTGGCAGAAAATCTGTTTGCCTCTGCTAGGAAGCTGAGACTTGGTAGATTGTGCAGCAGGACAATGGCTCTAAGCATATATCAAAATCCAGCCTTAAATCCTATGAAAAACCTGCGGTCTGAACTGAAGAGGGGGTATCCCAAGGATATCAATAATTCTGAAAAGTTCTGCATGGATGACTGGGCAAAAATCCCTCCAAATGTGTTCCCTTATCAGAAATTATAGGAAAAGATTCATGGTTGTCATCTTTGCCAGAGGTGTTTGCACAAAGTATTAAACCAGGGGTGCCAATAATTGTGAAACCTGTTTTTTGGGAAAATTTTTATTTGAAAAATGCATGTGTAATGGCAACAGTTGGTGTGTTGTCTGTCATTAATTATATGTCCATTACAAATGTTGGCAGCATATCCTGACAAAATGATATGTTGAAAGAATGGGTAGACAGAAGGCACAGCCCCTGTTACATACTGTACAAAGCCCCAGCGCTCTGCACATTAATTTACTTGCGAGGAAGTGCAATCAAATGAAGTTCTTTCAAATAACAGCCAAATTATAATCAGCAGTACCCGGGGTTCATCTCTGTGTTTTACAGGGGAAAAAAAGGTTTATCTTTTTTCCCTGAAAAGTGAAGGGGGCCTGTCCTTATCTGTCAATAAACAGTAATTAGATTTTGCTGCCGATAGCGTCAATTGGTTTCTAATCTAGCTGTCGCCCTAGACGTGTGTAATTAAAATCCTGATTGATAAAGGGGCAGAGGCCCGCCCACACTGCCACCTACCTGACCCTGCGCCCGACCTCTTTATAAAACAAACAAGGGAAAAAGATATCAAAGAAAGCCTGGGGGATAGAACTGCACTCTATATTGATCACGGCTATCTACGCGCCCATCAACGGCCTTTTCTTATAATGGAGGGTCCTGTACAAAGGTTTCATTTGCACTTGTCATGGGAGAACTTCTTAGCACTGTTTATGTGGGAATTTCAGTTACGCGTGCTTCCACCCCAGCAGCGTGAGTCTGGGCGAGGCCTCCGTAGGAAACTGCATTCTCACGACTCAAATGTGCTGCTGTGAGCAAATCTGTGAGGTCTCATACAATAGTTGTACTGATATGGAATTTGTTTTGAATATGGGTGTGAAATGAAAAGCCATTTTTGCTCCAAGAACTGTAACATTATCGGCGCTGCGTGCTGCTACACCATATGTTTGAGGAATGTTTGCGTTCTATGCAGCTCATAGAGGCAGATATGATTCTGATGATTGTTATGAATATACTGTTCTTGGTCCAGTAGTGAATCTGAAATCACTTTTCCCAAAATATCAAGGCCTTAGATTGGCCTGCAGGTACAATAATCAAGTTCTGATCCTTCACAGCAAAGTGAGTAATTATGATTTGGTATGAAAGTGATTAAAATGGGGATGCTTCCTTATCAAAAACCTGTCAAAGACCTCCATCTCTCAACCTAAACGGCATATCCTAAATGGGTAACATGACATGGTTCACACTGTATAACATTAATATGGTCTGTTTAAAAGGACACTTTTCTTTTTTATATTGGGCATTTGATTCATTTCTCATGTTGTTACTACATGTCTCTTATTTAGATATACTGTATACTTATCTACTTATCATCTTATCTTTTTTGTTGTTGTTGTTTTCTGTTAATTCTTGCCTTGTTCTCAGTTAAAGCTTAGCTGATATCACTTGCGGAGGTATTTGTATAGCCCCCTTGGGCTTTTTATGTCTTCTGCTCTGTCCCTCTAATGTATTGTGTTTTACTTTTTTACCTTGTGTGAAAACAAATTAACTAAACTAAGAATGTTGGACAGGTGGGAGGTCAGGGTGCATACACATGTATATACTGTATACCTTATGTATACAGTGTTTAATGACAACATACTGTTACAGCATATATTCAAACTGGGAAAACGATATACTTTTATTTCAATACATTGATTTTCATGTTTCAGTGTTCAGAAAACAATAGATCAGAATTATTGGCACTCCAAACAGTTATTGTAAATACAATTTAAGTTAAATTGAAAAAATGTTAAGTCTGGCTACAGATATACATAAACTGTTAAAATATACAGGTTACAATGTCAAAACTTATCATATGTCAAAACATATGGAATGGTTGCAAACTTGGCAGGATGAGTAAGCAAGTGTACATTGTCCCCATGGACAGGGAGGAAGAGATCTTGGGCTCACCAAGTCGCAAAAAGAACCATGAGATGCCACCTCCATGTCAACAAACTTAGAAAGTTTGCACAGAGAAAGCCCATACTGAGCACAATAACAAGAACCTGAAAGTGTCTGGAGTTAACCAAAGTTATTGGAATTATGAATGGAAGAGATGATATCTAATGTCAAATATGGTGGTGGATCATTGATGTTGTGGGGATGTTTAGCTGCCAGTGGTCCAGGGGGTCTATTTAAAATCAATGGTATAATGAATTCAACAAAATACCAAGGAATTTAGGCAGAACATTTTTTGTTGAGATTGATACTTCATCATAAGTGGATTTTCCAGCAGAACAACAACCTTAAACATACATAAAAATCCATACAGAAATGATTTTAACATCCGTGGCTACATGTTAATGTAAATGCATCTCAGGCCATCTCACTCTCCAGACTTAAAGATACAATACAATACAAGGTAATTTTGGACTATTGGAATTATTGTACCTTTAAATCCCATCAAAACTAAAGAGGGCAGTCCATAAATGCAAGCTAATTTTTGACGCAAGGATATGAATAATTTTGAAAAGTTCTGCATGGAGGAAAAAATTCCTCTCTAACTTCATCACACATTATAGGAAACCCATGGCCGTCATCTTTACCAGGGGTGGTTGCACAAAGTATTAATCTAAGAGTGCCAATAATCCTGAAAGAAAACAAAATAAATGCTTTGCTTAATAAATGAATTTGAAAAATGTAAGACTGGTTGAATCAATGGAATCATTAGTAAATTTTTGTTTGATATTGTGCTTATTTATCAAGGGTACCTGCCAAAAATACTGGCCCTCGCTGTATATGGTTGGGTGTGTTATGGGAGTGTATATATCGGTTTATGTGTATTTGCCTGTGTATGCTTTTGGTGAGAGACTGTAGGTTGGCAGGTAGGTTATGGTTTAATATTTTCCAGAAATCAAACATGCTAATTTGTAAACTACAGCAAATCTGTCTACTGCACACAACAATCCCTAGGTATGCATTGTTTCACAGCTAGCAGCTTGCTTTATGCATTCCATGTGTAGAACCAAGGCACACATTGTTTTCAACCACATTGTTCACGCAAGTTGAATGTTAAAGTTTGGAGGTCCCAGAAAGTCCCGAAAATGGGAAAAGGTTGACATGTTTTTTAAGTTTCATTTTGACAATCGCATTAGCTTGGTTATTTGCTAAACGGAAGATTTGTCATTTCTAGATTCCCCATCTTTATCCAGGCAATGGGTAGTCTCAGTATCCTGGATCACAGCCTTAAATTATGGGGTGGGTATGCTTGGATGTTTTGTGGGAGCGTATGTGTGCATGTGTGTATGGGTGACGGTGTTGTAGGAGTAAATGTGTGGGAGTGGATGTATTTGTGTATGTGTGCTTGCGTGCATGCGTAATTTATTTATTTCATACATTTTACTTATTTATTTAATACATTACAAGACAGTGGCCATGACAGTGATTGGTGTCTACAGTGAAATGAAATCAGGCTGTGTGTGGGTTGGTGTGGAAGTTGTGAAACTAAGAGCGGAGGGCCCCCAGTCCTCCAACAAGAGCTGAAGCATGGCCCCTGCTAATAAGGGACAGTTACTGTGAGTTTAATGCAATCAATGGGAAGAAACCCCTGAGGCGTTGCAGAGCGGAGGAGAAAAAAGGAAAAAACACTTTCATCTCAGAAACCAACTGGCCTGTGAACCTGACTGATCCTGTGTGATGCACACACACACAATAATAAATCCACATACAGAACAAATGTGCACATGCACAATTATGAAAATGCATACACATACATGCATGCACATACATGCAAGCATGTACATATGCAGAAATATGCGTGCAAATTTGCATGCACGCATATACACGCACACACTCCTCATGTGAAGTAAGGCGGCCAGCGCATAATATGCTCGATAATAACGTTGTTCACGTTCTCCCGGCTCACTCCTCAGATCCCTCAGGAGCTCAGATGAGGACGGCCGGTACAGCAGCATTCAAATACGGGGCCTCCAGACTCTGCTGTCATCAGCCATAGCACAGGCTCTGGGGTGAAGTAGAAAGAATACAGACCCACAAAGAAAGACAGGGATGAGGCTCGTCAGCCGGCGAGGAAGGCAGCATACTAAAAACCTGCCGTGGCACCTTCAAGCCTCTCTATCGGCCGAGATGAGGCGGCGAGCCTGACTGACCGCCGTCCCGATACGGATACTGTGACAACCCAGAGTCACTCACGGAGATGACCTCATGGGCCGTCTGGCCGCTGTAAGAGTTTGTCTGTGGGTACGGTTTCCGTGTAAGGAAACACAAGCTGGTGTGTGTGTGTGTGTGTGTGTAGAGAGAGAGAGAGAGAGAGAGAGAGACAGAGAGCGAGAGAGGACAAGAGAGAGAGCTTACAGAGGGTCATCTGGTGTCCCATGCAGGGCTGACCTGGCAGAGTGAATGAAGGTTGTGTGTTTTGTGCATTCTGCGCCCGCCCAACCCGGCAAAGTCTTCTAAACCCGGCTTCACTCATCAGGCACGCCAGTCCTGGCCGCTTCCACCAGAACTTAATAAATCACAAATTAAAAGGGGGGAGGACAGACAGGCCCAGAAAGCACTGTTCCGGGAGCTAATTCGCTTCTTAATGGAAGGCAAAATTTCGAAAGGAAAACTTCCATTGGGCACAAAATGACTTTCCTTAGTTTTCAATTTCAGAGGCCATGAAAGAGATTGAGATTGATAAATGCTGGCAGAAGCAGCCCATGCATGTTTCACCCCTACCTCTTGGTGCATAATTTCGAAGCCAAAGAAGTTATTTCTTTGCAAGAATCCACAGAAGAAGGAAAAAGTACTTTGGAATGTAGCTGGAGCACTGAATATTGCTTCTTGCTACTGAACAAGACACATAATGTCCCATAACTTTTAACAGTTGATATTTCTTCATTCTGGTGTAATTAAGCTCACGATACTGCAGCTATTGTTCCACGCATAACGCAGCCTGAAAGAACAGCTCATCTTTGATCTGCACTAATCAAACTAATTCCGGTGGCTTTTTAAACATCTGAAAAAGCCTAATTCACACCGATAAACATACAGCAGTCTCTGCCGTCCTCATAACTCCTGGGTTTTCCTCCAGCAACTTTCATGGCGCTGTGCTATTAGAGGTATTTGTACTCCCTAATGCTAAAGCCTCTGGCAGACAGTCTCTCGCTCACTGAGAAAGCCCGTCACTTGTCTCCGGGTTTGAGATTTCTCCTCTCCACGCAGACGGCTGCTCTCTATCAGCGGCGGCGCGGCGGCGTGTCACCGGGCGGCGGGGGCGCCGCAGGGCACCATGGGAACGGCGTGCGGAGCAGGAGAGAGATGATCAGTGCAGCTCCCCGGCCGCCCATCGCCCTGCTTTGAGCAGATCGGGGGGCAGCAGCGAGGAGGGACAGAGGGGCTAGGAGAGCTGGAGGGTCTCGGCTTCAATTAACTCAAGGACCCCGCGTCCGCCATGCATTCCCCCGGCCCCAGCCTCTCACACTGCCACCAGACTGCACAGCAAACCGCACCGAGATGGAAGGGCCGGAATCTACAGAACAGCCTCCTCTGCCAGGCTGGGCATACTGATGTCTCCTCTGGGGCTGATAGAAATAGAAATCTCCTCACACGCAAATACTGATTGTTAACCTGGGACTCATTACAAATACTTTATATACAAGCTGCACACACACACAAGCACACACACACAAATCACAAAAAACTGCTGTAAGTGAAATGATAGTGTTTGCCAAATGCCTCAAAAGACAGGAAATTATAATGTTCACATGAACCTGCTCTTCACAAGGTTTATCAGCACAGATCTTTGACTGCTACAGCCTTGTATAGCCTGTGTCTACTGTGCTTCAATCAACATGTACTCACCACAGGGCAGATTGCTTAAGATTCAAACTTCTTGAAAACTTCATCTGCCATGCGCGACAGCAAACAATTTGTCAGCGGCAACACTGTTTCCTTGAACTAGTCCACTCTTGGAATCTTTTTTCTCAGCCTAATTTATACTCTGTACATTATATTGGCAATTTTGGATATTAAAGACAGAGGCAATATACTCTTTTGAACTTTTGGTTGCTTTATTGCTTGCTTTATTTATGCTTCATTTCTAAATTGCCAATGTGTGCTATTTGGGAGGCACCACATACTGTCTCATGTATCACTCTTTCAGCAAAGCTTGTGCACAAACTGTGTGAGTATGTAGCATACAATTTTTACAGTAGTGTGATTAACTTGATAGATCCTGCATTATAGTGTATATGTGACCAAATCAATTGTAAATCATGACGGCCAATATAGCCCCAGAGTTTCATTGGCCCAGTGTCGGTAGTCTCCCAGTCTCATATAGCTCTTGTGACAAAACTTTTCTCTAAAAGACATTGGTTGGTAGCACTCAAAATGAAGCGTTTACCACCACGAAGGTTATTTCCTCATAACTGAGTCGTTCATAGGATATTATCCCACTTATACCACAGCTAACTTGCCAGTAATGTAGCTATGTAGCTATTAGTTGTTTTTTTTTTAAACTTTCTTGAAACAATGGTAACGGGAGAAAATATAGTCCCTGTTGCTGAGAAAGAATTGCCTTGCACAGCCTAAAATTGGCTGTTGCGACTAAAAGATAACTGCATCATCGCCAAGGAAAAGTTCACTAGCTCACCATCGGCGAAAGGAAATATAATTAACTAATGTTAGCTTGCAAAATAGTGGTAAGAAATGTATAGAAATTTGATGCTGTATTCCAGACTTCAGTGCCATGCAGCTGAACGGAACATGGCTTTCATTTTTAACTGAAGCATAGGAAGACCTCAGTAGTTGGTTGAGTGTTACAGCATTGTAGCATATCTCATTCTTGAAGCCAGTTCCGCAATGGCCCAAGTGTACTTTTTTTTTTTTTGTGTCTGTCATTTTCTATTTGGTCGACCTGTTCCTTGTTCAGTTGTTCGTGCCTCTTTCCCCCTTGTTTTTGGACTTCACACTATATGTAGTTTCAGTATCAGTGTACTGAATATATTTTACACCCAGTGTGCAATTTATTGGGTAGACATCAGCCAATCATGTGGCAGCAACGAAATGCATAAAAGCAGACAGATGTGGTCAAGAGGTTTAGCAGTTCAGACCAAATGTCAGAATAGGGACGAAATTTGATCTAAGAGAATGTGGAATGATTGTTGGTGCCAGAAATGGTGGCTTGAGTATCTCAGAATTTTGCAGAGAATGGTCCAAAAACTAAAAACATCCAGTGAGCAGCAGTTCTGCAGGCAGAAACGCGTTGTTACTGAGAGAGGTCAGAGGAGAAGAGCCAGACTGGTCAAAGCTGACAGGAAGGTGACAGTAATGCAAATAACCAAACATTACAACAGTGGTATGCAGAAGAGCATCTCTGAATACATAATGTGTATAAGTGCATCGGCTACAGCAGCAGAAGACATAAAAAAAAATAGGTCTAATAAATACCTAATGAAGTGCTCACTGAATGTATATGCGGAATACAATAGGATTTCAATTAGTAAAAAGTCTTGTTTTGCATTTTTACATCACTAAGATTGGCAAAAATTCAGTCTCCTATAATACTTTCCCTTTCATAGAGGAAAAATGGCCTTAATTGGACCATCCTAATGCCACCGACAGTAGTGTCTGAATTAATTTATCGTCCCAAGCTGTGCGATTAAAAAATCCGATTTAACTGCCATGATTTGAATTTATAAACTTCCTTCCACAAATGTATCATATTCTTAATCGGTAGCCTATCGATGGCAGCCTTCAACCGATGTCAACTGCACAATAGGGAAAAAAATGGGCACAAATGTTTTGTGGCCAGCCAAGGATAGATAACGTCACTTTTGTTATTACGTTTAGGATACAAATCTGATGACATTATGATATTCTTACAAAGTATATGCTAATTATAATTAGTCTTCTAATTTTGTGGTTGCAGAACAATTTAATGCTTCATTCGTTGATATGAAGTTGTCGCTGTCGCTGTCTATGATGCAATGCCCTAGCATAGTATTTAGTAGTACACCGGAAATTCAATTCAGCAGAACGTTCCGCTTACTATGTGTTACCATGTAAGACCACCCAAACCACCATGTTATGTTCGACAAGTAATCAACCAAATTGGAACTTTTTTTGCTAACAAAAGTATTTCATTTTCATGGATCAAATGTAATGGAATTTCCCATTAATAAGACGGGGCTCCCTCAGTCCTTGAAAATCCTTGAAGGTTTGTGAATTTTAGAAAAAAAAAAAAAAAATAAGGCCTTGATAGTTTTTGATGGAAAATGGACATGATCCTTGAAGTGCTTGAATCCACAGTTGAATGTGCAGAAATTGCAATTGAAGTTAAAGATTTACATTTAAATTGACATCGTGCTGACATCAGATGTCCAGCAGTCTGTAGTGAAATGCATTTTTAAAAATGCATCGTTATATGCATCATAGAATTTTTTATGTTTTCATCCTTTTACAGATGGCTTCTGCCTGACAGACTTGATTGGCATGAAATGTGTCCAATCTACTTCTGTTGAGAACGTTGTTACAGACAAGGTTGTGCACTCAAAATTCCGTGGTCACATAAATGTCAAATTTTTACGTGATATAGCATGATAACACATCGTGGTGACACTATTTTAGGCAGGGAATCCAACATAAAAGGGTGTAAATCTAAAAATGGGATTTTGTACAGATACTGTACCATAGGTGACTGGTCTAATGATTTTACTTTTATGCCAATCCAGGTTTATATAATATTTGGCTTATACTTTTATGTAACAGTAAACTTTGCCAATGCATTTGATTTCATATGGTGCAGGGCAATCATGCTGGTGACACAATTCATGTGGTCCATTTACTTGATTTAAATCAACTAATACTTGATTTTAGAAATAGTTTACTACAAGGTCCTGGAAAATGTAGGTGAGCTAGCTCTAGCCAACATTAGATACCTATATAGAATACAACACTTGAAAAAAGTTGGATTGTGATTTCACTATTTATTAGACTTAAAAAAATAAATTGGTGGAAAAATTGTGGGATTTTATAAAATTATGAACGCAATTATAGGCTTTATTGTACAACTTCCCTACTTAGTAATGTTGCGTGCAACATTTGTCCAATGATGAATTGCTTCATTTATGGCATAGTGGAAAGCTAATTTGTGACAAGTTCAGTTTGCTGGCTATTTCAATTTGCATGTCGACGAATAAACATGGTCCTACAGTTTTAAAACACACAGAAATTCTCTGATAACTGTAATACTGCAGCATTAAATTTCCTGTGGTGTTTGCATTAATAGCCAAAGATTGCTTGCTAGAACTAGCTTGTTTGCTAGTTTAGAATGTAAACAGCCTGATGGGAAGTTATATACAGTCATAATCTTTTTTTCAGATTAGAAAATACTATGCAGAATTTAATTTTTAGTGATATTGTCCAGTGTTGATTTGTTCAGTGTTGTCACTTGTTTCCATTGTGATTCTAAGTGCATCAGCCACAGCTATAACAATCTGTATCCACTCAGAAACCGAAAAAATTGTCAGTGTGTTTGAGCTAAACCTTTGTTTTAGTAATATTTGGAGTAATTCTGACTCTTGGACAACAAACCCCAAAGGGTTACCTTTCAAAAAAGACCAGGTTTATGCCTGTAGTTAAAAGGGTTCAAGAATAGTTACCATTTTTTAAGCTTGTGTCAAGAAAATGGGTAACACTTAAGGGGTTAAGCACGTGATACAAATGTAAAATTGTGGACTACACAGTCAAATTAAGATTTTTGTAAATATTTGTCCCAAACATTATGGAGCATGCAGTATGCAATGAGTCAAAACAATACGGCCACTCACAAATTGCGCAAATAATGTTGATATCTCGTAATGATGGCTCATGTCAAGGTCTGGGATATATTAGACAGTGACATTGGTTCTCATAGGTGAAATATTGAATGCGGGAGAAATGGGCAGGTGTAGACCTGAGTGACTTTGACAAGGGACAGACAACTGGGTTGGAACATCTCCGAAACTGCAAGGCTTATGGGGTGCTCCGGTCAGCAGTGGTGAGTATGTACTGACAGTACAAACAAACACACACAAACCGACATGGTGTTAGGCGCCCAAGGCTCACAAATGCGCAAGGGACAGAAGGGCTGCTATGGCACAAGTCGCAGAAAATGTTAATGATGGTTACGGGAGGAATGTGTCACTAGCAGCCACAGACTGGTCATGAGTACCCATGCTAACGCCTGTCCACCATCCAAAACGCCTACAATGGGCACGCAGTAGTCGGAACTGGACCTTGGAGCAATGGAAGAAGGTTGTCTGGTCTGATGAGTCCCGTTTTCTTTTACATCATGTGGATGGCTCATACGTGTTTTTTCCATTTACCTGGGGAAGAGATGGCACCAGGATGTGATGTGGAATGAGGACAAGCCGGTGGGGGGAGTGATGCTTTGGGCAATGTTCTGCTGGGAAACCCTGGGTCTGGGCATTCATGTGGATGCAAGTTTGACATGTGCCACCTACCTAAACATTGTTGCATGCCAGGTACACCCCTTCATGGCAACGGTGTTCCATGATGGCACTGGCCTCTTTCAGCAGGAAAATACACCCTGCCACACTGCACAAATTGTTCGGGAATGGTTTGAGGAACATGATGAAGAGCTTAAGGTGTTGCCCTGGCCTCCAAATTCCCCAGATCTCAATCCGATCGATCAAGCATCTGTGGGATGAGCTGGAACAACAAGTCCAAACAAAACACAGTGGCTCCACCTTGTAACTTACAGGACTTAAAGGATCTGCTGCTAATGTCTTGGTCGGGTCAGATACCTTGGCAGGTCAAGCTGTTTTGGCGGCATGCAGATGACCAACAGCATATTAGGCATCATAATGTTTTGGCTCATCTGTGTTCAGTTATTTCAATGTAATTATATTTTATTATACTGCATAATAATGCTTCAATGCAAATTGTAATGTTGTAACAATAGTTCCCCCAAGATAAGGTGATTATTCTATTTACTATATGTCTTACCTAAGTAGCTGAAGTGAGACATCACATGCTGTAGGAAAGATTGCCAGGCTTGGGCATTGGGGCAACTAGCAGAAAAAATAATTTTGTAAACTGTAGACCCATAAAATTCACATTAAAAAAAATCAGAGGTTCATTTTCAAAGGGCTACTAAGTAGACAGGTGAAGCAAATAAATACTCACACACTAAACAAGTAAATAGATTTTTCAGTTTTAGCTTGCTGGGACACAAGAACAGGCAGTGTAGGACTGCTGCCAGTCAGAGCACGTTTTCCCGACCATTAAAAATGTATGTTGCCAGAAGAATTCTTTGGTGTGGAACTCCAGTGAACAGGATCTCATTAATATTCAACCCCATTTCTTCCTAATGTCTTTAAGTGATAAATAGCAGGGGGCGGAGGTGCTTGATTGTTCTTCACACGCAGCCAGTGCCATAGCAGAGCTTGGATGCAGAGGGCTTCAGACAGGTATCCAGTTCTCAACAGCCCAGGACAGATGTGCAATGAAGCAGGAAGTGTAGCTATCACTGACATTTCCTTAGTCAAACCTCAATTTAGGCTTGGGTCTGGGCATTGAATCAGCTACTATTCAACATATTTATGCGTGCCAAAGAAATATATTGCCAAAGATTGGAATGCAAATACACTTCCAAAAACATACACAATACAGAAAAAAGGCTAACCAAACAATAGAGTGTCCTACGGATATATACATAATATATAATATATTCAAGCATTTGCTTTGAAGAGTACGGCCCTCAATCTCTGTCAAAGGGATATTATTAGAAGTAATATCGGTTGAATAACAGTAGGAAAATTCCATAGAAGAATTATGCCACCTTGTATTTTTTCTTTTCTTGGACAAACTCTTAATATTTCACTGATCCATTCCTGCCAATCAAGTGTTCGTTATTGGGCATCAATTACCTTACAACTGTGTGGATATAACAACTAGCTGTCTAATAACACTCCAATACTTTTGCTTTCAGCTGAGCAAAAATGAATATTTCCATATTTTGATTGATGTAGCGGAGCATATTATGTCCCTGGGCAAACTGTAGAAATGTTCCACTGGGAAACATAAGAGAGTTATTACGGAAAATAAAGAGTGAATAAACCAAGGACAGTGAGAGTTAACCCCATGTGGAACATAACAGCCGAAAGACATCAGATTCTGAAATGTACATATAAAAGTCCACTGTAAGCACATAAAAGGATACATTTCTGATGTCATTCATTTTAAAACTAACCGCCAGTCAGCCTTACAGGAATTCACTGCCTGGAACAATGTACTACAATCTACATTTTCCAACATAAACCATATCTATATTGTAATAACTATGAGCAAGAAGTACATTAGCTGTCAAAACTGATTTCCATGCAATGTGCAAGTGGTTTAACGCCCCAGACCCTTAAAGCATCTCAGTCATTTTGATGATGTGCTCGTCATCCATGCTGGCTGTGTTGACCGCCATAAGTCTCCCTGGTTGACTGGATGGAGTACAGCTTTATACAGGGCAAGGTGAGTCCAGCCTTCAAAACTCTCCTGTACCCCAGTTGCTCCTGAGATGAGGCTGAAAGCTGAGAGCTGCTGGATTTGGTTCATTGTGTCAAGTGTGTGACGCTTTTGTATTTATAACCATTAAAATAGTTCCATAGGTGGTAAGGTAGCATAGCGACCTTTTTGTCAGAGTTGTCGTTGCCCTACTTCGCTTGTCACCTGTCCCTGCCCGACTTACTTTAGAAGTCAGGCATCTTCTCTTTTTCACCTTCAAGACTAAAGATGATGAAACATACACGGACAACCAAGGGCGCATCCATCCCCCCTACCCCTCCAGCAGTTGGACCACCCACACAACCCCCCTCTTCGCCCAACTTGGCATGTTCAGGAGGACTCCTGCAGTGAGCACATGCGTTCGCTCGTCGGCTCATTCCGTCTTGGGTCTTGGGTAGGTGCTCTGAACTGGACTAGCCTTTTATGGGGAGAGAGCTTGCATTGGGAGCTGGTCCTTCACAGATTGGGCCAGTTGTCCAGGGACGGTCTCCATCGGCGCCCACACTGTCACGTCCTCCCAGGCCTCGGGCGAGGAAAGGATGGGCGGGCAGGTTGTGAGCGGAGAGCGACGGGTGGAGTTCTAGCACCGGCCGACAGCGCACGCTTTGAATCTGTTTGTTTTGAGGAGAGCGTCTCACGCCGAGACGATTACCGCCGCCACAACTTCCGCCGTGCTTCCACCTCTCCCTCTCTCTCGCCCCATTGTATTATGTGGGAAGGCAACCCGCAGCGGGAGAGATCCTAATTAACAGCCTATTCATTTGCGAGGAGCGCTCCCGGTTTCCGAGCGCTTGTTTTATCGCGGCGCTGGGGAGCCCCGTCCGGGGATTTGGAGAGGGATAATTGCCTTTGCCGCGGGCTGCAGTAATCTGGTCGGCTAATTCATTATTTTAATAAGTTAGCGTCTCCTCGGGGGTGCGCTAGCTGCGCAGCGCCCGGGCCCTGACGGAGGGCCTCGTTACCGAGGCGGACTTTTACGACAACGCCCGCGCGGGGTTAATAACCGTTATTAGCCTCTCTCTCCGGCCTATAATTTCTCGTTTAACAGGGGCAATTCAAAGGAAACCTTGCAAGCGGTTAATAATCAACCTCTGCCGTACCCGGGGTAATCCCGGCGAAGGCTTCCCTACAGGAGAGGAAAGGGAGAGGTAATAAATGCAATCGTTTGAGTGGCTCCGCTTTATTTATCTGATTACGTGCTGATGTTGCTTTTGTTGTTGTTGTTTTCTGCCGCGAGTCCAAATTCATTAAAGGAAAGGATTCGCCTGAAGCAGGGGAGACGGAACAGATTTATGAAAAACAAACATGATGATCATTAGGTTTGCGTGACTAATGGCTTCATTTAAGACACAATCTTCCATCCCTTTAATAGACTGCAAAATGGTGTGTGTGTGTGTGTATGTGTGTGTGTGTGTGTGTGTGTGTGTGTGTGGGAGTGTGTGTGAGGTGAGCTGGTGTGATTATGACTGCGTTTCAGTCAGCTGCTGAGCACATTGCAAGATTGATGTTAAAAAAGGACCAGTACATACGACCGGGAGACATCACATAAAAGTATTGGTAAAATCCAATATTGAAGATGGTCATTGCTGACTGTTTGTTTTATTGAATCTACAGCAAAATCCTATTAGGAATATGGCTTCAAAGTGGTTAAATGGTTTTCACTGTATCGTCTGATGCATAATATTTCCCTTTTGGCAATACGGAAATAGTCTAATTCAGTTTGTAGGGTACACGATACAGAGGAGAAATGAACAATTTCTGCCTTTTCAGCCAGCTATTCCTGTCTGGCATCTGACCATCTCAGATCTAAATTCACTCCTCTCTCGTCCGGAATCCCCAGCCTGAAATGATAGTCATAAAACTGGAGCAGTCAGCATCATCTCTATTTCTTACATTCTATGCAGTGACATATTTTCTCTTCGAGTCAGACAGCTCAATCAGCGACAGACCATTTTGTTGTGCCAACTGACTCAGACAGACAGAGGGATGTATCCAAAATAGCCGTAGCATTGAAGATTGACATAAATGTGTTACAGCGATGAGACCTAACAGGTTCTTAAAAAAGATGTGTACAAGGCAGTTTCTGCCATAGTAAATTCAAAATTGTTACCCATGCTGACATATGACAAAACATATCTACATTAAACAGAATCACATAACATCAAGCTCTTATATTATTGTTTATACTGTCTGACATATCTGTCCTCAGAACAGGCTTCATAATCTCTGTTAAACAGTAGGAAAATGAAGGACAACCTTTCTTTAGATCCTATCTCCAGACATTATGCCAAGAAAGAAATCAAGAGCATCTCTAATTCCTTTGTAGCAAGGTCCAAGCTACGTAACAAAAACGTTCCAGTCAAAAGGATGCCTCCATCTTTGTTGAGCAGACCCCTTGCCTGATTACGATAGCACTGGTTGGTTGACACTTGGAAAACACATTCCTACATCCAATGAGTCTCATTCTGAGGTTATCTATCTAACTATGGATGAAAACCTTTGAACCACAGTGCATATTTCCCTGGCTCATTATTCACTGGCTGTTAAGTACAGTACAAACCATGTTAGACATATTAGGCAATTCAATGCTGCTCCTTCTCGACTGAAACAGTGCAGGTATGGTTCTCTGTTCATGATTTCATGGGCCAACCCCTTCTCTGGGTCATGTCCCAGCCTGTGGTTTGGGTTGTCCAACCTGTCATCATAGAAGGTTCTCTGCCAGCCATTGTAGAAATGGGTTGCTGGATATTAAAGGTGGACTATCTCCTGATCTGAGCTGAACTCTGAGTGGCACTCCTCTCTTTAATGGAGGGGGGCCTGCAGGGTGAATAGAGTTATATTTAGGACAGGCTGAAGGAAGGAAGAAAGTCGCATTTAATAAGAAGCAATCTCTGAACCACAGCAAAAATGACTGTAAAAACGTTACGTATTAAATTAAATTAGTCTTGATGATGCCTTCAGCAGTTTTAACTGAAATTAGATACGATTACAATAAGAGAACAATGCACCCTATTTCAACTGTAGTGCTAAACTGAGCCTGTATCCAGAGGATTACAGGTTCAAACCCCAAGAAGGGGACTCATGTGCCTTAAAGCAATGGTTTGCCCCTGAATCAGTTCAATACTAATTCAATTGTACAAATGTCCTGAATAACAATCAGGAAATTATCATAATTAATTGAACAGCATGATTATGATTCCATACAAAAGGTGATGTGAAATGATGATGATGCTAATAACTGATACGACCTGTTACAGGTACCAGCAAAACCTAATTGTAAAACGCCTCTACCCATCAGCCATTCCGAAAGTTGCACAATGTTATCTAAAAAAATGTGCAGAAGTTTAAATTGTTTTCTTTGGCACTAAAGCCAAAGAAACAGCCGTGTGCCCTGGGCTCAGTATACAGGAGAGGTGGATTCAGCCCATAAACTCCACACGTGATATTAATGACCTCGTCCACTATTAACCATTTAATGTCCGTTCCGACCGGCCACATGTGGACGTGGGGCTCGTACCCAGCTCCCGGGCCACCCCGAGGCGCGTTCAAGGCGGTGGCTTTTCAAACCCAGAGCGCCATCTGTTCTCGCAGGCTTGTTATCGGGCCCTGCCTCTCCCGTGTCCGCAGACGGCCATGCATATGCATGCCCGCATATGTATTCCTCTCCACGCTCGTCAGCCGAGGGGAGCGGCGTGCCGCCCGCGTTTAGAAACCCGTACCTGCGTTTACGGACACCGCCCCCTTACTTTTCCGGGAGACGGGGCGCCGGGAAGGTGAGCGGACCTTCGGCGCGGTCACCCGGCACGTTCCGGCTGAGCCCGGATTTTCTCCCTGCCAGTGCCTATCCGCGCCGGGACCCTAACGAGCGGGCGCCAAATTCGTCGTGCATTTCATCGTCCCCCTTCTGCATTCATCAATTCTCATTAAGGAAAAATCATTACGTCTAATGCAAACTTTTGGCTAAATATTCATCACTGTCAGCCCCCAGTCCACCCCTAGCTGAAATGAAAAGAAAAAAATAATGAGAGAACTCAGGAACGCAAAGGAAGTTTGGAAACAGAGGGCTGGCTTTTTCATGGCTAATCTCCTCTCTCTGACTCAAATCCAAGCCAGTGCAATCAGATGCCTGGAAAGCTGTCATGTGAGGACAGTCTGTCGGTTTCCCAAGAGGCCCTGCAGCCCTTAGCTCATGTGACGCTGCTCCACCACCGCACGGCAACAATCGACCCTCGTGACTAAGCCTGAGGGGGATTCAGCAGAGACCACTTTCCCAGCAGCTGGACAGAGGTCATGTGACACAGTACCTACAGTGCAACGGAGTTCCATCAACACAACAGTCTTGTGCAGAATCTATAGCTGCAAATCTATACTGATATGTCAAAGTTCAATATACGCAAATAGTTATGAGAATATGTATGAAGGAATAACAAATATGTAAATACATTCACCGAGCACTTTATTAGGAACATTTTAACTTTATCACACCTACTTATTCATGCGATTATCTAATCAGTCAATCTTGTGGCAGTAGGGCAATGCATAAAAAATCATGTAGATACAGGTCAGGGGCTTCAGTTAATGTACACATCAACCATCAGAATGGGGAAAAATGTGATCTAAGTGACTTTGACGATGGAATGATTGTTGGTGGCAGACAGGGTGGTTTGAGCATCTCAGAAACTGCTGATCTCCTGGGATTTTAACGCACATTTGTCTCAAGAGTTTGCAAAGAATTGTGCAAAAAACAAACAAAAAATCCAGTGAGCAGTAGTTCTGCAGACAGAAATGCCTTGTTCATGAGAGTCAGAGAAGGGCCAGACTGGTCAAAGCTGACAGGAAGGTGACAGTGACTGACAGAAAATAACCACACATTACAACAGTGGCAGAAGAGCATCTCTGAATACATAACTCTAAGTGCATAGGCTACAGCAGTAGAAGACTAAAAAATAAGTCTAATAAATACCTAATAAAGTGTTCGGTGAGTGTATATACATGCAAACGTTTTAGGCACCCTACATTTTTTTTATGTAAATTTGGTGATGTTAGATGTTTATTTTTTGTTTTCTGCATTAATGTATCAGTAGAGCAACTCTGAGAGGCAAATACATTTTCCAAAAATTATTCTCAGATATTTTTGTATTTTGTTTAATAAAGTAACATATTAAGTAATAGACCCGTTTTCACCCGTCTATTTATGCAGTGTATACAGTATGTCAATTTGTATGACAGGGAGAATAGTCCAAATGGGAAATGACCTGCCTATGGTATGTGCAGTGAAAATCACACTGTTTTCAGACACAAACACAAACACAGTACGAATAAACAGTATTTTCCTCATGCATATTCCCCCACATTTTAAACAAAACAGCATCCGTCTCTGTGGCTATTTTGAAATGTCCTTCATCAGCGAATCCGCGAGCCAGTCAAGCGTCATGGCTCGGCCCTGGCACATCTGCATCATCTGCATAACACATGCAACAGCAGCGGCGTAAAAATAGCTTGGGCGAGATATAGCTCTCATAAAGGGTGAGGAATCGATAGCCAGTGTTCCAGGTTCACCTCTGCAGCCCCCCGTCCCGACCGAATCCAGAACGGGACAGCTTGCAAAACAGACCCTGCGGTGTCAGCGACTGGAATCCGCACCGCTTCAGCAGCACAGCTGCGCTGCAGAAAAACCTACTCCGGCCATAAGTTATGTGCTCCCAAGCGGCGCTCACCTGGAGGTCACGGTGATCGCCTTCGCCGTCTGAGGCAGGAAGCGGGGCTCCTGCCCACCCTGGGCGCGGAAAGAATGAGACCGAAATAGAAACGTAAAAGAGCCGCGGCCAGAAGACCTTCATTCTAGGCCACAAGTTATTAGCGAGAACCATTTGCATCAACTCTGGGAACATTATAATAAATCAAAAGCAGTAATAAATTACATTAACACTTACCAGTAACAGGCACTAACAACTGGTTCTCAATTATTGTCATTCAGTCTATGCAGCGGGGCTCGATAATGCTCTGGCCCCTAATTGACTTCAATGTACTTTTGAAGCACAACTGAAGTGCGGCTATTTTGAGGTGCTGATGCATTATCTAATGCAAATCTTGTGGTAAGCTTGACAATGGCAAATAGCCGGAGCTGTTTAAGAATACATTAACTCATCAACACTGAGGGTTTGAATGCGGGCACCAAGCAATTTTTAATTTCAAAAACAGTCAAAGGTGGTTAGCTCACACTTTTATTTATTTGCATAGTCTACTGTATGTTTAAATCAGGGTTTTCGTGGCAAGGATTTCATGAAGTACCTTGCTCAAGGGTATAATGGCCCTGCTTCTCTTGGGATTGGAGCTGAACGCTTTCTGCCTTGTCGAGTGCCTTGTCTGGCTACAGTTTCCTGCATAGATCAAACACACTGTATGGAGGAGGTTAGAATGGACAAATAACTTATTTAGAAATACACGGATGCCGTTTCAAAAAATGCCAGTGTCCAATTACTCAGCCTGATCCTGATCCTATGTATAAAAACAAAATAAAAAACAGCAGTGTCTTCAGGTATTGGGGATTCATCCACTGTCATTGGCTCTGGCAGCCATCATCTCTCTTTGGCCGGAAAAACAAAACTCGCTGTATCTCAGTGCAAGGGCCGGTGGTGCTCTGATGCTTTAAGACCCCCGTTCCTGGCAGGCTGTCTAAGAGCATCAGCAGTCCACGTGTCAGGTCCCCTCTTAGGCCCTGATGTGCTACAGGGGGAGCTTTTAGAGATAAGCACAGCTGTCAGCCTTCTCCCTAACCCGCACACACCCGCACCGAATCTCATGTAATCAAGCCAGCAGGTACAGACTGACCTCTGAGACTTAGGAGGCAGTAGTGCGGCGTAATGGCGAATGGATAGTCCATAAAAGAACATGTAAACTACATAGTGCTAAGTCACTCTGGATAAGGGTGTCCGCTAAGGAGATAAATAATGCAATGTAATGTACAAACGCCTCTGGGCAACAGCAGTCTGCGTATGGCGAGGGAAGAAGGGGGTGATGAATTAAAGAGGCTTCACTTTCATCCCCAAAGGCTGAACTCCTGAAGTTCCCAAAGCGCGGAAAATGTCAATACGGAGCAGAGAACTGCCTGCAGAACAGAGCGGGAAGGAGGAGGCAGAGGTGCCCTGGGTGAGGAGAGGTGACGGGGATGAAAAACACATTCCACCTCACGTCAGGGCCCGCTGACCCCTACGCCTACGGCAGCTCCGTCCGTCGCTCTGCAGAGCTATCTTTCACCCGACCCATGATTGACACCTGGAATAACGCGCGGTTCGAGCCGCCCCGGCCAGCCCGCCGCTCCCGCTAAACGCCGGAGACCCGAGGTGGAATGAGAAGCCAAAACCCCGTGGCGCTCTCCGCTGCCGGGGTTAGCCGGCCCCGCGCCGCCAGATGAACTCTGCCGCTAGAGTCGGCCCGCATCGCTGTTATCTCTGGGAAACCAAGCTGTCTCCACAGACAATCGCTTGACACTGATGGGGATTTTCGGTGCCTCATGTGTAGCTAGCTGGTGTGTAGTTACAGTAGCTAGCCCACCTTGTAGTTACCTAGTGTAATCCCCCAGACCCTCCTTCCTCCACAGCTGTCCTTGTACAGTACACCTTGAGACCCACCTTGCAAGTCTCCCGGGGTGGCCTTTTTGTCTTTTTCAAAAATGGGCTGTTTTCAAATATTCCCAAAGATGTAGGAATTAATCAAATCAATTGATAACCTAAGCTATTGGGAGTGCACGTGGCTCTGGTTGGAATCACAGGCTTAGGCCGGGCACGGTCAGAGACGGGGGGAAAGCGCCGAGGCCAAGGCGAGCCTCCGGTGGACCGCGCCGATCCATAGACGCGGGCAAACGCCGGCTGTAGTCCGCACGGCCGATCAATGGCTGATCCCCGGAGTGGCGGGAATGCTGCAGGAGAAGCGGCCAGCCTCTGACAAGCAGCGGGACTGTCATAACAGAGCCCACGGCCACGGGCAATAAATCAGGGGCCCGCGCGAGGCAGAATTTCTTTGTCTCCCCGTGATGTAAAGCGGCTGAACTTTTTCCGCGCCTGATTCATGAATCCCAGGAGTACCCCTGGGGCTGGTGATTAAACGAGAGGTGGAGCGTGGCGGGCCGAGCACCAGAGCAGGAGTGATATTCTTCCAGACTCTTCCAAGGGACCTGCCTGGATTCAGAGGGAGAGACAGGGCGAGCTGGGGGGGGGGAGCGGGGGAGTGGGGGGTGGGCGGGGGATGAAACCTGGGTCCATAAAGCCCTGACACATGCACAGGAGGAGGAAACAACGAACGCAGCTGCTTTTAGGTTTCACGATGCCAGGCCAGCCTGCAGAATATTGGATGGACAGACTAGTTTTATACTTTTTGGTCAGTGAAAGGATGCACTTTAATTTGGCCCATAGCCCCAGGCATTATTTAGTATGGAGGTAAAGTGCTTTATTTAGCTGTGTGCGATTTGCATAAAACTATAGTCTACAATATTTATTTTTACAAATGAATCTTTTGTAAATGCATTTAAATGATTTCTGGGGAAAATAAAGACAAAAATTAGTTTGAATTGAAAAGGCAAACATACTTTTTTATGTCAAATTTAGAGACAAAAGGCTGTATGCAAGCAATTGTGTGTATTTCTTAAAGGCAATATTAGCTTTGGGATTTTTAATCTTGTTGCACGATACAGTATAGATATGATTTGCAATGTACATGCAATACACTTGATTTAAATGAACTACGTCATAGGAATTAATGATTTTGAAAACATGAATAAAATATTTTTAATATCAAACAATGGTTTTCTTTGTGGCAAACTATCTGGCAGACCATTTCATGCATTTCTACTGTAGCGTGCAGCAATAAAGGTTCCTATAATATTTCTGAACAGGAGTCTCTGTTTCTCTCATTGAATTAGCGGTTGAACTCAGCCTGAGGGTGCGTGGTTTAATTCTTAACCTGGGTCACCCACCGGGATTTTAACTCTTTGTGCCATCTAATTTCAGCTGGATGCTTTTTGTTAAATGTTTAACTTAAATTCGGATCCTCATAAATATTCCAAATCACTCGCTCTGTGTTTGATGAGGAAATGAGTCTTTTACCCACTGTGATTCCCCAGGCTAAGAGAGGAAGAAAAAAAAATCTCTGCAACTTAACTCTCAGAGCAAGACCTGTGCAACGTGCTGCCTATATTATCATGCAGAAAAGTGTTGGCAGTCTCAGTTTTCTTGCGCTGAGAGCTTTGTGGTTAGCTACACATTACCGACATTACAGCTGCCGCAATCATTGTGGTGCGAGCAGAAAGGATAATATAGTTTGTTGTTATTATTCATGAAAATAAGCCATACTGACATTATAGGTATCTACATACAGTATATAAACATTTTGTGTGATTTATTTGTGTATAACAGACAGTCAAGTCTGAACATTGCAATTTCTTTTTTGGGAAAAGTACAGTAGCAGTGCAAAATAATTGTAACAAAAATGTTATAAACATTCTGGTGAGCCGAATTGTCAGAAAGTGCTGTTGTCCGTAGCGTTGGGCAGAAGTGGAGAACGGACCCCACGGTCAGCTTGAGTCCATTGAGCCGCGTGTCAGGAGGTGCCGGGACAGGCTCCCTCTCATGGGTGCGGTACGCCCAAACTCTGGACAGATGCCAGGGGCTCATTGTTCAGAGGGGCCGTCTCCGCCGACAAGGTGTGCCCCCCTGTCCACCGCGGTCCTCTGGTCATTAATCTTGCGCTCAGCCTCGGTCCCCTACCTGCCCGCTGACCGTGACCTTGCTCGCCGCCTCCACTCTGACCTCCCTGACAACTCCAGCGAAAGAGTTAAGTCTCGGGTGCCCACCCCCTCCGACCACGCCGGCTCCGGAAACGCAGGTTGTTCAAAGCGCTGCCTTCCGTGTCGTAACTCTGCGGAGGGAGTGGGGGCGCTCACCATGTTTTACCTGTCCTTGTTATGCCCTCGTTTCTAATGCTTCCAATCACTCATCCATCTTTTAAGTACCTAGGGCTACAGTAATTCCCAAATAATACCATATATACCGTGCCCCAAACCAACACGGAACAACCATTCCTCAGCCTAACTGCAACTGCAGCACAGTTATGACTTACAGTACACCCAACTTGCTCCATTATCTGTACACAGCGTAGCAGACGTGAGTGCGCCTCATTGCCACTGGATAGAAGTGAAGAAAATTAGGAAATTAACATGAACACAAGCACTTAAGAATCAGAAGAGGAAGTACAGTTCTATACAATGACGATTCCTGACCAATTCATTGCGGTCGGAACAGTTTGTGATTGCACGCTTTCTCTCCACGTATGTCTCAGATTCCTCTCGGTGAGAACAGTTTGCGATTGTGCGCTTTCTCTCCGTGTCTGTCTCGGATTCCTCTCGGTGAGAACAGGTTGAGATCGAGCGTGCGTTGCGGGGTCATGCAATCGCTGCTCCGTCTGCACCATAGACTCAGTTACAGGAAGTCTTCAGGCAGCCAGGAGATCTCTCCGCATCACACAGCAGTTGTTGTTTTACATATGCAGCATTTCCCGTGCCTTCATTCATAAAACAAATTTGGGTGCAATAGAATGCAAAAGCCGTGGCCACAGGTTACTGGTGGACCAGGCCTGGGATGCACATAATTTGTTCCCAAGGGGCAGGGAACTGGACTAATAATATGCTTTGTATTGGAATTCAGATGCAGAGACCAGAACATGGATTTAGCCGAGGACTCGGGAGCTGAAATATTTTGCAGGCAAAAGGAGCATGAAGAAATGTGAAGTGTTGTCTACAGTTTTACCATTATGCAAAGTTGCAACCATGCAGCAAAATTCGAATATATGACAAGCTGGAACAATGCTTCTCTGATTTGTCCAGTGATTAAAAAAGAATAAATATCATGGCTACATACAGTGCCGAAAGTATTCGCCCTCTTCCTGATTTCCTGTATTATTGCATATTTCTCACACTGAATGGTTTTAGATCTTTAGACAAGATGTAATATTAGACAAAGGGAACCTCAATAAACACAAAACCCTTTTTTGTATAATTGTTTCATTGATTTAATGGAAAAAGTAGTCAAACATCCATGTCACCCATGTGAAAAAATAACTGCCCCCGTAAATTGAATAACTAGTTTCACCACCTAGCAGCAATAATTGCAACCAGTCTTTCACATGGCTTTTTTTATTTTAACCTACTCTACTGGTTTATTAAAGACAATTTGGTAGGTTTTTGAGCATGAACTGCTATTTTCAGGTTCTGCCTCAGCATCGCTATTCAAGCCTCCTGAAGAGTTTTCTGGTACAGAGCAGAATTCATGGTTCCTTCAATAATAACAAGTTGTCCAGGTCCCGAGGCAGCAAAGCATCCACACACCATCAATTTTGGGATGATGTTCTTACTGTGAACTGCTGTATTTGCTTTACACCAGACATGAAGGGACCCGTATCGTTCAATAATGTCTATAATAATGGCAATAACCCTTCGATAATGGCTCTCACTGTGGTTTGGTAGAGTCGCAGATCCTTAGTAAATTGAAAATTAAATTAGTGATCTTAGTGAATTAAAAAGTAAGTTTGTAACCCTTTGCAGACAATTACTTTCTAGCATGGGTTATTTGGTTTGTTTTGATTTTTCACTAAAGAAATAAAATAGTAATTTTAAAAATGTGTTTTGTGTTTACTCAGTTCCCCTTGTTCTAATATTACATTTTGTCTAAGGTTCTGAAACCATTCTGTGTGAAAAATGTTAAATAATAGAGCTATTTTATTTTTTCACAGAACTGTACAGTGAATGCTCAGGAATGTTGTAACGTTAGAATCCTCAAAATATAAATATAAATAAATATAATATAAACATGTCAAAAATACAAAAAATGGAATCAAGCCATATTTTTCCCCAAAAAAATTGCAGTCCTGAAATATATGTGTAAAAGTATCTGGCCAAACAGAGGTGTGCAGTCAACCTTTCAGCTGACAGCTGGCACTTGCGGAATTCCTTGTTATACACTTGCCACAATGTTTGCTTTTTGTGTCGTTTACCTGCAATGCTTGGAGCTCAAAAGTTGGAATTTTCAACTGGAAAATATTGACCTCTGACTCTGAATGGAATGCAGCTCTGTTGTGTAGTTTTAACAATTTCGCAAAATACATGGTCAATACTCTAGTCACACTGTAGGTTCACTACTGTGCTACTGTGTATAAATTGACGATAATTTCACTGAAAACAGGGTATTTCAAGAAAAGGGTAGAAACGGTAGGCCTAGGCAAATTAAATCCATCACGTTGGCAAGGGTGGGCTCATGACAGTTGTGGAGTAGTGTACTCACATTTGCCACCTGATGGTGGTTGTGCAGAAAACAATCCCTAAACCACTACGGCTTGTGGGTAATATTGCTAGAAGTGATGAGGCTTGCCTCCTACTTTTGGAACGAGGCAACTATTATTTCCCGGCCGGCGGCATTCTTGCTACAGAGGCAAAATGTCAAATGAAACACCCCACTGTATGTTATTCCCTTCATTCGGTTCACTGAATGACATCCAACCCCAATGGAATGATTCTTTTTGACTGCAAAAAAGTGCACAATATTAATGGAAGATTGGGTATAAGCCCTCTGAAACATCTGAATTTAGCATTTGAACACACACTACACTTAATGGCTGATCTGTATATGGCTCAAACAGACGTGGGCAAAAATCCAATCAAAAATGCAAACCCAAGTCTCAGATTACTGTGTGTCCTTGCAGTACAAAGACTTGACTTGCAGCAACACATGTCCCAGTTGCTCAAGACTCCAGTTAGGCTATCAGCTTCTATAGATGACTTTCAACATGTCTCACTTCTCCATCTCACTGGGGTCACCCCTGTTAGTATAGCAAGCGCAGCAGTCACATTGCTGTACAATGCAGGCAGATTGCTTATAATAACCGTTAGGGACCTTTCATTTTTCATTGTCAGCGTTTTTGCAGGATAATTTTGGCACCCTTTAAGGATACAAGTCCTCTAATAAGAGGATAAAAATAAACCAGGTAGTTGTGAAAGCACTATATCGAGACGGCATAATCCTATTTACAAGTCTGAATGCTTGGAGAGAGTTCGTGCACAATGAAATTAAACGACACCAACAGAGTTATATATGACAACTTGCACTATTTTTAAAACATGAAAAAATAGTCCAGTGTATTTGAAAGCCAGAAAGGCTAAGTGGATGATACAAGATGTTTTAAATTGTATTACCAAAGGGGTTCTGAGAAGAAGGCTGGTTTATTTAGCAACGTAAGAAGTCAAATAATTCACTTCTGCAATTTTGGTGAAACTGAAAGAGTCAGCTCAATTCTTTATACTGTATATGTATTATATGTGTGTGTTTATATATACAGTTAAATGCAAAATGGCTGGGATTCCTACATGCTTGACCCAATATGGATGTAAATACCCTAAAATTAAAACTGTCCCAATATTTTTGAATTTCACTGTATAGTGTGGTCTGTAAGTATTTTGACAGTGCTACAATTTCTGATCTTTTGGCTTCATAATCCAGCACATCGGATTTGAAATGAAACAATGAATATGAGGTTAAGACTGGCGCTTTTAATTTGAGAAAAGTAATTGGACAGTTAAAAATAAAGAAGAGGCGGTACTTTAATCCTGATCACGTGATCAAATGTACCACAACTTAATGAGTAATGAAACTCCCAGTCTCCGCCCACTTCACAATTTTAAAAGATGCGAATTGGAAGAAGACTGCAGTTTCAGTTGTGGAGATGGGCGATAGAGCTATTCGGTGACACATGAAAGTGAACTGAATGCAACAAGAAAATATGGCTCTGGGAAATAACAGACAGACTTACGCTTGCCACTTCTAGGACAGTACCAGTAGGGTTCGTTCCGCTCGAGCTTGCTGCACGGCAAAATTAACCTATGTAACATAAGCCGGCATACTCACAAACCCAACAATTCGTCGATATTTTTTGCAGCATTACATAGTCTAGCTTTTTGCGTCTACTGCAACACATAGCCACCGCGTAGACGTTGCTAGCGAATATAGTTACATGGGTGGCTTCAAGTTGCTGCGCTACCAATCAATAATAGGGACGTTGCGGCGTTCACTTGCTTACGTCAAAGTAGGTTTTTTAACCTGCCGTCACAAACTGGGCCATGGCTCAATCAAAACATTTCAGTCAGGGTGACAACGAATACTTTTTTTTTGCACAAAATGCCTTTGGATTCTGTTAACATTGCTTAATTCGATTTTTTTTCATGTTATCTGTAAGACGGGAGCAAGACGCTCAGCTTTACAACTCAAAAAAAGTGATTAGTGTTTACTACCCCTTTAATGCGATTTTTACTTTTTAACGGTCAGTAATGGTCAGATAATGGCTATACTGTTTGTTTTTTTCACATGATCTACATTGGAAACTCTTACTTTCTCTTGACTTCATTCTGAATGAAGGAATGGCAAATTAAACTGGTGGGGTGCCACAATTGAGTTAATTAATGGGAAACACTGGACATTGCTCCTTACGTTTAAAAAAACTAAAAATAATGTGAACTTTTTAAAAGGCACACCTGAGCTTGCCTGAGGGAACACCAGATGGGAAACGCTATTCTATGGGCTGCATCTGCAAGTTGAAAAAAGGAAACTGAAAATGTAATTTTATAACTTTAAAAATATATATTTGACATGCTTGGGGGCAAAATAAATGTATGGCTGCCACAGGTATTGGCCCACATCCCTTCATTGATAATGTAATAGCTGATAGCAGCAGAATGGATTCTGAGGTGTATAGAAGCATCTTATCTGCTCAAATTCAAGAAATGCTACCAAACTCATTGGACAGTGCTTCATTGCAACTCATTTGTCTGTCTGTTATTCCAAAAGTGCTCACTTACTTTTTAATGATGTTTGAAACAGTTTCAGTAAACCTATTGTTTCACTTATGTCTCTGAAAGTTTTTTGGTTTTTTCTCTTATTTCTCAGGATAATAATGGCTTCCTTGACTGCCATTGGCACAACTGGTCCTTATGTTGACAAATGCCAATTACAGAATCGAAACAAAATCAGAAGCCTAGGATCAAGACGAGATACTGAAAGTTTTTTTACCCCTGCACAAATGAAACGATTGAATACATGTGACAAATCTGAAACAGCCGAGAAGCCAACTGGTCCCCTAAAATGGGGGGACTATGTATAAAAATGGTGGATATGGATGTCAATACCCTGAAGTGAGTGTGCATTTTTTTGTCCAAATACTTACGGACCTCATTGTATGTATACCTATATAAAATAGAGACGTTTTTGAATTTATTCTTGGGCCGGGACAACAACATCGGCGTGTGCTTGCACAGAAGCGCTACAACAGGTGAGGCAGGGGTTGAATTATAAACCGCACCCGCACTGTGACAAGCCACCGCTGTGTCGTTACCAGCCGCTCGTATACCACCGCGGCGAAGCGGCTTTCAGCGTCAGCCCGGCGGTTGTGCTGAGTGGCCGTCTTGTTTGAACTCAGCAGAGAATTTGAGAGCGCTCGGATTGAGGCCTTGACAGCTCGGGAAGAAAGCCTCCATTGAAGCCGAGGCGCTGGAGTAGGAGCGAATCGGCCCGGGAGTGAACCGCTCGCTCCCTTGCCTGGGATTTGAAGAGATCTCTTTATTCTCCAACACGCCCGTGAAAGGCGGTGGCACGCGCTCGCGTTGGGGGGAAACTGCCGGTTTAAAGGAGCAGTTTTGCACAGTCAAACACCTGGGGGAAAAGAGGGGGCTCCTTATAACAGACTCGGCAGCACGAGCATGTTCAAGCGTTTTTGCCACTGCTTTGAGCTCTTTGTCAGAATCTAATCTCTGTTGTTCCCCATGAGTGGCACGGCTCCAGGTAAGTTGCATTGTGGGTTATATTAAATGCATGGAACGCTGCCTCTCAGGGTGTGGCTACTCAAACAGGTCCGTAGCAATTAAAAGAGAACAGTGAGTTATAGGTTTGTAACAACCACACAAAAAAAACATTTTGATGGTCAAGATATTGGCCATACGTATACTCACACACTGAAGATCTTTGTATGCTTGTCTATTAACCTGTGTGCTATTAGTTAGGCAGATCGAAGAAGAATGGCATATGCACTGTATTTGCATTTTATATTGTGAACGGCTATCATTATCAAGGATCAAGGACCATCATTTGAAAAGAAAAAGACAATTGAAAGAGGAAATGAGTGGAACCTGTTTCTGCAATGTTGGAATTAAACAAATGGTAACATACAACTAAATTGTAGCACACCGTAGATACAGTAAAACAGTATTCCGTTTAAATTGGAAAATTTAAATGTGGTAAAATTAACAGTTTTTTGGAATCTGTTGATAAATTCACATTCTAATTTTAAATTATATAATTTTTATTTTATAGATGACATCTTTCAGGGCTAAAGAACATGCTGCACATAACATCCCCTAGGAATTCAACTATTTTTACTGAAGGATCGTTTATTTATTATCTTTGACAATTTTTGTTTTACTTTGAATTAAACAGATGAATGCATTTCAAGAACGATACTTCATATTAGACCATCGCTATAAATGAAAGGGAACAAGCCTGTAGAAATTAGACAGAGAGAGAGAGAGCGAGAGAGAGAGAGAGAGAGAGAGAGAGAGAGAGACGAACACAGAGCAGAGGCACAGAGGTCAGGTGAGGTTGAGCAGAGGAACGGGGGACAGTGACAGAAGAGAGGAGCAGGAGGACAGAGAAAGGGACAGGAGAGAAGAGGGAGAGGGTGAGACCTAGAGCAAAGGAAATAAGAAAAGGAATTCCGATGGACAGAGGCAGATAACATGAACGGGAGACGAACAAAGCAAGAGGTTTTTGGCCAGGTTTGAGTTTGAGGCCAGGAAGCCCTTTGAAAAGCATCCGCCTGGATCAGCGAAAGGCAAAACATGACAGTCCTTACAGCTGGCTCAATGTACAGTACAAAGATAAAATAACCTGGAAATTATTATATTTAATAACTTATTTGCTGAAAATTAAATTCTCTTTTTCCCTTCCCTTTCTAATATTTATTCAGCTTTGACTCTACCCGATTAAATTTATACCAGTTTTAATTTTACACGCATGTTCATTTACTCTGTCAAAAACTGCAGGCAAGAGAAATAGCAAGGGGCAGTCCCCCTTGAACCCCTCCCAAAATGAAAATGGATCTCATTCATTCCATGGTTATGTTTCCCTCTTTCCTGCTCTCTCTTTATGTATCTAATATTTCTAATTTACCATCGTCCAGGAAAAGCGACACGAGAAGCCATAAATTCCCTTCTAATTCCAAATAATTCCGATTACATGGACGAGTAGTTTTCAATCAGAAAGATAATCTTGATGATAGATGGTGGGATAATTGACTGTCTCTGCGACGTAAATATTGTGTCGTTCTATTAATCTCGCCGAATGAGGTGTCAAAGCTGTCACTCATTCATCAAACAGAATTAGGAAATATAAAGAATAAATAAATGCATGGGGGCAGGGGGAGGGGGTTGGTTGTGGGAGCTGGTGTGGGGGCGGTGGGGGGGGCGCAGTGAGGAGAGGTTTGTATCCAAACAGCTGATAGCAGGTAGTCTTGGTAATCAGTGTTTAGCAAAGCAAAGAAAAAAGCATTGGTCACACTGGTCACAAGCAGGGAGCCTCCTTCCTATCAGATGGATGAATGAATGTGTTCTATGCCAAGCATTTGATATTTTAAAACATTATATCACGCTGTACTCTGTCCTCGGGGTTTATGAGGAGCCAATTCATTAATAAAGATATCCAGGACACGTATATTTTCTGTTTCAGGAGCCAGCTTTGTCATATATCTCATTGCTCTCACAGGCTGAATTAGACCATAAATATTTTCACACTGCCATCAGTGAGAAGGAAAGAGTGATGATAATTAATCAGCCACAGGATGCTTCTTAGAAACTGCAGGAAAGGTCCTGAATTTTAGATGATGCCATATTAAAATCTCTTTTATCCATTCAGCAATTGAGTGCAATTAATTTTTATGGTTGCGTTAAAAAAAATGTATTTAGCATACCTCATTTAGCATAGCATATTTTCATAAACCGTATTTTCGATCAGGCATGAAAACGGCAGTTTCTTCCCCAAAAAGTCCCTATATTCCAGGTAGACTGATAATCTGCAGGAGGAGGAAAGAGAATCAACTGCTGACATCTTCTTAATTTAATTTATAAAGATCATAATTAATGACCTGAAGGCTGTAAGAGACCCCATTTCCGAGTCAAAGACGAAAGGCCCCCGCCATAAGAATAAAAATGAAGTTTTTCATTGAATTCTGAATTAAATTTCAAATATCAGTAATTTAAAAGAAAAGGTCAGCTCTAATGGAGTTCTTCCTACAGTTTTAATGTCTCATAATTCTCTTTAAGGAGCCCACCTGGCATAGTGGGAGATGCTAATTGGAGTGTATTAATTAGTTAAACTATCAGGTATTTGTAAAGGCAAACAAAACCTGCAGTGCTCCTAAATCACAGATAGCCTCTGACATCATTATTAACCACCATCAGGTTAACTCATTGGCTTTGACGCGTGACAGATGACATTTTCTCAGGACTTGGGCCACAGATTTATCTGCATTATAAGGTAAGAGGCTTCCAGCAATCAGAAAGACAATTAGGTTAATGAGCTAATAATTACCGTACCATACAAATACAAACACACTTTTCTCTGAGACTGTCCATGCATGCATTCCGTGGAGCGTCCTGGTTTTAATTCTCATTAATTGCGTAGCCTATTTTTTACGTTTGTGCTTCCTTCTCTTGAAAACAAGGCGCGGTATTTGCTATCCCCCTGCTGTGGCTGTGGCCCAGGAAAGCGAATAATGCTTAATTTCCTCAGTGCAGATTATTGCTGATAAATCACCTGTGTGTGTTCCACCCTGGGACAGAGCTGTCTTTTCCCAGGAATAATCTCATCGCTCCAGAGGAGCGGCACCTGCACCTCACGACGGGATTTACAGTGCGGGGCGCGCCAGGCGTATCGGCAGACGGGCCCCGGCGGGTCAGCCCGCGGCGCTGGCGGTAAGACGCACCGAGCCGGCGGCCCGGCCCTCGTAAAGATGACATCTTCACTAAACTATGCTAACAAGGCTCCGGTGATTTGTATATGCACAGCCCGTGGCACATGCCTGAGAGAGAACACGCGACGGGGAAGGGGGCCGTCAGGGCCTCGCGGAGAGGGGGTGAGGGGTGGCGGGAAGGCGGGGGGGGGCTGGAATTCTGAACCGCGGAGGTGCGCGGATCAAAGCGGCGGCGAGCCTCACCGCTCGGGGGTCAGCGGGCTGAGGGATCGCATGTGCGGGCCACAAAACATACCGGCGCACATTTTCGCCGGTGCCGGAGTCAGTGGGGCCCCCGTGGGCAAATTGTTGGTCCAGGTGCACGGCCAGCTGAGGCTTGAGACGACTGATTCCTCCTGCCGCTGGAATGCATTTCAGCCAAACAACAGGACTTAAGATGTCACCACAAATAACGTTGTTATTACTCAAGGGTTTGTTATTCGGTATTAAGAGGGCAAGGTCAAAATGGCTAAGCTGTTTATAAGCATACTGGAATTAGGGATGAGAATCAAACTTATTAAAATAATTTTCCATGTAGACAAAGGCAGACATAAATTATTCATTTTGTATTTTGTAAAAATGTTCTATGCAGTGGATACTGAGAGTAAAATTAAAATTCAACATGTTTTACTGGAAGGATATGTAAATATTGCCAAAGCATACAGAACTATAGTTAAATACTCAATTTAAACATTCTCACATATTCTCCTAACACAATCAATGGGGTTATTACCAGCTTTCTTGTGTAATACATACAGTAAGGGTTTTGCGCCCTCAAAAAGCTAGTCCCTATGATTCAATTGCTTTCAGCACTTAAACACCCATCACTTGAATTAACCGCAACATAGCAGACTGAAACCAACTGGACTCACAGCTGGAGAATAAAATCTGCAGGCAATGTTATGGTTACACCCTTGCTGACCAAACACAAAAACAAAACTGGTGTCGGTTACAGACCTCCCAAAACAGATTAGGTCAGCCAGAAACCAAACTGGTTACATGAAATAATCAGCCGATTAAACATCTACCGCAGTTAGGCTGCACAGAGTAGTCTAAAGCAGTTGTATTTTACAGACTTCAAGAGGATGACAAGAGCAATGGCGGTGTTGGATAAGTGCTTTGTGTAGGATTGGTTCTCTCTGGTGCTCAGATGTCTTCAGCCTGCCTGTGGCTTGCCTCTCTCTATAAATACCCTAGACTGGGGCTCCACTGGCAGTGAATGGAACAACCTGTCCAGTGTTCACAAGCATGTGATTGACGGCCTGCGTGTTCTTTACAGCCAGACAGGTGAGGCTTATTTGCAGACTTTGATGATTGCTGCAACCCAGCCATGACCCAGCCACTGCTAATTTAAGAGCTTCCCCTTTGAAAACACTGTCTAAAAAGGGTTATCGTTTTATTTTTTTACCAAAGAAGGAGGAGGGGGGGCGGTGGAGGGCTTATTAATATAATCAGTTGTGTAATAGGTTTCTCCATGTTCCGTTAAGATAAACAGTTTGGACATAAATAGTAGCATGCACGAAAGGAACATGGCCTACTTTTGGCGTACCTCCGGTGTGGTGTTATGTCTCTTTCTAACAGTGTCTTTAAAATAATAATGGTCAACAAAGCAACAAAAGACCACAACAAGATTAGGTGCTACACATGGATCAGAATCAATCTGTTCACCCTCTCATGGCAGGAAAAGCTGGTCACTGAGCGTGACAGAAATAAGACGAAACACACCGTAAGACGTTAACACCAGGTTGTTTTGAGCATTTTATCGAGAAGAGTGGCTGGACGGAGAGAGGACATGGCACCTCCTGCTAGAGTGCGTTTGGCGAAACTCTGAAGGGACAAGGGTCTTCATGTTCAGATAAAATGAAACCATGGGGAATCACTGCAGCCTAGAGTCTGGGAGTGTGTGTGGGAGGAGGGGGGGGCAGCTCTTCAGGGACGAGTTCTGCAGGCCGTTTTAATATGGAGTCATGAGGATCATCTCAGCAGCCTCCACTCTCCAGAGAGCTGGCCTTCGTCTCAGCCACCCTCTCCCCGCCACGACCACTTAACGCCAGCGCATCAGCATGAGACAATGGATTAATGAGAGACTTCTTTCGGCTCCAAAAATTAGAACTGAAGTAATCCTTGCGAGCTATCAGGAGACAAAGAGCCCACATAACCTGTTGCACCTGCTTACTCCTGTCCCTGGAGGATTCCAGCTGGAAGTCTCCCATTTTTTATGTTTTTTTGTTCAGATTTGTGTAATCCATCAAACAATCAAACATGAATGGGGCGGAATTCAAAAGGCTGCTGGAGTCGTATTATTTGGGCCGCTTGCTGCGCATTGGGCTACCCGCAAAAATGTTCACAGCACAAGCGAGTCACAAGGCAAGGACAATCAGGATACACAGAAAAAACACAGAAAGACATGATGAAAGACAGCGAGGTAGTGCTGTGAAGGCGCACCTGAAACAATCTGTTCACTTTATATCCTAAACAAGGACATGGTGAGACACAAACTTGTAGCTGATTACAATACCCCCCCACCAATCCCAGAGGACTCCCTCTACACCTGCTGCAGGGTGCATCCGATCCCCTGTTTGAAGTTTGCTCCTATCTCGCTCTGCTATCTGCCGACCCCCCCGCCCCCAGGCGCTCCGCCCCGGCCCGGCCCGGACAGGGCATCGGTACCGAGGCGGGGAGCGAGCCCAGATCTGCTTTCGGGGGCCTGTCAGCGGTCCTCGCCCGGGCCGCACGGACCCGGTGTCGGAGGGTGTCGTGTTTCGAAGGCCGACACTGTGGGCCTCTGTCCTGACCGTGGCCGGGTCTGAAAGGGCCCTTTGACGGGAGGCCTGAGGCCTGTCATCGCGTGCCCTGCCCCGGGGGCAGAGGGGGGACTCAAGGCCCAAAACACCTGGCAGGAACAGCGGACCGCGTGCCTCCACCAAACAAAGGCCACTCTGTCAGCCATTTATTGCAAATTAATTTCCTCCCACCGCCCCCCCTGTTTTAAATCCATAAAATGTTGTCAGGAGTTGAGAGAAAGCAGATTATAAATATAGTGTACCACATGTTTGTGCCACATTATTCCAGGAAAACGTTTTATTAACAAGGGAAGTCCAGGAAATGAGAAGACGCTGTAAAGGAAATATGAAATATGTAATTTGATAATTGAGAATACCCCTTGTTGCACATGGCCAGTCTTGTAGCAGATTAGCAGCTTCCTTGGACAAAATTCTTCTCTAGTGTCCTTTTTTCACCCCTTACGTTATACTAAGCTTTTTATTAAGGGTGGACTGTATCAAATGGTGGCATTTTAACAGCGCACTGAAATAATCTGGGGACACTTAAACACATCATTAAAAGATAATTTATTGATTTGCTCCAGTCATTGCAGAAAACACACCGGTCTGCAATTATGTCTCAGATATTCTCTGACAGGATCTGGCCATGCTCAGCACATTTAAGTCATAAAAGGACACCCAAGAATTCTGTTATTGGGATGCGTTTTCAGAAAAGGCATGATACCATACAGGAGGAGCAGGGTTCGGGTACACGGAAGATCTTTGGGAATTTCAACAAGAGTTGCCTTCACTGTCCTGCACTTTGTCAGTCTAGCGCAACCCCAGGTGCACACTTAAAAGAAAGGCAATCTGTCCGTTTCTCTCCTCCCATCCTGTTCCCTCCAAAGACAGGGGAAAGAGGTTCCAGTGATCCTCTCTTACCTCCTTATCTGCGTTTCAAAGGCCGATGACGGAGTTATCTCTGGAGGGGCCGGGAGAAAGGAAACGACTACCGGCAGCTCTCACCACGGCGAGGAAACTCTCAGCCTCCCTCACAATTGGCCGTTTAAATGCAACTCCTGGCTAATCTGGATGAAGAGCGATGGGGTGGAGGCGAGCACAGGGTGGGGCTCGTGGAGACGGACCGGCTTTCATCCCGGCCTCCCTCCCTGGTCTCCGGTGAAGAAGGGGGTTCTGTGTTGAGCCCTACGCTAGTAGTTTCTTTGTTTATCACCCATCCTTCCTCATGCCGAGTCATTGGATAGTGGACGGTATGGGAGGAAGAGGCCTTTTGCGTTCCGGTGGGCAGGGCACAGTCTTGCGCTGACACTGAACTGAAAGGAGATGGGTGGCCAGCAAGCCCACAGGAAGCGACAAAGGAGCTCGCATTGGGCCGGGCGTGTAAAGGCTCTCGTAAAGCGATGTGTCACACGGGTGCATTTCATTCAGCCCGGAGCACGAGTAACCGTAGATCAGGATATGTACGAAACATTATTTTTGTGATTACCGACAGGCAAACGATGACCGGAATCGTCATCTATAGTGAAGCGATGCTCAAACAATGTTTTTTTTTTACCGCCATTGTGAACAATGGAAAACGCATGAAGGTGCTAAACATGCTTTCTTACAGTATGTCAGCCTTGAAATATAGAGCAATGAGAGAGGAGCACTGCACTGCACAGTCACACACCTCAGGCCAATAAGATAAGGCCAATAAGGTTCTTTCTGCCGCTTCCGAAATTCATACCGCAAGCAATTTCTTCCAACTGGGAGTATTACTATTACTTCAACAGGGACTTTGATAATTAATTAATAGGCTCCGAGTAGACTTTTAACAGATAATAGCGTTAATTAATTGATTGTGGTCAATTTCCCGCATCTACCCTGTCCTTAAATCCTAACTAACGGTGTAGCTGGCCTAGTCAGCTTTCCACTAATCTCCATCTCCGACTCCTCTTTTCTCTCTCTACTTACACGCAAGGTCATCTCCCAGCGACTCGCGACAATCCAATTAAAGAAACTGATGGACAGCACTAATTGGAGGGATTCATAATCCCCTTTTATGATGTTTTATGAGAAGGAATAGCGCAGGGCATTACCATTTATATGTCTCGGCCTGGTCCCGATATGGATGGCCCTACAGTTTTCTACCATCCTACAGAGGGGTCTGTTGTAATCGCTTAAAAAAAACAACCCAGCCTGGAACCAGAGCTGTCTCTCCATTCCCCCCCTGTCCCCTACAGCAGAACGGGCCCCTGTCAGGCCAGCTCCATTAATGAGACTGTGGTTATTGATTGTATTGTCAGGTGGCTGACCGGAGACCGCGCGGGGTTGAGTCCATCTGCGGACAATGCAGTCAGTTACAGCTCGCTGCCCCATCTAATAAACTACAGTCAGATTAATATCACGTGCGCCTGAACTCTGCCCAACGCTCACAGCAACCTCTCAGCACATTCGCCGAGGGGAGGGGGGGGTCCTCCGATCCCATAACCCCCGACCCCCTCCTCTCCCCAGCCGGTTATTTATCTTAAATATCTGAAAGGCTCACATGAAGACGGGAGCCGAGGCCACGCAGAAATGCTTCGGCTTTAATAAAACTAATAAAACTGCCGGACTACCTGAGAGAGACTGGCCTTTGAGTGATACAGTCCGTGTTAACAATTATGAAGGAATGTAGAGAAAATGACCAATAAACCTATAAAAGAAAAAAAAAGAAAGACACAGCAGTATGGGCATTTTTTCCAGCTGCACAACAAACTTGCTGAAGGCTAAATCCCACGTCACCTACAATGGGTTTGGGTGTCCAGACATTAGTCCACTGAACTGTTTTAGAGCATTTTTAGATTACTTACATATACTTGCTAAGAAGGTACCTTAATACCTATTGGGAATTACAATGACTTTGAATCTACTATATTTCAGGGCTTATATACCTGACTGTAAAACCTGTGCAGACACACATAAACTAACTCATAATATTGTGTAGAGAACAATATTATGAAACCATTCCTATTCAAATGCAGTTTCAATTAAAGCCAAAAAAAGCAGTCTGTCTGGATCCTGGAAGGCACAGAACTCAATCATTTAGGTGAGAAGAAACCAGACATTTTGTCTGGATGTACTTATTGAAGAGCCAAAGACACCACCACATCTCCGATTTGACGCCATTATATCCCAGAGGACCTAATGTGGCCCAATGGAGTTAATCAGGACGTCAGGGTTGCCATTTATAAAGTGATTAAGGTATCCCATTTTGGGATGTGGTCCGGGCCCAACGGGCTAGCGGCCTCGGCCGCGGGTGAGTCGCTCCGCCTGGCAGCAGTGGGACCGATTACTCCAGAGCAGCCAGCCAAAACACAAAAATCAATAAACAATCTCAACGTTTCTGAGAGCCTTTCTTCTGACCTAATAAATGTCTCAATTCGCCGTTATGACTTCATTTCGCTTTAACATCTTCTTCATGTGCATCTTTTGACGATCAATTAGAAAATGGAGTGCCCCCTGCTGCCCAAGCCGTCCTCTATCGCTCTCGCTCACACACACACATGCACAGTTCTCCACAGAAACAAGTCGAGTATCAGGTTTTTTTTGTTTTTTTTGTTTTCTTTTTTTTCTTTGGGGTTATGTTTTTGGCGGTGCTTTTTGACGTTATGGGGTTTTCACAGACATCCAACAGGGTGGTACATAGAAAGTTCTTACAGATGAAAGCAGAAAAACACCACCAGTAACAATAAATACATATCAAGCCTACAATCTCATAGACTGGAAATTCAGAAAATTCTAGACTTTGAATTTCCTGTGGATTGTGAGATCACTGACAAGTTTTGGGCTTTCCCCAGAACAATGACATTATTTTCCCCCATATTGTTAACTAAGTGGAGAGCCGGTGTCAGAGCACTGAGGTTCCACGGCTGCCTCCATGTTTGTTCAGGTAAGGAGGTGTCTGCGCCCTGTAAGAGAGTCTCCATTTCTGGGCTGTCACTGACATTGACATGTACACAGCCCCTCCAGTCTGTCCCCCTGTCGCGCGGTTTAATCTGAGGAGGCGCGGGGGGGATGACAGGTGAGCCGTGCGAAGATTCCTGGAGAAACGCTGGGCCTGTGACTGGCTGCGCCGGGAGAGGCGCGCGCAAGTGGCCCCCGCTTGTCCCCCATCGACTCTGCCAGTTCTCATTACCGTCAATCAGGGCAACTATATCTCTATGGAGGGAGAGGAGCTGGAGGGAGACGACGGGGTGGCAGGTGTAGGGGAGGCTAGACCTCCAGGGAAGGGGCCTCCCCCCCACCTCCACAACCCCAAGTAGGCATGTTCGGGGCATCTCGAAGCAGGGGGCGCCACAGGAAATCGCTGCCACAACAGAACTGAATGGAGTTAAATTGGAGGACCAGCACTCTACTGGCTCCTTGCACTGCTAGCTTGACTAACAACAATTTCACCCTATGACAGAAATAATGTCATAGGGCTACAGCAATTTTAAGAAGACAAGGCGTTCCCTCCCTCTAGGATAAGTTTCAAAATGGCAACCGTGTATCACCCAGGTGGGTGCTACACATTGGCGGTGGTTGAGACAAGTTTCCCATCACTGTAAGTGATTTGAGTGTCTAGAAAAGTGCTATATAAATGTAATGATCTATCTATCTGTCTGTCTATCTATCAGGAGGATGTGGACGCAATGATATCCCCGAATTGACTGACAGAGAGCGAGGTTTTAACGCAAACATAACAGTGAGGGAACCTCAGAGTTTCTGCTCAGGTCCATCAGAACCTCCCATCCTGCCCCGGTATGTGTGTGCGCGCGCTTGTGTGTGTGTGTGTGTGTACGTGTGTGTGCGTTCTGGTTGGGTAATGCGACTGAACGGCAGCCATAAGCCCGGGAGATTGATGGGCGCGAGTCTCTCCCCCTGCGCTGTAAAAGATTATCCGCTCACCGAGTGGAAACAAAGCTGTGATGGAAATTCGTCTCGCATCATCAGCAACAAAATATCTACACGCCAAGCCGGGAGTCTCTCATTTTTCATGGGCTGTATATTAAATAAAAAAAGGGTATTAAAAGGAAGAGGGTGGCCTGAGTGATAGCGCTAGTTAGTATTTTTAAAATGGGCCACTTGAATCACAGAGATTATAAGGTTTTTATTGGCTGTCAGGAAACACAACTTTCGGCGTACCTCACCCGCTGAACCTCATAACGCTCTGATTAAAATGCCACAAGAATGAAAAGGAATGGTGCTGTTCTAATACAGGGGAGAGGCGTCCGTGCCAAGCCCCAGATCATCGCAAACACGCCGCACAATAAATGGCACAATCACACTCGGGGCCGCTCCCGGAATTCAGTCTGCAGGTGCAGAATAAATAAAACGTCCAAACTCACGACCGCGGAGACGCGATCCCTTTAGCTTACAAATCAGTATCCGCGGATGCCAAACTGCTGTTGTACCAATGCGCCGCATATAAAGCGGTCTGCTCACCGGCGAAAAGTGCGCGAGCATTTACTCTGGTAACTTGTTTATGATATGTGAACCGAGCCAGACACTGAGCCCAAACACACAGAGGGAGGAGTTTCTAAATACATCAACGGTCCAGTGTGCCAGCGGAAAACAAAACAACTTTAGAGGAACAGGGTGAAGCATGATGGGATATGAGCCATCACCCCTTTTTCATCAGTCCCTGTGCCAGCCCTGGTGTAAAATCCAGCTTGAAATGACCAGCGACCATCTGTTTCAAAACACAGCTTTAGCTGTTGAGTACGGAGCTGGTCTGACTGGTTAACCAAGCTTTCAAAACTTAGCTAGAGTTTTTTCAGCAGGGAGTGCAGGTGACTTGGAGGTGGCTGCTTTGTAAGTTAGGCCTGCTCCATGCTCTCCAGGAGAAGTCCAGCACAGCTTCTCCTCACAGACAAGCCTGGACCATCCAGTCTGCGCACACACCACACCCATTAGACTATCTGCACATCAGTACACACCTAACCTCCCCGTACACTATTCTCACAGGCCGTTCCGAGCCAGAATCCGCGGACACACAGAGAAAGTAGAGGACAAACAGACTTCAGTAATTGCCGCAAATCAGAGGCTTCGCTCCTTCAAGCCGGGCCCCCCACGCAGCTCGCACTCCAGAAGACGGGCAGCAGCAGCCACAGGAAAAAAAAGGTGAGGCCAGGGAGACAGGCAAAGGCAAACCTTATGTAAATCACTGTTTGAAATAAGCTCATTTCCCTGCCTGGAGCCAGCCATGAAACAAAGGGCCGTGGGGGGAGACTGACTGATTTGTAGTGGGTGCCGGCCTTGTGACCGACTCTGTGACTGCACATCAAACTCTTAAACATGACAAAGCTTGCTCTTTCTGACTAGAGGAAGCCATTGATTTTTCTTCCATTTCACCATCAATCTACTGAAGAGGAAGGGGGGAGTAGAAAAAGACAGACAGCAGAAGATGCGATTTGTAGCTCTCGACTGCCGGAGCACAGAGTGATTTGCTTGGTTCTCAACATACGACGAAGTGGCTGCAGACTCCTTCTCCGTCGGACCAAAAGATTAACAGTGGGGGACCTATTGATTTAGCTCCCAAAGCCTCGTTAGTCTTCTCTCAGCCAAAGCAATTTAGGAACGTTGGTTGTGTTTACTTTGGCTTAAGAGTCGCACATGGGATTTCTAGGGCTTGGGATGTTTTGTCTACTTGATTACCCAAACAGTACCAGTATGTCTTCCCTTGAATGAACTTCCGTGAAATTCAGTTTTACCACGATAACCGTTAAGTTAAAACATTTCAAAACTTAAAACGATTGTAAGTGCTTACATTCCACAGCTGGATTTTACGGCATCTCAGAACACAGACCGTAGACGTATACCACCGCCACAAACAACAAGAATGTTCTGCGAGAATGAAGGAGTAATAGGACGATGGAAAGAATCCAAAGAGAACGTCGGTTACTCACCGGAAAGGACGGAAAAACACGGCTGTGGAAGGCTGCTGTATGCCGGCAACACAATACCCTGTGTGCTCACCCCAGACCTCGACAGCGGGACAGGAGACATCATTAGTCCGTGTGCGCGCTTCACCTGTCTATCTTAGTACCACGACACTTACCTTATTTGCCTCACAGAATAGCACCAGACACCACAGGGGCACGTCAGCATTCTGCTGTAGCCACAGTACCTACACAGCACAGGAATTCCCAGCACACGGACCACATAAACACAACCCCTCATTGCTTTTGTTGTTTTTTTTTGTTTTTTATTGGAATCATACATATTGTCAATCTTTTCCAGTTAATGGTAAGTCATAACATACAGTATACCAGTAAAATACACATAGAAAACAATTAACCTAAGAAGTAAACAACACAAACATAATTGGGTCCTCCTGAACACTTGCAGTTTTATAATTCAATGACAAAATAAAATAGAATAAATACAGTTGGACTACAAGTATGGTGGTATAGAACTAGAGCCTTTTAATCATGTCCAAAATGTTATCATTAGCATTAATATTTCCAATTTTGCAGACCTGGTGGATCTGGTCAAAATTCACAACTGTTAGAATACTATACGCCTGTCATTAAAACCAAGGACTCCATAAAGTTTGAGAGGTTAGATTGCGAGGGCAAGCCAAGCAGGAAAATCTCCACAGTATTCCAAACCAGACACCCTTCCTGAAAAGTAGCCGGTCCCCAACTTAAACCTTGCTGCTCGGGTGCAAGACGACCAGATAATTGCAAAGCTAATCTGCAAGTTTGTAACAAAGACAAGTGCAAGCCAGAATTAACCAAATGAAAGACTGAATGGTTATTGAGCACAAAAGATAGAGAAGATCAGTTAACCATTCCACTATTATCTGATAGGATAGTATTTATTCATATTGTTCTCCCTAAGATTACGAAGTGGCCATCTTCAGCTAGCTATACATGCAATCCACTGACTTGCAGTTGACAGAGATGTTGTTATATTTTAAGCTCAGAAGCATGTCTATATGCTCAGAATTATGAGCACTGGTACAAGACGAATAGGTAGTAAGTTAGCAACCACAAATCCATTCACTTGTAGTAATGGATGGAGTAAATTAGCATCTGGACTTGAGTCAAATATATGCAAACTCTAGGAGGAGATTAGCTTGCTTTTTTATCATTCTACAAATCAAATGATTAGTTGGACTAATTAATATATTTTTGAGGGCAGTAATTACTATTCACAAGTTTATCAAAATCAACAATAATATAACTCGAAATACCTGAAATGAGAGCTGTAGCTGGTATTCTCCGGTCTAGCAAGAAAAAAACAAACTCCATATAAATGTTAATGTTTAACTGAGATTATACAGCTTCTAAGGAGCTGGCCTCAAAATGTAATTCAATTTTGCAAGATTAGTTAGCTGCTGTGTTCTTGAGCCTGGCACTGTCAGATCATGTTTGCTTCCATTGGTAAAAATTAAACTGTCCACTTAAAAGAGAATGTATTGTGCTTAGGAATATTTTGGACACTTAAAAGAATGTTATTAATTGAAATATTAATATATTTTTATTTTGGAAATCAAAGCCTGATGTATTTCAATGGTGGCTGCTGTTGTTCTAAAAACTTACTGCACTAGAGTTTGGATTTTTCTGCTAAAAAGAATTCCTCTGTAAAAGATGGATGCCCATTCCAAATAATATAACATAATCAGGCCAGTCACTGTGCTACTGGATGTCCATTTGGTGCATAATATTTTCCAATAAACAAAGAAAAATGTTAGTCTGTTTCTGCAACTGCATAGTTAGCTGCCAAAGTATACACTAAAATCCAATGTCCAACAAAAAATAATCTATATACATACTTGGAAATGATTAACAGTAAATGAAAACCGTAATAGCCAATTGGATTTAAGCATCAAACATGAATGCATTCCCTTTTAGTCTTTGGTCATACAGTGCCTTCCTTGTGAAGAGACAGGGGAAAGTTTACCTAAGTAAACAGTAATGAAAAACATAGTAGGCGGGTAAAAACTATACTGTTCATAGAATCACAAAATAAACATATGAGCAAATAATCGTTAACGTCCCTAACATATCTACATATCTCATACTTCAAACGAATGCTCTACAGTTCTTGCATGAAGCTGTGTGAGAGGAGGTTTTAAGAAAGTCACATAAGGTCTGTAATTTGTCCAAGAGAACATGCAGTCCTTTTGATATTAACATGTATTTCACAGTATGACAAATAATTGTTGCAGTTGCATGTTATCTACATCCAGGAACCACAGAAAGCCATACTAAGTACTTCTGATATTACTCAACTCAAAATTCAGACTAATTCCATTCCTTATTTGGCTACTAATCTACTGCCGCTGAAGAAATCATGAAGTCACGATGGTATAATCATGCTTTCTTTTTTACCTTGTGATTATTTCACATTCAAGATGATGTACCTATTTTAAAGAAAGGGGATAAAACCGAAATATATGTGTAATACCTACACGTATATCATACTACATATTTAACACTGAATAATAAACAGAGCAGGCTCTCAATGCGGGGAACATTCCTCATTGGATCACTTGGAATGACGTAGTAGTTATGCATGCGTCCACAGCTAGGATTAACATACAGTTATAACAAGATTGTGCTAATTTCTCGCTCGTATGAAAAAGCTGCCTAAGAACCTTGACATCAACTGGAAAATGTCAGCGAGTGATAGTGTTCGTAACCCCTGACACAGTAGACCATGTACAGGAACTGATAGAGTTCTGGTAGTTTCTTACTAAAAGTAATAACGATGACACGGCTAGTTTATGTTAAATATTGGATGGATTCAATCTCTTAGCGGAAATATGCTGTATCCACATTACATGCAACATAGGCAGATCTGGGATATTACTATTTTAATAGGTCTATTTGCTTCCCCGACCCCGTAGAACAAGGCAAAAAAAAACCTCCCCAAAAGAATCTCAGCTGCCGTAAAATTTCTGAAGGAGTAATGAATTTACACTATAATACGTTAGCACCTTCATGTTAAGATTTACAGGGAATTCTGTTCTGAAAGTCTTTAAAAAAGAGCAATTACTTTAACATATATTTTGTAATACTTTATACGACTTCTTGTTTCATACACATAAAAGAAGAAACTGATTCAAAGAATGATTTCCTAATTCCTACATTATGGTGTCTTTTAAGATTGATACATGTTATTGATTCACTGACGTTGGTGATATAAATGTACTTCACAACAAGAAACACTGCAATAAATATACATTTCGAAATATAAAACTGCATGTGTCATTAGGGACTGAAACTAACTGGCATGGGCACGTTGACTATAATTATCTTCTATAGTAATGATGTCATACTTAATCTTAGCCTTGCCCTGTGAATATTCCACCCCCCATTCGCAACAAAAACGGTATGAGAAATGCTATGAATTTCAATATCGTACATTGACTCCGTTTACGAATTGATTAAAGAACTGTAGACCGAGCACCGGGGGGGGGGGGGGGTGGTCGCGTGGCGCTGAGCCGTGAATGAAAAGCTGAACTCTCCACGTGTTTGCATAGGCGTCTCTCGACCTCGCCTTGTTATCCGCTCAAAATGGCGCAATTAACACGAATAAATAATCGATGACACGGCCACCGGGAGCTGGGTCAGCTCGACTCGGGAAGGAGCGCCGGTGGTCGGCGGGGTCGGATTGGGCGCGAGGGCCGACTCCCCTCAAGTTCATGCAGAGTTTATGACTACATTATCTCCCCTGTCAGTGGGTCAGTGGAAGCCCCCTGCGATGGGGAGCCGGGGTGGGCATCACTCATTCACCCCCGTCCTAGGTGCCTTTGTCAGGCGATTGCTGCCGGAAAAAGGAAAACAGATCAATACATCTCCTCTGGGCCTGACAGGTAATCCTTACCGGGGATGAAATATGAGCAGTATCAGCCCGGTGGATTTCTTAACTGTAACAGGGTAATTGACTCAGTCCACGTGACCATCTCCAAGTTCCTGGCCATTGGAAATCCATTGTGGACAATATTCAGAGGGTGGGGGGGAAAGGGGTGGAGCCAGGGGTAATCAACATAGGGGCTGCTAATTACTAGTGTGGGGGACATCCGACCCCCCCCCCCCTCCTCCTCAGAGTTTACGACATGGACTTGTCCCTTGTCATCTGGGGGGGCAGCCTGTAGCCTAGAGGCTAAGGTACATGACTGGGACCCAGGAGATTGGTGGTTCAAGCCCCTTGAGCAATTGTCCACTGCTTAATCTAATCAACTGTAAGTCGCTTTGGATAAAAGCTTCAGCTAAATAACAAGTTATATCTTAAGAATGGCTGGATGGGATCTCTGAACCAAACTGGACACCACCATTAGTCCACCAACGTATGAGCCACATGAGCAATGCCTGTTTCCATTCACTTTATTAAGACCTGTCTTTTTCCAAGCAAGCGGAGAAGATGCTTGGTTTTCCAGTTGGCACATATTCAAGACCCCGCTGCTGTGGGGGTTTTCTGGGGGGGGGGGGGGGGGATGCCCTGACTCGCGGCTCGCCAACAGTCAAGTCCCGTGATCTAATCCTTCCGTGTAACGCATCCCGTTAGCCTTCATCTGCGGGAGTGTTAGCATGCTGGCCCGAACCAGGGGGACGAGTGCTGCTCTGTGTTCTCCAGCGCTGGGCAGTCCGGCACTGCAGGGAGGCACCACACGGCCTCACAGCCGGAACCGCTGTTCCCCGCGCCTCATCAAACGGCCAGGGATCCCTTTTAATTACCTCCGCTTTCATCGCCCCGCCGACGGGCGGCCGGCAGCTCCCGCACCTCTCCCAAGCCTCCTCGACCGCTCTCAAACGTGGTCTGCTGCACTCAGATACTCGCCACGGGTACATCTCCATAGTTTAAGGCCGTGAGTGAACTTTTGGCCAGATGGCATTAAAAAAATAACGACGTAAGTGACCGGCTCATCAGTCGAAAAAAAATACTGATTTGTCACAAATACTGCAGTGCTTCAGTTTCACGTTACTATGACTTGCTTCGACATGTCTCCAAATGCACAACTTACGCTACGATGTTGGTATAGAAGGACGTACTTTCCCTCGAATAGGCACAGACAATGAAAGAATACATCACATGCTAAATTCAGCAGCTCTCCCGTCATTTATGTAACATGCGCCAAGACAAAGTACAAATGAGGCTGGTAGGAGAGGAGAAGCATTTCTCCACTAAACCCCACACACATCAACAAACATTACTCACCACTTTAATGTCGGAAATTCATTTTTGAGGCTCGGCTGTTGCCAACTTTAATGTGGGGAAATTTGAATATAGAAGGTGCGCGCAGGAGAAAGGACTACCCCCGCAGGGACCAAAACACAGACTCCCTCTGTTGTGCAAATGAGGGCCTTTGTGGTGTGTGTAGATTTTCAAATCCATGCTAATAGAAGGCCTGTTCTTTGTAGGCCTCACTTTCGGAAGGTGCGTCTCTGAACCCAACCAGCAGGAGGTACGGGGGCTTTCTGATGCCCTCGTATCTATCTGTTACTGCGCTGCGGTACCTGTTGGTTTGACGCGGGGGGCTTTAAAGTACCACCCCCACCATCATTTTAGCGTCCCTGCAGGCAAATGCATAACAACTCAAATGGGGCATAATTGTTTGGGTGGGCAGAGGGGGCGGGGGGAGGGGGGGGCTTGAAGACCAGCACGGAGCCTCGGCGAGTCCTGTGTCGCTCGGCCGAGTCGGGGGTTACTTCGTTAGCGGCCCTGGAAACCTCCTCGCCGCTCGTGGAAATGACTGAGAGAGAAGTGATTAACAGGCTTGATTGCATTAACATTTTTTTTTTTTTTCATCCTCTAAGTGCCGCATCTGAGGGCTCCTTTCAGCACGGCACAGAAGAGCAGCAATTTGAGTGCCTACGAATGCTCCTTTTTTTCACTTAAAATCAGTTTAACAACTCGCCGTTATCAGATGTAATTTTGATCTCTCTCTCTCTCTCTCTCTCTCTCTCTCTCCCGAACCCACCCAGCTTAGCACCTCCCCAGTTTAGGGAGGGAGCCTTGGGGCATTGCCTCCCCCTCAGTCCTCCTCTTGCTCCCTCTGCATGCTGAAGAATGTTCCGGGTTTGATGAAGTCCTGCTTCTCTGAAGCCAAGGGGCCTCCTCCGGTGGACTCCATGGACCTGCTCTCGGTTCTGGAACCTTCCGCCGTCTCGCTCAGACTGTCCTCCTGGAAGGGGATGCAGGCTGAGGGAGGAAGAGAAACACAGGTCACGCCACCTGCTCCTCACCCTCACTCTCAGACAACATTATGACTCGTCCATCTTGCGCTCAATCCCTGATCTCACCCGCCATTTCAACCTCTGCATCACACCCGGCTTCCTCCCATTCACTTTACACTATAGCTTCATATCAAACATGGCTCTGCTTTCAAATGCTTTACACTTCAAGTGAGACAGCTGTAGGCTCATTGTGTGCTGCCATGCTCTGCTCTGGAACATTCCACGATTCATTTCCAGTGATATTACTCAAGGGAACCTCATAATGGCGCTATGGATATTTCCCATATCATAATTAGAATTTATATCAGACATTTTTTATCATATTCAGGGAACTTAACATTGGTTTTCTCATGCCTATTTGCTTAGAAATATACATTATTTTGTTGGCTATTAAGAGGTAACGCATGCAACTCCCTATTTCTGTAAAGAATGGATCTATTGTGTCACACACATCACATCAGAACAGGTCAAATCTATATACAGTATCTGAAGCAAACTCAGCCAGGTTAAGAAATTTAAAATTAAAATACATATACATTCTGATTTGTGTAAAATAACACTTCAAGACAATATTTGTACCATTATAGTACCTTTCAAAGATACCCATTGCCAGTCAACAACTGCAAAATTAGGGAATCAGCCAGGCTTGATCTATCGCATACATTTTGAAATCACGTAGTCACACTCTGGGTCATTATCTCAGGACTGTGGTAAAAAAAAAAAAATCATAGACTTTTGGTGCCAACCACTAGTCACCGATGAAGCAGGATTAGGCTATAAAGCAGTTACCAGAACCCATCAAGCCAGCCCGCTATTTCTTTCCACTTATTGTGCTTCAGTTTTTTGCAGTGGTAGCTGTTTGTGGACAGATTAAAAAGGCCCTCAAACTCTCGCCACTGCTCAATAAATTCCTCATCTTCTGCTACTGAACAGTATGTATTTTTAGCTTGACCCTCACACTTTCTCTTATTTATTTTTTCTTTCTTTCCCTGACTGCTTTTTTTCCTGGGATTCTACTAGGAAAACATCCCCGCTTAACAGAAAACCATTGATTATGTGACTGAATGGCTATTTTTCATTGGCTGTAGACAGTCACTCACAGGTGGGGAAAATACGAACATGAATTGGGAGAGAATGTCCAACTGGGTAAATACACCGGCCACAGTGCGTGATCCAAGGTGAGCCGTGGTTCATTGCCCCCAAAATTCATTGCAAACTGCCATGGTTAATTACAGGAGCTTAATAAGGCCATAAAGGGTATGATGTTTAATGTATAATGTGAGTACAAGTGTGCACAATTCACCACATGTGGTACCAGTGTTTAAAAATATGTAATATTTGGAGAGACTTCAACTGAAATAGCATTTTGGAGCATACTGAAGTATACCACTCCCCAGCCAAATTTCCACTTCTCTGTAACTCTGAAAATAATAGTTTCTACTTTTTTCCCCAATATCAAATAAGGTATTTATAGAAACAAAATATGCCTGGGGTCATTTGAAACCTTTGCGAATTTACGCACAGAATCGAGACAGGTCTTATAACTGAATTTCAACAGCCACCCAAGAGAAACAAAGAGGGCATATATTAAAAGAGACGAGATCATTTATTTTTAACGGCTACCACTCTATCAAGACGTCACAAAGTCAAAGTGAGTATTTTAATCACAGCCCACTCTGTCCAATACGGCACTTCATTCCTGCACCGGAACATCCATTAGCTTCAGAGGCAAGCTTCACAACTGTCAGCCCTTAATAAACAATCCCTGCAAGGCTGCGGGAGGGCCTGCGCAGGCTGCGCAGACGCAGGAGCACGAGGCCTGAGAACACAACGCGGAGGACCAAAACTGACACTGCAGCATTTGGCTGTCTCAAAGGATTAGGCATTACAGCACTCACTCAACAGTCCCTTTGCCACTTCCCATTATATCTCCCCGTGCTTCTTTCCAGATGAGTTGCCTTCAGAGCTGATCCGGCAGGGAGAATAATTGATTAATATTTCTTGAGGGAATGATGGTTAACCTTGGTTTCTGTTAAACCCAAACTCAATTACCTCGGGTGAATCACGGTCAAAGTTATGAAAACCAAGCCAATCTGCACATGATCACCGTGGCCGGCGTTCAAATCGACCAGGTCGCCCGGGTTAGAAGTGTGCATGTTCAAACCTCGATTGACTAAAAATTAAAATCTGTCTCTTTTTTTTTTGTGTCACGGTACAGTACAGTGAAATTATAAAAAGAAACTTCACCTCGAAGCCAAAGCGTGCTGATTCAATCATTTCAATCAAATGAGATTCAAATGGAAAAGCAACAGTTGGAAATGTGTCTTTATACCTTTTTAGTCTGCAGAATTTTCTCTTTATAGGTTAATTTCATGCCATTAGTACCTTCAGTACAATATAAAAATGTTAATGTGTTGCAGTATATTAGCACCTTGTACTGGAAATATTAGGGGATCATTTTAAGCGTTTTAGTACCCAAAAGACGGGTTATACTGGACACAAAAGCTGACACCAATTCTTTATCCATTGTTATTAGTAAGTAAAGAAATTATGGACAATGTTATAAGTGTTACGTATAACAAACATCACTGAAGCCAAGTAATGTATAATGGTTACAACAAGTGTATTAATAATAATGGTAATAACTGCATTATTTCTGAACTGTAAAATGCACATTTAGAGAAACAACCAGATTTGACAATATCTCGACTGTAATTTATGTGCTCCTGCATTTGTTTTGTGCAATAATGAACTGGAAAATGAAAACATCTTAACTGCACCAGCTCTCTAAAAAACAATCACTTCACCACTCCTTTTGGCAGCTCGCAGCCTCTGTTTCTTAATCAGCTAATTATACACTGGCAGTAATGGCTGGGCTGATTCGAGCGGTTAAATGAACACAACTGAAGAAGCGTTTAATAATTAGCTACCGCAAGCTGCCCTACTGCCAGCCCGAGAGAAGCACATCCATTAAAGCGGCGGAGCCTCCTGCTTCTCGCCACATGTTCAGCGCGACCTCGAATTCTCAGAGAAACACACCCCCTACCTAAAAATAAAAACACAGTTTGCATGAACGCTCATCTGGGTCCGTCTTTCGCGAAAGACGAGGGGACGCAGCGTACGGGGGAGGCGTGCTCCTCGTTGTGAGGAATAGCGCGCGCGAGGGGGGCACGCGTACATGGTCGAACGGCGCCGAAGGAGGGCCGGACGGCGACGGTCACGTGACACCACGGTTTTTAGATTCTCCCGCCTAAAGCGTCGGGAGGCTCCAAGGCCTCGGCCCCCCGTCCGGCGTCGTCGAAACTTTTTCCCCGCCGCGGCGGAGTTGTGGCGGCAGGAGAGGCGAGCGGCGGGTGGCGTGGAGGAGGTGGGTTCTGAAGGACGCAGGAGGCAAACGGGCGAGGGCGAAATAGTGCGGTGGGCTGCAATTCTGTCAGCAGAAGTGATGGCTGAGTGGTGGCGTTATTCGTCATGTGCTGCCATGTGGCCCTCGCTCTGGAGCGGGCATTAATGAGAGGGGGCCGGCCCGCCGGGGAGGAACACTCGGGCCCCAGACGCAGGTGATCTGTCAACGACCCGGCCCTCTCCTGCACGGAGAGGAGCGCAGGGGGGGTTAAAGGATGGCCCGTGCAGGAGGGCGGGGCCCCTCTCCATGGGAGCGTTCATGCCCCAAATAAAAACAGGAACTGCGAACTTGGTGGAGAACAGTGTCTGTGCCGGGTGTTCTTTTACTTCTGTGAACTACCCTGCTGAGAGTTCACCTGGACTGAACTATTTAAAACTCGGTCTGAGGCACAGAGTGGCCTATTCAGGACATCCATACGGAAGCAGGCTAGGCCTTTCGACGACACTAAATTACTATGTTCATCTTTTTCATCTGTTATAATTGAAGTGAACCAATTTCATACAATATAATATCAAAGAAAATACAAATTATTGCACATGTTACGTATTAAAATGATTTGTTGCACATTTTAAGGAACATAACAATGCCATGTTACAAATTTTTAAACAAATGTGTTAAAAATATTATTATCATTAACTAGCTTCGATACCAGTCACTACCTCCAACTAGCTGATAATAATGTCAAAATAGTTATTTTATTTAGTCCTGAATAAAACAAAAATGTAATGGTAGGTCCCGTATACCGTTAACCGCTAAATCAAATCAAAAGTATTAAGATGGACTTATAGTGAGGCTCATTTAGCTTAACTTTATTTTGGAACTCTGAGCATTTTCTGTCTGAGAGGGGTTAAGGATGGGCGGTGACAAATTGCACAGGCAACTTAGATCAGAAGGGGGGAGAGGGCTCCCATTAAAACAGACTTCTGGGTGGGTCGATGCTCCACAGTCAACTGCAGCACCACAGCTGGTAGGTGCTAATGATGTGCAGCTGGAAGGCTAAAGCACAGCTGGGTACAATTCCAGCACTGCCCTGAGGAGCCCTGGGGGACGCTACCCGCTACAGCCCACCTTCACTCCTTATCACAGGGTGTAAAACCGGCCCTTGAGCCAGTCACACACACTGTACGCAAGCACTGCCTCTTACTTCCCCTGGCATCGCACAGACACACACAGGTATTAACCGAGTCACTGACTTGCACACACTCAGGCACAAACATGAAGATATGGGCTTGTACACCTACACACAAAGAGTACCGACAACAGCTCTTACCACCAAGCTCAGAACCAGCACTCAATTATTCAAATTCAAATTCAAATTGAACGTAAACACATTCAAATAAACGTCTTTGTACACGGTAAGCACGTGTATTGCAGCAAAATATTCACTACCAACCCTAAGGAACTCAGGGAGCACAAGACCACTAACTACAAATAAGTATTGGTACAAATAAATTGTAAATCCTATGGGGAAAAAAAAAAGAAAATAGTGCATCCCCGTGCTCTCTGAATATTGCCAAGACAAGGCAGGGAACTGTGTAGCAACAAACTCAAGATTTATACAGAGCCCCAGCAGCCACAGAAACTGACATTGGATGACATCCTCTACATGATAAATCACTCCAGACAAGGCGCTCCCGACTCCCGAAGCAGGAAAAAAAAAAAACACACCCCGGCACAGACAGAGAGAGAAAAACAGAGTGAAAATAAACTTGGACATTTTTCTTTTTCGAAGGGAGGGTGATGCAAGACCACAGATTCATTACACGCTATTTAACATTAAATAGGCCAAGCGTAGTATTATTGGCAGGGGGGTTAGGCTAACAAAATCAAAGTGAAAAATAGAAATTTGCGATTGCGATTCCCCGGAGACCGGAGAGTTCTACGGGGGCAGGTGGTAGGAAGGGCCACCCTGCTCCTGGCTCCCCGTCACCGGCGTGCGGGGGGGGGGGTGTGTGTGTGTGTGTGGGGGAGGGAGGGGTGCTGAGGGGCCACGGGTGGATCTTTTTTTAGTTTTATGGGAACCGGCATGGCGCGGAGAGGTGAAGGACGGAGTTACGGGCCGCTCCATCACTCAGTACAATAAATGAATGCGATCTGTATCCCAGTAAAACATAGGCTGTTTTTAAATTCCACCTCTTTTATCCAAATGAATGATGGACCCCAGTACAGTGCACTGCGCGGTGATATTAATATACATCAGAGGCCAGCGCCCCGCACTAAATCAGGAAACCACCAGCATTTGTTATTTAAATGACAAACAGCGGCCGCAGGAGCGGCGCAGGGAGAGGGGACTTTTAGCAATGAGGTGGACAAACCAATTCAGATTTCAATCCCGCAAAGACGCGGGGAGAGGAGCCATCAGGCTAATGAAAAACGGCAGCCACGCCAGCCCAAACGGGAACAGGGAACCGCCTCGCCGTGCCACCTCCAATACAGGCCCTTTCCCGTCACGCCCCCCATCAGCCGTCCCGCGCCCCCCGGACCCTGCCTCGCACCCCAATTCATCTGCGGCCGAGAACTCGCAAATATTCAGGACGGGCTAAGTTAGCGGCGAGTCGCGCTATACAGCGAACCTCTGTGCAGTTTTCGTTGTGTGTTCTGTACTGATTCAAGAAAAACAATTGTAATTTTGGTAGAATTTTGGTATGCGTATTTTAGGACAGTGGTCCTCACTCCTGGTCCTGGAGAGGCGCAGGGTGTGCTGGTTTTTGTTTTCACCTTAATATCAGCAAACCAATTCAGACCCAAGGAACTAATTGAGTTGTGTTAATTGATCGATTAAAGCAGTTAATTACACAGTTAGCAACAAAAGCCAGCACACCCTGCGGCTCTCCAGAACCAGGAGTGAGGACCACTGTTTTAGGGTCTAACTGCGAGGGTCTCCAAGCTGCTTGTAAAACAATTTCCCACGAGCCATGTTTTTGCATAATTATCGGATGACGTTGCTAAATGTTATCACAGAGAGCTGACCACAGGAGGTGGAGGGGGAATTGGGCTCTGGGGGCAGGGTTTAAAATTGCTTTTGCAAATGTTTTGTGGTCGTTTTAGATACTAAAACCAAAAAGAGAACACTGATGTATGGGGGCCTTTAACTTTTTTTTTAAAGTGAGAAATACACAAACGTATGTAAATCAGTCTTGAGGAACGTGATGGATCACAAGCCGCTTAATGAACTGACCCAACGTGCGCTCGCGATGACTGATTGCAAACAATCAAAATACATCACGGTTTTCTCATATGAACAGAGGTAGTTTGTTGGAGTAGTTGTGTACACACATTGGCCCTAAGGAGTTTGGGTGCCTGGTGAAAACTGGTCTCGCTGAAAGCTGCATGAATATGCAGATGAGGAGCAGATAGAGGCAGTTTCTTTCCACAAGAGCACCAATGCTGGGACACAAACACACTCAAAACCCAAAGGAGCACAAACGCGCATTCACACGAGTGTCTGAGCGCTTGTTAAAACGGACGGTCTGCAACAGACACTGTACAAGCCTCAACAGTGCTTGGTTGATTTTGCTGTAGAACATGCTTGGGAAATGTATTATTTATTTAAAAACAAATTTTACAAAAAAGACAAAAGCAAATGCAATATATACATTTTGTTCTTCCATCATGTTAATGTGTCAATGTGTAATGCTTCACTGTATTTCATATTTTGGCATTTTATTCAATGGCACCTCTTGAAGGACGGAGCTAGTGGTCTCCTACACCCGGTACAGGGAAGGAAGGAAAGCTACAGCTAATGAAATGTTCATGTTGTATCGGGTAGCAACATGCCTTGTGCACCTTCCAGCAGGAAGACAGTGAATGAGAACAGTACCTCCTGCTGTGCTGGGAACGGCCGTGGTCTTCCTTCTTCTCTTAATGTCACCTGTGCACAGCAATCCCAGATGAACGCTCGTCTGTCTGCGTAGGCAAAAGAAACACATTTATTAATAATGAATTATACTATTATACATTTTCAATATGTTGTTGTAGTAGTAGTAGTAGTAGTAGTATACAGTGTATTAAATATAGCATACAAGAAAAAATATTGTGGGTCAGATTATAGAAATCATACCAATGACTCAAGAGTCTCAAGCCAATTTAGGGAGTATCTGAGAGGAGCGCTGGTGAAAGGGTCATACCAAATAGCTTCATGTGGTGTTCACAAATTGGACAGTAGACGGCAGGACAAAACTGGATATCATTGTTTTCAACGAGACAATGACGGCAAGACGGCAAAGTCAACGACGGGAGGACGAATTTGCCGTCGGGAATAAAAATGATTTTTATTTTTACCGTTCACCGCAGTAAGGTCAAAAGGCGGTGGAACGGAAGCGGTAGGCATCTCAAAATGGACGAGTAGTAGAGAATGAAGGAAGGGACTTCATTTGGAATCAGGAAATTTAAAATAAATTTGTTTACTTCACTAATTAAGTAAGCTGTAGCGAAGCTACTGATAAGCAAGGGAATTAACTGACATTGTGATATCGCATCAGTCAAAACAACTTTTCTTATTTTCTAAATGATAAAATAATGGCTGGATCGAGCTCACTATCAGCTAGCGATCTAGCTATAGAGCCAGCTGCTAGAAAGAAAAAATATTGCTAGCTAGCTAACAAAGCAGCCAGCTTCAACTGTCAGTTCCATTGAGCTGTAATATTGACGGAATATTACAGTTCAATAGTCAGGTAAAAAAAAAAACTAGGACTAGTAGGTTAAACCAATCGGAGCTCTTCCACGAGCCCGTGGTATTCACTGCTGTTTCCTCAGGGACTTCAATGTCAGGTGTACCCAAATCGAGCAAGTCTTCCGAGTCTTTTCGAGTCTTACGGAAATTTCTGCACCCGCCAAGTGCGTCCTTGCCTCAGTGCCGTCTGTCGTCTGCCGCCTTGCAGACTACCGTCCGCTGTGTGAACGCCACATTACTTTAGATTCTCTAAAACTGGCCAGCATCAGAAGACCTTAACTGCCGTGAGGGTACATACAGACACAGCAGGTCAGACAGACGGGAGAGAGAGGGGCTTTGTAGGCGAGGCACAGCACTTTGTAGTCAATCACAGATAACCGACGCAGCTACGATACGTTGCTTGGATTGTGGACGGGTAAGGGTTCAGGCTACAAGTTCTGAACCATTTGAAGTTTATTCAGAGGTTGTGAACACAAAGGAGGGCACTGGAAAGGCCTAATCGGGCAGTTACAGTATAAACGCATGAGTCAGCCACTCGGCATCAGAGAGAGAGAGAGAGAGAGCGAGGGGAGCCCTGGCATGGAGATGTCTCTCAAACGGAAAAAATCCCACAGAATTCAGTCACACATCACAATGCGCGACCTTCAAAAGCATCCATGGCGTCTTTGTGTCCCCCCATCCTATTGAAAAAGGACAACAGAACAGAAAAGCCGGACGTATTCGCCACCTTAAAGAGGGCTCTGCGATGGCGAAACCTCCAGGGAACAGGACAGCAATATCCCAGCGCTGACACGGGAGGGGTTAGAGAAATCTCCCGGTGTTTAATGGTGAGGACCGGCTGGGTGGCGCTGATGGAGTTTTCCTCACGTTTAACAGAAATATCAGGAGGGGTGAAAGGAGGTGTGGGGGGATCGTGCATCTCTGTCGCTGCTGGGCGCAGATGTACAAATTACCTTTGCCGCTGACCCCCGGGGTCGTGTGTCAGGAGCCCAGATTGAGGGAGGGGCCCCAACGCAGCCCTGATTGCTGTGATGTAAAGTTAAGGTCAAGGTTCTCTACGTGGCTGGGGGGAGGGACTGACAGTGGTAAGAGTAGGCAGCTTTCCAGATGGGTTGACGGTGTGTGCGTGTGTGCGTGTGCGTGTGTGTGTGTGTGTGTGTGTGTGTGTGTGTGTGTGTGTACACATATGTAATATGCTCACTGTTAGTTACAGGCTCTTCCTGTAAGGAACTGAAAATGGGCTTTATCAATTTGTGAACAGTGCTATTGAGAACAGTACATTTTCCACTTGTCAGAAATCAGGAGATTTTCTTTCAAACATGAACTACATTTCATGTTACTGAAAAAACACATAATATATGTTTTGTTGAAAAGAATATGCGTAGGCGCTGCAAAATTAATATTGTAAAAAGCCAAACACTTGAAAATCTCGACAAAAACATGCACTTCGACATGGGTCATCTTAGGCTGAGATATAAACCTCACGCCGTGTGCAGAGATAGGGCCCGTGTCTTTTAACAGGCTGCGTTTTCTGTGACCTCAAAACCCGTAAATCAGACAACGTGGGAGGATGTAGTCGAGAGGGGGAGGGGAGGCCTTTGAGTGAAGTCTCTATGTTGTATAATCAATAGGTATAAAAATAAATGGCTTGACCGTTATTCTCTCCCTGCTACCCCTCTCTAATAAAATCCCAGTAATGCATATTTCATTTACTTTTATACTTATTGATTACCTGTACTCCAGTTAGTAAATCACGCGCCTATCGATCCCTCAATCGTACCTCTGTCGGACAGCACATAACCAGCCATTTGCGCTGCTGATAAAGAGCTCAGACATTGAACTCCCCACAGTAAATCTTCACAAACTAACTTTTTAATTCCAAAATCGATGGCCGTTTAAACACCACATTATTTCACCAAGCGCGTCCGCAGGATTAAAAGTAATACCCTGATGCGCCGGCACTTAATGCACAGGGTTCCATCCCTGTTTCCTCCCTCATTAGACTGCTGACACCCCAGAGGCCCCCGTGGACCCCGCAGCCCTCACCGAGGAACCTGCCGGAGCGTCGCTCCATTTGGGGGCCATACCCGACCCCCAGGTAGCCATCAACCAACCGGTCTCAGTTTAGGGGTGAGAAGCAATCTGCATTCGGGTAGCCGTCAACCATTTTAATTTTAAACAGGACCCGGGTAAGGCTTAGATCAACCTGCTGAGAGAGACCTTGCACCACCAGTCTCAGTTTGGGGGTGAGAATCAGTCTGCATTCGGGGCCATAACCGAACCCCCAGGTAGCCATTTTAATTTTAAACAGGACCCAGGTAAGACTTAGACCAACTTACTGAGAAAGGCCTTGCACCACCGGTCGGTCTCAGTTTGGGGGTGAGAAGCAGTCTGCATCCGGGGCCATACCTGATTTCCCAGGTAGCCATTTTAATTTTAAACAGGACCCAGGTAAGGCTTAGACCAATCTGCTGAGAGAGACCTTGCAACACCGTTCTCAGTTTGGGGGTAAGAAGCAGTCCCCTGCCCCCTTCTCCAACAATGTCAGGTCTGGAGCCTGTGATTGGTAGTGACTGTCGCTGTTATTTTTTTCTGCAATTCCATTTCAGTAAATTTGCTCTCCCCAGATTCACCGACAGCCCCCCGCAGAGTCGGCTGCAAATGATAAGGCTGGGTATGTGTGATGGGAACTGATCAAGGACCCCTGTACTTTCCCTGGCTGGGTTCCACGGTGGTCCCCACTCTGTAACCTGCAATATACTCCCGGCTGTCCATGGGGTATATGCTGCACATCCCATCGCCGGGAACTGCCGACCCTGCACGGGTCTGCCTCCCAGGAAAGACAGCGACAGCAGTTAGCCGCCGTGTGTAATGGGAGATGGAGGGGGGGGGCAGTTGAGGGGGCAATTCAGTGTAACCCCTTCTGCAATCAGCCATCTACTAAGAGGCATCAATTATGCAAAAATGAAAGTGCTTCCCATAATTCCCCATAAGAATGTATACATTAGCAAAGAAATAATAAATCTTTGGAGTAATTTCTTGACGATTAAATTCTAGGACGTGAAAAAATTCGCTTTCGATTTGTATAACATTAAGGATACACTAGATACCGAAAAGGCCTTGTTCAAAAATGGAATTATCCCACATTACCATCCTTTGACATAACAATGATTTGGTTTATTGATGTGTAACATTCAAAGTACTATCATATTAGATGTAGTTGTGTTTCTGCCTAAAATGAATAAAGATATGCCGGAATGACAATTTACATTCATTTGTTTCATTACTGATGACAATCAGTATAAAATATGAGTCAGACAAAGCATTCTCAATATACTTTGATGAAGTTGGAATCATTACGGGGGTGCTGATAAGTCAAATTTAGTGTTGTAATATGACTTTTACCCTAATTTTAGTCAAGGACATGGCCTAATCTTTAGTTTTTCACAGAGGGGATAATTAACATGGAATCTCTTAAAAACAAAAGATTTCCTTCTACGCTGGGTAGCCAGACTTCCTTCTGTTTCCATTCCTGAAGCGGTGGCAGACTTCTGCAAAATTAACTAAAATACTGTTAATTATTCAAGGTGAAGCCCCTGCAACAAGTGGGACCTTTAAATAGCTTTTTACCAAAACTTCCAACAGCCAGTTGAAAGAATAAAACCTGGTTTAACAGCCCTGAGAGGCAATATCACCCGCACGATTGCGCTTTCGCCACCTATTCCTTCTCAACAGGACCCTTGTGTGGAATCTGACAAAGTAACTAAGATAAATGTGGACAACTGTCTGAGACAAGACTATTGCTTCATTAAGCAAACTCCATACAACATAACTGGCAACGCTTGCAGGGCACCGAGAAAAGCACCCTCAAAGTCCCTCAGGTGCAGACAGAAGCGCCGGTGACACAGGGTCACTTGTAATTCTGCCGCCCGCACCCAAAAGCAGATATATCAATTAAAAATAATAAATCAAAAAGAGAGAGAAACGCGCCGGTTACCAAATCGCCATCTATTTTCATTAGGGTACAGGGCACTTCGCCTGCGAGCGGGATTTCAAGATGAATAGAGGTATTCAAATGAATCAGAAAGGATTAGGGTCCGCGGGGAGCTCAATCAATGGTGGCAAATCAATAATCAATAGGCCACTCACACCAATATACTAACTGCTGACACCCAGATCTCACAATTAAAATGAAAACTGGGAGAGGAGTGGCGTAAGACTATGATTTATCTTGCGGCACAAATGTCATTTAGAAATAAATAAGTCAATAGAAAAACTTGAGTGTGGCAGGATCAGAAGAGAGCCAGTTATGCATTTTAACGTCTCAACTATCCCCGAGCATTAGACTCAAAGCCCAGAGAACGTTCTCCTTATTCACATGGCGTCACACAGATAAATAACATGTAACCCCCACGCCGCCTCCACCACTTAACACCAAAGCTTTGATTGTTTCCATCACCTTCCACAAAACAGCCCCAGGCACTTTTTATTTATTTACGTTCAACCTCCACAAGCCGGGAGAACGGCATTTGTTTTGTTTTCCTTTTTGAGCAGAGCATAGTTTTGAAGGGTAATTTGATTTTTTTTTTTAAACACATCAAAATGTCAAAATTCACAAAAGAGAGGCAAATGCGCTGAATTAATTTGTTTTGTGTACAATGATTGCTGCTAATTTGATCTCTTATGATGCCGATTTTATCTTTTTAGATTGAAAATTACTATGCCATGTCAACAAGTCCAAATTGATTGCTGGGAATGTGTGAATAACAATCCTCTTGACTGTCAATGTGTGCACGCTCATATGCATGTGTGTAAATACTGTGGGTACATGCAGTAGGTACCACTGTCTTTGAAACTGTGTGTGTGTGCGAGCGTGTGTGTGTGTGTGTGTGTGTGTGTGTGTGTGTGTGTGTTTGAGATGCCTGAAAACTTGTATATGTATTTGTACACATTACAATGTGTATATGTATTCGTTAATAGCCAACATAACAATGTATTTGTACACATTACAAATACTTGTATATGTATTTGTACATATTACATATTACATATGTGTGCATGTGTCAGTGTACATGTCACTGAAATGTACAATCTGTGTGTATGTGTTTGTTGGTGTGTGTGTGTGTTTTTGTGCGTTTCAGATACCTGAAAACCTGTATATGTATTTGTACAAATTACTGTCATGCACAGTCTGTGTGGATGTGTCAGTGTACACGTCTCTGAAATGTACAATCTGTGTGCATGTGTGTACACACAACTCAGCACCAAACGCACTCCATTCGAGCCAGTGCCTGTGTCCATGCATCACTGTCACACACTTTGAATGTACATTAATGTGCGTGACACTGTCTCTCTCTCCGTCTCTCTCTCTCTCTCGCTCTCATATACACACACGCTGTGTGTATGTGTATGTCACTGTCATGCATTGTGTGTGTGTGCCTGTGTGTGTGTGTATGTGTGTGCAGAGGGAGCATTAGTGGCAGTTAAAGGCCTGGGGCAGAAGGAGAAAGGCCGGCACGATGGAGTATGGATTTGTGCAGCTCTGGGAGATAAATTCAGCTCGTGCTTCCAATGGGACACATCAGAAGCACCGGTCGTCAATCCCCCCCACCCCCCCCCCAACCACCCCCACCCTCCCTTCATTTGGGAGTATGATTTATACTTTTTGATGTAAAGGGTCTTGAATTCCTCTATAAAGGAATTAAGAGGGTTCCCCTGAGCCCTGCATTTAAATGAGACCATGGCAAGGATATGAGACCCTGTTAATAGATATAAATTAGCATTCACAATGCTTCAAATTTAAATCTGAAGGAACCTTTCAGGTGGAGAAGAAAGGGCCGTTTAAAAAAAGACGGCTCTAAGAAGTTTGGTCTTTTAGTTTCTGTTGTGTTTTTTTCGCCCCTCATCAAGGAAAGGAGGGAAGGAGGAGGCTTTCTGAAATAACCCAGGAGAGCCGGAAATTAAATTACGGATGTACCATAAATATGTTCTGTGGGCACGGCGTAATGAAGTTGGAACGCACCGAGGTGCCATTCACATCGCACAGTGGCTGACAGGGATGCTTGCTATGCCTTTGACAAAAGGGGTACTGGCCAACTGCCAACTTTTCAATGGGAGGGAGAGCTCAACATTTACAGAAAAAAAGAGAGAAATAATTAAAATTCACAAACGATAACGAAAACACGAACACATATAACGGTGAAGGGGGGGAGCAAACAATTCCATTTTCATTAACTGTAAGATTCAAACAAGATATCATTGCGGTCTAACGAGTCACGACATCTGACAGTTTGATACAAGGTCGGTACCTCATGGTGTGGAAGAGCTACTGTGTGCGTGTGTGTGTGTGTGTGTGTGTGTGTGTGTTGCGCACTCAGAGGGCAGTGTTGGAGACTGAGCAGGTATCCCAGCGACACCTTTTTGCTCTCCTCCCGACTGTGACACCACCTCTCTCTTAGATTCAAAATGGAGCTGATGGAGGAGATCCAGTCCAGCTCCACACTCCCGGACTACACATGGGGTTCGGGGAGATTTTCACATCATGGGTATATGCTATGCAGGGGAACGGGGAGACAACTTTCAATTCGCTTCTGCTGAAGGGACTAGGGACCGTCTTTCAGCATGCTGTTGAAAACCTTTTTGAATGACACATCGTTTGGAGGACAGCAACCCGAACACCACCAGCGGCCAGATGAGTAGGTTTTACAATGAGCTCTCATGTCAATATATTGAGCTTCAATAGCAAGACAAATGAAGTTGAGACAAGCTTTGATTAGCGCAGTCACTGTATGCTGCAGTACACTGTAGACTTCTTATGAATGAGAACACCACAAAAATGCACAAGCATAAATGAAAACACCACAAAATAATAGTGTATATAATATATAAAAACTGGAAAACAGGGACTTAATAATAGACAAAAAGCAGTTTTTGGTATTCATAAGAATTTATACTACAGTTTGAGATTGAAGTTTGGAAGCATACATCTTTTCTATTTAAAACGGAATATATTTTGTGCAATAGTTGTAGTTATTTGTGTCCTGACAAAATGTACTTTGTTACATTTCGCACTAATTCAGTCCCAAAAAGATCTGACATTAATCAAACACATTATTTGCTCAATAGATTTCAGGGGATATACCCTGCTCAAGGAAGCATCAGTAGTAACCCAACCTACGATGTTACACTGTAAAGTTCTGGCTGTGAGCTCGGTTCCCTAGCAACCTAACCCTAGCCATAAGCACAGCAGGCCAGGTCAGACAGGCAAAGTGGACTGGAGCAAGTGTTGACAAATGCAAACGGTTCTGTGGAATATCAACAAAGGAAATGTTGAGTGCTGTCCTTTTTTTTCTGAGGGAAACTGAGGAGGCCGGTGGCCAGACGCATGACCTCAACTCCTCCTGAAGGACGCCTCCCCATACAAACAATTTCCAAATGTCCTTTGCATGATGTTCTGGAGGAGTCACGTGACGCAGGCAATTGAATCGGCGACACAGGGGAGCCTAGAATGTTCCATACGAATGGCAGAGGCCACGGAAGGTGCGCGCACGTGTGTGCGTGTGTGTGTGTGTGTGTGTGCGTCTGAGTGGAGAACTGCAGCGCCGTACACGTACCTGTTTTTGCAGATTGAGGAGGAGCACCTTCTGTGGGAGCTGTCGCACACCATGTCCATCGGGTAGAGCGGAGCCAGGGGGTTAAACTGGAAGACACAGACAGAGGTCAAAGCAAAGCTAGACCACTTCTTATAAAATCTGACCACTCATGACCTAACCCAGAACCAGCCTTCAAAAAAAGCTTGGATACAGGAAAATGGTAAGAGGTTCCTAATTCAATATATAAAATTAAAAAAACACACTTTCTTTGGTTCATATTTGGCACATATCGGAAATTGAAAGGGCCCAGTCAAAATGGGTTTGATTTCATACAGAACAAGATGTTTAGGTCAGCAATTTGACCATTACAAAAGCTAAACATGGCTGGATGGATATTGCTTTGTGTAGAAACACGCAATCTCATAGACAGTACTCAAAACCCAAAGCTATAGCTGCATATTCTTCAGCGGTCAACTGTATCTTACCTGATTCCAGTCTCGCTTCCCAATTGAAGGCAGCCAAAAACTGAAAATCAACAAAATAAATTCCATCAGCCACAGAAACCTTAATGAATGCTCAGGCTCATTTGAGCTCATTCATCTACTGATATCTGAATGGTGTTTGCCATACACATGGCAAATGAAGCTAAACAATAAATGAAGGACGGCCTATTTTTCTTTTCAGGACTATATTACATTATTGCCATTTGGCAGACGCTCTTATCCAGAGTGATGTACAATAAAGTACAAAGTGCATACCCATAACCAGGGACAAGTGCTCTGAAAAACCCAAGAGGGAAGTACAATTTCAAGTGCTAACAGTACAACAAAGATAAGGACTAGGGCCTATTTGATTAATGAATATACAGTGAGGTAACACTGTCCCATCTAGTTAAAATGGACACAGCACAATGAGAGAGGGAGGGTGGTGAACAGTAGCGCTTACTCTTTCTGGTAGGGGTCCTGGGAGAAATGCTTCATCCTCTCCACAGACATGGCTGCCATGCTACTGTCCTAAAAAAAACAATGGACTTCAATGGACAATCGATATCGCGGAACAGTTTTCAGAGACGATCACTGCACGTCGGCATGCTTCACAATCTGTGAAAACGGTTGGAAATCTATGAAGTTCATTCTCATTTACAGTTGACCGGTTTCCCCAGAGAAAGGCCACGCCAAATTGATATCAATGAAGGTACATCTTTTTACTCTCAAATGTAATATTTTAAAGGAGAGCGAACAGTCCATCTGGAACCAAAACCCAAGCAGGGGGGATTTGTAGGTTTGTAGGTTTGAGTCTTGCCCCATGGACTGCAGCACACTCCCATCTGACACGCTGTGACTTTTGGTGGCAGCTAAATGCTAAATTTACTGAAAGTAAGCAGTAGAGACAGTAAACATTTTGTTTTCCATTTCAATGCACTCTTATGCAGTGTGTGGCATACTTCTCTGACAGTTTCAACAGAGCGAGTAAAAAAAATGAATTGCATTTAATTCTAATTAAATTGTCAGTTCTGTTTTATAGTACATGTGCAAGCACGTTTTGACACATACACTCAGTGAGCAATTTATCAGATATATCTGCACACCAGCTTGTTAATGCAAATAATGAATGAGTCAATCATGTGGCAGCAACTAAATGCATAAAAGCATGCAGACATGATCAAGAGGTTCAGCTGTTGTTAAGACCAAATGTCATAATGGGGAAGAAATGTGATTTAAGTGACTTTGACCATCAAATGATTGTTGGTGCCAGACAAAGTGGGCTCAGCATCTCAGAAACTGCTTATCTCCTGGTATTTTCACGCACAACAGTCACTAGAGTTTACAAAGAATGGTACGAAAAACGGAAAACATCCAGTGACCAGCAGTTCTGTGGGCAAAAACGTATTGTTAATTAGGATAGACTGATCTGGCTTACAGGAAGCTTACAGGAAGGTGACAGTAATGCAAATAACCACACATTACAACAGTGGTATGCAGAAGGGCTCGGAACATACAACATATCAAACCTGTAAGTGAACAGGCTACAGCAGCAGAAGACCAATAAGTAAAAAAAAAAAAAATCTAATAAATACCTAATAAAGTACTCACTGAGTGTAGATGTACATGATCACTGATTCCACATGGCATGCTCTGACTATATTTGATAATGGATAGAATAGACAGATATACAACAGGAAAAGGAAATCCAGGGAGATTTAGATTTGGTTTGACTGTACAGCCAATGGGGTCTGAGTGAGGCGAAGGCTGCCAGGTATCTACTGTGCCAGGCTGGCTGGCATCCGCTGTGCCACCTCACCTTGCCAGGTAGCCTCCTCCTGCCCTTCCTGATGCAGCGGGCAGCCACTCCGGGCAGGCGGTTCAGACGGGCATGGTACCCTGCCAAGGGGAGGGGCTCGGTTACCAAACAGAGACACTGCACGCAGAGTACAAAGCAAGGCGTCCCACTTACATTACAACAATAGCCACCACAAATACATTTTGGCTAGTTTCAATTTTGCAGTTCTGTGTATACTGTGATTGTGCTATATTATGTACAGGTATCTTACACTGACCTATCAACCAAGCATGCTTTGAGTTTTGGCTTTTGACAATTAAAATTGGCGAGTTTAAATTTCGCAGTTCTGTGCATACTGTGCTTGGCTATATTTTGTAAAGGTATCTTACACTGACCTATCTACCAAGCATGCTTTGAGCTTTGGCTTTAGCAAGTGAAACATTGACTGAGAAGCAAACTGAGGTGAGGGGTTTTGATTGCAAACATTTAGGGCCCAGTTCTTCAGATGCTGATTAACGCTATATTTTGGTTGCCTACATTACAGACAGCTCCAGAATTACCGCCAATCAGGCAGTCAGTGAGACGGGAAGTCGGCGTCATCAGAGCCATAACCTTCGCGCAGGAGGGCCTTGGCATGCTGATTGTTAATCATGAAACCGTCGCGGACACGAGCTGAAGTGGAGAGTCGAGGCTTAGTTTCGTCAGAGCGTCGGCGACAGCTCACCTCTCTGCGAGGGCCGGGCCGGCTGCAGGAAGGTGGGGGAGGAGAGCTTGTCCAGGCCCGACTCCAGCACCTCCAGCTCGGGCTGAGCGTCAGCGTCCCACCCCGAGAGCAGACTGGGGACCCCCATGCCTGGGCCGCACTCCCCCTCGAAGAACCAGTCGCTCTGCTCATCGTCGCCTGTGAGCAGGTACAGCCACAACATGAACAAAACGCTCCCCCTCACCCCCCACACCATCCTCATTTAATCCCAACAGAACGAGTCTCTGGTGCCGGAAGCTTCCGCGGAGGACAAAGCGTTTATGAACGCCGCAGAAAGGGCCCTTTGAAACAACACTTTCCCCCAAAAGAGCCGGCGAGTTACAAGTCCTCCGCTGACCGTTAAGATTTACAACTTCAAAAGGGGATGGGTTCCAACAGCAAAAAACGGCAGTAACTGAAAAAGCAATTCAATTGCGTCTCCTTCAGTCTCGCCTGCGCTACAACACAAAGGCCGCGTGAAGGTGATGGACCTCAAATAACACCAAACATGCTGAGAATCTGCGGCCTCCAAAACTCCCTCTTTCCACTCGTCGATGTTCAGTGTAAATTTGTGTGTTAAAATCTTTAATTTTTTTTATTGTGTTCAGAGAGTCGATGTAATCTGTCCGAACACGGACAATCAGAGCAGGCTGATGCTGGACACCTATGATAAGATTGGCCCAGCCATACATTATTTAGACTAATGGGTTTGCGGTGAGTGCGTTTAACTGATGCCCGCGGACAAGCAGAATATCTAAGCTGCTGTTGCTAAGACTGCTTCATCCACACAAAGGAGCGGTATTGGTGGCCAAGTAAGCATGCACATTTTTCAGCTCTACAGCAAAGCCATCTGTTATTTGTGATGCATAGTTTAACGCGCCACTGCCCAGGTCATAAAAAGCCAGCAATTTTTAAAAAGTAAGCTGTATTTACATGAACAACTGCCAGGGGGGGAGACACAGACCACCTCTGAGGTCGTATGAAAGGCTCCACAAAGGCTCTTAGATGCCTGCAAGGTTACATTTGGAGACCTCTGGTACCAACTGTAATTGAAGACAGCTCCTATCATACAGTCATTTCTCAAAAAAAGCTGGACTTTCTACATTGAGCATGGACCACAAATGATGTCCCATCTCCCAAAGTGTTTGACTACCGTTCTGAAAGGTAAAAGCTGAGGCTCCCAACTGCATCTCATACCGCAGCTGGGTGAAGACCCAACACCAAGCCACCTTGGTCTCGCTGCTCCACCACCTCCCCCACCAATTTGGCACCGCACACCCCTGTTCCCTGAAGACGTCCTCTCGGTAGACCTGTCAGTCACCCGTGCGGGCAGGCCATGCCTCTCACAGTCAAGGTGTAGTGACAACTGTTAAATCAGAGCTTGCCTTGCACCGCTGTGGCTAATGAGATTAGCCATGCCTTCAGCGCTCATTAACACAACCTGACAACCTCTCATTAGAGCCTTCTGGATCCCACTACACCCTCCCATTGTAGCACAACCTCCATGCCTACCCCTTCAGAGAGAGAGGTGCCCACCAGACTTCTATCGGAGAACACAGAGAGCCATGCACGGGCCCCCCTCACCGCATCCCCCCCATTACTGTCAGTCTCAACCGCGATGACTGGTGTAGTGGCTTATTATTTACAAAGTGTTACCTCGTTAGCGGTCTTCATTGAGAACACATTAAAAAAAAAACACAGGGATCAGACTGTTTAACACAATAATTGAATTGTGTTCATTTGCATTTTTTGCATTTAAAATGGTTTCACGGATCGGCTAATTGAATTCTGTTTTCAAATTAGGGAGCATATTACATGTTATCCATTATCTGTTTTTTCTTTCTCACAAAAGCCACACATTTTCTTTTCTGTTACACCACGGTTCAGTGTCATATCTGTGGACTGTACAGTTAAAATGTAAACCTAGAAATCTAAACAGAATCAAAAAAAAAAAACAATAAACCTGCAGTAAATTCCAGTGATATATTTCCACTACATATCTACATTCACTGATATATAATGTAGATTCTGGTGCTATATACTGTTAAGTGCAGCACAGTGTAATATTGGCAGGAATTAAAAAGTCTAGACTCATTTAGAACTGGCCATTTAGTACCCCAGAATGGCTTATTATATTCATGTTATCCCGTAAGAGATGGGAATATGAATTATTGTACATAATCATAGTTCTTCGGTCATAGTTACCTTGTCTCCCCTCGTCATTTGTGAAAAGCCCAGGATCACTGCTACATACACTGCTGGTTTCACTACAATGAGAGGAAACAAAAATTTCTGGTTAGCAAAACGGGACCCATCTTCTCTTCCGTAACCAACCAATTCAAAAGCACAAGTCTCTCTCTCTCTAAAGTCAAAAAAACCCCATTTTGAAATAAATTTACAAAAACAATTGCAGCCCTGTCAATTATCAGTCAAATTATTTACATTTTCACATTTGACGAAATTTGTTTCATGGATATGACCTTTTCAAAAGCATACAAAAAAATAAAGGTTAGGAAGCAATTTCTTGTATCATAATCTACAAAAGAGGCACATTGGATAAATAGTGGGATTAGGGAAAAAATATAACTCAATAAAAATGAGTTCTGCTCTAGTGTGGGCCAAAAAAATATACTTTGCCGGAGACCTTTCTGCCGAAATATGCATTGAGCAGACTCAAATAAAGATAACAGATGCAACCCGCAGGTCTTGCACATAAATACAGGAACATGAATGGCACTCAGATCGAAGCTTCTGAGAGACGTTCCCAGGTCTAATTGAATCTCCGCTGCTGTCAAGTCCAATCTAATCCCCGTCCCGTTTCGGCAGACATCAGGAGCGCGACAGATTTCCTTCCCTGTCCCTCCTTATGCTGATGCGAGCCGTCCGCTGAGCGGGGCCTGCGGACGTGCCCCCCGCCCCGCTCTCCGCCACGCGACAACTGGACAGCATCTGTTCCAGGGGCTGCTTCAAGCTGGCACCCACCCCCCACCCCCCCCCCGCCCGCATTCTCCATCCCCTCTCTGCCTGAGGGGGGGGGCTCGCAGTGACACCAGGCCCCCTGCTACACTCTGTCGGCCTTAAGCCGTTATGGACTAAGGCACCCTAAAGAAAACCCATAGAAAGGCCTAGGAATCACAATGCATTTTGACGGTCATGTGATCAAATACAATGGTGTCGCATCCGTCTGTTAAGGGAGATGTAACGTGCAGGTCACATCTGTGTGTTAAGGGAGATGTAATGTGCAGGTCACATCCGTCTGTTAAGGGAGATGTAACGTGCAGGTCACATCCGCCTGTTAAGGGAGATGTAACGTGCAGGTCGCATCTGTGTGTTAAGGGAAATGTAACGTGCAGGTCGCATCTGTGTGTTAAGGGAGATGTAACGTGCAGGTCACATCTGTGTGTTAAGGGAGATGTAACGTGCAGGTTACATCCGTCTGTTATGGGAGATGTAATGTGCAAGTCGCATCCATCCGCCCATAAGGGGTTAAGTTCAACGCCAAAAATTGTCCCAAGACTGCGGTTGGGGGAACCATCAATCAAACACACACAGAGACTTTGTAGAAGTATGGCGAATAAGCTTCTTCCTCTGACACTCTTACATCAGGGTATTTGTCCCTGGTGAATGCAGTTCATTTTCCGAGGCGATCGGCAGCCGACGCCACGCACACGTTTGATGGACACCGCTCGCCGGAGCGAATCCGTTTGAGGATCCCCTACCTGCGGAGTGAATGAGAATGACTTCCCCCTGGGTGCTTTCTGTGTAGTACGGAGATAGTTCCTCCATACCATCGGAAACTAAGACAAACTGCAAGTTAACAGTTGGAGTGCACACCAACGATATTGGCAAAAAAGTGTCTCCCCCCCACCCACCCCCCCATACACACAGACAGAGGGAGAAAAAAGGGGCTTCTGGGACAAAACAAACTGAAGTGTTCCTGCTCCAGGAGGACTTTTCAAAAAGTCAACTTCACTCACGAGTTGAGAAGCAGAGAGGATGACTCCACTACACCAGGAGAGATGGGTATTAGAAAGCTCATTTTCATGCCTGAGCGTGCAAGAATCTGAGGGAGGTCTGTTATCCTTACTTGCTCTGTAAAACTTTATTTTTAAAAGGATTTATAGGTCTCTTACAAGTGATCCCTACTTTATGAAATTATTCATTCAATATTTCTACTTCATGTTGTCAATACAGATTTGATTCTATTCTTGCAGCATTTTTCAGTCTTCCATTACATTACAAATAATTCAGGACTCTTCGAACAATGCATGCCCAATATTTAATCACATAGTATGTGTATGCCAGAAATTTGTCAAGTCAAAGTCCAACACAGCAATGGGAGTCAAACTACAGAAGCATAAGCATTGAAAACTAAAGCAAATAATTTTTTTAAGATGCAATCAATGTTTAGAATGAACAAGTTAAGTATCTACTACACTTCAAAAACTTTTGAAGCAACACCAATGCTGTACCATACTGTAGGAAACCACCATTCCCAAAACATGATAAAACACATATTTGATATAGTTTATATAAATACTACTATATATCATACTTTAAATTATATACTTTCACCTGCAAATTTACATTTAATAATGCTGCCCTAAATGAGAACTTATTAGATTGGCCTGCATATCACATCGTGAATGTTCACTGCAGCAAGCTAGCAGTTCCACATAGCATTCACAGAAGCCAGCTTTGCACGGATAACTGTCATTAAACAAGAAAACAGTGATTTTAAGATTCGATTGTCAAGTGGTTTAAATGACTTTTCAAGCTGCTTACCGAGTTCAAATTATTACATTTCTGCTGCCATGCAAATTAGCAATAGTCACCAATTTACTGATTTAATAGTCCTTAAATATCACTCATTTAATCTAGCTGGACACCTGCATCTGATATCTAATAATTTATGCACTTGCGCTCAGAGTACATCTGAATGTTCCTTATTTACTATCTTCATGTGACGCAACTGTATGTACATTCTTGGACACACTGTAGCCCGCCTCCTGGTTTATAGCACTGACCTTGTTGACCGCGACGGAAAAAACAAAAAAAACAAGAGCGCATCGGATAGGTCAGACGTGCGCTAACGCGTCGCTTCGCCATATTGCCCGGGCACGCTGGTGACGTGAGACTCCGACCGCCAGCCTGCGTTAACCACCCCCCCCCCACCACCACCACCTCCGCACCCCACCCCCTGCCAGATGGTTCCACGCTGTCGCCCCTCGTGCCCCTGAGAAGCAGATGTGAAAAGGGCTGAGGCAGGCACAGCCAGTCTCCGGGGAGTCAGCTGGGAGACGGCCCCCCGCCCCCCGGACACCGCTCAGCTGTCCGCCCACCACTGGAAGCAGGGGCGGCGAGTCTGGAAGCGGGGTAACACGCTGCCCCCTTCATAAAGCCCTATTTGGCAGGGAGAGCGCCCATACGCCGCCCAGTACACATGCCTCCTACGACCAACACTAATCGCCCCGGTTACACACTGCTGTTCATGCCTGAAGCCGACATTTCTCCTCGTCAAATTGGTTCTGGGTTTTGCGTCCATTTTTTTGGGTGGGAGAGGGGGGGTGGTGGAAGCTTCTAGACGTTACCGTTGGTACAAAATAAATAACACCAAGTAACATCAAGAATTGGATGCATTGCTTTCTTGGGAGAGACTAGTACACTTGTACAACTTACACTCCAGCTTCTTTGAGTTTCTTTGTTGAAAAATGTGCGTGGTTCTCTTAGGGAGCACTTGTGCTATGTTTGAAAACGAATAATAGGTATAAACAATTAATTAGAGACACAAATGAATTATTAATCCATCTTAAAGGTGCAACGTGATGTTGGTGACAGCGGCTCATTGCCAACGTGAAACCGATTCCATTAAGCTCCGTCTAATGAATGCGCTGAATAATTGAAACAAGCAATTTTCTTGTGAGTCTTTAACAGTCGATAAACTTTTCTCTTTGTCTGCCTGAACCTCTCTTTGAAAACCTGGCAGACAATTTGCCCATCTAGCTTGCATTACACGACACAGAAAGCGTTTGATGCTTTAAATGCATTCAATGACATTAAAATCGTTTGTCGTGGACTTGACTTGAGCGAAACAAAAAGTAATTCGAAAATTATTAGAAAAATCAAATTAAGAAAATAAACTATCTTAATATTTCACATAATACAGATGACAAAGATAAATGCGTACAGATAAAACATTTTTGGAGAAATGTATTACTGTCATTTCGAATAAATAAAGCTGCAATTATTTCTCACTACAAGCCTAAATACGTAATTGCTTTTGACAACCTGCGCTATTTTTGGACTGGCTATAATGTAACCATGCCACAGACCATATTAAACATTACTCTCCTGATGAGAAATTCACCGGTGAATTCAGCGGACTGATCTCGGGTTGAGCGAACGGGACTGAGTCCCAGCTGACGGGAGACGGACCTCCCCGCGATTTCTGTTTATCCAAACAGGCAGGGGGCGGTGCGGTTTGGGCCCGGGTCCGGGTGACGACTCATCAGCGGAATATAATCCCGCGCTGGGGGAGCGGATGCCCGGCTGGCGGAGATTAAGTCGCGGCTGGATTATCGGGCGATTTACCGAACCTCTGCTCATCCGGGCATTGGAATAAAGAGGTCGCGGAGAGCGGCGGGAGGGGGGCACGGCGCCGATAATAAGGGAGATGCACTTTTCTTCAAACAAGCCCAGCCCAGCCCAAATCCAGGCCCACTTCCATGGGTGCCTGATTAAAAGGCTATTCCAACCCTCCCCGAGCTCCGCTAATTGGATTAGTCTCAGAGCTTTACTAAATGAACTTCAGCGCTCTGATTTTCCCCAAACTAACATAGTTTCCAAATTACAAAGTAAAAAGTGTGTGGGGGCAAGGGGGGAAGGGGGGGTTGCGGGAGACAAAACGGGAGTTGGTAGGCAGACATGGATAAAGGTGTTTGAGTTTCAGACGAGCAGAGAGCGTTTTTAGGGGTGGAGGGTCGGCTGGTTAGGGGTGGAGGAGGGTTGTCTACGCGGAGGGGGACAGGACCCGCTCTCTCCGCGCCTCCACCGCAGGTGAGCTCTCGCTCTTACCCCAACCCAGCGGCAGGTGGCCACCTTGCCGTCAGGCCAAAAGCGGGCCTAATCAAGGATGTTGAGCCCAGCTGGAGCTGCCAACATCTGCTCGCGGTGCACTCGGTTTGGCATGAGGGGAGGCCCGCTCGCGTACGCGCCCTGACCTTCAGGCTAGAGACATTTAAAAGGTTAGCCGCATAATAGGCGGGGGTTAATGGAACGAACGGAGGCCATTTACATTTCAATGATTAAAAGGCGTTTTCAAAAAAACTGATCAACTGATCCGTTTCAAAGGGGGGAAACACCGAAACCGATCACAGCATTCCTGAAGTCTAAACACAACTACATTACCGCTGTCATGAGTGCCCCCCCCCACTACCCCCTTCTCTTTACTGCACTATTTCTTTTTTAGCTCCGCAAGGACTTAACCCAATGATTTCACAGCCACTCCAGCGCAGGCCGAGGAGCATTTAAAATGTAGCGTTTTGTAAGTGAAAAATGATTGACAGCGAGCTACGCCGTTTCCATTTATTTCTTCTCTGGAGCTCTTTTCTGTCAGAACGGGTATTGATTTTTCCATAAAATAAGAAAACAAGTGTCGTTGAGGGGCCAGAGAGGTCAGCACAAATTAAACCAGAAGATGTACAGCCCTCTGTCTTCCCATCGGTGGTTACAGTAGAGACGTTTTCCCCCCCTTTTGTTCCTTAAATGGGCCGAGAGATAATAAGATCATCAAGGAGAACACGCCACAGCACCGGAAGGTATGCAGGGAGGGGCCAGGGACCGGCCGTTCTACCACACTCCAGCCTTTTGACATAGAAAAGACACAATGGAAAAGTTGCTTCAGTTCGCTGAATGTTCCCTAATGTTTGTCATCAGGTTTCATCCTTATAAAATGCTCTAAGTCACGTAATCTTCTGTGGATAGTTCAGGTAAGATCACACCACTCTTGCTTTGACCAAAAAAGCCCAAAAACATAAGGATAAAAATGAAATTAGTTCTATTTCTAAGTGTAGCTCCTACAAAAGAACAGAGCTGACAAGCAAGTGACCAATGCGCACGGTTCATTTAGTTCCCAGAAACCAACAGTGATTACGATCATCACAGCTTCTCATATTATTAAATGTCCATATCCTTCCGATTTCCTGTAACAAAGTTGGATTTACAGCATTAAATGCACAACACCGCTGTGTTGTAATAAAAAAGCACTATAGATCCCCATTTAGTGCAAAGGTAATTACCGCCGCAATTACGGTGACACCTCGTTCCAGTGATGAACAGTGACTGCGGTGTATCTCATTTGAGTGGAATACACAGATCCGCCGTGTGCAAAGGACAAGTCTCTCCCGCTAACGCGGCTGCCAACGCACAGAGAAGCGTCCCCCGCCGGCGACCAGGATGCCAGAAACAGACACGCACCGATTCACCCGGCGGAAACCTTAATTATCCGGGATGTATGAATCTGAACTTCATTTCAGACCAATCAATAAGGCTCAAAAAGTGATTATTTATCACAATGTCTCTGAAAAGAAAATAATGAGACTGACTGCTGGCTTAAGGCTATTCTTTTATATTTTCCTACTTATTGAATAGCTCCGTTGAGAAGATGAATACAAGGAGATAAAATCATTCATTTTTAATGTCAGTCAGATGCTACGAGGTAGGTAGAGCCAATGTTATATGCCTTGTAATAAATGGAGCCATATTGCATATTGACAATAAGATTTAGGTGGCCTGTGTAGATAATTTCATGCCTTCTTGTTTAATTGCCTCAGTGCATGTCTGGTTATGTCCATGACTTTTATACCAGGGGCTGAGCTGACTGGCTAACTTAAACAGACAGGGGGTGGGGGGTTCTAAGTAGTTAACCGAGCATCAGAAATTAATTAGCATTTAAGAGAGCGCCCAAGATATTGATGATTCATGTCAAGTAATGATGCATGCCAGGTTACAACCTGTGGCTCGGTCTTAGATAATGTGTTGCTCAAACACAACAGAGAGGGAGGTGGTTTCTTGGCTCAGTTGCGCACACCGGAGGCAGAACTTAGGACTCGTTTTGGCAGAAGCTACACAAAGTGGAGCAGGGGAGATTCCCAGCAGACCTCCGATTCAAATACTTTTCCTTGCTTGATTGATCTCGCCTGGTGCAATGGAGCCAGCCAAAAGGACCAAAGGCAGGCTTTGCACTTTTTGACAGCATTTCATCGGTTCCAATACACCAGACAAGCTCAGTAAAGCATAGAAAGGAATTTGAATCCAAAACAATTATGGATTTGACCCAGACCAGATGCCCAGGAAGCACTGATGAATTAGAGATATCTCAGGAAAACTCCTGGTAGTGGCAATGAAGGACCAGTAGGGAGCAGTCTTCCTTCTGAACCAGGTGGGGGCAATTCTGGTCCGGGAGGGCTGGTGTGAAGGCAGGATTTTGTTTCACCAATTATACCGGCTAAATGAGTTAATTTGGTGTATACACCAACATCGGTTCATTCGTTGATTAGTCCTTGGCTACTGTTCATTCGCTTTTAAAAATATATAGTTAAAATGTCAGACGGCACAAATGCTAGGACCATTTTAGTAACTAAAGCCAGAAGTTGGCATGGAAACCAAAAACAGATCCCTTTTATTTTCATGAGATTTTATCCATTGTGATAATTAAACACCCTTTAAGCCTTACTGCATGCAGCAGAGGGTTTCCTGTTGTCTGTTGCCAAATTCTCAATCTACCCATATAATCATCTGCAAATATAACTGATGAAAATATATTCTCCTGACTACACCTCACCCGGGACCTGTATCATGAAGCAGGGTTACTGAGTTAGCTGAGTAACTGCGCAGAAGTAAAACCCGGAGCAGTTCTTTTCACCTCACTCCATGCTCCAGATTTGGGAGGGTTTTGGGTTTTACGTAATGCAGTCTTCCAGCTAAATCAGTGACCCTGCTTCATGATGCAGGTACCCTGACGTGTAGCAGACAATCCAGAACAAAAATGGCTGCTATCCATCACTACACAAGTGCTACCTTTTGGTGCAAGTAAAGTCACACCCCTTTACAGCAAGTGATTTGACATCCATAAACGACACCATCGTAAATAATTGCCATTAAAAAGTTATTAACAGTAGACACGGAAGCAGTGCAATTAGAACAAATTAAGAGTGCAAAAACTTTGCTACCCTTCATCAATCAAATTGCTATGTTTTGTGTATGGAAGCTTCACATCACTTTAAGAAGCTTCTTTACATGCAGTGCCATATACTGATAAGATATCCTGTTTGAATTACTAAACTAAATTCAGGGTTCATCACTGTTCTTCGACTAGAACATGTAAATATCAAGTAAGCAGTTAATAAGTTTTCATGAGAATTTACTAACTTTTCTCACATGAAAGAAAGACAAGACTGTAGCAAAACAAATCTCAAAATCTAGGGCATTCACTGTACAATTTGATAGTGGAGTAGATGAAAAGACAACGTTACCATTCGGACATGTTCTCATCAGAGGCCTCCCTTTGGTCCTTGGCTTCGAACATGATCTTGTCCTTCCAGCACTCCTCCGACATGATCCCCGCCCCACCACCTCCCACGTCGCCGGCCCAGGGCCCGGCCCCCTTCTTCAGCTTGGACAGCCGCTGTTTCTTGGCCGACTTGCCCACCCGCTCGCCGTCCAGCTCGGACACCTTGAGCTTCTGCTGCAGGCTGACCATCACGTCCGAGGTCATGCGCTTGACCTTGCGCCTCCTGCGGAGGGGGCGGCCCGGCGTGTTCTCGGTAAAGGAGTCCGACTCGGGCCAGGAGTGCTGCTTGGTCTTGAGGGAGGCGGCGCCGGAGGCGAAGGAGGGCTGGCGCTTGGCCACCATCATGTCGTCCGAGTCGCTGAAGTTGGCGGCGGCTGCGGCGTTCTCGCGGCAGTCCTTGGCCGCCTCGTCCAGGCTGGACTCGGAGGCCTCGCTCAGGCAGCGGCCGTGCTCCAGCGGGTGCAGGGAGGAGTCACAGCGCCGCTTGCGCCCCCTCCGCCGGCGGATCTGCCGCCGCTGCTGCAGCGGGCTCAGCACCATCTCCTCCCACAGCTCCTCCAGCTTGTTCTGCTCCGAGGTCTGCTCCAGCGCCGACGCCAGGTCGTGCACCAACTCGTCCATCGCGCTGCCGCCCGCCCGCCCGCCTGCCTGCAGGGGGAGATGTGGAGCAGGGTCACTGGCAGGCAGATGAGTGTGTGGCCGGTATGATTAACTCAAACTAACTCAAGTATTCACTAACTGTGAGCCCAAAGGAGGACAGATGTCTTGGGTGCCACAGGAGAGAATCAAAATTTACTTCATGAGAAAACTCTTGGTTAATGATGAACAGATGATACCCAATGTATCTCAATTATATTTAAAAATGTTTTTTAACAGAGTCTAACATTGAAACAGTGACCACTGTTTAAACTAACACTAGAAGATACATTACTATTTGTGAATACAACTGCTTCCTAACAAATTGTGCAATTATTTTAGAACTGTTCACTATATCACTGCCTATCCTATCTTTTAGTACACAAAACAGCATTTAAATCAATTCACAATCAATCTAAACAACGCAGCTCTCACTGTAGCAAAGCAAGTTTGGCACCGGTTTAGTGTGACAGAGAAATAATTCACCACGTATAACAGAGCGATTAGATTCATAGCTGGCGGGCCCAGTTAATATGGTGTTATCCGAATCTTGATTAAGTCAATGGAGTCTCTGCTTCGTACATGGATGTCAGGCGTGTTTGTTTTCAGTGACACAACACCGCGAAGGGTTAAAAGAACGGCCCAAAACAAAACAATCTCATTGACAATCTATAAAGCTCTCTTTCTATGATACCACCTAGATCAATACTTATTTTTTAAAAGGGGGACGTCATTTGCTAGACAAGGACAATAAACAATAATAGATGGGACTGTTTTGAGAACGTAGAATCGATTTTAAGGGTCATTGTTATCACTTCAGTCTAACGTTAGCTAGCGTTATTATTGTAACAGTTAGCTAGTGTACAGACGTGGTATATTATTTGGTGTTGATTTAATTGATCTAAGGAGCTAACAGTGTACAAATACAATTTTATTAATATTAGTTTTAATATCTTTCTGCATCCTCTCTGACCTCAACTGACATGATGTATTCTCGCTAGAAAGCTAGCAAGCTAACTTAGTTAGCTTTGCGAAACATAAGGAAGCTTACTCTAGCTACTGAGGATCTGCATTTCATACATTCTAATAACGTTTTGTATTTATTGCCTTGTCACAGAAACAGCTATTCGTTCGATAGATCTAGTTCTACTAGCCAAATGACTAACCTTATCCACGTTAGCTACTGTTATTTCCAAACTCACCAGCCGCAGTTCCTGCTTGTTTTGTTTTCGTAACTGAAGACCTTACGTACTTCCGCCCCGCAGTGAAGATAATTTATGTATTTCCGCCCCTCTGTTAGCAGCCGCTGAGAGCTTCTTTATCATTTTGCTTTCTGAAATGGACGTATCCTGGTACAAGAGCATTCCTTTGACATAGATAAGTTTGTTTGTCTCACAATTACGCATTTGTAAATGGAATGATAGCCCACCACTGTGTTATTAATTTATTTAATGATTCCTATTTTCTTAATTTCTTACATTTGACCATTTTTATTGTTTTAGTTTTTTTGTTTCGCTGTTAAAAAATAAATATAGTTTACTGAATATGAAACTAAACATCCCTGCAAGTTAAGTAACAATATGCTCCACTTATAACATATGTTATAAATGATTCAGCCCAGATATTTCAACAATGAATTCAATCAATGTACTGTATATATGATACACTTACATACAGTGTGTTTGCTGAAATAAAAATGAATGAAATTGGTAACAGCGTAGCCACTAGATGAAAGGTCTAGTTTACACACTTTGATAAATACAACTTTTATGATTTAAAACACAATATCCTGAGCTGTGTTTGGCTTTGATGACCAAGCGATTGCATTTGCGTACTGTATGTAAGCAGGCCCCTGTTATATGTTTCTGCATAGTATATAAACAAAGATATCACATAAGTACTCACATTTAACCGTACACACAAATAATGGCAGTTTCCATAAAGCGGGTGCTTGGTAGAATTGAGAGAAAAGTCATTTATAACTTCTTTCATCTCTGAGATGAAGCCGGGCCAAATAAAAAGGCCCAGTGAAACGAGCACAAAAGCCATTTAATCTCTCTCATCTTCCTCTTAATAACTGCAAATTTCCCCCTCAGCCCCTGGGAGAGGGGCTCTCTGTGCCGCCGCCACCTTATCTGTCCTCTCCATATTTCTATGCGCTGCTCTGCTCCCTCAGTACCCTGCCCCCGGCCTCCTCTTTCGGGGGCCTCTGGGAGAGGACGGCTCCTGGGCCCTCATTGTTCAAGGCCTGCGAGGGAGTCCGGGGAGAGAACTGAAAGCTGGCGGAATGAAAAAAAAAAGGCAGCAGCCACTGCTTCATTAAGCGCCAGCCTTTCAGAAGCAAACATATCAGAAACAGACCCTTTTCAGGGGCAATAATTAGCAATTTGGAAACCTTTTCCCCCCAGGATATACAGTTTCAATTTAGCCAGCAGGATGGCTTTAGATTCCAAAGCACTTAATATTCATTGTTTCTCCCATCTCCCCAAGTTCTCCAGAAGCATTGTCCGGCCTTTCTCTGACGATAAAGTGTTTTATCTTTCATGTAATTCTTCCTTTCAATGAGCCCTTTGCAAGAGAAGTTAATTTTTATAAATAATTTTCAAAGGGATTTGTTAAGAATGCACAGGGCATGATAGCAAAGTGCTCTTCAAGTAGTTCTAAGTTGGACGTCTCATATCAGAAGTGCCACTCGGGGCCTGCTTCGGCATTAAGGTTCTTAAACAGGAAAGAAGACAATTTTCAAATTTAGGAAGCAAGCCCCAGACTGGAAGTCTCCAAGCTCCAAGGAAGACTTTATTGGACAGAAACTGCCTACTGTTTGAGCATGAAGCAACATTAAGCAACAGTAAAATGCATAGAGGTTTTGTGGTGATGCCCCAAACTCCTGTCAAACCTAATCTCAGTTTATTCAGATCTGCTTTATGGACAACTTGTATATTAACAAGGAGAATAGTCCCAGAAATTAAATTTTCTCTGCCATCTGAAAAGATTTGTCTTACGTCAGGGTACCTGCATCATAATAATAACATTGCAAGCAATGTATTTGGATAACGAAGGCGGAGGACGCTAATATAAAAAACCACATGCCGGTGCCAAAGCTTTGTCACATTAATAGCGTATGAAACCAAATGAGGGGCTGAGATGAAGGCCTTCATTTCACCAGCCACTGTAGGTCTGTGCTGCCCGCACTTGGCATTTCAGGATGCTGCCAGGCAATTAGCCAGCAGCCCTAATTATGAAGAGAGATTAATTAGAAAATCTCCAGGAATTAGAGAAGTGGTGCCCGCGTTTTTGAAATGGTGATGGAGGTTATTTTCCCCTATGACATGTGGGCCTTCTAATTAAGAAGTGTAAATAATCTCTTCAGAAAAGAACAAAGCAACACCAGCAGCCTAATCCTCCCTTAATGATGAGTACTGAGGCCACTCGTGAAAACGTTTCACCTCCAGCAACTTGCATTAACAGGATGCCACCTTGTCAGTGTGTTGTCCTGTTGGGGCTTTGGCAATCCATCAGGGATTCTAGACACATGTTGAAAATGGATTCCACTTTGCTTAGTCATTTGGGCCATTTAATATATTTTCATAGTGCCGACAGTTTTTGTGTGTGGTTTCATCCAGTAGGGCTTGTATCTCCTTCACATTCGTGATTTGATTGGTGAATGGTATGCTGTGAGACAGAAGACAGGGGTAGATGTGAAGGCAATTCGCATATGGTTGGACCAGGTCTCTGGTGGCTTCTTTTAGAACAGCAGGGATAGGTTTGCCTCTAGTGGTTTGCTTCTAGTGAACCTTCTAAAAGGTCCAGCAGGACTTGTGTAATCTACAAGGGAATACTTCCTTTGCTAGTTATGCCAGCAATAATGCACCTGCTCACTGTGGAGGGTTGTTAAATGTGTACAAAATTGGTAAATGTTTAAATAGGTCAATTTAACCAATTAAAAGATAACAATTAGAATTTAGAATTCACATGAGACACCCATTGTGCTGGACACAATAATGTCCTAGCTATTTGGCTGCTGTATCTGTAAAGGGCTGCCACTCAGAAAACCATTTTGAATGAACAAATTCAAGAAAAGATGCAAAATATAATTTAAATACAGGTACAGCCAATACACAGCTGTTCACCTTTAGGGAAAATACTAACGTGTTTTTTATTAAGTACATCTCATAAGAAAATTTCATAGAGACTAGGATAAGGATTATGGACACATCAGAGGGAAGGATTCCATTTTAGCTAAGATCGTCCTGACCTGTATTGCCACATGGGTACACTTCAAATCTCCAACCTGCAACAAGTTCTCAAAACATCATGCTATAAGTTTTTGGGATCAAAATGAATGCAACATCAACTTTGTTGTTTTTATTCTTCATGTTCTTCTTCTTCTGCCAACTGTGATATGGCTAATTATTTGCTGTTGCTTTTGTTGTGAACTTATATGCATAAATAATTAAGTCCCTCAACTAGAACCAAATGGTACAGTATATTTTCCAAATAAAATATGTTTTGAAAGGACATCCATGCATCTTGCCTTACTGGTAGGTTTTTTGGGACATAATATTTATTCTTCATCAGGCTAGATGGGAAAAAAAGATAATATTCTATTTGTTTGGTTCATTTTAATGTGAGCCACCTGTCTAGTACACAGAGAGGCATGGCAGGAACAAACTGGTTGTAATGAACCATAAACATAATTAGAATTATAAAAAGAAGATGGACAGCAAGGTGGGTTTGGGGTATGATATGCTCAAATATTCATTTTTACTATCCATATTTAGCAGAATTCCTGTCCAGACATAATTCCATTGCCTGCAGGGTTAGAATTTTGTAAGGAAGTATTTACTTTTAGGAAGTTCTTGGCGGAAAGTGTATTATCCTAACCACACGTCTCTGCGTCTTATCTAAAAAGCAAAAAACACACTTATCTGGCAGAGCCGAAGCATCATTGTTTCAAAAGGCAACACCGTCTGTTCATTTGCAATCCAGCGTTTTCGCCTCACAATGAAAATAATTGATTTTCACTTGCCTGGCACTAATGAGAAAGAAATGTCATTAAGCGTTTAGCTCTTAAAAGTAAAATTCCCAAGATTTTCATCAAAACGGGAAAAAATTACGGCTCTCTTTAAAACAAAAAGGAAAAGCGTTAATATTACAGGGGAAGGGAAGGGAAATAATGAATGAAGTCCGAGTGAGCTATCTTTCCCGGGCAGAGTGTCACAGGGGATGCAAACTCGCAGACACCAGAAATGAGCTACCTATCTGTGGAGAGAGTGACTGCTCCATCCTATTTGATTTGGTTCTCCTATCATCTCTTAAGAAGATGTCAGCCTTGCTCCGTCTATTGCTCCCGGCCTTTATCAACCCTCAGACGCACCCGCACAAAAAGAGAGCCGCATTTCAATGCCTTTCAAGGCGCAACACTAAAGAATAAGTGTTCTGTGATAAAGGGAAGGTTGTTAAATAGATCTGTCTATTTGTATGGTAATAATGATCGCTTAAAGACCCGGCTTCTTGAGTCGAATAACAGAGAAACAAATCTGTAATCGGGTAATGCCTTAACACGTCTCCTTGAATGACCTTGCACAACTTTTACACTGTAATAAATGTAGCGAACGTGTTGCTGGTTTATTCGCCGTTTCCCTCATTTTTCACGGTTGCCCCTGCCAGCTTGTGTGAAACGCCACAGACTCATCCTTTCGCTGTCAGCATATGGCGTGGCCTCAGTGCTTTTCCAGCACAGAGACTTCGGCTAATCAGACATATTTACACAACCGTGAAGAGAACTGCAACGGCTACATTGGCTAGACATGTCCTTTGCATGGGTGGCAAATATTACAATTTTAAAGAATTGAAATGTAACAATGTTATTATTATTCCTTAAACAATATTATTATGTGTGATATGAGGGCCAGATTCAGAGGGTATTCCTCTGAAGAGCAAAATTTCTGAACAAAATGCCATTCTTTTTTGAGTCCATTATCCAAATCTGCTTCTGCAATATGCCATTCCAAAGAATGAGATATACCACTGCTATGTCTTAGAGGGGAGCATTCCTCACATGGTATAATCCTTTTGTGGTGTGGGCCCATGAAAAATCAACATCAGGGTCAAAGCAGTTTTCATCCATCAAACACTGTTCTGCCATTTACCATTTCTTTCAAATGGAAATACATTTTTTGGAATCTTTTGGCCTGTAAAATAATTTATTCTGAAGTAAATGATCCACTCCTTACACACCATTAAATAGTTTCTCAAGAAAAACACTGCTTTTTCCCTCCAGCCATTCTGCCGCAACCAGACCCTAATGCCCCTTAGCTCATGTAAGAGAATGACAGCAAGCAGAGTATGACCACTTTTGATAAAGATTAATGAATCCAATTTAGCAGGATCGAGGTCAGCAAGAATTTTTTTTATTTTTTTTACGAATTCTAAAAGCATAAAAAAACCACAGCAGAATGAAAAACATGAAAACACGAAATGAAAAATGCGCACAAACACAAACTTCTCTCATTAGGATTCAAACGGGTTGTTTACCGGCTCCCAGACGACAGAGGCTAATAATGACACAATTATTTGCAAACAAGCTGGCCCACAAACTGCGGCATTGTTTTTCGATGCCTCTGAAATCATAATAACTGTGTTTGCTGAGGCCCGGCACCTGGAGACTCCCTGCGCATTGTTTTGCCGCCATGGCTAAGTGATGTCAGCTTGCGTAAAGATGGCAGGTTAACATGTTTATTCAGCACTGAGGCAGGCCCAGCGGCACCCTGGGCTTTTGATATTCCCTCTCTTGATGTGCCGGCTTTATTCATATTCGGTTTGCGGCGCATTCCTGGCCTGACACCGAAGAAGTCTTCGCAGATGTGTGAAGTGAACGGATGGACACAGAAAAGTGGGCTGAATAGCCACCGTCAGAGGAAGTATAGTTTAAGATTTTTATCCATGTAACATCTGAGCTTGTACTCAATAGACGTGTGGAAAAATTGGCTAATTTGAATGCTACTCTACATATTGACTTTTTACAATATGTATTTAGTTAATAAAATAATTTCTGGTTTTAAACCTATTTTATAGCAAACTGACATCACAAAGACCAATCTTGCATGTATTTGTTTTTGGGTCAGTTTCACAACAACATTTTAAATTCTCAGGGACTCCAGGAAGCTAGCAAGCGTTCTTCAAATGAACCACTTACCACTGCGCATTGCATAAACGTAAGCCACGTCAAGACCCTCCCTCAAAACATTTTACTCAACTGTCAGTTATGGGCCGATAATGTAGAGCATTCAAGAGTAAACACATCACGGCTACAAACAGTCAGAACACTGTTATTTTCCACCGTGATTGATGAATATGAGTGATGCTTCTGGCAGCTCAAAGGGGAACAGCCATGACTTTTCCCCAGACTCAATGGGGTAGAGATTGGCATTGATGAACAAGCTCTCCTTTCCCACAGTGCACCTGGCCGGCACAAGTTTCAGTATAATTTGTGAGGCCGAGCCCCCCATAAAAGAGAACAATTCGAAAACACAATGAAGGGTACGTCCATTCATTCTGGTTTAGCATATCAATATGCCAAGGTGCCATTTTTCTCAGAGTGCCCTTGCCTCCGTGTTTTGTATGCATACTGGGAGCGGGAGGCCCCCGTTTCACCTCCCGATCCATCTGGGAGAGGGGGAATCTCCCCGCGCCGGGAGCTGAAGGACGGGGGAGAGGAGCGCGGTTCTCCATCAGCGGCTCCTGGGCTCTCCGCGAGCGGCCAGGCGCAGTAATGGGACCGGGCCTCGCTCGCCCGGCCGCCCGCAACACCACGGCCACTCTCCATTTATCTGCTGGGATAACAATAAAAATCTGTCAAAGGCCAGAGGAGGGTGTTTCTCCCCTCCTCTCCCCCCACCCTACACCCCACCCACGCCCGCACCCCGGCTTAGCTGGCAGATTGAGAGCCCCCTGTAATGCACAAGTCTGTTTTTATTATTCTTGCAGGGGAATGCTATTTCATCAAGTGCATGATTCCACAGAGGAGAGGAGATAGCCCCAGTCCAGCTATATTTCTTCCAATCAAACATTCCAAGGGGAAAAAATGAGTGGGAGCCATCAAATCCCGGAGTAATGCTGCCAGATTTTATGTAAAAAGAAGGACTGATGGACAAATACAGGAAGGCAAGACAAGTTTAATGACGTGTGTTCAGGAGCTGAGATTGGAAAACTGACAGAGAAAAGCAGCCTCTTTGCCGGAATATAAATTGTTCTGCACTATAAAAAGGCTTTTATCTGGAGTGAATATGGGACGTAATACGCGGGTCAGGGTTAAGTCATTTTCTCCGGCAAGTTAAGCGAATAATGAAGGCAAGTCGGCGCGGAGAAGGAGCAGTGCTACCGCCAGTTTGTCTTCATTTATTATGCCAAATCTCATGATTTTGGCGTCGCTGCGGTGGGCGCCCCTGCTCGCACCGGCGGACGACATATCGCTTAATTTACACAAGGTAATGAAAGCAGGGAATGGGAGGACAAAACAATTTACCTGCTGACACGGGAAGAAGTGATTTGCGAACATGGGGGTGAGCGGAAGAGCAGGCAGAGGGCCAGGACAGAGCGGTGGAGAGAAAAAAAAGGAGGGGGGGAGAGAGGAGGAGAGAGAAAGAGAGAGAGATGGAGAGAGAGAGCAAGAGAGAGAGGAAAAATAGAGGGAGAGTCGCAGAGATAGAAAGGCAAAAAAACAAAATGAGGGAAATAGAACACGAGACAGGGGTGTGGACGTTTGTGTGTATGTCTGTGCGTGTGTGTGTGCGTGTGTGAGAGTGTGTGTGAGTTTGTGTGCGCACGCGGAGTGGGGGGCGGCTCCCTCTCGTGATCACAACCGTGATGACGGCTTGGGCGACTCTGGCGCAGCCGAAACGAACAGACAAGCAATCAAGCTGTAATTGACTTCAAAACCCGCTGGAGGGCTGGCACTGTCAGGGCCCGGCTTTCAGCCTGCCTCCTCTCTCAGCCTTAATCACACAGACAACACCACTCCACCAGAGGAGGAGGCAGGGCGAGGCCATTATCATCATCCCGCGCCGCCGACGCAACAGGTACTTTTACACAACACCGAGGCTCTTTCCAACTGCTGCGCCTCGCGCCGCATTCGTTAAGGACCACGTCCGCTTAACGTTACTCGGTGCGTTACTAAGAAAAGTTCCACGCCTATTTATGAGTACAGGGGTCTGTTGCTATAGCATCGAATGGCTCTTGATTGAAGAATAACATAAACTCAGCTATTTTTAAAATTGAGCGCCAGCAAATAACTGTGCTTCAAAATACATCGATCAATAATTGGCATGTCACATGACCTATAATGTGCACAGGAAGTCGGATTTCAACTTCCGGACTGTAAACTCAAACTTTATTTGTACTGTATAGCACCTTTCATACACAGGGCAGTAGGTGCCAGACAGGGTGGTTTGAGTATCTCAGAAATTGCTGATCTCCTGGGATTTTCACGCACAACAGTCTCTAGAGTCTGCAGAGAATGGCGCGAAAAACAAAAAAACATCCAGTGAGCAGCACGTCTGCTGCCAAAAACGTGTAGTCAGAGGAAAAAGGCCAGACTGGTCGAAGCTGACAGGAAGGTGACAGTCACGCAAATAACCACACATTACAACAGTGGTATGCAGAAGAGCATCTCTGAACACACAATACGTTCAACCTCTAAATGGATAGGCTATAGCAGCAGAAATAAGCCAATAAGTCTAAAAAATATGTCAAATAAATACCTAATAAAGTGCTCACTGAGTGTTTATGAAACAAAAGACTGTATGGACTTTCCTTTAAAAGGAGCTGTCCACTGATCGAGGGCTGAAGCCCATTAAGGCTTGCCATGCACTTTTCAGTACAGTAATTGCTGGTAATATCCGCCCACGGTAAATTGCTGTGGGGCAGATTGTCTCGGAGACAATTGGTGTACAAAACAAGACTCGTTATGACTGCCAGGTGTTCGACGGCAAACATCCCCGCAAACGACTGAAAACAATTACCGCCACCGGTCGGTTGATGCGCGCTGGTGTTGAAAACCTCGCGGAGGCCCTTCAGCCGATACCCTTCAGCATGAACAGGCAGGAGCCCAGCAGGGCCTTGCTCTCATCAACTTTATACACGCGGGAGACTGACAGCACTCAGGGAGAAGCCCTGTAATTTTCCAATCACCGGCCCCCAGTCCAGGATACTCTTTAGGGCGGCATGATCTTGAGCGTCTTCCTTTGTTCGAAGTCCAGTCCACTTGTCTGCGCGGGAGTATAAAAATAAAGCGAAGCGAGATTATTTCGGAGGCGAGTGACTGACTGACTGACTGGCAGAGTGGAGCTCTGCTGTGTGGTGACCTTAGTTGTACTGTGGTTAACACGCGGCTGTGCGCTGTGGGCCTGGGGTCTGCTGGCACCGAAACGTGCGAGGCAGGGGGCAGGAAAGACAGTGTCGACGGTTTGTGGTGTGAGGGGCACCCCACAGGGCAGGGCATTTCCCCTGCTGGGCAATCTTCACACCAGACAAAATACCACCAAGCCCCCAACTACCCTATTCTGCAGATTGGCTGCCTCTCAGCAAGACCCTGCTAACAGACACCAACAATCCTGTTTCAATTAAAAACAAAACACAAATGTTACAGTTGTGATAGAAAACAAATAACTGCCAGACACAACAGTTACGTCTGCTGACCTCGTGTTATATAGTTGAATTTCCATGCTAAATCCAGTTGGCCTCACTTCAATGAACCAGGACTGGAGATGAGTTGGGCCACAGCCTGCAGCTGCTGTCGATAGAACAGATCTATTGTTCCTGAACATGCAGGGTTCATCCAGGGGCAGCCTGCCCCATTCTGCTCTACATTACATTACATTACAGTTATTTAGCTTTTATCCAAAGCGACTTACAGTTGATTAGACTAAGCAGGGGACAATCCCCCCTGGAGCAATGTGGGGTTAAGGGCCATTCTCACGGGCCCAACAGCTGCATGGATCTTACTGTGGCTACACCGTGGCTTGAACCACCAACCTTCCGGGTCCCAGTCACACTTTACGTCCCCTCCATCCCGAATCCGGCACGCCCCTGCGGGGACCCCGTCTCTGAGCGCCCCCCCCCCCCCCCCCTCCCCGGTCGATCCCTCGGCCCCCGCAGGCTCGTCGGGGTACGTTACCCGACGCGGCGAGGCAAAGCCCGGCCTCCCTCTCCTCCCCTCCAGCCCGGGCGCTCCTTCCTGGGGCTTATTTACTCTGAAAATGAGAGGTGACAGTGAACAGCGAAAGTCGTCAGTGTGAATAAGGCACAGTCACGCTCGCTGCCCCTCTCAGCCGGCCGTGTGCACGCGTGTCGCAGGGCCCAGCGAGCCGGCGGCAGGCGGAATGAAGCGTGTCAGCCGCGCTCCCGACGCTTCCATTACCCGGTAACCAGGGACAAATTGAGCCTCCGTCACCGCAATCAGACCGGGGACAACCGCCGTACACGCGTCCCTATTGGACAGGGCCGGAGTCCTTCCCGCCTGCAGCCGAGACTCCCTCTCCCCGCGGCGCTGCTGCCCTCACATGCATGCGGATCAACGTTGGGTAGCGCAGCTTCTGTGGGGAAAATGATGTATCTTTATTTTTATTATTTTATATTTGCTTATTATATTTTGAAAAAAATACTGCTCAATAAATATATTCTGCCAGAAATAGCTATGAGCTTATTTTCATCTGTAATTTATTCTCATTTTGATGTGAGAAAGGTCAAATGGATTAGGGTGCCACAATAACACATTTTGTTATTTGACTGTTTTTGCATGAATACAGTAGACGCTTACTTCTTAAATTCTGGCCACCAAAATCTGCAACTTGTTTTCAAACAGTCTAGATGTAGTGAGATGCTTCCCATCTTCTTAACGTTACACTGTCACTAATAGAACTTCTCAGCGGTGTCTGTTTCTTAATGCCAGTTTCCCTAATAACTCACCAAGATGGGAATATAATTAATGTGCAATAGATTCCTTTTTTGTGGTACAGCTGCATTATGTTTTTATATATCCATGTGTATTTTGTTGCATACATACAGTATTATACATGCAACAAAATAATTAATAATAATACAAATTAGCAAACACATTCTCATTTGTATTTTGTTTGCTTGTTTGTTTGTTTGTTTTTTGTAATAGCGACACGGTTTTATTTGACTGTTTCTCAGAGACCAAAATCACAAGAACAAAAAAACAGAAAACAGAATTTTTTTTTTTTTTTTTTTTTTACAATGGTAGCAATCACATCATATTCTTAAGTGAAATACAAGAAATTGTATCACAAAGATGAGACACAGACTTCTATTCAGCTTGTTTTTAACTGTTTGAATCAAGGTTATTATGGTAAATGAAAACTGAAACTAAAATGAAAACTAGCCATGTACATAATTCATGCATTTTAAATTGAGGCTCGTTATTTTTTTGTCTGTGAAATATTAATAACATATCATTTTAAAGATATGTTATTAATTTCAGCAAATGAAAATATGGTATATATAATGCACAAATGAAATTCCATGTCTAAAAAGTATTTGATGTTTCTGTCAAAGAAAAGGTTCTCAGTTCTAACAGCATAATAATTTAAACTTGCATTTTCCAAAAATATAAAGTGAAATGAAACTAAATAATTTCATGAAAAATAAAAGGTAATCTAAATGTATCTTCAAAATAAATGCTAAATAAAAACACAGAAAAATATTTAAATCTAAACTCAAATGAACTGAATTGGAAATCAAATTAAAAAATAGCATACACAAATGATTGGGAAATATAAAATATAAAACTATAATAACAGATAATGAATCACGCAAAAACACAATTTCTATGTTTCATATCTTCATGCTCAAATCATAGTTCAATTTGAAATAGAGTATGTTAGGAGACAAATATACCTTAAATACAATTAAATATAGCAGCTTTTATTCAATTCACCCAATTTCAATCCCATCCCAACTCCTTCAGTATACAGCATCACATGACTGTTAATGGACTGAGAGAGAGTCAGAGAGAGAGAGCTAGTTAGGAAAATGGAAATCAGGTTCATCCAAACATTTAATAACTTATCCAATCTGGAGCTCTCACCTCTTACTGGGCTAATTATATCATTTAACTGGCCTGGACGAGAGGCCAGTGCGGCCGCTGTCACAGACTGCCACTGCATAATTATGACTTATACCAACCCGGCCTAGCAAGCTGGATGAAGTCAGCTCACCATAAATTTTAATGATCACTTAGACGATAAGAACATTCACACGGCTTCAATTGCATTAACGCAAAAAATATGGAGGACATGAAGTCCGGCTTGCTACAAACGGTAGGCCCAAACGGTAGAAGCAGGGAGAACAGAAAGGAGAGATGGAGGGAGCGAGAGAGGTGCCCGGGGGGAAGAGAGGGGAGACGCTGGCCTGATACAGCAGACACATCCTCCTGTGCGGCTGGGATCGGGTTCTGGTTGTGGTCACGGGCTTGCTGGGGAGTGACATCCCGGTGTCGGGGCTGTCAGGAGTGTAAACAGCGGGCTTGGAACCGGAGCTGGTGGATCAAGCATGGAAAAACGGCAGCTGATATCCAACGCCCTGCGGCCGTGCTGACCTCATTCGGAGGATGTGTATGTGTTTGGGGGTGGGGGAGAGGCTGGGGGGTGGGGGGGTGCAGTCATTGACCCCCTCTACTCCAACCAACACCGGCAGAAGCCAAGCTCAAAACAAACTCTTACAGTACCCTGATATATAACAGATTGTCATATAATGTGAACATAACAAAGGGAGAGAAAACCCTCCTCTCATTTTATTCTTCAAATTAAAATGGGGGCAATGGCCTTCAACCAAGACAAAAATATTTTTTTAAATTCAGGAAATCTGTGTGAAATGGCTAGTCACAGTTGTTGGATCTGACAAGTACAGTAAATCATAGGTTTACATGATTGCTGAAATTTCATCAAGCCCATTCATAACGCCAAGCCTCATAATCTCTCTATGGACTGCGGCCTATATTTAGGGCAGGATAATTAAGGCCAGTTATGACTGAGTACTGTGAATCCTGGGCTGATACTGAATACCGGAGCGGGGTGAATTGAGTCTACCGCTTCTACATGCAGTTGTATAATAAATATAAATGCATTCACTGTATTATTACATCAGTGTTTCCCAGAAGACCAGAGAGGCAAGAAGATGGACGGTGACTAGACAGAGGCAGATAGACTGTCCAGATAGGGAGTGGGAGAGAGTTGGATAGACGTTAGCTCTGAAGTGCCTGTGATCACTGATACCGCATACTTAATATTTATGTTTGTTTTTGCGGCTATCCCCTTTCAAGCGAGCCTTATCCTTACTCAGCAGCGATTGAATATCACAGACTGTCTGGTGAGCACTCTATGGGCAATTAAATTGACTATATGTGACATGGATTGAATGCAAAGAGGAATGTTTCATCTGTGTATTTGTACTGCTAATTGTCCAGATTCGCTCTTAATTAAAGTTTTCCTTTCAGCAGTGCAAATGCACTCCAGCAGACAAAGAATCAGGTTAAAGAACTTATCCACTGCGGAGAACAAAATGCAGAGCCGGATAGTCAATAAACCTTTTTAATGCCACCATTTCCCGTCGTTTTATTAGCCGTTACTATTTTTTATTAAAAGGTGGAATATTCACGAAAGAAAAATCTCTCAGCTAAATCAGATTTTTTTTTTTAAACATTAAATGAGATTGAAAGTTACAAGTATACTTTCCTGGGGCTGTCAAATGAGGTGTCAGTCATCTGTCAGCCAGGGACGATTCTCATCTGCTCCAATACATCACAACCTTTTATATCTATCATGCGCCTTCTCTTCTCCAAACCACTCGCTGGGCTCCCGTTTGATTAATAATATTCCAGGAAGAATTTCCATGTCTGTCAATTTGCAGAATGGGACCGTGCAGGGGCCCCGCGTGCTCGACTGGGGCCCCCGCGTGGCTCCGATGCTAAACATTACGTCAGCCTGTTAAACACGCCGTGGGCTTTTCAATCAGCGCGGATTCAGTCGCCACAGCGGAGTGAGCGCTCCTACTGCTGAATACTTTGCTGAATAAATATGCCAACTCTTGACAAACTGCATTGTCTTCACAGCAAGCTTCGTCTTATGGCGTGATTACTTTTCCCCAGTGCTTCGCCAAGCAAAGGTTTGAAATGCTCGAACCTGTACATGCTTCGACAGTTAGACTCATACAATTGCTGGGTATTGTATATGTTGATTTGCGCCTTCTGCATCTAATTATTTACCTAATTATTATGTTACCTGTTCAGGAACAGGAACTGTTCTTAAATTGAGTTCATCGATACATAACAAATTTTAAATCACACATTTCACATCAGCCCTGTGTAAATTTGATTAGAAGTTATGAATGTCAAAATGGGGAAACAAATCCATATTCTTAGACGCCGAATTGAAACCAATGCACTTAGTGATGTGATTTCCCCTGAACGATATGCTCCTCAGGACCCGAGCTGACAAACTCACCTCTCAAACCAAACCACAAAAAGAGAGAGAGAGAAAACAGTGGCAGAATCTCTGCAGTGGAGAAATCTTTCAGTCAGACTGACAGTGACAAGTATATCAGCGGAGTTCTGAGCGAGTGCCATGTTTAAACGCGTGGAAGGCGATTTAATCATGGCGGGAATGGAGCGAGAGGCCTAATCCGGGCCTACCATCGCCGCTGACGCCCCAGCAGCGACGCCCTGTGCCAAGATAGGAGCCTGTCTGTAACCGGGCCAGTCCTGATAATCACAGGCACGTATCTGCCACTGCCGCCATCGCAGACATACAGTACATAAACTGCTCGCATGTCTGGGGTGGAGTAGTCTTCCCTGCTGGGAAAAACCTGCTCAGTTTTAGAAGAGCAGGTAGCTGGTTGACCAGTTAGACCAACTCCATACTCAACATGGTTTGACCAGCACAAGCTATGTTTTGATACAGGTCGCTGGTATTTCAAGCTGGTCATAGCTTTTACACCAGGGTTGTATAGAATATAATCATTCCCTCAACCACATCTCCAAGCTGAGTTGTGATTTTTTTGTCTTATCTGTCTTGGTTATAATTCTGTCACTTGTTTGTCAAACAAAATCCAAAATCTCTACTACAGAACAAATGCTACAAAGCAGAGCTCCAGTCTCACCTGCTGATCCTTGACCCATCAATTAAAGAAAGCAGAAGCAGAAATGTACTGCAGCTACAGTATGCCCGAGAGGTGCAGTCAAACAGTAGCCACTTTGTTCACTCATTGCTTAATCGTACAAAAGTTACACTCTGAATCCCAGATCAGAGCTTTTCACAACTTTTTTCACGCTTTCTTCTCTCCATTTTCATTGAACTAACACTTCACAAATCATAAAACAGGGCCATATGCTTAAAAAATAACAATTTCAAGAAGACTACCTCAATGCTCTTACTATCTGACACGTTATAAAATTGAGGAATTTGTTGTTGCTATGCTTAGGTGTTCTACGCAGATATGATGTTCAAAGCCTCTCCTGCATTTCCCGTCTTCCTGGACTGAAGGCCTATAGAGGGAATCTCCTCTCACTCTCTCAATGACAGGGGCTTTATGTCTGGGGGTGGAATGATAATAATGTTTCTAATCTTGTTACATGGCACACAGAATTGTGCTCCATGTTAATGATGGACTGGCCCCCTCCCAGACCTGCTGCGCTGCTCACTTTCAATTTGTGTACTGTCATCTCCCCGCAACAGCGGAGAAATTGATGCACCCTCTTCCTTTTAATTAAATCAAAACAGTCGGGGGCGAGCGGGCGAGGAGAGGGGGTGGACGCGCCCGTACCGCTTTAACAAAAAACGATCTGACTTCGGACAAAACTGGCGCAGGTTACAACGCACAAACTCGGAGACATTGTTTGGTTAGGCGTTTGTTAGTGTCCCCCGTGCTCTTTTCTACTCACGCTGATTTCTCATCACCGGCTCCGTAAGGTAGAGCGCTCTGTGGCAGAGACGCCTCATAGGGCCGCCCGTAGGGATCCTTCGACGGCGAAACGCTCCTTCTCATTTCTCTCCACGTCTCTCGGCATTGCTCATTTTCTTTGACAGCAGTTTTAAAAGTGTTACGTTTTAGATGCTCTTTTCGATTTTCCCACGTGTAGGAATGCCAGGATGTTTTTTTTTTTTGTTAATTTGAAAAAGAAATGTTGAGAGATGAGGAGAATGTGTATCAACGTTTTTATTCTTTCGTATATTTTCTTACGTTCAGATTTTAATATTCCGATTGAGGATTGAAGCGATGCGTTATCATTCAAGCACTTGATGACAGTCAAGAAAACAGTTTCAGTTGTTATTTGTATCATATACAGATAACCATGGGAAGTTTAGGATGTGACACCAAAGCAAAAAATCGACAAGGACTACATACAGATTTAATAAACATTTTTTCACCTGTTTATTTTTCAACAATCATAGTAGCTACACTACAGTAAAAATCGAATTTGTCCAAGTGGGCTCATATTGGTTTGCCCCAAGATAATTTTTTTTTTCATCTTTTTTTATTAATCTGTGATCTCATTAGTGGGGTGCAATGTATAACATTCTGTTTTGTGATCACATTTTGATGCTATATTTTCCATGGTGTTGTCCATTTCCTGTGGCATTTATTGCTGCACTGAACACAATGTACTGTAAACTTTAACACAAAGCCCATTACCTTTAGAAATGCGTGAAGTAAGTAAATGGTTACAAGCCCTCCCCTCTAAAAAAAACCTATGCAGGCTGAATTTAAAAGAAAAGAAAAGAAAGAGACATGTCTTTTCTTCAGGTACAGTGTCATTTTGGAGCCTATATCCAGAAGAATAAAATTCCAACACATTAGGAATGTGGGTGAATTGATTTTCTGTGACCTGTAGTATGGATGGCATTGCTCCCAAAGCTTTGCCATCATCAAGGTAACATAACCTGAAGGCTGCAAAGCAGGCCTGGACAGTCCTGCCCTCCCGCTCCACTTCATCGCCTGCTTGGCTATTCATTTCGTGGACCTTGAAAATGAAATTATGGAAGGAAAAGCAAAGGGCAGTCTTTGGGAATGAATGCCATTTATGCCTAAACTCACTTCAAATTTCTATAGCAAGGCACTCATAACATGTAAGACGAATTTACAATTAGCTGCACAAGGTTTCGGGAGTTTTGTGTGCAGGGAAAACTATTTGAATCACAAAATATTTGAAAGGGGAGAGAGTAACATCAAAGGAAATACAAAGTTTGAAGAGATGGAACTGGTTTTAATCCTATAAATAAACATCATTGCACTACAGCATCTTTCTTAAGGGGGTACTATAAGGACAACTAGTAATTCCACTCCTTACTGAGTTTCTAAAAAGCTGCATTGTAAATTATTTTGTGACTGAAAAATATTTATTATTGCAAATAGAGATCAATTAAAACTTATTGTATATTAGCTTAGATCATTCTTTAGTTAATTGTATTTATACATTCTTAAATTAGAATGAGCATGTCACAAAACGTTTTTTCAGTTATTCTGAATAATAATTTGTAACGTTCAAATGTTTATTCAGCCCAAATAATAAACCTGATTTTGAGATAATGAAAAAGCATGACATGACATTTGATGTTCTGCTATTTGTTAAACCCACAATAGCCTCGCAGACGCAATTATAATCATACTTACCAGACGGATTTCAAATGCAACTAAATCCATTGTGATACTAATATTTTTCAAAAGCTAATTAAAAGGCAAGCATTCAACAGAAATCGACGAAGACCATAATATATATAACAAATAATATTTATTTATCTGGATCTGAACCTCTTTTTTAAATGAATATTTATTTTCAAGAAAGGTTTGAGTCAATGTCTTAACATGTTCAGTGGCAATTTAAACGATTTAATGTTAAAAACGTTGGCGACATTATGCATTTTGCATCAAAAAGAAAATCAACGCAATATTCATGCAATGAAACAATATCAGATTAAGACATAATGCTCCTGAAGCATTCTCCTGGTTTTTGTATCGTAATACAACGGCATGAATTAATAAATTAACTTACCTGAGTTCTAAGTTTATTTGGAAAGGAAACGGATCAAATAACCATCCTGTCTTTGAACTGAACATTGTAATCCAGGTTCTGCATTACAGATAAACACTGCCCCCTAGTGATCAAATGTGCAACAGCAGCTGCACTGCCAAAACGAGAGCGAAGACGTAAGAATAATTGCTGTAACTGATTTTAAGATTTCATCAAAGAAAGGATTCGAAAGGATTTTCAAGGTAAAGAATATACACAAACATTTCATCAGTTATAGGAATGCATATCTTCATAGTTGTGGAAAGCTTACAGTGGATGACTTAGTTAGCTCATTAGCTAATAAATGTAGCATGTTTTTTGCCAAAGTTTTGGTCAGCCAGAAGCATGAGCATAGCAAATGATGTTGATTCAGTAGTGGCCAACTTTAATCTGATGTATTTGTAAAACTACAACCAATGTAGGCCTTTGATCATACATCGAAAAGCAATTAGACATATACAGTATAATTCCCAAAGCTGCATGATGAGTCACTCACCAATGTAGCCATGTATCGTGACATGTCATGACAGCCCTGCTGTGAGGACCTGGGTTTAGGCCATCTGCCGGAGTCTGTCTGTATCACGGAGTCACAGCCTGACCTCACCACATCCACCCAGGGAAGTGACTAGCACACACAAACAGAAGCACACGCAAACATTCATATATGCATACACACACATGCCCATACACACATGAAATACACAAGCATGAGCACACATACACACAAACCTCACACCCACAAACACAGACACACACACTCAGACAAAATTACACATGCATATGTGCACACACACACACACACACTCATGCTTCAGGAATTTGGGTATGTACACACACAGTCAGCGCTACGCATGTATGTGCCAACACACAGGCACATGCATGCACACACAAATACAAACACACACAATGCACTGACAGCTTATACAAACATACATATGTGCTCATACATGCATACATGTTACACACACAACCATGTACATACATGATATAGATACTTAAATAAGACAGAATTTGAATAAGTATGTCTACAATAAATGTTCCTGTCATAAAGTAAAACTTCTATTGATTGACAGTAAATTGCTCTTGGTTACTATCAGCCCTTTAATTAGAATCTGGCACCACCTTGGGATCCCGACAGAATGAGCAGAGCTATTCTAACTGCTGATAGTGATCATCTATAACAGATAAAGGGATTTGGGAGTTTATTCCAATAGGGGATTGTGTGATCATGAGCAACACGTACAATGCATATTGTTCTAACCACAATAACAAACACCCAACAATCTGACAATTCTCCTTATGGAATAAAATGTAAAGCTATTAATATGCCATTTAAGGATAATGTTTTGATGATCATGATTAGCAAGCAAGCATTTTCAAAGACTAGGTTAAGAATAAACTGATGATAGGGCAACAGGTCTAATAGAGTGATTCAGGAGTAAACCAAAGGTTTCAAACAAGGCTTGAATATTGGAATAAATTACAGAGTTGGGGAAAGGCAAAAATGATTGTTTATGGAGGCCTGTCCTTAAAGGAATACTATGCAGGATTTTTTAGCCTTGTTGTGGTCCCATGTTTACATTTACAGTCATCAAACCTGCCCACTCAATGCTTTTATTTTTAAAATTTGTTTTAGCATTTTTATCTGTTTTTCAACAGCTGTCCCTAGCAAGGAAAATAAATTCCAAGGTTTTTGTACAAGCCCTGTCACTCCACATTGCTGCACTTTTAACTTCTTCACCTTCACCACTGCCGTAGCGAGCTAGCTACATATGGTATGCTACATATGCTATGCTAAAACCCACCTCACTGGTCCTGTAGTCACACCAAACCCATTCCGTACATAGAAAATAGCGCCATGCCCAGAAATGTCCTGAACACATTTAGAATAACAAATACAGGTAAAGGAGCATGAATTTGGCAAAGGTACACAAAGACAGATATATCATAGATATGCTGTAACATAATTATTTTAGAATATTTTCAAGGTAAATCCTGCATAGTATGCCTTTAAGTTAGCAGGCTTCTAATGTAATCGCTACGATAAAGACTCACTTGAAGTGACTGGATATTTTGAGCAGTATTTTGGTTGACAGATTATCTGCAGCCAGTGCTTACATGTTTCTACATGACATCTAACAATCCCTAATCTTCAGTTTCATTGTCAGATACATTTAAGGAGCTTACCACAGGTCTTCATTAGCTCTGATCAAGAAATAAATCTTCTATCAGACCTAGTCCAGCCTTGTGACATCCTGCATACTTTCTTTGAGAATAGTATAATATTGTGTTTAAACGTAGTTGTGGTCAAGCCAGCATATATTGAAAAAGATACAGCTACTGATATAACCTTGATGGAGTAGTTGAGAAACTTTAATGAGTTAGTTTTAAATTCAAATTTTTGCATCACATTTGTGTGGTTAAACTTTATGAGGCAGCATATTGGACTGCAGACAGCATTAAACAGGAACAAAAAAAATGCTGTTTGCCCATCCCCCCCCTCCTCACCCACCCCCCCACCATTATCCATAAACGGGCACTCTCCGGAGAGAGGCAGGGCACTAGGGCCAGCAGCCCTTCTGATTAGCTGGCACACAGAGTGACTTGACTGGAGGTCTTTGGCCCTCCTCATCAGGAGCTGCAGTGAGCCCAGCAACAACAGGCCGACCCAGAGCCCAGCAGCCACGCTGTCACGCACGCTCATTTCAACTGCCTTCGCAACCCCACACTATTATTCACTTCCTCCAACCCAAACACACACAGACACAGACACAGGCGCGCGTCTATGGGCTCTCCGTGGCCAGGCCTGGTACATAGCGTTCCAGTGCCTTTATCCCCTCATCCACCCCAACCACGCAGTTTTAATTTCAGAGCTCTGATTAGCTGATGATTGCATGACAGCAGCCGACCAGGTTCCCTTTTCGCCCAGCTCCCAGCCTGCAACTCAATCATGCCCAATTAGCGAGTCCCCAAACACTCTCTCTTATTAGAGGACTCATAATCGACTCATTGTGTCCTGATTTGGCAAATAAATCACTCTGGAGGCTTTTCTTTTTTTTTCTTCTTCCCCCTCTTCCTCTCCCTCTCTCTCTCTCTCCTCCTTCCCTTTCGCTCACTCTTTCTCCATTTCTCTCCCCCTCTTTCCCCATGTCCGGAGTTTCAGTGACAACGTTCTCAAGCAAGCTTTTCATTGGAGCTGACAGTTTGCGATATTCATGTCGGAGTTCTTTTTTTTTTATTCCCCCCAGAAGAATGAAGAATAATTTAGCGGCGAAGGCTAGGCAGGCAGCACGCGGGTGTCCTTGTCCTACAAGGTTAAGAATCCATTCCGTCTGAACAAGAAAGTGGTGAATTAAAATAAATGATGGCCAGATATTTATTGCGAGTTTGTAGATGAAGCTAAGTCACTCCGTGGGGCCAGTGGGGCCGGTCTTCCAGTGGTTCAGCAGCAGCTCCTGACCCGTTAGCTCTTTTTTCCTTGTTTCTCAATGTCACATAACTCGTCCCTCAGGTTCACAGATATATATAAATGCATATGTTGTGGACATGGAGAGCTAGACGCCCGGCACAGCGGCAAGAAATATGAAATTATCTGGTACAGGGGGATACTAAAAATATTCGTAATTTGATAGAACAAAAAAAAAAAGAATAATTCCTGAGAAATGTAAGCTTTGCGGACAGCGTGGGGCAGCTGGTGAACAAGGAGATCCAAATTGAAGAGAGGGGACACGAGGAGAAAAGTTTTGCTCACGTCGTCCTTGTGTCATCCGTATGCAGAGACAGGTGAAGCACAGCTGTCTCCTGACAAACACAGCCCTGTTTACCAAAAACAAAAAACGTGACTTTCCAAAATGTCTGCTGGGACAGGTGTATTCATCAGGATATTTCCATATACCATTTTCAGACACCCTCACTTGTAATTTTTGAGAGGGGCAGAAGGAATTTGGTATTACGTGTCTCTTTCAAACCCCTCTGTCTGGGGAATCACTATCTCTTGGGACAGTGACCCAGGCATTCATGTGCTTAACCCCAAATGCTGGTCAGAGATCACTGATGTCCAGACCCAAGAGGCCCATCACTGTAGCCTTTTACTTAGATTTTTGCTTGAGGCACCCAGACCCATTCCACACACAAACACACACACACACACACACACACACACACATACATACACACACCATCTCCAGGTCATCTCCAGGATCCAGGTCACCCAATGTCCATGTTCATCAGAGATTTGGGAGCTGGAGGAGTTCCAACAGGGCATTTGTTTTGGAAACCTCAGCTGAATGTTACAGTAGGTAGGTACTGAACGGAGTGAGAGGGGCAGGACACACACACACACCTGAATAATCCCTGGTTCCACAGAGATTCAGTTATGCACAGGCCAGATTCGCCTGGTACCTCATTTCGGAACATGGAGATCTCAAAGAGGCTTTCCAGGATGTTATGGGTGAATTCTGCTCTGTTGTGTTTCAGAAGAAAGGGCCAAAGGACCATTTCTTTATACAGAAACTGAAGGGGTTCAAGAGCAGATTGCCCACAGCAGGACTGATCACGCTCTCTAAGCCACTGTTGAGAATGTTCTGGTAGCTACCACTGAAGACTGAGTGGAAACCCAGTGAGCGACTGAGCATGCCCAGTTTGACCCAAGGGTGGGTCTGAGTGTATTCCGCTGCGCAGAGCCCCTGCCTCAACACACTGGCTGCACATGCAGCTCCCTTTGCCCTTGAGGACACCAGTATCACATCAGCCCACGCTGACAAGAACACACAGCACATTTTCTTGACAGCAATCCAACACTGTCCCTATAATAGGAGTCTTATTTTAGCCACGGCATACTGAGGTGTGAATAAATATTTATAGCTCCTGGCCAATATTTATAGCTGTTTATTGGCGCAGGGGCCTACATTACGTTTTGAAAGCAATACACAGAGGACAGTGAATGGAACAATGAGGAGCATATGACCACCACGCCACACTGAACTACCATACTGAAAGCATTAAAGGGTACATACATACCAAACAATTTACAAGGAGGCAAACTGAATCATCTGACGGTTAAGAAGTATATGATTCCCAGTTTTATTGTTACTCTAAAATTTCCGACATACAGAGGAAAATCATACCGTTTTCATCATTTCCGAGAGCCGCAATCCCCTTGCCATTATTCCAGCAGGGATTCTCTCTGTGGTCTCTGGTTCACTCTGATCTCAGCAGGCTCTTGTACCCCCAAAGGATCAATTTGACCCTTTGACCCCTCCTATCTCTGCATCTCAGTCGGTGTCCCATTGTACCAATCAGCTTTCTTTTCAGTAGTATGTCCCACATTTAATATCTCCACCAAAGGAAGTAGGTAGCCAGTCCAGGGGCTGTTATGTTGGCAAAAGCAGCCAATTACACCCAACTCTTGCCTCATCTGCGTCTGCAGTCAGGGGCCTAGAACACAGGCCTGGTATGACACAGTACCCACAATGCCATTCTTCCATCATCAAGCCAATCCCAAAAGTCTCTGTACCTTTGGTATCTTATTGACTGTCACATGCTATAATACATTTTTTGCCATTTGCCTGCTGTTGACATGATAGTGACAAATCTGGGCAGTTGTGTAGAGGATGAAGCATGAAAGCAGGCCCAGAGGGTCCCATGGCCTTCAGAACTACGCCTCTCGTTCCCTTTCTCTGAGAATGTTCCGGACACAGTGGGGTGGTTCAGAAACCCATGGATCACAAAGGTGGATGGGAAGACACAAAGTGGTCAGGCATGGATACATATTTCCCAACATGGCTGTGTTTAAAGTGTGTTTACCTTTACCATTATGCCCTTTGTTCACTACTTATGGAATAATTGTGACAAATGTCAAGTGGATGTGTCAACAGGACCCCACTGACATGGAAAAAACAAAGGGAGACTTTATCCTCATCCACCCCGTGAAGCTGCCCGACCATCCCCACCGCATCTGAGCCTACATCATCTCCCACAATCGTCTACTCCCTCCTGCATCCCGGGAAAGGTGCTGCCTGGCCATTTGGGGAGGGGGGGAGGTGGTCGGTGGTGGTAAAGGAGGGTTCATTAATTTCTGCGGCTGGATGCAAATGAGGGGAGACAGCTGGCGTGTGACGAGTGGTCCGGCTTGCCGCTGCGAGACCCCCGTGGCACCGTCATCAAGCCCCGGGCCCCTTCCCCCCGGCCGGCCGGCGAGACCACCGCCGGCGCACGGCAGATGGAGCCGGTTGACTTTTTTTTTTTTTTTTGGTACATTTTCCACAGGAAGGCGAGGAGGAGGAGGAAGAGGGCCGAGAGAGTCGGGAGCAGGAGTCGAAGTAACCCCGTCACAGATGCCAGAAGAAGCGGAGGTCTCCAGTAGAGCCCTGCTGGGAAACGCTGGACCGCAGCAGCTGTGAGCTCCGTCCAACTACCCACCCCCCCTTGCCCCTTTCAGAGCCTCGGTGTCAGCCTCGTCCCCTTCTTCCTGCCAGTCTACCATCCCCCTCCCAAAATCTTGCACCTGGGCTCCAAGGCACCCCACAACCCACTAGCTTCCTTTCCCCTACTCCCCAATCTCCCGTTGGCCGAACAAGGCAGGCGGTCACCACCCGTGTGTGACTATACAACACCTCTATCCCATAGTGCTGCAGGCCCTACCTGCAGCGGAAGCTTCCGGAGGTCTCAGGATCTGTTCAAAAGACCCCTGGAGAAAATGTTCTCTTCAGGAAAGCTGGACAAGTGGGAGGGAGTAATGTCCCCCTGCACCTGTGTCCACCTAAATGCAGGACATCGGTAACCTTGACAAATGCACCCAAGGTCTTGCGCCGGGGGTCTCGCTTTTTTTTTCTTCCACGCGCTCTTGGCAACGGTCAGCTTCACCGCCTGACCTCGCCGCTGCTACGGAGCCCGCGTGACCATTTTCCCATCACCCCCTTGTTTATCGCCTCCGGCAATAAGACAAACAGGTGCTCTTGCACGCTCGGCTGCGACCGGCCTCGGTGATGGAGAGGGTTTATGGGGGAGCGGCATGGCCCGGGAGGCCACCTTGACCTGTCCCTCTCCACGCCGACTCCCTGAACCCGGCCCCCCGGCCCGGGCCCCCCGGTCCCGCCGACCACGGCTGAGTTATTATCATAATTTCCCGGGGAGGCATCACAGGGCCTCGGCGACGAGGGAGCCGGGCGTGTTTTACAGAATGTTTTGTGTTTTATGGCCTTTAAGTCACACGCAGGCCGGTGGAGAGGGGCCGCAGTGATAAGAAAACCACTCATGTGAAAAATGAAGGGCCCCGCTCCTGGAACTGAGGGGAGAAAAGGGGAAATAATAAAATACATGACAAATGCGGACGCCGCCCGTATTTCATGTTCAAACCCCCCCATGCCAAAAAAAGAGAGAAAGAAAAAAGCAGAGGGGAAAGAGAAAAATAATAATAATGAATTCAGCGGATGTCTGCGTTACAAACAGAAAAAGGCTTTTTTTTTCCTCCTCGTTTCGTTTGTACTCAAAAAACGGCACATCGACACCCCCTCCACCCCCGCCCCCCCTCTTTTTCCGCTTCTCTCCCAGGCCTTTGACAACCTGACACCAGTAAGATGCCCAGGGGCATTCCGAGCTGCCACTTTCCCAGTCATTTAATGTCCCAGCCCACCTGGGGAAGACAAAAAAAAAGTGAAGATGAAGAGCCAGGAGATACTAACAAAAAAAAAAAAGCACTGCCAAACTGAAAACACTTACCCACTTGCAACTTTTGACTCTCAATACAATGTGCTTTGTTTATAAGGTAGTCAGAAGTGTTCCCCTTTCCCCTGATGTACTTTCTTCTAATTGCTTTGTGTTCCTCTGTAATGCTAAAAAGGTTCATTTTAATTAGGAAAAAAAACATCTGTTTTATCTGCACATTTCAAAACCAACTCTCCATTTGATCAAAGAATGATATTGATCTTTGTACTTTGAGCTACAACAGGGATTTTTCTTTCAAACACAAAATATGACAAAGACAAAGACAGAGTAATAGATCGATGTAGGGCTAAACAGCTCTCCCAGTTCTTATTCAAGTCTATTTCAAAGTTCAAATACATTTAAATACTTGTATTTCTTCAATTTTGTATTACATTTCAATGAATATAAAACAGCATACACAATCATCCAGACACATGTAAAATAATAATGCCATTCAGAAATCAATGTATTAATTTTAACTGTATTTCTAAAAAATAATGTTTAAAAATATATAAGCAACAAACACATCTTACATAAATATTACATAAATATTTGGAATGTTACTCTTTACTATGAGAGAATTAGATTAAATTAATTATTTTAACTGATTATGCAGTCATATTACAATTTCTGTAATATGTATTCTAAAATGTCATCTTAACTTTGAAGATGAAAAATTCATCATCCTAAGTCAGGTGACTCATGACTCAAGAATTCTAAAGTCTTCCTTTCAATGATTGACAGAAGACTCTCTTACATGTCTAAACTAGTTCAATCTCTAATCCTTTGTAGTGCCAGAATTCAGCACACAGAATTTAACTTCAAATGAAACACCACTTCAGTGTGTGTGCCGCATAGAAACTAATTCCAGAAAATGTATCCATTTCAAAGTAGCGACTGTATATAACTACACATTCAATAAAAAGCATTAAGTAATTACTACTATCAAGTTTTGAGGCTTGAGAAATGTCTTGCTCACCATAGTTAAGAATGAGAAAGGGAATAAATGTGTGTGTGAGAGAGAGAGAGAGAGAGAGGAGAGAGAGATTCCTCTGAACTGGAGGAGGATCTTAAACATTAATAATCTTCCATTAAAACAATTCCCTTTCATCCCGGACACAGTCTTAACAGCATTCCTGAGGGAAAGGGGCCCCTCCTCTTCGCGCAGCACCTACAGACAGTCTCCTCCCTGCTTTTATCTTCAGACTCATCTGAGCACGTGGCACCTATTCAGTGCCCGGTCCCCTCCAGCAGGGGTTCAGAACCTGGGCCTGACACTAGCATGGCCTGGCACAGGACCGAACGGGCCTGATGCCCCTCGGGTTCGAGGCACATCTCTCCTCACCCTTCACTGACTGCCCCTGGAGTCCAGCTATCAGGCACCGGTATCAGCAGATCTCCAGATTTTTTGCCTTTAATTAAACATCGTCGTATTGCCATTGGGCCATATGGAAGGCAGATATCAGGACCAGATAAGATATATAACTTCTGTCAGCACCTCGGCATATTAGAGGCACTGGAAGCATATTATCTCTTTTCCGCCGTCCAATTAGTGCCCCGTATCAGAATACATTAAGACATGCCCGCCGACCTCTGGGGGGAGGGGGGGGGTTTAAGAGGCCGGGGTATGTTTTTATTAAAAATGTATTACTTCCCCCATTTGTTTTCTTTGCCACAAAATGAAAAGTCGTTTCCACATAGGGATCCAGTAAAAACACAGAGATGGCCGCTTCAGCTCTGCAACTGTGGAGCTTGAGAATGGGCCTCAGTCAGTTGCCCCAGATTGGCTTTAAGGCTTGTTTATTTTTCTGAGTTCAAATATGAATTTAAAAATAACCGACACTGATTCACATGAGAAAGCCCCCGTTTTTAGTTGTGTGCATTACATTTGTAAAATGTAAAAAAACTTCAGTGGACGCGAGTCTTAACTTTAAAAGGAAGCAGTAAGACACATAACAGACATTTTTTCTCTAAAGTTTTTAACTTCTGCCATGCCATTTGATTTCAACATATCACAACTGACACTGACAGTGTTTGAATAACAGAACATTATCAGCTGCTCTGATTCCCAGACAAAAAATGGTTTATATATCAAATAGTTATAATCAATAAATAAATAAAATCATATAATAATGAATGAAATGCTTTCATACTAAAACCACGTATGTAGGAAACAATGGGAGAGATGAATGCATCCAAAAATGAAAAAAAGGGTTTACCATAGACAGTAAGTTTAATTATCAAAACACGTTCTCCCCATAAGCTGTAATAATGCTAAATATGTTTTTATGTTTTGATAATTGAGTTTTTTAATAGATTTTATTTTTAGTAAAAAAAAAAAAAAAAAGATTTTTTTTTTTTTCATACTTTCACTGGGTAGCATTTCTGAATAATACTTGATATTTCCCAAAATAGCAGGAGGGGTATTGGAAGTACGTTGACACAAATGTTGAAAAGGAGACTCAAACCAGCTTTACTGCTGTTACTGATTTTGGGAAATTGTTATCCAGACGTGCAACACAGAATCTGGAGGACCCCAGCAGGCACAGCATATGTACTGAAGTTGATTCAATGTGAATAAATCCTGTGTGACCTGCTAGCGAAAGGTCATTCAAACTCTGCAGCCTCTCCCTACGAGCGCAAGATATGCAGAGAGAGCTTGGGAGCCAGTGAAATAGTGAGTACAGTATATATGTGTGTGTGTGTGTGTGTGTGTGTGGGAAAGAGAGGTCACTTTGAGGAGCTGCATATGGGCATATGCCAGGCAGAGAGCAGGGCTTCTCTCTTCCCTCTCTCTCTTTCTCGGTAATCCCCACTAAGACGTGCGGCCGCCGTGGCCAGCCGTCTGAGGCACGCCATTACCCACGATCACAGAGGCTTAATCTGAATCGCCGCCCCCCCAAACTGTCGTCCTCAAAACCGGGGGACAAAAATCCCAGTGACTAGTGCCAGCGCCGGAGTGGCGAACGCTGCCATCTCGAGAGAGACAGCTAGAGGTTGTCTCTACATGGATGGGCACTTCACAGCTCGGCGGGAGGGGGTGGGAGGAAGGGGCACCATGGCAGCTGCTCGGGGCATATGGGTAGAATTCATTAAGGGCTGCTAAATAAGCCAATTGTGGACAGAGACGGAGGGAGGGAGAGGGAGAGAGAGACAGACCGCAGACCCTCGCAGTTTTCAACTCCGAGCCCAACTTTCCGCCTTCGGAATCCTAAAAACGACGCAATTTTCGCAGCGGCCGGACCGTCGAGTGGCACACACGCGTGTTAAGTATTTTGTGAAGAGCTGCAACTGAGCTAGCCTTACATAACTACTGAAAACCACTTATCTGTCAAAGTGAAATGGCCCTGCCGTTGTGTAATGTAATTGCTCTCCATTATGGCTGATCTGAGAACAAATTACCGCATAAATACATTTATGTATGGCGGTAATTGAGCTGTGAAATTTGTAGATTGTGCGTCTTTGAAGCACAGAGGGAGAAAGACTTAGCATCGTGTCCCCCACTGTCACGAGACCTCTGTCTTTCTGCTGCAGGGGGATACCAAGCTAATCACAGTCTGTAAATGTTAAACCTGCATTCCCATTAGCCTCAGTGTGGCTTTTTTAAGTGGCCGGCTTTATTCACATTCATGAGCCACAGCTACATCTGAAGACAGGAACTATTTTGACAAAATTCTGATCCCTGCACATACTAGGCAACCTGTTGTGGAACAATATCTCCTGAAACTAAATTGAAGATTTAATCTATGCCATTAGCCGACAGTGAAACATCCCAGCAGTGATTGTGGATTCAAAAGAAGCGACCTGAAAGAGATCGATAAACAATCAATAATATTTGAGATATTAAACCTGGGATTAGGGTTGGCTGGCATCTCAAGCGCGTAAGGTAAATATTTAAACTATGATACTGCATATTCATCAAAAAAAGCCATCTCTAAATTACATCTTGCAAAATAACATTAAAATTGTCCACTGTGTAAGTTAAATGAGCTCTTTGCACTATGCAGACAGTTTGCCACAGAGTTTCAGGATAAATTCGCAACACACTGGAGCACGGGCAGGCATTAAATAAAACAATATGGCCATTTCTGGATAAACAACAAAGAAAAAGATGGTTAATAGTGTTGGCAAAACAGACCTGCTCCTCCAGACTAAACAGTCAGGAGTCACGACCCCAAACAATCTGTATGTTATACTGTATGAGCCAATCGGCTGGCAGCTTTGTGAGGGTCCTCTGTGGGTCTCACTGGGTCATATGAAAGGTCACCATAGCAGGCCAAGCCAGAAGACAACAAAAGAAAAAAGATACACCCACTCCTGCTAGCCCAACAGTTTATGACCCTACATACAGCAAGCTGAATTCCTGGAATTAGAGAGATTCTGCCGAGGAATGAGATGGCTCTTACACATTTGGTTTGGTGGCTAATCATCTTGACCCCTCTTTATAAAAACCTGTTTTTTTGGTCAGGAATGGTTGCAGTATTCTGACCTTTGCCCCACACAATTTGTAAAAGCGCAGGGCACTGAGGGAGAAACTGAGCTGACCCTCAATGCGTTCCCTCTCTCATATTCCTGCAGGGCTACGTGCACCCGTAGAACAAACAGGTGTAATGTATGTTAAGCCTGCGAGTGTCGATAGGAAATCTGCTCAATGCATTTGAGATAATTCTGCACAAAGGGGGGCTTCAGTGAAACACAGAAAGATAAAGTCAATGGCACAGTCAATAATAATAAGGTTGTGCTTTGATGTGCAGACTTAATTGCGCCACAATTAACTGGATTTCAGCTTAGCTGATTATTAACCTTGAAATCCTTTCAGTTATCAGCGGCTTTGAAACAGCAGGCTGTGGTCAAAAAGCGCTTTGCGACTTCATCAGTTCAATTCAGGTAATAAATCAACACTGTGTTGAACACTTGGGGCATCTGGTTGTCTGACGAACCTTGTGTACTCGGGTACCTCTGCATCAGATAAAAAACATGTAAAGTCTAACGCAACTGTTTAAGGTCATTTTCTTCCGCTTTATTACAAAAAACATGTATATTACAAAAAACATGTATATTACACTATTACACGCGGTCATACCATTAATATACACTTTGCAGGTGTTGCAATTCTCAATATAAACATGGGCACATGAATCCAGAGACACGAACAGCAGGTAGTGAATCCCTGTTGGCTCCAAACAGGCACGCGGAGGACACCCGTCTTGGGTGACGCGGGTCCTCACAGCACAGGCAGAGGCTGCGGGTCCTCCTTCTCTCCTTGATCCCATTCCGTCAACAGCTCCGAGGACACCTCGGTGAACAGATGACCCCAGTCCCAGCCCACGTCCTCCTGGATGGTGGGAGAGTGCCTGTTAATCCACACTTCATAAATCTTAATTACCGGAGAGACTGGCCGCTGACCCTCCCCGGCGCTCCAGAAACAGCCGGACACACCTTGGAGCACAGTGCAGCGTCTATATTTAAGGAGACCCACGGGACTGCGCTCACCTCCCTGACTTCGTGCTCTGGCGCCAAAACCTTAGTGAGGAGCTTCAAGTCGATCTCGCCGTCCTGCGAAAAACGATCATCGTTCAGAAAGCGCTCAAAATGCACGCACGCCCTCAGTCATGATGATAAGGCCGCTGGCTCACACTCCATTCAGGTTCCTTATAAACATCTGAAAGCACCTACCAGATCCATAACCGCTTGGTCAAATGAAGATTTTTCAAATGGACCAACACACCTTCTATCTAACAGGCTAAAGCTTATATGAACCAAATTCTCATTTGCCATTACCTTTTCATACATACTAGACATACAGTAATAGTTGAATGCTCTGAGCAGCAGAAAACTAAAATCTGGTGTAACAAGAACATTATCTATAAAAGGATAGACGTTGTGTCTCAATCTTTTAATCAATGTTGCATAGCTAAACAAATTTAATTAAGCTTGTACAAGCTTGTATTTTACAAATACTGATTTAACTCTCATTGTTGACAAAAGAAAATATGGATATTTTGGCATATAAATATGCATGTGGTTCATTCTGGTTCCTTGTATCTTAGTAAAAGGGTACGAGTGCTTTCCTTGGTGCCGAACATTTTGTATTGCACTGTAAAAATATAAGCAAATCATATTTTAATAATGAGCAATTACCTATCATTCTAATGTTAGTATTTTCCCCCATACCTTACGAGATGATAGAATATTTTTTTAAGTAAGAATTAATGTAGTATGTAGCAAAAGGCACGTTTAATGTCTCGCCTGGACACATTGCCCACAATTTAAAGTGGTTCTATTCATACTACATCCTATGTCCTACATATACTATGCCCAGAAGAATAGACTATGCATACTATGACCAGAAGAAAAAGGGCCGGCATGAATCCTTTCGAAGCAGCATCATTTTATTCTCTGACCAAAAGGTGGCAGGAAAATGTTGCAGATAAATTTGCATGCGTGCAGCGTACACTGCCGCTGCTTCAAGTGATCACAGCAGCGGTCATGCAGGTCCCTGAAAAGTGATGACATGTACCACACGCCGATCCCCGGCAGAAGGCACTACAGTAAATATGATTTTATGGACTGTAGCCGATGCCAACCGGAATGGAGGCCTAGCCTGAAACGATTCAATCTCCTGGGCCATTTAGACATGCGGCCTTTTAGCCATGGCACGTAACGTGTAGCGGTGACGTGCAGCTCTAACACAGGTGTATGTCAGGCAGACGTTGAGCTAGCGGCATAGCGGAGCGCTCCTCGGGGCTAGCTCACCAGTGTCTGGAAGGCCGAGTACTTCATCAGGTCATTGTCCAGGTCTCTGTAGGTCATCACTCGGTTCACCTGGATGCTGGGAATGCATTTTTTGTGGAGAATTAGACAAACGACACGACACATAATCCACGTGAGAGCTTTTCTCTGCAGGGGTAATATAAAAAAAAACCCTGTTTGTTTACAGGCAGTCAAGAGACGCCGCTTCCCCGCCTGTCTTAGTCGGCTCCTTGGCCAATGACAGCTGCTAATGCGAATGTCACAAGGATTCCCGTCACCGCAAGCTGTAATAAGGACAATGACAAGTAATAATATTAATAAGAATGCCAATAATGATGGCAATCATAACAATAACGATTTTACGTTTTGCAGCCTCCGGAATCGTCCTCTGTGAAAAATGGCCCTCCTCAAGTTTGGGTTAATGAGCACTGGGAACACAGACTTCATTAAAGAACAAGAAGGTGCGGAGATGGGCGCCAAGTAGTAAACGCCTCAAATTGAAACCCAGCTGCTTATCTGTATTTGGAATTAGAAGGCCTGCAAAGTGGCCGGGGCCTAGCAGTGCATGCCAGTCCTACTTACTGCGCATTACACGCTACATTGCCCCTGCAATGAGTTCAATGTGGATATTATCTCACACGGAGACGGGGCCCCCGCCTAATAACCTCCGCCGCTGTCACAGCCTCGCCACATAGCGGACACGTGTCGGTACGTCTCCCCCTGCCCCGTAAATCACGAGGCTCCCCGTCTGAACGGGCCCGGGTGCGGGGGGGAGGATAAATCATTTCGGTTCTGTTATTTCTGCATAACGTTCCAATCCACCAAGATGCTTAGCGTGGAGGTGGAGGGGGGGTGCAAGGTAACGCTCAAAGTCACTGACGCAGTTCCCCTCCACCCCGGGCAAGGTCAGCCACGGGGTTAAGGGAGACGGGTGCCTTGGTGAGAAAACGGGGTCCATTTCCACAGACGTTGTTTGTGACCATTCCACCTTTGGGAAATAATTTGGTCATTGTATCTCGAAAGCAAATAATTGAGTTTCATATGGTTTGTGTACCAAATATTTTAGGCCTTGTGAGAAGACCAGGCTCAAGCTGCATATCCAGAGCTCTCCTCTGATCACATCACAGGACAAAACCAGTCAGTTGGGGTATCTGAGTTGCTTGTGGTGGAGGGAGCTTGGTTCAGCTTGCAGTGTGACAAGGGCAGTAATCCCATGTTCTCAGAAGTATGGTGCTTTTGAGTGGGTGTAAGACTATAGCGTGCATATGACTACATCCTCTGTATTACTATAGCGTCTGTATGACTACAATGCGTGCATGGCTATAGTGGGAATGACTAGTGAACGTAGGACTATCGCTAACTATAGTGTAGCTATTTTGTCTGTATGACTAGCGTGCACATGATTATAGCGTGGGTTATAGTAAGTGTGTGACTATAGGGAGTGCATGTCTATAGTGTCCATATGGCTTAAACATCCATGACTGGTGTGCGTATGACTATAGTGAGCTTGACTGTAGCGTTTGGCTATTGCGAGTGTATGACTATAGCACCCGTATGACTATAGCGCCCGTATGACTATAACGTCCATATGACTACAGCATTTATATGACTATAGCCTGGGTATGGCTATCACGTATGCGCATGACAATAACACATGTAAGACTGGAGCATCTGTATGACTATAGTGTGCGCATGACTACGGTCAGCATGACTAGCGAGCATGTGACTATAGTGAGCATGCAACTATTGCGTCCGTATGACTATAGTGTGCATATGACTATAGTGAGCTTGACTGTAGCGAGTGTATGACTATAGCGTCCGTATGACTACAGCATCCGTATGACTATAGCGTCCATTACTATAGTATGCGTATGACCATAGTGAGAGTGTGGCTATGGCGAGCGTATGACTATAGCGCCCATTTGACTATAGCAAACATATGACTGCAGCGTCCGTATGACTATAGCCTATATGACTATAGTGTGCATGTGACTATAGTGAGTGTGTCACTACAGACAGCACATGAATATAGCATTCATATGACTATAGAATGGGTATGATTATAGTGTGTGCATGACAATAGTGTATGTATGACTACAGCATCTGTATGACTAGAGTGTGCACATGACAGTAGCGGATGTATGACTATAGCGTATATGACTATAGTGAGCTTGACTATAGTGAGTGTGTGACTTTAGCCAGCCCATGAATATAGCATGGGCATGACTATAGTGTGTGTGTGGCTATGGCGAGCGTATGACTATAGCATCCGTACGACCACAGCATACCATCTGTATGACTACAGTATAGCATGTGTACAGGTATACACACGCAGGGTTTGTGCTAATGCTCACCTGGGAGGGGCGGCGACCTGCATGGAGAGGTCCTCCTCCTGCACCTCGTCCAAGTCTGGGATGACTGGGATATCTGAAACAGGACCAACGTGGCGGATCAGATCCCCCACACTGAACATTAGGGCTCCAGAACAAGACAGGGCCAGAATGCATTGCATCAAGTCAACAACTGATTCAGCAAGCCCTACCAAACGAACGCACTGACAACCGAAAAACAATACCCAAATTAAAACGTAAAATTACGAATTCAGACGCTTTACCACACGCACAAAGGGCATTTTCGGGAAATAAAGCAAACTCCCTACACAAGTAAGCGGTCTGAGAGATGCGGTCAGTCTTTTTTGATGTGTATTTTTTTTTGCGTGTGAATTAGCATCCGATTCCCTCTCTCTCTCTCCCGCATCCTCCTCGGAGCTGCCCTGTCACATTAGCCAGGCGGCCATGAATATTCAGGAGGCTGGCGCGGCAGCTCTTCCCGCTGTGAGCGGGGCGCGGGCCAGGGGCTCCCCGGAAAGCACCCCCCGCTACCCCGGCATTTGGGCCCTGTCAGCGCCGCCCACCCCCAGGACCCGCGGCGGCCGCGGCTCCGACCTCCGTGTCCACTCTGCCACTCCGGCCGGGGCGGCGTCCAGCCATGTGCAAGAGTATTCGCGCGCGGGCCCATCTGTGTGGGGTCGGAAGTCACGGCGTGGCCTGGCAGGGGCGGCGGTGCCAGGAGCCGCCAGCCCGCTGCTCAAACAGTAGGAACCCGCTTTAATTGGCAAAACGCAACAGGACAGAGGATGGCCACGCTCCCAAGAAGGACAGGGCAAACTTTCCCCAGCACATTTCGTATGGACTTTTGAGCGAGAGAGAGAGAGGGAGGGAGGGAGAGAGAGAGAGAGAGAGAGAGAAAGGGAGAGGGAGAGAGAGAGATGGGAGAAAAGAAAGAGAGTGGGGGAGAAAAAAAAAACCTAAATATTTCTCAAAGTGAGAAAGCGCTCTCTTGTACAAATCCGAGCACATGACAGCAAAATGTTGTACGTTGACACTAAGGGAATGGTATTTCGAAAATAAGGTTTTAAATTCTGTGAGACGAGGAGAGATAGGTGAAATAAATAAATGAACGGATAAACGAGGGGGCTGGGCTGGCGGGCCGAGGTCTGTGTTATGCATCTCCAGGGTGTGAGGTTGAAATCCCCGGTTTGGCACCGGTCCGCTTCCTGTCTAGACTCTGAAAGAGGGGGCGAGCAGCGAGCCTTGCTGTAACCCGTCCAAACTCTTGGGGGACGCGAGTCCCTGCCCAGAACAGACACCCCACCTGACTGCGCGCAAGCTGCCTTTAATCTCGCCGTTGTTGAAAAGGACAGAGACGGGAGGGAACTTCTTTCTTGTTTTTTTTTTTTTTTTTTTTCTGGACGCGTTATTGTCCGCACGCGCCAGCTCTAAAGCGCTGCTCCCTTTCCTTAACATTCCCTGGAACCCGACTCCCCTGGGCAGACACTTATGGGAAAACAAAGAGAAGCAGCGGGAGCGGCTGTAACTCTAGCCTCCTGCCGCAAAGGTGTACCCGGCGGGGAAAAGTCGATAGAGGAACCCAGGGACGCGGATCAGGTTTCCGATGAGAAAACCAGCGTCTCGGGTTCTAACTCCGGACCCTTTCTAAAAATACACGGTCGGCAGAGAACAGTTTGTTCAGCTGCTGTCGCCCCGAGGTGTCACGCTCATTACGGCGCGAGCAGTCGGTTGTCACGACGAAACAACACTCAATAAACTAGATACCTGGTGGTTTACTGCTGAAAGGCGGTTCCCCATGTCTAATAATCAGAATCGTTCGCGCTTCCGTAGAAAGGCGTTGTTTTAACACAGCCATGCATTAATTGCATCCCCCCCCAAAAAAAAGAACACAGGGGACGCTGTCAATCTAATGTTGATAATTAGCAGCCATCTCCGAAAATTGACAACTTATTCCTGTCCCTCTCTCTCCTTTTTTTAATTAAGCAAAATTAAAGACGCCACACTTGTTTAGCTGCTGACAAGATTCATCTGTGTTTCTGATATCCAAATAAATGCGGCCGCTGGTATTTCATATTCATGAGGCCCGGGTGACACTTTGTCCTCTCATTTACAAAGCACAGCGTTCAGCAGAATCCATCCCCTCCGGACCCCCAATCAAATTTAATGGTCTTAGCACAATGACATCAAAAAGCCCTAGCGTCCAGCTCTCCGCAAATACCTTCCCGGGCTGTTTTTCCCCCTTTCTGCAGACAAACGACTGCGAGGTGTGACATTACTGACTTGGCCAATAATGCACCTTCAACAAATCTATAGCGCTTCAATGTGAACTGCTCCTATGGCGAGTGCCCTATATGCAAAAGTCCATTATTTAAAACACAAAAAAAAAAAACATTTTTAAATAAGATGGGAATTCATCCTATAATGTGAGGTCAGGAGGGGATTAATATCAACTACAAACAAGCCCCATTTTTTTTTCCAGAGGGAAACGGCAACTTCATCAAAAAGAGCTGCCACCTCCCAGTAGTCCGGTCCTGGCACTGATGGTGTTGCACGTCTCATTTCCTTTTTTCTTTTTTTTTTTAGTCTTGGATGCCTGTCAAGGTTGCTTTGTCTAATGGTGACCGGGACCGGCGTATTCTCATTATGCGGCAGTGGCCAGTTTCCCCAGCGAAGCATGTAAATATCAAAGGGGATAATTTGCTGGGAATGTAGGCTTTCTCCCGCCAGGCGTGTGCGTGTCAGCGAACCCGGGGACGACTTTAAACGCCGCCGAGCCGCTGAGGATGGTAGGAGGGCCGTCGGTAAAACGACCGCCTAACCTCTGCGTAAAAACCTGAGCGGCTGAGGCGGAGGGCGCGCGGAGAGACGGGGCGATAGCGCGTTTCCCCGCGCTTCCCACGCCGTTTACGCTCGGCCAAACCGCGCTCGAGGCCTTGAGGTGACCGCTGCGGCGTGTCGAGACTTTTTTTTCCACGCAGGCTAAGACGGGAAACGGCGCGGAGAAAGGGAAAGAAAAGGCAGACTTTCTGTGATGGATGTCTTTTAACATGTGATTGGCAGACGATGGGCCGAGCGGTGTGGTGGGTGAGGGGGGGGGCAGTTCTCCGCTCTCTCTGGTTTCAGCCAGCCGTCCCGGGGGACCCGTGGGGACAGAACATAATCAAGATCAGTGTGGCTATCTCGCCGACCCTCGACCACCACAATTTTCAAAGGCCTTTGCCTCTGGCGTTGAATCAGGCGTGCCCGGGCGACGTGCCTACTGTAATCGTCTTTCCGGCTGCTTCTACGGGGGGGGGGGGGACCCAAACTCTGGTCTCCACTGAACAGCCCCTTACAGTCTGTGTGTGCCTGAGTGATTCTGTCTGGGTTGTCATGCGTATGAGATCTATCAAACTGAATTAATAGCGAAGGTACTATTCATAACGCATCGTTTTAACTAGCAGTTACGATGTGTAAAATAAATAAATAACCTTTATGAATAAAGTGGCTATATTTGCTAAGCTCAATAAATATTTTATTCAAACTAATAACTGGTTTTCCTAATTAAAATCGCAGCAGTTCAATCAGAGTTTCACATTAAAGGCGGTCTTAAAACCTCAGTCTCGGGGTTTATTCCACAAGTACGTGGTAACTTCTGGAAAAAGTAGCTCTGCTGAATATTCATTCCCTGGGCTGGTCCCTCCGTAAAAAACGGTCTTCCGTAATACAAACACAGATTGCCATTGATATGTATATAATGTCTTAATAAACATGGGCCAAGCGGAGTGTGCAAACAGGAGGTTAGCGCGACGGGCGCATTCTTTAAGAGGAGTGCTCAAGCAATCTCAACCTTATTTCCCCAGCCGGTTTGAGACGAAAAATGGAACAATTATCCCCGGCTGCGCTTTGTTGAAATTTCCCCGATCCCGGCGTTGTTTGTGATGCGGAGCGCTGAGCCCCGAGGTGCAGGAGTCAGAGCGGCGGCGCTCCCAGCGGATCCCCGCTCCATGGCTGCGGCCCACGGAATAACGCGTGGGGGGGGGGGGGGGGACGGTTGGCACAATGGGAAGAAGCTTAAGCCCTGCAGTATTAAAGCTGGTGAAGAGAATTAACTGGATTCTCAGTCGCTGAGCAATTATTACCAAACATGTCCTTTATGTGTCTGCGAGGCTGAGGCGTGGCCTGCAATATGGATAGACCACACGGCAAGCACGCCGGCGCAAATGGAACCATGTGAACTCATTTACCCTTCACTCCCATCCGCAAGGTCTCTTCCTACCCATAATCCCCTCTGTTTATTTCCATTACTCACTAGAGGTGGTCTGAACACATGAGACTCCTACAGAGGATCACACGCTAATGCTATGAATAAATGCGGCTGAGGAGACGTGATAAAACTATGAGGTAATTGCCATCTTCTCCGGACTATTTAGAGCAGATGATGAATAGAGGGGATGGGGTTTCATAAGCTTCCTCTCCCCTCATGATGTGTGCTTAGATGAGCGTGAGCCAGTGGGTCTCGGCTGCTTCAGGTGCCCAGGTTTACTCGGGGACGTGGCGGCGCGGGATGGAGTTCCAGGGCCGGCGCTCACCTCCTTCATCATCGGAGCCCTGGGGGGTTTGCGGTCGCAGGCGTCTGCTGCGGAAACAGGAAGTGCAAGAGGATGAATTATTAAAGCGCTCCGGGCCCGCATTGTGGTTAGGTCATCGCTGGGAGCCGGGCTCGGGTGGGGACGCGGCTGCCAGGTCCGCTTTCCCAGGCCGAGCGAAGCCGCAGATGGGGTCGACGGGGCCCCGGAGTTTTGGGTTCCGCCATCGTGGGGCCCCGACAACCACAGGGCCCTTGAGAAAGCCTCTGGCCCTCCACACTAACACCCTAAAGCTGGGACTATGCGGGCCCTTGTGCTCTTAACTGAACATTCTAATGATGATGTAACAATCAGTACTGTTAATTTAAAGGGATATATTCCCTGGTGTAAAATCCAGCTATGGCCAGCTTGAAAGTACCAGCTACCAGCTGTTTCAAAACATAGGTTGAGCTGGTCAAACCATGTTGAGTATGGAGCTGGTCTGGACTGGTCGTTCAGTTACCAGTTGTTTCAAATCCTAGCTTGAGCTGGTTTTTTTTCAACATGGCTGCTGTGGTATTTTGTGTAGCGTACCCCATTGTATTTGTATAGAGTGAATGCTTGCAACATCAGTTGCCCCTGCCTGCCGTTAACGGCAATTCTGTCTTTCCCATTTGTCCGGCTCCCAATTCACACCTATTAATTTCTGAGACCTTGCTAACCTGATATTTCAGCTCATAGGCTGTTCAGGTTTAGCTTATCTACAGTATAAATAGAATAACTATTTTCAGATTGGCATAGAAATACAGCAAGCCATAGTTTGATTTTAATGCACATGCCCAAGCGTTATTGTGCTCAATAACGCATCATCACTTAGTTAAAATAAAAATAAAAAAATTTTCAAGGCAATAAATGACAAACATGCATCAGATATTAAAGACACAGACCATTTGACATTAGTAATCTTTGATCAATCTATTGTGCTCCATAGTTGTATACATGAAAACTTTGTGTACATTAAAACTATTAATACCGATGAGGTTCCAAAAATAAATGGGAGTGGATTGGGAGCTGGACAAATGGGAGATACGGTGACACCGTTAAAGGTTGGCAGTGACAGCTCATGTCGCTTGTAGTCACTCTATGAGCATAAAATGGCGTCCAAAAATTGACTTGACTTGCACCAAGTGAAATATCCTTTTAAAGCAATGCAGTATGAGAATTTAGAAAACATTCCAAAATCCCTACTCTTCCACGGGATAATAACTACTCAACACTCGCCCAAAAAGAGCAGCTTGGGACACAGCGCTGGGAAGAGCAGTCCCCAAGCAGTGGAGGACCAGTGGCCTGAACGGCCATCTTCAGGCCGCCTGTGTTTCACAGAGGCCTGGTGGCCCGTGACCCAGCCTCGCAGGCGTGCGGTGCTGATGAGCGAACCGCGCGGCGGGCCCCTCCGAGCCTTGCCCCTCCGAGCCTCACTCCCACCGCGGAGACGCGGGCTGAGGACGCCTCGCTCCGGCATCGACAGAGGTGATGACAACTCTGCTGCGACACGCTCCTCATCAGGCTGAGTGATTGCTCTTGGTAGACGGGGATTAATTGCGACCAAGGACAATTTTTATGGCAATTTCCCTTTGTTTATTTATTTTTTCTTTCCCGTATTACTCCACGAATGATGGCTACGGACCAGTGTTTAAGTCGCGCCGATTTGATTTTGACCCGTACTACACTTCATTTGACCGTATTTAGGTAATCAGGAGCAGCCCGAGGAGGGGAGAACTGGGAGGCCGGGGGAAATAAAATGAATAAAGAAATAAATACATTTTTTACTTACTCCTCCAGCTCCTCCACAGATCTTCTTCGTCCAGACCTGGCGAGAAGGAGGGAAGGGCGGCTGTTAGAATCGCATGGCCTCCCCCCCCCCCATCCCCCCACCCCCCCACAACCTGCCTGCCCCCGGTGCCAACTCTTCAGAGTCCCTGAAGGGCCGCAATGTGTAAACAGCAGAAATACTACTGGTGTCGGGCGCGCTGCTGAAGCAGCACTTCGGCTGGGCGCAGGAGAGACAGCTGCAGACCGCTCTTTATGAAGCATCACTGTTCCGGGACAGGAAACAGAACCGCAGAGGGTCACGCCACATCTCTCATGTTCTCTCCGCCGATCGGCCGTAACGCGCGCCTTCGCCACAGACATTACTGAATACACTGCCCGTTACTGAACACACAGCCCGTCACTGAACACAATGCCTTACGTTTAGGATACTATGCATTAAACGCGGTTCTATTCATTAGACTCCCTACTTCTGTGATTTAGTGTGAATTATTTCCAGATTCCAATTCTTTCCCAATGTACTTTCTCAAATTTACTGAATTTGTCATATATGGCAAAGGGAATAAATAATGACATGAAAAACTAAAATGGAAACATTTAAATATTGAAATAAAAAATGAAATATTTATACATATTTTAAATTAGAATTTTTCATATTTAAATTTTGAAAAAAATCATGTCAGAAATTTTGTCTAAAACAAAAAACCTTTAAATAATAAAATACTAAACAGAAATAATTTAATTTTTTATTATTATGAGAATATTAACAAACACATTTAAGTCGCTCCCCGTGTGTATTCACAATGTGTTTATGCAGGTTTTGCATATCTCTGTATATCAGCGCCTGGTTTTCTACAGGGCATCACACTGTTCGAGGGTGAAGGCCTGAACTCAAACTTCCCCTCCTGCCAACTCCCAGGCCGGCTTCCCTGTAGGAGAAGTCTTCTATTTTCAGACCCATGGCATTAGCATGGCCCAGCTTGGCCATTACACCTTTATTTTTAGCACACCGTCATCAGTGGGAGAAACAAACCGTTCCCGAAATATTCTAAATCCATTAACGAAGCGGGATGCATGTCAATGTTTAAAAATATAACGCTGCTGCACGACATCGGTGGGTTTAACCAAACATTTTAGGCATTCCTTTTCTCACCTCATAGCACTGCAGGTTGATTACAACATCAGAAGAAAAAAAAACAACGTTTTTTTAAATGATTAATAAAAATGGCAGTTGGTGTATGATTACATTCCTTGACATGGTAGTGGTAGACTAGTAGTGGTAGGCATCACTGTCAAAATGAAAATAATTGAAACTATAAGATCTACTAGCGTTTCAATCTAGTAAACAGAACCTTATTCATTATCACTTTACAAAGGGTGTTGTGCAGACACTGCTCATTTTCCGAGGCATTTATTTTATGGTACTTTGTCGTGGTGTTGCAACTGCTTATTGAAGAGTGCCCCCTACTGGACATAGCTAAAATGTCCATGTGCTTTTACATGTAAGCGATCAGAAACGAGCAGGGAATATGTTCTCCAAACAAAATGAATTATACATGCTTAATTAATCATTCTTAATTAAGCCAGAATATATTAACTATGCTATACATTCTGCTGGCTGTATATGTAAGTGTAAGGTCCACTGAGACTTAAAATTACAGTGGCTAAAAGATAAAAAATCTACACATTTATATTTTGGACACATTCTGTTCTTAATCATTTAGAGATTTAGAGATTACATTTACTTATTAATTGTATCAATATTCAATTATTCATCCTTAACAGTCACATGTGAAAAAATAGATTAAAAAATGTTCATTCTTTGTTTTGTTTTCTTCAAAAAGCCTGTTTTATAAAAACAATATTTGAAAAAAATATGAGCTTTGTGTATATATGTTTGTGTATTATTGACGCAATTACTGGTCTGCAATAAAATAAAATAAAAAATAATAATACCTTTAAAAAATCATCTTCCTTTAAAAAAAAAAAAAAACATTTCACAATTTCTTCTGACAATGTTCACTCCTGTCTATATGTTCAATGCTATCTACATGCTCAGTGAAGTTCTGGTCAGTGGAATTCTAGATCCCTCACACGTTCTGTGCATGTTCTTTCTAGAAGGCACCTACGACCTGCACTAGAGCTGAGAGCTGCTGTGGGTACAGGGCGCTTGGAGGGGGTTGAGAGTCGGGGTGGTGCCCCCCAGAAAGGGGCTGCATCTGTGGTGCCCTGCAGGCGACAGGCGTGCTTCAACTGTGCCCCTCTGGCAACCTCGAGCCACCCCTGGACCCTGAACCTCTGCCAGCGCTGAACGACACCGGCACTCCAAAACATCCTCCGCATTTTAGATGTGATGTCGCCTTGCTTAAGAAGGTTCACACTTTTTCCAGGACATTATTTTCCATTTCCCATTTTATGTGACCAACACTTGTACATTGTGATTGTAAAGATGGGGGGTGGATTGTGCTCATAATGGGGAGGAAAATAGGGGATGGTAGGTGTGGATTGTGATAGCGGCCCTGGGTGGGGTGAGATTGGGGTTGCGGACTTTAACCTTAAGTTGTTAGCCTTAGCTTTTAATGTTGAGCTAAAATATTTTCCAGGACAACTAATTGTTTTCCAGGACATTTTGGCAAATTCCTCATTTTCCATGTCTTTATGACTGGAAAACTGAATAAAAACATTCCAGGCTTTCCAAGATGCATGGGACGCCTGGGTGAGCCTGATTCCTCTGTATTTTTAGCAAAAAATGACTATTGCAGAGAAATAAGACAAATGGAGTTTACAATATGTAAGCATTAAGATGATGAATATAGAGGACAAACGGAGTTCCCTCCATATATGGATTTAAGGACAGTACATGCATACACAAATACAACGTATACTCAGTGAGCACTTTATTAGGTATTTAGTAGACTTATTTTTTAGACTTCTACTGCTGTAGCCTATCCACTTAGAGTTATGATGCTTTGTGTTCAGAGATGCTCTTCTGCATACCACTGTTGTAATGTGTGGTTATCAGCTTTACTGTCATTAACAAGGCGTTTCTGTCTGCAGAACTGCTGTATACTGGATTTTTTTGTTTTTTGCAAACTCTAGAGGCTAGTGTGCGTGAAAATCCCAGGCGACCTGCAGTTTCTGAGATACTCTGAAACCACCCTGTCTACCACCAACAATCATTGCACGGTCAAAGTCACTTAGATCACATTTTTTCCCCATTCTGATGGTTGATGTGAACATTAACTGAAACTCCTGACCCGTATCTACATGATTGTATGCATTGCACTGCTGCCACACAATTGGCTGACTAGATAATCGCATGAATAAGTAGGTGTAATAAAGTAAAAATGATCATAATAAAGTGCTCGGCGAGTGTATATTCTAAGTTATTTATACATCCCAGTGAGGGCACCTCTGCTCATATCTCTCTCTCTCTCTCTCTCTCTCTTTCTCGCTTTATCTCTCTCTCTCTCTCTCTCTCTCTCTCACTTTCTCATCAGACCCAATGCCCCACCGCCTTCCCCTGTCTCAGGGAATAAGCCTATGCAGGGCCTGATGGAAGACTGGCTGCTGTAGGTCACCTGACCTCCGGAGGCTTCTGGGTTTCAGGGGGCGGTGCGTCGGGCGGGCTCCGAGGGGGCCACCCTGTTGCCCTTCCCGCGCTGCGCCCCCCGTCCGCCGACGAGGGCCGGCGATTAAGCGCACATTACGGGCCCCTGATTAAGACTCATGTAAGGCCAGCCGACGGACATGGTAAAACTGTCTGGAAAAAGTTGTTAGGGATAAAATATATTGTGACAACCTGGCTCCAAAGGTTCATCAATAAACTGACAGATCATTTAGTGTCAATTAGGAGTGATAGATCGGCAAATCCCGGCATTTCTACACCGGGATTAGCGGGAGGAGGGCGGCAGTGATTGAGCGCGAGGGGTGACATTGAGCGGAAAAGTCCTTGCTGTGTCCAGGGGGGACCATTACTTACCTTGTTTCAGAGAGGATCAATGCCTGAGCAACCCTTAACACCTTATACATCCCCACCCCCGCCCCAGGAAGGCAGCCGGCTCAGAGCAGACACCTCGACCTTCTGACGCCAGATAGATTGAGTTTGCAGTGTTCGTGGCTCGCGCTAGCGGCGCGGAAAACCATGCAAATAAAGGCAATCGAGTCAGCCCCGCGCGTTCCCACGTCTCGCTTTACGCACCAGCCGCCGTCCCTTCCCGGAGGAGGGGAAAAGTGGCGGGAGCAGCCCTTCGGAACATGGAGATAATGTTCCGGGGTCCGACCGCTGTCATGGCAGCGGCACACACAAACAGGGAGTCGTGGAAGGAAGGAATCTGGGCCTAGCTGTTATTTGTGTGTGTGTGTGTGTGTGTGTGTGTGTGTGCGTAGGGGGGTATTCAAGGATAGCATTTAGACTCAAATGAATCAAGGATTAGGACTTACTTTACCTCTGCTAACCTCGAGACCAGAGATTCATAGCAGGACAGTATCACAATGGCCTATCAGCATTACTTTTGATGTGGTACAATTATTTCTAAAATACATCAGTCAAATGAAGTCACTGGGTTTTCATAAACACAGTGAAGTCTATTTCTATAAACTAACCACAGCTTCTGGTAAAGTACTTCACAGTGACATAATCAGGAAGTAAGGGAAATAAGATTTAAACCATAAACTATTTACATAGACCGTTTTAAAATAGACTTTGATATTTATTCAGAAGCATTGCTGTAAATACGGCGTTCATTAAAATATGACATCCCATGTACTCGGTGCTCCTCTACTGTAAAAGCGTATTCACCGGGGCTACCGGATCAGGAGGAGGAATGCATTCTGGTATGAATGGGAAGAAGAAGACGGAGAGAGAGGCACTGACTTGGCGGAGCCGGGCCCGGGGGTCTCCTCTGCCCATCCTCCCTGACGTCGCGGCGGCTTCGGCGGGGGTCCCTGAGGTGAGAAGAACAGAGATGTTTTGGGCCCGGGCCAAATCTCTGTCTCCGGATCTGAAAGTGTTTACCTGGGCTGTCAGAACAAGGCCGCGCTGACTCGCGCTGATCTGAGCCCGCCATCTCCCGAGACCGGGGAGAACACACGCCCGCGCTTAAAACGCAGCACGCCCGCTGCGGCAAAGAGGTCTCGTTACCTTTGACGAACGAGGCCACAGTTCATCAACGGACAGAGACGTCAAACGTACGCGGGAAGACGCGGTTCGCGGGACCCGACAAATAAAATTACGGCTCGATGAGTTTAAGGTAATTCAGATAAAATACTCCGCGAATCTGGACAAATTTATTCACCGGGCTAATGAATTTACCCCGGCGCTATTCATAATGCATGACTGCTCGTGAATTCATGCAAGTCAATCACAGGGAATGCCTTTCCGCAGCCTTCCCGAGCGGTCTTCCCAAGCTCTCCGTCCGTCTCGGAAATGTTGTCTGTTAGCGGGACGCGACCGCACGGACGGAGAGTGTGGGAACGGCAGAGAGGCCTGCCAGTGGCGGGGTGCGTGACCTAAAATAGCTTTCCAGGGAAAAAATGACCCTCTCTCACTCATTCTCGGATTCTCAAAATAGCATAGGGGGTTCACTTGAGCTTAGATCATGGTGCTCGGACCAGGGAACTGAGACAAATGCATGAATGAAGGAATTCCAGAGTGCACTTGAAGAAACAAGGGAAGGGGATCGGGAGGGGAGGGGGGGTAAATGAATTTAAAAAGCACAGCAATTCTCATTACCAAACTGGGTCTGGAAAGGACACAGCGTCTTGGAGGAATTTCAACCGTTCGACATGAAAGAGGAAGTAATCTTTCTCAGCCGGCTCCTTCAACAAACCAATTTATAAATCTGAACGTCGCCGTTTAGAAAGAGAAGAGGGGGGGGGGGGGGGGGTGTTCATTTTGTGTTTGTATTAAGATGGGAGATTGAAGTTGGACAAGTAATTTCATGCAATTAGCGAAAAATGGGATTTCAACAAGGACAAGGGAGGCCGAATTAATGACAAAAGTGGGCTGCTTATCAATACGGCGAGATTCCTTAGGGTAAATCCTGCCTTTACAGTCTGTTAGGGAGAAAATCTATGTGCACTCTCTTTTGCTGGGACCTCATCAGGAGAGGGTAAAAAGAGACATTACCCCATAGGAAAAGCCTCTAAGAATGGAGTGTTGGGCGCTTCTAATGGCGGTGCAGTAAGAAGCTGGCTCAGAGCCGCTCTGCATAGGGTCAGAAGTAATAATTGTGTATCGATCTAGGAGTTGTCAGAAATCCTCATCACGGTCCCTTATCCCGAGGCATACAGAAATCATTGATAAAGTGATAGAAGGGGGTACAAAGAGAAATTCCCGAGAGATTGGTCTAAAAGAATGTTTAATTTAGAGCTTTCAACGCTACCGAGGGAAAAACAGTCCTATTTATGCATTATAATTTGTACGCTTAATTGCGCAATTTGGACGGAGAGCGGCTTATCAGAATAAGATGTCATGGCGATGGCCTATAGATGGTAGCTTTTACGTTATGAATTTGAGAGGCCAACATCGCTAGATTGTATCTCCTTATAAGGATGCATAACTGTCAGCTGCTATGTTGTGCTATTCTTATTGTACAGAATATTTTCTCAACTAAATCAGGAATCTATGAAGCATTTTTCCCAAGTTTCCCTGTTGGGCATTCACTTAATTGCTCAGATGTCAGTTAACGTACTGGAAAAAAAACTGTTTAAACAAAAGCTTTTTCGTGTGTAGGTACATATGAATGTGGGGGACGGGTGAAATCTATGTCACATTCAACATACATTCTTCTGGTGACAGCGCTAGCTGTCCAACAAGGCAAACTGTGTCCAACAGCATATAAGGTTTAAGTTGACTGTTTGTTTTTCCAAGGAAAGACTCAGTTCATGGTCACTCAAGAAATATATAGAGCTAATGTTTATTGATTTCAACATAAGCACTAGATGTTTTCCTTCCATTCAAGATTTGACATATTTAATGAATATTTTCCTACTTTTTCTCCCGGTTAGAAAGGACAGCTGAGCTATACTGCGTACCAGTAGGCCACCCACCCAAACCCAGGCAGAAAACACTACAGCTGGAGATTTGTTTTCCACATTACAAGGTGCACAGCATACAAGACTTAGTGTAAATCTGGTCATCGTGGACTACTGAAATATTCAGAAGCCTGAAGATATCCTTAGTTATGCCTCGACTATAAGGCTCAGCCAGTGTGCATGGAACCAGGTTTACTTTCTACATTTACTAAATTCACCACCCAAAACAAATTCCTGGCAAGAAAATGGAGGAACCTGCTGCACTAATCTATGTCTCAATTTCTGGAATTAAAGAACAATTAAGAACAAAATGTAGCCATTGCAAACAGTGGCTGCACAATAGACACTTTTATTCAGTATGTGTGTTCACTTGAGGTTTATCAAGCATTTTAAATGTTCACATGCCGCAAGGCAAACGTGTGTACCTAAAGGGAACCCATTAGTGCAGTGGCTATAGTAGCTGTAGTTCAATGTCAGGCCAAATTGGGCTAAAAATGGCAATGAAAAGAAAAAGGTTGAAAATGTGGCCAATTAGCATGCTATTTTGGGTGGGAGATAAAGAAAAGAAACATGGGCTAATAAAGCATCCAGACGGCAAACAAACCAGGCCAGTCACGTGACACCTTGGAAAATTGTATTTCATGTGAATAGCAGGTCGCAGGGGGCGCGAGAATCCCAAATTTATACTCGGGAAGTTGGCCTAATTTGGGTAGATTATTGCAAAGGCATTGCTGGAATTCCAAGTTCAAGAATTTGGCTTGCTTAGTGTGCCACTCTTGGGGACAAAATAAGACTTTCATATTTCAAATGCCAGACTTTTGCCAAAAAACCGCCCCCAAAAAAACAAACGTCTGAGTCATATCCCATTTTGACTAGAAAACAATTAAGTTTGTAATTCTTTTCAGGGAGGTCAGGTGCAAGAACAGGGCAAGCATGAAAAGAAAGACAGAACTAGATAAAGAGTGCACATCGATGCATTAGATGTACTGTATAGACATTTAGACTTTGCTCCTTCCTGCATGATGATGGATCTCTGTCAAAACTGCTAAACAAACCTCTTCCAGTTGCCTCAGTTTACAGGTATTTCGCGCTGAACTTGGTTACAGCACTTACACATTCGCCCCACTAGGCGGAGCGTTTCACTAATGCTTGTCACAGAATGTGTGAGGAGGGACGAAGACCAAAAGATTAAGTGTTATCAACTCAAGACACCCCCTCCCCAAATTGGCATAGGGATAGGATTTTACACAAAATCAAACAGGCTAAACTCTTGACGCTTATTGCAATGCACTCTGGGATTAAATCCTTGCATCAACAGTGCACTCATGCCAAAGCTTTTTAAATGTGGGGATAGAAAGTACACTGTGCACCCAAATTTCAGTTGCTAAGATACTTCATAGGGCTACTAACTTTATATATGGTTCATAGGTCAATGGCAATAACCACATACGGTAGAAGTACAGTATCTACTTGAGTGCTCATCCATATCTATACATATATACAATGTTGGATGACGCAAAACATTTGTGTACAACCAATCTGGTCTTAAATATGTGTTACTACGGTCATAAGCCCATTTTGAATTGCAATTGTGGTGAAGGAAATAAAATAGTTACATTAAAGCAGAAGTAAGCCAAACATGCATCTACAAACAAATATCACCACACACTCTCCCAAATATAGAAAGATAGCTTTATACCAATTGAGCTTGTTAAACTGTAAGGCCTTGGGAGTTTTAGACACAAATTGGGTTTGGTGACACAAATTATCTCCAAACAAACAAACCAAAAATACACTTTTAAAGAAGCTCTTAGAAATGGTATAAAGTTATTCTGTAATGTTGGCAAAGACACGGCCAAGCTTTTACAACTACTGTCTGCATCTACTGTACCTCGGTGTCCTCCTCCTGGATTTCGGCAGGGATGAGTCAAGGATAGAGACACGCTTTATATAAATACTGTATGCATTAAAGACAAACATTTGTAACTTGTGTAAAATGCTGTGCCTGAACATCAGCATTTATGAGCTTACCTCTCCCATGGAACTAGATGAAGATGTTTTCTTTAGGTGTCGGGGTTCATCAGACGGGACTTGCTCAGTCGACTGCCTAGCTCTTCTGCCAGATTTAGCTGCCTGTTGCAGACAAATTGAAGTACACACAACTGGAACAGCAGGGACTGCGGTTGCACTATTACAGTAATGCTGATTAGTGTGTGCTGTCCCTGAGACCATGAATTTGTAAATAAAAAAAATCCAATAAAAATACATTCGCATAATGTGTTCGTCTATAGAAATGACCAGAAGATTTAAGAAATTTTAATGTATCAACATGTGACCACTTGGACCATAACTTAGTTTTTATACAGTATCTAGCTATGATCAGATGGCTCATCGCAACAGAATATTCCATTTGGGTAACTTAAGAATTTACTAAAACACTAATTGAATGTCTGCCAATGATCACAAAAATGACCTCAAAAACATTCTCAGCAAACATAACATGCAGTCTCAATGACTTTATGCTAGAACAGTGGTTACCAACCTCGGTCCCAGGGACCCCCTGTGTGTGCTGGTTTTCATTCCAACCACAGTTGAAATCCCTGACTTTAACAAGATGTTTTTTCTTTTTATTTTTTTTTATTTTTTTTTTATTAATTATGTGCTTTTCATGTCTATAAGGATTACTTACCCTCTTAAACCTCATTATGTCAGAAATAGCTAAACATTCGATGAAGAACAGTGTGTGGTCCATAAAACGGGTAACAAAATTATTTATCAGATCAAATTAAAGAAGGAGCTGAATCAATAGGCTCCTAATTGGCGACAGTGTGGACACATGGTTACTAAAACTAATAAAGAATTAATTGACAAAGCAAATGATAACGAGCCAAACTGCATTGTGAACCAACTGAAACGTGGTGAACAACCTAATTAGCCTATTGATTCACGTAATATCATCCGTTTACATTTTTTGTTAGCAACTGTAATGTAATTGTTTGCAATAAAGCACATAGGACTTTAATATTCATGCCATGTGTAGCTATTTCTCATGTAATATGGCTTGAGGGGTTAATAATTCATCAAAACATGAAAATCACATATGAACAGCTTGTTGAAATCCTTGTATTGCAACTTGGAGCAATGGTTGGAACAACCCCAGTATAAGCAGGCGATCGCTACGACCAGGGTACAGTCTACATGCCTAAACGGTACTTATTTATGTAAAGAGAGTTGGTATAGCCACTTTTGCTTTTCACTTTTTCAACAACAACTGAGGTCCCACCGTTATCATGTCGTTTTACACAACGGTTTACGTAACTTTATCAGCTAGCTAAATTTTTGCTAGCTAGCGGACGAAACTGCTACCTTACAACGTAACCAGCATCCTTTTTGGATACGAGCGTCAACAAACTACGTTAACCATATTGAATTGTGCAGTACATGGTACGTTAGCCTAGCTAGATAGCTAATTCAGCGAGATGTAGTAGCAGAGGGATTCCCATTACTTTCTCGTTAAAGTATTTACACATTACTCAATTTGAACATCGGGAATATTTGTGCTATATCAGATATCAAATATTTGCAGTTACTACACTTACATTCTTTTTCACGCCGCTTTCTCCAAGCTGCAGCCCATCGTCCATTTTTCCTGCGCTAAGCTGGCTACTTCCTGGAGATCACTGACAGCGTCATGTTTCCATACAGTGTTGCCATAGTGATACTAAAGCCCTCTTGTCCTCAGAGAATGTCTGCTGCCTACCTGACTTCTCTCAGATAACTAGCTGAATTTTTACACTGTAGCTTGCTCTCCTATGCCTATCCATTTTAAAGGAATCACATCTCCTGCTCCTCTGTGCCCACCCTTTATCCATCGTTAGAACAGAAATCACAAAATTTCTAACTCTGTGTAATTGCTACTGTCCCCTATTTACTTCATTCTAATTCTAATCCATTTTCTTTAAATTCTTTAACTTAATACAAACATTTTAAAACTAATTGACGATTAGGAATCAATCATTTTTGAAATATTGATATTTTAATGGTAAAGCTCAATTCATTGCAAGACCCCTTGAACTGGCTGCTGCAATTACTTCTACTACTAATAGTACTACTACTACTACTACTAATTGTAGAGATTTAACAGGAAAAAAATAGAATTAATCATAATTTTAACCTTGGCAGTGATTAACAATATATTTAGTAAAAAAAATAAAAGTATTGTATATACCAGGTTGAATAGTGAGCTGATTTCTGCTCATTGAATCCAGTAGGAACGTTTAGTTTATTTTTGCAACTCAATGGATAGTTGGTTATGGGCCAGCAGTTGGGGTATTGTATTGTTTACTAGGACATTGCCAGTGAATGTTGAATTTAAACCCCTTAGACCTTTCCATATAAAGAGATGTTTGAAAGAATCACTCCCACTCCAAGCAAATGACATCAGCTAGTATGCTCTTAACTTCATGTCACTCTATAGTGATCCTGATGAATGACATATACCTTTGATTTGTATTCATTGCAATGAATTCTTTAAGAGTTTCAAGAATTTGAAGAGTTAACTAGTGGAATAATTTTGCAAATAACCTCTGTAAAAAAAGAAAAAAGAAAAAGGAATTAAAGTTAAAATTTTAATGTAATATGGCTCAAATATGTTTTGTTACGCTAGACCAGTCCTAGACCATTTCTCTTCTCCTCAAATTTCTCTCACACATTAAGTTAATTTGTAAAGGCATTACAGCTCATTATAAAGCAATGACAGATACACTGTACTCCAGAAGGTTCATATTGCTTTGAGTTGCAAGTTGTATGGATGTATCCTGATACTGCAGGATAACTGTTATTGGAAATTGTCAGTGCAAAACTAATTGGATTATTTAATTGTGCCTCTCCAGTTACCTATGACACATTCCCTGCAAACACCAAGTGAAATATGTGCAGCCAGTGAATATTCACCAGTTCAGGAAGAGAGCTGGTGCCAACTGTAGGAGAGGTACCTCTGGTAATGGTAGCTTGGTGTGTTTTAGAAATAATTAATGGAGCCGTAACGTAAAAAAGAATGCCAGTGACAATGAGGTTTAGATGGATTTTATGAAAGGCTCTGGCAAAGGTCAAAGTTCACTTTGCTATTTTTTATCTTATGCATAATACATTACAGTACATTTCTGGCCACATATGGATGCCAAGCAGTGCTATTGGCTCACTTTCCTCCCTTTCCTCCACAAACCATCAAGGAGCACAGTGCATCCATGGAAGACTTAGTTCCTTCCAAACTGCAGAAATATGTGACAACTTTGAGATAGACCTCAGAATTGGGAGAAAATTATAAATCTGTGTAGTTTTCACAGCATTGGTGTTAGAGATCTGACTGTTCTTACAAGGTATATGTATGTAGTTAAGTGTGAGCCGTGGATTGCTTCGTACAGAGCTGTATGTTTAATAGAAGATTTCATTGCATCCATTAACAGTTTATCCTTGTGAATGTTTTCTAGATACACTACTGAAATTTGCCATATTGTTTTGCGAACAGTGAGCACTTGACTTGTGCTCCCATGTCAGAATAGTAATGATAAAGAGGAAGAAACATGCAACAGAAGGCCTATGTACACATCAGTTAGTGACAATCAAACAAAGCCATACATTTGTAGCATACTGTAAAATAGGCCTGTTTGCCTATTCTGTCAGTGTGGCAGGATGGTTCTTTGTATTTGACTTGAAATGTGTGCTTTGCAGGCAATGAATGACAAGTAAGTCAGGGTATACTTTATTTACTGTAGTAAAATGAGAGTTAATAATTCAGTTAGTACCTCAATGGTATTTATACATTGAAAACAATCTAACAGTGAAATAATGGTTAAATATAGGCTAGGCGTTGGAAGAAAAACCTCCATGGGCATATTGCTCGCTTGAGTCATTGAAATGAAAAAATAAAGTTGCTCTTAGTTCCACCAGGGGGTGCGCTCTCATTTCTTGACTGTAACGAATCCTGTTAGAAATGCGTTAATTGTCATGCCCGAAGAAGCAGAGGAAAATAACGCAACAATTTTGAAGGGTGACTGAGTTACGGGGTGATTTATAAGTTTCTTCAATTATGTAGTTTACTTCAATTAAATCATATATTGCTCTTAGAAACTAACCTGAACTGTGTCATTTTATTTTCCATAATTTAAAGGCAGACCATTTAACCATTCCTAAAACACCTGGGTAGCACTAAAAATAAAAATAAAATATTTAATGAATGACGTGCGCGAGCACCTTTTGATTTTGTTAGTGTGAAAAAAATTGCAATTCAAAGAAACTGCATAGATATTGGGAGCGGTTTGCCGCATTTGGGGATGCGATAACCTGTGGTCCCTCCTCCGTAAAACGTCACAAAGCACAGACTATAAATTATCAGCGAAGGCAAATAACGCTCACTGAGTCCGAGACTCGTTGGAAACGCAGTGAGGGTAAGAGGACAGAAAGGGAGAGTGGGCAACCGTGGTTCATGAAAAATACACACTCCACAGAGGAACGGGATGTATAGGCTGTGTGTGGACAAACTGAAAGCTGTTCAGTGCGCAAGAGACTAGGAAAGAAGATATTTGAGATGTCAGTTGCTTAAATAGAAGTTATGAGGGAAGGTAAGGCAAAAGGGAGCGTTTATTGAAGCGTTACCTCCAGAAAGACTACTTCTGAACTAACTATGAATTTGGAATATTCTTGGCATACGATCCTGGATTCCAAAGAACGTTCACCCATTGTAAATCATCACTGACAAAATGGGATTTACACGGGGAAAATATTCATTGAGTTTCTGAATGCGAAGGAAAAGGAGAAAAAAACGATTCACCAGTGATTTAGTATATAAAATCGTAAAATTAAATTGTATAATTTTAATATCTTCCTCACAGTCAGAAGTCACTTCGGCTAGATGGGAAGAAGTTACTTTCATTGATCAACTTTAAAACTAACATTCAACAAAGGAAAAAAAACAAAAAAACATGTATTTGGGTAAAGCACTTTTGTTTTTCCTTCTTTTAAATTGCGTGACAATGAGTTTGTCACTATCCACTTGCACCACTGTGGACATTGACCATATAAAGAAAAAAAGAGTTGAGGCGATCCGGGGACAAATTCTGAGCAAACTTCGATTGACAAGCCCGCCGCCTCAGGCAGTGGATCCGAACCAGGTTACCTCCCAAGTGTTGGCCCTGTATAACAGTACGAAGGAACTGTTAGAGGAGTTGGGGAGGGACCGACAGCAAAGTTGTGGCCAGGATAACACGGAGACCGAATACTATGCCAAAGAGATATATAAATTCAACATGATCCAGGGATCTCCGGAGAACAGTAAGTAGTGTTTGTATGTTCATTTGTTATATTTTAACCGGTTCCATGTCAAATATTTATTCAATGTATTATCTGATTGGTTGATACTGTCACCTTAACTAACGGGGGAATGCTGGAAAAACAACTTTGCGGTATGACGCGGTACTATGCGAACACACGCTGGTGGCCAGCGTACACGGTTCATAAATGTGTATCTGGTCGAAGCCAATGAATGAGAATGCGTGTAAACAGAAATGGTTTGAGTATGGTGTGACACCGTTTTACCACTTTTCCGCCTTAACCCTTTAACCTCAAATCCCAGATTGCATTCGCAATGGACTGTAGAGCTGTCTTCCGTGTAAAAATTAAAAGACAAATTATGTGGTTATGTGGTTGTGGTTGTTTACACTGTAATAGACCCAGCTCTAAAAAGGTTGACCATCAAGTTTCTTTCCTTTATGACTTTACTGTGAGGTAGTGTTGATTAGGTCTACTTCTTTGCCTGTTGAATAAATCAGGGGCCTGTTGATTTCTTGGTGTTACGTAAGAAGCCTGTTGCCAATGCGCTGTCAGTCATCCCACTCTGGGTATCCTCCAGCCCTTGCAGCCGTGTAGCACAATGAAACCTGACTATGGCAAATTATAATCTTGGTGAAACCTAGGCCTTTTTCCGCACACCTGAAGACACAAACCCGACCAGTTGGAAATCCATCTGAAACCACAGGATATGGTGGAAAGGCACCTCTTCATCCTGTCATTTTCCATGGATTAATCCCCCCCCCCCCCCCCCACCACCTCTCTCTCTCTGAATGCAAGCAGCACAATCAGGCTTCGATTAAGCACAAGCTAGATCTGCTGGAGAGAGATGCTGTAAAAAATGGGAGGGAGAGGAAATGTTAACAAATTAGACTAATGAAAGAACCTCCTCGTCTGGCACAGTGGAGAATTTCCTCCATCCACGTGACAGAAGAGTTGGCTAGAATTCGGGACGCAGAAGGAGCTAGCGTTGAGAAACGGTGGTGTCTTGCCCCAGTGGACGGAGCAAGGAAGACAGAGCAAAGCAAACAGAGCTATTGGAGTGAGAGAGCAGCATTACATCACACTGCAACGCAGGAGCTGCCAGTCCACAGAATGAGCGGACAAGCAGAGGCATTCCATCGGAACCATTTTATTGGACTCACCACTCTCCTTGATTGGTGTACTCTGCCAGTCACTTTTTCCTCTAACAAACGAACTAGCTCCAAAAGGCATTTCTAGAAGAAAATCTATGTTTGCGTTTTAGAGCCATGTGTTTATTCCTCTTATGTTTTATTGCCACCATTTAAATTTCACTTACTGCTTTACAACTGTTGCTGAACCTCAAATATACACCATCAAGAGAAGAAAGGGCAGTATTTTAGTTGTTGGCTGTGTTCTGACATCGCTCTGCTGCTGTATTGAGTTTAACAAGTCTACTCAGCAGGAGAGCTACAATGTTCAGTTATCAACACCAGAGGATCAAACCTTATACAAAACAGCTTTGGTCGTGTGGTTCTACAAAGAAACAGTCCACCAGAGTGCTTTTTAAAAGTGCTTTTGTGTGGTCTTATCAGCCTTACTTACTCATTTTGAGGCAAGATGAAGCCCAGCATGATGGTGTGAAAGGCCTGGGAGCAGATGTGAGGATGATAGAGCCAGGGCTGTAGCATCAACAGACTTGCATCATGGTGCTCCTTTGAAATCAGCAGGTGCTTCATGCTAGCAGGGGCTAACTGGGTATGCATATGAATCCTTTCTCACAGATCTGTTAGGGGTCACCGCCAGTGCTTCTGAGAATCAGAGTACACTTTTGCAGCAACCCTGGTTTAGTCTTGAGCAAAAATGTAAAAGCACCTTTAGAATATTCGCCTCTATCTGCACCTCTACCTACTAAATTGTATTCAAAGAGCCAACTGTTTTCCAATGGTATTAAATAAAATGAGGGTTTCAGTAACAGCCTCTTACAGAAGGTCTACCATTTTTTAAATGAAAATTCTTCAATGAACTTATACTGAGGGGTCCTCCTCTGTGGACATTTACTCCCACTTGAATATCTTTCATAAACATGCAGTGTAATATATAACATAGCATATCTCAACATTCAACTGCATTTTGTCTGTCATCATGCTGATATCCTGATGGATATTTACCTTCTGTCATGAAAGACAATAACTGAGTTCTTTATACAAACAATTTCCTGACGTGGGGAGTAATGCTAAATATTTTTGTATTCATGCTGAAGGGCCTCTCTTTCCCTCGGTGCTGCAGTTCTTAAGTTCCTTTTGCTGAATAGAGGAAGAAGCATTTCCTGTGACTCTTGGTTTTTGGAAGGGGCTCCAGGGTTTTTCCTTTCTATCATGTGCACTAATAAAGCCTAGTTCAAATCTCAAAGGCATTCTATGCGCTGAAATTTCTTGATGTCCAAAATCTAATAGAAGTTCTAGAGAGGATGGCTGTCCCCCCATAAAATCTTTTGCGAGAAGTAAATAAAATACATGAGGCGGTGGAAATAAAAATGACATCTGCAAAAATGGTAACAAAGGCCTCACTTAAAATAGGGAATGTGGCACTAATACAGATTTTCCACCACAGCCAAAAAACACCTTATTGTTGGTCACATCTCAAAGCTTCAAGTGAAAGTTGGTTTAATCAAAACACCTGTACTATAGACACTGCATATACAGTTTCCCTTTATATAATGAACACTGGGGTAAAACATCTATAGTATGTACACCCAGGAATTGGAGCAGAGCTCATGTGTTAAGGTTGTCTACAAACCTCTCTCAATAGAACTGCTTTGCTAATGAAACTGCCTTTCAGTTTTCTGCCCACCTTCTACAGCAGTGTTTCAGCACAGTGTGGGTTTCTGCAGGCCCTGCTTCCCTGAAGCCCTCTCAGAGGGAAATGTCAGGCCTCTGGCACCTGTGTTTACCCACAGAACCATGCCAAAAGCAGGCATGTGGAGCACAGGTTGGCCTTGGGGTTCAGACTGAGGGTGCAGTCATCACATTAGAAACAATGCCAGCTGCAAGAGGTCAGCTAAGTCCGTCATGGGTGCACTGTGCTCCTTGACAGTTTGTGGAGGGAAGGGAGGAAAGCCAGTAGCACTGCTTGGCATCTATGCATGGACAGAAATGAACCTTTTTAAAAAAATAAGGATAAAAAATAGCAAAGGGAACCTTGACCTTTGGCCAAGTTATTTCATAAAAGCCATCTAAACCTCATCATCACTGGAATTCTCTGAGACCTCTCATTAGTTTTGACAGGTGTAAAAGAAGCAGACTCGGAGAGGAAACGGAAGGGGATCACCGGTTATTTTAAAAGTCTCCTTTTATAGAATGGTTGAGTGCCTTTGGCGTCCAGCAATCATTGATTCAGCAAAGGAAGAAGGGCGGAATGGACCCGAGGACAGCAGTATTTCTGATATATGAAATATTAGAAAGCTGATGTCATCCCAAACCAAACAGAGACAGAATTCTCTGGCCCAATCCAAAGATTCTCCCTCCTGTTTTCCCTTCTTTGCTTTTGATCAAATGGAAAAAAGCGGTCTTACTTCAACAGATAACTTCATCACATTATCTCATCCAGCGCAGTCGCTTGGCTCCCATGGAGTTGATTTATTTGGGATAGCTGGAGATGGTGAGGGATGATTCATCTAGGCAAAGTAGTAGTCTCATCACATTTGTGCTCTACGCTGTAACCGCTCACTGTGGCTGACTAAAGACAACCACCCACTGCCAGCCCCAGCTCAAAACAATATCAATTTATTATTAATCTAACAACATCAACTTGCAGACAGATGCTGCTACTGGAATGTAGAGATGCCTTTTAAGATGATGATGGTGACATCACCACAGTTACTCAGCACATTTAAAATAGCATCAAAGGGCATTTCACTTAAAATGATTTACTATATACAGGTCTCATTTTTGCATTGCATAAAGGCATTTAGCAAATGCACTAATTCTGAGCAACTTACCCAGTTTACAGTTTTTACATACAATCCATTCATACTGCTGAATATTTTACTGAAGCAATGTACTGTACGTGCCCACCTGGGAATCAAAACCTACAACCTACGGACCATACTGTCCCTATACTCATTATGCCATAAACACAGGCATACTGTACAATTATTAAGCAGCTTGGAAAGGAAAATCTATTTAGCATGCTCATTACTGTACATGCCTCAAAACACTACAGTTTTTGATGTGTGGGTTTGGCCAACAGATTTTAACGGTACATATTACATTCAGGCACCTTGCTCTCAAATTTTTGCTGCAGTTGTTCAGCAGTCGACCAGCCCTAGTGCTATCACCAGCTGGCCAGCACCTGCTCTCCACATTTCCTTTGTTTACTCCAACCATTTAGGAGAGACTGACATCACAGTCAACCTGCAGGGGCCACTGGAATCGCCCGATTGTGTGGATTGTTTTGGGAGCTGCAGTGTGACATCATTCACCCGTGAGAAGCCCCCAGCTTGGCGGGACATACCAGACACGGGGAGTTGGGGCGGGGGCACCTGGCAGTGTCTGGGGTGTGGGTGGATGAGGGAGCGGGGATAGAGGTTGGACTAGTGTCAGGAGGCAGTCTGTCTGGAGAGATGAGCTTCTACAGCTCCAGAGCCCAGAACATTTGGCTCAGCGCAAGAGACTCCAGGGAAAACACAGGTGGGAGGGCTTCCTGTGAAATTCCACTGAGCTCCTGGAGGGACTTCCCCCTGCCCAGTCACCCAGTGAGTTTAAGTGCAGGGGTCTCACATGGTAGACCTTCTTTTCGAACAGCAGCTCACAGACCCCCCTCCCATCCCCAGGAAAGCTCTGTTATATCTACCATCGGGGGGTGCAGATAATATGGGAAAGTGCACAGGGAAAGAGAGATGTGGCTTATTTTAAGCTGAATAATATTTGGTTGTGCAGTTCTGAGAGGCTTTACCAACTTCTCAAGACATAGCTGTAGAGGTTTTTGAAGGAACCGGAGCTCGAGAAACATGTTGCTCAAAGTAAGTGTGTAGATTATACTGCCAAGTCAAGACCCTTGATGCAATCCGTATAGAAGAACAAATGCTGATCATTTCAATAGCTACATGTGAAAACAGTTAGTGGCCTAAGGAAATGGCCCCGATGACAATGTCTCAGCTAGTTACATGTTGCATAAGGAGTGCAGGCCAAGAAAGGTAGTTGGAAGCCTGAGGCTCTTTGTAATTTTTTAGGATGAGGTCTTTTGGATGTCAGCATCCCAGTGCTGGCACCGATACTCAAATTTGATAATAAGGGGGGAGGGGGCAGTAAATTAGTTCATGGATTTCACTCCAATTATCCCTGAAATACCCAGCACTCACAGCCATGGAACAAATTACCTTCCTTGGCAAAAATAAGCCATAATGCAAAATCCACCTAAAGCCATGGCAACAGAAAAAATGAGGTAATTGTAAAGGAAACCAAAGGCTTGATTAGAATTTCAAATCTCCTCAGAGTGGGGCTGTGATTTATTTATTTCATTAATGGGGGGGGGGGTGAGGAGGCCTTTTGCCATCTTAAATCTTAAAGATGAATAGGACAATGTTATTTGGCTTATGACAGAACCTGAAAGGTTAACCTAAAATAGACTGGAATCATTGGAAATTAGATAACAGCTATGGTACAGTAAGATGTCATTATTAGTCAGATGGGTCATGACTCAGACTAAGCTACAAAGCTCCAAGCACGCACACACATACAAACTTTTTTGCTGTCCTTACTTTTTCATCTTCACTATTTTGTGATCATCATACAAAACTACATTGATATCGCCTAAGGTACAATGGCTAAGCAAATAAATTACCAACAGCTAGGCTATAAATTTGTGTTTCCACCAAGCTCATAAAATGCTTGTCGTGTGCTTGTTTCACTCAACACAGCTTGCCTGCATGCTGCCTGTTAGAATAATAAACCATTCAATAGCTTTACGATTGAAAAAATAAAAACTTCCTCAAGCAGGGTTGTCGAAACAGGAAGCTATTTTAGAGAATCCATCTAGTTATGCAGCTCAGCTCAGCCAAATTCATTGTAGTACAATATCTGCTCTAGCCAACAGAGCCCTCTAGCCCTTTCCAATTTGCAATTCAATTTAAGGACCTGCACACTGCTCGGTGAGCCACACTCTTATGGGATATAGTGGAGGTTTTAAACCCTTTCAAGGAAGTGGACAAACAGCACCCACTGTTCTTTTTCACTACTACTGAGTGCCTAGTCAGTATTCATCCCATTTTTTGTAGTATGAGGTTCACTCCACAAGGTTCTGACCACCAGTGTTTCAGAACAAATTCTTTGCCTCAAGCACTTTGATTCAAGGTACTCTCATGTGGTTAATCCTTCTTTTAGGGTGGCTGGCCCCAAGTGACACCTAACTTATGTCCTGACATCCCCAAACACCTGTAGTAGTGTGGAGAGGACAAAAGCAGTATGCTGGCTTCCTAGGCCTGGCTTCCACAATGTTGGGACATTTGGATTTCATTTAACGACTTCAACTTGTTAACTCAGACCCATATTACTTACAGATGGTCTATGGGCTCACCTCCTTAAACTAAGTAAGTATTCTTTTCCAAAACAGAGGAAATCTGAAAGGGTGTCATGGCAGAGTAAAGCATCAACACCACACTTTCTCATGCTTTAGTGCTGATGTGTAGTTGATTTGGATAGATAGGGTAGTCTCAAAGGTTGGCGCATTGGTGGCATTGTTTATCTCTTGTCTGCTTCTTGCCTTTCAGATGATTTGCCTTATTGTCCCAAGGGCATCACATCCAAGGTGTTCCGGTTTAATGTCTCAGCCATGGAGAAGAACTCCTCAAACCTTTTCCGTGCTGAGTTTCGTGCACTGCGTGTACCCAACTCCAATGCGAAGAGGAATGAGCAGCGAATTGAACTCTATCAGGTGTGTACAGGTTTTGTTTTCCTGTTACTGTCCTGGCAAGAATGAAAAAAGGTACCAAGCGTGGGTGATTCGAGCATTATAGCATCAGCTTTCTGTATGTTTGGACATGGAAACAGGTGCAGAAAGAAACAATCATTTTGGTCTTGTAGTTCATCCTTTCCAGTCTATTATTGATCATCACACCAGGTCAGAAGTCAAATGGATTCCACATTCATGTGCTCCTGAACTTTACAGTTTTAATCAGGACCATCAGAAATATCAAACTGTCAAAAATGGCAATGTTCTTTTCTCAATTTTCAGTATAAAAAAAGAGTACAAAGACATTTCCACTTACTCAAAAGAAACCAAAGGATCAATTTGCTTCACTGCCCCATTTTCATCCTTCTCCTTCCACTCTACACTGAACTCTGACAGACATTGTAACCCAATCTATGGGCAGCTTCAAGGTTGTAAGTATCTGCACCTGTCTGCATTTAGAGATGGTGGTGGGTGGAGGGGGGTTATGCTTGGTTTCATGGTAAATCCCCTGTGAGAGGACAGGAGCCACGATCAGATTCCATCATTTCCTGCAGGGGAGACGAGCGTCTCCGGACTGCATACCGTCACTCTGGCAGGCTATGCCAGACCCGGGCTCAACCTGTCAGGAACCAAAGACTGTTTCCAGGAGTGCAGCAAAGAGATAGAGACAGGGTCAGCGGTGGGGAGAGCAAACTGAGCCACTCACCCCCACACGTACGTTGGGACCCGATTGGCAAGGTATCCTTTTGGCCACTCTTTGTCCCACAGGAAGTCAGATTAGACATTGACATTGTTCAGGAACCTGGTTATCCAGGCCCCTTGGGTTATCGGGGCACCCTCCCAGTATAAGGGGCCCATGGGGATATGGGTGTATTTTTTTTTTTTTTTTTTGGCAATAGTATGGACTGAAGAAATGTAGTCCCTCAACTATGTAGATTGCGGTTTCTATACCTCAGTCAACAGTAGTAGTTAGTTGACTGTTAAAAGCAGTCTCGATTTCCCTAACATTGAGTACCACCAACAGTTCATAAGAACAAGGGAATTATCCCAAACATAATTCAGACATTCTGAATTATTAACTACAATTATAGATTGGAGATTTGGAGATTTCAGGTAAGGTTTTATCAAGAAACACAGAGCTCACAGGAGCATATAAAGTGCTTCTCCAAGATCCAAGACTGTGAACTCAGCAGCTGAGAGGCATTTGTAGCTTGACAGTTCTTATTGGCAGCAAGGAAACACTGGGAGAAGAGGAATATCAACAGGAGGTGTCATTTTTTCCATGGAGTGAACATGCTTGGCCTGGGGCATCCTGATTCAGGCAGCTGCAGAGGCAGACTGGAGTGTTCACCAGGGTCACTGCCTTTTGTCTGATTGGCAGATCGTCAGGAAGGAGGAGCATATTGCCAAGCAGCGCTACATTGGAGGCAAGAACGTCCTGACTAAGGGAACGCAGGAATGGGTCTCTTTCGACGTGACAGAAACAGTGAGGGAGTGGCTAATGTACCGAGGTGAGTGAGGCATGACCATACAATAATTCCTGTCTCCTGTTTCCGGAAAACCATTTGATGTCATCTACACAGAGAGAAGGTTGAAAGAGCTTACAGACAAGCTCCTTCTTTCTCATTGAGGGAGGGCAGAAAAGCTTGATGCTGAGGGCTCTTCTCTCCTCAGAGACCAATCTGGGCCTGGAGATCAGCGTGCACTGTCCCTGCCACACCTTCAACTCCAACGGAGATATCATAGAGAATGTCAACGAAGTGCTTGAGGCCAAGTTCAAAGGTGAGACAAATCATGAAACACAGCATAATGAGGGGTCTCAAGTTTAAGAGTGAAGCAAACACTTTGTATTCATACTGCCTTTGGATTCATATAGCCTTTTATTCCTTTTTTCTAATTAGGATTTTTAAAAGCTTCTAAAAGTACATGCGTTAAAAGTTAATATTTACAGTGAAGTTTCTTGCAATCCTGTAAATATATCCACAGAGGGTTTGAAAAGCATGCATATTTAGTGATTTCCTTCCCTGGGAATGATCTCTATTCATGGGAAAGCTCTCTGGCTGGTATCTCACTTAGCGCCGGGCCTCTTGGCCCTCGGGCCTCAGAATGGGGAACACTGCCCCGACCAGGCACGACAGGCGGAATGTGCTGTTGCAGGCGCACAGATGCTTGGCCCCAAATTAAAGAGGGGCGTCCATATCCACCCGCATCATCCCTCACGGGACACCCGCTGCTTTTGCCATCAGCAGCAGATTGGATGAGCAGAAGGAAGGCGGAGGGAGGGGGGGGAGAGAGGGGGCAGCTGAGCACCCTGGAGAAACGGGTAGCCGCAGGCAGCAGTGACACTGGAGACAGCCATTCTTGTGATGTTGAAGTTAAGCGATCGTGTGCTTGCAGAAAAGTCGTGAATGTTTTAGCGGGAACCTGACCGGACGGTCTCGTCTTTCTCCTCCAGGGATGGAGGGGGACTATGATGAACAGTACCTGGGACGAATGAAGAAACAGAAGGAATTTCCGCACCTCATACTCATGATGTTGCCGCCCCATCGCTTGGACGCCCAGACATCGTCTCGCCGGCGGAAGCGGGCACTGGACACCAACTACTGCTTCACGTACGTGCACCCGTCATGATCTACAGCTCTTCAGCTCCCCAATTGTCATATGCATAACTGTAATACGACCCGACTTTCCATCTTGACGCCACTCCTTGTTCAGCCGCATACCTCACACTTCACAAATATAAATGCCAGTGCTGCTTAACATACATTCTTAAGTAGTGGAAACAGCATGCGTTAAAACTCCTGGCAGGATGTCTTGAAGAATATTATCCGCTTCAGTTATAATCCTGCTGTACAGTCAAGTTCCACTAGCAAAAATATCTAGGGTCTCTCTGGAGAAAAGGGCTTTTTTCTTCAATCTCTCCAGAGTAAAGTGCCAGCTGAAAGATTAAGTATCTTCTCACCACTATCAGATGGTGCAAACATAGCAAAGGCGTATTCAGCCCCATGCAAGTCCAGATCTGTCCCTTTATTCAACTTCTGAAATCCTTCCTCTGGAGAGGGTGTTAAGCTTCACGATGCATTGATCCCTAAGTCACCTCAACAAACAGGCAACAGTAGACACCTGGTAGGACTCCAAGAATCTGTGAAAACCATGTAGGTACCAGTGGAATTTCAGAAATTCTTAAGTCTCATCTGGAGTTGGAATTCAGGAGCATATTAAATTTGAAAAGGACAAGGCACACACAATCAGAGTCTGAGAATAATGTTGCTTGCTTCTTTCCATTGACAGTAATTATGAAGAGAACTGCTGTGTGCGCCCTCTATACATTGACTTCCGCCAGGACCTGGGCTGGAGGTGGATCCACGAACCCAAGGGCTACTATGCCAACTTCTGCTCCGGGCCCTGCCCATACCTACGCAGTGCTGACACCACACACAGCTCGGTGAGAACAACCAGCAGCCTTGTCCCAGGGTCATACACCTGGACCACTCTTTGTAGCCACTATCCATATCAGAATTTAACATGGGCTGTTCCATTGAAAACTGAAAAAATCTATTTGAAAACAACATTGGATGGATGATACTCTGCATGTTAAAAATTCTACAATGTTTTTGTCAATAGCGGATTCTGGTGAAAGGTGGAACCTGGTGAATGTTATGGAATTTTAGATTTTATAATCTTTGGAAATATGAAGTGTATTAGTTCAGTAAAACAAACATCCATTTCTGTCATACAGAAATGCAAACAGAATTGCTGATAAATGATTAAAAGGGCTTCCACCTTGACGGATGCTTGTCTATCTCCCTCACAGCTGCTGAGCCTCTATAACACCCTGAACCCCACGGCCTCCGCTTCCCCCTGCTGCGTCCCTCAGGACCTGGAGCCTCTGACCATCCTCTACTACGTGGGACGGAACCCCAAGGTGGAGCAGCTCTCGAACATGATCGTCAAATCCTGCAAGTGCAGCTGAGCCCGAGGCGTCGGCCTGACAGAGTGACCTGGCAGAGGGGACGTGCTGATGGGGGACCGGGCCCCAGCCAACCTCCCACCCCCCCACGAAGAAGAATACCTCTGTCCACCTCTTAGCCTCTCAGCCAGTCGGCCCGCCTCACACCAGGGACCCACATGAAAGCGACGAGGCCTGCCCACTCTGCCCACACACCAACTGCGTGCCCAGACAGCTCGGCTTTAAAAACACCACTCTAAAAAAATCCATCTTAGTGTGAGGACATGCTCCGGAACCACAGACCTCTACACGTTTTTTTCTCTTTTTTCAACGTTTTGTTTTTGTTTCTGTTGTTTGTTCCCAAGTTCCAAGTGTTTTTTTCAGCAATTTTTTCAGCATTTTGAACTGGTTCTTTTGCTTGATAATCCTGGGCATTTCAGATAGACCTCTGTTTCTCTTAAAAAAGACATATAAAAGCTTTCTTAGCACAAGCAGTAGGGGAACTGCTGGCTCAAAGCTGCAGTCAAAATAAAGAAGAATCTGAAAAATGCCTGCTGGATTTAAAGTGAAATAAACATAAAAGGGCACTGTATGGCCAAAGCTACAGCAACAAACCCTTTTTTTGGGAATGCCCACTTCTAAAGCCTTGATGTACCAGAAAGCGTACAGAGGAGGCTCTCCATGCTGGAAACTCGCGCTGGGCGCATCACAGTACCCAACACTGTTTATCTAGGAGATATGCTGACGGATTCAAATAGTCTTAGGAAAAATACAACATGCTGGAAAAGAACTTTACTTTTAAAATAATATTTTAATTGTTACATTTTACCTCTGTTCCACAACAGAATTTTAGGGACGTTTTCATTCATAAATGAAGCCGACATTTTGTTGCAAAAAGATTAATAATGTATGTCACTAAGTGATCATTTCACTAAATCACAAACTGTTAATATTGTTATTTCTGTTACTCCTGAAACACTTTTTATATTAAAAAAGGTCTTGGACAAAAAATGTTTTTTATGCATTTTGGGCAAACCCAAATGGCAGTTGGAAATTCCCCTTTTGAAATGTACAGTAATACGAATTTCACTCATGCTGTAAGGTGTACTGTAAATGGATAAATATGATAGAATTGTTTCCAGTTGCTGTCTTAATGTTGCATATCTTGCTGCCCCGAGGTCAGTGCTCACATAACTACTGATAGCGATAACTAAATCTTAAAAAAACAAAAAAAACATTTGAATTTGCATATACAAATGATAAATACTATAGAAAACCTGTCTAGGAAATATGTTGTGTCTTGTACATTTTTCTGAATTCAGCTTTTTAATGCATCGTTTATCAAACATTCGTATCAGTTTTAAGTATGGAGCAGTGCCTGAATAGGATGGCTTATGGGGTCAAGGGTACTGTAACTCTAGTCTGTTGCTAAGGCAATCCATTACCCATAATTATTATTCCTGAGTGCCAAGTAGAGACGCAGAGGGTACTATTCACACAAGATTTGGCATGGTTCAGCTAGGGACTGAGCTCCCAACTTCCTTAGGTCTGGATGCCATTTTCAAAGCATATTCACACTTTTCAAGGCATTCTGACACAAGAAAAGCAACCGTAGAGAATTCTCATTTTTAGCTCTGTGTACTTTATATTATCTTAAAAGTAAGTGATGAAATATCCAAGGAAAACAAAATCTCAGAAACCACTTTATTACTGTACTTCCCAAATGAATGCTACAGGAGTCCTGATTAGTTAAATGTATTTATAATTTAAGGATAAAAAAACACTATTTATACATACAGCACACACTGACCTGATTAAAACATGTACATTCTTTTTTTTTAATTGCTTGCGAAATTATGATACGAAGTGGTACACTAACAACCTTAGATGAGATGGCAACAATATTTGCATGTACAGCATGTTGTGTTGTGGGTCAATCAGTGAGGATTCTGGGAAATTGCAACTATCAGGGCTGTAGTTCCAATGGGATTACTCAATTTCTGAGCAGCTCATAATCTCTTGAACATGCATATTACATGTGTATTTTCTTGACACTGCCCTTTCTTTAGTGACAACCTTTAAATTCAGTAGTCTGACCCTGGGCAAGTAATTGATGACAATGGTTTTAGGTCTACATCTCAGATGTTTTTGAAACCAATCAGGAAATTACATGCAGAGATTTCAGAAGCTTCTGGCTAATGATGGGGAATTATCTTCTCACTGGTTTACCCATCAATAACATACCTTTTAAAAATATATAGTTTCCATGACATTACAAAAAGCATTCACTACAAACAAAGTCAAAGTCAAACTTCAAGTTCGAAATGATTGCTTGGTCACAACGTTTTTCAAGTATTCATTTTTAGGAGTAGTAGAAAGCACATGTCACACAAAGCAAATCAAAGGCATAAAACCATGCTTTTCCAATTACAAGCACTGAACATTACATAGTAAACATATTAATCAAAATGAAAATAGTTCCAGGGTTTATTGCAGCCATTGTGTCCCGTGGTGCCCAGGCAAAAGCTTGGAAAAAACAATAGGCACCTTTCTTTGTTATATATGTATATATATTACATACACTGTAGCCATAGACAGAAAAAACATTCTTAAAACTTGGGACTACATATTCTAATAGTGTTTATAAATCCTTGTTAAAGAACGCCCAGGGAAGATGACAGTATGAAATACATGTCGGCAACTGCCGGTGTAGCATGACATAATAAGTAAGAGTGCTCTATTGTGTTCCGAAAACTCACTAAAAAATTTCCTTCAGTTTTTTGCTTCTTAACTGAAAATGAAATTGGCATAGGCGGGACATATTTCTGAAATGATCACTATTAGTTTGTGGCCAGCGGACATTGGCTAAATAGCATTGACGCCAACAAGCTGTACTTTAATACAGACTATTATATCTGCAGTTTTTAAAGCCTCAGGAAATAATCTGTGTATTGGGATAATAAGATGTGGCAAACAATGTATACCTCCAGATGAGACACTCTGTATGTTTTAAACTTGGTTTTCACCATGCTTTTTTACTTCTGCCTAACTGGTAACTGCAATATGCAGTGCTGCGGATACCCAGAATCCCTCTGCAGACGGCTGTCTGTGAGCATCTGTCAGCATGATCTTTCCACAGTGGCACTCGCATTGAGGGAAATGGGGTGGGGGGGGGGGCTGAGGAGACAGAAGGCCACCGGAAAGTCTTGGGGAGTGCAACAGAAACCAGCTCCTGTCAAGTAGAAGGATCCCGTATGCCACGGACTGCGTATCTGCACTGTGTCATAGGAGAAAGGGCGATTGGCTCAATAATAGCCTGGGGTTTCAAACGAAGAGGTTTAGTCAGCTGCTCTGCTCAGTCCATATCTGAAATGCGGTTGCATAGCAAAATTTCCACAAGGGCACCATAGCAACCTTTGAAAAAAAGCCCAACATACAAATAAGCCAAACAATGCTCACAAAAAGCGACTCTTTTGAGGTTTTGTAGGTTTTGATGAGAACACGTTGACAGTTCTTGCAATGGCTCAAACAAGACATCCCATTTGGTTTTTAAGGGCACATTCTCCTGGATTTCTGCACGTAAGGTATAGTTGTGATCTTGTCCATTCCCAGCATGCACTGCAGAGTCATGGAGCAGACTAGGTGTGGACACAAACCAGGGATCCACAGATCATTGATGCAAGCAGGCACCAAGCAGGCACCTCCCACACTCCCCTCACCTGTTTTTGGAGCCATAACTCTGGAACAGTTTGCTATACACGGAAAGACCTGGGGAGACACAATAGGACACAGTTGAGATGCTTTATGTTTGAGTTGAGGGGCTCAGATGTTTGAAGGAGGAGTCAAATGCTTTGTAGAGTGAGGGACTTCATGTAAGAGGTAATCAGCCCGTGGAATGTCTCATGCAAGTGAGAGTGTTTTTTCCATTGTTTAACCAAATACACTGGAGGCTACGAGACCTTCAGAGAAGAGTTTCTTTATAGGATGAAGTACAGAAGACTCGGCACTTATAGAGGCTATGCTCTTGAGATTTCTAAATGGAAAAACCCTAATGTCTACTGTGCTGATGCTAAAAGTTTTAAGTGCAAAGAGATTTAACTGTGACATAAAACCAACCACATTTTGAGCACAAAAAAATGTTATTAACACAATAAACATGAGTCTAGTACATTTAAGTAATAACAAAATAAATACACGCTAATACCATGTTTATGATATAATGGGCCAAGAACAGGGAGGGCCGCCTGACGTGAAAAGGCCCAAAACCACAAATCTCACATCAGCGAATTGTGAAGGTCTCCTTTACAGCGTAAACTCGTTTGCTTTGATTCTGAGGCCAAGTGAAAAGCGTGGGAGGAACCTGTCTACCGAAAGAGCTGATGGTAATAATAACTTTCTTCTGAGATACCGTCCAACAGGGCTTTCACAATAACAGCAGTGGGAGAACGCATGGGGTAGCTGTCAGGAGAAGTGTCAAGGCTGAGCGTTTCATGAAGCACTTAGCAAAGTCCCCCAAGACGGTCTCCAGACCAGCCATCTCCATCCCCAAATGAGTTTCCTGGCGTTATGCCTCCCTACAGCAACGGAGCTAATCAAGTTAGCCCCCAGGATTTTCTAAGCGGTATTATCTGAAGGAATATTCAGAATATCATTGACCTCTGCAAAATAAAGGCTTATTTAATTTAGGCTAAGTTACATCATGTATTTAGACGAGTACAGAGAGGTTGAAGTGAAGTCACACGAAAAACCATTTTTCCCTGGAATACTGCAGATGTGACACATGATCCAGGGTGTTAAAATGCAAATGGGTGCATTTCATGTTTCTCCAGTTGGAGCACACCCAGCTGAAGCCAAGAAGAAACCACCAGATCATCTTAGGACTTGCGCTGCAGATAATTTAACAAAACACAAAAACCTGTTTTCCATACTGATGAAAATCAGAGAGCCTTTGAAGGATAAAAGCTCTCGTATTTCAACAAACAATACCACTCACACAGAACTGCGACTGGTAAATGAGACTTTGAGCGTGGCCACTGGTACGGTTTTGCGTGCTCTCTCAATGTTGACTGACCAGTTTCATTCAGAAAAGAAAAGGGGAAAAACACCACAATGTACTCAAAGAGGCTTCAATCGCCAGGACTGCGGAGGATCTGGCAGAGCGATAGTTCAGGCCCCAGTAAAGGTTATTTATAATGGTACAGGTATCAGCGGCACAGCTGCCCTGTCCTTCTGTCCTCTTGCTCTTGCATGTCGTCTGGCCCCGCGCCAGGAATCCAGGAGAAGAGGAATTCCGAGTGCAGTTGGGGCTGCAGTGTTTGTGCTCCCAAACAGTGTCCTCTTTCATTCCCTCTCCGCAGACTCTGTTTATTTTGGTGCTCTTTTACACTGCAAGGCCTGATGGAGTTGGAAAAGGAAAACACCTCCCCGACTTCCAATCTGGTGACATGACTCCTGGAAACAGACCTTTTTTTTTTGTTTTCGAGCTCGGCAAAAGCAAAAAAAAAAAAAAAAAGCCTAAAATTCCTTTTTGTTCCACTTACACACCTCGACCAGAGAGTTATGCAATTAGCTGAAGAAACCCGTCGGCTGGGAAGGAAGAGAAAACGTTCAGAGAAAACAATCAGTACTGAAGGGGAGGGGGGAAAATATGATAGTAAAGTTGCATGAGAAATTAGGTCCTGAGAGATTTCTGGTTTGGGCAAAGCAACTGCCACCCATCGCCAAAATGGAAATGGTTGAAAGAGAAGACTAATTTGGCGGTTCTTTGTTTAATATTGCATTTTTAAGTCTGCAAAGCGCAAATTCACACACCCTCCTGCCAATTTTTTTTCCATAAGTAAAAAATAAGTAATAAGGCATACAAGGCCCTGGCATCTGATATGCTTTCTCTTTCGCCATCTTGTCTGTACGCCTTACGGTTTCACCCTTGCATAACTGCACTTGAATTCTAATCTCCCTGAACACAGGGACGTATTCCCGCCTCCCCTTTCAGATTCATACCACGAAAGAGAAAAGCAACTTATAGCACCGCTGGTCTTTTTGCAGCAAAGAAATACTCATAGAAACAGGTTAAAAGCCTAGAGCTGTTGCCTTTTGATGACATCGGGCACTACAACTGCACAAACACAGCATTCATCTGCTCTTAAATGGCATGCTATAAATCTACCCTCGGGTGCTTTCTTAGGAGTTCACACCCTTCCCAGACCAGGCCTGCGCACTGCGTTTCGTGCGCTAGGAGTTTTCATGAAAACGGACAGGCCCTCGCATTTCACTACTTCTTAATGGCAGCGAGGTGCCAGCGAGCGTGTGCGAGAGAGCGGCTGTGATTAACGCGTACTGACAATTGATCAGAGAGAATGCTGTCTACATGGATCTGCTGTGACTCCCTGTCAAACTCAATCAGGGCAGCCCGCTGATCTGAGCGAAGAGGGGGCACGGGGCATTTTGAAGAACGTGCAAGCTTTAATCTCCACAGAAGCTGCACAGACTTTCAAAACAAATCCCGTAAATACCGCCAACAGCAGGTTGGGCTTGAGAATTCCCCATGCATGGCTGAGCCTCGTCTGTAAAACTGTTTGATGCTGCTTTTTTCCCTCCCTCTCTCTCCTCCCAGTGCCCCCTCCACATCTGTCCCGTCAACCGAAATAGGCCCCATACCCGCCCGCCCCCCCCCCCACCCCCCAACCACCAACACCCACACAAAATGATGGACGAAATGAATTTATGAAATTCACAAGCCATTCCATGTGTATCAGCTTCCAGTTATTGATGGGTTTATAAAACCTTTGTAGAGGAAAGCCAATCTTTATTCTCCCGCTATGAAACTGAAAAAAAGTTTATGGAAACTTCACGTTCTGCTGCAGCGATAGACACAGAAGTGTTGCACAACAGTGCCTGTTGACCAATTCCGCTGCAATTGGAGGGTTGTGCTTGGTTTCAGCGGGCATGCCTTTGCGAGACGCTCCAATGATGAACGGCGTGAAGCACAAACATATAGAAGTTTGGAAAAGTCTATAGCGATTTCCCTGATCAGACTAACAGATGTGTAGCAAAAAAAGACTTAATATCACTGTTACTGCAATAAAATCAACAGGTCCTCCAGTGCCATTCTTGGGCTTCAGGATGGAAAGTGTTGTGCAACCCCAGGATGAGAAGTCATGCAAGACATCCAGGCTGGTGTAACAAATGGGAAAAAATACTATTAAACAGGCAATGATGAAAACAAACAGGCTAGAACCTTCCTTGATTACAGATATTAGTAGTTGTTTTTTGTAGACTTACTGAAATGAATAGGCTGAAATATATTTAAAAAATAATATATACAGCAGAACTTCTTAATACTTAATACTTCTTAATACTTTCAGAAAAATACAAAAAACAGTAATATCTGTAATGAATGAAGGTTCTTGCCTCTGTCACAGATCTAGCATATAATGGTAAGTCATTAATACTGTTTAAATATTCATTTATTTCATTTAGCCTTCAAAAACTGTCTGGACTATGCACTAGTCCAGCAGAGGGCTACACCATTTTGCTGGCTTTTATCACTAGCATATAAAGCATAATGTTTGTTCAGTACTTCTTGTATTCATTAGCTTGTTAGCAGCATAGTTATATCCTAAATACACTGGTTTATAAAAGTAAGATGTAGGCTACTGTGTGCTGCCAACATTCAAGGTAACTTGAATTAAAATAAGAAATTAGCATATCAGTTCCTCAGAGTTTACTAGCTAGCTAGATTTAATATTGTAGAATGTCTTTGCGGTAAACTGCATGTTGTTTAGATTAGGATATAGCCAACGGAATATACAATGTTTAATTCCCACAACTTGAGACCATTTTTAGTTTTATTATGTCGTCCTGAGAAAAAACAAACACAAGGGGCATCTTAATCGGCAGGTCAAATGTTTTACTTCTATTTGGCTTCAGAAAAACATGCTTTGCGAAATATTGTAAAAGCACCAAACCAGTGATAACACACAAGCTTCACACCAACCGGTATCCTTCAATGCAAACTATAAGAAATATTAAGGGTATGTATTTAAAATGTGTACTGCCTATAGTTAGAAATGTTACTGTCTAAGTTAAAATGCAAGTGGACGTCCCATCTACCCTCGGTCCACAATCTCACCAGCCCCCCCCGAGCCATAAAAAAACTCCTAGGAGAAACACTGAATGAGTAGAAGATAATAGATTTGTGACAGGTGCCGTTTGTTTTCTAGCTTGATAAAAGTTTATGTGAGGCTTGTGGTTGATCTTAAACTTTGTTCCTATGGTTACTCTATAGCGCTTTCCTAAACACATTCTACTGTATATTGAGAGATTAGGAAAGATTTCCTTTATAATCACTTAAAGCACTATGTATACAGTGGCCTGGCTGTATGCTTATCTTGGCACAAGTTCTAGCATGATGTGTTTTCACTGATGGGTTACTTGCTAGTTTGTAAAGATACACTTATTCCTGCAGATCACACAGTATGCAATATTGTAATACTGTGTTATTGATGGGACTCTTGCCATGATGTCACTTTCTCTGAATAAGAGCATCAATAATTTTACGTGTGTATTTACTTAAAAGATTATACGTTTCAGTAGCCATGAGTAGGAAATATTTTATATTACTTTCATATTTTTACTTTTTTATTAACCCATATGCTTTGAATCACAAAGTCAACTATTGCTTCTTGTCACTAGATGACTGCACAAATGATGTGGTAATGCAGACAGTAGACACCAAACTGAACAGGAGAGCAACTGTTGAGCACTCAGGAGGCCAACTACAACTATTCTCTGGGTCACCCTATGGCCTGCCGTGGATTACACTGTGGGACTCTTTATTCAGCGAGACACAACTGAAAGAACATGTGCAACTGTAGCAACAGTAGGCCAACGTTTAGATCCCCTTGCAAAAGAGATCTCAGTGCAGTACTCGTGGTTAGGTTAAATAAGGTCAAACAAGAGGATTTAAACAATGTCAATGAAGTTAAAGTGCGCACTTCAATCTTTCAATTGAGGGTTTCAGTGTAGGAATTGTAGCCATTTTATAAACAGTTCCCACAATTTTAGGGGATCAAATGGACAACTCGCCGCTCAAATGTTTCTTAGACAGATGTGTCAGGTTTCATTATTAGTTCATGCATAAAAGAGTGAGCAAAGGGTCTAGAGTTGATTCTAGTTTCAGTTTGGGTTAATTTGTCCAATTACTTTTGGTCCCCTAAAGTTGGGGGGACTGTGTATAAAAGGAATTTAATTCCTACTTGGTTCACCTAATATGGATGTAAAAACATTAGAAAAACAAGCAGGCATTTCGACCATCCATGGTTTTAACACCAAGTGCTACTGGACTGCTTCTCGATCATTTAAATATTGTATTTTTTTTTTACATTTAGTTCACACAGCCAGATTGGAGATGAATCCACAAGATGAAATATGCTCCAGGAGCAACTCCTCAACAAAGCGGAAGAACATGCACTTTTTAATATGGAATCTTCTACAGTGACCATGGTGGGACGGCTCATGAAAATAAAAGGATTGATCATATTTTGCGATATAAAAGTTTCAGGCCTGTTTTAATCATTGATAGAAAGGCGTTTCAATGTGTCATTCAAACTCAGGCAGAACAGCCAAAAAGCACATAACTTTATTAAACAAATATTCAGCCCATAAGAGAAATGCATTTTACTAACGAGTAGGGGCAACGTTTTAACAGTATAATCCCAATAATTATGTAGCACAATTACAAGGGATTATACAGGCATGACTGAAACAGGGCACACATTTGGAGGCTGAAGGGTTGATTAATTATTCAATTCCACGCTTTATTGCGAGGTGAGTGAATTTATAGAACCAGTGGGATTTAGGGCCAAGTTTCCATCTGTCGGAACAAACGACACACGTACTCTCTTACCCTTAACGCAGAATTTATCGTCTGTCTCCTGAAAAAAAGACCAGTGTTCCACGAACACAGGCACGCACAAGTATGCCAAGCCTTGAGGGCAATTTCACCTTGTCATCTGCGAGAGCCAGATCTGGAGCGTGATTCCGGGGGTTTGGGAGGGGGGGGGGGGTTGCAGCTGGCACAGGATTTGAGAGAGGCAGAGCAGCGTACACGCTGGGAAGAGCCCGCGACAGCTGAGAATGCCCGATTCGCGTCCGCCCGCCATCGGGGATTCTGATTACAACACAGATGACTATCGGGCTAAAGCCTCCGGATCCTTCTTTAGGGCCTCGGCCTCCTCTCCGCCGAGCGAGGTGGTGCGGATAAGAGCCGCCGCTAACCAGCCAGGAAAAGTAGCGCGGGGTGCAGACGGATACGGGCGTCCCTGTTACGCGGCACCCTTAAGGGCGGACGGGCGCTCCCTTTCTCAGGTTCCACTGCGGCTCAGCAGACAGTGTGGTTCAACGGCAGCTGTAAAAGCGGACGAAATACGATTCTGCATTTGTTGCGATGCCGAGAAGTTCATTCCCAGACATGGCGCTGCAGGCCTGGAGCGAGCAGGCTCACTTGTCACCTTTCAATGGAGGTAAAAATAAGAGCAGCAATGGATATCGCTTATCAAACCGAGGGAAGGAATGGTCACTATGTGTGCTGTGTGTGACCGGTGGAACTGAAACCTGTGGCTTTGGCATTGCACAGGACAACTACCTCACCCCCCCTCCACCCAAACGACTGGCGACAAGGGCACCCCAACACAGACACACAAGCTTCTGTGACGCGTGGAACACACGGCAACGGGCGACACAGAAAGACAGTAAGCAAGACAGCAGGACCCTTCTGTGAAAGGCAGGCGGTAATTAGAAGCGAGGCCCGTGTTTTGGTTTAGCGTGTGCCGCTGTGCCCCAGCGTTTTGGAGCGGCGCCGGGGGCCCACCCACCTGCTTTCCCGCAGACGGTCTCGTAGACGACATGTTGCGCGTTGGATCCAGCGCCGCTGGCGTGGGCCTCGGGAGAACACTGCCTGTAAGCAGAAACGCGATACGTGTGAGCGCTCTCTCCGCACGATGCCGACCTGCGGGGAGAGTGTCTAACCACACGCACAGAGTATGCACACGCTTGTGTCAGGAGCACATGATTAAAGGAGAGAAAAGGGCTTTGTCGTTTGGCCGAGCCCCCGTTTCTTTGCCACCGCTGGTGTGGGGTTTCCTGCTTCTGTGGACAGCTGTACTAGTGCATGTACCTGCACACACTTAATGACACCACACACACATACACACACACACACACACACACACACACACACACACACGCATAACAGTGTGCTACAGGAGTGAAGGAGAGGCACGTCTCTGGAAACCTGCAGGTGCTTGGAAAACAGCTAGAGGACACTTACACAGCAGAAACCCTGACCGACTGAAACTCACCCAGGTGGGCCAGAGTCAACTGTGAACCACTGCTATGGACTCCTGGACAAGGTCAGCTAATGGTGAGCCCCGAATGTAAAAAAAGTGACTGCTCGCAAAGCTCAGCCTATCCTGTAACTACACAGGGCAGATCTTCATCAGATCTTCCTCAGAAGTCAGATCTTCGATTAGTTCCAGGCAGAATACTGGCCCCTACACCAACAGCACTTCCAGCAGCACCTTTGTATTTCCAAAGAGGTCTCTCCACCAAAGTACAAATCACACCCACACCTACTTAGCTTGAGCCATTCTGCAGGAGAGGAGCACACAGGGGTAAGAATAATACATTTATTGCAGTACTGATTTACAGTATAATAAAGTGCGTCTTCGGGTCAAGACTGCCAAAACATCTTTAGTGGAAGTCACTCTTACAATACTATGCTAGATCAATTTCAAAATCTGTACTTTTTTCAATATCACTTTCCCATATGCTTATGTTTGACCCCAGGATAATGTTTTCACTTTTGGTACATTGTGGGGTGGGGGTATTCACTGTCCCTCTGTTTTCCCAGAATACAGCGAGTATGAAGCGTCTGGACCCAACCAAATCTTCAGCTACCTTATTTTTGAATCTCCCCTGTTAGGAATCGTTGATATTATACACTCACTTCACTGCCGAACCACTCAAACACACTGATATGCCACCCAGACAGGAGAACTCCTCCCAAAGCCAGTGGCAGTTTTCCATGCTATAAATCATCAAGCGCTATAGAAGACACAGCACCAATCATGGAGTTACACATCTCACTGACAACTGCTAACCTGTAGGAATCTGTTGAGTAGCCTACACTGACTGAGCCCCTTTCAATGTCTTCCTTCCTACAAAATCCAGCAACAGACTGATAAAAGTAAGCAGATATCATGCTCGGTGTGTGAATTCATATACCTGCAGGCCCAAAGCCAAGTCTGGGCAAAAGGTCAGGAATCGGGGAATCTGTATTTAGAAAGAGACAAGCTCCGGCTGTACTAACACTGTTTTGTAGGTGTCTCACTATTTCAAGCAGTGTGGAAATTGCCACACAGACCGTTCCCAGTGGCCATGGTTTACGCTCTCTTCATCCCGTCTCCACATCTCAATTTTCCTTGTGAGGTTTGGTGGTGAGCTTAGCGAAAAGTACAGTACATGAGGATCCCTGGCGCTTGGGTGTTTTCAGAGCTCATGGAAACACAAGCGATCCCCCCAGGGAAATGATAGGGTACGGCATTAATTTGAGCGAGCATAAATCTCCTTCTCCAGTTGATATTCGTAATTATTGTTATTGGTTTTCTTTATGATGGGTGGCACAACCCAGCAGCAAAGTCCCCTGGAATCCGCAGTAGACGGCACTGGCACAGAGCAGCCATCTGATTGCTGCAGACACCACACAGCATGAGAAGATAAGAGAAAATAACTGCTCTTAAACTTATGGACTAAGCTGCACCATTGGTAAGGAGCAGAGAAAAACGAATGGGGCAAAACCGATACCCTCATTGTCATACGAGACGATGGCAATGATTCAGACGGAGCTCTTATGGGTTAGGAATTCTGTTTTCAAGACCAAAAAATGAGAAGCCTGAAGGTTAGTCACTTAAGAGGGGTTCACACTGCCCAGCTTCTGGTTTAGGCTCTGGTCCTCTTCCATCAGGACTACTGCATATCCAGAACATGGCTGACCTCCTGGTGTACATCATCTCAAAACAGCTGCACGGTCAGCCCTCTGCACTGGCCTCCACTGGCTGTAACCTCTTGCATTAATTTTATAACCTTGGCCTTACCGTATGCCAACAGCCTTCCGAGGGGACCGGCCCTTCAGAACAAAAACAGACTGGAGACCAACCTCTCTGGACTGAAAACTCAGCTTCTCTACCGGACTTTCACCAAACCCTAAAACCAGATTATGCGCAACTGCTCCACTTCTTCCACAGCCTGTGGTTCTCAGCAGTTTAATATAGTTTAGTCTAACTTGGGTCTGTTCTTGTTTGTATAGCTTAGTTTAACAGGGTAGGTGACAAGTTGCCAACTGAGTCGGCACTTCTTGCACTTGCCGTCTTCTCTTACGACCATACTTTCCACCTCTAGTGAATAACTCTACTTCGGTGCCTGATCTTTGCACTTACGTTTGATTTCTAAGTCACTCTGGGTAAGAGTGCGTGCTAAATGCCAGGAAAGTAATTTTCTGTAAAAATTACGACTGTTTCAGGCTCAGAGAGGCACAATACTCCTTTATCTCAAGGCAAAGCCTTCGAATGAGGAAAAAAAGACTTAGATGCTATACAGACTGGGAAGACTAAGATGCTATACATTAACTCTGTATTTTTAATGCAAACAGTAAATAAAGCTTCTCCGTAATTAACCTCCCAGCCTGGTACAGCAGCTTGCCAAAGAAGCATTACGAAGAAGATATTACATAATGAGGGCATACAGGGTTCCCTTGTAGGAGTCGCACAGTTTATCCTTTCAAACCATTACACAGTTCCTGGGGAACATTTTACAACAGGCAGTCACCCAATAACGGCAGAAAGGGAGCATTCCACCTTCATGGCTAACTGGCAGATGCACTCAAGGATGGCCGCTGATGTCATTACGGGACGTAAATCCCGAGATGTTATCGGGAGTGTGGCAGACACAGCAGCGATAGGAGAGTCAACCAGTACAAAGTGCAGTCAAAAAGACATCAGTCTAAATAATGGGCCAAAACACCATTTTCATTACATGTCCATAAGGCTGCTTAAGAGCTAGATTTAAAAAAATGGCAATGATCCTGCCTTTTCAGAAATCACCGCGTAGAGAATTTAACAACATAATTAGCATGGTTGAAGGCAGTTGTACACACACGTGTTTGTATGCTTAATACACCTCATACACCTGGGGTAGATTACGGATTCCTCTGTCCAAACTCATCAACTGGGCTCTAGCTCTTAGTGCTGGCTTTATTTGATCGGCAGAAAAAAAAAGCAAAAGATTTAGACATTTTATAGTGTTGCAGTAATTGTCACGCTATTAGAAATGCGATACTTGAACCTTAGTTGCCTGAGTTTCAACTGTAAGAAGAACTTGCCAGCCCTTAACAAATTCAATGAGAAACATGTTCATTTGTTTGTCTTACAAAGTGCTTCTTCTAAATCTGTAACTTAAGTCATCTTAAATGCAAGACCTCACAACTCCTTCCACTGGAGGCTATAGAGGGGCACCGCTGTAGGTCCTGTGCTATGCACAGTACAGTAAGCGATCATTCTAAATGTGCCAGAACAAGCCTTCTGTATGTCTGTTCTGTGCACACTGGAGCAGTTTGTATGCAGACTTTTCCACTCCTCTTTAACACTGAACTTTTATTAAGAGTAAATGTGTTTCTGTGATGTATAGTTTACTGACAAATATAGTGAGTTAAATCATTTATTTTCTTTCCCATCAGCTCCTATTCATATCAACTTTCCTTTTGCCCTAATATGACATTAATAACACCGATTATGGTTGAAATATAAACCCCACCACTTCCACAAGATAGTGAACAAGACTCGGGGTGGATACCGAGGCCTGTAATGTCAACATGGGAGTAAGCAAACACTGTGGTGCACACCACTTGACAATTTGCTGCCAGAACTGCCAATACATAGGGGAAGGATCCACTCATGACTGACAAAAGTCATGGTGCACGGTGTTGCTTCAATGGACTGAATCAGAGGTAAACGTGTGATGACATGCACTGCAGTGAGGATAGAGATAACAAGCATCACTGCTTATTAACAGCTCGCTGCCTGAGAAGTGTTCTCGCCCTTGGCATGGCATCAAGTATGTACAAGATCGTCATTTTATTTTGTAGAAATATTAACATTTTTGGTTTTGTTTATTTTAAGACTAATAATATTGGTAGTTGTTTTTTTGGCCATGACAGATAACACGACAGTAGATTGGTGGCACATTTCATTGTAGAAGGCTTTTCAATAGCATGTATGTATATGTATACGTATATGCTGCCTGTGCAACTGCTATGTAGCGACTTTCATGTTAGGATGTGACAATTAAAATACGGAAAAATCCAGCAAATGCGAACGTGTACTGTAGGCAGAGAGGAGGAAGGTGTAAATTGCGCAAACGGACGAGGAGGTTTTGTGTGAGGGAAAGGTCAGGCGGGCGGAGAAGACTTTTCTCAGAGAAAGAGGGTCTGGGATACAGAGTGTCGGACAATAAGAGAGGAATGTCTCCCACATAATGGAGAGGTCTGACTCTTCCACCACTGGCCCCTGTTGAGAAAGCCTGGACGGCGCTGTCTGCTGACGCTCCATTGGGCAGGATGCGAGCAGCACAAAGGGGCTGATGGGAAAATGGCGAAAGGTTCAACCTTCAGTTCAAGATGGATGCTCATTTAGACCCTAAAAATGACAGACAATCAACCCTAAAGTGTTAGCCTTTTCCCTGGTTTGAGAGGGGGGGGAGGGGTCAGGAGAAAATATATTGTAGTCTCTTTGCGAAATTGAAACAATTATCACACATGGGGTAACTGCTGTTGGCCTGCAAAAAATTAATGAGACAGAATGTCCAATTGGAACAAATACTGATGAGCTCGTTCAATCAGTGGAAGCAATGAAGCAAAGTGTCCTTGTGACCCTGACTTCGGATTGGCTGAAGGCATAGTAACAGGTTCCAGGAATCTCTTTGAAGCCCCAATCTTCCTTCCAAATAGAGAACAGCCTTGGCTATAAGGATGAATTAAACCTGTTGTCTTTCTTCTGCTCATTTCCCTTTCTGACCCACATCAGTGACAATGCACAGTGGGGACTTCTCCTTGCACGGTAAGTAGTTCAACTACACATACACGTACAGGACACATTCAAATAAAACACAGCAACAACAAAAAACAACTGTACTCTTTTATCATCGAAGCATATGATAAATGTTTTGATAGAAGCAGGCAAGGCCAACACATGTTTAAGATTGTAAATCTAAATTGCATTTCTGGAGACAGAGGTCAGTTGTTTGGAGCAGGTCTGAGGATGAACAGGAAGTGTCCTCAGCCTTTAAACCAGACAGCACTCAGTCATATTGCAAAACCATACCAGGGCTCTAAAGAGGCTATGGACACAACACGTGGCAGAACAGCATCATAATACGACCGATGCTAGTCTATTATTCCACCTTCAGTGAACAGTCATCCTTTCTTTCAGACAGATCTCAACTCCTCTCTCTCTCTCCGGTTCCACCAGCATATTTTTGGTCTTTCAATTTTTCAGTTTTTCCCACACTCTCCCCTGTCATACAGGGCTGGCCACAAAAATGCAGGACAGTGTGGAGGGAGGGAGGGAGTGAGAGTGAGAGAGCGAGACAGAGGGGGAGAGAGAGGAAGAGAGAGAGGGAGAGAGAGGGGGGAGAGAGAAAGAGAGGGAGAGGGAGAGAGAGAGGGGGGGGGGGCTCTGGAATTCCGCGTGAGGAGGGTAAACACAGCGACTGCCAGGAAGGCACACACAGAGGAGCAAACACTGCACCTACCCCCACTCTGCCGACTTATTCCTGCCCCCACTCCCCACTCGCAACACACGCTCTCTCCTCTCATCTTCCCTGTGACAGAGTGCACCTCACTCCATCTACCCCCACTCTACCAGCTTATTCCTGCCCCCAATCCCCACGCCCCCCTCCCCTCTCCCAACATACGCTCTCTCCCCTCACCTTCCCTGTGACAGAGTGCACCTCACTCCATCTACCTCCACTCTACAAGCTTATTCCTGCCCCCACTGCCCACGCCCCCCTCCCCTTTCCCAACATACGCTCTCTCCCCTCACCTTCCCTGTGACAGAGTGCACCTCACTCCATCTACCCCCACTCTACCAGCTTATTCCTGCCCCCACTCCCCACGCCCCCCTCCCCTCTCCCAACATACGCTCTCTCCCCTCACCTTCCCTGTGACAGAGTGCACCTCACTCCACCTACCCCCACTCTACCAGCTTATTCCTGCCCCCACTCCCCACGCCCCCCTCCCCTCTCCCAACATACGCTCTCTCCCCTCACCTTCCCTGTGACAGAGTGCACCTCACTCCATCTACCCCCACTCTACAAGCTTATTCCTGCCCCCACTCCCCACGCCCCCCTCCCCTCTCCCAACACACGCTCTCTCCCCTCACCTTCCCCAAGACAGAGTGCACCTCACTCGCCGGCCCCAAAACGTGACCCTGCACACCGGCCACTGTCTCCGGTTTGGTAAAGCCGAAAGTCTGCTGATTAACTGGAGCCCCCACCCTTGAGCTCAGACATGAACACAAAAGCGCTGTGTGCCACAGTGTTTCCTTCGGGCAAAAAACAAAAAAAAGGGCCGTAAATGTGGGTGGTTCCTCTTGATTTCCAGCTCCATGCTAATAGATCCCACAAAAATGTTAGTGAAACGAGACTTGGTGAGTAAAGGTGGGGGCCAGCGGGCCAGCGGTGATGGGGTGATGCGCCTCACACAGAGAGAGGGAGAGAGTGAGGGGGGAGAGACTGAAGGACGGAGGGAGGGATAGAGAAATGGAGAGACAGAGAGGGTGGGAGAGAGACAGAGAGGAGGGGGAGAGAGAGAGACAGAGAGATAGAGAGCCGTTACCACTTACTGGGGGAGACTAGCCCTCCATTGAAGCCATGTGCTTTAAACAAACAACTGTTGCTATCGCTGAGGTTTGGGCAATTGTTGTGTAATTTGGCCAGATGTTCAGTAATAAAGTCATACTGCAGCGTGGGAAACAGATGGCAGTTTGAGCTCCCTCCTTTCCCCCCTACTCTCTCTCTCATTCTGTCTTTTTTCCATCCTCTTCTGCTAATCTCCAAACAAAATAACCGTTCTGCGCTTCTAAACAGGGCCCGGCAGCTGAACCGCTTTGTGTTTACTGCGGTGAGGGAGCATTGTGAGCAGCTATCCCGTATCCCCATTACAGCGACCGCCACTTCCTCTGGCCCCGACTGCGTGAGAAAAGACGCGTTCACACACCGCGCGAGGCCAGCTAGGCCGGTTCACCTGGGTTCAGTCGCGTTCACCTGGATTACACGGCATGGGCAAAAACCCCATTGAAAAACAACGGCAACTAAACAAATACACCCACCCACACCGATTAACAACCGTCCTGCGCCCGCACTGTAACAGAAACGAATACTCCCGCTGTTTCTAATCGTGTCGCAACAAAGCGGTCACGTTTCACCCGAACATATTGTACTAATTACCTTCAGTAATAGCTCTCTTCATGCCCGGTACAGCGTGATATTAGACGCTCGTAAGAGTCAGAGAAGCGGGAACAGGAGAGCAGAGGTGTAGGGGGGTGCTGGTTCTTACTTGTTCAGGCGCTGTGTTGCTGTCTTTCTGAAAAGGCCCTCCCGATGGCTGGTGGGCGGTTTGGGTGCCAGAACTGGACCCCCCCTGGTGTGAGGCTGGTTCTGCTGGGACGGGTGGGTCAGACGCGGGCCGGCTGCGGTGCTGGCCGGGGTAGGAGGACGGGGGGCCGGGGCAGGAGGGGGTGCAGTGCCCTGTGCTGCCAGGATCGCCTGCAGGGCATAGGAACAGGGCATGAGCAGGACCAACACTCCACAAAGACCCCCAAAAAACAGGCCCAGTGCCCTGTGCAGCCAGGATCGCCTGCAGGGCATAGGAACAGGGCATGAGCAGGACCAACACTCCACAAAGACCCCCAAAAAACAGGCCCAGTGCCCTGTGCTGCCAGCATCACCTGCAGGGCATAGGAACAGGGCATCAGCAGGACCAACACTCCACAAAGACCCCCAAAAAACAGGCCCAGTGCCCTGTGCAGCCAGGATCGCCTGCAGGGCATAGGAACAGGGCATGAGCAGGACCAACACTCCACAAAGACCGCAAAAAACAGGCCCAGTGCCTTGTGCTGCCAGGATCGCCTGCAGGGCATAGGAACAGGGCATGAGCAGGACCAACACTCCACAAAGACACCCAAAAAACAGGCCCAGTGCCCTGTGCTGCCAGCATCACCTGCAGGGCATAGGAACAGGGCATGAGCAGGACCAACACTCCACAAAGACACCCAAAAAACATCTGCGTTCAAACACTTCACAGAACGTGCTTACTGGGAAAGAATTAAGCACATATGCAAATTACAACTCAACTTCCCAACTGAGTGAATGTTATAGTGCATTCATACATATTCCGCATTCTACCAAAAGGATTTTCATATGAGAAATCAAAGACAACTTGACCTCTTCAGTTCAAGAGGTCAATGAACTCTCTCATGGCTCCAGGACGCAGTTCGGTAATCTAATCAAAACCAGTTCAATGGCCATTAAAAATCGCATGTTAAATAAACCAGTTCGCTGGAAATATTATGCTTACATGTACACAAGATATTGCATGTCCTGAAAAAAAAGCCACATTTGCAGTGTAAACACCATCTGCCACAGCTCGGCAGTATCATGTGTCATATTTCTGTCAGGCCTAGCTGCTTTTTACTGTATCTTTAACAGGTGATTCAAATATAAATGTATATATATTTTTTTGAAACCAAGGCTTGAGTTTCAAAAGGAGCACACATTTCTTGCTGACATCCTTACAAGGACACTGTGTAAACATAGAAGGGGGCCTTCATTCGATTTTTTTACATAAACAAGCAGCGGAACAATAGCGAGTTCATGTAAACAGATCGGTTTATATTTTGTCAGCATATTTAAGGTTAAATTTAAAAAAATAAGAACAAATTCTCCAAGCGTATTTATTTACCGCAATTTTGAACTTCAATCAAACTGACATCTCAGTACATTTTTTCTGTGGGCAACGCATCCTGTTTTCCTCTTATTATCAAGAGTCACCGACTCTTAGGGTTGTGCAAGGACAAACCCAAGTGATTTCTACACCTAAAGATGGTGACTGAACGTAATTTAACACTGCAGAAACCAAACAGAACACACAATACATTTGCTTATCAGATAAACTAAAACAGAAAATTCATCATGTTACAAGTTTGTTTGGGGAGGGGGTGGGGGTGTCCCTTGTTGTTTATAGCAAGATATGGCTAACACTGTTTTGCTTCTGCCATAATATTTAAAGGCTACTGTTCATTGATTGCTTTAGTTGGGAATGATTCACGGACATTCCTTCCACTGCCTATGTCTAAGTTATTTTCTGCGCCACTTTATATATCTATCTAAAGACCTAATCGTTTTTCAGCTTCCCAGAAATGCATTTCAAAGGGCCGGCAAGCGTGACAGAGAATATTTTAAAACAATTTATGTGTTGATAAATGAAAAGGCAAATTTCCACGTCGGAGGGTCTGTAGCTGTGCGGTAGTTGAGCAGGGCCAGGAAGGGCACCTTTCTTTGGCTGCCAAGTGGCAGCCTGCCAGGCGTGTGGAGGAGCCGCGGAGTCTGCGCCCGGTAACTCTGCTATGCTCCCTGTTCCAGTTACCGTGAGCAGACTGCACTGTGCTCCGTGTTGAAGTTACCATAGCACAGGAGAAGCACACTCAGCAAGGCCCAGCCCACTTGCTCGCACAGTTACTCACACACAATCATACACACACACACGTGCCCACAATCTGATACAGTACACTCACACTCACTCACGCAAACACACATTCATAGTCCCACACGCACGTGCACACACACGTGCGTGCCTGCACTCTCATACAGTACACCCAAACTCACTCACGCAAACACACACACACACTGATAGTCCCACACACACACACACACAAGCACAGAAACACACACTGTACACAGAAACACAGCACACATAGGGAAACGCATCGCCCACACACGTAAAGAGCAAGACGCATCACCGATACATTTCACTACACTTGGACTCTCACACCCACACATCACACATAAACACATATCATCCCACTCAGCGGGAGTATACACACTGGTTGAAATCCCTCACGAAGGACACAGAGCACAGACAGCAGTGTGGTGTGTGGGGGTTTGGCTCCGGACACTAATAACTCTCAAGCGCAGATATTAAATCACAGTACACTGTGTCCTTAAGCTGAACAACGGATCTCCGTCCTGGCACCACAAGTTCAGCTGTCATACAACTCATGAAAATAAGTGCGTGGGCGTGACATAATTTTAAAGAACCTCATAGTGTGTTTAAGCCTTAATTCTAAACAATAATAACAATACTTTGGTGTGAATGTGGGCCCCAGTGTGAATTAAGGACCCAGCACTGATACTTTAGATGGTGACAACGGCAATTTGTCTGAGAAGATAACAAAAACTAAAAAATATATATCCTTTCCTGTCTGTCCTCCCTTTTTCTTCTGCTACCTTCATAGCCTTAATTCTTAACGGGGCGGGTGGGGGAGGGGCTGAACGACACCAGACCCGCGGTCCTCGCCCGTCTCCAAGGCAGTTCCACACCTGGCTGCGAAGGCCAGGGAGAAATCCCACTGCTGCTCTTCAAACCTCCCGTGAGCAGCGAGTTCCACAGAGCAGCCGGTGACCCAGAGCTCCCCTCCGACAGCTCGACACTCCACTAGCGCCGAACACCGGCATTCAGCTCTCCCAGAGATGTGCTTTAAGAGGCCTTACAGGACTGTATAAACACAGGCTGAGCAGCTGCTACGTGACGGTGCGGCGCACGCATCACACCACTGAACGCTGAACGACCGTGAACCGATTCAGAGAGTGGTTTTCAGTGCGTTTTCACCGGGTTGGCAGTTCAATGGCCATTTTGTTCATTGTTGTTGTTCATGGTTGTTCAATATCATTCAAGCGCATTCAGGCGAAGAACCGACCCGGACAGTAATCGCAAAGGACAATTCCACAGTTCTTGTGCCGTTCAACCGAATGAATAAACACAGTTATGAATATGTGCTGCCACCCTGGGTCTAAGCTAAGAGCTAAAATGGTCTGAAAAAGTAGAATAGCAACCACACATTTTTACATAAACAAATAAAGTTGCAACCAAGTTGAATGCGCAAAAGGTAATTGCAGCGTCTGTGGGTACAAGCTCACGGTGAAGGTAGTAGAAAGAGTAAGTTGAGGGCAGACTTGGGGTTGGGGGGGGTTTAGGGTTGCTGACAGTCAGCGACTCAAGAGGCAGCCTTTCACAAACCCCGACCACGGCCTGTAAATGGCCGCTTTGTGTGAGGAGAACAACTGGTCGGTGTCTCGGCCACGTTTCAAATGATTGCGCACACCAATTAACGCGGCAGATTATTTCCTGTCGCGTATTTATCATCATCATCATCATCATCACGGCAGAGAGACGGTCAGCGTTTCTTTTGCCCGGTTACGGCGAGGAGGCCCTGGTGATTGGTGCGGCAGTGTGAACTGGTGAACTCTCCTCAATCAGGGAGCGGGGAGGGGAGGGAGCAGAGAGGTTACAGGGATCACTTTCACAGAAACTCTTGCGTAAATGCGCCATTCGGGCCAAGAAAAACATCACCTCACTTGTATTAATTAGACCCAACCTCGAGCAGAAACACTGACGTCAGCACAATCGCCATTACCGAAAAATGAATAAATGAGTGCATCCACTCGCTCAAACCCCGACAGCTCAGTCATGTCCAAGGGCAAAGCTGTGTCACTGATTGACAGTGGCCCGGGTTTTCTGACACCGGAGAGCACAAGCCCAATCCACACTGTGGTAGCTTCCAATGCTTTGAAAATGAAAAGTTGTGGGTTTCCATTTTCTCCGACAGTACCTTGGATCATTTTTCAGATTTTGTTTCAGCAAATGACAAAAATCATACACAACAACTCACTCAGTGAGCACTTTATTAGGTAGACCTGTACACTAGCTTGTTAATGCAAATACTTCCGCCAATCAGCCAATCAGGTGGCAGTAACTAAATGCATAAAAGCATGCAGACGTGGTTAAGAGGTTCATCTGTTGTTCAGACCAAATGTCAGAATGGGAACGGAATGTGATCTAAATTACTCTGATCATGGAATGATTGTTTGTGCCAGAAAGGGTGGTTTGAGTATCTCAGAAACTGCTGATCTCCTGTTATTTCCACACACAACAGACTCTAGAGTGTGCAGAGAATGGTGCGAAAAACAAAAGACATCCAGTGAGCGGCAGTTTTGCAGGCAGAAACACATTGTTAATGAGAGAGGTCAGAGGGCCTGGTCAAAGCTGACAGGAAGGTGACTAACGCAAATAACTACATATTACAACAGTGGTATGAGGAAGACACAATGTGTCAAACCTTAAGTGGATAGGCTGCAGCAGCAGAAGACCAATAAGTATAATATTGGTATAAAGTCTAATAAATACCTAATAAAGTGCTCACTGAGTGTACTGTAGATTACTTGAGGCAACTGATCACATGATTTCCAGTGAAGTTGCTCTATCAAAATTAGAGGGAAGAAAAGAGGAGAACAAAGGTCTGGGGGGTGCGCGACTTCTGGTTGTGAAAAACTATGCTTGCATTGAGTTCCCAGCAAATTCATTCTTCATAGATTCCAATTTGTTTGTGGTTTAAAGGGAGACTCCCAGAATACTTTCGCTAATGCTAACACAAGAGACATGAGCATGCAGCACTGTGTGAGCTTTTAGCCGGGAATGGGGCAATACCATTGTTTAAAATAAACAAGCAGTTGATACTGCACAGACGAAAATACAGGGGCTTCCTGACTTTTCTCAGCAGAATTAAGTTTTCCTGCCCTATACAACTCAATAGCACTCAGAAGACTGTTTACATACAAGACTTCATTTCAATAAATGCGAAAAATTTTGGGGGAGGGGGGGGGAACAAGAGCTTCTAGCATTCCGTTGAACCTCAATCAAAGGAAATCGAGATTGGAACTAAACTGTTTTTGACGCAAAAACACAATTGAAGTCCCAGGGCTTGGAGCCTGCTCAGCTGCCCTTGGCCTCTTCCAACTCTTTAAAAAAAAAGAGCATCACTGCTCACCCCATAGTGCACTTTTCAGATTTACTTTAGGATAACACTGAACAGAAAAAGCAAGAACCACTTAAGATTCCTTATCTTCGGTCCAATGGTATATACCGTAACGGAAAACACACAGGGTGCAATATCCTCATATGACATTTCAGAGCCACTTCAAACTGTATCTTGGTTCCATCAACCCTGACTTGCCCCTCTCTCCAAAGACTATCTAAGATCCCATGATTTTCAGCCACAGGCTCAGCTCAGATGTTCCTAATCTAACATGGTTCCTACAAACCAAATAACCACGCAATGACCAACAATTGTACACTCCACAAAAACAGTGCAAATGTGAGTATTCCACAGGGGTTGTCGAGTGGGCACCTTCCTTCGCCAATGTTTCATTGAGTTGAGCCCACAAGAAAGCTCAATTGTGAAGTCTAGTGTCCCAAACCAAACCCCCTTCCATCAGATACCCTTCATTTACCACTAGTGTTCCCCATGCACAGAACGGCAGTAACAAATGGACCTCTCCAGTAACTAAGGTTGTAACCAACCCCCCTGGCACCATTAAGGCCTACTCAGAGCCACCAGTCCCGCATGGATTTCGAAATAGCCACAAGCCTTACCTGTCAACCATATAAAGAAGAATACACTGCCAATACACTAATGGTCCATTCCACCACTGCACTGGACAACTGTACTACCAAACAATAGTAAACAGCATACACAGGCTGCCTGTACCACACTGAGCAACCCATCTCTTTAGAAACATTCATTTCTGGCAAAGACATGGAGGCATTGTGTAATCCTGGTTAATTTCTCTTGAGAATAAGTGCAAAATAACAACATTATTCATCAGTGTCGGTTTATTATTTCTGCTGAAAGACCCATGACCTTTAATTGTTGGAACAGATAATAGCAATAGTCTTCCTAGGAACAGGCTGCGATCAAAAATATTGGTAATCAGTTTTTTATTGGTTGATTCATTGCACATGACTATTATGGGTGGTCCTTAGGTTCAAGTGCATTTTGCCATTAAAAAAACTTTAATTGCTCTGCAGCTTTATAATGGAAAAAAGAGACAAATGTAATTTTTGGTGTCGAATTTGAGTAAGAACTTATGTTCTTGAAGAACCTTCAAATACCTCCTTATTCAAACAAAACATTCTCTTTTTTTCCCCGCATTCAGCTTTTTCCCCTTGTGAGTTGATGATTAGCTAGTGACTCATTTCTTTTTTAAGTAGAATAAACTCCCAAAAAAAAACAGTTAGGATATTGGGTTGCAATAGTGAAAGTAAGGGTACATACTTATATCTTGTCCAACAAAATATAAATTATTGGAATAAGTGCTGTACAAAAATGTCCTGAATGAGCACATGCAACACTAGCAACATAGCGTCTAGTTAGCAGTTAAAGCTAGACAATGTGTGTGTCGGATTAATCTTAAATATGAATATAGTCAGACTAAAATAATGTAACGGGGTGATTCCGCGATTGGGGTGCCATTTAGCCATGTAAATTTTGTATTTCTCCTGGTTCACTGGATGATCTCCACTGAAAAGAGGATTCCACAGCCGGCATCTTACCCCCTATCGCTACATGGGACAGCTCTGCACACGTGCTGGAGCCGAGGTTCAAGGCTGCAGCTGGTTGCTCAAGGTTGCAGCTATAGCGCCTGACCTGGGATTTGAACCTTGGTGTTGCACACCCAGTTACCTGCACTGCAAGAATCAGAGTAAAACAAAGGAGAAATGAAACAACCACAGACCTGCTTTGAAATGGAGGGCAGACTGACCTGGTGGCGAGCTCGACTGTGGTCCAGCAGCTGTCGGGACTGCATCTTCTGCTGCTGGAGCTGCTGGATGGCAAACTGCAGCTGGTAGCTGCCTGAGGTGGGGTGGTAGCGTTGCTGCGGGGAAACCCCCGTGACCAGGCTGTAGGCACCCTGTCCATCTCCATCACACAGGCTATCCCCATCGTCCCACGGGCCCCTGTCGAAAAACAGAACTCAAAAGTGGTCACACAAACCCGCTACAGAGAAATGACCAGGAGATAAATCTGAACTGCAATGTAATGTAATTGCAGTTCAGTCACAAGAGCCCGTCCTTATTGTACGTTCATCATGTTTTCCCAAACTGGATTGGGCTGCTTTCAATGGATCAGGAACACACGTCAGTCCATTTATACGGAGCGGGAAAGGTCAACATATTAAACAAGCTGCACTGAGTGGCTGTGGCCAGTGGGCCACGGACCTGGCAAAGCAGTGAGGGCAGGGAGCACTCGGTATGAAGAACAGCAGGCCACACCATCCGCCGACCGCGGACAGCTGGCTGCTTTCACTGGCACTGCACACCAAACATGAACGCACTCTCCTTCTTGTGCCATTAACCTCCAATTCAGAGCTTTCGCTTCGTACTTAACCCCCTAGAACATGGTGTTAAGCCTGCTAGGAGCTTCAGCTTTTGCTTTCTTCAAGCTTATTCTCAATGGTCCAAGAGTTAACTAGTCAAAACCTTCAGGAGACACTGCAGATAGATCAGAACAGAAAGAGAGAGAGATAGCAGATGTCACACATATAACCGGTGTGTAAACGGCTGACTAAGAGCAGAATTTGGTCAGCTTTGAATTTGCACACTAAGATGCAACTGTGCTTAGACAGTTCATGCTATGCATCATCACATCATTATTTCATAAAATGCACTCAGTTTATTCAGCTGACAAGAGCCCGGAGCACCGACCTGTCATAGCAAAAAGCAGAGAACAACCGTTGGGTTTGTATGGCTGCCCAAATGTTAAAAGAAGGTTTTTCCATTGACGCTTTGATGACCATCATTAATCATGTAAATGTTTTTCAACCTGTCAGCATTTTATCAACCACCTCATTGTTAAAAACAAAGCTGCAGGGTGTTTTTTCAGTGTAGAAACTGTAACCATATTATCCGCATTATAACAACTAAAGGCCAGAGGATGGTTGCTATGCCTGAATGGGGGGGGGGGGGTGTCAAGAGACAAGCCTCAGTAAATTCAGCCAACTTCGCCTGAAATGAAAACACACCCAGGACCATATCCAAGACCTAAGTTTCCTGAGCGAGGAGGATAGGAGCGGTGCACACTGGGTGAAGAACACTCATCATGATCTGCTCCTGCCTGGGTGCTGGCCTCTCTAGGCTCAAGGTCACAGACACGAGGCAAGGCAGAGACCTGAGGCCCAACAAACAGGAAGAACTCTGTGGGCCACGGGAGCACTTCCAGGAATTACATGCTCCACCTTCTCAAGGTTGGAGCTGGCAGCTTAAATCCAATCACTGCACAGGAAGTTACAAATCCAGCTAGAAGTTCAAAGTCTGTTATCAGTCACTACTTACAGAAAGCCGATAATGCAAGCTCACGCAGATAATGTGAATCAGAAAGTGGACATCTATTGTATTGAAATATGGGATCAACACATTTACCGCCCCATTTCCCTCCTTGCGTCACCCTGCAAAACCATGGCAGGGGTGAGGGGTCAGCGTTGCAGACAGGGCCGCGTCTGCTCCACCTGCAAATCTTTCCCATCAAAGCACGCTAATGCAGGCGCCATTGCAACGGCGACCCTATCGCAAACACCAGTCGCATTGAAAACATAACCCCTGACTCCCCTCTCTAAAAGTGCTACGTTTTATGTGCCTCACAAAGCAACAACCTGGAAAATTAAACCTCTGAGCGGCTCCATGCATTTGTTACCAGATTATCTCTCCTTGCAACTTACTATTGCTTTTACGGCCATTCTTTGAAAGCTTGGCACAAGCCAAGTTCAGAAGAAGCAAATAGGCCAGGCGGCCTGTCGGCCAGAAAAGAATGTCTTGTTTTAAGGGCAATCAGAATGCAGGAAGCTGATAAAGTTCCTTTATCACAGAGGGAGGGTGAGATGAATGTTACACAAAAACATTCTGTAATGTTTACTGGCTCCATTTAAAATATGCCAAACTTGCAGAGCTGAAAATACCCTTAGTTTTTTTTAATTCATGCAAAATAGTGATGTAATTCCCATTTGATATCACATACAGTGCAACAGCCGCTTTGACCCCCCTGGTCCTATCCAGGCTACTCCTCGAAATGCATGTCTGCGTTTCACATGCAGAACTCTGTGCGAACCCCCAAAAGATAGTGTAAGATTTCATATGACCGTATAAAAACAAAAGAGCTGACCCGGCCTGCTGATTTATAGCCCATAAATGTACTTAATGTAAGTCTCTTCTATCCCGTTTTATCCTCGGTCTCTGGTGCACTATGGGAGTCAAGGAGTGGGAACATAAGCTGCCTGTGTCCCCCATCAAGAGCAACAGTCCCAAGCCATTCAATTTCAGCACAATATTAGTCATTAGTCAGACATTATTCGTCGAAGGAGGACATCCAAATGGCCGCAGACAAATTTCCCATCACTGGTACTACAGGAGGGCGGCAGGCTTTTTGGAACATTCCGGAGGCCACCGCGACTGGGTGACAGAACAATCCCTGTCACAATTACCAGAATGAGCTGATAGGACTTAAAACAACACCGCGCACGCATGTGCTGAAAGCATAAATCTGACTCGGCGGGGAACGTGGGAAAATGGCCGCACCGCATTGACATCATGTTTCAACTTCTGCGGCTCACCATGTGGATGTCATCGGGCGCAAATCGGTCTGCCATTTCCAGTGCCTAGTCATTTTCTCTCTCGGGTCTGCCCAGAAAGCCACGGCGATGCAACACAGAATGTACGGTCAGTGCCTCACAGGGAGCGAGCCGGATCTGTGCAGAGGGGCGATGCCGGGCCTCCCGTTTCAGATGTGCTAGCGCTACGGTCGAAGGCCGTAAGGAAGGGTTAAATCTGTCCTCGCCCTGCAGGCCTTCACAGTAGCACCTCTGTCCACTCATTTACACAGTCCCATTATCTGAGAGTGGAATTTCTCCAGCTCGTACCTCAGGGAATTCCTGGTGCATACCGCCACATCTGGTTACAATTAAGGTGAAACTTTTTATTAAAAGGAGGACATCAAACTAAAAAAAAAAAAAAAAAAAAACTTTTTGCACAATGTCCTCCTTCCCCCCCACCCCCACTAAAGCCTTTCAGAGATTTTTTTCAGCGTTCTTTTTCTTGTGATTTCTTTTTAGAGGTAAATTGATGGATGGCGTTATCCTAATGGCTTTTATGTGCTCAACACATTTGCGGATAAAAATTCAGAGCAAGAAATTAAAGGCAGAATCGTTTCTGCATATTACCTGCAGGCTATGCTATATATAGGAATTAAACCACACTAGTGTTAGGCAAACATTAAGGCTATTGGCAGTCATTCAGATGCATGAAGTATTCCATGCCTGAATTTCCAAATTGAACACCAACTCTAAACAGAGACCTGCTAATGCTTCACTACAGTAGAGAAATCCCTATTAATTAGACGTTCTTACAAAGAAATCTCTTGTGCTTAAAGTGGTTTCAATTTTTTAAAGGGAACTTGGCTGAACAGGAAGAAACTGACATCACTGGAACTCATTCTGCAGCTTCGTGATTGGCTAACTACCTGCGGTTGTTCTTCAGGAGTTTGGAGAAGAGAAGTGTTACAACAGAACCAACCATCCTTTTACTCCTATGCCAGAACTAAGCAGACACGTTAATTTCCTATTTCCGATTTCATTTCCCAAAGCGATCTCTTTATTCCAATCAAAATCTGATCCTAGGAATTTACTGGAATCATAACCTCAAACCTTACCAGCACAAATCCAGAAGAAGGTTGAATTACAGCTAAAAATGGAGTGTGCATGTGGGGGAGGATCTTTGGTAAAGAAATGGAATTTGAGTCAAGGGGACTAAACTTAGGTGTCCGTGTATGAGAATGTTAGATGTGTGAAGCTTTCTGAATTGGGATTACATACATTGTTGTATCCAAAATGTAAATATCCCAGCATAATGACCATTAATCACAAATCCAAATCACTTCTATTACTACTCAACAAAAGTACAACCCAAGAGCGTAAGGAACATTCAAGCCTCACAGTGCACAGTAAAAGTTCCGAAATCCCAGTCTGTAAGGTTAGTTAAAAAATAGAACTGATGTATGTTGTTATGAACACAAGATTGGGTGCTGGTAAAATAAATCAACTTGGGTAGCTCTTTATTGTCTGTTTTTGCATCATTTTTATTCAATTTGTTCAGACAAATTTCATGCTTTCAGCAAAACCTGAGGTTTCAAACTTCACTGAAGAAAACCGTTTTTTGGCTTGCAAAATATCTGGGTAGTAGTATCCATTTGCCTTTCTGTGTTCGCTCAATTCTAAAGAAGATGTTGTGGGCCTCCACAACAGCTCGCACGAAGGGTTAACTGCATCCATGTCCTGGAGATGGGCATAGTCTGTTCTCAGCAGATTGCACGAAACCGGGAGAGGGGGGAATGCTGTTCAAAGCGCTGAGGCAGCATACCTGGCAGATCCCAGCCACGTAGCTTCAAAGGGCTTGCTGCTCTTTGAAAGCCATCGTACCTCACCCCCGCGGTTTCCTTAAAGAGCCGGTGCGCTTAACGGGTTCAGCATGTTTGGCACACAGCACCAGCTCCAGTGCAGGGACTCAGGAAATTATACATTAAAGCAACAGTATCGAGTCAAAATCAAAGCCTTTTTTCCCCTAATATCTCATTAAAGAAGTTACGCTGGTCGAGGTTCCAGCAATGGCTGCAGCAATAACAAGGGTTGTGCACCAAGAAAATGGTTGAAGTTAATGAAGGGAGAAGAGGGTTTGTTGAGTTGCATCATGTGGAAAATTACTGTATTATGCCAAAGCATTTTGCTGTCCACCCACACACCCCTTTGGCCATTGACAAGAATCCAGGATCGGGATGAGTTAATTATGGCATCCATGGAGGTATTCAGGTTAACCAACATGTTACATAATGTATACACAGTGCAGTACGCACTGAAACGACACATTTACGGTTTCTTACTGAAAAGGTTCTCAGCTGTAGCAATAGGTATTTCCTCATAACCAGCGGAACGGAAAAAAATACACATGCAACGCAAAAGCAGAGCGAGCGGATAGCCTCGGAAAGCAGCACAAAGCAGCTAAAAAAAGACGGCAGAGTTATTGGAAAGGTTATCCGACCATCCAGGCGCACAGTTTAAAAAAGGATGTGAACCTCGGTATCACCGTACAATAGCAGTTCGGCCTATTCATTTTTCCGATCTGTGATATACATTTGTGTGAAATAAAGAATTATATATCAATTTAATAAAAAACCTTTTTTCTTCTTTTGTGGAAATAAAAACATTTTAAAAAGGGGGAAAAGCCAGACATTCCATGAATTCCCTGACAGTTCCATACATAAGGAAGGGCAGGACTGGAAAAACACAGAAGGGGAGATCAGGGCCAAACTGTCTGAGACACTGTCACTCACGTATCACTGTAAAAATAGAGAGCAACCGCACAGGTTTAACCCTTGCCTTTCAGTCTTCTCTGGTGTTACTGAAGCTGTAAACCTGCAGCTTGAACTCTGGGGTCTCAGCCTCATGGACACCAAACATCAACATGGCATATCGCTCGCCCATATATTGCCCTGCTGACAATTGCCCGCTTCGCCACAAGAGCAAAAACTAGATGCATTTTGTGGCCTACGAGCACAGCTTGATAATTCAAAGCGATACTTTGACAAGTCAAAGGTCTAGCAGAGGTTGCGAGTGCAGCAGTGGACTCAAACACGCTCTTTTTACAGAGAACAATGGAGCTGGGCAGCTATGGGCAGCTCTGCTGGAGTTGGGCTATGTGGGAGAGGGTTTGTTGACTTTAACCCCCCCCACCCACCCCCGCATCGTCCTCGGCTGCCTCCATAGTCCCATGCCGCACTCGGCTATCAGCTCACCCTGCTCGCTTGCATAAAAACACTGTAAAAATGCCACTGGACCAAAGAAAAAGAAATCTTTTCAAGTAGGGCTATAAAAAGAAATCATGAAAAATCCAGCATCCAGCAGCCTTAAAACATTACTTTTCCAAAAGAACATACATTAACTTTCGGTTTTCACTTTAAAGATTCTTCTGAGACCATTAAACTTGCCCTTAAGTTTTACTGACTGTGACCCAATACCCCAAACCGAGCACTAATAAAATTGTTCAAAGTTGATTACACAGAAAATCTTCCCACTGTTAATTTGCCTCCTGAATGCAGCTATCAAGAAATCAGGCCGACAAAAGCTTCTCAAGAGCTTAGACTCTTGTGAACTTCTCAAAGGGAGGCTTTCACTGGTGAAGGTAAGGCTTTTGTTTCAGTGATATAATGTACTTTCTATGAGGAAGAAGAGGGGCTTCCCATATAAACCGTTGGATAGCACACTTAAGAACCAGCTCTAAAATGCTCTGCTCCAAGTGGTTTCAACAAAACAAGCATATATTTCCGTGAAGGCCGAACTGGTGTCTTTTATCACACTCCCCTAAAAATGTCAAATACACAATGTTCACATTTATACCCTGCTGAATAACCTCTCTCCCATAAAGTGCACTCTTGAAAAGACTGTAAACCCTAACACTGGAACCCAAATTTGAGAATCATCCATTTGGAACAAGACACAGACAAGAATTTTAATACATTACAGTGAAACAACACTATACACGATGATATACTGAGTTTTTGACAGCAATGATGTTTCAGCTAGATACCAAGATTCAAATGTTTTTTTTCTTTTGCTTTCAGTACAACATCTTGTATTTTCACATTTTCCCTACACTATATGGAATATAAAGTTCAGAAAATGTATTAGAATTCACAACATAAACCTGGTTCTGTAGGGCTCATCACATGAGGGAAGACAGCATAGTGTTTTTATTTTGAAAAAAACAAGTAACCTTGTTGGTGAATCTCCAACTTCGAGGGCATGTCAACTTCAAAATAATGAAATGGCTACTGCCTTCTAGTAGTTTATATAAACTCCAGGCCAAGTAAGTAGGCAACATATGATGCAGTCAGTATATTAGTTTACATTTTACAACTGAATGCACTTGTTGCTTTATCTTTATATACATTAGCGGAGTCAGGACAGTACCAGGGCTTTATAATCTATCCATTTCTATTTATGAAGACATTATTGGCCCTAAAAGTACCATGCGGGTCATAATGGAATGAATGCCTGTCTGTACAACTTTGTCGTGACCAGCTTTCTAAATCTAGATAACTGCAGCAAATGGCCGAATGGCAAAGCACTTTTCTCTTTTCCACATGCAGGAAAATACCACACAGCCATAAAAATATGCAGTGATGGGTGTCCGGATTACAGCCCATTAGAACAGGCAGACGAACAGTACCGGGACTGGAAAAGAGATTTCATTCAATGGATATGCAGCAGCTTCTTATTCACCCCAGACAAGCTCTAAGACAAGTCCCCACTGGGCTTATCACCACTTTATTTAGCTTATATGCTAATCCTGTTAATGTACCACAGAACACAGGCTTAAAAAAACAGACCCGTTTATTTTTTGTGACCCCCTCGCTGCATTCGCGCCACACTGAACCTGCTCCTCTCAATTATACACAATAGCCCTACATTTCACAGATTCCCGTCTCTCTGTGAGGAATGGCTGTTTGCTTTGGCAGTGAACCCCGGCGAGATGCAATGCACCATTCATTTTCCCCAGCCTTCGAGAGGGCAAATACCACACTATACATGAATAGTAATATTTTATAAAAGTCAAAGTGAGGGGTCTTTTAAGGGGATGGAGGTGTACTGGATGAAAATATGTGCGGGAGACGGAGGTAAGGCGGGAGATGGGGAAATGATGGAGAAACGAGGGGCTGAGCACAGCAGCCTTTGTCAGCGACTTTTGGTCGTTGTTGTTCTTTTGATCCGGGGGTGGCCGGTTCCGCTCCATCACTAAGCAAGAAAAAAAAAAAGGATTCTGGGAATTCATGCTCGCAGTTTGTGCATGGCCGCACTTAAGTTATGACGGATGATGGCCGTGATCAGTGCCTCTCCTGCCTTGGCTTCGAGCACTTGTAGGAAGTGCTTACAGCTGAGGCATGCAGCACCTGCTATTGCATGCCCCTTTCAGTGAGATCAGCTAGGCTAGCTGAAGCTGAGGCCCTGCTTTCCGACTCTCCTGGACTGACCCCGTCGAGTGTCGTCACTCCCAACACTCATAAGAGACGAGCTACAGAAGCTAAGAGCACTCCTTCTCAAAAGAAACCTCAGGTGAGAGCCATAGCCACCAAGGTTGATAACATCCTTCTTGGCCTACACTCCAGCTGTCGCGGATCTCACACCACCCCAAGACACGGTCAACCCTCGAGACACGACTCCCCCTGAGGATGACCTGTTGTCCACTGCCACCCCTTGAAACCAATTTGTCAGAGAATCAGAGACTCAAGCCTCCCAAACCTCTGGCTCAGATTTGACACTAGCAGGCTTGGAGCTGAACGATTGGGGAGAGCCGAGAACCCTCACCCACCACACTAGTGCCAGCTAGTCTGGTGTCCATAACTTCTCTGGTGCTTTTGCTGGAGGAGGCCTTAAGGCCCAATGGCCACTGCCCTCCAGGCCAGCTTCGGTTGACTGACGTTCTTGTCTCCTGTGCCTACAATATGACTGCCTGTAAGGGTCGCATTGGGAATTCCATTTCCCAGTTGATGGTATCCCTGGTGTATTGGGAGTTCCATTTCCCAGTTGATGGTAGCCCTGGTGTATTAGAAGTTCCATTTCCCAATTGATGGTATCCCTGGTGTATTGGGAGTTCCATTTCCCAGTTGATGGTAGTCCTGGTGCATTGGGAGTTCCGTTTCTACAGCAGATCTGGATGGCACAGGCCCCCCTGTCTAAAGGGACAAGGCAGACCTGCGCAACTTTCCAGTGGTTCCAGGCCAGGTCTTTGGTCCAGCTTCCCAGCAAGCCCCAGAGCGCGGCGTTCAGGTAGAACAAGCCAAGCCACAATTTGTCAGTTTGCGCGGAGCAGTGCCCCCCCCACGCTCGACAGACAGCCGGCCGCCTAGCCCCACCCCCCCCCACAAGGTAATCAAAGGCTACGGAACAAAACCCTGAGTGCCTGGGGCCGGTCTTCGGATACTTCTCCCAAGAACACCTCAGATACTGGGATGTTCTCCAGGTTCAGACATTTGCGAAGAACCCTATAAAAGCTTTGGTGCTCACCCAGGAGATATTCTGCCTTCTAGAGAACGGGGCAATCGAGTCGATGAGGCGACACAGCAAAATGGATTCTACTCCATCTACTTCCTGGCGCCAAAACCGTATGGCCGGTTTCACCCAAATTTATCCTAATTTAAGGTTGAATGTCTTCCTAAAAGTCCTCTCTTTCCACATGTTGAAAACAGCAGACATTTCTTCAGGCTGTTTCAGGAAAGAAATAGTTTATGTCCATGGATTTCATGAACACATATTTTCACATTCCAGTGGCCAGAGAGCACCGGCCACTCCTGTGTTTCGGCTTCCAGGGCCTACCAGTTTGGGGTACTACAATTTGGGCTCTCCCTGGCTCCCCGTGTCTTTACCAGGTGCATGGGAGCAATCCTGTCCCTAATACAATCATTGATACACTTGAAAATACAGGGATGAGTCCTCTGTTCCCTGAAGTCGTGGTCAGAGTGCAGTTTCAAACTACAGCCTAATTCTGGTTCATATGTTTGTGCAAAGAATTCTAACTTATGACTGATAATGGAGTGGGTGGGTCCCATGGAGTTAACAGTTCCTGACAACTCATAACGAAGAGTTAGCCAAAAACAATAGGCCATGTAACCAAAGTGTAAGTCTTGCAGATTTCATTTAGGAAAGCAACTTTATAAAATAAAATAAAAAAACACTTTTTTAAGAATAGGGAGGAGAAAGTTCTATGAAACTGCTTACAAACATTCTCCTTGGACCTACAGTAGCAGGATTTCCTCGTTTGAAGTAGATATCACCTCAATCTCTTTATGTTATCCTCAGAATAAAAACTGCAGTAATGGTGCAAAAAATGGGAAACAAGAGTATCACTATTATGATGACAACGTAAGGCATTTAGGCACTAAGGTAGCGTGAAAGGGCGGCCTGTAGCGTAGTGGTTAAGGTAAATGACTGAGACAGGCAAGGTCGGTGGTTCAATCCCCGGTGTAGCCACAATAAGATCCGCACAGCCACTGGGCCCTTGAGCAAGGCCCTTAACACTGCATTGCTCCAGGGGAGGATTGTCTCCTGCTTAGTCTAATCAACTGTATGTCACTCTGGATAAGAGCGTCTGCCAAATGGCAATAATGTAATGTAATGTAATGTAAAAAACTGCATTAAGCTGGTGTATGGAATTGCGAGGACTGCAGAGTACAGCAATCGTAGGAATTGCATGTAATTCACAGAACAAAGCCACACCTGCTTCAACATGGTCGCAATTTTCTAAAGATTTTGTTTGGACAGCCTTTAAGTTGGGCCAGGGTTCCTCAAGTTACTGCTAACAAACCCCCCCATATGCTACTCACTATTTTACTGTATGTTACTGGCATTTAGCAGGCGCAAGAGTGGACTGTAAGTGATTCTAATCAAAGCAAACTAAGGCAGGTAATGGTTACCAAGCTTTCATGAACAATGAGTTTGGTCTTTGTTCAGTGGCAATTATACATTAGTAGACTGCAGGAAATATTATATTATTTCCATAATGATATATTTCGAAGCCTTAATGCATCCCTATAAAATGTGGACAGGGGTGCATTTTGAAACGGCAGACAAACGGTGCCCAAGATGAAGACAGTTGTCAATGTAACATGGCCCTCTTTCTGCCAAACAACTGGGGCTCTATCTTGGCACACCAGAGCACATTTCTCTTCTTTGGCCCAGTTTTCACTCTGATGTTTGCTTTCTCAGTAATGGCTTCTTCACGGCAGCTGGAGTATCAAGACTTGCTCCAAAGGTGCCAACTTCCAGTCATATCAGATGGCAGACACAGCTGTTGTTTAAAAGCACTGGAGCCATTTCATTTCTATGGGCCACACCTTTATAGAACACAAGGTAAAGCACGATTCTCTCCAGTTCTGAAGAAATTTAACCAGTAAACTTAGTTCAACACCCTTACCCATTCAAAAACTGCCAGAGGATCGCATTGTTCAACACCTCATTCGAAAAATAACACCTTCTACAGAACAGTAGCCATTTGCTGGGCAGGGACAGTGGCATTTTTGTCAGAGGGAAGAGTACCTAACTGGCCCAAGAACTCTTTCAGTAACAACTTGGTTTTCTCAAGAGGCCTCCTGTCCAAATAGTAACCAAGCCTTCAGCAGTTACATCATATCACAGCACAGCAGCAAGCGCTATCTGCAATAGCATAATAGTTAGGCCACTGCTCTCTGAACCAGATGGTTTAGGAGGTTTAATTCCCTTGGAACGCTCCACACTTTCTGCAATACACGAGAACAGTGGATCAATACAACCATAAAAGTTACACAGTGATGTGTATAAACTATTCAGTACAATTTCAACAGTCACGGATGAGGGTATCTGCTAAGCAAATAATTCATCGTAATAATGATAATACACTATAACACACAGGAGAAATCCGTGCCAGCCAAAATGACATTCTGTTCCGAGGAGAAATTTCTCCCAGCTGCAGCCAGCTGAAAGGCCCATTGAACCAGTTCATCTTGAGCATCAATCTCACTGCAAGAGCAACCCGGCTCTTGATTTACATGTCACAGTTTAAACAGTTTTGCTGGAATATATTTGTCAGAGGTTATCAGTCAATGAAAACTGTATTTTAAATATCGGTTACACGATAATATTGACTTGATTTAATGTTCTAATAGAAAAACTTACACAGGTGTGCGCAGTCCATATGACATATAGGCATGAAGGAATTTCACTAATGGAGAGAGCAGGGAATGAATGCATATACTATACAAGGGGCCAGCACACAAGCTGGCTTTGAGTTGCGGGATTTGTCCGTACTCACCTCACTGGGCTGGTGTCAGTGCGCACGGCTCGGACCGGTCCGTGGGTCACCATCCCATGACGAGCCGATGGGCTGAGTGTAAAATTACTTCTAACGAATGCCCCATTGGCCAGGTTCAGGTTAGTCAGCTGTGGGGGCAAAGCAAAATCAAAGAAAAATCTTTTGTTAATAAAACCATAATGTGATATTGCAACAAGGTGTGGGAAAGTATATAAATTAAGCTTCAAGCATGTCTCATTCCTCACAAACAAGATAAGCACTAACAGAGCAGAAATTCCAATGTTCACGATTATTTCTTTGAGATGTGACACCATCTCACCATCTGTTGAACTTACTTGTAAAATGACCGTACGTTTACAAATTGCTTATGCATGTACAAAGTCAGCTACAAATGCAAGCTGGCTCAAAACCATTGAATATAGAAATGGTGTCATGCACTTTTACTAACTGACAGAATACATGGTTATTCAGCAAAATAATGCAGCAATGTTTCAAATTCAAACAGAGCAAAAACCCCAGTAGATCAGGCTGTTGGAGAGTGACAAGAGTGCCAACTCCATAATCAATGTAAGATGCTACAGTGCATGGTAAAAGGGATAGGTCATTTCTGGGGGTTTTTTATATTGTATTTCAGATTTAGTCTATGTTATTTTGATTGGCCAAGACATATTTATTATGCAATGAAGGATATTTTAGACACTTACAGAGGTTTCTGACAAACAGACAGATTTATAATAGCTGGCATAGAGGCATTCAGGGGATCTGTGATCTAAAGCAAGAAAATACACTTCAGATAACACCAAATTTCCTGAGGCTGAACATATGAACAGATTAATTTTATGTTTATTCTTTGGCAAAATAAGAAATAGAAGTACGAGTTTTGGATTGTGGGAGTACTGCTTTCCATCTCAGTTCCCAAATGAGAGGAGCTCTGCACTGCTAAGAACCTGCATACAATGATGATACAGAATGCCTCGGCACAATTTCCTTGAGTGTAGGGATCTCAGGCAGCATGTGTCATATAAAATCGTTCCAGCTGAAAACCAGATTAAATGTAATTTTTGGAAGAATAATTATGCACACACGAAACCCCTAGAGGGGAACAAAAAAGTTGCTTTGGAGTTAAAACGTTAGTTAGCCTATTAGAATTTATGTGTATTTTCTTGTTTTAAACCACAAACCTCTGAAGCCTGATAGTAACTAAAATGTCCTTCATTGCAAGACTGCCTGGGGTGTCAATAAAAAACATCAGAAAATGAACTATCCCTTTGCATACTGTATTACACTTTTTCATAGGCTTCCATAAATACAACCTTTTTCATAAGGTCGTATTTATGAAATCATGTCAGTCATATTGACACACAGAAATATACACCAAGCCATAACAGTGACCCCTACATTCTGTCTGTGTTAGCTGCATAGGAGGATGACATGCGTGTTTAGCTGCGCTATCGCATGTTATCAGAGAAAACTGGAGAGATGGATTGAATCCACAAATACAACTCGCCATTTCAAATTCAGATGGGAGAAAAACTGCAGGGATAAAAGACGATTTAATAAAGCACCCAAAAAGCTATGTTAATGACATAATGTATTAGAGAATGAGCCTGATTTCAGGAGCACCATGCCAAGTGATGCATTACATTCAATCGGAAACAGGCCACAGTTAGGACCAGCACACTTAACCTTTAGGCCGTAAGATCCCTCCCTAATTCACACATAGGCCACAGCTAAACAAGCGTCTCCAGTTTGGACACTTGTACACGGATGCCTGCTGTGTGTTGGCGTGTGCTGATTTATCTGACTTGGTGAAATGTACACATACTCTTTGGAGCCTGGCTCCACTTGTCTCTGCATCAAGGTGGTCCTTCCCTCCAGGAAGACAGGGATCGTTAGTCACCAGTCAAATGTGTTTACAACCGGAACCGGGCAATTAGCAGTCAAGTGCTGTTCCACCTATCTCATTCCCCCGTTCTCTTGTGCGTCACCAAATAAATGCACCTCTGGACACTATGCACCGGGACTGTGGTTCAGCAGTTCCACTGAAAACATGCTACCATGGGAGGTCTTATTTGGTGAAAATTACATAGCTCACTTTGACTTGAGAGTAGGATGTAATTAAATTCAACTGTTTTGTTATTCTGTCTCTTCCTCTACAAATATTCAATGCTGAAAAGCGGGACTGAAAAAAAGTGTTAGAGAGGTACCAAAAGAAAAATGAAGGGGAAAGGGCAGGGTGATTACTCATTTATTTCTGCAGCTGAGGGTTTCCACCTTACAGCGTGTGTTATGTGTATGCCAATTATTTAAGAGCCCGAAGATATTTCCTCTATTCCATTCAGAAGTGACAGTTTGGTTTATTTTTTCAAAGTTAAGCCTCGTTCTGGGCAGGTGAATGAATAGTTTGGCTGGCTGTCATTCGGGAGAAAGGGAAATGTCACACATTCCTAAAAGACAGGTGTTTAAATTAATACAAGAACTGACAGAACACAGCAAGGATGGAAAGCTTCTCGTGCAGAGATCTGGAGTTTATTTTTAATCCCCGTGTATATTTGCACAGAATCCACAATATACTGTCAACAAATATCAAAGTCGGTTTATTTTCAACAACTGGGACACTGCTGGTGCTGTGACGTTGGGTTAGCGTGTATTTTTAGAAATCCAAAAATGGAGCAAAAAAGGGTCAGAGGATGTTTGGAATTCCTTTTCAGTGACTTTGTTCAGTGCGATGTTGAATTAAATTAAACAAGGTCAGACTATTAACGATGTTATATATATAACAAATCTAAAATTACCAATGTCATATACGACTGCCACACTTTACACTGTAGAATGATGGATGCGCTGTGTTAGAAAATGGTTTTCAAGCATTTCCACAACTTTTACTTTGGTGGTCATTAGAGAGCCGAAATTCCTGAGTTGTTGCCTCTTTCTCTCATTCGATTCGGCCAGACAGGCCCATCGGGAGAGATCAGAATGCGCCATTAGTGTTATTATTATCTGCATTCTCTGCATAACTTCAAAAACGTGGGTAACACTGAACAGTGCCGGTCTGCTGCTCATCTCCCACCGACAGGGCCATGCTGGCTCACCACCGCGGGAGTGTGGAAACCACCTTCATTAAGGGATTATATCTGATGATTTGCACTTATGTGCCAGTCAGGGCTGCAAAAAAAAAAGAAAAAAGAAAAAGAGAAAAGAGAAACATAAAAAAAGGAAGAACGATCTTACGGCTTCGTTTTCCGCATGAGCGGCGATGGCGGTTAAATAAATGGCGTGAATCGAAACGAGGCGTAATAATCCTCTCTCGCTGAACCGCCTGGCTGGCAAAGATAACAGGAGCCGGAGGAACTCCCGGCCTTGTCTCAGCCTTTTCCGGTTCTTTCCCCCCGGAGGACTGCATCTGATTTGCAGCGTTCAGAGAAGGTGTCAGGGCGGTGCGCGCCGAAATCAAAGCCGACAACACAATCCAACCTTCGTATCACGCCGAGGCTTAGCGAAGGGTCAGCTTAGAGATATCCTAAGCCTTGTAAAGTCTCAATACCAATTGGAACCAGTCCGCCATGTGATTAATCTACCGGCCTAAAATACAATGGTCAAAATATTCCCTAAACCTGGATGTGTGTATACTGCAAGAAATCCGATATCGCAAACCACATCGAGGTGAGCAGCAGTCATGCTCATGATACACAACATCATATGGGGTCCGATACATGATCCAAGAACTTTCAATCTGGGTCCAATACAAACAAAAGAAAAAAAAAAAAGTTCAAACACCTTAATCTCCCCTTGTATTTATACAAAATGCAAACGTTTGCAAAGAAATGACACGTCTGTGGGAATTACAGCAAACACCTTTCAGTTTGTAACACTATACTGTACAGTACAGAGGAAATCATAAAAACCCTCAGTCTGTGTGGTCCGGTGCCATCCAAAGGCTCACAGAGAGGAGGGGCAAAGGGGGAGAGGGGTGGTGGGAGGCCAGTGGGCTTCCCACAGCAAAAAGCAAATGTCAGGAGAGAGCTCTCTTTTACACAGGGAGAGGGAGAGAGAGCAAACAAGCTTCTCACTCCCCCACTCTGTGCCAATTCACTACATTCTTTCATTTATAAGCATCAATTACCACAAAAAACCCTCACTGCCTGTTAAATATCAACACAAAGCACTCCCCTGCAGGGCGTCTGATAATGAGACCGCACACGGAGCTTCACGTTTCGGCCCCCCCACCCCGCCGAACAACCGCTACGGCTGACGCCCCGACGCAAGGCTCCTCTCCCCGCTGCTGGGGTTCCGACGCCCTGGCGAAATCTCACCGCTGGAGCCCCCTGAGTCACACGCTCACTCAGGGAGCAGTTCACAGCCGGAGCACGGCTTGGTCAACATCATTGTGGCAAATCTCACCGCTGGAGGCCTGATGAGTCGCCCTGCCGCTGTGAAATCCTTCAGATACGAAGCCAGTTTTGATTCAAGACACAGCAACAAAGCTTCTAGCTTCTTTTTCCTTCCCGCAGATTTGGAGTAATAGGGGACGGACTCCAGCAGAGATGAAAGAGGGAGAGATAAGCGCTTTTTTTTTTTTTTTTTGCAAGAGTGCGACCGGGCCTTTTATTGCGCCAAACCAGTTTACCGAGCACTGGACCACCTTGGGAGGAGGCCTGACGGTCGACTGAATCCGCGTGGGTTTGGAGGAGAGGACACCAAGCTGATGACACCCACGGAGGTTGTTGTTGGGCCCTGATTCAACAACATAATATGGTAATAGTGAAGATTACGAAGTCCATCTGTAACATAATTGGGAACATTACTAAGCTCATCGGCTAAAATGCGCACACAGAATCCAGACGCTTTGTCCAGGATCAAAGATAAGTACACATACAGTCATGCGCAGAATTATTGCCATCCTTCATAAATATGTCCAAGAATTCTGTAAACTAAAAAATAAGGTAAATGTGTAGGGTAATTAATTAATGATTCAATGGAATCAAAAAATGTCCCATATTTTTCAAATAAAAAACCGTTTTTCCACAAAAAACTGGTTTCACTGGTTAATACTTCGTGCAACCACATTTTTATTTTTTTACTGCCCTTACAGTGAGGTGATATGCTTAACTGTTGTCTTTTTTCATACCCATGACCAGACTTGTGATGGTCAATTACCTTCTGTCTCTTTTGAATTGACAGTGGATGGATGACAAATGGATTTGGCATGTTACCTCATTTTTATACTCTAATAAAATAGGAAGTGATGGAATGAGACAATATAGTTCCTTTAGACTGAGCTTAACTAAATTAAGCCACATTTGAACATAACATATAGATATGCCACCTTTTTTCTTCAATTCTATCAAGGTGCCAATAATTCTGGAGCTGACCGTAAACAGAACGTTCAGAAAATATGCAAAAATATGCAATTTTCTCATTTTGTCCCGTTTAATTTTCTGATGCATATTTTCATTGAAAAAAGTTTTTCCCCCCAAAATTTGAGACCTTCCCCCCCCCCCCCCCCAGGGCCAATACTTGGCAGATATGCCTTACAGCTCAGAGTCTTTGCACGTTTGTCGGGATGAGCCTTACACATTCAGATTTCTGCCCATTCCTTCATGCAAATGAAGCTCCAACTCTGCCAAGTTAGACGGAGAGCGACACTGAGCAGCAATTTTCAGCTCATACCGCAAATTTGTTATGGGATTTAAGTCTGGGCTTTAGAGGGGCCATTCCGGAATACTGCCCTCCTTGTTTCTAAGCCATTCCTTTGTAGCTCCTGCCATGTGCTTTGGGTGATTGTACTGCTGGAACATGGATGTTCCAAGAAACGTACCGTAGATCCCTTGTGGACTGAAGCAGGTCCCCCCTCAAGTATTAGCCAGGCCACGCCTAATAGTTTTCTGTTTTGTAGTTAGTAGTATAGTAACCCCTGTTCTAACAGTGTGATTGGGAAGACAGACGTGTCATTGGGAACACGCCCAGGGGATATAGATTGCAAAACAACATGTAAGCAAAAGATGAATGGAGCGTGGAAGAAGATGGCGGGATTAGGGGTTAGGGGTTAACCATTGAGGAGGGTGGCCACTGCTGTTTGTGAGAGTTCAATGCTCGACTCACTGTGCATGTTCTCTCTGAACCCATCACCCCCCCATTCCTGCCTTTGTTTCCATCGCCTTTCTTTTCACCCGCGACCATACTTCATCACAACTTTTATTTCACCCCAAACTGAACGATAGTTGCCAACAACAACGGAGAAGCCTGCTACCGAGCTGTTGCTTGCGTTGGCCGAAGCCAAGCCAGCTGCGTGGTGGTGAGTGTTTCCTATATGCCTATGTCAGTTGCCTTCCCTCCTACAGCCGCTTTCACAAGCAGCATTCATACCCTTAGACAAGCGGGTGTAACACCTGCATTTGGCTCAGTCCATCTGGCCCTTGATGGCAATAAGCTTTCCATCCCAGCTGCAGCGCTGGGAAGTAAATGTATGCATAACTGGCCGTAGCGTCACCCAGGGAGGGACCATTTCTGTCATCAGCGTATTCCCGGATCTCATTGCACAACAGTGTCTCTTTTCCATCAACTGGGAATCTGCCCAAGCTGCCCTGCCTTTCTCCCCAATGACCACACATGTCAGCTGGTGGACCGCAGTGAAAATAAGCAGAAGCGTCAGAGCTTGAAGGCTGGTCTCTACCCTACCAAACTGACAGAGGACTCCGCAGCAATGAGAAAGGCTCACCGTGGTGATTCTGCATTCCAGAGTGGCAAAATAAAGAAAACCTGTTGCAGCGACAAGTGATGATGTACGTAAGATTGGCCGTTCAAAAAAATTGGGAAGAGAAAGGGCGGAAAAGCACAAAAGATAATCACGTAGAAAGATACTAGTGCTTTCTGCTTCGGCTTTTCAGAAACGCACAACTGGTTCGCTATTGCTCATGACTCGCTCAATATTCTTCAGCTGTGCTGTTATTACCATGCTGGGTATGATGCAACGCAGACTAAGGGCTGTTTCTTTAAACTGTCTGTTTTACATCATGCTTGACATCTGAATCAAACTGTGGCAAATAAGCAAGAGATATGAAACTAACAGCATTGCGAGTTATATCATTATCAACCTCAGGACCTAGAAACATCATGCTTCTGGTATTTTAGTCCATCTGGCCCACCCATGCAGCTTGGTGTCAGAGACATGGGTAAGACACGGCGAACGGCTACTGGGGGTGCCAAACCTGCACGAAGCCGCAGCCGAGCTCCAACGACAGATCTGAGGAAGCCACTGTGGATTTAGGTCTAATGACAGCTTTCAGATGTGGAACTCAAATTTCCTCAACTAGATGCTTGTTATTGATGGTTATGAGCCTGACCATCCAGAGACTGCCAATGAATCTCTTTTGAACTGGGGAAGCTGACATACTATCCAGGTTATTCGAGTGTCACACTGAATCCTGCCCAACTTCATAGTCACAGGAGGAATTTTAGGAGGAATGATGACATCATCTACACTTTAAAGTGTTTCCTCTACCAAGGAATCCAATACAACATTACTATTAAGAGAGCTTCATTGAATGCATGTGGTTCAAGACGGCACTGCAATGGAAATGTTTATGAAGCAGAGTTTCCATAAATAAGAATGATTTAATTAACAAGAAAATTGATTATGGTATTGCAACTGTTTTTGCATGACTGTCGTGTGATGCATGCTAATTATATGATTCAGTGCCCCAATGTATTTGAACCCTTTCAGAACCATGGTACTGGACAGCGACTGTAGGTTTCAAACTGAGATTTGAACCGGCCCTGAAAATTAAGCAAGATCAATTAACGAGATGGGCCGCCATTTTGTATGCCCCATCTATGTGCCATGGGATATTTTTTCTCCAAGTTTGATGGAACTTGTTTTTGCTAGCTTTAAAGTTATTACTTCACGGATAATTATTTTAAAAATGTAATGTTTGCCATCCCTTCCTTCCATATAACAACAAAGCCACCAAAGGGGAGCAATCCCCATCAACTTGAATGAAACTCATGAACTCCCTCCCTAACTTCTTCCAGAAACATCACCACACACACAGCAGGAGAGACCCACGTAAGACATAAATCAGGACCCCCATCTCTCAGTATTGGTCAGGTGATATCATAAAGGCAGTGTAACCGGTCAGAGCAGGTGGTTGACATGACAGATAGAGAAACACTCAGGTGCTGCGTGAGGAGGCTGATGTGTCAGGTAGAGAAACAATCAGGTGCTGCGTGAGGAGGCTGATGTGTCAGGTTGAGAAACACTCACGTGCTGCGTGAGGAGGCTGATGTGGCTGGAGGTGGAGTACTGGCGGGCGGCCTGTTTCTCCGCCAGCTTCTTGAGGGCAGCGACGATGGCCTGCTGGTTGGAGCTGCTCTGGGGCACGTCCTTCAGCATCCCCGCCGAGCTGGGCCTGGACCTGCAGGGGCTGGGCTTCCTGGAGGCTGCAGGGGGCACACGGGACCCGGGGTCGGTCTACCATCTGCTCGGCCCAACCAACTGCTCAGGGTCCTGATTTATTGAGACGTATCGCACTTTCATTGCTATAAACTTTTGAATGACGTATTCAGAACTTAGCTGTTCCTGTCATTGCCTAATTAAATGTAAAACTGACGTTAAATACAATGTTGTCCCTTTGGTCGTGCCAAAAGATCTGAGCAATGTTTCGACAATGTATGTGCAATTATTTCGCCATAACGGAGGCGCAAACTGGTCTTTTTATTGTGTGCTTTTATTACTTAAGCATACACACGTATAGTCTCAACAGACTCCGCAACGCCCAACACAAATAAATATGCATGATACTAACACAAACAATAATGTTCAAGTATGTACATTTATAAATGTTGAACTTGTACTGTGCTCTTGATTTCAGAGCCAGCTTCATGCATCATACATCGTTGGCCCGGAATGCTCTTTCAGTGCTTGATCACAAAGTCTACAGCAATCAAAACGTGACATGTCACGGTACGTCACTACACAACAAAGATACGCAAGGACCCTGGGCGGATTGTCGACCGGCCCCGGCCATGCTGTGAGACTGTCAGCAGGGAGAATCGCTGGGGCGCGGACCCCGTTCCTGTGCTCGTGACTCACCGCCATTGTGGCTCCATGGAGTACAGAGGCGCCAGAGGTTTTGACACTCATTAACGGAAACCAGCGGAGCACCTAAGCGTGCTTAGTTCCCGTTTGCCGGCTCTCAGTCGCAGATGGGTAAGAGGAATTCACCAACAGCGTTGCTTAATCGAATGGGATTAGCAGTAATCTGCGCTGAAATAAAAGTGCACAATTTACCCGCTGGGAGGTCGGTGTGGAGAAATACCCGCATGAGGTCTTGATTATGCAGGCCGGGGCCTTAGGCTGAGGTTCATGCAATCGTGACCAAATGCAAACCTTTTTCTCTGTAGAAGCAGACCAACGGCCGGAAAAACAATATACATTTTTCCCCCCTATCACTATAAACACAGACACGTTTCTCCAGATTCCATATAATAAAGTTGTTTACTTCGCCATGCTGTCAGAATTTTGAACAAAGCTAATAAATATAAAAACATTTTCCGTATCTCCAGAGAAAGCTCAATTCATTCATCATGTTGAATTTCACAGTGATACCTACCGTCTGATTTTACAGATATATGAAATGGCATAAAACTGCGACTGTGAGCTAATTGGCCAACTTTGACCAGGATACTACCTGGAATGATAAGACAATACTGCCTACTTCTGGAACCAATCAAAGTGTGGCACTCAGAGGCCATTCAAGCATTGGGAAAAAGAATAATGAGAAACATAATGAAACAATGATGCGACATCAGGCTGAATTAAAAACGAAAAATACACATCTTGCTTAACCAGGCAGCAAATAAGCAGAAACACACACTACCCACTACTTACTGTAATCTTAGATCTGCCTGGACTGAAACAAATCACTCCTAACGCACAGCTTTCATAGATCCATATTAGGTTTTACAAGTGCCCACTCTCAGAAAACGTGAATACAGAAATAAATCTATCATCGTGCCTGCAAAAGCACTTATGGTATAGCAGAAGTGTATAATTCCTGCACCTGGCGGTGGCTTACACACGTCATCTTACATGATGTGGTTGTCAGAGTCCTGGAGCGACTGAGCCTGCGGTGTAATGAACCGTGCAATCCTCCATGCATTCCACATGCTCACAGCCTACAACACATGCTGCAGAGTGGACGCATCCACGGCAGGGTGTGTGAACGAAAGGCGATCAAACAAAAACACTCACACTGAAAAAAAAACAAAAAACAAGCCAACAAATGCAGTCATGGCCACTTGTGAAGCAAATGAACTTCACAAACCTATTCTGTTGGTTTATAGGAAAACTACTAGCCTACAGCAGGTTATAGTCTGGAATGCCACCAAATACAGGGCCCGACAGTGCTCCCATTTTAGGAGTATTTGCTCCTGAAAATTGTGTGCTAAGTGGAAAAATAATTCAGAAATATCAACAAATTGGGATGCAGTAGTGTGCTGGAAAATGTTTAAACTTTCAAAATTTAGCACATCGGCGATGTTAGCGTAGAGCCCGAAAAGGCCCTGTGCTGGGATCAGCGACGTTACCTGCCCGCGCTGAGATGGGGCGGGACAGCTTCTGGCTGTAGATCTGCACGGTGCTGGGAACGAGCGTCGCCGTGGTGGTGGTGGGCGGGGCTCGAGCGCTGGGCCGCCCCCTCTGGCCGGGCTCCGGAGCGGCGTGGGCCAATGGCGCGGAGCCGTGTCGGGCGGTGGCCCAGGTGGCACGAGGAAGCGGAGCGGGGCCGGACGTCTGAGGTGGCCCAGGGGGCGGGGCTTGAGACGACTCTGGGGCCGGGGGCGGAGTGGAGATGTGCGTCGGGTGGTGAGGTGGCACTGGGACTGGGGGCGGGCCCGTGCACTTTGGCTGGGATTTGAGCTGGGGTGAGGGCTGCAGGTGCTGCAGGTGGATATGGGCGCAGTCCAAGGCCACGGGGTGAACAGGAGCATACTGGGAAACGGGAACCTGCAGCTGGGGTGCGGTGGGCCCCACGGCGAGCGGTAACAGCTCAGAGGGACCGGACTCCTCATTGGCCGCAGAGACAGCTGTTCAGTGTAGAAGATAAGCCAGTCAGACCACCGTTATCGCAAGTGTCAGTAATTCCACAGCTCTTACGCACAGAATTAGCCCCGTCCCCCTACACCCTTCCCCCCTTGTTTAAATTGGGAAAGTCCATTCCAAACATATCCCCACCCCGTTCCGGAAATCAAAAACACAAGGACATTTCCTCAGAAGAGGGAAGAGGGGCTCTCGTTCCTCAGAGCCAGGACGAGCGCACCTTCCGCTCCACGCAGTCTGGTTTCGTCATCGCGCCGAGCTGCTCCCACAGCGGGAGGACTTAAAAACAACTTTAGGCCGCTCTGTTTAGCGGAGTCGGTAATAATAACAGATGTTGCTGGCTGCGTCTCGCGGCCGGGCTGCCATTCGTTTGAAGGCTGACGGGGAGGGGAGCAGGCCGGGCTGTGCAGCCCTGGGGCCGGGGTGTGGGCGCGGCTCGACCGCGTGCGCCAACCGCCGGGAGGAGAAGTCACGGCCGCTTATTTCACCTCCGTGTCAAATACATCACCCTTCCATCCAGGGAATCCCACCGCAGCCACCATTCAGAGCTGTGCAAAGGCACTGCACGAAGACCAGCAGCCACATGATACAGTGTAAATATGGAGAGGGGTGGGGGGGTGGGGGGGTTATACGATGTCTGGGAACTGCATCATTATTTATTTGCTTAGCCGATACCCATATGCAGGAGAAATATATAGGCGGGTACTTATTGAAGTATCTTGGGTTACAGGCGTGTTTCTCAAATGCACAACAGCAATTTGTCACCGGGGAATCACCGGCAGACTTGCTTGGATCCTTTTTCCTGACACCACAATTCTATTCGAAGTGCGAATCCATATGAAGATTTTAAATACGCAAAATGTCTATACAGTACGCTGTTCACAGCTTGCAAACTTCCTTTGGGAAATTTAGTGTAGCTGATAAAAATGAAAAATGAACTGGAGAGAGAGCCGGTCACACAAGCTGCTATACATTTAAAGTTAGGGAATTATCAGTTTGAAACAGTACATGCTCCTTTCTACAAACATTTGTTACTTGCTAAATGAATCTGCACTGAATCTGGCACTGTGATCCAATTCTTTACGAATGCAAATGTGTATTTTTTTGCTAATGTTTTCAGTAGCTTCACGCCAAATGCCCTATTCTCCTCTCCCCCCGAATGAGCTGAATGATAATGTAACAAATTTCCTGTTTTGGTTGGATTAAATAGTAAACATGCAATAAACATAATGCTTTGATTACAGAAGTCCTGTACCAACTTTGCATGTGTATCATGGGCTTATTTTGACCCTCTGTAACTGTATAAAATGTCATTTTATCTCAGATTTCTTTGTGGATGATTCAGGTGGCACTTTCCCAAAGGGATGCCAAACTTTCACTTCCTGTACTTGAGGTTTCACACAGATATTTATGGATAAAAGGCTAGTCATTTGGGAGACAATAAGAAGGCGACACACAATGTGTCAAAATGTTTCTGTTGAATTTATTTAAACGGTTGGGGTCAATTTGACCCCAAACATAAAAGCGGTCATAAACTCTTAACATAACAGGAGGGCTAACACAACAACATGAAGGAAAACAACATTTGTAGCTTCTACTTATTGTAACCAATTCCAGAAGGAATTGCATGGAAACACCACAGTTATGTGAAAACAAAATTGGGATTATATGTATGGTTGCCTCAGGAAATCCCAATTCAGTCACAGAGTCGAGTAGTAAACTATAAATGTTGTTAACCGTACTTTGAGCTGCAACTAATCTGACAGCAAAAAAAAAAAAAGAAAAAGCGCAACATATGCATCTTATGTGGAGCCGGATTTTTGCTCAGAGGCCAAAGCTACTGCAGAACAGGCTGTGGAAAAATAAAAGCAAAACTCACTACTGGATGGCTTTCAAGTCCCAAAATGCGAATCGTGGAGTCGATTTATACCAAACGTGAAATCCTGCAGTCTTGTGGAACTAATAAAACTCACATGGACCGCGTATGGCACCAGCGCTCGGTTCAATATGCGGGCCCGGGTTCACGAGACCACAGAAGCACAATGTTTATTTGCCACCGTTGTGAAAATAAAGTTTGGACAGCGGGACGAGATTGTACCGGCGGCGATGATACGCCGGGCGGGAATGTGAAAAGGCCCGAGCCTGACCCAGTAAACCGATGACTGCGTCGCCGCTCCCTGCAGCTCGCGCTCGCCTCCGTTTGAAGGGGAGGGAACTGGAACGGCGGAGAGGGGACACGCCTGAGCTGTTCCTGCCAGAAACGTCCGAAAAACGATCCCGCTAATGGGAAGGGAGGAGGGAGAAAATCTGGAACCAAAAGCAGTCACGTGCGCAAACAAACAACCCCTGTGCGCCTTTCAATTATTTGCGACCGAAATTTCCTGAGAACTTGCTTCAGATGCAAAGTGCGTCATGGACAATTAAATCTACACTTAACTGTGCTCTTAATGCAGTGGGGTCGAAATGAATTGGCAAGGGGGGGAGGGGATAACGCGGCCGCTAATAAGACATTGGCTAAAGGGCCAAGGTGTGAACGCCCGAGACACACTCACCGCTCTGGGTCTCAGCTGGTTCACCCGAGCTCGTAGGGCCGTTATTGGCTTTGGCCCTCTTGCACGCCGTTCCCAGGAAGACGCTGGCAGATTTGTTTTTGTGCGTGTAGAATGTCAGGACTTCCTCCAGATCGCTTTCGCTAAGCAAAGAGTGGAGGACAAAACTATCAAGTGACAGTTTCGCTTCCTGTTAACTAGGCCTACATCATCTACAGTCGAGGGGTGGCCACTGCATGATGGTTAACATAAAGTCTGGATCAAAGGTACGTTGTAAATGCATATGACGGAAAGGCCTGACTCACTAACCTGGCCTCAGTGACGAACTCCTGAAAAATATCTGGGTCGACGCAGCGTTCCTCGTCTTTGAGCTGCTCCATATTCTTGACCATCTGCTCAGTCTCCTGAGAGGGGAGGAAGTTGAAAGAAGCAGAGGTTATTCTCCAGCCAAGCCTGAGTCCAGCTGGACGCTTCCACAGAGGATGTGAAAAGTCTGGAAAGGCCCATTTGGACCCTGGCACCAAACTGAGGCCCCACCCAGCTCCTACCTCAGCTTAGCAAGATGTAAATGAGCAGTTAGCCCTAAGCAAAGCCAATGCTATAAGCTTATGCCACCCACAATTAATTTGCATTGGGCTATATACGTATATGTATTTCTGGTAAAATATAAGCCAGCTTGTTTATTTCCATTCTCCATGGACAGCTTACACTGACAGTTTACATTAGGTAGCCAGCTACCCTACCAGTTAGCAGGACGCACTCTTTTTTAATTACAGTAAGTTACATGTTTGTAAGTTACCTGTTGTTCAAACATGTTCTGTTATCCACCAATAGCAATCATTCAAACTCAGCTAGCTATGCAGTTAGGAGGTAGTCAGAATGTTAATGTCTGTTGATAAAACCAAACAGCTTATGATGATAGCTAGTTTTAGCTAGATGGTTTTAAATGCGATAAGCGGGTAGTTGATGGTCTGAGCTGTTTTTGTTTTTTTAGGAGGGCACCTAGCTACAAACTACAGCAATCTAACGTTAATCTAAAGAGTAAAAAGAAGAAAACGTGTTTCTAACTTGGCTAGCTTAACTTCATAGTTTTTTAAAGAGCACTATAACGTTACAGTAAGTGGGTTAAAGGCAGGGGAAAGCGCACACGGAGTGAGAGAGCACCTACAGTAAGTGGGCTAAAGGCAGGGGAAAGCGCACACGGAGTGAGATAGCACCTACAGTAAGTGGGCTAAAGGCAGGGGAAAGCGCACACGGAGTGAGATAGCACCTACAGTAAGTGGGCTAAAGGCAGGGGAAAGCGCACACGGAGTGAGATAGCACCTACAGTAAGTGGGTTAAAGGCAGGGGAAAGCGCACACGGAGTGAGATAGCACCTACAGTAAGTGGGCTAAAGGCAGGGGAAAGCGCACACGGAGTGAGATAGCACCTACAGTAAGTGGGCTAAAGGCAGGGGAAAGCGCACACGGAGTGAGAGAGCACTGACAGTAAGTGGGCTAAAGGCAGGGGAAAGCGCACACGGAGTGAGATAGCACCTACAGTAAGTGGGTTAAAGGCAGGGGAAAGCGCACACGGAGTGAGATAGCACCTACAGTAAGTGGGCTAAAGGCAGGGGAAAGCGCACACGGAGTAAGAGAGCACCTTGTTGTAGCAGTGCAGGAACTCCCCGAGCTGGTGGGACAGGATGCGGCGTCGGTCCGGCAGGGGCAGACGGCGGCTGGGCAGCACCATCCTCAGGTCCTCGTGCAGGTTGCCAGCAGCTCGCTTCAGGAAGCGGATCACCAGCTCCTGAGAAGCAGAAGAGCAAGGGATTCTGGGATGCAGCTTTCATTGGCACAACACAGGACAACATATTTTTTCTCATCTTTTTTCTTTTTCTTGATATTTTTTTCTACTCCTACTCTTGTCCCACCAGAGGCTAGGAACAGTGGCAAGAAAAATACATTACGAAGGAACATTTCAGGCTCCTAGAAGGAACATTTAACGGGTTGGAATGTCGTTAAGGATGGCGGAACTTGATCGATTTCCGGGTCAGGAGAAAGTAAAAGGAAACTATTTTAAAAATAAGCTATTGGAATGCACCCATGGTCTCCCCAAGCTATGAGTCAGATCTCTCCACACTCACCATAGTTTCTGCTTAGTTCCACTATATTTCTTCTAAAACTTTATTTTAGTTTGAACAGAGAACGTAGAAGGCGTTATCTACTCCTTAATGCAATCCAAAATCAGAGATTTCCTAAAGAGATCCAAACTCATGTGCAAGTGGTTTTGTGCAGTTCAACAAAAAAGGTTCTAAATTTCCATTGAAAAGGTTCCCTTTTTCTGTCCAAAGGTCTCAGATTTCATTTTACTCAATTTCATTACCAACCAGATCTTCTCCTTTAGAGCAGTCCTTTTTCAATCTGACTGCTGAGGAGCACAAACCTTTTTTCACACTAAGGAGAGAAATAATTCAGTTTTATTTTTTCCACTTTTTCCACTAACAAGTCTGTATTATATAATTTTTTTCCTGTGTATACTCCCATCGTTTTTTCCGCTGTGCTAAAAAGGGAGCAATAAAATCAAAACCAGTTTGGCTGCCATTACATTTGTTGATGGACAACAAAAAAGTAATTGGCACAAGGTGAGAAATGGAAATGTTGAATTCTCTGTAATCTTGGCTTCCTTTGAAGGACCTGTTCAAAGGACAATGCGTGGGAGTTTCTCACAGAAAGCTCAGATTTTGGGTGTTCCCTTTTTTCCTAACTTATCTACATATAATGCACAAATATCCCACTATTCGCAAACAAGAATTTGTTCCAAATTAAACATTTCTGAAATAAACATATCACAGTAAGACACTGCATGATTCAATTCTCTCCGTAAAGCAGGAAAATAATGCTTGTCATTCCAATCTTAGCAGAACAAGATTTCCGATAAAAACCAGTGTCAATACAAGAATGTATTCATACAATTTTCCCACAGCCCGATCCACATATGTTTAAAGCTTCATGTGTTTTTATGTGGTTTCAACACAGCTCAGATGAGTAACGCACTGTGAACAGGGCAAAAGGAAAATGAATGTAGATAACAGTAAGAGAGGGGTCTGTTTTCTCTATCCAATCGTTCCTGGGAAGACTTTGATTTAAACGGTTACCATTTGGTCATCATCCTTCTCTGGCCAGGCTGTGCTGCCGTTTCCTCTGCTCTCTGCCAAGAGTCTCATCTGAACCCGGTGAAGGAAGGAGGAGAAAGCCATACGCGCCTGTACTTTACTGCAGAGAGAGAGAGAGAAAGAGAGAGAGAGGGAGAGAGAGAGGAGGGGAGGAGGGTGAGAGAAAAAAAGGATGAGAGCAACAGTGGTCAGGGGCGCAAGATAGAGGGGTAATTATTGTAATTATTTTGGAGAGAATGTAAGTTGGACGGAGGGATATAAATTGTAGAAAAGAGTAGAGGTGAGGCTTGAGAGAGCGAGTCAAAGAGATAAACAGAAGTAGCAAGAGCTCTGAAGTAGTCAAAGTGTGACTATAAAAACAATGCTACAGTCGCCAACGAATGGTATACACTCCATCCAATGGGAGAGAAGACTTTGAGGGGAAACGGCTTCAGGTGTGGTCCAGAATACAAATCTCCCAGGGAGCACACAGTGATAGCGGCTCAGTTTAGTTGCACCAGTGAATTACAAGCGTTGTTTCATCACGCTGGAATTACGCCGAGGGGACGGGTTTCACAGCAAGGAATATTTTCCCTGGAAAGCCTCCACTTCCCACCAGAAAACAAAGAGCCACCGCTGTCAGTCAGCTCCTATCAGACATCTAAAAGTAACCAGGTTACTTTTAAAAAGCGGTGACGCACACTCTGTTTGTCCTTTCGAGAATTCCGCAGAAGATGGAACGCGTTCAGGTACAAATCAATTTCAGCTGGGGTGAAAGAGTGCGAGACTCATCCCTTGGCAGTGAAGGTATGACGGATTATTTTCATGTCCTGAATGAACCTGGAATGAATAGTACCACGCAACGTAGAGGGGGGAAAAAGTTTTGAAAAAGCTGTCAGACAAACAATGATACACTATGCTGTAATTGCCCAGAACCTTCCACAACTCTGGCAAGTAGAGAGGAATTTCTACAAACTCAGACTTGTTATTATAATTCCTCTTTCCAATTAGAATTTCAGACATACTTGAAAAAAATCAATAGGAGACTGGTGTCTTTGTCACAGTTCTGACAGGAGTATGCAATATTCATTAATGTCACTGTAAAAAAAAAAAACATATTTTTAAAGGCTTGTTGCAAAACACATGGTGGTAGGACAGCTTTCAAGTCCTTCCAAACATCTTAACCAAAACAAAGAAAAGAGCCTGACTCCTACAGTTAAATGCTAATTATGGACAAAATGAATTTAATGTTAACACACAGAATTCCCCAGCTCCAAAAAGACCCACTTTGATTTTTCTGCACTTTGTGAATTAAGTTTACATCAAGAGGACACTACTCTCCAAGAGGCAAACAACTCTGATGGATAAATAATACTCAAGAAAAGGGGCCAAATTCATCCCTGATGCTGGCTTTTGGCTGACAGACAGTGAACTTCCCCCATTAGCATTGCTGCCGGAGATGAGCAGAGGCCTAGCGTAGGAGCAGAAGCCTGGGGCTTGCACTGACCTGAGATCCCAGCCCTGCTGCAGGATCTGGAGGAGGTTGATTTTGGGTTTGGGCGGTGGTGGGCTAGCAGGCCTCTGGGGGGCTGCCCTTTGCTGAGACTCTGTCTGTGGCTTGTCGAGTGCGACGGGGGGAGGGTCAGACTGTTTTTTCCCGGGCAGGGGCTGAGCAGGTTTCTGCTCCTCCTCTTCATCCTCCTCCTCCTCCTCCTCCTCTTCACCAGTTTCCTCCTCACCAGTGCTCTCAGGAGAGGGGGCCTTATTTCCTCTGGCTGCGTTATAAAAGAGTTATAAAAGTTGAGAGATTACCAAACTGTACATTACTCGCCTAGCATTTTTGGGCACACAAAACACAAAATTTCACAAAAAGGACAACTTTAACGGGGCTGTTCACACTTGTGCCCTTCAGGACCGAGCGCTTTCACATGAAAGCAGGGATTTTGACGACCGCGGAGTTGGAAACGAAGAGTAATATAAGAGTAAATAAATCTATCCGGAAACATCCGGCTTGCTCTTCGGCCAAAGAGACCCTGGCTGTGAAGCTGCACTCAGCTGGGCCAACACTCCCCCCGCCTCCTCTCCCTCCCCCGCGGTCTACCTCCTCTCCTCCTCCCCCTCCCCCGCAGTCTACCTCCTCTCCTCCTCCCCCTCCCCCGCGGTCTACCTCCTCTCCTCCTCCCCCTCCCCCGCGGTCTACCTCCTCTCCTCCTCCACCTCCCCCGCGGTCTACCTCCTCTCCTCCTCCCCCTCCCCCGCGGTCTACCTCCTCTCCTCCTCCCCCTCCCCCGCGGCCTACCTCCTCTCCTCCTCCTACTCCCCCGCGGTCTACCTCCTCTCCTCCTCCCCCTCCCCCGCGGTCTACCTCCTCTCCTCCTCCCCCTCCCCCGCGGTCTACCTCCTCTCCTCCTCCACCTCCCCCGCGGTCTACCTCCTCTCCTCCTCCCCCTCCCCCGCGGTCTACCTCCTCTCCTCCTCCCCCGCGGTCTACCTCCTCTCCTCCTCCCCCTCCCCCGCGGTCTACCTCCTCTCCTCCTCCCCCTCCCCCGCGGTCTACCTCCTCTCCTCCTCCACCTCCCCCGCGGTCTACCTCCTCTCCTCCTCCTCCTCCCCCTCCCCCGCGGTCTACCTCCTCTCCTCCTCCACCTCCCCCGCGGTCTACCTCCTCTCCTCCTCCCCCTCCCCCGCGGTCTACCTCCTCTCCTCCTCCCGAGGGCCGAGCGCTCGGCCCGCTGCCGTCGCCTCCGCCTGCGCGCCTCCAGGGACGGAAGCTTCCGCTCGTACTGGATTACGTGGCGCCGGGCCTCCACCTGCAGCAGCACGCTCCCGCTCAGCCCGTTCCTGTGGGGCAAAAAACCTTCAGCGACGTCCCTCCACAGGCGAGGGAGGGCTGCCACGGCAACGATAAACACCCACCGTGAGCCCCAGGACAGGGACACCATCCCTGTGTCTGAGATGCGAAAATAAAATAAAATAAAATAAAATAAAATAAAATAAAATAAAATAAAATAAAATAAAATAAAAAAGGGGGAGAGGGGGGCAAAATCATATACTAGGGCGAAATCATATACTAGGGCCAAACTGGAAACCAGCTTCCCTGAGCATGTTGCACAACACTGACATAGGGTGCAGGAAATGCATGAAGGGGCTCGTAAACACTAATGTTTTCTGTCTGAATTCGGAACTGTAGAACGAGAGTTTCAATTTTCATGGGAAAGGGAATTCTTTATTTTATGATACATTTTCGCCGTAATGGGAATGTTTAAAAAGTCCAAACAGCTGCTACAGTATATAGGCAGTATGCTCCCATTGGAAGACTTTAAACTAGCACTTCTTATTAACGGCTACAGTATATAATCAGTAAGATTTTACAGTTTAATTAGCACACTTTCCATGCAAAACCGCTGAATGAGGTGAGTGTTATGCTTCTGGAAGTCCATGAAAATGCTTACCGCTCTGGGAAAAGTCTGGTCGCCAACATGCAGTTCATTGATGTTTTATACTCCAAGTACCCGCTGTGTGAAAAAGATGCAAGTCGAATATGAGCACCGTGTACCTTGCTGAGTTAACAGCTGTCTTGTCTTTTCTCTATCCAGGGAGGATGCATGGTTTACAGTACAAAAGCTTAATAGCTTTCACAGTGATAACCAGGTCACAGCCACCACAATGCTTCCCTGCCCTTTCCGAGAATATGCTGCAACACAGAAAGCAACTAAATCCCCAGTACAAACACAACTATGAAGCTAATCAAGCAGCAAATCCCACATTGGTGCCCAGGAATATTTAGCACACAAAGCAATTCCCCTGTAGTGTACTCAACCAAATAGATTGCACAATCATAGAGGTTTTTTTTCCCTTGCAAGCTAATAAAGATAAATATTATTTCCATCATTCTGGAGGCAGCCAGTCCCCTGTCGTGCAAAAGAAATCAGCGATGACAGAGCCTATTCAGGATGACACAACAGTAGTCTCTCATGCACTGAATAGAGCCAAGGATTTGAGGGATCCATCATCCAGCATGTTTCTCCACACTGCCATTTTGATTGCTTTCCCTGCATATCTTCAATGATGACAATCTCCCTCACATATCCTCAAGTGATCAAACCCACTGTTATGGCAGCTACATGCTGAATAAGAAAGCCATCCAAGTCTCAGCCGCAAGCCTACAACTCATCTAGCACACACGCCAACAGGATACCACAACTCCCACAGAGAGTAATGTCCAGGGTTAAGGGCCTTGCTCAAGGGTCCAAAAGCTATGTAGATTTGAACCACCAACCATTCGGGTTCCGCTCCTGAACCATAGCCACTATGTGACAGACTACCCTGAATTATTTTAGCTGTACTCACACCAAATATAGAGAGTACCTTCACCGGCATTAATCACAGGCCTGTGCTAGAGCGAGGACTCACCTCCACTGATACAAGGGGGGTACTTCACAAAGCAGGACTACAGAGTTAGCTGGATAACTGCATCGAGTAAAACTCGGAACCCACCCAAATCTGGAACACGGACTGAAGAAAAAAAAAAAAAGAAAAGAGTAATCCTGCTTTGTGAAATAGGCTACAGGTCCGTGCAGCGGGGGAGACTCACCTGTACTGATCCCAGGTCTGTGCAGTAGGGAAGACTCACCTGTACTGATCCCAGGTCTGTGCCGTGGGGAAGATGCGAACAAACCCTCCTCTTCTTTCGTGCTCTTCTTTTATTCGCCTCAGCACCTTCAGCTAGCGTGGACATGCGTTGAGAAGAGATACGTGAGGATGACCTTTGATGGCCTGAGGAACTCTCAACCTCTGCCTCAAACTCAACTTCGATAAAGCGGAGATGCCGTCCCTCCCAGCCAAGTCCTTCTCCAAGGCGAAGGGAGGGGACAACAAACCGTAGCTATCCGAGAATGTATGATTTATTACGAAATGTTGGACGTGCAGAACCCTCCCGCACAATATCAGGAGAATCTGTCCCTTCCTCACCACCTACATCTACTCAACCCAGCTCTTATTTCAGGCTCTGAGCACTGTGGCTCCCTCATTGCTGGTCTCCCAGCATCAGCCATCAGACCGCTACACAGCTTATCCAGCACATTTCTGCTCACCTGATCTTTAACTTCCTTTGACCTCCCATGTCATGTCCCTCCGCAGGCTTCACATATTGGCTCATAGCTAATTCAAAACCTTGAGCCTAGTTTATCAGGCAGCTACATGGACCACTCAGTTACATCTTCAGAACATCAGACTAAACACACCAGCCCCCCAAAACCCCCCCCCCCCCCCCATTTCAGGTCACATGCATCTTCTGCTGGCCTCCCAGTGGTGCAATGACATGTCCACGGCAATCAGAACAGCAGAAACCCTGCCCATCTTCTAACGCAGATGGGAGGCCCATCTCCTCAGACAGTACCATGGCTCTGCTGAACCTCTTTAGCCATCCATTTTGTTTTTTGGGATTTCCTTTGGGATAATGTTATTGCTACAGCAGTGTAAAGACAGTACGTCCTTATGGTGGTATTTACTTTCGTTCACAACAATAATTTGTCGGTCTGTCTGGCTAATTTAGCACACGTTTACATTCCTGAGACGTACACTGATGTTCCCCACTTCTGTACAGTAAGTCACTTCAGATAATAGCATCTGCAAGTGACTCTAATCTCATGTAGTGTAACATAGTGGATTACCTCATCTGTAGTCAAGCCAAGAGTGCTGTCTCCCTTTCTCCCCACAAGCTTCTCCTTCAGTCCATTGGTATCAGCATCGCTAGCGGACATAGGTCGTTGGCCCTTGGGGACAATTGGGATGTACACATTGGTAACACTGCCGTACCTAGGTGTATATGTGAATGTTTAAACTCACAAGTTACCAATTCATCTACTTTGACACATCGAGTTTCAAGTTCTGACTGACATTCCACTGTAGTTCTACATCATTTTACTGGATGAGATTCACAATTTATGATCGTGAGTGGACAAAAGTAATTTTGTTTTCAAAAAACCTAGACATACCAGTTTAGTCATACCAATTATTCCCAATAAAGATCACTCTGCATGCAGTACGGTCTCGCTGCCACCAAACACAAGTGCGGGGGTGTGGGTGGAATATTCGGTTGCACCAGTGGAAAACCCTTCAGAGCAGACCTGCAGTTAAATGAATTGAGGTGCTACTATATTCAGTAACGTGGATTATTTCTCCCCAGAGAAGTAGCTAACATTTAATAACCCTTGAAAAGGGGGGGGGAGGAGGGGGGGGCTCTGCTCAATAAATAGTGCATTTTATTTTCTGCTGGCACTCCATCTCTCCCCACCACATACGTGCATGGATAAGTGACAATTTTGGCAGGCTGGTTTGAGCAAAAGCCAGGATACAGGGCATAACCCTACCACATCGCATATAGATTTTGTCATCTAAATAACGGGCAAATTACGCTTAATTTGTCTAACTGGTCTAGGGTTATTATGGCAGCCAGATACTGATGGCTCTTAATCCTTATAATAATCCTAAATGGTGGTCCCAATCAAAGCTTCACAGGCAGAATTACAGACAGGTTATTCATAGGTATCTAGCCTGATACGGTGGGACCTGTGGTCATGGCTGGTTATGAGAAAGGCTGCCACAGGTGCATTGTGCCATATGTGCTTCGGCAATGCAAGAAAGCGGGTTCCCTCTCGGACTGCAAAAGCTGTGTTGCTCTCCAGCTTACCTTCTAGTTGAAAATTTCACAATCTCTTACCCGCTTCACACGTTCCATAACCTAGCATCATTCACACAAATGCCCATGTATACAAAGTGTTGATCGACAGAAATGGAAAAGTCTAGAAAACTCATACAGAACAAGATACTGTACCTGCAGTGTTAGACTGATTATTAAATCTATTGTGCTGAAAAAGAGCATTTGTACTGGGTTTCACTGAAATGTAAAATTCAGAAATCAGTTCATTGCCCCTGATTGTAGATTAACAGCCACTTTGGCTTCTTTACCTGGGACGAGTGAGGTGGAGATTGAGAGCAGGAGGAAAGAGAGAAGAAAAGAGATGGGGTCATTACATTTCTACAGTTAAAAAGGCAGCGCTGCTTACCCCTTTCATACTGCCCATGCCTGGCTGCGCAGTCACCGGACGCTGAAGAACCAGGGTTCGAAAGAGAGAAATGAACATCAGCTGCCAATGACCAGGACAGGACACACACACACACACACACACACAGTTACACTTACCCTCACACTCACAAACGCAACTGCACACACAAACACACACACAAACACATATCCTACAGAAACGAATGTCAAGGACACACGTGTACATAAATCATCAGCATCCATTCACAAAAAAAATTAAATAACAATACATACTCAGAAAGAAAGCACACACAGAAGGGTAATCTTACTCTCCACACAGAGATATGCAGCAAACTCTCCAGTGCACCCGGCCCTGTAGCTGGAAAACTGGGCTCGGAGCACACTGACAGAGGCGGAGCAGGAAAATGTCTTGTTTGATAATCTCCCCCATCAGATCCCAGCCCAAGCTGGGTTCAGTAGTTGACTCCAGCGAGCCAAGTGCATTAGCTGCTGCGGCATCATTAAGCAACAGGGCCTAGCGAGCGCATTAGTCACTTGATTAAAAATGATAAAATAATAATTCACAGAGCACGACACTCGCGGGATGATGTCACCCCCGACTCCGTAACGGCATTAGCAGTTGTTTTTCATGAGAATCCTTTTCCATGAGGCCTCAAAGCGGCTGCGACGCGTCCGCAGCGAGCGGGATTACGCCAGGGCTGGGAAACACCGCCGTGCGTGACTTGGAGCCATCAGAGCGATTAGTTTAGCTGCAAGTGTAAAGTTTCAAAGAGAACGCTAGTATATTCTAGAAGGGGGGGGGGACTCGCGACTCACCTGGCATTTCTGGGCCTGGTACCTGGAGCCCGGGTCAAGAGTCGCTCGAGCAAGCCGAGGGTGTCGGGCTAAGGGGTTCTGACAGACGAAGCCTGGTGGAAAATGGCGGCCATCACTCATCTCACATACAACCACAGCGCATTGGCAGAACTCAACAAGCCCGTGCTACGTTTCAGTAGATTTGTAATTAAGAGGCATTCATTTGAATTGACGGATCACGGCCCAGGGCTCGCTAGCGCTCCCTGTTCCGAGGCGTCAGGTAAGAGTCCAGCCTTCGGCGCGGACTCGTCAAAACGCCGCAATTACCGCGGGCGCATCTGACGGGTTAGTGACAGCTACACATGAGAAAAAATTAATGCTAACAGCGCGCTGTCATTATTAACAAGACTGGGATGCGGCCCAAGCGTTATCAGCCTGAAAGCGCCGAGGTTTGTTTGGTGAATAATAGATGGGGTATGTTTTACATGCCACTGCTCATTTTCTCCCAGCCGACACTAATGCGTCCGTCCAAAGATAACCGGCAATTTATGATTCCCTCATTTCACTTAATGGCTGCTTGGGATGGGAATTCAAGCCATATGTTGGGGAAGGCACTGCACATCGCCGACCCCTTTGTCATTAGCCGAGCAAATATCCCCGGGAAACAGCAAGGTAAAAGTTCAGTTTTATCAGACGTATATGCTGATCTTGCATTAAAATGATTCAAAGCTGCATTAAATTTTAGGGGCTTAGTACGCGAACATAAGGAATCAAGGGGAGTGTTAGTGTTCAAGTGAAGATGAAGATGGATCGAATTAGCTCACGAGTGAGATTGTGGTTTTAATATACAGTGCTAGATCCCCTCCACAAAAATGTTTGAACTTAGTTTATACATTTTTGTGAAGCAGATGTATAGGTGAGTGTGTGGGAGTCGCATTAACGTGGAAGAGTTTAATGTTACACTGAGATGAAGTATTGGAAAGGGCAAATGACTTAATTCAGGCACAGACTTGCGCATTCATTTCAGAATGCATTATTATATAGTGAAACACAAAGCCTGCTACCTCAGGACAACCCACATCGGTACACATACTAATTACTCCATTTTGAACTTCTGCTGTGTAAACAATGTTAACCCCTGCCTTGGGCAACTGATGCTTTTGTCAGCTTGCGTGCCAAGGATGAATAAATTAGGCTTTGTATTCAGTTTCTCTTTTGTCTCAACAGAGAAGGTGAGACAGCTCAAAAAGGAGTCCATCTTCTATTATTTTCCTCTGTAAGCCGTCTAATGAAATGTCTGTGGCTCATCCAGCGCCATTATCCAATTGTGTAGCTCTCTAACTACCCACAATAGACAATGCTTATTACAGACGTGTTAAGAAACATTGAACAATGCCCAACTGTCTCCTGAACTGAAACGTGCTGCCAGGCAGCAGAATGGCCAATTAATGGCTTTTCCTTCGTGGGGAAGACTTACAGACGAGGGCTTAATAAACGGGAGACACCCTGTCGAAAAAAACAAAGACTAGCGCGGCGGAACCTGCCGCAGGCTAAATCCCGCGCACGGAAGGTATGAGGGTACGAAGGCTGAGGAGTTTCCATCCCCACGCCTCCGCTCTCCGGCACGAGCTCGATGGAGCAAGCCCGGCTGCGGGAGGAGGAGGAGGAGGACGAGGAGAATTTGCGGGCGCAGGGTCGCCGGCCGCGGCTCGTTCGCTAACCCAGCCCTGAGATCTGAGGGCTGTGATGGTTCAAAGAAGGTTCCGGCTTCGGAGCAGGAAGTGTTCTTGGCTCTGACACGCGTCCGATCAGATAGGCCAGGATCACATGAAAGGCTCTTTTAACAGTTCACCTACAGGGCCTGTTTGAGAAGGGCAACCAGCAGGCAGATCACCATCTCCGAATGAATAGACCTGACAGAGGGGCCCAGCTGGAGCAAAGGACACCTTCATGCCCATCGGTTCCCAAAATGTGAGCGCTGTGCGATTACAGTCGCTAGTGTGCCCTTTCTCAGTGAGAAACTGCGCTGTCTGCTATGAATGACAGTGGTGCCTTTCTTTTAGTGGACATGCAATGGCAGCTATGTGTTGTCATATTAGTTTTGTACTTGCGTGAAGAGGTTCTGAAGCGGCCTTGCTTAGGAAAAAGCAGACAGCAATCTCCCAAACACTGCAGATATTCCCAGCCCATTGCGCATATGCTGTACTTTATTAACTAAGAGTGAGACTCACCCACTAGAGAAAACATGTCTGAGATCATGCTGGCCTTGATCTTCAGATCCAAGGGTGCATCACTGTTAACCACAAGCAAAACAAACCAATAAAAAAACAACACTTTAATAAGGTCGAGCCCAGAATTCATTCACATTGGTGCACAGTGGTCAGAAGTACTGAGAGAACAAAAAACAGACCTGAGAACCATGACTTGCAGTTCATCGAAAACAATTGAAAGTTTGGAAATAATTCAACGGTTGGGAACAATCTGAACTACCACTTCACACACATAATTTACAACAAATGTCTAATTTTGAGTTGCAAGGAACAAAACACTTACAAAAATAAGAAATTGGAATCCATCAAGAACACATTAACAGCACCATAAACCCACTGCCACGGACTAGGAAGTGCTTGTACTTTATAAGCAAATGGCAGATTTTGTTTCCATATTTTAACACATTACAAATGTCTTATAAATCCACTTTTGAGTATGCGCACTTGTGATCCATGGTGTTAAAGTAAACACAGCTGTCAGATTTTATTTACAGAATATACTACACTGGAAAGAAATTCAGGGTTGTTTTTCAACTGGATAATAACCTAAGGACTTTAGTCCAATGAAGTAGCATTTATTAACAACATTTTGTGATTAAAAAAAACTTCCCACTTTCTTGCACGTAATTAACAAATCACAGCTATCTAAATAACTAACCAAAATACATTTTATAGAATTTAGGGCAGGGACTTTAAAAAAGCAAAGCTGACTCATTCCTGCCCTTTATAGATTCATACAACAAAAACAATTTGTTTTAAAAGGCGGCAACATTGGCTCAGGAGGTAAGAGCAGTCGTCTGGCAGTCGGAGGGTTGCTGGTTCGATCCCGCCCTGGGTGTGTCATAGTGTCCCTGAGCAAAACACCTACCCCCCAAATGCTCCTGATGAGCTGGTTTGTTGCCTTGCATGGCAGCCAATTGCCATTGGTGTGTGTGTGTATGAATGGGTGAATGAGAAGCATCAACTGTACAGCGCTTTAAGAAAATAAATGCGCCATTTACCATTATACTAGCCATCTCTACATCCATGAACATGCTCATGAGGGATAGAGACAGTTTATACCATAGTTAGACAGGAGGAATTCCTTATGATAGCAGCGGCTGACACATTGGCAGCACCCAATGTTTCTTATTTGTCGTTCAATTATAGAACAGTACATTATTTGCTGAAAGTGCAGGCCAACGATATAGTCGTTGGCTCAAAGGGGCTCAAATCTGTTATTATTATTATAGGGCCATTATATACACTGAAGGACTAATGCCATACATGCTAATGCTTTTCATTTAGTTAATAATCGAAATGCTGCTCATCAGGATAACTTGAGTGGACAAGATCAGGCTTCGTTTTTGAAGCTCACTTCCTGACCTTGTTGAGAGACGTTGCTCTTTCAAGTGCGGATGGCTCCAGTACAGGTGTATCAGCCACCCGTTTCAATGGAAGTCAATGTTCAAATTAGAAGTCAATAACTTTCAATATTTTTTTCATGATCATGATCATGATCATGGCATTGCAATGGGTGTTTCTCTTATCATCTAATGTCCCCATGTCAATCACACTAACCATATTTTATTCTGTCTATGGGACAACCCAATACACTGCAGAACCTTCTGGAAGACTCCAGTAATGGGAGTTAGTCTAACCCTTTCTTCACAAAACAACCTCTCTTAACATGGCAGCGTTTCCGACACGATTACACAACACATGCTCATGACTAGAGCTCACTCACCACGCTAGAGACGGAGAGAGGTTCACTTCCAGAAGCCAAGGTTTGAGGTTGGAATCGATGAGGACATCAAAGCCATAAAGTTCTGCAGAGAAACAAACACAGACACTGACCACTCATTTATCCAAAATCAGTCCCAGCACATATCAACAGGCAAGCAATGGCTTGGCCAGCAATGAGAGAAAGAAATATCTGCCTTTTGGCCAAGAATGACAGAGGAGGTATGTACCGTTTGGCCAGGAATGACAGAGAGATTTTTTACAGCGCTAATTGTGATGCTGGCTCAGAGGCAGCCTTTTTCTAATTGCGCTGATGGTTGATGGAGAGGCATCTGAGAACGAATCGTTTTCAAGAGCTAAATAAATCGCAGGGGGAAGAAAGACTCTGGGAGCCAAATCTTTGATCTCATAATCTGGTTGTTAACTGCATGGTCAACTGAAACACCAACTTCAATATCAGATAAGAATTCAACAAAGCAACTTGAAAATGAGCTGTATTATATTTGGTTACACTTCAGCTGTATCGTAGTGATCAAACATCAAGGAACATGGTGCGTCAAAAGTCAAATTTTATGCAGCATATAAACTCCATTTAGCCATTATTTTGCTTGATATATTATGGTGCATCGCAAACATCTGCCAATATCGTGCTCAGTAACATTCATCAAACTACGTCAATAGCTTATAGACACATTTCTGTCGCCATCCACGCAAGTATGCTGTATGAATCTAAAACAACTTATCTTTCCATTAGACTATACTTAAGTGGTTAAATGGCTTGAGTAAATTATCAAACAATAACTTAGTAATGCTACTTTCCTTTTGAATTTTGAATCGATTTAAAGTGACAAATGGTACAAGATAAAACTGATTCTGCGATGCAGATTCAGTGAAAAAGGCAAGCGAACATGAAGCATGGATGGGTTCCTTACGTCTTGTCCAAATACATTTTCTTACAATCTTTCCCATGTTGAGGTGACCACTACATGACACATGTCCCTGAAATTTCAAACTTATCCTGTGCAAGAGATGTTTCTGGGATAACACATTGTGTAACTCTCCCACAGAAACAAAAGCCAGAATGCAACATTTGAGAAAAGCAGATAAAAAAAAATAAAAAAGGTCTTTAAAACATAAGTACAGTTTTTGAAACTGCATGATATTGCATACAATGTGTGAAGTGGTTTATACGATTAACAAGGCAAATTTTGGGATTGATGGGAAATTTGGGAATGATTACACAGCCACTGGGGGCGAAAGAATGTGTGCTCAGATTCCCTGAGGGTGCAATCGTATTTAATCTGAAAAACAATTATTTCAATAACTGCCAGGTCACAGTATGCAAAGCCCAAAACTTTCCCAAGTTAAGCATTTAAATCAGACAGTCTGGACATTTACAGCCAAAAAAAAGCCAAAGAAAAATTTCTGTTTCAGTTCATTACATCGAATCTCTCCATCTTCATGACCGCTTGAACAACTGTAACACACAAAGAGGGCCTTGCGTGCTAACCCTGAGCCAACAAGCGGGGTCATCAGTGGTTGCCCATGTGAACACAGGAGGAGAGAAGAAGTAAAGTTACTGTAAGCGCTGATAGGGTCAGGGCAGCGCCTCCTGTCCTTCACCCAGCCACGCTCGGAAACTTCTGGGAGGATTTTCCTAGCGAGAGGTACTTGGCGCCAAAGAGCCCCAGTGTATTCCATCCCAAAGCCAGCTTGGCACAGGCCTCAACAATAAAGCCCTTTTACCGAAGCATCTGGAGTTCCCTGTGTACAAACAGTGCCACCCTTTCTCGCCCACGCGGGTCATTAAACGGGCCCGTCGCCACGGAGGAGCTCGCCTCGTGCCCCTCGCCTCCGCTCCGTCACGCACGCCCAGGGAGGGTCCCGAAACCGGCAGCCCCCAGGGAAACCACAGCCCTTTACAGGGACGGGGCGAAGCTCTACCCGCAGAAGTGGAGGGGAAAATGCTGCCTAACGCCACTTCAAAACAAAACGCCGGACGGAAAAATCGATGATGGGCCCCGAGGTTGACATTTAGAGTGGTTATGTTGTTCACTGTAACCAAGCAAGGTCAATGTTAATACATGGATCATTTTTTTGAAATCCCAAAAACCAAGCGTTCTGAAATACTGCTTTTATCCATGTTTCGGAAGAGAAAGAAGCCTGTCCACAATGTTTGAGAAATCTTTTCGTAGGGCGCATCAGACATCAAGTGTGATTTCGAAAAATAACACCAGAATCAAAAGTTCATGGTTCTGTACGTTTGAATGTATTTGTATAACCATCATTCAAGTTAGCCCACGCTTACAAAGAAGCCCTTAGTCTACAGAGAAACATCACTGCCAATGCTCATAAACACTCTCCTCTTCGGTCTTCTCCTCCACTTTGAAATCAGAGGCGGCTCGAAACCTCACCTCAGAAGGTAAGGACTCTGTTTCTCTTTCACAGTAAAGTGAAATCAAAGACCTTCTCTTCAGGTTGTTTTGATAAATTATCCAGTTACTGCAGTTCTGACAAACTAGAAATTTTAAAAGTCTGCACTGCTTCAAATCCATAATTACTTTCCAAACCTACATTAAAAACAGACAATAGATGGGCAAAGTCTGAATTCCGTCTTAATCCGTTTTTAATCCATTAATTACTCGCACTGCTACATTCAGCATAGTATTTCTGAGGTCATGGGGGTTCATAAAAATACACATGTGCTGCATTAGCTAAACGTGCTTACGCTGTGTTTGGACAGAACTCAAAAGGCAGTTGATCGCTCGATGGGTGAGGGTTTTGGACAATAAAAGCCAAAACGGTAGTTGACAAAAAAGTAAGGAGAGATTTTTCCCCTCCATGTTCACAGGCTCTCCCCTCTCGCTTGTCACATCTAAAACCCAGTCAAACATAATAAATACATAAAGCTCACGGAACATTGGAATAAATTGGCCTCGGCCTGTAATAGCTCATCAGTGAGACTACAGCAACAGGAGGGGGGGGGGGGGACACCTTAGCCACTCCTGGACAGCGTGGCTTCCATATGCTGTGCATTTTCCTCCAATTAGGAGCAGACATGGCTCTTTCCCCCTGGGTCCGCCGAGACGCTCGCAGACACATTTGTTCTGCGGCTTAACGACTTAATGGCGAGCGCTCTTAATGCGGCCGCAAAATATTCACAACACCCTTTAAGCGGGAGGAAAATAAATAGCTAGAGGAGGGAAGGAGGGAGGAGTGCACGAGAGGACTTCTCTGGGATGGCACTGGCGGCGGCTCCGCAGAGAGACAAAGAGTCTCGATCTTAACCCTGCCCAATTACAAAAAACAAATTCCCTCGCATGGCAACAGTCAACAGACGAGCACTCGCACAAACCGGAGCACGGAAGAGGACATCTTTCCGCGTTCGGGGAGTTTGTTTGTTGGTTGCTACAAAAACGTCGCCCGGGAGAGATGAGACTTATTGCCTTTAAACGGGGCGCCTTTTTCAAATAAACCGCCTTTCACAAACATGACACGAGATTAATGCTTTCATTTGCTTTTCTCAGACTTGCCAAGAACAGAGAGGAGCCCCCATGTTTAATGTTGCTGAGGACACAGTACAAAACAAATATCCAAAAAACGGAAATATAGGCCGATGTCAGAATCACAGGAGTAATGAATAAATACATAAACAAATTCATGAGACATAAACACACAAAAATTTTAACAAAATTGGTCCAATTCGTAAACAATAAATTAAATCCTGCCTGAAAACCCAAGGCTCGGTCTCAATCAATAAACAATCTTAAGGAAAAGGATTTCCTATATTTGGGATATAGCGACGAAAGTTTGACTTAATGACTAACTCTGTACACAAAATAACAAACCACTGTTTGAAAAATACCACCGACTCCAAGCTACCAGAATAAAGGAAGGCCAGACGACGTACAGCATAATTCATTAACCGTTCCTGGAATGTATTGTGTGTAATAAAACAGGCATTTGGCCTGGATAATCAGATCTTAGTAATAACATCTCTTAATCAGCGATCCCTCAATGAAGGAGGCGTCCATTAATCACAGTCGCCAAGTCGTAAGAGTCAACATGGGTGGCATTCCTTCCCTTCCCCGAATACATAAACATACAGTGATTTCTCCCCAAGAAAACTTTCAAACAATCCTACAGTGCTGCTTCAACTTCATCCCACGTCAGACAAGCGGGAGTGATAAAGTGGCATTGTTGCACTGGTCCGCTCTCGATAGGAAGCTCGATATACCCAGGGGTGCCCCGTGTAGCAAAACAAATCTTTTGAAAACAATAAACAACGCACTTCAGCGTGAAAACGGCAGAAAAATGACTCTGTCAATTAAAATAACAATGTGCTTTATGGCCTTGACTTGCCTTCGCGCAGCGTGGACGAAATTGCATGTAAACCTTGAACAATGAGCCCCGTTCTGCAGGAGCCTACACCGTTACTCCCACCCGTATTTATCGCATTATATCGCTGCCTACATCTGTTTTTCCTTTTATTGGTGCGGAGCGACGGCGACTGGGACCATTTCAGAAGATGAATTAACATTGTATTCAATTTCTCGTTTGTACAGAGAGGGAGGGAGAGAGAGGGAGAGAGAGGGAGGGAGGGAGGGAGTAGGGAGTCAGGGCGGGTGAAGAGAAATAGAGGCAGGGGGTGGAGGGGGGGTATTAAAGGGAGCTGACAGGAGCTCAGAGAGGGCCCAGTGCTGTGGGTGCCTACACAGGAGAGTGAGGATAACGCACACTGGTAGCTGCCAGAGCTCCTTGGTCCAGAGCCAGCTCTCGCAGAAATCATGTTTTACAGTTAGCTCCGAAATGCCTCCCAATGCCAGCCATTCAGGAGTGTGGGTACAGCTCTGGGGTGCCATGCTTGAAAAGGGGGCTCAAAAGGAAGGAGGGAATTTCATCTGTGCACCCATCTACGTTTGCCATTCCTCCGAAGGGTCATTCTATCCATACGACACAATGGACAAACTACTGGTCCAGCTGGCATTGGGCAGGTGATGGTGGCAACTCTGAAACACTGCAAAGCAGCAGTACTCAAAAGAGGGCAGAATAACTGAGGTGTGACTGCGGAAAAAGTGCTGCTTTTACAGTAAAATTAAATTGAAGAATGCAATGTCATAAATTCTCACTCACAATGGGAAAATAATTACATACTGGGGGATTTCATAATTTTCCTTTTGCTGAAAGTGTATCCCCAAACAATGTTGATGCCAGTCTTTTTAGATCCTGAAATTTTCCCAGAGGAAAGGGAGATATGACCAGTGTACATTTCTGAACTCCTCCATGTTAGTACCTGGACGTGAGGGGACAGCTGAACGTCACTGACGGGGACTGTGCACACAAGCAGGGAACAGCCGCACAGAAGATAAACTGTGGGTGAACCTCAGCTAAATTACCCCCGCCCTGCTTGACCGAGGCGACGTGTTTTCTTTGGACCGGTAGTCTAAGCTGCTGAGTATCTTTACATCTGGCTGCTGCTCTTTCCCTCTCTGCAGCTGTGTGTGTGTGTGTGTGTGTGTGTGTGTGTGTGTGTGAGTGTGTGTGTGTATTTGTGTGTGTGCGCGCATAGGGCTCTATGCACATACAACCACACAAACCCACGCAGGCCTACACATACGCACCTGAACCCCTCCACACACACATACGCGCACACACACACGTGCATTCACATGCACATACACACACACACGCACCCGCACACACACAGCAACACAGACAAGCGTGCACCTCCACACACACACACACACACACACACACACACACAGGGTAAACGCCTGCCCTTCACCGCTGCACAGTACCGCATCCCATTCACTGGCAGTGCCATCCATCTCCGCCGCAGTTTGAACAGGCAACGTAAACACGGTTCCCCCGCAGCAGCCTGCCAGCTCGGACAGCATAATCTTCCCGGCGCCTCACTCGCTCTCGCCCCGGGCTACCTCTGCCGAGCCCCCATTCGTATCCACCTGACCGGAAAGAGGGCGACCAGGCCAGAGAGAAAGAACCAGCTGGAACGCACGACTGCGTCACCTGAACGAGGAGCGGTAACTTTCCGTGGCCAGGGCCGCGAGTTTAGTCTCCCGCCCGCGATAGCCCACTTCTCAAAGCCAGGCTTTTAACAGCCACGCCTCACCGCCCTCTCTCTTTCATGCGCCGGTACGTGTGGCAATCAACGCCCCATTCATCCCCCACGCTGATGGAGCGACACTACCATGACGTCCATTAGCCCACTGATGTACAGCCAACAGGCAAATATTGTGCGAGGGCTGGATAGCAGCGTATTCTCCCTCTTAAGAGGAACGTTCCCCTTTGATATTTCACCTGGTGGGGCCCTCAGGAGTTTGAATCTCTGAGTCTGGGCCGCTTGACGAGCCATTGCACTTTCGTGCCGGCGTTCCTCAGACAGCCTGGCCCATTCTGCTGCACTACCCCTACAGCCGAAACAATCACCGCTCACAGGCCTGTTACAGCTTAAGGAGCCTGCAGAAGCACAAGGTCTTCTCTTCCTCTCCAGAGGCACTCTGGGGGGTTGAGTTTGTCAGGCCTCTAACAGACAGACCAGCTCCTCAGAGGGAAGAGGCAGAGAGAGGAGGTCATTAGCGCCAACACTAACTGCAGTAATGGCTCCCAATAGGGTTTCTCTCCCCACGTTGTTTCTCTCTCCCCGTTGCTCTGACCCTAACTAAACGCTGGGGTGAAAAACCAGCTTGAGGCTACAACTTCTTTGCTAGAGCCAACAGGAAGGCATTTCAGCTTCGGACACTTTTGTTTCTGAGGCATTCAGGAAGCAGGTCGGGGCATAAAGGCAGCGAATTCAGCATTCAGGGAAGCAGCGAGCGCGATAAGAAAACAAAGGGGGCGAGAGGCTGTGGTGGAGTGTGTACAGGGCAGCCTGGCGAATGTCTTACCGAAGCAGTTTGTTCTGTGGGGCACAAACATCTTGCAGGCCGTGGCGATCTGAAGTTCGGCGCTCAGCACCGCCTTGATAACCAGGTCCTCCACCTGGCCCATCAGCACTGTGGAAGGCAGAGACCAGGGTTGAAATTCACAATAGGGACCTTCGGTCATGCTGAACACGGTCCCCTCCCCTCCTGCCTAACTGTACACTGTAAGCCCTTCTAAAAGGCTTACCCTCTATAGAGCTGCAGGGTCTGCTGGTTTTCATTGTTATTCAGGACTTTAATCGGAAATTGATCGATTACAACAGCTGATTACAGTTAACACTATTTCCAATTTAAACCACATGTCTGAGTGACTTGGTTAGAAGTCACCGGAAGGTCATTTTGGAAGGCAATTTCGAGCATGAATCCCAGAGTTTACGGACACTGATGTCCCCGAAGCTAGCTACTGCATTCACCGTTCATGTAGATAGTAAATTTAATAAACTCTTTCTTGCATGCACATCGTACTGAAAGCCAAAAAATGTTATCTGTATATTAAACGTATCTTTAACTTACCTTGGCTAGTTTCTTGGTTCTAAACTGGGTTGCTAATTTTGTGGTGAAAACAAAAACAAGCAGACTTTGCAGTGCTCCATGGATTAGCGCTGGCTACCCCAGTTCTATACAAATATAGTGAACTCGACAATGTGATCCATTGTATCCATGGTGCCTTCAGACATAATTTGGCTGCTCTGCCAATTTTTGGGGAGAAAGCAGAACAAGGCCACCTGCAGAAAGGATTTTCCATGGTGGCATTCAGAGGATGGATTGAGGGTGGATATAAAATGGAAGCTGGTTCAACCCAGTGCAACTTTTAAACTAAATAGCCAATTCTGGTTCAGTCACACCTTGTAATTACAGACTAATGAGAAAGAAATAAAGAGCCATTTGGTTAATCAACCCTAGAGAAATGGGTTTTTAAAATAACATTGGCTTACTGAATATTTAAAAACATATCTTGGGTAGTAATGTTCTGTACACGTGAAAGTGTGTAATAAGTAATAAATCCAAAAGTTTTACATGTGAAAGTGCTACTGTGAAGTGTTTCTTTAAGAATGTAAAGCAGATTTGTGAGCTTCTATGTATGTGGAGAAACATACAGAAGGATTGTATGAGTTCACTGACTATACACAGGATAATACAGCCTGCAAAACTGACCTGATGGACCACAATCTGCAATGAAAATGTGTTCTTTATTTGTGGCCTTGTACATTTAAGAACATTCTAGAACTCCTGTTTATAGTCAATTATCCGATTGGTCACCTCCAGTATAGTATCCAGCTGCCAAAGTTCAAATGTGCTTTAATTCAAACAGCGGCGTAAAAACCCTGAAAACGCCCAAAAGCAGATGGCTTTTTCTTTCCTCCGAAGCAAGGTCACTGCCACTGATGTGAACAGAAGCTCTGCCGCCGATTATCCCAAAAGGAAAGCACAGACCAATTCCTTCTGAAGGTATTTTAAGGACCATCTCCACCAGAGGAACTCGCTTATCTTCACAGAAAAGGCCATTATGCATTCACTGTTAGGACCATCTTTGACTTCACCAATCAACACAGACACTTTCCTGGCTCTAACCTAAAAGGGGTCTTCTCATCCCAGAGGCCAATGATGGCCTACCCAGTATTCACATCAGAAGTGGACTACTTTCATGCCAATATGCCAGTTTGAAGGTTTAGCCCAACTCCCACTCTGTGCCAATGTACATAATGACTCTCTAGATGGTAGGAGCGAAATATGAAAAAGATGAGACCCAATGCCGAAAATCACTTTTCGCACAACTTCTCAAACTATGGTGGCAAGCCATGAAAGGAGACGGGGGGAGGCGAGGATAAAAAAGTAGGTTTTGCTCACATGCTGTATCCTTCCCCTCCTGCTTCAAGTACCTCAGTATGGCACTCATGCTCCATTTGTTCCCGTAATCCTCCACTTCAGGGTCATCGCAGCTGAAAATGAACACAAAATGTCGGTTACATCGCCCCGCTACCCTTTTTTCAAATCATCGTTTTCATAACCGACAAGCAGACAACTGCCCTGGCACATCAACATAATGGTACGGTTCCAAGGCAAAATATTTAGTTACTACTCTGAATGCAGATGAAATGCAATTTATGCACATCTAGGTAGTGGGCATGTTTTAGCCACTCTGTCATTATGCCTTCAAGCTATTATTACCGACATTTTCAAACATCTTTTTCAATGCAAAATAAAATAACAACAGTACTCATGCCAGGACTGCTATTTTCATAATCACAAGATCATGAAAGCAGCACAGTTGACATAAGATAAGGCTGACAATACAAGTCACAATACAATGGCACATTACAGGAGTAAATGCTTTAAAAACAAATTCACATAGTCTCACACTACTTCAGTGAAGTATAAGCACAAAGACCCACATGCATGCAATGTCTATCAAGATTGAAACTTTCTTCAATAAGTGTTGAAATTGACATATTAGAATTAAATTTGACAACCTTTGAACATGGAAATAACTGCTACACAAAAAATACTTCATCACATTAATGACAATGTAACCAAACAATACGAGTTTAGCTGAGGACATGAATAACTGGCAAAACCTCACACTCCAAGCACAACTACAGTTCTGGTGAAAGGAGCTGACATGATCCATAAACATGAATACCCTGGAGATAATCTGAATAACAAGCTTATACAATGACTAAATCACAATTTTGCAGCTAATAAGCAGCAGTATTCACTAAAGTACTTCAGATTCATCACTGCAGGGGAGAACTTTCAATGTCAAGAGTCCGACACGGAATTGTCATTACATTACATTTACACACAACAAATAACATCTCTGACTAAACTCCAAGGGCCCCAAACACAAGTGTTATTGCTAGTTTCAGAGAGACCCATTTCCCTCCAGTGCCTTGACTGTTAAAACCTTAAAGACCAACGCATATTTGGGTTAGTCTTTAAATTAGTTGTGTTCATGGTAATTCTCAGCATATGGCTATTTTGATGTGTTTGATGAGCTGAATGTGTTTGCGCTTTGATCAACCAAAACCTGGTCTTTAGTCATGCCGCAGTTTCCATTGCCATTTTAATGGCGAAATATTAGGCTAGTAGACGCCTGTAGGCTACTGCACACCCTCCTGCCTGTTACATATGCTAGAACACAAATAAACATGTATACAAATATCAATATTACAATGTGAAAGATTATTATTTTGTATATTTATCAAAAAATGTGTAAAATACAACATGTCATAAAGGATAGTCATAATAGGCTATTGATCCATATTAGACAATCGCAGGAATCATGAATAAAACTATAATGGCTACCCATTAAAGACGTCTCGAATATAGTGTGTCAGTTATCATTCAATGGAAAACATGCACAGTAGCCTAATAGAGAGGAGTTTCTCAAAGATACTGCATAAGGTTTGCATAAGTCAGATGGAACGTTACAAAACAGCCCTCAGATGACCTGAATATTCTTTGTGGCATGCTGTGCATTACATGACATTCTCAAAAGGCATGGATGTGTTCAACACACATTACACACAAATTACAGGACTTTAGAAGACCTGCCAAGTATTGGCAAAACTGCCAAAGTGCTTCTATTTGAACATTTAAATCACCTCAATGCATTGCAGCATTTCTCAAATAGCCTATGGTCCTGGGGATGCATGACGATTATTAAAAGTTGGAAAAACAGGATTAATTAAGCCATAAAGTGCAGCCCTTTTGAACGTTGTGCCTTAATTTGCACTTGAACGCCATGAAACTAGCAAAATTGTATCTGACTATGCCCTAAATGGACTTGCACGCAGCACCATAGACTTTGCAGTAAGACTATGAAGATGGAGCCCTGAACACTAAACTATGAGCACTGGGCAGCGGGTGGCAGGTTACCTGACGTAGTCTCTGCTCTTCTTGTTGACACTGTAGTTGGTCAAATGCATAAACTGGTTCTTGATGTTCTTTGCAGCACGGTCATACTTGACTGTCGCAAACCTAGGGATGAGAATTACTTCACATCATGTCCATCCATTAATGTGCGATGCCACTCCCCACCCAAAAACAAATAGCAAGGATCTGCTGTTTGAATCCGAACATAATAAATAGGTACAAACTTGGGATTGTTTTTTTTAAGGGATCTAAGTCTTATAAGACTCTTCTTGCACAACACTCTGAAAAGAACAGCCTTTGCCATTTTAGGATCTGGTAAGCGAAAAATAGTTATTTCATGGAATCTATTATAAATACAGTATATATTTATACACACTCACCGAGCACTTTATTAGGAAAAATATTTATTTTATTACACCTACTTATTCATGCGATTATCTAATTAGCCAATTGTGTAGCCGCAGTGCAATGCATACAATCATGTAGACCATCAGTATGGGGAATGTGATCGAAGTGACTTTGACTGTGGAATGATTGTTGGGGGCAGACAGGGAGGTTTGAGTATCTCAGAAACTGCTGATCTCCTGGGATTTTCACACACACTAGTCTCTACAGTTTGCAAAGAAGAAAAAAAAACACTTCTGCAGACAGAAACGCCTTGTTAATGAGAGACGTCAGAGGAGAATGACCAGACTGGTCAAAGCTGACAGGAAGGTGACAGTGACGCAAATAACCACACATTACAACTGTGGTATGCAGAAGAGCATCTCTGAACTCACCACGCATCACAACTCTAAGTGGATAGGCTTCAGCAGTAGACGTAAAAAAAAAAAAAGAAGTCTAATAAATACCTAATAAAGTGCTCAGTGAGTGTATGTGTGTGCATATGCTTAAGAGAGAGAAGAGTGTGTGTGTGTGTGCGCGCGTGCGCATATGTGTGTATTGGTGTGTGTGTGCGTGTGTGTGTGTGCGCGCATGCGCGCATGCGTGTGTGAATCTATCAAGAATTCACAGCTGACTCCTTTTCAGTTTTCTGCTGGAGTTTTACAGGAGCCAACAAAACCCCTCAGTTGGAACCAAAGTCAAAGAAAAAAAACTAGGGGAGCATTATTCAAATAGGCCAGACCCCTCAAATAGCTCCAAATGAACTCTGACAGCATTAAAGGAGCTCTTTTGTGGGCTGAGGAAAGGCCAGGATACTGAAATCTCCCCCTACTGCGTGTTTCAGAGGAGTGGACACCGCATGTGAAATAATGAGAATTCCTTGGCATGCAGCAAGTACCTGAATACCTTCAAACCCACAGGAATGTCAAAGATAAAAGGAGGGAAACGGAATTCGTCCAGGACTTATAACTCTCAGTTACCACTTCTGAAGGGCAACATAAAAACAGATGGAAGGTTAAAAACATATCTACTCATATGAGTTTTAGCCAAAGGGCTGTGTTAGGGCTTCTGTTTATAAGCTTTTGAGGCTCACAAAGCAAACCACAGGTAAAAACCTTTTGAGCAAAAGCCTTCTCATTCAAACTGCACGGATGACCTGCTTTCAGCCAGTAAACAGCAGTCATATCAATGCAATGACAGTGAGAACAAAACAAGGAAACAGTCATAATCTACGCTCAATTCAATGTAGCGATCAATATTGAAAACCTAAAGAAGACCATATGCACTCCAAGTTTACCTATATACACATAGAATATTTGCGACTGGAATGAAGTTACCTTGCCTGGTACAGTTAGTCACAAATGTTTCTGCTGCCATCTAGTGCCTAATGCACTAGATGGCAGCAGACTCGTGGTCAAACCATGAGTCGGCTTTATTGCACTCTGATATAAGATAAAAAGCAATGCAATAAGGGGAAATATCTCCTGGCTGTATGAATCCTGAGAAAGACGGGCTCAAATGCCAAAGGAGATTCAAGTGAGATTTCCGTATACACTGTCTGAAAGTACAAATTATGTTCTTTTGGCTCTGTGCTCCAGCACACTGGATATGAAACAATGAATAAGGTTAAATAGCAGACTGTCATTTGAGGGTATTTACAACCATAAAGAGAGATCCATGTAACAATTGCATCCCTTTTAACAGGACCAGAAATAATTGCACAGTTGGTTTCTCAGCTCTTTCTGATTAGTCCGGTGTATTCAATCGCCAATCGCAAATTCAATGATATCAGCTATCAGCAGCAACATCATCAATAAAGGCAAGTGATCCAGTATCTGTGACAGCCAAACAAGAGGAGTTGTTTTTTGGCCTACCAGCCCCTTTGCAATTACTAAGCTCACCAGTGCTCTCTTTGTTCTTAATGATGTTTCAAACTATATATTTTTGGTAAGCTTATTGTTTGGACTATGTCTTTTTTTTCTTTTTTTTTTTCTTAACAACAGCTTTGTTGATTGTCATTGGCGCAACTCCGGTCCTGAGACTGCAAAGGCAATCAATCAAAAGCCAAAATCAAGACTGGATAATAAAAGCTTTCTTATACCTGCACTAAGGATTGAAGTGATTGGCTAATCATAAACAGCTGAGAAGCCTACTGTCCAATTACTTTTGGTCACCTAAAATGGGGGGACTATGCATAAAAATGGATGCAATTCCTACACAGATCACCTGACATGCATGTAAATACCCTAAACGTGCCAGTCTGCACTTTAACCTCATTATTTAATTTCAAATCTAATGTGCTGGAGTACAGAGCCAAAAGAACAGAAATTGTACCACTGTCCAAATACATACGGACTGCACTGTCGCTTCGATCAATTTGGACTGGATTAGAAATAATGTATGCCAAACATTGAATAAGAGTGGAAATTGCAGGGATGTGAGCTCACCTGGCCAGCCCCTCTTCATAAAGGTAGATAATTAGTGGTTCATAGGAGGTAACCAGCACATACAACCGTACATCAAACTTAAAATCTGGAAGACAACAACAAACAGAATTTGCAGTTAAAATACAGTAGTTTAAATTGGTGCTTCTAATTCTCCAAGTTCCATTGCTAAGTGCAGAAAAATTATAGATGTCGAAAAATTACATTTGAGAGGAAAGGAAACTTAGAGCAAAAATAGCACATACCAGTAAATTGATTTGATGACAGGGTCAAGGGGGGTATCTGTTAGTTTTTACTGTGACCATACGTACCATCAATCAGTAATGGGTTGCTGAGGTAGCGGGATACCAAGATATTTTCATCCAATGGGATCTGGTTTGGCTGCAAAGGGCACAAAAACTAAATTTGAGGGACACAACAGACAAAACGAGCCGTGCAAAAGTGAAGTGGCCAATACTGAGAAAGACTATCCATCCTTCCATGGTAAAGCCAGGGACCGACCGACCGACCGACCGACCGACCACACACACACACACACACACACACACACACACACACACACACCAGTCCAATTACAAATCAACATTAAAAGCCCAATTCACTCTGCTCAGTTAATCAGTGGCCTGTTTACAGATGGGAGATCCAGGAAAATCCATTAGCGGAGACACTGGGGCCACCTCAGCAGCAACTCTGGCCTGGCCTGAGTTCATTCAAAACACCAGCTTTCCAAATACCACTCCGACAGTCCATTTCATAAAAATACTTTTAAAACATAACATTTAGAAAACATTAAAGGGCTCTCCCAAGTGAACATCTCAAAGTATGTAATTTAGCCTCTTAGCAGGAACACGACAGCACATTGTTACACGTTTTACAAGCAGGCCTCCACTTTGTGCTCACTCGTCCTTGCTGGTAACCTGATCGGGTGGGAAGACTGGACCAGGAGCAATGCGACTCAATGGTTTACTTTATTCTACATGGGGGAAGGGCAGGTTATCATGACCTGGAGTGCCGGGTGAGGTGCTAAAAAAAGCTGTAAGAAAATAACCACACACTCAGCGCTCAACGCAGTTCACTTACATTGCTGACCAGGTAGATCCCCCGGCCTCTTGAGGACGCTACAGGCTTTATAATCCACGGGCCCCTGTCCTTTGAGAAGCAGCCTGGGTTCGCAAGCGAGGGGGAGGGGGTTGGGGGGGGGGTTAAAGACTTTGAAATGGCTTCTGAAGCCACCTTTTGCAGTCCATTGTGTTTCTGTTCTGTGCGACCGACCATTTTGACATTGTGGTCTTCAATGTATTTATTGTGTTTTAAAAAGCCCACCCCTGGGTGGGTCAGGATAGAGCACTTACTGCAGAATTCCTGGAACTCAGAGGGGAGCACAAAGGTCTGGGGGACGATGTGGAAGTTCTTAAAGCCGTGCATCTGCTGCATCCTCTGGATGTTTTTGTACAGTCGGTCTTTGCGGGTCAGTTCGTATGATCTGGAACAAAGCGAAGCGGATGCCCCAAGGTCACAGTTACGGTAACACAGACGAGCCGGGAACATTGCTAGAGCGAGATATAAAACAGACGCAGCATGCATGGCACTTTGATCTATGTCATGTTTCACAAGTATGAGTTTACAGAAACAATGTAGAGCACAGTCCTGATGGAGCCACACCCAGTGACTAATAATACAATCCAGGTTTCTCCCCAGAAATGTTCAATAGAGTGGGGCTCAGGTCCTTGTGAAATCAAAGCAGACACACAGGCTGGGGGAGATGGGGGTTATGTAGGTTATGAGGGTTTTGCACCTTAAGTCATTTCCTTCTTTCTGGGGAATTAAAACCATTTTAACAATAAGGGTTAAGAATCAGAAATCATTCAGGCCAGTGAACAAAGTAATCTTAAAATGACTGTAAAGGGGTTGGAAAGTTGCAATAACCTGGAACAATCACAAAGGGATGTATCCACTACACATCCACCATGTCTATTAAAAGTAATATAAAACTAGAACAACACGCATTTCAAGTCGGACAATCTGTAGTGAAAACTCCCTCACAACTAATCCCAAAATGTACCACCCACAAGTGAATTGCATTGCAGAAGGAGGGGATTAAGTGCTGAAAAATAGCTAAATGTAAACTCCACACAGAAAGGCCCTGGTCGGGTTTCAAATGCAGGACATCGTTGCTGTGAGGTGAATGTGATATCCACTGCACCGCCATGCCACCACATAGCACATACAGCAAATGTCTCTATAAAAAAACTCTATATACAATTCTCATAAAACTATGGGAGAAAATCTGCAATAAAACATGTATTTGCCATTAGGTCAGGTCCCTCTTGAAGTCATAAATGATCTGGACCCAATCGCTCAGAGTCTGGTAATACATTGAACTCTGCTAATTTAATCCCCACATAGGAATAGATGGAAACATTTTGATCTAGCAATGCATTTGATTTCTATAATTTTGCTGATGCATAATACCATAATAACCCCATATGTAGGCTGAAACCATTCATGGATTTACCTTTACAGTCACAAAATGTATTGTTCTCGGACTACCGAAAAAAGACTATTTCTGGAAATAAACACCTCCAATTGACTCCATAACTTCAATGATCACATTTCTACGCAGCGATCATTTTAAACCCACCTCTTCAGTCAGGAGGATGTGGCATGGCTAAGACCAGTGAGAAAGCAGAGTTCAGATACACTGACACACCTGGGGAAGTGGTTGACCTTCTGAAAGTCCAGCAGGTTCCGCAGGAGATACGGTTTGAGGTGAGACCCTGTCCACATCAGGTTAAAATCATTGCTGTTCGGGTGGACCTGAAAGCAGACACATTCCTGTCGGCATCTCATATAGTGTGGATAATGATATTCACATGTACTGTGCAAATTACACCACCACCCGCCATCCTAAGGGAGGAGGTTACTGCATAACGATGTGCAGCAGCAAATGAAGAGTCCTTCTACATCACGACTACAAAACACAGTCAAGCTAATCACATCCCACCGGTGTGTTCAGCAGGCTCCAACGAGCACTCACATATGCATGCTGATATCCATCATCGTGAACAGCTCGGCTACGCGACGTGAAACGCCTACTCAAATCAGATACCTTGCTGTTTATTTGGAGGAATATAGGCACTCCGTTAACAGCAATTTTTAATGCAATCATACTCCCTGTGGCCATTTGTGAAGAGGCAAATTTGGCAACCGCCAATTCCTACTATGAGAAAGCCAGATGTTTGCAATTGAGAGCATTATTAAACTTTGGCTTTGGTGATGCTGTGGCAGACACTAACGTCCCTTTGATGAAAATTTCAGAAGAAGTCAAGAAGCACTGAAATTAAATAAAAGGGAATTAACAGTAAGCGCTTGTTTGAAGCCTCCCTGTCAAGCCCTAACATTTCCCAGGGCCTATTTTCTTTCAAGGACAGACACAAACCCTGTCTTTAATACAGATAGCATCTCTCCCTGGCCCACAAGGCAGAAAGAACAAAGACAGACAAAGGCTGAACTCATTGTACTGAACTCAAACTGCTCTTGCTAGAGAGATTAATAATTACACACAAACTAAGTGTAACCCAGCAGAAACATCATCTCTTGAGCAGTCAATTTGAACACTGGTGTGGCAAGTATTGTGTTGCTGTTTGACCCTCTACCTCGTGAAATCCGTGATTGGTCAGCATTCCACGCACCAGCCGACTCTCTGTCCGGACAATCTTGAAGGCCAGGTTATACCGCTCTATAAAAATGAAGACATAATTGACTTCCATATACAACCAATGCCAGTGAGTCAGCTGTAGTCTACATTACATCATTAGCTTTTTTTTCTTTTCTTTTTTATATATTCAAGTCAATTATATTCAAGTCATATACGGAAGTGTCCATTACCCCCAATGGAGCGGATATTCCCATCTTTGGAGACAATGGCTTCAGCTTGGAAAACCAGGACTGGCATCTTCCTGCTGTTGCCACACCACACAATGCATGGGTGGTCCCTGTGTCAAGAAAGAGACCTGGAATTTACTACCAATTGTAACAGGAATTTTCACATCAAGTCCCTGGACAGACAGTCAAACACTAAAGGCAGCAATGCAAGTTTCAGGCTGCTAAAGCCCAAAGATCCTGGATTATATCCATTTCAACCACATTCATTTCAACTGAAATAAAGCACAATTCTATTCAAATGAGGGCTTCCAGTTGTTATTGTTGAATAGCAGACTCCAATCATGCTGAGAAATCATGCCCACAGCAATTCCCAAAGTCAGTTTACACAGATCCATTCTGAATTCAGGATCATAGATGCTCTATGAACAGGTTACCTCATGGTGCCAATAATCTACAGAAACTCCAGAAATTCAGACAAAGTGTCCGCAAAGTTTGGTTCTGATGGTATTTGTCCTCAATCAAACTCACAACCAACACAAGCTGACTCATTAAGACTATGAGGACAGAGATACCGTGACACAATGAGGGGCCAGAGAGCAATCAGCCTTGACTGTTACTGATTATATGAGGAAATCACTGAGCCATGAAGGCACATGTGAAGAATACCTGCAGTAATTAGAGACCTCACACAAACTCAAGTATTACCAATGTGCCAAAGAGAAACAGAACGTCCTTTTGCAACAGTTGCATTCTAAAACAAATAAAATGAATGAAAACCAGAAAATACAAGTCTATTCAAGGACGGGAACATATTTTTTAAAATATATTTTCAGACATATACAGTCCCCTCCAAGGTCAATTCCTTTGTTTTTCCTATACACTGATTGAGTTTGAGGTCAAAAGATGTACATGAGATGACAGATCCGAATTTCACCTTTATTTCCTGGTATTTTTTATTTAGATTTTCTAGACTTAGAACATATCACCTTTTGTATTAGACAACCCAATTTTTAGGTGAGCAAAAGTATTGGAACATGTGACTGACAGGTGTTTCTTGTTGCCCAGATGAGTGCAGTTAGATTGATTGGTTAAACAATAAATAGTTCTAAATGTCTACTCTTGGTTTAAGCCGTGGTTTTTTCCTGTGAAGACTGCATTTGTGTTAGAAAAGATAAACGAAAATGAAGACCAGATCAAGATTAACCTCTACTAAAGTGATGGAAAGGCCAAATTGTGGAGAAATAAGGGATCTGCTCATGATCCAAACCATACAAGTTCATCTGTGAAGCACAGTTGAAGAAGTGTCATGGCTTGGGCTTGCATGGCTGCTTCTGGAATTGGCACCCTTATCTTTCTTGATGATGTAACTCATGATTGTAGCAGCAGGATGAATTCAGAAGGCTATAGAAACATGCTGTCGGCCAACTTACAGAGAAATGTGCTCAAACTAATTGGGAGGAAATTTATCATACAGCAAGACAATGACCCAAAACACACTGCCAACACAACAAAGCACTTCATTAGAGAAAACATGGAAGGTTTTAGACTGGCCAAGTCAATCACCAGACCTTAACCCAATTGAACATGCATTTCACAAGAGGAGATTGAAGGGAAAAACACCCCGAAACAAACAACAACTGAAAGAGGCTGCAGTAAAAAGCCAGGAAAAGTAACACAAAAAAAGAAGGCAACAGTTTGGTGGTTAATGGTTCGCAGGCTTGATGCAGTTATTGCAAGCAAGCGATATGCTACCAAATATTAAGTGTTAATTACTTTCATTTACTTAAATTCTAGTTTAACACATCTAGGTGTAAATGCCAGAAAATAAAAGCGGCAATTCTGAACTCTTGTCTTGTGTTCATCATTTTATCTCAACCCCAAATGTATTGAGTGTATTGCAAAAACAACGGAATTGGCCTTGCTGTTCCAATACTTTTGGAGGGGACTGCACATAGACGTTGTGTGTGCGTGTGTGTGTGCTATATACTTTACAGAGATACTGTTTCAACAGGCAGACCAGCCTATAACAAACAGCTCAATTAAACACACTTTTAAATATATTACTTGGTGGTACTTTTAATAAGATGCCAGATCCCACTCTCGCACTATGCAGGCAAACATCCACACAACCCTAAGGCAGTCTGCCTAAGCATGACAACGACTCAAGAGTTCCATGCGGATCACTTTCATTCCTTTGGCTTTAGATTGACCATCTACTTCAGGAAATCCTAATCATTACGCATCAAAGCAAGAGAGATGTCAGATGTCCTGGACCTCATGTAAGGTCACAGAGCAATGAAAGCACTATCACATGCATATAAATCTAGCACCAGCAGAATCTTTTATGCTTATGTATCTCCTATGGAATTAACAAAATACATGGTATTCTGGGCATGGACATGATTATTAGTATTAGCCGACATCACCATAAGAACAAATTGAGCCAATTTCATGTGATAAATGACTAGTTTAATTATGCAATTTTTGACTTCAAATGTTAACGGCATAAAATATTAATCTGGAGAGGGATATTAAGACAACTGACATTAATAATTCACAAGTCTGTGCTAACTGAGACCACACATTATAAAGCAAGCTTACATGGAGGCTTCACAATGGGAAAAGTACTTTGACTCAAAACTGAGATCATGATAGTTAAAGTAGCCAAAACATGAAAGCTAGAGTTCACAAAAGTGTTCTTTCTCAGAATACCGATGGCCTCTAATTTGTAGAATGACAATGGCTGCAGAGACACTTTGGTAATGACTGATTTTGATGTCAAGTAGGCTACATTATAACTACAAGCTTGTATTTCATGTTATCCTCCAGGGGTCACTGTAGGCAAAATAAAGGCAGCACTAATTATCCAACTAAAATGACCAGTTGTGATGATTATAAAAATAATTTGTTGACCGAATGTGGGAAGACCGACCGTCGTCTTTCAACCATCGTCTGTGCTAAAAAAGTTTGCGCAATACCACGCAAAAGTATTATTTCTGGCTGTATACTTAAGGCATTTGGATTTTAGATAAAAAGATGAATGAGGCAAAAGTACCTAAAATCAACTTTTATTTAATGGTATTTACATGGATTTATGTTTTACCATTTTATAGAAACACCCGATTTGTATTGAGTCCTGCCATTTACATTTGTGCAAAGGTGAGGTTAACAGTAAAGTATGGCTGCTTCTAGAATAGGTTCACTTTATTGATGAAGTAATTGTGGATGGCAGCAGTGGAAGTGTACAGACAGATTTTGTCTGGCTATGTAGAAAGAACTTTCGCCAACCTCATTGACAGGTGCTTCAACTGGCACTACGACAATGACCCCAAACACACTGACTATGCAACCAAAGCATTCATCAATGGGGAAAAAGTGGAAAGACTGGCCAAGTCAGTCACCTAATTTAAGTACAAGCAAGCATGCATTTCACTTGCTGAAGAATGACAGAAGACAAAAAAAAACCTGAAAGAAAGATAAACTGAATGCAGCTGCAGTGAAGGCCTGGAAAGGCATTTCCAAAGAAGTTTCCATTGGTGATATATTGGCTATACAATCATATATTAGACTTGGTTTGATCTACTTTTAAACTAATCAGTTAACTTACTTCTGCACAGCTGAAATGGGAGGATTCAACACAAAAACAGCCATTTCTGGTAAAACACGTGCATGTAAATACCACAAAAAATATTTTGTTACTTTACTTTTGGAGGACCCAGGGGCGGTGTAGAAATGAAAACTCAAACTAGCATACCCTCGCTACTATGTGTTATTACTTACTCCTGCTCATCTTCTGAGGAGGACTCAGCATCCTCTTTGTCCCGGATCACGGCTGGCATTTTCACCTGTCAGCTCTTTGAGGTTATGGCTGCAGTCATGTCGAGCCGATAGTAGCAAGTCCTATTCAACTACAAAATAATGTGTTCGGAAAACATGCAATTCTACACTTGTCATTAATGCTGTAATTAACTGCCTAACTGGCAAGGTTATGCATACATACAGCTTGTGGTGCGCAATTTAGCTAGATTACCCATCATAAACGTTTGTGGACAGTTGCTTTGCCATCTAGTTGGCTATAAATCATTACGTTGCACCTTGACGTTATTGGTATTATTTACTCTGGTATCTATTCTTTCTGTACCTTTATGGCTGCCAAGCTGCACAAGCCTAGCTATTATTAGCATAACTCTAACCTGCCAAAGTTAACTAGCCAATAGCTAACGTTAGCTAACGTACTTATCAATTCGCCCTTTAGACTAGATCAGTAAATTTAATCCATAATGCTATGCAAATTTTAGATTACAAAAGAAACACGAATTCAAACATTTCAAACAAACGAAAAGTGCGAAGTACTAAGACTAACGTTACTTATTTCTAAACTTTTTTACTAACGTTAATGCAAATTAGCTGTCCAACGTTAGCTATCTGAGTGATAGTTAGTACATTCATGAGGCATCTGTAACTAGTGCTAGCTAGCCAAGAGTAGGTTTCCTCTGTTAACAATCTAGCTGCCAAGTAATTTGTATTGTACAGATATCTAAAAAAGCGATTTTCCAAAATATCTGGAAAGTCGCTTCTTTAGATTTTACAATCACTGCAGAAGCTTGTCTAAGTTAGCTAACTAACGTTAACTGTCTTGCTACATAAGTGGTAACGTCAGATTGCTAGCCAGCACCAACATTATCTACGCATCTCCTTGCAAATGCAGTCTTAATTTCCTAAATGGGAAATGTCTAAAAATGATCTTACTAAGTACGCACAACGCCATAGCTACCTGTTTTATGTCATAGCTATTTTATTTTGCGAAGCCGCCCCATCAGGATATACTGTCGCTAATTATTTAATCTGGTCAGTTTATCTTCCCGTTGTAACTACAACAACCAACCGGCAACCAACAAAAAGAGCATGCGCTCTTTCCAAAACTGTGAGGCGTGTGACGTCATTCGAACGTTTGAATTATTGGAGCATGCGCGTTAATATATCATATACATTCCATTGCATAGCAACGTGACCTGGCTGAAGATTGGTGGAATAATATTATAAGTGTGTTGGCTGTTTTAAGAAAGAGTTCTGGTTTCGCAATTTATGAATAGGAAGTTACCCTGAACTACAGCTTCTTTCACTGAAGTCATCTTTGGTTGAGCAGTAAATTACTAACCCAAACAGATGCAAAATGCAGGAAAAGTTTTGTGTAACCCGTTAATTGTAATTCTTACAGTCAATGTATTGATGGGGCCAGAGGACCTCAGATTATAGCAAGCATTTTGTTTTTAACACGGTTCACACGAAACTTCCCCAGGTTTTTGCATGTTAGACGTAGAACTGCTTACTTTTGTGTGTGTGTGACAGCGGCCAACAAATGGCCAACGCACCGGCCTGCAAAGCTACGCTAAACTGACGTTCCGAAACGAACGCTGGTCGATAAGAATTAAACAGTGCTTTCTTTTCTCAAATTTGGACGGGTTTGGTTTAGTTCTGAACGAGCATTCGCTAGTTCAGGCAGTTCAGAACTGAACTGTGGCGTTCTTAACGCGATTGGTGGAATGAGTAAAATAAGGCGGATATTAAGTCACGCTACTAATATAGCGACTCGTGGAGTCAGCTTACTTGCTTCATGATTGGACAATATAAATGTCTATCAAATGTATCGCTATTGAATGACATGATTTTTTGTCTGAACGATTGGACCCCTTTTTGATAGTTTCTGCAGCTACCCAATTAACTTGCAGGACTGGCCGTTTCAGTCGGTGTTGTATTTATGGTCCGCAGTTAAGGTAAGTTAGCAAGCCAAGGAGACTAGCTGTCAACACTTTATATTTTATGCGTAATTGAATTAGCTTTCTCGCAAACGTTTCTCTCGTTTGAGACGCGTTGGTTTCGTAGAGCAAACACGCTATCTCGCTGTGAATGTACTAAGTCTGCGGTATGGAAGAGCTTGCATCCTAGGGTGATTTCGCTGTAGCTAACGTTAGCGAGGTAGACGGTTCAATGAATGGGAGCTAGCTAGCCGGTTTCCCTTTCTGCATCACTGATCCGATATTTCTTTTGTAAACTTCAAATTAATCGTAAAATAGTTACCTCTGTGCAAACTAACTTTTGCCAGCGATAACGCTGGAACTCTATTATACTGCGCGACGTTTTTTTACGCGTGTTGCTTAAAGTTACCTACTAAATGTGTAGCCCACGTACACTGTCACCACAGTAACACGTCGTACACGAGGTAGTGTATTGTTTTCCATAAACATTTTTTATTTTTGCTCACTCCTGTCATATTTTGTGAAAAGCACTCTACCAACATATACATATCTTGATCTAATTGATATTAATTGCGCTAACGTTAGTAATTTTTTTAACACTGACAAATAAAATACATGTTTATTGCGTCCAGGCGAATAGATTTCCAAAGAGAACAAAGATGAGTCGGTTCCTCAATGTACTGCGAAGTTGGTTGGTGATGGTCGCTGTCATCGCCATGGGGAACACGGTACAGAGTTTCCGGGATCACAGTTTCCTCTCGGAGAAACTTTACACTGGAACCCCAGAGTTTGGTGAGTTTTGGATGTATCCCACATCGACCCCTCGCCTTCTCTGCCAGTGACCCTCGTGACAGTAGGGTTAAGCTGCATGGTCTGAGGCATTCAGCTTTAGTTACAGCTCTTCTTGCCTACACATGATCATTTTTTCCTTCAGCAAGTGATGAGTCCAAGGTGTTTGCTGGCCATATGAAGTGTATGTACACTACATACCTGTTTTAATGCAAGGATTAAATCAGACTTCTATTTGGATAGTTGGTGGTTTGAGTATCTCAGAAACTGCTGATCTCCTGGGATTGTAACAAGCAGAAGTCTCTAGAGTTTGCAGGGTATGGTGCGAAAATAAACCATCCAGTGAACTGCAGTTTTGTGTGCAACAGTAACAGTATCGCAAATAACCACACATTACAACATAGTTATGCAGAAGAGCATTTCAGAGCACACCTCTTAAGTGGATAGGCTACAGCAGCAGAAGACCAATAAGTAAAAAGTAAAAATAAATAAAAAATCCTGGAAATAAACAGAATGTTTTAGGATTTTCAACATTTGAAAACAAATTTATGTGACTTCAAAGACCAAAAAGCATAGAGTGCTGCACAATCCAATATCACCTGACCTCAACCCCATTGAACATTTATGGGGGCACTTGAAGACTGACAAAAGCCAAGCATTCAGTAACATCACTCAGTAACATGCTCTTTAGAACATTGTCAAATAATGCTGGGATAACATGAATCATCTGGTTTTGCACCAATTTGTGGAGTCCGTACCACCGAGTGAACATTGCCATTAAAGCAAAGGGGGGAAATACCAAATAAATAAAAAATCATGTACAATTCTAAAGAAATTCATGTACGTATTTAAAATTGAATTATAAATACAAATGATGCTTTGCAGAGTTTAGTTTGGATTTTGGGCCAAAGTTGAAAGCACAGCTCAGTAAAATGGGTAATACCTCAAAGCAGACCTAGCCAAATGTATGCAAGCGTTGTGCAGCCAGCAACTAACTAACAGTAGTAGGAAATGAGCAGTCATGAATCTGAGCTCCTTCCACAAAGCTCTAACACATCAAATTTAATTTACTACACCGACATGCACAAGTGCTGTAAATCACTGTCTTTGTACCACATCCAAGATTCCTAAAGGACAACAGGGGAGAGAGTGGAGTGGGGAGCCCACATCACACTCTTAAATGGTTACGCCACGGGACATAAGGCCGTAGTTAAAGTAATTAATAAAACAATATGGTCTACTGGCAATTCCAAATTTGATCAAAATTGGTTGTATGCCATCTTACTTTGACTGCTTGTGCTTTGTGTTGAGCCATTTGTGTGTTACATAGAAAGGTAGACTAGTGCTGCCACTGTTGTCATCCAGTTGCATGTTCCTTTGAGACATGGGCACATCATCCAGGACCTTACTCAGAAAGATTCAACAACAACTTGGGAGTATTTTTCCTTTAGGCACGATTCCCCGGACAGTCCACTCCTTGTATAGTTATCCCTCGTTCTACAGTGCTTTTCATACATTTGCAGAAATTCTGATCCTCCATGATGGAAAATTCTATGTTCAAATGCATAAGGGCACAAAATGGACTATATTAAAAATATTCAGTCACACTTTATAATAAGGTTCATTAATTGACATTAACTAATGTAGTTGTAAACATGAGTTAATGATAATACATTAATTAAGCATGAAATTAACTTTTCATTTGTTAATGCAATGTTAACAACTAACATATTTGTTACATGATATTTAGACATAGCAAACCACAGGATTGACTTTATAATTAGTTAACCATGAACAAATACATTGACTGACTTTTTCATTCCAATATGAATTGACAATAACTACTAGTAATTTTTAACATGAATTAATTACGTACAAATACATTAACAGACCTGAATAGATTCTCAGTAGTTAGTTAGTTAAGAGCTACATTAGTTTATGCCAATTCATGGAACCTCATTGTAAAGTGTTACCAAATATTAATTGATCTTCATGATTGTCATTCACCATGCAATCAACTCCACTCCAGGAATGAACCAGCTTTCTCCCACTAGTCTGCTGTGCCAGATTTATGCTGGCTCTTCTAATCAATTCTGTGATATCTCTATCTTCAACACTGCCTTTCAAACGTAATTCGGGGCTTCCAAAGCCATTTTGGCCTTGAGCAAATGTTTTATTTGAGAATTGAAAGCAGTGGAGGGAAAACATGGATGACAGCAACAATGTACATGTAGATAATTATTCAGAACGCTGGCATTTGAAGGCTTACAAATTGAATTTAATATACACCCTGAGACACAGGCTTGTGGCTGCCCAATTTGCGTCATAATCAACATGCTTTTATGCAGGTGCACAGCAAGCTGTATTTGACACACACGTTTGTTTGATGTATTTTGCAGTAAACGGCCTCCAAGCACGAACCTTTGGAATCTGGACCTTGTTGTCGTCCATAATTCGCTGCGCTTGTGCTATTGACATCCAGAACAAAACGTAAGGTGCCAGCCAATTCTGCACTGCCACTGTAGTGATTCATGTTTTTCTTGTTGGATTCCAGCGAGCCTGCTGGCAGAGGGGAGTGTTTACTGAATGACTGTTATTATTGCGCATCTTGCAGGCTCTATCATATCACATTGTGGACCTTTATTTTGGCACTGGGACACTTCCTCTCCGAAGCCTTTATTTACAAAACGGCACCTCTGACGATCGGCGTGATGGCACCACTGATTGTAGCAAGTGAGTATTGCATTTTGCCACCAATGTACTTCTATGTAGTTTGATATATCGCTATGTACTTCTATATACTTAATACAATATTTTCATTATGGTACATGATTATGGAATTAATTGAGTGCACTCCCAGTTGGTGAAACAACGTTTGAGCCACTGAAAATAATTCAACATTTTAAATGAACTGAATGCTGTTCATTGATTGCAGTAGGTAGGCCAAAATGACCTGCCCGTCTCTGCAGGTGTCTCTATCCTGGGCATGCTCATTGGGTTCCAGTGTGTTGGCGAGCCACAGGAAGTGGTCGGGGCACGGCAGAAGAAGCGGAACTGAGCTCAGCCAGGCTTCACTCTACGTGCCGTCACGCGTCATGCCACGCAACTCCGCCTCTCCCAACCACCCCAGCCCTCCTTGCACTCTCCCAACCTCGAGCGCAACGTTTAAAAAAATAACAAAAAACTGACGTCAACTCTTTTGGGGGGAGGGGGCGGATGGAACCTTGGCTTCCATTTTAAAATGTGAATGTTTAATACTTTGGTCTTGCACTGCACTCAATGTTGCCACGTGGGTGTGTTCTGTCGCTCCGTTTAGTCTTTCAAACTTCTGAGAACATTACAATAACTATGATTGGACAGGGGTTGTATTGCAGGCACCAATGGACTTTCTTCCCTTAACTTAGACTCAAACCATTGATTTTAATTTAATTTTTATATTTTTTCTTTTGGGAGAAGGGGATGGTCATGATCAGGCTGTGTAGGGATGTGTTTTCATTATGCATGACCACAATTGGAAGGTTTTTGACTAGAACCTTCTGCAGAAAGCTGAAAAGATGACTGTCAATTGACCCAGTTATATGGACAAATGCACTGATAAACACAATGTGAGTTATAAACACTAGAGGCTGGTGACAGGGCAGTGGAAACATCCCCAAGGTGTGCCGTGTCATACTCTGATCATGTGTTATCGATCATTCCAGGACCAAACCTTGCATAAGATGCGAAGATTTTTGTAAACGGTGGAGGAAACCAGTGTCAAATAAAAATATTCATGAATCATTTTAAACCCAGAGGCAGTAGAGTATAATTTACAGTGATCGCCATGCATGCGCCAACAGTGAACGAACACTTTTCATGTAAAATAATCTTTATTTCAACAAAATATGAGCTCCATAGTTCACACCTGTAACTCGTATAAATGATGAGTAGGAACAATTTGTAGTACAAAACTGTAATTGTTATTCTTTCAAATTAAATGGCTCAAGCTTCACAAATCACTTTTCATTGAGAGGTATACAAAATTAGTCTACAAAACAATGTTATAACCACTGATATAAGATAATGGTACTTAGGATTACAGAACAATTCAGAGGAAAATCACTGCTGTTTTTAGAAACACAACACATTCATAAATATTAGAAAAATTAACTCACAAATAATTTAAAAGTATATATTTTTATCAATAACAAGTACAGGGAATCATACATGTAAGTGCTAAAATACAATTTGCCCAACTATGGCTTCATTCTTAACCAGAAACTTGGTTAGAGAATTAGAGTAGGATTTATTGATAGCAAAGCAAAAACTCAATTGCCCACATTGTACAGTACACCAAATACGTTAATTCTATTTCACAAAGCCGATCATTGTAGCTAAAAGAAGTTGACCTGCTAAACTGGCCTATATTTTACAGTAACCTACCTAGTTTTATTGACAGATGTACAGAAGGGTTGATTTCACAGCAGTATCCATGTGTTGTATGGTAACGGGTGCCATGACCCTGTTGTTCTATGAAATTAAATTTGTGCTCGGATTCAGGAACTAGGACTATTAGAGTGCTGGCTAATGAACACAGAGACCTGTCGTGGAGTAATATACTACAGTCCTAAAGTGTCTGATATTCTCTCTGAGAACGCTGTGAAAGCAGGGTTTAGTGTCTATGGTACAGATCAGAGACTGACCTTCTGAGACATACCCAGATGCACAGCATCAACTGAATCAATGGTATTGGTGTTCTCCTGTACTTTCCTCTGCAGGTAGTAACTACAGTCCATTCATAACCACACTCCATACCTGTTTAACAGGTGGTTTGGACTGCCATAGTGGGGAAAGTGCTATACCACTGGCTGAATCAGCATTCTAATTTTTACTTTCATATTCTAAAAAAATAGAACACATAAAAATCTTCAGCAATGTAAAGATTTGTTTGTATTGGTCTACTATAAGAAAAGGCAATCACAATTTGAATATTGCTCATTAAAGAATACATACATAATCCCTTACCATTATGGGATTTGGTTGAATGTACTGCTGGTAGGATTTCGAAAAAGTCATATTTCGAAAACGTCTGTGTTTTCATGGTGTTGAGGTCCAATGTAAGGTACAAAATGAATTATGTTAAAAAGTTCCCTCAGTGGCAGCAGTAATGTTATTATTTCAAAAGTCAGAATTTGTTTCTGGATAGAGAAATGTGAATTGCTGCAATCCAGTGATCAACCATGTGCTTGAGATGAGGTTGGGTGACTGGCCGTCTCTCCATCCATCTCTTCCATCTGTCTGACAGTGTCGTCAGTCCTCACCTGTATATCACTGGGAGCCAGTTTTCCCTGACAACAGCATAGCACTGTATGTTAAACTGTTTCTCCCAGTTCTCACATTGTTAAAGGGAAGCAGCTCTTCTTCAATAGTTCATGTGTGTGTTTAATGTGTCCCTTACTTAGGCTAAGGAGAGTGTGTGTTGTTTGTACTGTGTGTGTCTGAAGTTATCTATAGCTGTGCTTTCACTGACCCAAGTTAGCTGCAGGTTGTTTGCACCTGACACAAGTGTTCCCACGGCTATTTGCATAACAGCTGGTCTATGGGAGATGCAATACAAAAGTGTATACGCTGCTTACTCCTAGCTAGGGAGCAGTCTTGTTCATAGATCAGCATACATAAATCATGTAACTCCCGTACTGTATACTACATATAATCCCTCACCACAATCTTTTTGTTTTTGCTGCACCAAAATAGGAATAGCAAAAATATAACGGCTGAAGAAAAAATTATTCTGCCGTTTTATTTTCCAGTTTTGTTCTTTGACTATTTTGTGATAAAGGCAGATGTTCTGTAAGCTCTATTGAAGTATGACCCTGAATATGTGGATGTGTGCAGCACAGTACACAAGCAATGTATAAGACTTGCTCAGTTTAAATGCATGTTGGAACATGCAACAGCACATGCAGCTAAGGTGGGTCTCTGAAAACACAGTTTAAGGTGTGTGCGGGTAGAGAAGAAGGCACAAAGAGGCATCTGCATGTCCATCCTGCAGACTGCCCGTTCCTACAGTTTAGCCTCGTTCAAGACCACCGGTGCAGTGAGGGCCTCTTCCAGGTGCTCCTTCAAAATCTGCCAATCAGAGCACAGGACATTGAAATTACAATGTGGCTCCTTCCTTGCAGTCATGCAGTACAGTACTAGACAATATAATGAGTACAAACTTTGAGTTAATGACAAAAAAATTAATAATCAATAGTCCTTAACTTCAGAATAGAAGAAAGGTTCCAGTAAATGATCATATTTTATCATATTAATGATATCATTTTATCATATTAATGAGAATATTTTCTTTGCTCATAATCTTAACACTTGGACACAAAATTGGAGTTAAAACAGAGGACTAAAAGATATGTTAAAAGCAGAGAACTACATTTTTCATACACCCACTATTATTCACGATGCATTCATTTCAGAGCTTGGCCCTGCAGTGACTCATCACATCTGTAGATTTACAGCACAGTGATCATTAGTCCTCGAGGAGAAACCATCACACAGTATCAACGCACATAAAATACATGCACACGATGCCCATTGCAGCAAGACAAATGACCAACGCACTGAATGTTTAAACGCATCCTTTCACAAAGTCCACATTCTTTAGGAAACGCATACATTATTTCACCTCTAGTGACTAGTCCGGGAGGGCCGCGGTGCCTGCTGGTTTTTGTGGTGTCTTGGCACCAAGTGTTAATTTAAGTAATTGACTGGCAAGAGTCCAGTGGGCCTTATTTAGCAACTGATTGAAAGGAAACCACAAAAACCTAAAAACAATGTAGCCCCTGGGTATTTAGTCTGATACTCCTGTTTTAAATATATGGAAACAGCCTTATAACAAACCTGGATTTGTTAATGAGCACAATTTGAAAGCCAGGAGGCAGAACTGATTAAATCAGATGGCTGAGTTCATGAGGGGAACACACAGCCATCAGTTCTACCTCCTCACTTAAGAGTTGTGCTCATTAGAAAATTCCAGCAATTGGGACAAAATACTGGGGAGGTAACTGTAACAGCCAGTCACTCTTACATTGTGTAAGATATTACATCAATTAACTACTTTTATGAGGGTCACAACTGATCACTAATTGTATAATTAATCAGGTGGTTGTGACAATTCAATGATTTAGGGTCTGCTGCCCTAGATGAGCTGGTGTCCCTAAACATAGGGCAAGTTTAAAAATGCTTGGGAGAGGGGGGGGCTGAGGGGTCTGTGCAAGAAAACAATAGAGGCTGTACAAAGAAAATTGACTAAGGGCTAACGAAAATGATTAGGACTGTCACCAGGAATTGGGCTTACACATTCTTATTTGTTAAATCAAAGAGGTGCCATCTCACTGATAGACTGTTTTCTTTTAATTTTAACTAATCAGTAGCTGATTAAACTGTGCTACACTACCAAAGCCATTTTCTCTCCACACTTACCTTGTGGTGTGAATAAACAAATAATAAGCCCAGTGCTTCTGTTATTACCTCTCCAACATTAGACAAATTCTCCGAAAGGGTCTCCAATCAGGCTAACTTGCAGTAACTGCAGCGGTTTCAGATAGGCTTGGTATGGTCGTTTAGAGTTGACAACTATAGCTCCACACAGAAGCGAGTGTGGACAAGGTGGGTCCCCCTACCTTGGCGCATCTGTGTTTGGGGCTTACTGGGGTTGGGGTTATAATTCAGGACTGCTGCTGCAGGTAGTTGATGGGCCTGTGGCCCCATAGTTCGGAGATTGGGAGACCTCAGCCTGAAACAACAGCTTGGGGTCACACACACAAGAGGCTCACCCCTCCTTAGTCCCAACACTGGCTCCACACCCAGGCTTCCAGTAACGCTGCCAACCAGTCCTCCAACACTCCACCTGCATCTGCCCCTTGACTAAAGGATGACTCATCAGCTGAGTCACTCACTCGAATACTAGAATATGTCAAAATTATGGAGTGTATTTACTGCGGGATGGAGGCCAAATTCAGCAGTAACGCACGCTTCTTGGTAATTTTGTTAGGCAGAATTCCAAAAGCTTTGAATTTGTAGAATAAAACAAGTTGCCTTTTTAAAAAAGCAATTTTCTGAGAGTGAAAAAGTAAAAAAAAAAAAAAAGTAATGCTTTATTTTCAGTTCTGCTGGCACATCGTGGCACTGGAGACATTGTCAGGAAGCCCACAGCACAGTGTTTGGACTAAAGAGATGGCTGCGAGCCATTAATCCAAATAAGCGAGAACGTTATCGAGAATATTGTGAGTGCACCCCAGACTATTGCATTGAGCAGTAAAGAGAAGTTATTTGTAGTCGGAAAAATTAATCGACAAGAAGGTTATCAGATCAACCATTTTACAATTCAGATTTTGCCATGTAAACAATTTAATGTTGATTGCACTCGATTGAAGTAATCAGTGGTTGTTGATTTAATTTGATTGTTGCTGACAGACGTTCTCCACTGTAACAGCTCTCAAACCAAAGATCACCTAAAACACTACATTTACCATAGTCAACAATTTCATAACAGAATGGCATTGCTAACACTACTTCATGCAGGTTCATGGGGTGGTCCAGGAGTTCTTACTGGCATCTCTAGTACAGTTGGAAGCCACCCAGGAACACAAGAGAAAGCAAGCTGTCATGTAGTGACAGTGGTGGGGGGGTGGAAGGCTAATTTTGTCCCTTGCACTTTTTAAGATAAAAACAAAACAATTGTATTTTTGTTGACAATTTAAAATGCCAGTACTCCAAGTGCATTAATTTGGGCTTGTAGAGCTTACTAAGGTGATAGTTCTGGCTTTTTTGAAGTGATGAAGCAGGGGAGTTGCCAGCAAATGAAAAATGTTGACAAGCAGATTGTCGGCAAACCATAAGTTGCATTCGTGAAAAAAGATTAGTTTAGATTCAAATGTTTGAATTCACGCACTTTTCATTCATTTTTTGTGCCACAGCCATGGCGACAGTCACAATGAGCTTGTTAGAAAAAATCATATCATAATCATGTTTGTGATCGCAAGCTTTGCTTCTAAAGAATATGCAACAGGCACAATGTTCCTATTGTCCACATTGGCACTTCATCTAAGGAAGGGAGACTACAATTTGTTAGTTAGATTGATAGTAAAAACTATTTGCAAGCATCTGTAGGCAGCTTAACTAGCTTAACTAATTAGCTTGTCCTTCTGGCTCTGACGCTAAATCTCACCCTTGTGCTACAGCCTCTTCTCTTTGATTAACGTTACAGTTTCACTAGCTCACGGTACTTTCTCATGCTTTCTTCACAGAACATAATCCCCAATGAGAGCCATAGAAGAGTGATCTTAAATAATGTACATATGTTTTGCCTTATGAACAGAGAGCACTTTATTAGGTATTTATTATATCTTATTTAGACTTATTGGTCTTCTGCTGCTGTTATCTAATTAAGAGGTTTGACGCGTTGTGTGTTCAGAGATGCTCTTCTGCATACCACTATTGTAGAAGAGAGAACTGCTGCTCACTGGATGTTTTTGGTTTCTCGCACCAATCTCTCCAAACTCTAGAAACTAGAGATCAGAAGTTTCTGAGATAGTTGAACCACCCTGTCTGGCACCACCAATCATTCCACAGTCAAAGTCACTTAGATCACATTTCTTCCCCATTCTGACATTTGGTCTAAAAACAGCTTAACCTCTTCACCATGCCTGCATGCTTTTATTCATTTAGTTGCTGCCACATAACTGGCTGATTAAATATTTTCATTAACAAGCAGGTGTACAGGTCTACCTAATAAAGTGCTCAGTGAGTGTAGATGTCGCTTAATCAAGTTTTAATCTTAGCCAAATTATTGGCCTGAATCATACTTGGTAAAAGGCTACACCTATAAAGATTCTGATGTGTTCTGATAAGATAGACAACTTCCAATGCTAAGCCAGAGAGAAAAAAAGCCATTTTACATAGAACTACATAGAATTGATATATTACTCTTTTAGATCAACATTTGGGAGTTATTTTATTTCCCAAGTGACAGAAATACATGAAATGAGGTCCCATAAAATATACATTTTCAGACCTCTTGGGCATTGAAATGTCCCCCCCCCCCCCCCCAACGACTATAACCAAAGTTGTATATTAATACAACTTTATTACTGTAAACTCAGCATGAATATCCATTGTTGCGGAAAGTGCTACTGTCACAGATGATTCTCTGATATTTTCTCTCTGTTATGATACTGTCTTAACAAGGATAAAGTTCATTTTACATTTATTACTAATTAAACTGTAAAAAAATATGAAAGTCGCACACACAATGTGACTATGATTTTTCTAAATTTACGCTGCACTAGTCTGCACCTCTCCAAACTTTCGGGTATGCACCATTCTGTGTATTGCTAATTAAACTGAATTAATTGTATCATCCTGATTTTATTCAAACTGGTAATATACATGTTATATATTAATATTAGTAGTTTATGTTATTCATTGTAAACAATTTTTGAAGAAATAAATCTATGCAATTACAATAGTAACTGATTGATGATTTAAGGATACAGTGAGAGAAAGCAATAACTGATTAAAACAAAAAAATGGAATTTAGCTACATGGCCTAAATTCTCTTCTCTACTGTGTTTTTCCAGTTTGGAAATAGTGTTGCTCTTTTTCAGTTTGAGGTTTGCAGTTTTAGCTCTCGCAGCTAATAATCAGCGTCAGGGTCGCTAATCACACCAAAATACGCTCCAACAGCACAGCCCTGCACATGACGGACTACTCGTACATGACCTGGAACACAATCTAAAGCTTTTCACTGCCTCGCTGAAAACTTTCCCTCGTGGTCCGAAGCCGCAATCCTTTCCCAGGTGCGATCGTGCATATCCAGCAGTAGGAAAAGGGCATCGCGGAGAAGGTGTGACAAAGACAAGCACAACCATGACAAGCACAACCATGGCAAGCACAACCATGACAAGCACAACCATGGCGCAGACAGTTAGTACGAGAGGCGCCCCTGAGCCTCAGACCGGTAAGCCCCGGCGTTCAGAGCGTGGCTGTAGGGTTAGGGTAAGAGGACACCTGCAAAGCATGCGGCCTGTACCACACCCAGCCCACCCAGCCTCACTACCGCCCTGCCTCCCCACACGGGCTGCCTCCCCACAGCCCGTTCCTCCCACACAGGGAGGGCCCGAGACTTACGCCTGCCTCCGCCAACCGATTCGCCTTCTGCCTCCGGAGATCCGACTTGATGAATCCTGAAGGACGGGGATAATACAGGGGTTAGCAGACCAGAACACAAGACCACTGAAATAAGTACAGGTACAAAACTATGCTGCAGAGGTCACCAACCCTGGTCCTGGACAGCTACTGGGTCTGCTGGTTTTCGCTGTTACTCTGCACTTATTTAATCAATCAGAGCAGATGATTACACAGCTAACTCACCTCACCTGGTTAACTGGGTCTCAACAGGGTGCTGATTTTAAGGTGAAAACAAAAACCAGACCCAGTAGCTCTCCAGGACCAGGGTTGGTGACCTCTGCTATACTGTAATGTTTTTCAGCAATATTAAAAAATAAACATGCTAACATTTGCCAGGAGGGGGCAGCATCATACCGCATTTAATTTCCACTCGGCAAGTTGCCACTAAGGGAGCTGTTCAGCGTGATTTCATGGTGTTATCAGCAATAATGTAATGACACGCCAAAATAAAAAAATGTGCTAATCAATTGCGGAGGGTAGCATCATACTGTTCTGAATTTCCACAACTGGACGAGTGTTCAAGTTGATCGCACCTCGTTATCAGGAACAATGTAATGACACACCAAAAACGGCCAATGAACCTTGCAAATGAGTCTCATTACGTAACAGATGGCGCACAAGTTTGGTGTTCATTCTCCTGTGAAAGACATCGCTGCTGGTGTTTACTGTGGCTCATATGCCGGGGAGAAGAGCCCTACCTGTCATGACCGCTCCGATCAAGAGGAATACGCAGAGGAAAATGTTCCCAGCCAGCGTGCCAAATTTGTCGATGATCTTCCCTTGACCAATGGTAAATAGGATTCCAAATACCTAGGGTGAGAGGGGCCGGCGGTTAGCGAGTGCAGCACACATGCTGTCCCGTACACACGAGGGGCAGCGAGTCCCAGTCTGATGTCACAGCTCTATAAACAGCACGCCCGCCTGGTCATCCGTACATGAGCTGCAGGAATGTGTTTGGACACATATGTCAGGGCACAACAGATGAGCCCACATGGACCCTCGTTCCAGCTCATGTGGAGTGGACTCCATTTGCCCTTTTCGGGCCTACCTGTGCTGAGCAGTTGAGCAGCCCTGAAGAGGTGCCCTCCGACTCGGGGTATGTCAACTCCACGGCGAACTCGAATCCTAGAGGCAGGTAGCCCGTCATGAAGAAGCTGCAGCCAGCACCCAGGAGAACATTCAGGGACAGTGAACGAAGAGAAACATGAGGAAAGCCTATTAATTTTAAACAAGGGCAACATAAATGAGCAACGCGCATGAAATGCGCAGAGCAAATTTGGTCAGGGAACTCTATCACAGCTGACAAATAGTTGGCCTCAGCCATCACATAAACACTTGTTTCCATAGTCAACTGTTTAAGTCAGACCTTCCCTACGCCACTCATTGCCTCTGCATGCTCGCTCGCTTTCGAACAAACTGTGCTCACCCTCCACCACCCCAGCTACCACCTGTTGTTTGGATCTGCTTCTAGGTACTAGGGCATTTCCTGTACTCCTTGTTAGTATGGGAGATGTAACCTGCTCCCTGTAGATAGAGTAGTGCATACCAAAAAAAAATCAGTGCCAAACCTAAAAAAAATAAAAAATAAAAAAAAACTTTACTTACATTTTCATAAAAATGTTTATCTAAATATGCGAGTTCAATTTTTGTTTTAAAGGAGCACTGTCACACTTGTTTCAGTTGAGGTTAAATGCTTAAATTCTGTGTGTAGGCCTTTTTAAAATCACCGTCAGTGTAGCCGTTTCCTAAAGGGCAAACACACTGGACGTGTTTGGCTTGAATCTCCAGCCTGTGTTTCCCAGAAGTGTAACGGGCACTCAAACTCCACCCTTGAACGCAGAAACTGTTTGGGTGGCCAGTCCCAGGCAAAATATGGTAACGGTAGCATACAAATATCACGTAACCTAACTTGGCTAGCCTGAGCGATAAGGCGGACAGCTCTGACTTCGCCGAGTTAGAGGACTAACCTTTCAGTTTTGAATGGAAATTTACAGAGGCAGAATTGCGTGAGCGAGAGAGACAGACAGCAGAGGACGAGGCAGTGGAAGCTACCAGAAAGAAGAGAAGTGGGAACAGAAATTTGTGTCAGTGTGGGAACTGTGAAACTAGAGCCTTTGCTGCCGAGAATGTGATTGAGTGCAACTGGACATGTTTGCCCTTATAAGTTTTTCCCCATATTTAGGAAACAGTTACACTGACGGTGATTTTAAAAAGGCCTACACACAGAATTTAAGCCTTTAATCCAAATAAGCTCAACTAAAACAAGCGTGACAGTGCTCCTTTAAACATTTTTAAACAACTTTTTTATGCCAGTTCCATTTTTCCAAAATCTGGAATGCCTAACAGGAACTAAATATCTGCCCCATCAATTCAGAAGGGCTTAGGCTATTGTGAGCATTCCCTGAAATACAGCAAGCCATCACTTCTTCCATGTGGCTGTTCATCACTCGAGCTGCCATGAGCTGTGCAATTTACACACCTAGTGTAAGCAAAGCACAGGCACCCCATGGACCAGAGGAGGCGATTTCTCTCTGCCAAGGAAAGCCCACTCTTTCTAGCTGACAATACGGGCAATTGTATGTTGCCCTGATGGGTGTCGCCCATTTGGCACTAACACAAACACCCCACTGTGGGGTGCATTACTCCACTGAAACACAGCGCTTAAACTGGACAAATATAATGTTTTGGAAAGAATTTTACGATTTAACCAAGTTACTAATCATTTTAAAACTCATTTTATTGCACGTTAAGCATCCTACGAATAGGAATTAGACAAATATTCAAAAACAGATCATGACTTTTACAATGCATTTCACTCAGAAGACATTCCAAAATCTAAAATCCTCTTAACTATTCATCTCATATTATAATTCAATCAGGATGGGAATATCCCCAGCGGGAAAGCAGGAAGATTTATGATAGGGCGTTGAAAAACAGAAAGGACATAACAGACTAATTTCAAGTCGAAACTCTATATTAAAATGATTTGGGGCAGCAGCAAAACACTCTCAAAAAAGATGTGTTAAAACAACACAAAATGTTGCCATTTTAGCCATGTCTAGTTAAGGAGAACACATTTTGTGTTTTTATTTTCAACAGTCTCAGTCTGACCTATGCACATACATTTTATCTTCTTCACACAAAAATTTCTGAGCTTTGCGGCACAAAGTGGGAGGACAGCCTCTGCTCTGGGTGTGTTAGTCAAGAGTGACAGTTCATTGCTATGTAACCTATTTAAAATTTTCCAGTCAGACAGGTCCACATTTCACCTTTTTGTCACCCACCTGCTCAACCCAGGTCTAAGGCACAAGTTGGAGCTCAGTCTGCAGTAATTTTGCTAATTTCTGCTTCACACGCCTAGATGTTCGCACCACAACCTTCACCTTGGGCAAACCCAGTCCCGCACGCACCTGGCCAGTGACTGTACCAATGCGCGTGTAAATGTGTGCAAGTGTGTAAATGTTATGAAATGTCTTATTTTTCTCCTTCTGTCAGAAGAAGCACTAGCTTTATTGGCGGTGCAGGAACCGATGTTCACTCATGAGTAAAGAATCAAGCTCCTCTGGGTCAGTTTGGGAAGCTGGAGGTGGTCATGGGGCTGGAGACTTGCCCACTGTTGTTTGGTTTCTGATGCTAATGATCTGCTTGAGGTAGGACCAGGGGCAGGCCTAGCTGTGCACACATATCTCGCTCTAAAGTTTGCTCAGTGGTGGGATTACTAATATACTAAAAGCCTGCGGAAATGGCAGTTTCCTCAAGCGAAATATAATTTTAACCCATACCACCAGAATAAGAAATACATTTCTCACAATATTTTTGTAGTTCACAATACTGAAGTAAGGGTCTGTCGTCTCTTACCCGAGTGCCCCAGCAGTGATGAAGACCAACCACAAGTGGCCGAGATGGAGGGTGAATGTATACACGAGCATCCCCACGAAGGACAAAAGGTAGATGGCCAGCGTCGTCTGCCTGAGAGAGAGAATGCATGACCATCATTAATCAGTCAAAACACAAAGTGCCCCCGTTTCCTAGCACTGAGAGTACCACCAAACGATTCCGAATTTTGAGAGGGAGCGAGCACATGGAGAAAATAGAAAAAGTAGACATTGGCCACAAGACTCTGAGCTGTCAGCCTTTTAGCATTGTATTAAAATGTAAGAAACATTTCTTTGACTAACTGTAAGGAAAGCTTTTGTCTGGAGACAAACATCTTCAGGGGTTGCACATAAAATGTCTGTGGCCGCATTCGGGTTTATAACCAAGGGATTCAAGGACAGTGTTGCATGTTCCCAGAAAATGCTTGGCAACCAGGCAGCCACAAATGCAAATGGGGCCTGTATTAGATTAGTCTCCAGTCAGTCTGCTTCCAGAGGGATTAAGGCAGAAGAATGAAAAATTCAGTAGATTATACTAAATATACTTTACTCTGAATGTTGGTTGTATACAGAAGCAAATGACACAAGACCTACTGACTCAAACTCTAGAGTCTAGAGTGTGGGATGACCAATGTCTTAATAGCAAGGTCTATAGAGACAAGATGTCCAGCTTTTCAAATTAAATACAACCAGAATGCAAGAGAAAGGTTATGCCGAGAGGCACCCAAACAACATATGCAGCCTGGTTGACAAGTGGGGGGTGAGAAAACAAGAATGTGATAGTTATTGTTATCCATAAAATATCAACACCTGCCGCCCTTGTTGAAGGCATGTCTCCCAAACCAAGAGAGAAAAACAAGATTCCTGGGCATAGCGAAGCCCCTTTCATAACCCTGGCACACGTTTAAGCAAACAGGATTCTGCTGCAATGATTTCCCAAACAACCCATGCGTTAAGAACCCTTTGCTCAACTTGTTGTTTTTGAAGGAGATTTGACCATTCCGTGAAATTCATGACCCTAACCATGTGAAATTTCCAGCAGAGGGGCCACGGTGACTAAACAAAAAGGCTGTTCAAGCAGTTACAGATTTTCCTTGGGCGGCTCCAAGATGTTTATTTAGACATGTTTGTTCATGACAGTTATGCAGAACTGGAATAGGTGCGAGTCAACATGTCCAAACAACTAAAGGCACAATTCAAAAAAAAAAAAAAAAAAAAACGTGCAGTAGCAAACTATTTCACATCACATTTGTGGCAAAGATACATTATTCCAATTCACTACTGAGGGAGCTTCTTTATGCTTTATAAGTAAGGGACAGTCAAAACCAAAAAATCCTTTCTAATTCCATAAATCATCTGCTGGTTGCAAAGACACCTGTCAAATGCTGCCCACAGTTCCCAGCCAAATAAAGCTCCTTCTAATCCAGCACTCTATCGAGGCCCTCCTCCCAGGCACCTCTTCACGCTCCACTTCTGGAGAATTTTATTGAGGGAACAAGTGGATAAAGGTTGTCAGCTCCAATCGTGTGGGACAGGCATTGTAGAATCAGCCACTGTTCTCCTGTGGAAAACTGAGGTGGCCACTCCCAGGGAAAGCATTAATCCATTTGAATACCTTGCTTTGCATAGGATGTCACTCATGCTGAGGGTGCCCTTGTTGCTATAGGCAATACCTACGTATTGAAACCAACGAACAAACATGCATCAATCTAAAGTGAAAGACAAGTCTCCGCTGGGTTTTCCGATATAAAATGAGACCTTTCACTTGCTGTACCAAGTTGACCCTGGTACAAAATTAGCCTAATAGGACATAGTTTAAAGAGCTGTATACAAGGGAGCCATTGAAAGGTCATGTTCATTACCGCTCAGCCATCAGGTTTGGACCAATGCCCCTATCCAGACACAACACTGCATTCTGTACTCCTGTTTACTGTTTACAGTACAAGATGCTAAATCTACTGAACCATTTTCAACAAAATAAAACTGTATGGTTGCGTCTGTCTAATTTCCAGAGCCTAATCATGTAATTTTCTCAGAATCGTCCGCTGTGTTTGATTTGTCTGCCAAACCGCTTCAATTCCTCTTTCTTATCATTGCCTGTTTGCAGCCCTGCGTCTTTAACTCTTTTGTTGTCGGTCTCTTTTTTTTTTTTGTAATGATACTGCTGCTTTGGTTTCTTATGCAAGTCATTGTTAGAAACTAGAACATGTTCTCAAATACATTTTTTAACCATCAGATCAAATTTCCTTTTCATCTGTAGCTGCCAATTAGCAGGGAATGTGTTGCTATAGAGGGTCAGAGCTGGTATGTTCGTTTCATGTGTGAATAGGCCATGTGTCAGTCTGTGCTATCTCTGAAGCACAATACCTAGTACTAGCCAAAAAGTAATGGTAGTCAATTGATTCCGCTTATGAGGCGGCATGACTTTAGTATAAATACCATTCCAACATACAAAGAACTTACATATGTAGTTTAATTCAAATCCATGTATACTTGCAACAAGGCAAGTATAATCTCCTGAAGTATTGTGACAAGCCTCTTAACTGAGCCCTTTGAAGTGGAAATTTCTTTTCCACAGCTCCAATTCATTTTGGTGCTTCCCATTTCACTGTATACATTGTCAACATTACTGATATTGTACTTTGTATCACAATTAATGGAAGCACTTTAAATATGGTCAAATATGACCATACAAGAATATTGCCTCAAGCGAATGAGCATGAATGAATGTCTATATGTCTATGCAGTTATTTCAGTGCAAAGGTAGCTTTACTGAGAAAACTACGTCTGCCGAAATTCAATGAGTTCAGTAGCACGTGATACAACTATGCTGCATTTTGGTGTAAACGTGTCCAAATTGTGCGTTTTTAACTGTGTTTTTTTATGATCATACGAAGAGGACAGGGTAATTTGAAGGTCAATACAGTTGTTATGGCTCTTGCTGAGCTGGGGTGGAATGCTTTCTGCTTGGCCATAATGATGGAATATCCTATTACCACCCAAGCCTGTGGACTGTAAACACCAAAGTGCTAATTAGTGGTCAGATCTCTCATTAGCCAGGGTCAGGGGGGATCGACTGCATCTGCAAAAACAGCCTGGGCCAGTATGAGGTATAGCCATGTAGAAAAACTTTAAATGAGTCACCGTCTGCACACTGGTCAAGGTTAGCATCATCCCCTTTCCTTTACTTATTCTTGTGATGCGTCCATTTCCCAAAACCCTCTTCAAAGAGCCGTAGTTATGTGGCGGCCCCCTCCCATAGGTTGCGCCAGATAACCCCACTCTCGCATAAAAAACGGTTTACTCCATTTATGATCTTTTTCCGATAAGCTTTAGATTGCATGTCCTGAGAAGTCTTGTTGCCTTATCCATTCTTATCATTATCAGAAGACACGACTCCTAACTGTGCTACGGGTGAGGGCGCAAGGCCGTTACGAGCGGCACCAGGTCGGAGTTTTCTTACTTGTAGGTTTTGGTCTTGTCCAGCCAGATGCCACAGATGAGGGACCCCACCATGCCGGCAATGACGATGGTGAGGCCGATTCTGCCAGCATTCACCTCTTCACCCTGGGGAGAAGAAACCAGCCAGTTTAGACTCGGCGACATTAGGGCAGATCAAAATTATGACCAGGACACGGGACAAGGTCTCAGTGTTCGACTGCTAAAGAGGCAGGCCGGTTGCAAATGACAGCAATTGTGGCATTTTGTTATTTATTACAGGATCACTCATAGTAGGCAAGAGGCAGAAAATAAACTTGTCTTGACTTGCAAGGAGAACTGGTATGAATAGATAAGTGGAAGCTGTTTTTCTTCTTACTATTCTTTTTTTGTATTATCGGGGAAGCAGCCAGGAGCTATGTGCAGATAAATGTTTATCAGCCGCAGAGACGTATCACACCCATATCCCACAAGGGCCCGATGAGCTCCTCAGCTCAGTGAGTAAGAGAATAAGAGCGCAGCTGGCTGTAGCAGGGATGTGCCTCCAGCAACACATCGCTGAAGCTCCACAGTCTATCCAGAGACGACACGCAGAAAAATAAACCCAGCTGCAAACCGCCCCAACCCACAACCACTCCATCTCGCTGTTGAGTCACACACCCCTACAACTGCACTGGGACTGAACAGGTTCCTTCAGTAGGGAACAACCCCAAATCCCCAAATGAGCCAAGCACAAAGACACAAGACCCTTAGAGGCAGGATATCCTGTCATATACAAATGTATTCCTGCGAGAGGTCATTCACAACTGGCTGTTGCGTTGAGTCTTAAAGAGCCGTCTTGGACTTACAGGATACTGATCGATGATCATCCGGTTCAGTAGCGTGGAGACGGCGTAGAAGCAGCCCACGTTCAGTCCTGTGTGGAAGACAAGGCGACACGTCAGTCGGTTTACGGAGCAGAGAAAGGCCTTGGGTTACGCAGCTGATTTTTATCTAGTCTGCCATGATGGCCCACAGGAAACAAGGAGCCAGAAGGGGCCCTATGCCTGAATTTGGCAGCAATTGTCAAAAGTAGGCCAGCAGTGAAAGGCACATGTAATCTCTTTATCTGCCACAGAGTTTTGAGACTTTTGTTCTGTATTTTAAAAAGTGTGTTTGCAGCGGAGGCGCCGACGACAGATCGCTCAACCTTGAGACGAATGCAAGGTTGAAGGGAGGAAGAGGACTGATTTTGCGGCGCAGCCGACTCCGCCCGTAAGTTTATCCTCCAGAACTACGATTTCCCCTGGTTGCCATGTCAACAGCTCCACAGTTCTTTCTGGGAGATGAAAATAAGTGGCATGATCAAAGCACAGATGAGGAGGTGCATATTGACAAAATAGCAAACATCCTCAAGCATGCACTGAATGACTCCTACAAGCTACAACTGCCTTTTTCTTCAACATTTCTGATGAACCTAAATGAGTTCGACTAATTGAGAAGTTGGTGAGAAGAACATCACTGGATTAGCCCAAACACTAAATGCATCTCGCTCATTGGTTTTGTGCAAAAGCATTATTTTTAATTAATGGTCAACCAGTGAATTAGTGACCCTCCAACTGTATGCACAAGTTCGAAAGAGCAAAAAGACCACTTGTGAGGGACTTTTAGGCCTCCATATTTATACGTGCATCACAGGTCACCCAGAGGCTGTTAAAATGACCACTGCTTTCTCAATCCAATAGATTGATTCCTGGTTATCACAGTGTGCATTTTTTATGTTTTTCTAACAGGTGACCAATTCAAATGAACTCCTACATAAGAGTGCTCCCACAAAACAGGTGGGGCCTACAGTAAATGACTCAGATGTTGTTAAAACACCTTTAACTGAACATAGTCTGAGTGCATCTCCATGAATCCAAATTCAACAGCTACAGCTGCCCTTGATAATGTCACCTTGGGTCACGGAAAGTCAGTTTTGTATTACAGATGAGCGATGAAAATATTTTTGGACTATTTTTGGATTTTTGGAAATATTAAGTCACCAGATTTTTTTCGGATCTGATCTTCTTATCTAAAATGTTCTTATTCGTAATTGAAACTTCCAGCAATATAGTTTATGAGAACTTACTAAGATGTGTGCCCTAAGACATACATTTTTTTAACCATCTACTCTAGCATTATTCTACATCACATTCATTAGTGAATAGTCATGAGATGCATTACACTACAAATATTTCAGCTTCATAAAGAAGAGAGATAGAACTTTAAATGTCAAGAATATGAAGCTGATCTGGTTAGTCTAACGTTCTTCCGTAACCTTTGGTTCCTGAGGTCTGCAGCCCCGGCTCCCAGAATAACAGAGCCCGCTCAGTTTGGGACATGCTGCGGATTGCCTGGCCTTTCCCAAACACCTCTGGGGCGGACGCACGCGTCTCCCGCAGCTGGGCCAGGCAACGGGCCGCGTCCTGTTTCTCCAGGCTTAAAGAAAAGCAATCATGCCAAAGCAATCTCATCCACTGACAGTGCAGTTTAAGAACGCTACCGACCTTTCAGTCCCAAATATCCCTGGAAGAGAGCATAGGAAGAGTATCATTCACTCTCTATTCCCTTCCCTGCTGACTAGAAACTGGCAACAACTCAGCTAATCAGGTCAGTGGAAGATTACAGCAGGACTGCATAGCCAACTCGACATCTCCCACCTACCCCCAAAATACACACTGGGCTTTGCAAAGGTCACTGTTTTTACGAGGTGGGGGAGATTATATCGTGGCCGTTTTGATAACACTCTAGGTTAAAACCTGCCAAAGTCTCAATGGGACTGAGTAAGAGGATCCAATGGGCATGCGGGGACTTCTGAGAACTAGGCTTGAACAATGGTCTCATCTGCAACACTGGTATGAACATTATACTGAGAAACTTGCAGAAGGTATGAGGCAGCATGGACAAAGACTACAATCCTAAAACATAGCCAGTCCAGGGGAGATCAGGTTTATTACTATTGTCAAGATCAATATTTCAGGACCTCTTGATTGATTCCACTTTGACATCTGTTTGCCCCATAAGATATATCAGTGATCCCACGTACCCCCAACAGTTTTATGTGGTTGTCATGACTATGCATACTTCACTGAAATGTAATTCCATTCTTAGATCAGGCTATATTAAATTATTTTATTAGGTCAGACATTGTTTTACAGTGGAAGCCCATTATAACGCCATAGTTGGAGTCCATGAATTGGAATCACGTTAAAAGCGCGGTGGTGTTATAACACAGGGCCCTTAAAATTGCTGTGTCCAATGCTAAAACTGCCGCAAAAAAAGTCGTATCAGCATTCCTTCCGATGGCATTTGCACAAACCACTGGTACAGTGCTGTGTCCAGTGGTTCACATCCTGCTGTGGCAGTGCTAGTCCAGGTTTCTCTTCTTATTTTTCTAACCACAAAGCGTGCACTCACAAGACAACTGCGCTGGTTTCTTTTCCTATTTTAGCTGATCTGGCGCATACGTTTGGCCTTCCCTGGTGTACAATCCAGCTATGACCAGCTTGAATTACCAGCGATCAGCCGTTTCAAAACCTAGCTTCAGCTGTTGTTTTCAGCAGGGTTTACTACTAAAACGTTTTCATCTTCTGCAAGTTTCAGCTTGCATTCTCAAGAAATCTTAATTGTTCACTAATATTTCACTGAAAGCGTGAAATACAATGAATGAAAAAATGTATCCACGGTTGTAATTGATGTGAAGGCGTAGCTGAGGTGACACTGGCACTGAAACTAAATACCAGTAGCAACAGGGATTAAGACTGAAGGCTCATGACATCAACTCACCTGCATGGGCTTACTTTTTCGAAAAACAAAGGTGCGGGGTGTCACTTTGAATGAAGACCACGTCCATAAACGTGAATGCAATCATTGTTTAAAGCCCAGAGATTAGCCTCATCGCAGTCGGCATCTCACAGTGGATTACGAGGCTTAGAATCAAAGCTATGGGAGCTGTGCTTGAGATGTCCAAATTTGCAGTATAATAGCGCACGTTATAATGGGGTTCCACTGTATATTGCGATGTTTTTGCAAGCAATGTTGCCTTAAATCACTGTAAAACTAAGGTATTTCATTTCAAAGGGTATTCGGTCAGCTATACTCAGAGGCAGCAGCTGTAAGAAGGATGTACCGTAAGTGATGATGAGGAGGATGAAGGGTATGTTTCGTAGCAGTCTCATGATGGAGGCCATGTAGGAGTACTGCTCCGGTGGGATGTTGCGGGATACAACCTGGGCTTGAGTGGGCGGGATTTTCGGCCTCTCCTGGAAAACTGACACACAAACACACGCACACACAGAGACAGCCACGCACACAGACATGCGCACAGGCACACACAGCGAAACAAAGAAGCAAACAAACACACACATTATGTTAACAAAGCAAGTTCTGGTGACGAATGTTTTCAGTTTTGTAACAGAACACCAACCACCTGGAAAGCAAGCCTCCCAGAAAACAGAGTTGGAGACCACAGTCACATACTAATGAAGAACAACAGTTTAAGCCGAGGCTTGCTTGCCTAAAGGAGAGATGCTACAGAAAGGTGACAGTGGGAAAACCAAGCACAAGGGCGTGGTGTGTGCAAGATCGTGTAAGAACAAGCACAGGCTTGCACAGAACGAAGTCCACTCACAAAGACCTTTCTTTCTTGAGGGAATTGATGACATCAGTCCTATTTTAGAAATGATCATGCGCACATGAAATAGCATGGGGGTTATTGATGCAGACCTTCTCATTCTGGTGAATTTCCATAATCATTAAGCATTCTACAGCTTAAGTTTTTTCTCTTGCGACAGAGATGAGAATGACAATATTAATCACGACAACCGCTGTTGAATTAAATTCTACTTTATTACTCAGCATAGACACAAGCACTAAAATAGCTAATAGGTAATTAATTCTGCCGCCCCCCTCCTTATGGTATGAGTAAATGTAGACCTACTGCCGGGAGGGAGGGATTATATTTATACAAAGACACAGTTCAAATTTACTCCTCATACGCCTGGAAACAACTTGGTTGCCTAGCACAGCCGTTGGCCCTGAAAGTCTTCTGGCAGTTCAACTTGTGTAACCTGTACTGTCTATACATACACTGTAGCAGTCTCTTATTTCAAATGCATAGTCTGCTCCACACTCTCAAACTTGCATCAGTTTATTCAACACAGCAAACACAAGTTAGACAGTCCATAATATATTACCAGGGTTTTTCAGAGCGCTAAAGCGGATAAACAGAAAGACAAATGATTAAAACTACAGTTAGAATTGTATTCATCTGGTGGCACATTGCAGCCCTCTGATAATCAGAGAAAAGCAAAGAGAGAGAGAGAGATAGAGAGAGAAACAGAGACACACAGTCATGAGCTCTGTGGGCAGGACATCACGTGCAGGACACTTGGCTTGTTGGCATTGCCACCCACTAATCAGAGCTGCAAAAATGAATGCCAAGAGAAAGCAAAGACAAAATTATGTTGTATTCTTTCATCAATGATGCCAGTGTTTCAAAAATTGAAATCCTTATGATTAGAAAACGGATTCATTTTGAGTCGGGGGTCACAACGGCTTGTTTTTACTGAATTCATTATTTGTCAAATCAGACAGGGAAGGGACAGTTGAACTGCGGAGACTTTTTCGCAAAAGGTTTGTCGATAATTATGATTTCCACCTGTGCCAGCAGGTAATCAGTGCTGCATGACCACCACACAAGGCTCCTGGGCCTTGCATATGAGGGTATAAGAAAAACATGAACGTATTAGATGAAAATTATGTTTATTTACAGGAACGTATTCTGGATTCAGCGGAGTCAGACCAAACTCAGAACCTTTGCAGTGATGACTCCCATATCCCATTCCAAGCCTTGATCAGGAATGGTCAATACACATAATAGGAGGATGCAGACAATTTTGTGATACCTATCAATTAGGCCGTCACGCACTGGCCATCCAGCTGTTGACTCAAGTAGCTTCTGATCTCTCCCTCCCAGCTGTGTTATAATACTGAAAAGATCCGGGGAATGTGTGGCCAGCAGACATATTGGCATCGGAGACACATTTCTTACAAGGGGGCAGGGCCAGAGTGCCATAGGTGGTAAACAACCTTATTAGCTTTGGCAGATTATTTTGCCCTTATCTGATGTACAGAACGGGGTTTGCTCTTGTGTCTCGTGCATGTTATTGTCCATTGACAAAACTGTATTTTTCCATGTAGCATCTAATGCAAATTGCACTGCTCCAGGGCAAAGTCAGCTCATCTTTAGAACCTACCCACACCCTGCCTTTGGGCTTTGGCAGGAAGCAAGCAGATGTGACACATCGTCACTACAGTTTGCCGATCAAGCCTGCCAGATCCTCAGCTTCCCACAGGGAGATCGGATCACTGGGTACTACAGCCGTCGCTGGGTTTATTAAACGGGGGTGCGTGGACAGGAAAATGCATTTGCAGTAAAACCAATATGTATTCATATCCTATATTCACTTTGACAGTTGCTATTTTGGGCTACAGCGGAGTGGTTGAAAGACACACCGCAAATCAACCATCATTGTCATCACTGTACACCGCTGGCTCCACTGACTCCTCCAGCTGGGGTCAACAAGCCAGAAGTAAAGCTTCTCGTGGGCAGAAGTGCTCCCTCCACAACTACCAACTACAGCCAGGTACAACAGGAACCCACAGAAGAGATGGAACAGGTTTTTACTTTAGATACATCTGCAAGGTGCCAAGCTCGCAAGCTTTGAAGCCAAGAAACTGGTCCTACCACTACCCACCCTTTCCCAACAAGCAGTAATTAAAAGTATGGCTTTGCAGTCACTTCCACTGACAAGAGGCTGGATGTGATATGCTGAGGTGGTGAAAGACCAGCGCTCTCTGAGACGGGATGCAGTTCATAGATACACTTCCTGATATCTCCTCAAATCACTGTCACTTGTAGCAGCTGCGCTGTTTCCTCCCCATCTGCCAAGTGTATCGCTGAACTCAGAACCGGCCTGGGCTACGGTGTCAGTGTATCTACAGGAGGCAGTGCATGGCAGCTTTAGCCAGTGCGGGGTTGATGAAGCCTCGCTTTTCGTCACGCGTTTACCCGTGGCCATATTGAAAATCAGGTCCCAAAGAATTCACATATTTATTTGGGAAAATACGGTTATATAATGCCTGTACGATAATGGCACAAACATGGACAACATTTCACCCCCCAGGCAGGAACTTACCAATGACCACCAGAATGAAGATCAGGGTGGCTACTCCAGCAGTCATGTAGAACATGATGCTAATGTGACGTGCAAGCTGTTCCTTATCCTCCACATTGGGCACCAGGATAGGTGGCACAAGGAACCCAATGGCAATGCCGAGCTGTGGGGAAATTAAACAGCAGACATACTTTACACAGTGACTTTAAACCAAATCTCACATATCTATAGGGGCCTTACATCTGCAGCTCTACAGGCATTGAACTGAGGGAGAAACTAGCAGTGACACACCTTGCTGAACCATCAAAATAGCAACAATTCTTTGGCCTATTACTGGAATTACTCAAAGTCACCTAAAAATACAGATTCTAGAAAGCAACTGGAATGTTCACTGTGTGACTACTGTTATGCAACTGTTCAACCAGTAGAGAACAAAAACATACTGTAGTGTTGATTGATTGATAGTGTTGACATTAATATGTAAGTTAAACATTCAACCAAGTAGGGTGAGGTGGGGAAAGAAATGTAGTGGATGCCTTACACAGAGGCCATACAAAAAATGTACCTGAGCACATAATACATGTCTGCATAGGCAGGCTACTTTCACACGTCTTGCTTGTTGGCCGGTGACTGGCAACCCAACTCCAATTTATATGCCACCATCTTAAAATACATCAAGATATATTAACACATTCAAAATACATTAATTTTCATCATACTTAATACATTAGTAAAAAACAAAAAAACAAAAAAACATTAAAACAGAACAAATTAAACTAAATAAAAATGTAAGTTTTGAAATTTGTGTCCAAATTTAGCTGGAGTGGAGAAGTACCTTTACAATAAATGTTCTATTTGGCAGTCGCTTTTATCCAAAGCGACATACAATAGGCGCATATCAAAAAACATTTGAATAAATACAATTCTATACATACATTCTGTCATAAAGAAGCAGCTACATATAGCCATGAACATCAATTATAGTTCACACAGTAAAGCTGTGGCTAAGTATTGAGGCTAAGTAAGTGAAGCTAAGCTATGTTTTAAGTTAGAAGTGAGGCATGGTAACAAGATTACAAAAGACACAATAGAAGTACTACAACCCATGATCAAGCCTCCACAAAAGTCCCAAGAATCGTGAGCTCTACTTGAACAGTTTCTTTTGGAGGCCATTGGCACTGCAAGATGTTGTCAGTTTCTTACAGTTTCTCTAAATGTTTTGATGCATTGGCTACATATTGTTTTGACCTGCTGAGCCAGTGCTTGGAATTCATTTTTCACTTGCTTGGTCTTTTCAGACGTTTCATGTATTCTGGTTCCTCAACTAATTTGTCAGCAGATCATCTCAACAAGGCTTTACCCTCATGGAAATTCCAGCTAGGTTCCAGTCTGGTGGTTTTAAGCTGGCCCAGCTGGTTTGAAGTTTGGAGGTTGGAGATGGTCAAGCGGGCAACAAGATGGTTGAGACATTGTAGCAACCATGCTGGCAAGACCATGTCCAGCTGATGGGCCAGCTAAGTCCAGACAACGGACCTTCACCAGATTCCAGAAGGTATCCAGCTGGAGCAGAAGCGGCTTCCAGCTTAATTACATCTTCGGCTAGTAACTGGAATTTCCACTAGGTTTGTCACGTTGCATGATTATCACGAGGTGCCCCCCCTAATCTTTACCACTTAATAGCTCATTGAGCTCTAGCACTGCTAGCACAGCAACATTTTATCATATCTGTCATCAGGTGTACAAATATGGGAAGAAAAACATGCTACTGGCAATGATAATGCACAGCAGAATATTAACTGCCTCTTGTTGTTTTGTATGACTCATGTGGGGGTTTTATTAGAGTGTGTGAACCTTGCTCTACCTGTTACTGTTTTCCTTCATATCGCTGTGTAGCACATCTTTCCTGCAAGTTATCAACAGACAAATAAAAAAATAAATGCATAAAACCTGCAGATGGCACCGGCAATCTGTTGAGCTGACTTGACATATTGCATGCTGCAACCACACATTAACATTTCTTCAATTAAAACCGTTCAATCTGGCACAAGACTAGCTTCCCCTTTCTGTTATTGCTCTAAAATGCATCTGTGCACAGCTGGTTATGTGTAATTCTTATGTTAGAGAACACAAACTTTTTAGGTTTGTTTGAACAGATGATTAAAACAACCAAGTAGGTTAAAGGTACCATCAACTCCACCCCCTCCTGTTTCAGCATTGTACTCCCAGCAAGAATTGGCCAGACCAAACTGCAGCATCGTGCCACATCTGTGCCCACACAACTGCTTCGGCCATGAGTGTGGAACTAGAAGTTACGGGAGAAAGGTAACATGGAGGAGAAGGCCTGCGAGAACACAGGAGGTAACCAGAAACAGGAATTACAGGAATTCCTCATTGTAGACACACGTCTGTATGGAAAAATACAGAATGAAAACATGCAAGTTACCCCGCAGCGAAAGGGTAACAGTAACTTGCTCTGACATAGCATGACATTCATCTATCTGACACTTATCCAGAGCATTTTAAAATGTAGGTGTGCGTTCAACTGATTTACAAGAGTAATAGTAAGAGAGAAGGGCAGGATGACATGGAGTATGCCTCCTCGGTGGGCCGGCAGTAGGCAGGCTGTTTCTTGTATGCTCAGTGTCGGATGGAGTCATATTACTAGATAAACCAACTACATACAATTGCTTCCACGGCACATTACTGCCAGTCCAGCAGCACATGTGTTACTGAAGCAGGATCAACTTTGACCTACTGCAAACTCAATGGTCTTTTAAGTTGCACAATGTGTAACTGAGTACCAGATTGACTCATTTTGCCCATACAAAAGATCAGCAATTTGTGATGAAAAAGGGAAATATACACACTTCAGCTTTTTTTTTACTTAAAATGCGATTATGGGGAGAATAAAGACTGGTTCCAAGAAAAAGCTTACTAACCTTCTTTAATTACATTATTTAATTCAGATTCATAATTTTGCCAAAACAGCCTGCTGGCTTTTTCCAATTTACTTTTCCCGATTAAAGTTCAATTCTAAAGATCATGGTTGCCTTAAAGAGGTGGATCAAGATGATTATCCACAGAGTATTTCCCCTTACCTCGTATAACCTCGTTATTATGCGTTCATACATACAGTGCCAGCTCCAACACTGCAAAGTTTAATTCTTATTAAGCTACAAAAAGGAACACAAAAATGTACTAAAAATCAAAGCCTTTATCTTTGAGGAGAAAAAAATCTAAATCAGATCGCACTGGTCCCAACCAGGAAGAGAAATGCAGCGTGCGAGAGTGTATTTAAACCTGGAATAACATGGCTGTGTGGAAAGGGTCAAGGGCCTGCGGTATTTCACACACGGTTTGACTCGAGTTCTCAGGCCACTGTAACCCCTTGCAGCTGAGTGCCACTGCCCTGACTCCCAGAAGAGAGCTACAGGACTCCCTCCCACTGAAAAGTCTGGAGGAAATTTCTAAAGCCTTTAGTTGGTATTTTCTCATAAATCTTGCACAGCTTCGTGCTGAGGCCAGTGCCAAAGGAACACAATAATAGCCCGCAGGGCTACAAAGCAACTCTTATTCTTCCAAATATACAAAAAACATCCTTTCCATTTGGCATAAAAGAGGTGGATGTAAAAAAAACAAGGGTCACAATGAGCGGAATGCAATGTTTGTTAGCCTTGAGGTCAATACTGAGGTCAAAAAAACACAGATTGGAACTTCGAAACAAATTGTAATACACTCTCAGAAAAAATGGTTCCAAAAGGAACCCTGTGATTCCAGAGAATGACCCTATCATGTTAAAAAAGTAACATGGTGGTTGGTCACACTTTCTAGGTTTTTATATGCAATTTGCACAAGAGGGCATTGAGGAAACACGATGAAAGTATTAAATATGTCCGTCCTTGAGTTTTGGAGAAGCAAGTGTTTTAAATGTACTGTCCTATTCAACTGGTTGAGAATGTTCTCCTTATTTTAATTTAAGTGTCTTTTCTGGTTACATTCATTTAGCTAGCTAGCTAAGGTTGACGTTATCGATAACGTCACCTTATGAAAGCAAACTAGCTAGCTAGCGAGCTAGTTTGCTTTCATAAGGTGACGTTATCGATAACGTCAGCCAGCTAGTTTGCTTTCATAGGGATGTTATATAGTTGTGTTTTTATCTTAACTTGGCTAGCTAGTTAGCAAAAATGATCATAGGATAAGTCAGCCTCCTTGCCTTAGCTATCGATAGTTGATATAGACTACTAAGCTAGCTAGCTTGTGAAAATTAATTCTCCCAAGATGAGTGCATCATGGAGGTAGCTATGGTAACAAACAACAATGTGTGGAAAGTGGGAGCACAATCTGTTAATCATAGCTAATTGACAGTTCTCATTACCATGCTCAAACAGTTTGGGTGAACTTTTACAAAAATACATTTAAATTACTGAATACATTAAAAAAAATTTACATTTCTTTTGTTGCCTAAAGACAACTGGAAGGTGTCACATTCAATCACCATGTTATTCGTTTAAATGGTTCTTTTTGAGGAAAAAAAGGGCGGACTGTAGTGTAGCATGGTGGTTAAGGTACACAACTGCGACACGCAAGGTTGGTGGTTCGATCCGCACAGCTGTTGGGCCCTTGAGCAAGGCCTTTAACCCAGCATTGCTCCAGGGGAGGATTGTCTCCTGCTTAGTCTAATCAACTGTATGTCGCTCTGGATAAGAGCGTCTGCCAAATGACATGTAATGTAATGTAATGTAAAAAAAATAAAATGATCTAGTTGTCTGGGAGATTTCACACTTCACACCCACAGTATAAATAAATAACTTGGGTTTGTCCACGGCGATCAAGCCACTCAAAAGTAAAAAGTCTTAAGTGTAACTTGAGTGTAAAAATGTACATCTACACTTACATTAGATTACATGTTACATCTTTTTTCTTGTTGAGCACAGGTAAAGTAACGGACCTTGATGCAGGCATCAGTTCGTCACATTTTCACACCAAGGACCAGGGTTCGATTCCCAGTCCTGCCAAAGCCGAGTTTGGCCGGCTCACGTGGAGTGGCACAATTGGCTCGCCGCTCTGAGGGAGGGACTCGGCAGGGGTTAGTAGGATCACCGCATACAACAGTGCCCCGGTCGCCTGAGAATAAAGGTCACAGACATTGAGACTATACGGCTTGAAGAAGTGTAATTCTCAGGATGCCGAGATCCATCTGGGCCGCCGAAGGACAGGGGTCGTAAGGGGTGTATCCCCAGCTAACACTAATAATTGGAACAGATAGGGTAAAATTGGCTACCAAATCGGAAGAAAACGTTTTTCTTGTGATTATGCAGCAATAAAATCATTTTGAGTATTGAGCAAATAATTTAGAGTGAACAGGTGGAGTAATTATTTTTGAATTGAATACAAACTTTAACACGATCTGCAGTTTGAGTAATCCAGCATCCTGACAACCACCAACTACACTGATTGTGGCATTTTCTCATAGGATGCAGAGCATTACCTCTCTACACAGGGCACTTAAGGTTTACATGCAGGACCTCCACCTGAATAGAAAGTATATCTTATAAAGTACAGCCGATATTCATCAGCAATATTTCAATATGAATCAAATGTGTCTTATAAATCATGTAGAGTACGAACCAGGGCCTGAAGTTGCTCTCTTGAAAGAAGGGATTTCCTGACGAGGCCGGGATACAACATTATACCATTTATTTTCCCATTCGTCCGGGGCCCAAATTGCGAAGGTGAAACTAGCGTGAATCCTCTGCGATCGGCCTCCGTGCCTCTTTTCCTCTCAACTCCTAAGTGTGGGGCTACATTTTCCTTTACTTATCAATTTGTTACTTATCAACATCTTCCCTGACTTCCCTTACTTATCAACATCACGGTTTCATCCACAGTCCAATTCGGTTTTCATTTTGCTTAGCCGAATATTAACCGACAATGTTTTTTTATTTCATCAGAACACAGATTTCCACACTTAAGAGTTACTTTTGAGAATATTTCAAGACTTACCTAAGAGAAAGTGTGAGCGGTTTGATAAATATGTTTTACCAACCACTTTAAGCAGAAAGTGATTACACTCCTAAGTAAGCGCTTAAGAGTTTATGAAGTGTAATTCTTAAGATGTTTGATGCATACGGCCCCCTGAGCGACTTACACACAGGTCCAACAGTGCTGAAGTCACAACAGACCTTAGTAGTGAATACATATTTCTGATGCAACGATAGCTGCAAATTGTTTGTCATACATTGTATTATTATGGAGGAACTTGGTTAGGGAATATAGGTTTATATTTAGAATTGGTAGGGCTAGCAAACCAATTCAAAATGTGCAGCATTAGACAAGCCAAGGTGGTTTAAATGGCCTTGTTTTTAGTCTACAGGGGAGATTTGGCAGTCACTCTGCTGTCCTGATCGTAGTGGGGTGGGTGCTCATTCCACCACTGAGGGGCCAGTATAGAGAAGGTTCCTCCTCTTGATCAAAAAGAGCCCATTTACGGTGGGGACAGTATGTTCCAGTGGGAGATGTGGGAGAGGAGTGTCCTGGCAGGACGAGATGTTTGAAAAATAGATTGGAAGTAAGAGTATGCTGCAGCACAGGCCAGGACCAGAGATTTGTGTTTTTCTCAGGCTGATGCCAGCAGCCAATGAAGGAAGATGAGGAGGGGTGTGGCATGCATGTATTTTGGGTGATTGTAGAAGAGAAAAGCAGCAGCTCTGGAGTCGGAGGGGCCTGGTGGGGCCAGCAGGGAAACAAGGCAAGAGTTGCAGGAGCCCAGTCAGGTCAGCTCAAGGGCTAGAGTAATGCCATGGGTAGCACATCAAGTGAGGAAAAGACGATTTTTGCATGCTGGATGCAAAATTGGCAGCTCTGAGTTACTATCGAGATAATCTCAGTGAAAGACTGTCAGCTTTGTAGTCTGTTAACCAGGACTACAGCAAGACTTTCTGGTAGTGAGAAATGCGGATCTGGTCGGTAAAAACTCAGTTCCGGCAAAGGAGTTCCAAAATGAAGCGGAGAGTGGAGAAGCCATGTCAAGATGTTGTTGAGACAAAAGATTTAGTGTACAAGGAAAATTACAGTGGGGGAGAGCAGATCCCAGAGGGACTTCATCGTTAAGGCCTTGGGACTTTGAGACAAAGCCCTTCCTCGTTACCTGGGAGATAGCTCGGTATGAGGAGAACCCATTGGAGAGTTATCCGCTAAGAAAAAACACGGCACAGTTCATGCTGCTCGTTGCACAACAGCTACAAACACTATCTGTGCTTTGTTTACTGATTTACTAAAGTTTTGATTTAAATCAAGTAACCATGCAAGCATACCCACAGCTAGTTAGTTAGTGCCGTTCTCAAGGACAATGATATCATGTTTTAGTTGGAATTTAAACATAACATCTCTATTAAGACATTTCTTTGAGGAAAGGGCCAGACGTCTGCTGCATTGTTTGCATTTCAGGCTGTGCCTTTTCTCGGTTGCCTGAGTACAATTATGTAACTCTGGTGCCAAAAGCACAAATTAACTGAAAGACTGGTTTTGCTCACAGCTCTTTTTGAAGTTGAGCAGGCCCCCGATGTAATAACATTTGTTGGGAATTTGACTGTCAATCGGCTTAAATTGACTTTGACAGGCAAAGGTGCAAGGATAACAATGGCTATATAAAACATTGAGCCAAGACAAGATCCGTTGAATGACCAAAGGAAATCTTCAGTTTTTCTTGGAACAAGTTACAATTTCAGATCATACAATTGGAATATTTCAAATGAATGTTTCTTTTTAAATATCATGGTTATTGTTGTCTAAATACGTGTCTGTGTACAATGAAATAGCATGCTTAAAGTACGGCCTGAGGGAGGTGCAATAACATCTCTGCCCTCAAGCAAGTCTAATTCTGTGTAAACTGATACTGATACTGATTTCTGTCTTTGTTAACCCAAAGAGGGATGGATAGCCATGCTTGCATGGAGGTTTTGCAGTTCCACCAGGTTTCTTTTTTTTTTCCTTTTTTTAAACCATGCTCATCTTGTGTGACAATTTGCAATCATCTTTGTAATTTGCACATATCCTGTTTGGAAACATCCTGTATTGAGCCAAATCCGCATAATATTAGCAGTGCTAAATTTACATGTAAAGGCAATTTATATATTTACACAATAGCCTAGGCCAAGATCATTTTGTTCTGGTACTTGTAATGGTTTAAGATGTGCAAGAGCATTGCAATCCTTTTGTAGATTCCCCAAAATATCAAACAGTTAGAGGAAATGCAAAACAAAGACCCCGACTCCCATGCATATCCTACACCTGTGGTGGGGTAAGTGGCAAGGTTCCCAAGGGTTTTAGATTCAAATGCTATTTTTGCTGAACATAGAGGTGCAAAAGTCTGGAAAGCCCTGCTCTCATTCCTTACTTACTTTACCGTTATTTAGCCGACACTCTTCTCCAAAGCGACTTATGGTGTGAACACGAATGCAAAGAGATAGAAGTGCAGTAATTTCCTAGAAAGGAAAGTATTGTCAAGACAGACAGGACAATAAGTACAGACTCAACTGACAACTTGTGAACTAACACAAACAAAACCAAAACTACTCTAGAGAACATTAAGCTATATTAAATGAACAAAAGCAAAGAACCACAGGCTCTGAAAACAAAACAAAAAAGTTATACCTAATCATGTGTTAGGACTAGGTAAAAGTGCTGGAGAGGGCTGGTGTGAAGGAAGAGAGGTGCAGTCTGAAGGGGTGGGTCTCCAGTCTGCTTCGGAAGACGGCCACCGTCGCGGATGTTCTGACTGCCATGGCAAGCTTGCTCCACCCCTGAGGGGCCAGAGCAGAGAGGAGACTTGACAAGAAAGTGCAAGTTCAGGGAGGGAGAGAAGCCAGAGGTTGCATAATGGAGGGGGTCTGGCTGGTGCTGTTCATGAATAAACGTGAACTCACCATGAAGATACAGTAACAGTCCTTTTAGAGGTTAATTTATTTAAGTGGAAGCTTTAAAATGAGTTATGCCTGTAGCCCCACCATTTTCTCAACTTGAGAGGAAGAAGCTATACTAAAAGCAACCCATCAAACAGCCCTTGTGTCATAATTAATTTGTTGTAGAATTCCTTCATCGTCTGTATTTTGACTTTTCCCAGACCCAGCTATTGCATGTGCATTTTACCATGCATCAGGTCTCAAGTGTGTTGTGAAGATAAAAAAAGAAAACACTTTAATTTACAACTTGGCCTTGGTGCCAGACATATTTATAGATTCTGGGTGAGTGACATGATTCTGTCAACATCATTCCAGAAATCCTTTTGGAATTTAATTCAAAAAATAAAAATATGTTGACATTTTATATCCAGTCTCTATAAAACTACACACCTAAACTAGAGGGGTAATCATTTAGCACTGCAGCCCATTATATTACAGTACATTTCTGTACGTCCAACAACAAATTAATCAGGATAAACTCCACATGCTCACTAAAATATTGATTTTACTTTACTTCTTACATTTTACTTTTTGAAACATTTTGCATAGTTTTGATTAGGTTTTTTGTATTGCCATATTTAGGACTGCAGTCGTCAAGACCTTCAATATCTATGTCATTTAAACCAATTACTACAGTTAGTAGTTCAGACAGGTGCTAGCAGTTAATGTCCAAACTTAACAATGTGCAGTGTACTTTAACAGTAAGTTTTTCACATGTAGTAATTTCTTTTTTTTCTTTTTTATAATCATGTGATAAAATATTTAGCTTAAACCACAATCTTTAAGTCAAACAGGCAGAGGCTGTGCAGTACCCAGTGAATAGCACATAGCACACAACCAAGGAGTATATTGGATACTTCCCAACCAGGATTTCAATGCAGCACCATTACTCCTATATTTCAGTCCTGGGTGGGACAGGTGATCCTAGCTAGCAGATTCAAAGAACGGTTCCTGTTAGAAGATGGGGACTCGCCTCCTAAAACACACTAGCCAAAAAGGAAAAGCCTTCACACCACAAAAAGGAAGTTTGGGTTTCAGCAGATGTGCGCATGACTAAAGAGAAGTTTATTTTCAAGATCACAAAATGAGTACAGTGGCCAGAAACATGCATGCATGCACTCACACTCACGCTCACGCGCACACGCACACACACACAAAGCTGGCCAGAATTCATGGTAAACTTGATTCCAAGACACACCTGGTTCCCAAGGACCCCGATGGAGCAGGCTGTAGAAACTTCTTGCGGGCCAAACCAAAGGGAGGCCAGACGGGAGGGGATCCCCAGGATGAAGACTGTGGCCACCGAGCACACAAACTGCCCGAAGAAGGTGACGGCAAAGAGGTCCGGAGAGGCAGTGCCCGTCTTAATCCAGGCCCCGATGCAGTTGAAGGCAGAGCCCACCACCACCACGTCACGGATTCCCCGGTTGTCCAGGAACCACATTACAGGAAGGATGAACGGGATGTACGTGAGCATGTAGATCATGGAGAGCCAGTCGATGGCGAAAGTGTCAATATTATAGAAGTGCATGAAGATGTTGCTGATGATGCCGTACTGGAGCCACATGAAGGCATTGCTCATGGAGTAGGAGCTAAAGAGGAAGAGCATGACCCAGCGCCTCTTGTACAGCTTGGTCTCTGAATGAGAGACGAGCTCTGCGGTGTCAGTGCCTGCCGGGTCTATGTCCATTCGAGAGTCGTCAGACTGGGACATCTCTCTCATGTTCCCCTCCTGTCCCAGGACAGCTGGCTGATCCCCCCCTTTCTCAGGCTTCACAGGATTGTCACCCCAGCTCTGCACCTCTTTCTCCATGCTCATGTTTCCACCGATGCTCTTGCCGTTCACTTCAATCTTTTGCAGTATTTAGCAACTGGAGGAAAAAGAGAAATTCTCCTTGGTAGGCTGTGTGCTGTTAAATGTTAACTGAACAGGTGCACTTCTTGCTACTTGCTCAGTTCTTCTGTTTTGTTGCACTCTAAGCAACAATCTGTTATCTGTTAAAAATATTTCTCAAAACCTGATACTAAGGTAATGACTACACCCTATATAGTCTGTTTTCTTCAGCACAGTTTTTCACTGGGAAGAACTTGTGCTGCCTTCTTGGAGAACGTGTAATCAGGTTGCAGTTTAAATATAGAGTGGTGCTGGACAGCAATTGCATTGCGCTACCCATTCATGCCTGGTTAACTCTGCCAGCTCTGAAGTTTCTGCCGTGGTTCCAGTATTTATCACATTCAGCCCTCCTGTCATGTGATCTTAATCTTTTTGTAATTTTCCTCTTGCAAACTTAACTCCTCCTTCCTGTCCTAAAGTTGCTCATGCAGTTCTCTACGCTGTAAAAAAAATGCTGCTGCACTATGCTGCAATTGCAACTCCTACATAAAGCCTCACCCAATTGAATTTTGTTTGACATGTGTTTTGCTTTGCTTTTCAAAGGGACGTTTAATTATTTTATGGGATCCACTCTTTGGGGATGTCACGGGTCGATACAGTACAGGCACAGAGAGAAGCTTGTACAACAGATGGGTTTGTCTCTTGTCAACAACAAGAGCTGTTGTTTCTTTTTCTAAAGAATGGGCAATTTAATGGTAGTGCCTGAATGACAGCACAGAAGGACATCTGGAAACACTTCAGAAGGTAGAATTGAAACTACACTCTTGTATGAGCAGCCCTCCTTTGATCCTTCCATTTCATCAATGTCCTGTCGTTTGCCTTTGACATAGATTTATGAACAATTTATTTGAATATTTAATTGTCATTTGCAATGCGAAAATGTTGAAAGTTTAGATTTAGATGATGTTTAGATGATTAATTATTATTATTATTTGATTTGGTAAACTTATTTTGTTCAAAACAGTCCAGCTCACATTTTGGGCAGTCCTCCCACAGTTTGAAAGAGAATGTTCAACGCACAACCATTTCCGTTTAAATAAACGTTTTCCTAAACCTTTGTCCCATAGGGAGGTAAAGCAGAAGTTTAGGGAACGATACTTCCGGTATACTCCTCCCTACTACATAGAGCAGCGAAAGCTAAATTTGAGCAAACTACATAGTCTGGGTTCAAAGTATGTGTTTCAATTGGACCATGCTAATGCCACCAACAGTGGTGTCTGTATTAATTTATCGTCCCGACCCGTGCAATCCGACTTAACCGGCATGACACAAATGTATCCTATTTGTAATCAGTAGCCAATCAATGACAACCTGCAACCAATGTCAAGCACAATAGGGAAGGAAAAAAAACGATGGCCACAAATGTTTTGCTACGTCCCATGAGACCAGTTTGGTACATAAATCTGACCGTTTACTCGTAACTATGATATTTAAAAAAAGTAATGAAAAGCTGCATGTCGATCATTTTCAGATTATACGAAGCTTTGTAATTTTTTGGTTGTAGAAAATGTAATGCTTCATTCGCTCATATGAAGTTGTCGCTGTTGCCGTCGCTGAGGAAATGCGCTAGCATAGCATTCATCAGTATACCGGAAATGCAATTCACCTCCTCGTTTCACCTCTGCTTTACGTCCCCATTGCACAAATTATGCAAATTTATATAAGTTTAAAATTATAAATTTTAACTTAGGGTTATCTGGGTGTGAGATATAGTGAGACAGAGTGGTCAATTATCTCGTCTGACAAATCAAGTTGAAAGAGCAGAAGCCTTTATCAATTTTGTCTAATCATTCCAACCTAAAACCCTAAAAACATTAACCAGAAACAACCCAACTTGATATCTATCAAGCTATTAAAAGAATGTGTTGGTATCAAAGAGATAATGCCTGATTGTGATACTGTTTTGCTGAGTAAAGATATACATGGAAATAACATGTAGATAAAGGTAATTCGCCCCACCCTTCTCACGCTCCATTATGCACATTGCTTTTCTTCTATTCAAACGAAAGGTTAATATCCAGAACTTCATTTTCAAATCAAATTTATAAAACAGGTTATACCCCGGGCTTGCCTTATTCGCCCTACTGTTTGATAGACGGACCAGGTCACTGTGTGTAGAGTATAAATAGGAGCCACCAATGCCTGATCACATTACATCATCTGTCTTGGCTATCACAGGATCACCAGTAGAGTGAAAAGTATCAGGGGTATCAGGGGGGGTAAACCCGGCCTTTGACTCAATGACTAGGAATGCATTCCAAATATTGACTGAATAAATAGGCACAATTACAAATAACTATGTGAGCATTCAGTACCCCTAACACTTCAGCACGGCTGGTATCACTGCAGTAGGGTTTGCAAGGGGTCTAAATTGATACCAGTGTGTTTACAAAATTTCTCTCATGTTATTCTAGACTACATGACATAGATTGTGCAATAAAAAAACGCTCAGGGGTATAAATAGTCTGAACAAAGACATTTTGTAACATCCTAAGGACATTTGTGGTGTATACAAGTGGACGCTTTCTACAACATCTTTGTCTGCCTGTTCCCCTTCTGATCAGTCTGTACAGAATCAGATTCTTACCTTGGCTGTTGGTATCTCCCCATTCCTTGGCATACTGTATCCCTCAACAGCTGCAGACACTTTCAGCTGAGCTACACATTCAAGAGCTGAAAATGTTCAGGGGATACTGAGGTATTATGGCTACTGAATGCACCCTGGTTTATTTTAACTGTTTTAAGTTAAATCAAACATAGTTCCCCATTTATCATATCTAGACAAGGACTGGTTTTGGATTATTTTCAGGGAATTTCACTGGAGTGCTCATACAATTGTTTGTGTTGGGAATGTTCTTAGTAGGTGTGGGCAGAGGACCACACCATCTGATTGATTAAAAAGAATATCTGTTGGTAATTTGGAAGTGAAGTGTGTATTTCCGTTTGACTCGCAGTGTTATTTAATACATTGAATCTGTCATGGTATTAGAAAATACATTCCAACTAATTTTATCGCGCATAAAAATTACCTTGGTTTAATTTCCAATTTAAGGCTCACTTTTGTGAAAGGACACTTCCATTAAGGCATTTGTGCTTCTGTTTCTGGGAATACAGTTTTGCCTCATTATGCTATTAACAATAACGGTCATAGGTTATGAAACAGTGCTCATAGTGCAAAATATGTTAACCTGGCCTTGCAATAGCATCTTTACTGCTGTTTGTTTTACTTATCTGCAGAGCATTTACCTGTCTCTGCACGTGCCAAAGAAAACACCAGATGAGAAAATCCTGTCAGCAATATATTATATATACCGTTGGCTCCGGAATTATTGGCACCCCTGACTGGCAATGCACAAAAAAAACTTTTAAAAAATAGAAAATATAATTGAGAGAAACTAAAAAATGTCAACATGTGAAAAATACTGCACTTTATTAATGTTTCAAAATCATGTGTTTGCATCAAGTACTAAACCAGGGGTGCCAGTAATTATGGAGCCCACTGTAGTGCTGACCTTGTTATTGCTTTAATTAATTAATTAATGTAATGATTTATTTTTTCTTTTTAACTTGACCAAGTTTTATTATAGATCCTATTCAAGCTGCCAGCACGTTGATCTGAAGGTCAACTGAACTTGCATGTCATTATCTGTATCCTTGACGACGCCAACAATGTTGACAACTCCATACTGCTGCTGAGATACATGCCGCAGAGCAAGGACTGTAACATTATTTAAAATGACATGATCACACAATGAAACAAATTCACTTGCATATGTTTTCAAATCACCGTCAAGTACTAGGTATAAAGTGCTTTGGCGGCTCATTTCTTTCGAATACCCAAGCACTCGAGTACTGAGTTGTGCCAAAACCAGTTCTCGAGATTCTAAATGTTTGCAATACAAATGGGCTGCCTCCAAGAAAAGAGTGGGCTGGACCAATGACGCCTGCAGGATTCTCTCCCAGGATACGCTGCTGTATGCATTTTAAATAACAAATAAAAGTTTTGAACTGGAAAAATACAAAATGTGATGGAATTTGACACAAAATGACCCAGGGGTCATCATATATTTGTAAAACTTTCAGCTATAAACAATGTAACGTTATCTATTGCATTAGCATACCTTTGGGACAGAATCCTGCAGGTGCCACAGGGGTGAACATTGACGACCAATATACAAAACATTTCTCAACATGTACCTTTCATCAGCCGAAGCTGTCAATATTGTCAGCCATGTGTCCTTTTTGGCCACCCCATTTCATAACCTTAAGAGATGCTGAAACTGTTCTACAAAACATGCTCTACAGTAAGTGGCTTTCTTAACTGAAACTGATAACAGTAAAATGAAGTCAAACACAAATGTGTTTAGTTGCACATTTGTATACTTTCTGCAAACCAATGTACAATTAATCAGCTTTCCTGTTATCCACTTCACTTATCAAAAGTAATGGTATCGTATGTTCCATTAATTCTTTCAAATAAAAGCTCTGCATATAATGCAAGGCCCTGAGAAAAAGACAGATATATAACTGCAGCTGATATGCCTGTGATATCGTCAGTTAAGTGCTAATTAGGGTTATAAACCTGGAAATGATACAAATAATTTCTTATGTAATACTTGCATTGTATGGGTCAGCAGCAACTGTTCCAAATCAAAACATATAACCGATTTTGGGGTCATTTTATTCACATATCATTCTATATGTTAGCTTTACTGTCCTTAGAACACTGCGCTTCTCGCATTATGGTCAAAATTGTTCACACATTTTGAACAAACACCCAGCATTGCACATATTGACAAACTTCCCTGTGCCTGCTTTGTTCATGAGACCTTGATGCAAATATGCACACACCCAACATGGCAGACACTCTGTGGAACTGTTCAGACTTCAGGTGTAGCCTATATCAAGCACCCCAGATTCATATCCTGTTACTGATCCATTTAATCTACATAAAGTATATACAATGATGAGCAAAAACATTATGACCACTCACAGATTAAGCAAATAACGTTGATTATCTTGTAACAACAATGTCAAGGTCTGCGATATATTAGACGATCAGTTGGTTGGACGTGAGGGAAACGGGCAGCCGTAAAGACCTTATAAACTTTGACATTGGCCAAATTGTTATGGCCAGACGATTGGCGGACCGGCGACAGGGTGTTAGGCACCCAAGGCTCATTGATGCCCGCGGGCAACGAAGGCCATCCCGGCTGGTCTGAACCAAGTGGGCAAAACTGGGCTTTTTTTGGGAAACTCATTGAGAGGCTCAGAGACAGTGCTCACTAGCGCCACTGTGGATGGCTCCAGTATAGGTCATTCAGACCAGATGCAAAGTCAAAGGTACATGGAAACAATGGTAAACTTGACTTCACAGGCTTCAAAAACACTTTTAACAAGCCCATGAATAGTCAGTGGACGATGTAACAGGCACTTGGTCCATATTTTTCTACCGTCTATGGTCCGAACAGAAGGGCACATGTCGCAGAACATTTGAATGATTATAAAGAGGAACGTGTCACAACATACGATGCATGGCACCATGCTGCATATGGGGCTGCATAGCTCGGAGTGCCTATGCTAATTTTCTTTTATTATAATGTCATAATGTTTGGCTCATCAGTGTAAGAAAAGCATATACGGTTTCCATGTAGCTGTGATTATATGATAGCTAGTATGCTTGCTCTCTTCTTTCTCCCTCTATGGTCAGTAGCTTTTCTTTTTATTTAACACCATTTGTGATGTCTATATGGAGGCCCAGGCACCATGGATTTTTTAATGCCTGTTTGCTGTTTGTATTTAGTCTGCTTATTACCTTCATTGCATCTGATTCCTTGGACTATCCAACTTTTGCAGACAGTTTCAGGTGAACTGCACATTCAAGAGAAAAATGTTCAGTCTGAGACATTGTGACTACTGAATGCATCCTAGTTTATTTAAACAGGAAAGTTAAATCCAGCATGGTTTTACATGTACCAAAACTGACCTCAGTTCCCCTGTGTACTACTATCCCTCTGCACTGCCTTAGATTCTGATGTGTTGCACCATAAACTATTCTAGCCGGCTAACTGGCATGCCTCCACGGCAAACAATATGTGTTCAAATTGGTTTAACATTTTTAACACCTATTAAACTTGGTCAACTCAATGCTTGGCGACTGGCCTTTGTGAATTGAGGTGCCATTATATAATTTTAAAGATATTTTTTAGGCCTTTTTCAGCTTTATTGGACAGAATATAGTATAGAGAGACAGGAAGAATGGGAGCGAGAGAGAGGGGAAGACATGCGACAAATGTCGGACGGTCGGATTCGAACCGCCGACGTCGCAGCTCGCAATGAGCATGCGGTCAGTGCTCTACAGGCTGCGCCACCGAGACACCCATAATTTTAAATGTAAAATGAAAGCACAGTTCCTGGTTCAAATACCCAAACTAAACTCTCTTTGACACTCTGGCTTAGTTTAAAGGACTGAAATAGACCTACCCTCAGTATTGGCTCCCAATAAACCAAACCAATTATTTAGGATATTTTAGTATCCTACAGGACAGCCATACAGTGAGGACCATAATTCATTGGACAGTGACACATTCTTTTGGTTCTGTGCTCTGAATTTCAAAGGATGCTTCGAGTTTGAAAGGTATCCTAGTCAACAGTTTGGTTCATTATTAACAAGAAAAGAAACAACTGGTGAACTCAGTTATGTCAAAAGACCTTGTCGGAAACCCCCAAATACACCACAAGTGGAAGTATTTGAGAGGTGAACGAAACACATGTAGTCTGACCAGGACCAGGTGAATTGTTCTCATTTATCTGACTCCAAAAGATAAGTTCAACTGCTCCTCTGTTCTAACAGTTCAAAAAAAGGAGCTACAAATGTCCACCAATAGTGTGGCTGTATACAATTGCTATCTATCTATATGTGGCCTGAATAGCCTACAATGATACACTTATGCATTTGGTGACGGCATTAGTTATTAGTTATATAGGCAAGTGACTACGGGGTGCAGGTATCTTATGTTGCCTATGTCTGTTAGGACTCTAAACTGGTAAGTGTGCAGTTGTGCGAGTCAAGAGGATGCAAGTTCAAATTAATACAATTTATTCAACAATGTGCATTGCAGAAATAGAATTACAATGTGTTTCAAGAATTACAAGGTGTAATATGAATGGCTATACGTAAATGGTGCGCAGGAGGTTGTATTAGCGTATTATTCCACGCTTCCCTCTATATACCCAGGTTTTTACAGGAAAAACAAGAAATCATCAACGAAAGAGTCAAGACACCGGTAACAATGGTCCTGCTGATGTTATCTCTGTATGTCCAACAAACCTGGTTAACCTTTGTAGCACAGCTGGATGGTGACTCTTCCTGACCCTGTGTCAACATGGTAAACACCGTCTGTTTCCTTTTTGGGGTCTGCAGAGAGCTACACTTATGTAAAATGCCCTACAACCAGGTAGACTGAGGAAGACCACTGTAGTGGATGACCAGAGAATACTCTCTACGGTGAAAAAAAAACCCCTGACAACGAACCAACAGATCAAAAGCACTCCTAGGTGCAGGTGTAGATGTGTCAAAGTCTGTCATAAGTAGAAGAGTACACCAGCCAGGACTACAGAGGTTACACAACAATATGCAAACCACTGAGAAGCCTGATGAACAGAAAGGCAAGATTACAGTTTGCTATAAATAAATAAAAAACACCTAAAAGAGCCCCAATAGTTCTGGAACCAAGTCTTGTGGACAGATGACTCAAAGATTAACATCCAGAGTGATGGAAAGAGGAAAGTGTGGAGAAAAAAGGATTGAAAATCCTTAACTGGCTGAATCAATCACCAGATCTGAATCCAATTGAACATGCATTTTACATGGTGAAGAAGAGACTGAAGACAAACAAACAAGTCCCCAAACAAGCAGGAACTGAAGATGGCAGCAGTACAGGCCAGGCAGAGTATCACCACAGATACCACAAAGATACCCAGCTTCTGGTAATGTCTATGCGACGTCAAGCAGTCAATGCATGCAAAGGATATGCGACCAAATACATCATTGTACATTATTGTAAACTATTCAATATTTTTTGATGTCCTAAAATGGGGGGACTATGTACCAAAGGTTCAATAATTTCTCAACAGTCCATCCAATATGGATGAAATCAAAGCTACAACCTAATTATCATTGTATCCTTTCAACTCAAAATAACAAAAAATGTGTCACTGTCCAATGAATTATGATGCTTACTGTATTAGTCTACAGTAACAACACTGTTTCAGTGGGTCCTCTCACAGAGAAGAGAGGGAAAATAAAACTCAGAAACAGATGTATTGAATGTTTAAAATACACAGCTATTTTATAATCTTTTTTTACATATTAGACAAAGTCACATGCAAGTACCCCAACAACAAATTAACAATTAAGCCATTGACAAAAGATTTTAAAAAAAGACATTATTAAAAGTTATTTTAAAAGGTTGGCTTTTTAGGGTGGGGTTTTTAATGAAATCTTAAAAGTCGCCTCGATTGTTGTGTAGCGACAAATGAAATATGCTACTTTATCTCACAAACATCATTAGGATTATATTTGATCATAACGTCATACAGCCTATATCTTCCGCAAAGGGTCAGCTAATTAATTCATAGAATATTTCATAACCTTGAAGTCACATTCCTTGTCAAAAGATCTGCTCTTTCACTTTTCATTTGTCTCTTTTACCACGTAAATATAGCTAGCTATTAGTACTCCTGTCCAAGCTCGATTTCTCCCCAACACATACTCACTCAAGGCAGAAAATATAACTTAGTAGTATTAATAGCTATCGCACACAATGTACTGCACCACCGCCCACCTTTGCTTTCATTTAGCTCCCAGTTAACATTTTAACAGGCATGAATGGGTTACGGGAAAAGAATGACATGCACACCAGTCGAACACTGCTGTGATTTTTTAAAAATCGACCTGCTTCATTATAAAATCAAAACTCGATTACTGTAACTAATACACATGTAACCAGATTAACTACTTCAGTTTTGCCGTCTGTGAGAAAATGTAGGGGATCGTATATCAAATAGGGACACCGATTTAGCGGGAATTGCTGGAAATAAGCAAGAAATTCTCAGTTCGTCATTTCGCTTTAGATTATGGAACCCGATTTACATTTGGTCCGAAAAACATCAGGTAATAACAGCAATACATACAGGCCTACTGTAGCTACGTTGAAACAGTTAATTCCGTATTCATTTGGACTAAAATACTTTAAAGACACAACACAATTTACCAATACATGTAAAACAGTTACACGAGTCCATTATATTTAGTGAAGCACAAGATATTTCCAGCTAGAAAGTACATCTGCTATCAAAAAAGTTAGAAAAATAAATGATTAACGCTATTCTACATACCCGTGGCTTGGAAGCAGCATTGATACAGGACGTTGTGGCACCCGCAGAAGATGGCGACTTTGTTCGTACATCATAAACGTCATTTCCCTTCGGCTTCGTCTATGTTTTGCACTTTACTTTCTTCCTTCGTTATGCTTTAGTGGTCTGTCATTTCATGGTGTTCTGCATCCACGCTTTAAGTATCGACATAAAATGCGTATAATACGGTCATGTTGACAATGTGGAACAAAATAAAAAATCTAAAATATGGAGAACACTTTGCTGTGAGACAGTATACCGTTAATATTAGCTAGCTATTGGCAAGTTACTAAAAACGTACTGGTATACTGCGTTAGTTAGCCAATTCATCAAACTTCACATTGTTTGTGCCGAACTACCTGTTATGTACGTAAAAAATGTCGACATTTTGTGGAGCGTCCTGTTGGTGCGTGGTACCTATTATGTTCTTATTAATAATTTAGTAAGCAATGGGGTGAATGTGGAAAACAAGTCCAAAAGCACTTGATAGTACCTGCTGCGTGGCTAATGTAATGTGGGTTAGGTGTGAAACAGTTGCCAAGATTTCGACTGACGAGCTTCATTTCTGAAATCGATAGATACCAATACGTATTTAATGAGTTTTTGAGATACAACAAACATTCATTTAATTTTCATCTAAAATTATCAATTGCTTTAACGTTGGCCAGCTACCACGGCATGGTATAGTGATCCTTTTTCAAGACAATTCTACTAATTGGGATGCATTAATGTGCTCCTAAATTTGACCACTTACAGCTGAGCATATGTGCTCATTGGATAAGAAGGAATCGATTATCCGATTCCAGGCACTAGGGGGCATTGGGCCAGTTTCACAGACACAGGTTAAGCCTAGTGTTAGATTAAATAAAATTTTGAATGGATATTCTGCATACAAAACTCTATTTAGTCAAGGATCTTCAAAGGCTTAGTTTGTGCCTGTGAAACCAATCGTTAGTGTCCCAACATGATGTGAGTAAGAAACTCTCAAGACTGTGGTGAAGTGCTCTAATTGTCACTTGACCATAGTTTGCTTGGGGTGACACAATGTAGGCCAATCAATTAATATGTTTTAACAGCTCTAATTCAGCTCATACTGAAATTAAAACATACAAGAAAATTAAAATACAAAAATACAATAATGCAAAAAATAAAACTATTTAGAGTGCCAGATATAGGGAATGATTACTCGTTAATGATTACTTGTTAATGATGGGTTTGTTTCATCTTTATATAGGCTACATGGAGGCATTGACATAAATAGTGTCCAACAAATCACAAACAACACTATATCATAATGAATGTGAAATTACAAGACAGAAAGTTAGTCAGAACACAAAGGCCAGACTTTGTTTGAGTTGCCAAATTTTGAAGACATTTTCTGAGCCTTGTCACATTGTTTGAATCCTTATAGCTTTCAGCTTTAATGAAACTTACTAAGAAAATTATGTGAGGGTGAGACAGCAAGCAAATGCAAGAGTTTCATGCCTTGAGAGTTGACAGGTATGTACAGTTAGCCTACATTTCAGGAATTCAGCAGACACTTTTATCCAGAACAACTTTACATAGTATATATTCATACAAGCTGGACAAATGTTGAATAAATTCAGGTTGATTACTTTGTTCAAGGGTACAACAGCAGTCTTACCTGGGAATCAAATGGGCTACTTTTTAGCTACAGCTCAGACCCAAACCATTATACTACACTGCCACCCCATGTACATATGACCTTAGTACCACATAATGTTTGTTTCTATTTTGCCTAGTTCTTTGGTAACTACTCTTTGCTTTAAAATGACTAATATTAAAAACATATGTAAACAGGTACAGTGGAATCCAGAATTACTGTACCCTTGATAAAAATGAAGAAATGTGGCTGCATGTAATAAAAAACACAGATAATAATCTATGTTATGTTCAAACCTCTAGGAAATGAATATACTTTTATTTCACTAAATGTGTTTCCATGTTTTTCTTCTTCATTATTTCTGAAAACTATAGGTGTCAAAATTATTGGCACCTCTAATAATTATTCTAAATAAAATTCACTTAATTTAGTTAATCTCAGGCGGCACGGATGGTGCAGTGGGTAGCACTGCTGCCTCACAGCAAGGAGGTCCTGGGTTCGAATCCCTGTCGGCCGGGGCCTCTCTGTGCGGAGTTTGCATGTTCTCCCCGTGTCTGCGTGGGTTTCCTCCGGGTACTCCGGTTTCCTCCCATAGTCCAAAGACATGCAGGTTAGGCTGATTGGAGAGTCTAAAATTCCCCGTAGGTATGAGTGTGTGAGTGAATGGTGTGTGTGCCCTGCGATGGACTGGCGACCTGTCCAGGGTGTATTCCTGCCTTTCGCCCAATGTATGCTGGGATAGGCCCCCCTGCGACCCTGATCAGGATAAGCGGGTTCAGATAATGGATGGATGGATGGATAGTTAATCTCAGTCTAAAGAGGGCCAATGACAAATAAGGATTTTGAGCTGGTTAAAAAAAATCTTGATGATTTAAAATGTATGTGCTATGTTCTCATTAATGTATGTTTTGCATTCATGTTGATTTCATATGTTTTTGAATAACATTTTGCCATTTTCAAAATGTCAAGTGGTATAACTGTCAATAACTAAGAAGTTATATTTTTCCCATGCACCTTAAATAAATTGGGAAGTAGGGGGAAGTGGGGTAAGTTGTCACATGGATAAGTCAAGAACTGAATAGATATTTTGTGTGACTTCATATTCTGAGGTCAACTTTCTGTGGTGAAAGTGACACTGATCTGACGTGAGGACAGTTTTCTTATTTTTAGGCACAAATGTTCAAAATTAGATTTTTGTATTAAGTAGAGTAAAATAAATAATAAAGTGTATTTTGGTACTATAGCTCCCTGCAGTCCTATAGTGATAGTGAATTGACCGTTGCTGTGTTGAGCAACTTGTTTTTTGCTAGCTAGTGGCATCTGTAAATGTAAAAAGAACCCATTATAATGATCGTGCTATTTAGATAAAATTTATTTAACAGTGCCACTATGTGGATTCAATTATAACCATACAATAATTACTGGGCTAGATAATGCATACAAATGTGTTATTTCGTTGTGTAAACGACCCCATTGAGTCAAATAAGATGATTATAGGCATGATCAGGTCATGGTAGTTTCAAACATACGCCTCATATTAAAGGTCTTAACTGGTTAAACTACCTTACATTTCAAATTCAGATCAAATTTGACTGGTATTATGATGGAAACACATACTACTATCTGACAATCAACTCTTTTTTTCGAACATATTTTTAACAAAATTTTCTCAATCATTTCACTTGATCATGAACTTTAACTAATCTTGCCATGCCATGAAAGAGTAATACATACATTTCTAAGAAGTTTCTGTCCAAGCCCTGCTCCAGCCCTTCGGCTTCTCTACCCGTCTCCTGCGTCAGCCCTCTTGATCACCTGGCTTTGACCCCTGTCTGTCTTTGGACTTTGCCCTGCCTTCTCCTCATTGCTCTGGCTGCTTGGACTTTGACCCCTTGCCTGGTCATGACCATGTTACTGCTCATCCTGTATTGCCCTGTTTGCCAGATATTGACCTGCCTTCTGTATAACTTGATTAAAGCCTGTTATTTATTGCATCTTGGTGTCAGAGAACGGTTCTCCTAAAAAAATATGTACAAAAGGGGAAACTAGGAAATTAACTGAGACAGGGGCACGGAGCATGAAAGGAAAACATGAAACGGCGCAGGGGTGCATCTTGTCTTCGGCTCTCTGAGACAATACCGCTCCCACACCAATGTTGGATGCATCTACCTCCACCACAAACTGTTTAATGGGGTCAGGCAGGGACAGGACAGGTGCAGACATGAAACAGTGCTTAAGTTCTTCAAAGGCTCCGGGGTCCAGCGTTTCTTCATGGCAATGTCATTAAGACCATGGTAGTCAATGCAGGGGTGTAATGAGCCATCCTTCTTGCCCACAAAGAAGAATCCGGCTCCAGCTGGGGATGAGGATGGGCCAATGATTCCAGAGGCCAATGATTCGACAGTGTATTTTTCCAAAGATTTGGTCTCAGGAGCGGAGAGGGAATACAGGCAACCTCTCAGGGGTGAGGTTCCCAGAAGCAGGTTGATGGGGTAGTCGTAGGCACAGTGAGGAGGAAGGGAGCAGGCTTGGGAGCGACTGAATGCCTGGCGGAGGTGGGGATATTCACTCAGCACCTTAATGAGATTGATGACCTCCTTCTTCTGAGGTACCAGGTACTCATGGGACTGGCAGCGGAACTGAGTCAGGTGACATGGCATTTAGGACATTTGACAGTCTGTTATAATTCCCCAAGTCCAGTCTGGGGTTTGTGCTTGGTGAGCCATGGTGATCCAAGCACAATATGAACAAGTGGAGACTCCATGACAAAAAATGAGATCTCCTCTTGATGATTGCTGGAGACCAGAATCTCCACCAGTCACCTCTTAGAGCTCTGCCAGAGGAGTACCAGTAAGGGTGTTGCTGTGGAGAGGCATCTTCATCCGGGAGGCGTGAATGCCCAAATGGTGGATCAAGGAATGGCAGATAAAGTTAGCGTTAGCGTCCGTACCTGAATCAATAAGGAATCAACCAAGCCCCTTTCCAGGTAATCAGAGCATGTTGAGAGGACCAGGATGTGCTGGAGGTAGGGGTCAGGGAAGCGCCTGTCAGGACCTCCTCTCTCACTGACGGGCATTTGCTTTTACTGGGCAGTTGTGGATGAAGTGACTCAATGCTGCGCTGTGCTGGGTCCATCGGTCTGACCCATCATTCATGCAGGCTATTGTCAACTCTGATGGTGAGGTCCACTTGCCTGTCTAGGTCTTAGGGGAGGTGCACGTGGTCAGCTTTTTCTTGAATGTTTTCTGACAGACTATTCAGGAAGACATCATACAAAGCCTCTTTGTTCCATCCAGCAGATGCCGCCAATGTCCAGAACTCAATGGAGAACTTAGAGACAGATCTCTGTTCTTGATGGAGGAGCAGACGTTGTTGTGCTGCTGAGTGACCAAACTAGGTCCGGTCAAAAACCTTCTTCATCTCGGTAGTGAAGGACAGGTAGGTGGCAGTGGCAGGGTTCCGGACTGTTGGAGTGACAGGCAGCTCAATGTCGTACTGTCCCAGCTGAACGGCCTGGTACCGTAGAGCCTCGGGAACCTGTCGTGGGTCAGTTGGTTTTATTGTTGCCAGATCGTTCAGTTCGGCGAACAGATCGGAACCACTCTCAGACACCAAGATGTAATAAATAACAGGCTTTAATCAAGGTACACAGAAGGCAGGTCAATGTCCGGCAAACAGAGCAATACAGGATAAGCAGTAACATGGTCAAGTCCAGGCAAGGGGTCAAAGTCCAAGCAACCTGGGCAATGAGGAGAAGACAGGGTGAAGTCAAAAGACAGGCAGGGGTCAGAGCCAGGAGATCAAGAGGAGGAGGACTGGAGAACAGGAGCACTGAGGAGCTAAAGACGGGTACAGGAGGCAGGAGCAGGGCTTGGACGGAGGCAGGCAAGAGGGCTGGAAAAGGGCTGGATGACACAGGTCTGAGACAGGAACTTGGGAAACTGGTAAGGAGCAGGCAGGAATAAAAACTGTACACTGTAAAAACATATGAGGACACAAGCACAAATACAGGGCACAAGAAAACCTGGCACGAGTGCAACACATGACGAGACAAGGAGAAACAACTGAGACAATTACAAACAGAGGAAATACATATCAGGTGCGGGGCATGGACAGGTAACACGTAAGAAAGGAAAAAAAGGAGAACTTGAGCCTAGATACAAAATACATAGAAAATGTGAAACTGGGAAATGCACGGAGCGTGAAAGGAAAACATGAAATGGAACATTGAACAACGCAGATACATAGAACAGGGTGAGTTCACAGAAACCAACTATGAGATGGGAACAAGAGACATGACAGAAAATACCCTCAAATGAAAGCTGATAGTCTGCACTTCAACCTCATTGTCATTGTATCCTTTCAAACTCAAAGTGTAGGGTGCAGAAAAACAATGTGTAGCTGTCCAATGAATGGTGCCCACTGTGTATAATATGAATGTTTTTTGAAGAAATTAATGGATTAGACAATATAGGAACTATATTGTTTCATTCAATCACTTCCTGTTCCGCTAGAGTAGAAAAATGAGGTAACAAAGAACTATCCATCCACTATCCGAGACAGATGGTAATTGAAGTCTGGCAATGGGAACCAATAAATGCATAAATGGTTAAACATACCACTTAGCACCGTAAACACAATAATAAAAACATTTTTGAACATATGGAATGGTTACAAGCTTGCCAGGAAGAGAATGCAAGTGCATGCTGTCACCATGGATGGTGAGGAAGATGGTGATAGGGCCCATAAAGAACCCAAAGTGCCATCTCCATAAGAAAAAACTCTTTGGAAGGGCGGGATGAAGAAAGCCCTTACTGAGCATAATAAATCAAAGCACCTGGAGTTTGCCAAACGTCATTGGAATTATGGCTGGAAGAGAGTGTGAGGGTCAGATGAGACCAAATGGCCATTACCCACCATAGTTTGGAAGCAAAAGAGGAAAGGATACAATGAGAAGCACCTCATACCTACTGTCAAATATGGAGATGGGGTGTTTTGGGGTTGTTTTGCTGCCAGTGCCAGTGGCACTATTTAAGATCAATGGCATAATGAATTCAACAAAATACCAGGAAAGGAAGCAGAGACTTGGTTGTGTGGCGGATTCTCCAATTACTCTAAACATATCAAAGTCCTCACAAAAATGGTTAAGCGTAAACAACATCCATGTTCTGCAATAACTTGACTTAAATCCCATAAAAACCCCTATGAACTGAACTAAAGTTGAACTAAACCCCTATGTCTGAACTAAAGTTGCACAAAGTATTAAACCAGGTGTACCAATAATTGTGAAACCTGTTTGGGGGAAATACATGTTTTATTTGAAAAAATGTTTGATTCCATGTCGGAAAATAACATTTATTCCAATAATGATATTGGTAATTTAGAGTAAATTATTTTTATCATGGGTGCCACTAATTCTGGAGCCCACTGTATTTCACACAGGAGGACACTGATACAGGATGCTCCATCTGCAGGTATTTGCTCCAACCACGTGCTACACCATCTGATTTCATAAATTATTTTACCTGCTTAGTTCAGAAAGTGAGCTCATTAGTGAAATCAGGTGGGGTAGTGCGTGGCCAGGACCTGGAGTTGAGAAGCCTGGTCCTAGTGAATAGGAAAACACTTTGCAGAAAAACTTTTTCACACTTCATAGTCAGATCAGAATATCAGAAATGCTTGCAAATATCACACATATGAAATACCCAAAAACATTGTCATATGATCTTTTAAATCAACATATATTCAAGCCCAAAAATGAAAAAGGACTCATACGGAGTCTGTGCTGGGAAAAAAGAAACAAGATTTCTTTATCCTGTCCATTCTTAATATCTCTAGACAAGCACCTTGAATGGACTGGAAGTCATTTTAATACACACACTTTAACCCTGATAAATGATCAAGTATGGATCCATATTTTCCCCCAAAACATTAGAAATATAGAAGGAAAACAATATTGGTGAAGTACATCCATCCATCCATTATCTTAACCCGCTTATCCTGAATAGGGTCGCAGGGGGGCTGGAGCCTATCCCAGCATACATTGGGCGAAAGGCAGGAATACACCCTGGACAGGTCGCCAGTCCATCGCAGGGCACACACACCATTCACTCACACACTCATACGATGGGCTATTTAGACTCTCCAATCAGCCTAACATGCATGTCTTTGGACTGTGGGAGGAAACCGGAGTACCCAGAGGAAACCCACGCAAACACGGGGAGAACATGCAAACTCTGCACAGAGAGGCCCTGGCCGACGGGGATTCGAACCCAGGACCTCCTTGCTGTGAGGCGGCAGTGCTACCCACTGCACCATCCGTGCCGCCTGGTGAAGTACATGAAAAGCTAAAACATTTGCACAACTTGCTGCCTAGAGTTCTTAAGCCTTTGCAGTAACATCAAATAAGTCCTGGGCTGCCAGCAGCACCAACAAAACAATTCCATGCAAGTGACTGGATGAAACATGCTTTGTATACAACACTCATTATGTAGATTTTTATGGGTATGTTTTTTCAAACAAGAAAAATATATACGATATTTTATATTGCACTGCTATAATATTGCAGCATATCTGCTAAAGTAAAAAGCTGTGAACGTTTGAACAATGCAATGAGAGAAGTCGAAACTTTGTCTCAAGGGATTTGGTTTCTTTCTCCACCTGAAATTCTATGACTGGCCACTAACTGGCAAGAACAAAGATTAATAGCAGATGTGACAATGGAAGACACCAAAGGTCTGAGATTGTAGTCTAATGTAAATGTGTGTGAAAATTACTGAATCAAACAATCCAAAACAGGATGTACACTGGCAACAAAATAATGTTTCTGTGGGTGTGCTCCCTTCTGTAAGCCTCCTTGATTCAATTTCATATGCAACATTTTTAAATTGAAGGAAAATGCAGGACTAATAAACTCTGAATAGGCTCAGAGTGACTTATAAAAAATAATGTCCTTGTCCTTGAAAAATAAATGTCCTTTAAAAATAAATTATTTGCAGCACTGCGGAAACTATTACTGTATTTGTCTTGCTATTGTTCTTGTGCATAAAAATGCACAAGAATCACTTAACAAATAAGTTGTGTTATGATGATGATGATGATGATGATGATGATGATGATGATGATTGTTATTACCATCATGTTGTAAAAATAACCCTGGACTCTTTTATTGCCTATTATAAAGGTGATTAAAATGCAATATTTAAAATAACAATGGCTACAGATGAAGGCATTTGTATGCACCTAGACGAACACATGCCCATTTACCTTATTTTAAAAACATACCTGGTTCCCAAAAACTCCAATTGAACAGGCTGTAGAGACCTCTTCTGAGCCGAACCATACTGAGGCGATGCGGGATGGGATTCCAAGGATGAAAACTTGGGCGAATGAGCAGGTGAACTGTCCGAACATTGTCACTGCAAACAGTTCTGGTCTGACGCTAACCACTTTGATCCAAGTCCCCAAGCAATTAATGGAAGTTGCCACAAGTGCAATGACCCGGAGACCCTTTTTATCCAAAAGCCAGGTGACGGGAAATATAAAGGGGATATAAGTCAGCATGTAGATCATTGACATCCAGTCTATTGCGAAAGAATCAACATTGTAAAACTTCATAAAAATATTGTTGATAATTCCGTACTGGATCCACTGGAATGCATTGCACAAAGAATATGAGCTGAACAGAAACACTATTAACCATCTCCTTTTATATAAGCGCGTTGTTGGTTCGGCGTCCTTGTCCACAATTGAAACTTTGTTTAATTCATTTTGTGCAGGGGTATTGTCCCCTTTTACGTTACGTTTTTCAAGGTCCGAAATATTTTTTTCGCAATTCATTTCATATCCAACGGCACTGCTGTCGTCGCTCATTGTTAATCTTGTAAAACTGTTCTTGCAGATGCGGTAGATAACGGAGCAAGCACGGGGGTGGCTATAGCCTACTTGGCAGACAATCCAAATTTAATTTAGACCAAATAATGATATAGTATAGGATTTATTTTAATATAAAATAAAATTCACAAACTTGGCTACCTATAGTTGACACGCAAATTTCATATATAGCTTGCACTGTCTGGAATTTATAGCTTGTCTTAACTTAAAGCGTCGTTTATTTCACAACCGCTAACGGTAGAATGGCAATTCCTTTCTTTTTGGCAACTTATGGCAAACTAGTCATTGCCTATTATGTCTTTGCATGCTTCAAAGTTAGCTATCAAGTAGCATCAGAAAAAAATGTGACCGACTGACTTGACTGCCAAATAGCCTAGTGATTGTGATTATCAAGTTATAGGCATGCATCCATTTTTTTCCTAAATGTTATCTAATAAACGGACGCTATACAATTATTCTAAGTAGAATTAGCTTTTGCCAGCTAACGAACAATTTAAATACATTTACTACACTTCGTACACATAAGCCCTGGCCCATAAACTACCTTATCCTGCTTGAAGAAATCGTGCAGCCGTTGTAGTGTCTATGTAGACTTCCTTATGTTTCAAAATTCCGTTATCTTCCATTACCTTCTGCATGCCCGTCCCCCATTTAAATGCCGGGTTCCCGCAACCACGTGGTGTCCGAAAGCTAAATCCACCCAGTGAAGTTTAACCAATGATCGATCGTCAAATGCTTGCACTCGCAGAACATACTTGGGCATTGCATCCTAAAACCTCAGAATTCACTATAGGGTTCGTCATTTATAAATTCCCATCCCATTGTGCTAATTTCCTATGGGGGGGGGGAGTAGGGTATTTCGGCCTAGTTTACATGGTGGTTTTCTATGTAAGACAAAGATGACATATTTCCTATTGTACAATTTTGGGCAAGAAGTGTATGTAGTCTAACAGGTCTGTTTTGTTTATATAAATATGTTTTTCTCGTGGGTGTTAAGAACTTGAAACCAATAATATGAATACAGGACGAATTTGAAATTAAGCCTATGGTAATACTTCAGAATATTTCGGATAAGTTCCAGCTAGTAATAACATACAAACAGCTCCCCAGCAATTCCAGTCTCAGAGATCAAATCATTTTCGTACTCCTCGTAACCATTTGTAATTCTCATTTAACACAAACTTGTGACCGGCTGTTTACTCTTAATCATCTGATCGGGATTAGGACAGGGTCAGGTGTTTATATAGAAATATGCCAAACATGGGATACTTCACTTTCGTTGGAAAGGAATAGATCCATGAGGCAAATATCAACCACTAGATGGCACAGTAAAAACAAAGCATTTCGTTTAATTTCTTTACTTTATTATAAAAATACAGTACACGCTGTAAAACAGAAATCGAATACGTCACAATATATAAAGCATAAACATGACGACCGGAAATGCCCATTTTAATCAAGGAGATATGATTGATATACATTCATTTTCTGAGAATACTTACAGACACACTTACTTTTGGGGAAACTGCGCCCCCTATTGTACTTTGTCGTAATGTTGTGTACACATATGACTGAATTACTCATTATTAAGGTAACGCAGAAAAATAAAAGATCAAAAAGGTTTTGGTCATGATCTTATATTTGCACCATTCCAAAATGGCCATATCAGTCCTTAAGTCTTGTAGGCAATCATTTACTGAAATGTCATCCAAATGCTTTCCAAGTTTCTTATACTTATTCTGTTCGCAGACAGATGGGCAGACAGCCGATAGACACATATTGACGATGCAACTGAAGTACTGGTAAACTAAAAAACTAAAAACAATATGTGAATGTATTATTTTTGCCAATAATATTTCCTTTAATTCGACATTCAAGAGATAATACAGTCATCTCAGCTGTGGTGATACGAAATGAAGACCTTCCCTTACAAAAACATTTTCACATGTAAATAAAATAAAATGTCATATATGAAGGAAATAGATTACATGTTTTCCGTTCCCATCAGTGGGATTATTTTCATAGTTCACATGTGTACCCGTTGCATATTGGGTGTTTCTCGTGTGATTCTCTTATAGGGGTTGTTACTGGTTTAAAATAACCAGTAAGTTTTACAACCACTTATTATTATCCACTATTTCCTGAGACACAATAGGACAGGCTAAATCCGATTTTTTTTTTTTATGTACTGTACCACAATGGAAAAAAATATTGCTGTTTAAAAAGGAAACGCCAGTCTTTCCAGGCTGGAGAAAATGACACTAAGTAGCATATTAGACTACTACATAAATTATCGCATAAAGTAACTTTAACCAAGAATCACAACGATTGTTTTTCAAAAGATATCCTTGAGAAGAAGACAAGAGGTGACTCACTATACAAGAATGCATGTTTCTATGGAGTGCTTGGGAAGGCAACCCTGTTACTGCATAACTACATTTAGATGATTAATAGATTTTTAAAATGATCTATTGTTTTTCAAAGGTGTTTCCAATAACTACTTGTGCTCCAGGTAATCAGTAGGTCTGCACTGCTCATGATATTTTAAAGATGTGTTGAATAGTAACACATCTGTTTAAAGTTCCAATTATTATTTGGGAAAGAGAACCGCAGTTCATTGGGTTGAAGATGACCCAGTGCATGACTTTTACTATTAGATAGGTCAATAACAGATAGGTAATCTCATGTCAATGGAGTCTATCGATTACTGAGCCTCATTTTGTCAGTGTGGATACCTATGAAATGTGGCTTGAAAAATACAGCGTAAAATGCTTATAATTCAATAATAGGGTATAATATAGTCATATATAGGATATATGCAGTACGGTGCAAAAGTCTTAGGCACCTGTATAACATTCTGTACCGATAAGATTCTTAAAAAAAAAATTCAATGAAAGGTCCTAAATAAACATACTATACATTTTACATGACATTTTAATAATTTGATAGAATAGTTAAAAATTGAATCAAATCAATATTTTTTGTGACCACCCTGCACGTTAAAACTGCATCACTTCTCTGAGATAGCCAACGCTGTCCTGCAGTTCTATAAGACAATCAGCAGGGAGGTTGTTCCAAGCATGTTGGAGAACTTTTCAGTGCTATGATGAATATTTGGAAATCTAAAATGTGTTCTTTTATAATAACACACACTCAAAAATAAACATATATATAATAAAGTCTAGGATGCCTAAGACTTCTGCACAGTACTGTATATAACTACTGTATTTGTAATTGTGTACATAATAATTTCCTAAATTTCGTACTAAATAACTAGATTCTCACTCTGAATTTTAAAACATTCAAAACATTGTCAATGGATTTGTACTAAAATCTTGAGGTATTTAGGACATTCTAATGTTTACTATAAAACATTCTTTTATGATGAATGCAATCATGAAGGATGTCAAACTGCACCAAAACAGTAAAAATGTAGAAATTAATATCCAGACACAAACACTTTTCAACCATTAACACTGTAACTGTTCTGAGTTAACACTCAGAAAACTAATCTCATCAACTGAACTGCAAGTATAACGGAAAGGTCAAGACAAGTCAATATATTTTTAAAATATTCATGTTTGGTAACCTATGACTCCTGAAATAAATAATACAGTTTAAAATTAAACAAAAGTACACATACGTCAAAAGAACCTAGACAATATCAGTTCTAGGAAATGTAACAGTTACGATTTTGTTTCTAAATAAGAAACAAGTTTACAGTACAACAATTGCTGCGCTGTGCCACCAATTGATCCATTTCCCAAAACCTGAAATGGTCACACATACAAGACACATTCAAAATGACACTTATACCCATTCTATCCCATCAGCCACCTGTGTTGAATAAATGTTATTCATTTCATGAAAGGACATTGGCAATGATTGTGTTTGTTGGATTGTCTAACAGTAAAGTCATGAATTGTCATTCCTTTTAAAACTATCTTGACTGGAAAAAACATGTGCACATGTGTGAGACCCTCTCCCCCTGTAAGGAAAACCCCACATGCCCTGCTGAGATTGTCCACAGTCGCCCAACTCTTTGATGGTAGTAGCTCCCCCAGTGGTCAGTGCTGGTAGCGTGAGGCCATGTGCGGTTGGTGGAAGGCTCCATGATGCGGAGAGTACAGGATGTCGGAGGACTGTGGACCCATCATAGAACACAGAGACTCATGATTGCTCAGAACATTTGTCAAGTATTTGGCCTCCTCTGTCAGCTGCTTCACTTCTTTCCTCAAGGCGGCATTTTCTTTTTCAAGGTTTTCACTCTCCTGAAACAACAGAGCAGTGGCTGTCAGTTGGGTTTGTAAGTTGTAGTGTGCTATATTAAAACCAAACTATCCCACTGTAAAGTAATGGAAGAAGATCTGACATTCACACCCATGGATCTTCTGACATACGGTTTTCTACTAGTATTTGTTCAGCAACTCTTCTATGGTGAGGTTATTTAGCCTGATTTGTGCCAGATTTTGTAGACAACTCGAAAAGTGTAGCTTAATGACAATCATTTTGTACCAAGTCAAAAACCAGGCCTTTTCTCAACATTGTATAGTCATTTAGTATTTCCTGGCCAGAGTACTTCAAACTGGGCCACTGCCAAATTTCAAATAACAAATTTCAGAAAATGGAGGTTGTTGTGCTAGAAGTGTGGATAAACAGATAAAGGTTCCACTTAGCTCTGCTGATGGGACCGATACATGATAGAGAGGCGGTACCACACTGTGAACTTACTGTAAACAAGGCCCAGGGTAAGCCCCACCGACCGCTGGCGCCTACGTCACTCACCCAACCAGCATTTCAGTGCACACACCTTACCAGAAATGATGGCTTCACGCTCGTATCTGCCCACCACCAGATAAAAGCTCATTTTCATTGAAGAAAAAATATCTGAAAACCGACAGCCTCTAACAGGAAACATGTCACAGAGAGGGAAAATTGAGCTTCCTGTTTATCGTGTCGTGATGAAACTGAAACCACAGACCCCTGCTATCCCTCATAAGCTCTTTAAAAGATTGAATAGCTGTATTTGGTGCTTCATTTGTTTTATATGTTATATGTTCTCTCTCATTAAAGTCCCATCTTTGGCTCTTTATAAAATACATTCTAATAAAATGTTCTAATAAAAAAAGATCTGGGGAGAATTGAAGATGATACGTATCAAACTGTGGGCCAGAAACTACAAGAGGCTCAGAATTACAACAGAATAACTTTTGTCATATATTACTAGGATGTTGACATTGTTTACCCAGAAACCATAAATGTTAGGTTTGATAGATTAACTTTAAACATCTAAGTTTGATTAATATAAGTTTCATGTATCTAGACTATATTAACATAAAAGGCTGCCATTTTGCTTGTATTATCACTGAGGATCGATTTAACAGATACTTGTGATGTTATTCACATCTACAAATCTGAAATGAAGCAAAGGAAAAAAGTAAAAATGTAATGAAATCTCATTGCACGTTATCTGTGTAGCCAGTCAAACCAGAGAGCATGAATTACCATGGTTCTATAGAAACTCAGCGGTATTTCCCCAGTTATTTCTGGACAGCACATTAGAGAAACCAACGGCACAAGTTGGATAAGATCATCCCAGCCCTGCTCTCCCCTCCAATAGCACAGCATGTATTTTATTTCTGAATACTTTCAGCAACCGTAGATTTCTCTTGCATCAGCCAGATTTCCTGTCTCGGTTTTTGTATGTAAGTTATGGACAGGGAAGGCACAGCTGACCGGTCACTGCAAATATCTCTTCAGCTCCTGCCTGGGGTATGTGCGCTCTGATGTCCCAACTCCCCCTGAGTAACCACTGAGAAGTGAAAGTGCTTAATCGAAGGCTCATTTTCTCAATAGCCCTGTTAGCAGCATATTCACTGGAGCCATGTCCGGAAATGGCTTTTCTGTATGAAAAAGTAAAGTGAAAGCAAGTGACTAAAAACCTTACACCTAAACCTTGTCAATGAACAAACCCTGTCCCTTGACAGGAAGTATGTGCATGCTTTCGATTTGTGTATTTGCATTCTCCTGCTAGAATACAACTGCTGCAAATTGGACAGTTGAAACTAATATGATAATACAATCACACAACACAAAACCTCTGAGAAGCAAAATACTATAGTACTTGCAGTAGTCAGGCCAACAAATAATATTCTCACAACATCCTGGTCATAATTCAACTACATGCCCCTACTACAGACACACTACAGTCTTTGCAGTACCTTAGATTACAGAAGATAATGTTTGAGAAGCACTGAATCTGTCTGCAATTTCACAGTGCCCATCAGTGCACCACTCCAGATCTCAGAAGGGACTGTCGCCCACACATTGTTAATTGATGCAAAAGTCTGCTGTAAACACCAAGAAGGCCTTCTTCATGTGTACATCACAGCAGAAGCCATCAGGATGACACAGCACCATATGGCCCTTTACATTCCCAATATGACATCGGTCTGCACGCACACCATCTATGCCCCATGTAATTGCCCTTGGTTTGTTATCTGGCAGTATTCAGATGAAATTAAGGTAGGTACAATTGTTTTAGCTGACCGTTGCATATAATCAAAGTCCTTTCTCTGGTTCCTCACATGCAAGCATCTTACAAGCCCCACAACTCCATTCCAGTTCTGACCCAAGTCAGTTGAAACACTGTGTCTAGTTTGCATATAGATATCATATTTTGTCATTGGATTCTGGTTATTTCTAAACTTCCCTTTTCCATAAAATCTATATTTATTGGAAATTGGTGGATCCAGTTGTTAAAAGTTGCAGCTACTTCTGCATGTTTATTTAGTTCCGTTTCTGAAAAGTAGAAATGACGTCATCTCAGAGTCCAGCAATATCGATGTGTGTATTCAGCAGCAAGCAGAATGGTAACCTCCTCACCAAGTGCAAGTTGTCGGCCTTCTGTGTCTGCCTCAACCGGCTCTTCTGGGCAGCAATACGATTCTTCTCCCTTCTCATCACCTTCTTCACATCATCCGAAGAGTCCTTGGAAAAGTGGGGGGTGGGGGGGTACATTTGATGAGATTTTGAACATTTTGGGGTGAAATGGCTCAGGCAGTAAGAGCAGTCGTCTGGCAGTCGGAGGGTTGCCGGTTCAATCCCCCGCCCGGGCTGTGTCGAAGTGTCCCTGAGCAAGACACCTAACCCCCAAATGTTCCTGACGAGCCGGTCAGCGCCTTGCATGGCAGCCAATCGCCGTCAGTGTCAGTGTGAGTGTGTGTATGAATGGGTGAATGAGAAGCATCAATTGTACAGTGCTTTGGATAAAGGCGCTATATAAATGCCTACCATTTTAACATATAACACGATATCATGCATACATGTGAAAGTTCTATTTGATTTATACTACGTAAAGTGGCTGAACTAATTGAAACGCTGCAGAACCCTGCACACAGGGCAAGTTCAGCCGAACAATTGAATTTGTCCTTGTGTTGGACTTCCTTCTGAAAGCGGAAGCAAACAAGGAACTGGAGGAGCTGCTTCTTAGAAAGAGAATACTGCACATTATCTTTTACAACTGTGGCAAACAAACACAACTAATGCTGAATGACACAGAAGGAAACTCATCTATCAGATAACTAGAGGACTTCATGAGAATTACAATAAAGGTCAGGCCTTGAAATTTCTGGAAGGAGGCCTCCCACAAACTTCCATCAAACTTTCAGAAGTTATATCAATACGATGATATCCAAGAGCAGAGGTGTGGAGGGGGTCAGAAAGTAAAAGGCCTGCCATGTGATTCTTCCACCCACCAACTCCCAGCTGAAGAATTGTGCTAATTTGACAGTTGGAACAAAATACTATGGAGAATTTTTATTTTCTGCTCAAGTGCAATATAACTAACCCCACAAAGTTGCAGTTCTTAGCTTTTCAAGGTGTACGTCACCTTGCTGTTTAGGTTTAGGTGTGATGTAACCAAAACAACCATTGTGTAAGGTCTAGGAGAGGCTGGATGACTGCCATGTCATGTTAAAAGTTAAAACTGTGAAACAAGTCTTACATAGAGGCGATACAAAGGCACATGTGCCAGAGGAGTGCTGTTTTTCACAGCAGTTGTTTGAATGGTGGGCCTATGTCACTTCTAAGCACTACTGCCACACAGGCTGACCAAGGCTCTTGCAGTGATGGAGAGCTTTCCCGTTTTGTCAGTTTAGACTCTTTCTCCAAACACACCCAGTTTCATCTGTTGGGTGTCACAGTTTCAATGGTATCATAATGATTCTGCAGTGTTGCATCTCCTTTTTTGAACTTGGGTATCAGTCATGCAAAGATACATTTCTGACACCATAAAGATGTCCCTAGTTGTATGAAATTGGTACATTATCCATGTAAATATAAGTTGAAGGCAAATAAGTACATATTTTCATTAAACTCGAAATGAAGCAACAATTTAATAGCCTCAGAATTAATAGACTGCTTGTATAAGACTGGTCCCCATTGAAGAAAGTGAAACCCAGGACCAAGCTCAATCACCTATGGCTGTTTGCAAAAGCATGAATATAATTTGAATATACAGTTAATAACAAAAGATTTTGCTTCCTGCATAGATGGAGGTGCTCACCAAGGACCTGATCTAAACTGAAAGGGATCCATAATCTTCAATCATTACATTCAGAGAGAGCATTACAACAGAGCCTACAAAGCTGAAAACAAGCGTTAATATAGGTGAGCTATCTATTTCCAATCTCCAGTAAGCCCCCATTCCTGCCATCTGAATGAACTCGACGGTGAACATGTGCTGAAGCGAACCAAAAGAGCAGAGCTGGTCTTACCTGCCTGCTGCTTGGAGATGGAGACCTGGTGAAAGTTGTGTCATTACTGTCAGAGCCCTGAGCCATAGCCAAGCGCGTCACCAGAATCCGTCACCAGCCTCCACTTCTCTCTGCGTGCGTGTGTCAACTTGGTTTTCTGCTTAATGAGTAAGGCTCTTCTCTCGCGCTCTACTCGCTTGCCTGCTCTTTCGTTCTCTCTCTCTCTCTCTCACTTGCTCGCTCTCACTCTCTCTCTCACTGTTGTATATGCAGTGACTGATGTGGTTTCTGGTAAAAACAGAGCAAGTGACACTGGACTGGAAGTCACATGTGTGGAAACTTTTCTCACAAACATACAGGAATGTAGCTGCCTGAAACCCCATAAAAAGCCCACTTTTTCAGTAAGGTATATAATATGTACAATTTTGCAGGCTATTTATACATAAAGGCTGTGAATTTATTTGAACCTCTACTGAATAATATTTGTGATACAACCATGTAAAATGTGTCCTTTCAGCTTATGATGTTGCTTTCCACAGATATTGTTCAAGTCCTGACAGCAATTATAAATCAGTTTATGTTGATCTTTATGTGCATGGCGAGAGACAAAATTGAACCCTTGTGTGAGCACACATGCAAAAACACACCCGATATTTCAAAATAAACACTTCTGTACGCATCCCATCGACAGGCCATTTCAGCCTGGGAAAAAGCAATAATACAAAGCAAAGAAGCTCGTCTCGGAAAGCGTGCGGCTGGCATGCCGCCTCTTCCCCAGGCCCCAGCATGTGCTGTCAGGTCAGGCATGGCGACACCTGTTCAAGACAGGGGTCGCCCAGATGTGCGGGGGAGGGGGGGACCCAAGGGGCTCTCCACTATCCACAGAATTTCCGCACACACCTCCCTACAGTGCACAGTCCCATGAGACCAAACAGTCCACAAAGACACATGTCATATTAGCCTCCAGAGACACAACGTGTCACTGGTCCCCCTCAGGAGACGTCAACGATAGCTTGACAGAAGAAGATCTCTGCACAGTGAGTCACAGAAAAAGAAAATGCCGAAATTACTTTATTGGTGCAATTGATAGTCGAAATTCATATTTAGGTGAATTAAAAGGCACTATAATATATATGAAAATGTGTATACCCAGAGAAGATTATGACATTATGCGTCACGCAAACAACGTATTACAGTTCATAAAAATAACTGGTGAGGTATTGCTCTGTGATATAACAATGTGCTGTTATCTATGCCAGTGTTTGCAAAGAGCACTATGATACAATAAATTAAATCCTCAGGCAATGAAAAGGTGTTCACCCCCCACATAAAAAGATTATTAATATTCATATAGTTGAGGACTGTTTTGGTTCTCTAGATTATTTTACAAGGTGCAGTTTATTCACGTTGTATCAAGGTCCTCCTTGTGTGTCCAAAAAAAGGGAGCAAAACAAATTCTGCCTGGCAGTACAGTCCTCCCACACACAAAAATATGTTCTGCTAGCGACTTACCAGGGAGGAATTTTAAAGAGCTTTGAATTCTCCAGAAGGAGGGCAAATATTTCATTTAAGCAGCATCAGACGTTCCATTACAGTAAGCAAAAATTCAAAAGCTGATTAAAAAGCCGGCTTTGGTTTCAATATACTCAGACGTATTGTTCGAAGGAACAATGGCCTGTGAAATGATGCACACTATTTTATGTCTAGCCTGCCTAATGCAAATGGATCCAGCGTCTCTCATGAGCCTGCATCCAGAATACCCTTCAACCTTCACTCCTAAGACACTCTGGTGGGTGGCTTTTCGCTGAAAAACAACATATTTGTAGAAAGATACCAGAGGAGTTTCGCATCAGCAATGTTGCTACATACATTTGTCTTTTCAAAATAGAATTGGGTCTTTATAAAGACGTAAAACTCTTAAAGGCTTAAACATGCAAGACAAGACCCGTTAAAGCCTTTGTTTGTTCAATCATTTACCGTGAAATGTTGGCAATGAGAGGAATGGGACTCCCGCGACACTGGATTTTCAATGATTACTGTCACCACACCTACCTAATAAACTCAAAGATTCTAACGGCTCATCACTTGCTCATTTGGCCACCACACCTCCTTTCAGTCTGGCTTTTGACCTTTTCAGAATAACAGGAAGTTCCAAATTCTTTTGACCTCATCTTCTGATAATCCTCTGACACACTGACAATAAAAAAAAAAACTGATAGATCATCAGATAACACACCCAATTTTCATATGTCAAAAGTAAATATTGATTGAGCACTTATTTCAGGCCATCTCATTAATATGGATTTTGTTTTGAAGGGGGTCCAGTATAGCTTTTTTATTGTTTAAATCCATTGTTTAGTCCTTTTTTTAAAGAACACCCATAATCATTAAAAAAAGGATTTGCACTGAATCTGAAATCAATCATTACATTCAATTTACATGCTTGCCTTACTTAACTTTCTTATTTGTGGGGAGGCTGGGGGCTAGAGTACACTTCAGGAGCACAATCTGTCATAGATGAATAATCTCTGCCGCGAGTGAAGCAAGTGAAGCAGATAGTGTCAGAGTGACATGTGCTTCTGCATCTGTCAACAGCAGACTTCAACACATAAGGGTAAAATGTTGCAGTTCAATCCCAGATGCACATTTCTACTCCCACACACACCCACACCCTCCCGGCTCAAGTCAGAATAAAGATACAGCAACACAGCGCAAAATAATTGCTGCAATTAAGAAATTAGTTATAGATATTGGTTTGGTTTAGACAGATATTCATCATTCATTCAATATTTTTGTGTGATACTGGCAGTAAGACGTATTCCCTTTTTACAGGGCACTGCTTTGTTCTGGCTGGGCCGAAAAATGAATTGTGATACATTCCCATCCTTCTCATCAGTGCTCCTCATTAACATAGTGTTATTCTAATGAGTAATGTACTTTTGTGGCACTTTTGTGTCCTCCTCCTGTGTCACCCAAAATTCCTATGTAGGCAGCATTTTGTCATTCAAATGCTGAGGTTTCACACTGAGGGCCCTGCAAGTGCCTTGGCTACACGAGGGAAGACGTTTTAGTAGATTTTACCATCATTTATGACTGGTAACAGTGCAGGGGAACACAGAGGGAGGCAGCATACGATTTCAAGCCTGATCAGCCAGGAGACAGCCAACATGTAAACATTTTTCTCTACAAATGAATGTAACAAATGCATAATTACCACAATCACACTGCACTCTTTACCAGACAGGAGCTGATTTGCACTTATTTTGACCTAACTGACTACACACAGGACAGTACCTCGACTATTACATGTCTAGTTTTGACCTATAGTGTAATTGCTGGACTCTGGATAAAAGGACAGGACCTGGTTAAAAGCACCACTGAGCAACCAAAAGTTACTACAGAAGGCCTGTTAATTCCACTGTGTGCTATAAATATACTAGACTGACGCCTCTAGTCCTATACTTTGTGTGACTACTGCTTTCATCAAACATCCCAACAATTTAGATTAATAAAGGTTTTTAAAATAAAAACAGTGACATTTACCTGCGTCCTCTTATCCTTTATGAGGATCTCGGCTTTTTAATGAGGGACACCACAGGCTAAAATATACAGCGTTCATTAGTTAAAAAATAACACAGCTGTCTGCTGGGCCAGCACGTAATGTTATCATAATTTCCCTGTGAAATCATGTTACTAGTTTATACAGAGATATAACAGAGATTCCCATGGGCTACCTGCAGCCAAGCTTAGTCAGTTACTAAATATTGATGACTGGCATTGTTGATGACTGGTCAGCCCTGCTGTTTATTCCCGGACAGCCATGTATTCCCAATTTTTACGGGTTTTCTGACTGTAATTGACATTTTCGCAGGATCTTGTTGCATTACGTCCATGGTCTCACAGGTACTACTGGTGTTTTCACGGCTGATGTAGCCTACATCAATCAGAATTACCAAATTTGCATTTGTAACTGTAGTAACTGTGTCATATTGATGTGTTTTGGCAAAACTACCCTGAGCAGCTCAAGTAAAATTCCTTTGCAAGCTTCCTATTAACAGATGTCTGTCCCCCATATGTCACTTTGTAATACATTTCTTTCATATTTCAAATATAGCTGGATAACCTGGATTTTCCTACACTGGGTCATTCCACAGAAAATCAACCAGATGTGTGGGGGGACCACTCCTAGTTTGCTCAAACTTTGTGTAAATGTTATTTTTTTGTCAAATCTGGAGCATCATATCTTTGGCATTATATAGATAATTTATTTTAAAAAGCCAAATAATGCCCGGTCCGGCCAGAAAATGACCAAAATGTGTTGCATATTCAACCAAGTAAGGTGGAAAGTTTCAGATCAAAGGTCTACGCTATTTACATAAATGTTTTACATGTTCTCTATTCAATACATAAAGAATATTTACACGAAGTTTGAGCAAAATTGGAGCGGTTACCTCCCACATCTCCCTATTTAAAATCGCATGCACAAAAAACTATAATAAAGTTGAATAAATCTATTGACAGGCTGACCCGATTTCTAACCTCTCTTGCAATGGTAATAACGCCCGCCTCCACCTCTCTGATGTCATCAGCAGAACCGTGGAAAGTGTAGCCCCGACGTTGCTTGTCTCCTACTGAAAAATCCCTCACAGACCACTGACATTTTCAAAGCAGAGGAAAGGTGTGAAAACTCTAACCTAAACGACGCTACAGCTTTCAATCTGTTCATAAATAGGTTGATGCATTATTCCTTACAAGAATATTTTTCAAAAATTAAGATTCAATGAATTAAACTAAATCAAGTAAAAATAGCCAAATACGTCACACATGAAAATAGCATTTTCCTCTCCCTTTTGCACGTTCTCGTTTGAAAATATTTAGCGTATCCTTTCCTATAATAGCCCGATATTAATGTTAACTTTACGATTCAACGGGGACATCATAAAATGAAAAAAAAATTAACATTAAAGATGTATCTAAATCTGTCACTCAACTTGCGTGATCCGACTAATTCCTCAGCAGTATCGGTAAAGTACGTCATACTACTAAAGTAGGTTACACAGCGGCCATTACTGTTGACGCGAAGAATTGCTTCTGGAAATAATTGTGTTAGAATTTTATTCCAGTAGGAGGCGTGAGTAACACGATTAAACCTGGCTGTTTACTCGTTCACAACAGTTTCGCTGGTAGTTTTCCATCTCTCCTGCAATGAAATATCAGATGTGCCGATTTACTCCTTTTAGACATCGTAATACGTAAGCTATCTAACGGTTCTTTTTACAGTTTTACAAACTAAATTAAGCGGAATAACTAATGTTTGTGTTCATCAGTTCATTCGTGTTTGTTTTCCGTTCTGTTGACATTTAAAATGAACCAGATATTTACTTCAAGGTAAATTTTATTTCGTTTTCAAAAGACCATTCAAAAGACTGAGTCCCACTGTATTGCTCAGGCTGCACTGCAGCGTCTATTCACAGGCGCGATCCCACTACTGAGCGGCACGGGGGCTTTGACCTGCTCCGTTTCCGACCTGGGCCGGTGCACCCCTCCTTAGGCGACCTGGTAGTCCCGGGCTCCCCCAGGAGCACCATATCGATACCGAACTTAGTGCGGACACCCGATCGACATAGTCCGCTGCAGCTCAGAACTCCTGAGCTCAAGCAATCCGCCAGCCTCAGCCTCCCAGGAGCTTGGATTACAGGCGCACGCCATCGCGCCCGGCGGAAGCGGATGGAATTTTTTTTGTATTTGACTTGACCACCGACGTGACGTCACGCAACATTGTTGAACAATGAGTGACCTCTAGTGTCGAAGCAAGGAACTGAATTGCAACGTTTTGTCCGCAGCCTGTACTTTACTCCGTTAATTGGAAGAAAGTATACATTTTTAACTACCGTAATATCCACCTTTGTCTGTAAATTAAATAATTTAATTTAATTTCTTATTTTATTTTCTTTGTCATTAAAGAAAATAAGTAATTTTACTGACACATTTATCACTTTTGATAGAAACTCATACAAAGGATCATGATAATACACTGTAGATAGCATGTCAGAATATGTTTTTACTACATACAGTGGTGGATCGGAATGCCTGTGTTTAGAAGCCTATTCTCATATTAATAAAAGTCCAAAGACATGCATGTTAGGGACTACAGATGAAATTGAGCTCATTAGCTAACTCTAGCACATTTACATTGATGTGGAAACTGGAAATGTTGATTAATGTGCACTGGCCCGGGGGTCCCCTGAAGCAGCAGACAGGTACCGGGTGGCCAGAAGGGCTGCGGCTTCGGCAGTCGCTGAAGCAAAAACCCGGGTATGGGAGGAGTTCGGGGAGGCTATGGAGAAGGACTTTCGGTTGGCCTCGAGGAAGTTCTGGCAAACCATCCGACGACTCAGAAAGGGAAAGCAGGGCTTGTCTCAGGCTGTTTTCAGCAGGGGAGGAGAACTGCTGACCCGGACTGGGGATATTGTCGGGCGGTGGAAAGAGCACTTCGAGGAGCTCCTGAACCCGAACAACACGTCCTCTGTGGAAGAGGCAGAGCCTGAAGACTCGGGGGAATCTGCACCTATATCCCTGGCGGAAGTTGCTGAGGTAGTCAAAAAGCTCCTCAGTGGGGTGTAGATGAGATTCGCCCTGAGATGCTGAAGGCTCTGGACATTATTGGGCTGTCTTGGCTGACACGCCTCTTCAGTGTTGCGTGGAGGTCGGGGACAGTACCTGTAGAGTGGCAGACCGGGGTGGTGGTCCCCATTTTCAAGAAGGGGGACCGGTGGGTGTGCTCCAATTACGGGGGTATCACACTCCTCAGCCTCCCTGGGAAAGCTTACTCTAGGGTACTGGAAAGGAGGCTCCGACCGACGGTCGAACCTCGGATTCAGGAGGAGCAATGTGGCTTCCGTCCTGGCCGTGGAACGGTGGACCAGCTCTTTACCTTGGCAGGGTTGCTGGCGGGGTCATGGGAGTTTGCCCATCCAGTCCACATGTGCTTTGTGGACTTGGAGAAGGCTTTCGACCATGTCCCCCGGGGAACCCTGTGGGGTGTACTGCGGGAGTATGGGGTACCAGGGCCGTTGTTACGAGCCATCAGGTCCCTGTATAACCAAAGTGAGAGCTGTGTCCGCATTCTCGGCACAAAGTCAAGCACGTTTCCGGTGGGTGTTGGACTCCGCCAAGGTTGCCCCTTGTCACCGGTCCTGTTTGTGGTATTCATGGACAGGATCTCAAGGCGCAGCCGAGGTGAGGAGAGTGTCCGGTTTGGTGACCTCAGAATCGCATCTCTGCTTTTTGCGGATGATGTGGTTCTGCTGGCTTCATCGGACCGTGACCTTCAGCACGCACTGGAGCGGTTTGCAGCCGAGTGTGAAGCGGCCGGGATGAGAGTCAGCACCTCCAAGTCCGAGGCCATGGTTCTCTGCCGGAAAACGGTGGATTGCTCCCTCCGGGTTGGGAACGAGTCTTTGCCCCAAGTGAAGGAGTTCAAGTATCTCGGGGTCTTGTTCACGAGTGAGGGTAGAAGGGAGCGTGAGATCGACAGGCGGATCGGTGCAGCGTCAGCAGTAATGCGGGCGTTGCACCGGACCGTTGTGGTGAAGAGGTTCGATTTACTGGTCGATCTACGTCCCAACCCTCACCTATGGTCACGAGCTTTGGGTAGTGACGGAAAGAACGAGATCGTGTATACAAGCGGCCGAAATGAGCTTCCTCCGTAGGGTGGCCGGGCTCAGCCTTAGAGATAGGGTGAGGAGCTCGGACATCCGGAGGGAGCTCAGAGTAGAGCCGCTGCTCCTTCGCGTCGAAAGGAGCCAATTGAGGTGGTTCGGGCATCTGATCAGGATGCCTCCCGGGCGCCTCCCGGGCGCCTCCCTTTGGAGGTTTTCCGGGCTCGTCCAACTGGGCGGAGACCCCGAGGGAGACCCAGAGCCCGCTGGAGAGATTATATATCTCTCCTGGCCAGGGAACGCCTCGGGATCCCCCAGGAGGAGCTAGAATGCGTTGCTGGGGAGAGGGACGCCTGGAATACCCGGCTTTGCCTACTGCCCCCGGGACCCGACTCCGGATAAGCGGGTGATGATGGATGGATGGATGGATGGATGGATGGATGTCCCAACATAAAATAAACAATAAATATCAACTACCCATTCCACTTCATAGCACAACCAGTTTGTCTGATGCAACACTTCCCATCTAATATAAAGCAAACCCACGTTGATGTCCACCATTTGGAAATAGGATTTAATGGTATGTAACAAAGAGTAACAAAGACATACATGTTGGAGAAGTTACAAAATGGACATTTGGCTGAGAATGGAAACTTTCAACTTGTTTCACAGCCATAAAGCAAAATAAAGACAATTCCTCAGAGTAAAACTGACATTATATCTGTTTGTAACAAAGTAAAATGCATCACATCTAGTGAAACATATATATTTAATCTAGCATCTAGCAGTATAAAAAACAATAAAAATATGCTGTGAGCTGGTAACAATGAAAAATAGCAAGACTGTAAACAATTCCTGTATGTGCTTTAATGACGCCTGCGTCACCACAAATATTCGGGTCAACCGGACACTGCCATCATCAAGGGCAGGATATAACATTACAAAAATACTATAACTGTTTATTTCAACAAGTATACATTGTCAAATAAAACAAACAAAAACAATACAACACACCCCTCTCTGTCTGAGTACCTGAGACAGATCTGACTTGGTGCGTTTCTTCAACAACATCCTGTTGTATTTGCTTCCTTTCCGTTGGTTTGTATGTAGTGATGGTAGCTGGGGCTGTGTGGCACTGGAGAGCACCAACTAAAATGCTAAAGGTTGCCAGCTCCCAATCACATTGAGCTACCCTTATCTGAAAAGGCTCTCTAACTCTGAGCCTCAGGCAGGAGTGCTCAGCTCCCTCCGAGGCCAAGAGCGCAGAGCTAAGTGCTGCTGGCTGTAGCTGCGCTGTAAACAGTAACTATGGCGACGGTCGCCGGAGGGCCCCCCTTTCTTCATTTGGCCCCCAGCTCCTCCAGCAGGGGGTTGGCCTCGCTCTCGGGGGTCTTCACGCTGTCGGTCCGCACGATGCAGGTGGGCCGGTGGCGGTTGAGCATCAGGATGAGCTGCTGCCGTTCGTGCTTCAGATCCTCGATTTGGGCTTTCAGCTCCGAGTTCATCACCTCCAGTCGCTCGGACTCCTACGGGGTGGGGGGAAGCGCAGTTAAGAGTGTGGTCTGCACTAAACAAACTACTAAACACCTTTCTCTAAAAACAACTAAAATAAGCCTGTTCTATCAAATTATTGCCCTCATCCAATTAAAACTTTTGATTTTAATTTTTTGTGTGTATGTAAATGTACTAACTGAGGCAGTGTTCTGACTAGCATTAACCTGCTTATCTATATCTTTTGCAAGAAGCAACCTAAACAAATGACTGTAAATTTGCTTCACTTCATTCAATGCAAATGTGATCATGATGGAAAACCCCATTTGGACAAACAACAAGATTGGTTTCTGACCAAAACACCTTCTTGGAGAGATATGAGAAGCACATTCTAAAGCGAACTCACCCTTTGTAGAAAATCTGTCCTCTCCTTCTTCTTGTTCCGACATCGTGCTGCGGCCACCTTGTTTTTCTCTCGCCTCCGTTTCCTCCTGTCCTCTTCCTCATCCATCTGTAAGAGGAGAAACCACACATTTCACACACATCCACTACTGCCTGGGAGACATATTGATAGACATTAAGTATTGAGAAAGAAAAGACCAGCAAACCAAAACCTTTACTTTCTGTCTGCATAACAACATATGTTTTTGTACTCTCAGGCGCAGAAATGGAATACTTTCACCTTGCGTGCATTATTTTCAGAGTGCTTATTAATGTCTTGGAAACAAAAGTAAATAGTTTCAGAAGCACACAGATGGAATCAATATATTACATAATACCTCAAAGGCAAGTTCTCGTTTTGTACACTAGATGGAGCTATTGACCGGTTGAAGTTAAAGCACAATCATGGAAAAGTCTGGGGGACCTGGGTTCTCCGAAAACTGCAGAAATGATTATCTAAATATTCTAGTTTTTCATAATAAATGTAGAACTGCTGGTAGAAGAAAACTCCTAATTTGCTTGGCCCTGCTTCTTTTCCCTAGAAATAATTTAGTCTTGATCAAAGATCAAAGAGGGAAAGCAGAGATGTATTTGCAAATGGCACAGTTAAGAGGCAGTGCAGGCCTTAGGCTGCCATTATTTCAAAGTTATAATTAGTGAAATCAAATATTTCACCCGGAGAGAAGAATGGGTTTAGCCTAGTATGTCAAGGACGGAATACACTCCCTGGCTGACTGCATTCTGAAACGAATGGGATAACCAAGTGCTTTCCATCTGTGTATAGCACAGGTCACATGTTCACCTGCGTAGTACCAACTGGGCAACAATTTATATTTATATACTATGGTAGAAAGGAATGCAAGTAATGCCATTCTCTGAGGGAAAAATGGTGTGAAGAACAAGTACTTACACTGCAGAGATAAGGAGCTAAGCTACACTATGTGTTCTTGGGTTCAAAGCTCGAGTAGCACACTACTCCTGATGCCTCAGTCTTTGCCCTCTCTAACCCCACCCTACCCCTCAGAGTGTAGTGCTTCTCACCTCTGTCTTTATTGGCGCAGGCCTCTTCCCAAGCCTCCCCAAAAAGTGAAGTGGGGACAGTATGGCCCCGAGGTTGCGGAGGTCGGCGAACTTCAGCTGGTCGGTCAGCGTGGTTGCAGAGATCCCGGCCAGCGGGCCCAGGCTGGGGAGAGAGCCAGCCGTCAGGGAGGGGTCAGGGATCTGCCCTGGCATCATGTCAGATCCAGCTACGACCACAGCTGTAAGAGAAGAAAGGAACAGAGGAAAAGGTTACTTCTTCAAATGCTTTCAGTTCTTTGAAGCCCTTGCTCAGTAACACTGCATCATAGACTTTGCGAACAGGAATGAGCAGGAATGCACCTTCACATTTCAGTTATTATCCTACAATGGATAAATTCATTTGGCTCCAACACAAAACACAAAACATGAACATACAGTACACAAAGAGGAAAGGCATTCAGCTCCAGCACACATAAATTATAAATAGTAAATATGTATTACTGGGATATGCTTACTTTGACTCATTATAGTGCCTGATTGCGGCTGGGATAAAGGAGTCTGCATAGCGTTTAGTCCTTATCCTGTGCTGCAGGAGCCACCCACTCTCCCTATGGCTGCTCAGCTGTCCGTGCAGTGGGTGGCTCCAATCACCAAGAATTAGATTGACCTTATTTTCCATTTGTTTGGAGGCCTCCAGTGCCATCCAGCACTGTTCACAGCCTCTGCATAGCCACTCACAACGCAGCTCTTCACCATATCCCCCACCACCCAACACACACACACACACACACACACACACAGTTGAATGATTCTGTTTCTGATTCCGGGGGGGGGGGGGGGGGGTCAGACTAACCAAAAGGAACTCATGAGCTGTGGATGGATATGAGAGAGCGCTGCCTGAACAGGAAATGGCTGCAGAAGCAAACTATTTCTGTAATTATTTGGAGAGAAAAGCTTGGTAAAGGGTAACTGTTAAATGAAAAACAAATGCTGCAGACAATTACTGGAACCCAAGACAGACTCTGGGGTGTTCTCCCTCAGCTCAAAGCAAACAGTCATTATGATCTTAGAGCAGAGGGAGACTTTCATACCGAAAATTGATTCTCGAAAATTCTGCAACTGAATTAACTAATAACAGCAGGGAACTACTTGATAGCAGCGGGCAAGCGACAAAATGCGTCTGGGACAATTTTGCCAAATTCCTTTCTAAGTTCTCTGCAAATGATATATCAGAAACAAACTTTCAAAAAAATAAAAATAAAGCATTGCATCACCCTAATCTGAATTCACCTCATCCTGCCTAAACTCCATCCTAGTCCACTTGCATAAACACAGAGGTTTTCCCATTCCAGTGCCAGAATTATCATATGCACAGTTGTGGTTTTGTTGGGCACATTTCACCAGGGCGTATGGTCTCCAGGGGCGCTGTGGTTGCCTGGACTCCCTGTGCATTTTACCGCTGACCCCCCCGGACATAGGTGAATGGGACGGCTGAGTGATGCCGAGATCACGGACGGCTGGAGCAACTCAGCGAGCAGGAAAAGGCCCTCGGAAACCCGCTTGCCAAATTCCACGGAACGGGCTGGCAGCGTTTCAGGCGGTACAGAGAAAACAGTCCGCACACAAAACGCCGAATGCGGTGCTTTGTGGATCCAACAGGCCGAACCCTGGAGAAACACAGGGGAAGGGACTGAACGATGTCCGTCTCCTGATGTCTCACACCCCGCTGCTGCTCTGTGCTGACAGGCATGCACTGGGAGGGCCTGGGGAAGCAGTGATTCTTGGCACCGCTCACCGGTGCCCGCCTTGGGATGAAGGGGGAATGTGTCTGGGTCTGCTATTTAGAAGGGCTGCCTCTCAGTCCCAACTGAAAAAATACACAGGCCCTTGCCAAGTGCTCTCTAAATGGAAGTATAGATACCGTCTAGGGGGGGAGTGAGGGGGTGGTGGGCTGAGAAATGAAATAATAAAATGGTTTGTTGGAGACTTGCTCTGGCATCCTGCTCCTCAACAGGCCAACAATTCATGCAAGGGGCCAAGGAAGTGGGCCCGGGAGCATTCTGGGAGAGGTATACGTAGCGTAGTAGTGCTCTCTGATTATCACTGCCTACTACTAGCCTGCGCTGGCAGCTTAAAATGAACCAGAGAGCTGCTTAATGAACCAATCACCCACTACCTGAGGAATTAAAGCTGCTCTGAATGTGACCTCTGAATAGTGTTTATAAAATGTTTCCACAAACAAGGCAGCCCTGCACTCAGCGACAGTCTAAATTTATACTGAATTTATAATGCCAAACAAACTTAAGTCAATTTGGGAAATACTGCAGTCATGAATGCTGACCGATGTGCAGCACTGGCAGATATCATCTAATCAGCGCTGGCCCAGTGATTTCTTAGAAATGTGAATGCCTGCAATATACTGGCAATGAAAAAAGTCTTAAAAGTTAAGCAATATTAGTCAGTCAACAATGACAATATGCTTCACAAATGGCTCAGTTCCCTTACACTGATTACTGGCTTTGCTGTTCTATTTTGGCAATAGAAGGAAAGGCAGCAGATTGCAATGGAGTCTGAACAGAATGCAAATATGTTTGTATTTGTTTAGCAAAATAAGTATCATACAGGCAGCGAACTTAAAATATTGTATTTGGTCTGATACAAATTGAAATATAGATCCATGTTATTGGTTAAAGAGCTTCTGCCCTGGTAGTTGTCAATGGGTTCTCAGCTCTTTTAAGACAAAATGCTGCACTTTGGGTTCCCCAGTTGGCAGATACAGCACTCATCCTTGGTAGAGTGATACATCTTAAACAGCTAAAATGACTAGAGGTTGTGCAGAGTGATAAAAAAAAAAAAATACCATGCTGCATCATCCAGGGAGGGAGGGTTTTAGCTGGCAGTGCTTTCCTGGTGATGCTCTGCCAGGCCTGCAGCTCCTATTTGTTTCTTCAGACTGGTCTAAAGCAAGTGAAATGCATGCTCAATTGGATTGAGTTCAGGTGATTGACTTGGCCAGTGAAGAACATTCCACTTTCTGGCCCGAAAAAACTTGGTTGCTTTAGCTGTATATTTTGGATCATTGTCCCACTGCATGATGAAGTGTCGTCCAATCAGTTTTGAGGCATTTACTTGGATCTGAGCAAACAAGATGTTTCTGTATACTTCAGCATTCATCCTTCTGCTCCAGTCAGCAGTGACATCAATGAGCACAAGTGATATATGAACAAGACATAACACTACCTCCACTATGTTTGACCGATGAGGTGGTATGCTTTGGATCATGAGCTCTTCCTTTTATCTCCACACTTTCCTCTTCCCTTCACTCTGGTGCAGGCTGATCTTCATCTCATCTATCCATAACACTTTCTTGTGGTGAACCATCTGAGGTTATGCTGTCTTCTCTTGATGGTTGTCTTTGAGACATCTACGCCTACATCCTGGAGAGGGTTCTTGGTCTATTGAACAGTTACAAAGGGATTTTTCTTCATCATATTTGTTCTTTTGACATCCATTACACTGGACATCCATGGTCTACCGGGTAATTTGCCATTGCTGAGCTCACCAGTCTGTTATTGCTTTTTAACAATGTCCCAAACCGTTCATTCTGACACACCTAATTTTCTGGTCATGGCTGCTATTGATTCATTATGATTTTTCAGCCTAATGATGGCCTTCTTTACTGGCATTGACAGTTCTTTGGTCCCAATGTTGAGAGACAACAACAGACTCCAATGCAGTTGGCACTGTAGACTGGTTGCTAGTTCTTTTATGCATTACCTAACGATGAAACTTATCACACATGTCCAAGAAACATTTGAGCAGCTAACTGTCCAGCTACTTTTGGTCCCGTAAAACTGGAGGACTACAATTAAATACAAATTAAAGCTGAAAGTCTAGACTTGTCATTGTTTTATTTCTAATCCAATGTGCTGGAGCTGCTGAAATGGTCTTGTCAAGAGAAGTGGAGGGGTGCATACTCTTCACTTTCTGTTTGGTCAGGATTATTGGCCTATAGATGATGTACGACCGACCACCATGATGTCTTGAGGAAAAATACAGTGACACTGATTAGCACAGTGAAAGGTGCCAGAGACCAGAGCTAATCAAGGTGAGCAGTTTTGGAGGTTTATTTTGGAGGGGGGGGTTGGGTGTGCAGTGGTGCTCACAGATGCTGCTTTGCTTTCGAAGGACTGCGTTGGGGTAACTGCCTGCAGTCCCCGGACATGGGCAGGGAAAGGAAATGTCATGTATTAGTTATGAAATAGAATAGAACTGCACTCAAGACATTCTGGCAGCAGCCCAAGGTAAATGATATTTGAGGTTTTGGCATGTTCCCTGCATGAGAGTGTGTATGCTTCATATTCACTCTCCCTCTCCTCTAACTACCTCCACATTTTCACAAAGTGCTGCACGATCGCTCAGTTTACAGATTTCGGCTCCGTCTCACAGCACTTCGTCTGTCCAAACGGGACCGTTTCCTGCTCCATTCCACAGGGCAATTAATCTGCTTGAGCTCTGAAGAAACGTCTCGCACCTAACCAAAGGAAAGCCCTGCTGAAACATCGGGGCAGACAGCCTACAGCCTCCACATTTTCACGTCCTTTTCCTTCAGCGCCATTAAACGCAGATTGTAGCAGCCCCCTGTGCAGAACAGGCGCCCGGGCAATGCTCTGACTGAGTGGTTAGAGCAATCTGAAAGCAGGGGAGGAGCAGGACGCTTTCTGTGCAGCAGTTTGTTCGAGATTGTGAAAGAGCCTCTGGCACTCCGGATCCTTCCCTGGCCTGTCTGCCTGCCCTGTCCCCAACGCACAGCCTTCTTCCTCTGAGCCAGACAGAGCCCCACTCCCTTCTTGCACAAACCCTAGATTTATTATAGAGGAGATACCGTCCACTCTGCATTTGGTCAGCCCGAGACTACTGAAGATTAACAATGAAAAATAACTGAGCCAAGCCGTTTCCTCCCACACTGCCAAAGGACTGCCTGTACCACTGCCTGTACTCTGTCAAGCAATAGTGCATGTGACCAGTCCTTTTGTATTTGTATGCTCACAAAAATGGTACTATCAACAAACAAACAGAACTAAAAGCAAAAGTCAACAAAAAAAAAAAAGTCAACAAAAAAAGACTACACTTACAATCATGTAACCATAAACTAACCAAACAATCTTAAATCTCTACAGAATCCATCTGAGAACAAATCACCTATATCACTACATTTATTTGATGCGCACCTTGTGTAAACCCAGCCGTGCCCTGGCAGGCTGAATGTATAATAAACCCTGCTGTGCCCAGTTTTAACTCGAATGCTTTCACACCACTCATAATAACCTGCACGGTAGCATGACCAGCAAATCTGGAGAGCAGGGTAAGGAACCGGAGCAGAACAACACACTGTGAGGACAAGGGTAGAACACCGTGTTTCGCGTCAGTGCCGATCAATACCATACAGAGACGTCACAGGGACAATTCAATGGCGCGCTGAAGTGGTTGTTTTAAAGCGTCGGGCAGCTGGCCACAATAAAAAGCAATGACGCTGCGCACAGCCCAACGCTTAAATCATGTAACGATTTCCACTTGGGCTCTGACAACAGCAATCCTGTGCCAACCCGGTACCTGCCACCACTATAAGGCCACCCATAAACACTTTTTCCAGTCCTACCCCCTTCTCCCTGTGACTCTGAAGAGGAGCAGAGTCCTGCCTTTAATCAGCCTGAGGCCAGATCTGGCCGAGGAGCACCTCAGCCGGCACGAGCCAGACATGAGAGCGCCATTGTATCTCCGCAGTCGGGCTGGAGGAAAATGGGCCCGCAATTAGGGCGCGAGTGCAATTTTAAACTGGTGCGGTTTCTCCCAGGCCCTCCGAGAGGGATTATCAACACATTCCTCTTCCCTTCAGCTGTCGTCCCCAAGGGAGGTCCTCTTCGTCATGGGGGATTAGCACCCCAAACAGGCGGCCCTTTTCCCCTCTCGATGTGTCACTCACACGCCGCTTTTTCCATTGTGACGCTCATTGTGGTCTTCAAGTCAACCTCACCACATTCTCTGTCCCCCCCCGCATGGATCTCTGCTGGAGTGGACAGAGCTCCTCCCTGCCAACACAGTCTGGCAGGAGCGGAAGGGGGATGTAGGTCACGGGGGTCAGCTCCCCTTTCAAGGCGTTGCATCACGCAGGTCGGCGGTCAAGGCCACAGCACGCCAGTAAAAACGGGCTCAGCTCAACGACAAGCAAAATCCCACTTTTGCAACAGATCTAGCTAACTCACGAGTAAATAAGAAAAACATTTCCCCATGCATCACATCCATATCCTGCGGGGTTGTAAACACAAAACGAGGGATACGTTTGGCAACCATTCAATCGAGATCTGAGGAGCTGATTTTTCAGGAAAGAAAGAAAAAAAAAACACTTCTAAATCCCTGAAAGTCACAGACTATAAAATAAGGATTTAATGCAGTCTTTAAGCAATCAGAATGTAACATACTACTTGGAGATTCTATACATGTCATTCAGCCATCTTCCCCTATGTTAGACACACCACAGCAGCTTTGCATTAGGTGCTCAAGCAATCTCAATTTGATACGACACAGGCTTCAAATACCCCTCTCCTATGTATAAGCAGGTAATTTTCAGACTCAAATTGGCTCCAAGATGCCTCCCTCTACCACAGAAAATTATTTATAATTTCATATATAAGATGCTTGTGGTGAGTAAAACATATTATATATTTTCTTGCAAAGGTGCTAGGTTTCCTCTTTTGCACGTATACTTGCTTGCCTTACACATCCTTTACTTCCCCCAAGTCTTTTTGTGGGTGAGGCAAAGAGGTGAAGGTATAACTAAGAACATTTAAAAACTGAAAAGCTAGTAAACATATGTGGGCAATTCCACAGTAATGTCAACCTGAGCATGAAAAAAGAAAACATACATACTTCCCAATTAAACTTATTATGTTCCAAACAGTTGATTGTGAACATTTTTTAATCTGATAAAATGTAGACTAACAACAGGAAAATGCTTTAAAATGTATTTATTAGTCCCATTACCATTGAAATCAATGCTATTTGGCAGCCATCTTGAAAACATTCAAAACCATTTCAGATGGCTTTCTTAATGTCAAAACTGACATCCAGAACCATTTCAGTTGACAACAAATGTGTGATGATAAAATTTGATTGGGAAGTAGATCAAACAATGTGCATTTCAGACATGTCACACCATAACGCTGGTATCTCCTCGTAAAAATCAAGAAATAAGAAATAAATATTTTCAAAATTGCTATTTTTATGTCCAGCCAAGCCTCCTGAATTACAGGGATATGAAACTTTATGCATTACACTTTAAAAGTTTTTAGAAAGTATATAGACTCCCAAAAATACCTGTCTTTTTGCGTCACATCCATAGCGCAAGTTATTTGTCATACTGTTTGTTTTTTAATAATATTTTTTAAATTATTTTTTTTGCCCTTCCCCTTTTTAGCCCACCCCAAGTAGGTGCTATGATAATATGCATTAACATTTTTGATCATGTAAGAAAAGTAACTTTTCAGAGTAATCTTTTGTTTGTCATTTTGTGTCCAAATATCACATCCATAACCCTGGAATTGCCCATACACACGTGTCATTTTTGTGAGCTTCGAATAAGCTTGAGTTCCATATTCCTCAAAGCAAGAACAAGGCAAGGAAATCTGGAAGTCATAAGTGAAACAATTGGTCCTATTGCATAAGTTGACTATTACAAGTTTGTCTGAATACTGAGTCTAACCTTTGAGGTCTCGAGGACGCAACCACGCGCTTATCGTTGTTCACCGAAACAGCTTAATGACATCTCCCCACTGTGTTTATGGTTTATTTCCACATAGTTTCTTTGAGTAATGAAAAAATCTAAGAAAAAACATGTTGGGAAATCGCATGCAGCTGAGTGGAATGAAATAGTGCCGCCTGGGACAAATGCAAAGGCTCCCAGCCTTGATTTGTGTCGGAGAGCAGATGCAAACAGTGGTGTCACTGAGGCAATGTCTGCGGAGTGCAGTGATGACACTCAACCCCGAGAGGCTTGCTTGACATTATCAGGAAGCATTTGTGGTTCAAAATAAAACGCAGGAATCCCTTTTTTCATGCTGGAGCGGCACGGCCTTGCCAGCATCCCGCCTTATCTGCAGTGGCATTTCATCAAACTTTTTTTTGAAAAGGCTCAAGCAATAAAACACTGGCCAGTAACAGCACAGCTGTACAGCAGCAGGGACTGCCACAGTATCAGTGTTAAGGTTCAACACAATTCCAGAAATTCACCGGCATGGCAACACCTAATCACAGTACATTTGAGTGAAAGTGTTGTTTTCCCCCTTTCAAATGTAACTTTATCACAATCTCTGAACACATGCATCAAAAATAACACATGTATTTTTTTTTTAAATCACACACATTTCAACTTGACTATGATTATGTCTACACCTATCTAGTTTTTGACATTTGGACCTATCCACAACTGTATAGAACATATAGTTAAAACAGCTCTGAGAAGGCCATTGTTCTGTGGTCTGAGAACAACGATCTGTTTTCAAAGTTAACGGTCAGAGGGTACTAAAACCGTTATCAATCTGAGCCATGTGGCTTCTCTGCTCATGATTATTATAAATGCATGTGATAGGCGTAATGTCCACAAAGATAAGGGAGGAGAACAGTCAAAACACACTACATGTTCCACTTTCAGAATGACATCAAAGACACATTAGCTACAATTGTACAGCATATTTGTGTCCCATTGTATCACTGATGTCTTGAAAATAACTTACTGAAAAAATTACCTCAGATTCCCTCCAGAAGCTAACTTTTAACTTTTAACCCCTCCATTATTCAACCCTACAACTAGCCAAGCTCTTGTTGAGGGTTTGCATAGTGTAATCAGATAAACATGGGAAGGAAATTCAGCTGTTGTTGATTCTGGAACAACAGTCTGAAAAATGTTTGACATAGAGTGCCTCATTTAATGTAGTCTTTCCTCTGTAACTGACATCACCTTTCAGCTTATAAGTCACCTGTCAACTAATGTTTGTTGTCCTTCAAACTTTCTTTACTGGACCAGTGAATTAGCAAAAATCTTAACTACACACTTAGGCTCTATTATCTCAATGGGGCCGATCACATATTACTGCCTAAATACAAAAAAACATCAAATCAATTGCAAAAATTAAGGAACTGAAATGGATCTTCACAATGCCTCAAAAAAACAATTTTCAAAATAATTTCAAATTGTGCTTCATTGGGTAATTCATAACTAAAGAATACCCTGGAGGATGTAACTGATTGTTAATAAAGTGTTTATAATAGATTTTATTATTTGACATGTACAAAGTGCTTTAAAAAGTATTTTAACCCGCAAAAAAGGTATGATATCGCTGCATTAAGGATATTTCAAATAAAGAATGGCAGTTTCATGAAAACAAGGGCAATGATAAATGTGTATGGTAAAAAAAGTTTTAGAAACAACGTTTATTTTCGCCAAACGTTCGCCGCCAGCTGCTGTTGAGATGTGCCCTTTCGCGCGCCATGAAAAACGGATAAAACCGACAGTGATAGAAACCATGAGGTTTTTTGCATTTAAAGACTGCTGCCTTGTTTTTTAAACGTGATCTTAGTAGATCATACTATTAAACAAATGCTTTTTAAGAAACTTTAAAAAATATATGAAACTGCAAAAGTGCACTACTCTTCAATAAGTATCCAGCATCCAGCATGCTGCACGTGCATTGCCTGCTTTCTACAATTTTCCATGGTTGCAGACCTATAGAAAAATGAATCGTGAAGCTAATCAGCTTAATGTCAGTTAGCAAGCTAATTATAAAATGTAGTCTATGCATGCAAGTTAACGCTTTATAGATTTTTTGCTAAATGCTGCAGCAATGCTGCCAATTGCACAGGTATTAGTACGAACAAAAACGACAAAACATTAAGAACATAATAATGACGAAAGCAGGCCACTTTACACTAGTTTACACAGTCTAGGCGGAAGTTATTGTTCAATGAGTAGACCATGCAGGCTACTTACGTAACTTCAACTTCTGCAAGTGGGCAATTAAATGTCGTTAATTCTAATAGCAGTGTAACGGCCTTCCACACTTGCATAAGCACCGTTTCATTTTTTTATGTAGGCCTATTCGTTTTTCAATTTAACGTCTATGTTTTTTCCTTAAATCTAATCATAAATACATGATTGAGCATACACAATTGTGGATATTGCAACTACAGAAAAGTTCACAAAACATAATTCCACCAACAGAACAATAAAATACGATCAGAACGGTTGGAACATCTGAAAAAGAAACTATATGATTTCATGAATTAAAATAATACTTCAAGGAATAACATACCCTAACAAAGTACCCTAGTGGTTCGCAGACTCTGTAGGGAGTTAATTCAGAATGTTTCATATGTTGCCTTGTTAGCAAGGTAGCGCGCCAGCAAAAAAATCCACAAAACGAGTACGGCTTCCATAACTTAATTAACTTTATAAAATATTTTCAAATACCTGACTTTGGTCCTAAATCCGACTGGTTTTCTTTTTTAAGGTCAGCTGGAGGTCGGTTGTAGATTTTAAAGAGTGGAAATCGTTGCATCAGCCCGTTTATATACCGATCCCTATCTGGGAGGGTTTGGGAATGCGGAACTTTCTATTACCAGCCAGACGTAAGCAGGGATGTACTACTAGCCTACAGCTAACGTAGAAACAGAAAAAGAAGGGCGATTTATTTGGGTTGCTCCACCCCTAGCAACCAGAAAACAAACAACACATCGGGCAACTGGAAAATCCTTGAGTCCTACCCACGCACTGCACACGGGAACCCCTAAGTAAATAAATAAACCACACCTGACGTATTTTCTTTATTCCCACGAGGCAGAAAGTGAACTTAGTTTTCAGTGGCTTATTGAAGTACAAAACAAACATGGAATTATCTGCTATAAGGCATTTGGAATGTGAATAAAATATTTGTGGGGGATAGCCGATTATAAAAAAAAAACTAAATAAAAAAACAACCAAATCGTTTGATGTATATTTCCACATACTATTTCCTGACTCTGAGGTCTGGCTGTGTAAAGCTTCTGGAGCTTATAATCAAAGTTGTAAGGAGAGATAGCCATCTAATCTTATCAGAGCCGTATTAAAGCAGTACCCTATATTTAGTACAACATAATTTTATCTGAGGTGGTAATGGACAAGCTCCCTGTGGACAAGAAAACATTTTTTTATACAAACTCAGCAAATATTTTTTTATTACTAAATGTGACTATTGTCTGTTTTCACTAACTAAAGTCCACTTTGACACACAGCAGTGATATTGCTAGAGATACCAAGCTAGGCCACTGGCTCCATACATTTTTCAGCTTAATGATGAATGTGCACTGTGGTTTACAGAGACGGGCACAGTAAATTTAGAGAAAGTATTGGCCAGCGTAAAGGAACTCTGGAAGGAATCTGTGGTACAAGTGTAGGTTTCAAGTGACAGACCTTTCAGCTCTATCTCGTTTTTTTCTTTTCTTTTTTAGTTTACTCAGAATGTGACCCATGCCCTATTTTGAATACTGTACATGTTTAATATCAGTTACAAGTTTGGTGTCAAATTGAAAAGTTGTAATTCTGCTTTATGTCTCCCCCTAGTGGAAAAGTATCAGTTTCTACGCGAATGCAGGAGCAAAGATTTGGAATAGGATTCGTTTTTAACTATTTGATTCCAAAAACAGGAGTGATTACTTGCTTTTGATAAATCTTTTATCTTTTTACTCTTAGACTCTGCTAGCAGATGTATGCATAATTATATTTTTATATATAGGCTTAGATTTTATGGTGTAAAACATAAAAGGAAAAAACGAATCAATGATTGCAACATTTGGGCACTCCTGGTTTAATTGTCTGTTACAATAAACAAAGGCAAACCTGAACTCGAAATGGAGTTAAACAGGAGACCTTTCTGCACATTTTAAAGCAATGCAATGCTTTTTATTTCATTTTTTGCTGTTTATAAAAAAATGAAAAGGGCCCTGTGCAAAAGTTTGGGAAGTTTGTTAACTTTAAAAAAGATTATTACTAAAGCCCAGACTCAGGTGATGTACTCCTTAAGGCTTCAATGAGTCAGGTGAGTATAATGCCAGGGCTGAACTTTTTATTCTGAATTTTTATTCCATGCCTTGTAAAGTATCCAGCTGCAGTGGCACAGTTGATTTCAGAATGGTGGTTAATTTCCACCAAGAAGGAGAAGGCTACAAAAACTGTTTAAAATGACCTATTTTCATGGTCAGAAACATTATTAGAAAATGGAGGATAAATGGAATAGTTGAAGTCAAGGCAAGGTCTGGAACACCAAGAAAGATTTCAGACAGAATGGCCTGAGACCTGGTGAGAAATGCTCAAAAGAACCCACACATTACTGCAAAAAAGAGTAAAAAAGAAAGCTGTTTACAGGCCAACAATGCATTGTACTTTAAACAACAAAGACCTACATAGACCATACATGCAAGGAGGCCGAAGACTATTTCTGAGCAAAAGAAGCCAGGAAGAACGGGGAAAAATTCCGAAAGCGAGAATTGACTATTAGCTGGATACAGGTGTTATTACAGTTGCCCGACGAGGAATTACACGGGGCTTTTTTCTTTTCTTAAAATTTTTTTTTAAATGTAAAAAAGTTAAATAAAAACTACTTGCTTAAAAATGTGAAGAAATGTGTCAGGTTTAACATTGTACCATTTAGAGGTCAGGTTCACTTCTGTTCATTGTGCATTTTAATTGTAAAAGGCTCTTTGACCAGGGGTGCCAACATTTTTGCATATGACTGATTGAACTGACCAATGAAATGTCCTTTTCTTTTAATGTCGTCTGATTAAGGAAATGACCATGTGATCAAAGAGTGTCAAAAGGTCATATTAGACTATTTCATACCAAACAAGGTGGCATGTTGGTGAGTAAAGACCTTCTCACCTCACAGTAAGAAGGTACCAAATTTGAATCCTGGCCAAGGGCCTTTCTGCATGGAGTTTGCATTTATGCATTGGGTACTCTGGCTTCCATCTACAGTCCAAAGGTTGTTTTATTGGTTTTGAATTTCTTTTACATTTTAAAATTCTTTTTCCTTTTTAAAACACACTCAATAACTCAAAATAATGATTTTAACAAAAGCAAACACTTGACAAAACTAGACAACAATTGTAAATTAAATGAAACATAACTTTAAACAAAAATGTGCAAACAGATGATTAAACAAATGAAAAACAAGTCTTTGGAAAATCATATCAAAACAAACGGAAAGCAACAAAGTGGGTTTTTTAAGATAGCCCAAAGCGGGCAAGAATACTTAAGAAAGGGTCCATCTTGCTCTGGTTCGGCAGGTGTTGAGCATCTCTTGCCCCTCTTGGGGGGGTGGACTATATAACCAGTTCTTTCCAGTGGTCCACCCCCCATTTCTCTCTCGCCAGGGTCTTGTTGGTATGCATGTCCAACATCACGCTGTCTTGGAGGAGGTTTTGAATCCTCCTCCGGAGAGTGATCAGGTCTATAGTTGTTTTTTGGTAGACCTTGATGTTCCTCGTCTCCCACAGGACCTGCTTCACGATGTTAATGATCCTCCACTGACGCTGGAGCACGGTGGTCTTGCATCCCCCCGGCGGACTGTAGAGGACGCCCTCAGCCATCAGGGAGGATCTTGGCAGGAACCTGCTTAGGGAGACAGAGGAACAAACAAGGCCCCAGACCCGCCTGGCCACGGAGCACTCCCAGAAAAGATGGTGAATGTGTTCAGAGTCAGTGCATCCGTGGGGGCAGCGTTCAGTCAGGGCTAAGTGCCGGCGGTACATAAAAGTTTGTGCGGGGAGACACCTATGGGCTGTCATCCAGGCAATGTCTTTTTGTTTGTTGGTAAGACACTTATGTGTCACATTTGCCCAGATGACTTGCGGGTCCAGGTCTGGCCCCCCCCTCGGGAGCGTTACAATTTGGCCAGATCTTAAATGAGCCATGATCATTTTGTAGCTCCGCGAGGTTAGGCCAGCCCTGGGCAGACCCGTCCTGTAGGCAAAGTCCTTCAGGGCTTGATAGACATAGGGGGGGTCCCAGCTGTAGGGTATGGTGAGGTCCAGCACACCCAAGCCCATTGCTCTGAGGAAGGGGGTGGCATAGTACCTGGCAAAGGTACCAGAGGCCTTACCCACCTTCCCTACGTTCTGGACAAGGGTGGCCAGACCCTGCACCATAATGATGGTTTCGATGTCTGGGACCCCCCGCCCCCCATTCCACTCCTCCTTGAGGAGGGTGACACGTTTCAGTGTTTCCATCGTGCTCCCCCAGACAAAGCGGAAAGCCATCCAGGTGATTAACTTCCCGGTGGCTTTGTCTGGGGGAAACACCCTCCCCACATAGAGCAGAATGGGTAGGACAATTGCCTTCTACAGTCCAAAGGCATGCAGTAGGCTAAGTGCAGACTCTACCACCTAAAGGAATGTGTGATCGAATGATGTTTGGGCCCTGTGTTTGGTGACCTGTCCATGGTGTATTCCTGCCTCTTGCCCACTGCATGCTGGGATGTGCTCCAGCCACCATCATCCGTCATCCACCCTGCCCACAAATAAGTGGTTTAGAAAATGAAAAACACTGTGAGACGTTCTATCCAAATGTTCTTGTCTTGTTGCCAACATTTCAGCAATTCACAAGGTTGATTAATTAATTGTATTAGAGAAACCAGCCCTGGAGGTTATTTAAATAATGACTATCATTATTGGTTCTTTCTCATATCCTCCATAACTTTGAACAGGTTGCTAAGTGCGCAGTACAAAGGGTCTCTGCTATGGTGTACAGAAGACTATTGAAGCCTCCTCCTAACAGAAGGCCCAGCACTCCTGCTTTCCTGCCCATGCATCTTGCGGACATCCTCCTAGTGATGTGGGAATCATGCGTGGACTGCCCCTGGGCCCTGCCGCCGATGCCACAGAGCACTCTTTGTGTTAAATGGCTAAGTGCCAAAAATCATCAGAGTTTCATCATGGGCCTCAAAACTTTTAAAATAATGTCTATTTTTAATCTGCCCAAGGCAGACTTCTGTGTAATGAATATATAAATTGACTTCTGTAATCCATCCAGGCCTTTAAGTGTTCCTCACTCTTCACAATGATGGCCTTTTCTGCTTCATCTGGTTATCAGGTTCCACTGGCATCTAGTACATACATATATATGTACATATATGAGAAATAAGCAGCAATGATCAAGAAAGAGCACTCATTTTCTGAGGTGGCTATTAAAAACACCTAATGAGTGCTTATGAGATCTTTACCACACCAGATGTATTTGAAGATCTGACCAGTTAATTCTTATAAAGATTGTTCTATATTCAATTTAAAAATGTGAGCAAGAAAGTGTTCATATTTTAAAATTGAAATATAGGACAATCTCTTGAAAATTGAATATAGGACAATCTCAGACTATAGCTAAACTAAACATACATATTATAAATACATATTATTATACATATTATTTTATCACTTCGTTCTTGTTGAAAAAATAATATTTATAATATTTATGTTCAGTTGCCATAGTCAAAGGCAGGTCAGTCAGCGCATACAAAGATCGTTTTTGTTCTTCTAATACAAAGAAGAATGTGCAAAGGTCTTTGACAGTAGAAAACATTTTGAGAAGTCGACACTATTGTTACTCATCTCAAGTCACACTGTCATGTGCAAATCCTGTCTCCTTTGCTGCATCACCCCCAGACGGACATGCAGAGACAGCAGATGGCTCACATATCTGGGCCCTTCCAGATTATACCTTGGAGTATTATTTTAGAACCAGAAGTTGTCTATCAGTAATGTATGCCCAGTTCCTGTGTGTCAGTCTGTCTAAATATAGAAGGACTGTCATGACAGAAATGCAAAAGGGAGGAGGGGAAGCAGAAGCACTTGGCATTCAGGTTTCACAATCTTTCCCTTGACATGGTCTCTATGGTCACCTCTGATGGTCATATATCACCTGTCCTCCTGTGTACAGAGTGTTAACCAAATTTAATGTGAATCCAGAACAGAACATGAGTATCACTAAATTCAATCAATAAATACAGTATTGTGTCTTACAGTATGTCCCAACTTGATATTCAGGTGTGTGGTGGAATCATTCACTCTGACACAATTATCAATGATGCTTTGGCAAAAATACACAGTGCTGAGTGCATGTACAAAAATAAGTATGGATGCATGTGAGAGGGTTAAAATACAATGTAAACAATGTAAGCATCATGCTTTTTGGGTGTGCTTGTATAATATTTACATCCCTGTGAAAAAGCCAATTATCTTTATTATTCTATAAATCCATAATTAAAATTTGCCTTGCTTCTAGAGGAAACATACACCTTAATCTGTAGCACACAGTGGCTTCAGAAAGTATTCAGACCTGTTCACTTTTTGCACTTTATTGTGTTGTAGATTTCATTTTAAATGGATAAATTTGCCATTTTTGCCAAGAAATCTCCACTCAATAACCCATTATTTGTTTAACAAATTTATCAAAAATCTAAAACTGAAATCTCTCATTTACATAAGTATTCAGACCCTTTGCTTACACAACATAATTCATATTTTATTTTTAAAACGTACAGCTTCCACATGCAGCTCTAGTCTCCTAGTAAGGTTTTTATTTTATCTTATTTTACCCTATAGTCTCTTCAGTTAGACTCAAGCTTATCACCTGTCCTCTGTAAACTGGGCATGCAAAAGTTATGATGACTTTATGTTGTACCAAAAAATGGATGTAATTCTTGAGATGTCAATTGAAATCAATTCAGTAAGCCTGAGCACAGGTGTATAGAGAAGCAATCACCTTCAAATACTGCAATTTAAGATAAAAAAAAGCTCAAGAAAAGGTATGAACATTGCAAAAAGGTACTTATGTAACTTGCTCACATACATCTGGTGCATACACTTAAGTATCTTTCACTGCAGGTAAGTCAGGATAAGAACATCTACTGAATAAAAGTAATGTAATGTAATTAGGCCTATGAATTAGACACTATTCCAGGGGTAGACTATCCTGGCTCTGGAATTCCAGTCATTTATAAATCATTCAACTTGTAATGATATATACATAATTGAATTAGGCTATTCAGTTAACAATGTGAGTTAGCACTGCTGAGTTGGCAGTTCATAATTCATGTTTGAAATTGTATTTAAAATTTTATTGTGACAGCCTTTAACTCTCAATGCAATTTTACATTAAAAATCAAAAAGTGTGTTACATTAATCTAAAAGTAGGCTATAAAAATAGTGGTTAGTCTATATATAGGCCTATATGATACAGCTTGTGCCTGGTATTTATAAAATAATAATAATAATAATAATAATAATAATAATAATAATAATAATAATAATAATAATAATAATAAAGCGATTTTCTTCATAAGTTTTATTGTGTTGGGAGAGTTATCCAGAGTGTGCGGATAACCCATGAAATTCTATGGTAGACCAATGAGTTTTATCAATAACTTATCTGTTTGGAAAGTCAGCAGGTCAGTCGAACGGTACTAGTTATGTTATTTTGTTAGTATTGTTCAAAAATAAGTGACCGAATTCCCACGGTTGATTTCGAGTGACTTCGGTGTTTCGCTTCTGGTAATAAAAGAAAAGCTAGTCGATTCCCCGCTACTGTTTCCGGGAAAATTCCGCTGTTGTTGTGAGAAAATCAATGCCAAAACGTCTCCATGGCGATAAACAACAGCGCTTATCTAATGTTCCTGCTTCCCGACATATCCACCCTCCCAGAATTCCAGAACCATCCAAGTGTTTGCTGATTTGCCCTCCAAATATGGACACGGAAATTATACGTAGACGTGACGCCAGAACGTCATGACGTATTTGTCTACGCTGCGTGCTTTGTAAGCACGCGGGCAATATTGTGGGGAACATTGTGGCGAAGACTGTGCAGGACAATAAAATATGTGTGATTTTCATTATACAAAAATGTGGAATGTAATCTTTAGTAAGAAATGGACTGGACTGTGGTGTAAGCGCCTGAGCTGCTTGTATTGACAGAAAGGCAGTATCAGAGTATCAATACAGTAACAGAGACATGCAGTGGTTACATAATAATTAACTTCCCTCATATAGCCTATGGAAAGGATAATACATATATTGTATTTCATATGCATAAATTGGAACATCTGGTGTTTCCGTTGCATTTTTACCAATAGGTACGCTTATGGTGAACAGGCATGCTGGCATAATGCTTTATTTACCATATGCATGATCACCTGATATAAAACTAGCAGAAAGCCTCCAGCTCCCACAAATAAGTATACTACAGACTTAAATTAGTGAAGTGACTGTGAATTCACTGGCCTGATGCAGAACTTCCCTTCCAGTTGATGTTGGTGGACTTCATGAGTGAGTATTTCTGTGTACACTGGTCAAAATACTGTGTCCTATTTTGGCCATTGAAGCTTCGTTAAGGTTGCACATCAAATAACCTGAAGCCATTTAAAAATAACAGAATCAGACAATTGCTTTTAAATATATTTAATGATAATATTTATCAATAAGCAATCAATGCTTATTTTTCTGTCTTTTGCAATTGAAGAACAAGTCAAAACCTTGAAGGTAGAAAAATAAACTATATCATAAAATACGTCTCAATAAATTATAACGCACTTGATGTTTTCATGGAAAACTTCTTAAATTATGATGTAAAATCACAGCTTGAATGATAAAATTGAGGTATGCAAGTACAGTACATGGATGTATATCACACACTATTACTTTTAGACATGAACATAATATTGCTATCGAAACACTGAACTGCACAGTCTATAGCTCAACAATACAACAAAAAATCCTGCACAATTGAAAAACAAGTAATGCAATTCTGAAATTATATGGCACTTCTCTGCATGCGTTTAATACCAGACCATAGTTAACATTTCTGTTAGGAAAATTACTATCCATGCTTTTAGCTACATCAAATGGATCTGGAAGAAGTTAATACTGGCTCGGTCACAGTAAACATTTCATGGATGCAACCATCGGATAAAAAGCTTTGATCACAGTAGATGACTTTGGACACCACATCACATTGGATGACATCAGATCTTGCACTGTAATTATGAAATACTGTTCAATGGGTTCCCTCTATTCACATCCTTATCATAAGGCTAAAAGGGTTGGAGAGTTCAGAATATCTACCACTGACTCAACTTTTCCTCCTCCACCTTTGCAGCTGTCAACCCCATCTGCAAGTGAATCTAACTCCGGGTAGGTGAAAGCAAATGCTGAAAGGTAACTGGTACAGGTGGGGGTGGAAGTCACAATAGGGGTGCTCAAGGGTTCCAGGTCACTGGACACTGATTTGTAGAGGGTTTCCCAATCTGTCACCCCAAAAGAGCTACTCAGGTCAATGTCCGGGACAGAGCGAGCTGTCTCTAGAGAGGATTTCTCCATGCCAGGGAGAAGATCCTCCAGGGGCTCTTCTTTCACATCCAAGGAGGACTCTAGGTCACAAACATTCACCTCGGCACTGGAGCAGAGCAGGATGTTGGAGTTCCCAGAGATGGCTGTCGTGGGGAAACTGGAGGCCTCGGAATCTTGGAGTGTGGAGGACTCCACTGAGCTGTCTTCGGGGAGCTTGCCATTTCCTAGAGCTGAGAGCAGCTGGGGGGAACCAATAGGCTCCTGGAAGATGCAGTCAATGTCCTCAGCAATTTTGCAGCCTGGTTTATGTGCTGCCAGAATAAGGTCCAGCTTTTCCTTCTCTTTCATGAGGTTGGCTATTTCAGCCTGCAGAACTGCCTTTTCATCTTCTAGCTTATCAGTCTCCTATACAAAAAGGACAGCGAGTGGGTTACAGATTAACTCATTTTTAAATATACAGTTCTGGCTGGATTGTGTGCACAAGAAAAAATTATGTTGCCAAGACAAGGGTTTACTTACAGCCTGGAGAGTGTCTGTGAGCTCCCTCCTTCTATTGCGGCACTTTGCTGCAGCCATTTTATTCCTTTCTCTCCTGATTCTCTTTTTCTCCTCCTCTTCTGGAGAAAGCTATTTGATTTATGACAAAAATAAGAAGAATTTTTGAAGAATCTGACCATTTCATCCGTGCACTCTTGACTTCTGTTCCAATTCATCCTCTGAAAAGATGTATCCTTCGCTGCAGTGCGTCTAAAAATAGATCGCTGTTGCAGACTCGCCATGTCCTGAATATAAATTGAATCAAGGCACAGAGCCAAAACACAGCTCTGAAGTATATGCCTGAAAATGCTGCACTGTTGGCAATAATAGCTTATATTTTAAAACAAGTTTAACATGGATTTTTGTTCTGTCTGTTTTGCCTACATTCACTTTAAAAGCGATAAAAATTACCTGCTCCGCTTTCCCTTTTCTGGGAGTGTTTTGCCCCCGACTCGCGCTGGCTTTAGTCACCTGGACTGAGCTCTGTGCTTTATTGGTTTGAAGTGTACCCACAGACGGGGAAACAGACGTGATCATGGTCGGCTGGACCATCCACTGCAAATCCGGGGTAGTTGAAATCGCAGTGACAGTCGGAACAAAGGGACCCCCTGAATTATCTATTTCTGTACAAGGTTCCTGCAAAATGAAAAAAGAAAAAAAAGAAAAGAAAAAACTTCAGTTGAAACATGGACAAAATGAAACCGTAATCGTCAATCGATCCTTATTGCTTTATGGAAACACCGGCTGTAGACGCATGGGTCGTTAGGCAAATAAACTTCCAATGCCATTGCAGCTGAAGAGATTTAAACGTATCAGATGAAACGCAAACATAATAACCTCGTTAGATGAACTTCCTTTGGGAATAAACCGCTTAATGTGACATGTTTCATAGAGCAGGCTATTTTTCCCATATGTTGAAATAATATGCTCAGTTACAGAGTGCATCATATTTGATTTAATAATCTTACTGAAATATATTATATGAACCAAAAATAGCCCCCCTCCTGATCAATAATAGACTTTATAATTGCTGCTGACGTAGACACTGACGCAAAAGTGCTGTGGAGTCTCCTGAATGATTATATTCCTTCAATGAGCAGCTGTACAAATAGGCATTCTAATTGAAAAGAAATGTGACCAAAATAACAACACCGTTTTATACATATTTTACTCTGTCACTTGATGAGACCTAATAGGATTTGCATATCTTTGTCATATTCACTGCCTTACCCTCAGATTATTTGCATTGTTTTTAATGTAGGCTATTTGAGAATGTGAACAGTCGTCTGAAAAGACAGTAGCCTACATTCCCCCCTCCCCCCGCCCTTTTGGACCCGCGCTGAATATACATTATACAATATAATGGTGCACACGTCGTGTACAAAATAATAATGCCAAGTTCATTCGTGATCATTCATCTAGGATGGCAACCCCTTGTATAGGCATGTAGGCTATACAATTATAGTAATGCACAATATGATACAATAATGAATGTGACCCAAGGGAGTTTAAATAACTATAAACCTATTTCACTGAAATTGATTAGTTAATATTATTCTGTTATCGTCCATATATATATGCTCCAGCATCTTTATTAGCTATTCTGTAGTTTTATAAATGTGTTATTTAAGTGTATCGCGTACGCTACAGGCCTACTCACATATGGTTAATGCAATGGGATTGCATAAAGTCAGCAATCATGATTAACATTTTGACTCCGTACCTGTGTCTTCTCCATCGGAGAAGCTGAAGTGCTGGAAAACGAACCAGCTGGTGACTGCTGGTAATACGAAAGGGTGTCCCCGACGGGAGATGCGGTACTGCAGCGAGACGAAGAATCGCAGTCGGTGTTAAAGTTTGGAAACATCTCTCTAGAAAACGGTAACAAGCGGTAGTAATACCAGAACTACAACCCTTTTGTATTTTATGAAGCTACTTATACTACCAGACAACACTTTTCTACGTCAAATCCACCCAATGCCGTCCACCAGGTTTATAAACCTGGTAACTGGAGATTACTTCCTAGCTCCTCCTTATATACTGTGCCAGATTTTTATGAATGAAATCTGTGCGCTAAGGCTGTACCATTTACTTGGAGGGGAGCGGGTTCAGTGATAAAACAAGCACCGTTTTATTTTCATTAGAACATTATAATTTAATTACAGTATAACTTCAGCTCCTAAAAACAGTATTTTCATTTATATTACAATGTAAATTATAAATATCAAAATGTAATTTACCACAGCAGGTAACCCCCATTACCCCTGAAAGGAATAGTGTTATCACGTCACGTGAATGTCAGTTTTGAAAGGTATACAGATGTTCCACCCACACACTGCACAAATAAAGGCATAAAATAATGATTTTAAAATGTCACGATCTAAATACATACAACAGTATGTATGCCTGGTTTAAGTAGGCTACGCTTTTCCTGATGAATGGTCATTCTGGGAATTAAGTATCCGTCCAGATGTGACATTGCAGTTCTGATCATGGTTTGACCACATCATATTTAAACCGCAATGTTAGCCTTTTATTTAGCATTTGTACGTCTTCCCAGCTTCGATACAGTGTTACAGCTCACTGTGATTTATTTAGTATTAGACCTCGGCGATGTGACAGCCCCGCTAAATTTATACATGTACAAAAAAAACATTTTCCATTATTCGTGATGAATATAGTAGGGTACTTTATACTATACAGACCCAAACATCATGTAATGAACAAATTAAAATGATCAAAACGTAGGCTATTATCGATCGTGAACATAGGATACAAAACAAAGGTAGGCTACTACACGGCTCTAAAAATAGCCTGTAGTGACAGCGAGTCACATTGTGAATTTGAGAGCATTAATGTGACCGTAATTTTCATTTTCGGAACAACTGTGTTACATTGTCCGCTTTATTATCTCATCTTGCGTGTGAGATAATCATCCTGAACAATTGGCTCTGGCAAACTGCAAAGAATAGAGCTACAGCAATTTACATACCACTGGTCAGCCAACCAATCAAATGCAACATTCAGCATACCATATATGCACATCCTGTTCACGTGATGTCAAGTTGCCGGGAATCGTCTGAACTAGTGGCCACTGGAACGCGTTTGATCCTTTGTACTGCAAAGAAATAGGCTATAAGCGCGACTTTGTTCAAATGTACATTAGAATTTTCTGCGGTCTACTGTCGCCATCACATTTTAAAATCATCATCGCGTGTTTATTTAATAGGCTAGTTAATGTGGTAACTTTATAAGTTCTTCACCCAGCCTACATGCCCATGGTTTTCTTGCCGCAAAATTAATATTTTGACCTGTGTGGACCTGTTTGAAGAGATTGCAAGAAGTGACTGAAACGTATCAGATGGATCAAGCAAAACAAAGAATATGACCACAGTTGTGATCTGGTAACATGTGAAAATAGGCTTCTAGGCCTTCTAGGGTAATATGTAGAAATATCATTACTAGCTAATTAATGTAATCGCTATTGTAATGTAATGGTGTGCACGTTTTATAATAATGTTAAACGACTGGGTGGGTTCATATAGCCTATAGTGTTTTGACAAATAACATAATGGCTGTCCGAATATTCTCACCAGTGTCTCAAGGCTATATGCCCTTTGACTGCCAAGAAATTGTGATATCACTTGTTTTTGAAAGCTTGCGGGTCGACATGTAAGCATGATGTCATGTGGTAGCCTACTTGTTGAAAATGGGCCGTCCCCTGAATTATATATTATTATGCATGAAGGAATGTTTCTCGGTAGTGACGCCCTCTAGATACTGGCATTCAAGTGGAAGCCTATAGTCCGTCAGGCATAATGCTCTCTTTGTTGAGGTGCCTTAGAGGCCTCTCGCGTGTTAACTAAACACCTCGAGAAATTAAAGCTCTAAAAAAACATTTTTGTTACATTTTTACTGATTTTATAATGAACTAAAAGTGGTACTTTATGAGAAGTGCATAGACCACCCATCGTGAAACGTGTTATAACAAACAACGTAATATATATTTAAAAATACAAAGTCCAAGATCCCAAGGTGTATTACGCTTCCTCATATAAGCTGTGCCTTGCAGATGTGGCTACCATTAGCGTATCAAGGTTCCACAGATACCGCTATTAATACACTTTTTCAGTGCATATGCTATAATGTAGACATCTCGCTTTATCTACATGCGCAATTTCAAATTTCCAAATATGTGCGTTGCAGTGAATTAGGCTATTCTAAAGTAGCAATTTCATATGATTTATGTTTCAGAGCGCACATATGCTTCATAATTGCCATAACATAATCTCATATTAAACAGTTTTAGTTACGGAAGAAGGTATCACAAGTTCAAACGACACAAAACAGCTGAAGCACACTAGCGTGGTTTTAACACAACAAACGAAAAGTAGCCTCGCCAGTTGCAGGTAGCATTTCAACCAATGTGTATCGATTGGTTTGCTTTATATTAAAGCAAACCTAAGAGTTAAATACAAGATGCATTGATTATTTTGTATCTTATAAACAAAGTAAAATAATGTTTTCGCAAAACGAAATCAACCACACTCCACCTCACTATACAGTGTAGTTCACAGGCTTTGCGTCGACGTCTGCATAATTACGCAACGTCACTTGCACGTAGGGACGGTACGTTACCATGGCGACAGCTGATGTTTATAATAAACACAAGTAAAGAAAAGAACATATTCAAATATAACCCTAGCCCGTGTCTCTTCAGAAAAGCTGATACGGCATAATTACTTAACAGTAAAACCATTAAATAAATAAACACTTAATAAATAACATTGTCGTGGGCCTACAATGGCCAGGGACTTGGCATACAACTCAGAGGTTGAATTGCATTAGTAAAAAATTCAGTTAGTATAGGGCCTAGGCTATAGCCTAGATGGATTGTGTGTAAAAATAATAATAATATGAACAATAATCTGCAAGCCACTCTGGATAAGACCATCTGCTAAATGCCAAAATGCAATGCAATGTAACTTTTGGTGCATAAACATGTATTAAAAAAACCACAATGGTCATGATTGCCAAATAATTTAGTACAGCCTAGCCTACCTTACATATAGGCCTACTCTGAATTCATATCTGGCTCTCAGAGGTTAAAATAAATAGCAGGCAGGAGAAATCCATTGACTTCCAAATATATGTTGTTATGTTATCTTGAATCAAGACATGTCATTTATATATTTTTTAAAGACTAAATGAATAAATAAACATTTATTTTTGTGGATTTCTTGAAGCTGACAAGCATGAAACATTCCTGGGAAACATTTGTTTAACAACAGAAGTAATGTGATGGAAAAATATAAGTAATGCAGCCATCTTGATCAAACCTGTTCTACCAGACACACCCACCTCAGGTACAAACATTACCCAAGGGTGAATTTATATGATGCATGAAACAGGACTGCCAAAGTATTACTGAAGTTGCCAAGATCATGGCCAAAATGGCTGAAAGGTGATCTATAATACTTAATACTTGGACATAATTAGGCTATCAAAATATAAATTAAATATTTGTCCATATAATATGTAGGCCTAGCCTATATGTGTTATGTTCATCAGACTTCTGTTATTACTTTCTGCACATTCAACAAAAGAAGCATATTTACTATTTTTCCTTGCGTGTAATTTTGGATTACAATTGCAGTTACATTTGATTTATATAAAATAAAACACATACTTAAATGCAAATGCGTTTTAAAAAAATGCAACATTTATTTAAGTGGCATATTACGAATATGTCTGTCTGCCTATTACCGAAGACCTATTCTGTTTCTGTGGCTCCGTACAATTCCGAGCAGTGACCCGCCCATTTCACAGGATGCATTCCATATAAGGATAATTACGTATGGGAATCCCTGCTCTAGAATGTACCATCTACCAGAGGATAGGGGGTACTTGTATAAAACTATTTTTTATTATCCACATTAAATGGTACAAAATTGTATATTAACACATATCTGAAGTAGGATTGTATTTATACTTTTTATAACTGTTTTTATAGTGTCTGTAATAGCTTCTGAAATAATTACATTAACTCAAGTTTAACCATTTTACAAGAGATGCCCCCCGCCCATTACTAGAGCGATGTGACTTTCGCTCGTAACTTTCTGTCGTCTGAGAAAAACTATAAAAGGCATGATCGTGAGAGCTGACAGTACCATTTCGAGCAACCGGATTTCAGAGTCAATTCAGAAAAAGACGACGGAAGAACAACTTTGAGAATTCCGAGTCAGCCAAAGGCAATCGTCATTTGAAACGATTTCTGTGCTGGTCAAGTTTACCGTAGGATTGCTACAGCGATGATGTATTCAGGCTTAGGCACGGAGTGTGACTCCTCTTCCCGCTGCAGCACCGCTTCCCCGGCCGGCGACAACCACTCTTACTACCCATCTCCAGCAGCCTCTTATTCCAGTGTGGGCTCGCCTGTCAGTCAGTCTATGGTAAGAGAAGATATTTTAACTTTTATATCGTTTATATTTTGTAGTATGGACATTGTTTTATGTAGTTTTACTTGGATTACTAAAACTAATTCAGCATTGTTTCATATTTTCATTGATTATGTCCACCCCAGTAGTTGCATGAAGTCATTTGAATATTTGCTTGCAAAGTGATCATTTTTATTATAGGCCTATTTCGTTTTGGAGAACTAAAATCTTGTCCATACAGTTGCTAAATAGATATTAATTAAATGTTAGAAATGTCATACAAATTCACTCATACTCTCCCCTTCTCCCTGCACAGGACTTCACTGATCTTTCCGTTGCAAGTGCCTCTTTTGTTCCAACTGTCACTGCCATCTCTACAACTCCAGACCTTCAGTGGATGGTCCAGCCGACGGTCTCCTCTGTAGCACCTTCTCAGAATCTAGTCCACCCATACAATGTTCAGCATACCAACTCTGACTATACCAGGTTGGGGATGATCAAGACTGCTGGAATCAAAAGACCCAATGGCAGGAGAGCCAAAATGGAACAGGTAATTTAAGATGCTCCTTCACACATCCCTACATGTATGTCCAGCCATTCCCTTTCCATGGAAGCAAAGAACAGGTTGCGATGGCATTCAATATACAGAATAACTGAGAGTTAGCAAAACATTTCCATAGGGCATGGCTTTCAATTTCCACGGAGGCTAAATGAACTGCATTGGAATAAATGTTTGATCAAAATGAATGGTTTCCTTTTTTGTACTTTAGTTGTCTCTTGAGGAGGAAGAGAAGAAAAAGATCCGCAGAGAAAGGAATAAGATGGCCGCTGCAAAATGCCGCAATCGAAGAAGAGAACTCACTGATACTCTACAAGCTGTAAGTATTTTTTAATTGTGGTAGTTGAGTATTAACTACAACAGTGTATGCATAATTACAGGAAGACTAAGTGCCATTTTCTCCTCCTTCCCTTTCACAGGAAACTGATATTTTAGAAGATGAGAAGTCTTCTCTGCAAAATGAGATTGCCAGTTTGATGAAAGAGAAGGAAAAGCTGGAATTCATCCTTGCAGCACACAAACCTGTGTGCAAGATTCCTGCAGATTTTGACACTGGCTTCCTCGAGGCCTCCATCTCCTCTGTGCACGGTCTAGCGGATGACCTGACCTCCCAGACCCGGAGTACAATCTCAGGGAACACCATCCGGAAGGGAACTGAGACCATCTCTCCTAAATCTTCCCTCTTCAGCTCCAGCTCTGCCACTGAGGCTAGTACATTGACGACTGGCATAACAGACCTAGAGCGTTCCTTGGAGGAGTCTCTGGACCTCTTGGAATCATTGCAGAAGTCATCATCAGATGCTGCCCAATCTGTTCCTGACACTGACCTGTCCAGCTCTTTCAATGCGCCAGACTGGGAAGCCCTTTGCATGCCGTCCATGACTGACATTGAGCCTCTGTGCACACCAGTGGTGACTTGCACCCCTTCTTATACATACACATCTTCATTTGTCTTTACTTACCCAGAGGACAATATGCTTGCCACTTGTGGAGTAGCCCACAGAAGAGGAAGTAACAGCAATGACCAGTCTTCAGACTCCCTCAGTTCTCCCACCCTGCTTGCCCTGTGAAGCTCAAATGAGCTTCCAGGTTCTTTAATTCAGTATATTTAAGGACATACAGATCACAGGGCTATGACATGGACTCATCGGGAGGATGTTTAAAAAAACAAAAAAAAACTTAAATATCAATTATACTTACTGCTTTCAAATATGTGACAAGAGCATGTATAAAATACCATCATGTATTCTGACTGCTGTTGTCTAAAGCATGTCGCATTATACCATGCTAAATCCATTTATTAGGTCTTCTACAAATTCTTTTTTCCATTATTGGTGCTAGGTTGTACAGTTATATTAGTTTGCTACAGTTTACGAAATGTGCTCAAAGCAATGGTGATGCATCAGGAAAGAAAGTTATTTTTGTAATTAAAGTCCTGAAGTTCCCTCTAGGAAAGATTTCTATACTATTTGAAAATTAAAATTGTAGTTTTCTGGTTAATTAAATTGTTTACTGTTTAATAATACGTGTTGCGCCTTACCATAGTCTGAGTGGTCTAAATACTTCTGAGAGTTTTCTGTGAAAACGCATGTATCATGTATGATTGTATGATGTATTTCAATTATAGGCTAATATTTTACGGAGTATAGGCTACGCCTAATTCTGATTGTTGTCACGAGCAAAATATTGTTTTGTCAGTAACCGACAATAAACATTTGAATGCACTTTTCTGTGGTTTATTGGTTCCGATACATTACAAGTTGTCAAACCAAACAAAACGTCATTCATTACAATGATTTTTGTTCCATTTAAAAGCGCTAAGGCCGTAGACAGAAACTAATAGTGCTGCTCACACATGTACAATTTAATAGTCGGATTACAAAAAAGTGTTTTTGTTTTTTTTGTTCCTGTTCATGCACGATCCTCAAACTCACTAAACTGGAATACATCGAAATGAATCCAATCCAACTAAACCGGAGGCTATCCCGCAGTACGAATCACAGACGTACGAGTACGCCATCTGCATTGAACACGTCAGAACGTTAGCGTCAAATACGTCGCGCATGATGTGTTTATATTTTCTGTAACCCAGCAACGTTTGCGTAATTACGTAACTTCCATGCCCATATATAGTGCCTTGCAGCAACCTAGTCTATGGTAGCAACATAGATATTTAGATAAATATTAAATAACTTCCACTTGTATACAAATGTTACCGTTTAACTTCAGCAGTATTGTAGAATCTCACGACCGAATGTTGGATTTCGGAGCATTCACAGCACTTAATTGTTTCTGTAAAAACATTATTTACACTGGCATGCGTATGCTGTTAGCGAAGTCTAGCAGCACTCGATACTCTAGTAGTTGCCCGCCAGGTTCGGGGCGGTGTTCTCTTTCAAGTCGTTTCAGATAAGAGCGTCTAGTAGACTAAAACTTAATTAAAATAACATTTTACTTTTAAAAAACAACAAACATATAATTGATACACTGAGGGGCAGTTTCGCAGATAGGCTTTCTCTAAATTCTAATTTTAATTGAGATTCTTCATACAAAACTAAATTTAGTCTTCGACCTTTGTGTATTTCTGGGTTGTTAGACCCAAACTATCTTTGACAATAGAATATTGCAATTCATGGAATCCCATATCTTTGTATGTTTCAGACAAAGCCTGCTGTTTTCTTTCCATTAACTATTGCCTAAATAAAAAATTATTGTAAATGAAAAGTATGTTCTACAATTTCCACAGTCATGATATAGGTCTAGTAAAGTTCATGTAAGGGTTCTGCAGGATCACATCAGTCTTTCAAACAGTAATTTTACGTTTTTCCTGTTTTTCTTGTAAAGTGTCTATATGGCACTCTCGTGTTTGAAAGGGTTAATGCTTTTTGCCCAGTGGGGGATGGGGGAAAGGCAAAAAAAATTTTTGGTACCTTCCTTTAACATCTCCAACTGTGGAAAAATTTGAACACTGTGACACAAAACTGGGTCTGGTCTCAGGCCCAGGGGACGAAGGTGGTACTGTTTGCCTGAGAGAAAGTGGGGAAAGAGGAGAAGTGAATCATATCAGGGTAGAATTGCTGGTGAAATACAGCTATTGCCTGGATAATATTTCTACTAAGATTCATGCCTACAGCCTTGGTCATATAGTGTGCTGCATAATGTTTTGGACAAAGTACTTTCTTGATTTGGCTATATACTCCACAATTTTAGATTTGTGATCAAACCATTCACATGGGGTTAAAGTGCAGATTCTCTGCTTATAATATACATTGGTTTCATCATGTATAAATGACTGATCTTTTTTATACATGGACATTCCTGCCATTCCTCGGGCATCAGAAAGACCTCCAAGAAAGACCTCATGAACAGAAATACAGAGGTTACATTGCAAGATGCAAACCACTGGTTAGCCACAGAAACAGGATGGCCAGGTTACAGTTGGCCAAGAAGTATTTAAAAGAGCAATCACAATTCTGGAAAAAGATCTGGACAGATAAGACAAAGATGAACTTATATCAGAGTGATGGCAAGAGCAAAGTATGGAGGAGAGAAACACTGTGATGGGTGTGCCGAAGGTAATGGCTCACTTATGTTCATTGATAACATAACTGACGATGGTAGTAGAAAAATGAATTCTGAAGTATATTGACATCTTATCTGCTCAATTTCAAGCAAATGTCTCAAATCTTATCAGCCAGTGGTTCATTCTACAGCAAGAACATAATGCCAAACATACTGCTAAAGCAACAAATACGTTTTTCAAAGCTAAAAAATGGTCAATTCTTGAGTGGCCAAGTCAATCATCTGACCGGAACTCAATTGAGGATTTCTTTCATATGCTGAAGAGAACTTAAGGGGAAACAAGCATGAGCTAAAGATGGCTCAGCATCACCAGAGAAAACTCCCAGCAACTGGTGATGTCCATGAATCGCAGACTTCAAGAGTGATTGCATCCAAGAAATTTGCACAAAATACTAAACATGACAACTTTCATTTACATAACATTGCATAGTCCCAAACATTATGGTGTATAAATATATGTTGGAAACCAACATGTATAAAAAAATACCCTTTATTAAATCCATAGAGCCTGTACAGAGCCGAATAAAAAGTATGTCTTTGGCCCAAACATTATGAAGCTCGCTGTAGTATGTAACGTTTAAAATGATGCATTTCACCTCCCTGTCAGAGAAAGCGCTCTTATTTTACTGCGTTACTCTCTCAGCATTATTTACCGTGCTAATCTTGTATTACGCGGCACTAACTGTGCAGCAGTAGTTCTGTGGTGTGGTGTTCATGGAAGTGGCCGGTTTTCCGTAGCCATGTTTCGATTTTGTTTCTTAGTGCTTTTCCCTTTGCTTTTTGAATCGGTGTTTCCAATTTCTTTCTTCTTACCCGTAAATTTTCGGAAATGTTTGCGGGAAGAGATCCATAAAGACGTGCTGGTCACTGGTGAATACGAAGTTTCTGAGCAACCTAACACCAAAACCAATCTTAAGGTGAGCGCGAGAGAGAATTGCACAGTTAGCTAGCTGGCTAACAGTTTGTAACGGTGTTCCATGTAGCAACACTATGGTTGTAGTTATCTAGCTAGCTAACTAACAAGCTACGGGAAGGCCTCTGGTAGTCTAATGGTATTGTTTGGTGACACAGACATTTGGTAAGTTAGAACAATAAACTATGACTGTGCTGCACCCTTGAAAGAAAGTGAAACATTTGATCACGGAAATGTATTTTTCACTTAGGCTAGCTAGCTAGGATTGCTAACTTAAGTTACCATATGAGCTTTCTTTAGTGACAGCTTCCTCTTAACTGTCAGTTTGCTTGTGAAATCAAGCCAGATAAGTGCATAACGTTAGTGTGTATTAAGTGTATTAAGTTCATTGTTTTTGTCAGACAATGCGGGCGTTTTATGGTTTGTTATCTTAAACTGATATGCTGCCCATCAGCTGAAAGTTACACGTCACTTTAACGCCAACAGCCACAAGCGAACATGTTCTCACAAGCTAACGTAATGGAACTGTTCGAAATATCGAAATATTCTGTAACGTAACTTACATATTCCAAGTGAATCATTTTAGTTTACGGCACTGGTATGGTAATATCCAAATTAATGCAATGCGGGTTATTTTAAATAAATGTTGTTTTCAACTATCGACAATTGACAATATACATTAATGTTGAAACCGGTCCAGAAAGTGTAGCTTAACAGGCTATTGCTACCATGACGACAGGCAGGTAGAAATGGATTGAAATTAATGGATTTGGATCATTTCAACTGTTTACTGTTTTTTTTTTTTTTTTTCTAGAGTGGTAACAAAAACAATTGTATGGGCCAAGCAGAAAGAAGGAGGAATGAAAATGGCCACTTTTAGTAACTTGACCAAACCAAACCATGTCTACTTTTTAGTACAAACGCACATCACAGTTTTGTTCTCTGTTCTCTGTATGGATGCAGGATAGGATATTTATTGAGCAACTGTAAATTGCCTTTAGCCTAAGCGAGGGACATGTCCTTGCCTTCACTTATGTATTTAATAAAAAAAATTTCTTTAGATTACAGATTCCTCTGGGCACATTCTATATTCAAAAGAAGATGCTTCAAAAGGAAAGTTTGCCTTCACAACTGAGGATTATGATATGTTTGAAGTTTGCTTTGAAAGCAAATTCCCTATGGGTGAGTACATGGCCAATTTAATGCACTAAATTGTTATAGAAATTGTTTGAATAATATGTCCGAAAATGTACATCACACCGTGTGTGGTCCGATAATTAAAATAAGAAATTCTATAAAGAATTTGCATGTTTGAGGAATGTGTTTGTAAGAGAATGTAATGTGTATGTTGTCACTTAGTAGTCAGCATATCTTTATGAGGAACATCATGTGTGGTGCACATAATCTGCCTGTGCTTAGTTGAGAGATGCCTGTCTTCATGATTACAAGTGTAGTCGGTGAAGGTAAAGACAGCAGGTCTAGAGTGTGTATGTGTATGTGTATGTGTATGTGTATGTGTATGTGCACGTGCACGTGCACACAGGTTTGTGTTCCTCTCTTTGCCTGTCTGTCTTGTCTGTCTGTCTCTGTATGTGTGTGTGCTTTTTGTGTGTGTGTGTGTGTGTGTGTGTGTTATTGTGCCTACTTCACAATAAGTCTTTTCATTCTGGTTTCCAGGAACTGGGCGAGTCCCTGACCAGCTGGTTAATTTGGACATGAAGCATGGGGTGGAGGCAAAGAATTATGAAGAGGTAAGTGATTGGTGGAGAAAATGAGCCAGGACATACCAGAACCAATACAGCCCACTGCCAGCCCAGTGCATTCTGGTCATCCAGCTTTTTGATCTCTCCAATGCTTAGGTCTGGATTGAATTTACGCTGGGCAAATTGTCTGCAATGCTGAAGTTTTCATATCAAAAAGACTTTCACAGACTTGCTTGTGAATGTATGGTACCTTCTCGAGGTTTCCACCTGCTCCTCAGTTGTATGTTTGTTCTGAGTATTCCTGAAAGACAGGACATGAGCCCCAATTTGTTTAAATCAGTACTGGAAGGGAACCAGACTGCCAGCTATTGGCAGGACATTTATTTAAAGAAGCCAATTTAATTGGGAGAAGAGTTTTGAAAAGGTTTATTATTGAGTTGAAGTAGGCATTGAAATAATGTTCGGATGTGAATGAAATAAAAACGGAAAGAGGCTATTAAAATCAATACATTTTATTTACTGTATGTTGTGAAAGCAGGAGATTGTAGTCTGGCTTGAGAGTGTAACTGGCTGAAACTATACACATTTTAATACAATGTTTTTTAAATGTTTTTGTTTTGATTAACCTGGTTTTAGGTAAAATATTGAACTTAGGCTAGAATTTTCAATTTACTAAGTTTTGTTTCAGTTGGCAAAAGGAAAATATGAATATGAAATATGAATATGTTTCAGGGAGAGTTGCCTGAAGCATGGATAGTGCATGACTTGATTGCAGACAGGTGGTCCTGTGAGAATACAGTTATGTCTTTCACCAGCAAGTCCCAGTTTCTGAGTTGGCCTGGACTCTGTCTGTCTGTCTGTCTGTCTGTCTGTCTGTCTGTCTGTCTGCAGTTAGTGCACAATTCAGCTGAAAGGCAATGCAGACTCGGGCATGCAGACTCTGGCATCCAGTTAGCATACATTCGGGTACTTTTCAAGAATTAAAAAGCACATGTTTCTAAGCACAGCTTCTTAGCACACCGCAGATCACAAGTTTACTCAGACTGAAGAAGTTGTGTGTGATTGATTGGCATGTTCCCAATGAGGCACTGATATGGCCAACTGAAGCCCTGGGACTAAATGTATAAATCGTCTTGGAATTAGTCCTAAAAGTGAGCATGTGATCATTTCCTAAAATGCTACTACAAACCATTTATTAAATGCCCATATGGACAAATAAACATTCCTACACACAAACTATTTCTTCCGCCAGTCTGAATGCCTCCTGCATTTGGAATACTCTGGTCCCATTGTAGCCTTTACTGCCATGGTTATGCTTGGCAGTGGAGTAGGGGCAGGCCAAAGGAACCTTCCCAACTGCCTGTTCTGTGTGAGGGATGGGGGTGGTGCCGTCTGCATACCAGACAAATTGTGTTAAGTGTGTCAGCTTGCAGCTGCAACGTGTCCAGCTACCAAATCTTTCCATGACCAACACTGACATCTGCTGGGCAAGAGGATCATGCTGACAGACTTGGCCCTTGGGCCTTGAGTGGAAGGGGTATTTCAAATGGCTTAAATTAATGCCTTTCATTCACCCACACACATACTCACGCACGCAGCAACAGCGGTGGAAATGATTTCTGGTTGTAGGATATTTAATTCTGAACTGTATCGTCTGTCTTTCAGTGCACTTATCCCTAGTTATGCACTTTGTTGTACATTGCTCTGGATAAGTGCGTCTGCCAAATGCCTATAATGTAATGTAATTTATTTTCCCCACGCAGATCGCCAAGGTGGAGAAGCTAAAGCCTCTGGAGGTGGAGCTGCGGCGGCTGGAGGACCTCTCAGAGTCCATTGTGAATGATTTTGCCTACATGAAGAAGCGTGAGGAAGAGATGAGGGACACGAATGGTAAGAGCTGTGCAAGAATGATTGCAGGCCAGTGTGAGGGGAGACTGTTGCCCTTATTTTTCCGAATGCAACAATTATTGTACATCAGGTTATACTCAAGTGAACCTCAAGCTTTATAAGTGAGGTTCAAGGCTATGGATTGGATGAAACCACATGTGGTGAAAATAATATGTCAGAAAGCAACAGCTGGAAATTATATTTTTCTGTTGGATTCTTTGGTACGCTTGGCATTGCTGCCATTAAACAGGTGCGGAAACCACCTTGCATTGTTTTGCTCATGATGTGACTCTCTCCCCACAGAATCGACAAATGCACGAGTCTTGTACTTCAGCATCTTTTCCATGTGCTGCTTGATTGGCCTGGCCACCTGGCAGGTGTTTTACCTGCGTCGCTTCTTCAAGGCAAAGAAGCTCATCGAGTGAAGCTGTGTGCCAGCTGCAGAACAGTCCACTTAGTGGCCTCATCCAGCCACCATCCAGAGGAGAAGCGGGGAATACTTGTTGCGGAATAAATTGAATGGATTGATGAAGAACACGTGTGATATGGCCACTTTCATGAGGACTCAAATTTACCACTGAAATGCTACCAATTTATTGCACTGTTTTGCTCATTTCTAAGTATTTTCTAGTATTCCCAACACTTTATTATTTTATAAATGCCATTTCAGAGGATTTTAGCCTTTTTCAAATGTTGGCAAAGGAAGTGCCCTTTTGTGGCATTCTATGTGCACAGATTGTTTTAGAGCCCGACTACATTTCTTAACGTCTTCTGTGTTTTATTCACAAACATGAAAAGATGTCCAGAATCTACCTATGAATAAATACACTGTTAGCCAATACCCCCAAATCTGTACTTCAACTGAAGACTTGTGATAGCATGTCAATACCATGTCTTTTGTTTTGTTGGGCATATGTAACACAGTGGTTTGAAAATGTGTACCATGCCATAAGCTATTTTAACTTATTGAGATCCAAAGCTAAAGGAAATAAAGCACTACAGTTTTAGATGTCAACTTTAAAAAGTGGGAATGGTAAACAATAAACTTTAAATCAGCTCTCTCACACTCTTAGGAAATGATTTGCCTTTTCCCCCTAATAACTACAAGGTTTGCTATTCGTGGATGTAAATTAAAACCATGCTGAAATTAAACACTGCAGAACAAATTGCCAATTAAAATGACGGTATTAACCATCACTGACATGATTTTTTATTCAGCTCTCTGTCGATTGTTTTCATCTTCCACTTCGCAATTTCAGGACGTTGTCTCCAGCACAGTTTTACAAAATAATGACGTGGCCCATTACCCGGAAGTCTTCTCGCCTTCAGCGGCAGTGCGACATGGTAATTCCGGGTTGTCTCCCGTCGAAATTGGCAAAGCAGGATAGGGAGTTATGTGAAAAGGGGTGCTTCATTAACAAGGCAGAATATCGAGAATATGCCAGGCGCAGATAGAGAAACCGATTTGTCGGAGCGAACGGAAGCCTTCATAGCGGAGCTGAAACGGGGCGGCAGTGGGACTGGACCTCTCCGTGGATCAGGAGAAACTGCGAGAAAAACAGCAGCCTTGCTGCGAAGAATAACAGCACAGGCACGATGGACCAGTGCAGGTCAGAACCACGGAGAATTCCCTGCTAGCGTTAGTTAGGTTCTTGGAAGATACGGTAGCTAGTTTTTTTTTTATTGTTGTTAATTTAGCTAACGTTAGCTATGCAAGTATGCAGTTAGCTTGATGATATGTAAGTCGCCTCGCATAAGGTCAGTGTTGTGACGGAATTCTTGAAAATGACAGCGCTCTATCATGTGCGTCATGTCATGACGATAGCATATGTGGGCTTAGCCATGGTCATAGTACGACATCTAACGTTAGTTACACCTACATGTTATAGCTTGTAGGCCTAAGTAATGTTGGTAATTGTGATGTAGGCGATCTCATGGATATTATACGCAAGGAGGGGAGAAGAATGACCGCAGCCCAGCCATCAGAAACCACTGTCGGGAACATGGTGCGTAGGGTGTTGAAAATCATCAGAGAGGAGTATGCCAGGTGAGTGGGCGCCTCTTGTCGTGTAATAGCGTGGACGTGTGGGCATGCTAGTTTCCCACTGTCGAGGCTATGATCGCTTTTTTCGTAAGATACATCTGATGCTACATTCATGCGTCACGTATCATCGTCGCCTGTGTGCAGCCTTCCAGGCTCACCTGACTGCGTCAAAGGTTTTAAGATTCTATGACGAAGTTTGAATACTGTGAATTCCCACGATACTCCTTCATTTTGGGCTCAGGTCGGGGGGAAGCAGCGAGGAGACCGATCAGCAGGAATCGCTGCACAAACTCTTGACATCTGGTGGGCTGAATGAAGAGAATTTCAGGCAGCATTTCCCACCTCTTAAATCCAATGTGATTGAGGCCATAAATGAGCTGCTCACAGAGCTTGGTATGTTAACCCATCGACACTATACACAGTGTACCAATGACTTTGTTAATTCAGTCCGGAAGCATTTAGACAGTGGCTCAATTCTTTTTTTTGCTCGATAGCAAACGTTGGACTTGAAACCAAACGACGACTATGATGTTATGGTAATGGTATTTGCATCCATATCCAATGATCCATGTAGGAATTAATCCCATTTTAGCTAGCCCAAACTTTATGTTTAAGAGGCTACCCCGTGTCTAGTGATGTGCCTGGGTTGCAGACTTAAGGCATCCATCGAATGCAAGGACTTGTAACCAAGTACTAACTAATGCACGCCTTTAGTCTGCAGCCTGTAGACATCTCCAAACTCTGGGTAGCCTCTTCCCTGCTGATGTTCTGCCAGGCTTCAGTTGAAGGCAAAAACTGTCCTCACCAAGTGAAACCATGTTCATTTGGATTCAGGTCACGTGACTGACTTGGCCAGTTATGGTAAGAACATTCCACTTTTTGACCCTTAAAAGCTCCTTTGTTTTAGCAGTGTTTATGGGGTCATTGTCCTGCTGCAAGGTAAAGTGCCTTCCAATGAAGGCATTTTGGGTCTGAGCAGAGGTTTCTGTATCCTGTCAGCAGTCACATCAATAAAGACAAGGGATCCCATTTCAGCTCCTTTGTCCATTGCTCATTTTGATCGAATGATGCAAAACACACAGCTGGCCAGGAAATAGCTGAGCAGCCAGTGGTCAAATTACTTTTGGTCTCAACATGGGCATCAGTTTCTACATTGGCTGCCATTCCTGCATGGTTCACACAATAAGGATGTTAAAACCCACAAATTAAAGGCAGCAGTCTGTACTTTAACTTCATATTCATTGGTTCATTTCAAATCCAATGTGCTGGAGTACAGGGCAAATAGGCACACGTATTTGTGTCGCTGTCCAAATAATTAGACTGTATTGTGTAATCCAACTGTTTAATTAACTGAAAACACACCACTCTAAAATGTCTTTTTGTCACCTAGAGGGAACCACAGACAACATCGCCATGCAGGCTCTGGAACACATTCATTCCAACGAGGTCATCATGACCATAGGGCGCTCACGCACTGTGGAAGCCTTCCTCAAAGATGCAGCGCGCAAACGCAAATTTCATGTCATCGTCGCCGAATGTGCGCCCTTCTGCCAGGTACCTGAGATGGACTCACAGAATTCCTCTTTGATAAGTTTTTGTGAACATCTATCCTAGTAGTTGTTATTATCATTATTATGAATGGCAAAAAAATAATTTATAATCACCTTTCATGGTGATTTCACCTCAAGGTGCTTCACTTGCCTTCACAAAAAAGGGAATCTGAGCAGTATCACATAAGAATGCATTAGTAGCTCCTTTGTAGTGATAAAAAAAATTAGAAATATATTTTTAAAAAGGTTAAGAATGATCTGTAAGCTTCTCTTTGCCCTCCCTTCAGGGCCATGAAATGGCTACCAGCCTTTCCACTGCTGGCATTGAAACGACAGTCATCACTGATGCTGCAATATTCGCTGTGATGTCTCGGGTCAACAAGGTATGAAGACACACGTCAACAAGCATGCTAAAAGCAAGACCTTACTTGCAAAGACGTAAATAAATAATGCCATTTAACGATGAAGAGGTGTAAGGCATATCATTGTCTGTCCAGGTCATTATTGGCACACAGACGGTACTGGCTAATGGCGGACTCCGTGCAGTCATCGGGACTCACACCCTGGCACTGGCAGCGAAGCATCACTCTACTCCGCTCATCGTCTGTGCACCAATGTTCAAACTCTCACCACAGGTGAGGGCATAGCAACCTACACATGCGCTCTCAATACCCTCCAGATGAGCATGTACTGTGCAGATGAACTCATCACATAATGTTAGCTTCAGAGGATTATACAGAGCTATGACGCATTGGAAATTATCGAAAATTGTGAAGGAGTCAAGGAGTAACTGGAATTTTTGTTTTCCTATTTGTGCCACTAGTTTCCAAATGAAGAAGACACTTTCCACAAATTTGTATCGCCACAGGAAGTGCTTCCATTTACAGAAGGTATGTTCTCTGTAGATCAAGTCATAAAAACCTATACTGGCAATTAAAGTACAAAATATGCTGACTAAAGTAAAAGTTCATTTGAGGATTTGTCATGAATTTGTTCGCAATTGTTTGTGTTTGTTTTACAGGTGAAATTCTGTCCAAGGTGAATGTGCACTGCCCTGTGTTTGACTACGTGCCTCCCGAACTCATCACACTGTTCATCTCAAACATCGGAGGGAACGCCCCATCTTACATCTATCGTCTAATGAGTGAACTCTACCACCCAGAAGATCATGAACTGTAAATAAATCATGATCATAACCAAGTAAATAAAACTCAGCATTTAATCCAACCCTCTGTGTCAATTTTCAATGCTACAGACATTTAGAGTATTTCATTCATCAAAGGGTCTTTTGAGTTAAAACCTAAACCCAGAAAACCGATTTACTGGCACCAAGAATTTAGGATTAGTCTTTTGAAAATGGCAAGCTCCTTATACACACAGATGTACACACATACACGTGAGAAACACATGAAATTACATGAAGGTGAATCTGCAATATTTAGGTAAAATTCTCTAGGTCCATATTGTTAAAGGGTGATGAAAGGGTAAATTAATAAATTAAATAATTTGAATTGAAATAGCAGAAATAAATACATGAGGAAACTCCACAAGATGTTTGTGGAATGCATCTTCAACAGTAAAAAAAAAAACAAAAAACAAAACTATTTCTGTCCACATAGTTCCCAGGCTCGATACATCTGTCTGAGTTTTCGGAGGTTTGGTTTAGAAGATTCCTATGGAGAAAAAAAAGAAAAAAAAAGGAAGATGTATGAATGGACCACATTAAATAAACTTTATATCTTTCTCCACTTTCAGTGGAATACTTTTATATGAAAGGCATTTGCAAGCAATCATTTAAACTACAGCATAACATTGGTTGCAACTGTAATGAAATGTAAATAGTCTGAATGCCTGTAAGGTATCTGCCAGAGCAGACGAATAAGCTGAATAGATATTACATGTTAACACACCACAAGAAGTTAACACAATTATCCAGTGGCCCACCGAGTGTTAGAGTTCAGGGGAACCTGAGAGTACCTGCTGATGGTTATCCAAATGGAGCAGGTCAGCCAGTGGGACCATGGAGGGCCTGCCGTGGGCACACTGGAACGGGAGCTGGCAGGTCGAGAGGGAGCCCACCAGGCTGCAACACTCCTCCACACTCAGACTGTGATTGAACTTGATTGCTCCTGTAATTGGCACACCCGAGAACATTAGAGCAACACAAAATGATTCTGTTTGATTCAGTGGTAGAGTAGCTAAAGATGGTAAATCATGGTTCTTGGTTTATCCTGCTAGAACAAAAACATTGAATGGAAGGAGGGGGTACGAATGATCTGAATGGACAGATGCGATAGATAGCCGTTATTCAGCGACAGGTACCCTAGGCCGCAACGACTACAGGTATTGCCCGACACCACCTGAATTCACTAATTATTTTACCTCCTTGGTCCAACGGGTGGTGTAGTGCGTGGTTGGAGCAAATGCCAGCAGGCGCTGTGGCCTGCCGGACCTGCAGTCGAGTAGCCCTGTGATTGATGTACAATAACAGTACACCCTGCAGCCTAATGGGATGTTGTGTGAGTAGATGTGGCTGTGGACTGTGATCTCACCGTGACAGGCCTGAGAAGCCAGGACCTTCAGGACAGTTAGAGGCAGTGTCCCTCTCACTCGGCCTGCGGACCGCAATAACTGCAAACGTGAGACGGGGAGTCAAAAGACCTTCTGCGTAATGGCGAAATTGAAAAAGCACCCATTGCCCTTCCAATCATTAGTACAACACACCTAGGCTTTAAAGGAGGGGTTCATCACAGCTACCAAATAAAAATGTATTTCAGTAAGTAAACTCAAAACGATTTTACATAACATTTAACCAAAGAAAGTCACCACTTTCAAGAAACACTATTCATTGACTGGCTTTCACACTGACTGAAATGCAACTCACCTCAATCTGTTCTCGAATGTATTCCTAGATGAGAACAATACACAAGGCAAGAATCAAAATGATGCTTCATGCGATCTGTGCATAAGTATATGAACCATTCAACAAATAAAACTTTTTATCTAGGTCAAAGGAAAGATAATAAAGATTGTTTTGTCCAAATGAGAGGTCACCTCCACAATAGCCTTGGTAGCAGTATGCCTCCCTCGGCGAAGCTCACTGGCCTCTCTCTCCACGAAACACATTGGCACCTTCCCCACAAGCAAGTGGGGATCCCCCGTCTCTGCAAACCTTATCTCCAGTCCTAGGCCCCTGAGGAAGGGCTGACAGGACCTGTAAAGCCAACCATATTAATCACTGCACATAATCTAAAACCCTGACCAACCTAAAGGTTGTGTCAGTTTATCCAACTGGTAGTGTGGGAAAATCTTTATTGGTTCACGAAATATAGCTCATATGGCATTAGCTGTGTAATTTGTGCAAAGCATTAATATGTGCCCACTTCTACTAATGTGCAGAGAGAAGCTGTCTACCAGTGGAAATTTCCACTGAACTGTAGCAACAAAGAGCAAATATGTGTCATAGGGCATGAATACCAGTAAGATAAGAGAATCAGAAACATTTGTTTCAAATATCATCAGAGCTTGCAGAAAAACAGGAGCCCACCTAACCACAAAGGAGGGGGCCACACTGGATTGACTCCAGAGCTTAGAATTGTTTCTCTTGGTGCATGTGCTGGCTGCTGACTGGAGGGAGATAGGGACTGCCCCACTCTCCCCAGCAACAGAATGTGCATATAAGCTATAACAAAGTATAAGGCATTATTCTCCGCTTTGGAAGCGCTGGACCCGACATGCATATTGTATAAAGCTGTTGAAACTCTCACTTGTGCAGAGCTGTTATTGTGTTGCAGATTTGTATCCAACAGTAGCCAGTGCAGGCTGTACTGACCTCAGTAGCCTAAGCTCCTCCTCTGTGACCACGATCTCCAGGGGAGGAGTGACACTGGAGGAACACAAACGCTTCTGCCCAGGTGCCTCAGGGTCTTCCTCATAGGATTCTACATGGAGACAGAAAATCTTTCTTACAAATCAATGAACTCACAAAAACATATTGCTATTCATTCATTTAAATGTTTGTACAACATTTTCTAGAAGCCAACTGTGGCTGATTGTGCCAAAGCAACCCTGCATGCAAGGAGCACTGCACCTGAAGCATCTGCAGTCCTTTAAGCAGTGATACTTAAACCCTCTCTACTCTTATATTAGTGCAATGAGACCAGTTGTGTTTCCCAGCTGCATGCACCTACCCATAGTCTGTTACCCATCCTGAACATGTGGTCAGCTCCTGAACACTAAGTCACTATATTGGACCATCGACTTAGTAACTTTATGTTTGGAACCAATTCCCCAATTCTAACCCCATTTCTGTATTCTCGCAAATTGAAATGTTCAGTTGTAATAGTATGTTCTTTACATTGCAGCAACTTCCTTCATAAATGTAGGAGAGAGTAAACTAGCTTGTGATTTCCAAAGCTATGTGCTGCCACCTGCTGCATCTTTTGACTGAGTAGTCGACAAGCTGAGCTGTGAAGAGGATAGCTTGAGCTTAGCTGTGCAGTTATCACACCAGAGGAGAATGTGCTGGGTCTTAATGTGCTGGGTCTGATCAACCACAGTTGCCGTACCATATTGAGGGCACCATACAAAATTATATTTTATAAATACCTGTATATTGATTAATAAGTCATACCCTTAAAACTTTTGTATGGCTCACTATGTTTTATACACCGTTCTAACACTGAACCATTTCTCTAGCTGCTCTTTGTAGACGAAAATGATCTGAAAGTGTTTTTAAAAAGACTTTAATAGCATGCAATATTTGAAGCAGCTGTACTTAAGGTGGGCCGGACTGTAAAAGCCATGTGCATGTAGGTGTGACATACGGTATATTTCCTGAAAAAAGCAGATCTCACCTGTGATAAGGTTCTCCAGCCGGACCCGCTCATGAGCAGCGTGCTGATCCACCAACACCAGTAGGTTTCCTGAAGTTCCAAAGGACACACACGATTACCTCAAAGACAACGGAATACTTAACTGCAATAACTGCGTATAATCACATTACTTTCCTTCAGTATCACCACTCTCTGCATCCGTGTCTGTTGTGTTAATAAGACATGCAAGAAACTTCTTATCCACCTGATGGACCACCTAAAAAGGACAGAATGCAAGAACTCACTTTAGAATTAAAACAAGGGAATTCAGATGAAGAAACAAAATCACACAGCACATGCTGGCTTGTAATCTCTGCTTGCCTTCATGGAGTGGATCATGTCTTTGGTGAATCGGTATGGATAGAGAATGTTGTGGATCTTCACCGCCAGGCCTTCTGCCTGTCCACAGGTCACATCAACAGCCACCTGCCCCAAACAAAGCAAACAACAATATTAAAGAAGAATCAGTCTCTAATGGCACAGTGATCAAATATGAAATTATATAGAGCAGAATTTCAGCAATTATTCATCATTTTTGATGTACTTCATCTAATACGAGTGAAAGCATTGTAATATACATACTTTTTAGATCACATCCATGTAGTCTAAAATATTCCAACTTCCATTAGTTTTTGACAGATTATATACAGAAGCTTTTATTTTTTCTGGATTATACCATTACATGAATGTACAGGTGTGTCCTTGTGTCTACCTCTGGAGGTCGAGCAAACACTGGGTTGGACCACTCAGAGAACAAGGAGGTGAGTGAGTTGGCAGCCTCTGAACCATCTGAATGAAAAAAACACAGGGGGTAATGGCAAATGTGTTCTAGAAACATACAACTGCTCAAAAAGGAACACACTGCAAGAGAGCTGACTTTCTAAGGTGTACTGCTAAAATATGAATATCAAGAATCTTACCTGCATGGTCCAGCCCTGAACTAAGTACTCTCTCTGCTCTTGACCTAGGTAGGAATGGCAACACTAGCTCTGACTGAAATGGGTAGCATGTGTACTCAAATCCTACAGGGGGAGACAAGCAGTTTTTACTTTAAAAAAAGACTAGTGTTACATATATACACTCACATTTGTTAGACAATAGGTTTCAGAATAGTTTTCCTTTACACCGGCTGTAAAGGAATCCAAACAGATATGGTTTACTGTGAGGAGCAGATATACAGTACAGCTTACCTTTCCTAGAGATGACACTAATTGACATGGTGGTGACATCTGTGGTACATGGAACATGGGTCTCTTCTGCTGCAGGAGCTTCAAATTTACTGAGTCCTGTCACTTTGTTAATGTAGACCACTTTCCCAATGGAATCATCAAAGTGTTCCAACCAATCATTGGACCCTACTGCTACACTTTCACTCTGCTTGTTTTCTCCCTGAGTAGTATCAATGCACGGAGGTTCGTCATTATCAATGGGGTTTACCACCTCATCTGAACAGACATCTGGATTATGGGTGGAGAATATTAGCACTGAGTCAGCACTAGAATCTCCAACAGAGATTATTGGAGTGGGTATGGTTTGGGCTGTGGTGAAGGCATTTTTGCAGGCATCTGCACACTTTGTGCAGTCACATGTATAAGAGTGCACATCCATTTGAGAATGATGATGGTTAGCGTTCAGGTCTGGGGCGACATCATCAGATGGAATATAAGTCCGTTCTTCCGTATTGCAACTATCTTGCATGAGCTTGTCTGTCAATGTACAATTGAGTGAGCCGGAAAAAAATGAAGCTTCCTCCAGAGGCTTTTCCAGTTCACTGCTCTTATCTTTTACCTGATTCTGTTTCAAACGTGAGAGCTTGGCTGCAAGAGACCCTTTGCTGCCCCTGGTCTGAACTGTAAAAGGCTTAAGTCTGGTGTACTCTGAGAGAGTTACACAACAATCACTGAGCTGTGAAGAATACTTTTTCAAAGTCTCACTTGTTTCACTTTCCTCTGACTGACAGAGTGAAAGCTTCTCTGTGTTAACAGATGTACATTCTGTCTGGGACATTCTGGCATCAAATGCTGTTTCGAGAGGCCAACATTGTGCTCCTGTCAGCTTTCCATACATTCTCCTGAATCTGTCAAGAGATCCAGTCTGCACTGACAAAGCCAGTTTTGGACATGGCTTGATCCTGGAGGCCTTTGATGTGATGACAGAGGGCTCACCTGACAATGAAAGCTTTCTCTTTGGAGTGCAAAGATGATTTTCCTGAGCTTCAAAAGCTGAACTTTCACTCTTTTTGTAAATGTCACTTTTATGAGATGACAGAGTGGAGTGACTTGAAGGTACCATTGCTGAACTCCCATAACCCCTGGAATGGCACTCCTTGAGTGGCAGCAGATCCTGAGCTGAAACCGGGCCTAGGGAACACGCCCTACTTAGTCCCCCTGGTACGTCGGTTTTTGGTACGTCTGCATTTTGCAGCTGAGGTACCAAGTGTTTAATGAATCCTACTGAACCAAGCTGCAGAGCTGCCCTTCCTAACTCACTTGCCTCACCCGTCTGCTTTTCCAAACTGGTGTGATGCAGCAGCCCCTCATTGCACCATTCATAAATTTTTCGGTCAAGGGTTATGTCATCTATTTTTTCTATACACTCTTTTTGGCTTATACTCTGCTGTTCACCCATTATCAAGGTTTTTGTATTGACACTGCATTGTAGTTCACTACATCCAAAATCACTAGTACCGACAACAGTTTCTAGTTGTATATTCTGATGGCTCACCACACCTTCAATAATGCATTTCAGGGGCTCAGATTTCTGCGTACTAGTCCATGCAACTGAATCACATTTAATTGCCCTTTCATCACCCCCTGAATCGAATGAATGGGATAGGCATGCTACTTTCAAGGGGGCAAGTTCCATTGTTTGCTCTTGGTCTCTTGGAATCTCAGTTATTCTCAGCTTCTTTCGCTCTTCACCCAGCGTATCATCTTCCATGTCATCCTGTGCATGCATCCAGTGAACAGGCTCTTCGCCCACTGTATTACCTTCATCTACGTGGACACTTTTTGTCCTGACTAAATCCTGTTCAAACATCCTGCGAACAGATTTAGACATCAGCTTGTTCCCATTGTATAATTCTTCAGTCATACTGAGCGTGGGTGGAAGAGCATGCACTGCTGCGTCGTCTTTCACACTCGTAGTGCCGCCCACTGTTTCAATACAATAATTCCCATGGACATAACTGCAGACATCCTCAGGAGAAATCTCAGCCACTAAATTCTCTCTGGTGAGAAACTCTTTCACCCCCTCCTCCACACACGACAGCACACCATCCCAGTCTTTAAACTCAATGAGGGTCTTAGCTGGCTCCAGGCATATGTCATACTCAGAGTAATGACACTTAATATTGATAATGTACACCCCATGCGCCTCAGTCCGTTGCTTTGGGCTTCCCATAGCAGGGGACCCACCCTGATTTCCATTCTGCCTGCCCGAAGCATTTGTTTTCTTCAAAAGAAAGTTCAGCAGTTTGTGGATGCGGGTTTTCAGGACAAGCCTACTGTTCACAAACAGGAACTGAAGGCTGTTATTGTAGTGTCCCTCACACCCAATGTAGCCACTCATTTCAAACTGGCTGTGTGAGAGGCTAATTTCTGCCAGCTTCTGGGCCCTTGCCATACCATGGATCTGGACAAACCTGTAGTAGGTGCTCTTCACCTTGGGAAGCTGCACCACCATGGCTGCAGTAGAGTCATTCTTCAGGGTGAAGGAGATGGAAGGGTGCATAAGTGAAATGGCCTCCACCCTCTGCCTGATGCGTTCACATTCCAGCACAGCATCCACCCTCTTCCTTCTCACTGGCATGTTGTGAAAAAAGTTGCATATCACCACAGTCGTCCCGGTTGATGGGCGACAGCTCTCAGACTCAAACACATCCATGCCCTTCCCATCTTTGAAGATTTTCACAAATGTTTTTCCTGACAGCCTGGACCTGGAGGAAATTTCCACCAGGGTAGCAAGAGAAGCTATGCTTGCAACAGCTTCGCCCCTGAATCCATAAAACCGAAGACTCTCCAGGTCTTCTAAGGAACTGCATTTACTTGTGAAGTACCTCTTTCCGACCCGCTCCATGTCTTCCCTGCCCATCCCGGAGCCATTGTCTATAACCTGCACTTTGAACGCTTCTATATCCAACCTCACAGCAATGCAGGTCGCCCCAGCATCTATGCCATTCAAGACGAGTTCTTCAACACACTGTTGTAATGAAAATATTGCTATTCCAGACCGAAGCTTGGCTTGGACTTCGTTTGATAAGCATTTTATCATCGTGTGGCAAGATAGCAAGCACATTTATTGCAACTTTACATTACATGGCTAAACGCTAGGTAACGCAGATCATAATGTAATTAGCTAGCCAGCTAACGTTTAGCTAGCTAGTTCACTTGCAATTATCTGAGGTTAGTATGTTGGCTAACACCGGCTAGCTACCGGTTTTAAACCTGATGCGTAGCTAAAACCACAATGACGTGCAACTAGGCTAATCCCAACTAGTTCGTTAATTTTACGAGTTACATTAACGGTTCATGGCCTCACGTGCAAGCCAGCAAACCGTATTTAAGCAGACATGAGCTGGCGTTACCCAACATCAGATTAAAATACATCCTAAAATCTCTTATAAACACATTTTTAAATGATCGAACAACACTGCAAAAAGAGTGCATTGCCTTGAAGCTATGGATTAAAATGTTATTCCCCATGTAGCTAAATTATCTAAGTAACGTTAACTTTCTTAATCACTCGCTAAGGTGAGCTAGCCTAGCTAACTTTGCTAAAATCAAGACATTTTGCCGAGTTCTATTTACAGTCGTCTTCTTTTCATATCCGGGATTATTACAACATTGCAATGGTATATACTGCCATCTGCCGGATGAGCAAGAGAAAGAACAAAAATTGATACGAACCTCTGCAAACTGAATATTATATAATCAAGTTAAGATTATTTGTATTTGAAACAAAATATAAACACAACAAAACCAATGGTCACCATTTTATTTAATTCTGTAGGTCTCTTAAACATCTGTGGTGTTACCGGTCAAATATGACTCGGCGTAAAATATTGGCTGTTGATAGTATGGCATGCAGGATTCCTGGGTAATTCTGTGACTCAAACTAGATTCATCTTTGGGTCTAGACACCCCATCCTCACCCCAGGCACTAAGAGCAGTCGTCTGGCACTCGGAGGGTTGCCGGTTCGATCTCCTGTGTCGAAGTGTCCCTGAGCAAGACACCTAACCCCCAAATGCTCCTGACGAGCTGGTCGGTGCCTTGCATGGCAGCCAATCGCCGTTGGTGTGTGAGTATGTGTGTGAATGGGTGAATGAGAAGCATCAATTGTACAGCGCTTTGGATAAAGGTGCTATATAAATTCCAACCATTTACCTTCCTCCCCAGGAAGAATTATTTTCTTGCAGTATGTACTTGTACTCCCAACCAGGAACTACATTTTTTAGCAGAATATGGATACTGAAACACACACAAAATGAACTTGAATGTGAACACACACACACACACACTGAAAACGAAGTTGAACAGACACACTCTCTTTCTTTCTCTCTTTATCTATCCATTTATCTATATACAGGTTTCAATCTCTCCCACACACTCAAAAATCCCCTTGCTGTCATCACAACTGCTCCCCATATCATGCCCACATACAGCACCACAGGAACACTTTTTTTTTTCTTGTAGACAATTATTTAGCTTTTTATCCAAAGCGACTTACAGTTCATTAGATTCAGCAGGAACCCCGGAACTCCCCTCTGGAGCAATGTGGGGGGATTAGGGGCCCAGCAGCTGCACTGATGTTATTGTGGCAAAACTTGGGCTTGACCCATCAACCCTCCAGGTCACCTTAGCCACCAGGCTAGAGCACAGTATCATCTTGTGGGGGCATGCCATGAATGGTAAATGGTAAATGGTTGGCATTTATATAGCGCCTTTATCCAAAGCGCTGTACAATTGATGCTTCTCATTCACCCATTCATACACACACTCACACACTCACACACCAACGGCCATGCAAAGCGCCGATCAGCTCGTCAGGAGCATTTGGGGGTTAGGTGTCTTGCTCAGGGACACTTCAACACAGGCGGGGGATCGGACCAGCAACCCTCCGACTGCCAGGCGACTGCTCTTACTGCCCGAGCCATGTCGCCCATGAATATCATTACACAGATTTCTAACATTGGGATCTTTCAATAAGGCTTGTTTGAGATCTTGTCAATTTCATTCTGCAGCAGCATGTCTATTCCAACATGTACAACAGATTCACTGTCTATGAGGTTATTGATCATATCTTCAATCATGACAATATGGAGATGAGAGAGCACACACACACACACACAAATAGAAATAGACACATCCTCTTCAATGGCACAGATTCTTAAAATATAATCCTGTATCTGGTATTATCTGGTTAGAAATATAATTGTTCAGGTTCTCACAGACCTCTTCCTATCTTAATAAATCCACAAGCAATTTATTCAAGGAAAAGGTGCTCTAATATTAGTCCTTAATAGTAAGCCAACATAATTGCCCCTTGTCTTCACTATAGGAAATATCAGTGATTTTTTTGTAAGGTAAAATGGCTTGAGTTTTGAGAGTTAAAACATGGGTCTAATTTGACCCGCCAATACAAAAGTTGGAAGCAAATTTCTAACACATTAGGAGGATTAATAAAAGTACTCACTACCAAACAGATTCCAATATGGGATATTTCATTTTTTATTTGCCAGAATCTATTAACATAAAATAAAAAATAAAAAATATGATAATAAATAAAGAAAATGTACTACAGTTCATTACAACTATAATATAGAGAGCTATAAATAACTATATTGGCCACTGACCACATATGACCTGCTTTCACCGGCATGTACTGTAATAGTTACACAGCAAAACATTCAAACAAGGACAATGAAAGCTTATATCATGTTGAATTCAAGGGCGAATAACTTTAAAGTTTTTATGATCCAAGCCCTCGATTTTCCTCTCATTTTTGAACTCTGCTTTGATGATTTGTGACTGTGGACTGCCCGTAGTTTTGAGCCACTCCTGCATCCATTTGACCTTGGAGCTTGGACCTTGGACTTGCCCCTGCACCGTCCCAGTCTTAGTGTTCTGCACCCAGCCAACCAACCCTAATTTCTTCCCCTCTGCCTGGAAAACATTAGCACACACATGTATTGTATGCTCATACAATTGCATGAATGTGTATGAAGAAAGAATGTAAAAGAAAGCTCCATCCTAAAAATCAATAGTTTGAGAAAATCCCATGTTATTCTGCACTTCTTTCAAACTTTCTCAAGACTATTGGTTCTCAGATTGTACCGAGTGATTATGTATTTCATTACATTACGTATGCCAGGCATTCATTAATTAATTTGGGTTTTTAAAACAACTTTATTATACATAATGTCATAGTACACAAATAAAGAGACAAATTACATGACATATCCCTCTACACAAACACAACCTTATCATTATATATCTATTTCCCTCCATTTTAATTAACTGTGATCAAAGTTCTCTTCCTTCTTAAAAGACATTACAGTTTCTTTAAAAACAATATCACTCTTTATAAAAATATTACCAGTTGTTATTTTACATCAAGTACAGTGGTACAAGTACAAAAGTAGTTTATTGTTTTTTGTCAGTAACATTCATTATAGAATAATTATTGTGATTTCCACATCATGTAGAATACATTTTTCCGACCACATGTGAAGTGAAGCCCAATTCTTTTTAATTTAGCCCCTACTAACTTGCTATCCTTTGAGCGATTGCAATCAACTAATAGATATCCAATTGTTTATTTTTCCAAACACTCTGGCTGGCACTGAAATACCACATGAAATGCCACAGCTAATAGGCTATACTTTATTATAATGTAATCAAAAGATTCCACTGTTGAATGACATTACCTGAGTGTATTTTCGAAAAAAGACACCCTGCACTCTCCCAAATATTTCATAATCCACTGAAATTATATCTTCTTTATCAGACATCGCTGAGGTCTGAACAGAGCAAAGTCAAAACATAGAATTAGTAACAGGACTCTGAAACAAACCAGCCAAAGACTGTTATAGCTATATTATTTATTTATTTCATGTTTATTTGAATAGGGACAATGCATAGCAGAGCAACATTACTACTGCCAGTTTACACCAGGTTCCTGTAGCTAATGTTCTGCACCCTGCTGAAATAAAACAGCTCAAGCTAGGTTTTGAAACATCTGGTAGCTGGTATTTCAACGGTGGTTTTACACCATGGCATACAGATATTATATCTATTGCTAGTTTCAGAATCCTATCCCTAGCTATGGGAAAAGGAAATCAAGTGATAAAAGAATAATGCACAAAACCTAACTACACATTCCAAAATGTTAGGACACACTACCCTTTATATAATATAAATCAAAACATTCAATACATGTTCGGTAGATACATATATCACCTCATTACAGAAAATAAAAGAATACGTAAGTATTATATACAAGACGGCAATGCTTAAAAATGGCATTCTAAACATACTTATCCATGCAATAAGAAGAACATTGAGTAACTAGCAAACCAACTACATCGGACGTTCAGATGGTGGAAATACAGGCGTAAGCCGGTCAGCTAAATTACGTTAGCTACTGTCCTACTACTAGCTTCACATAAACGTCGACTACACAAGCTTGCATGCCAGCCGCATCGTGGTAGGCTTCCTAGCGTTTCAACGTTATTGGGAATAATAGCGAAAAATAAATATCACCTACTTGATGAAATATTCGCTGTTGAACACCCCTTTCAACTCGAACTGTTTCACATCCGGGGTTCTAGCTACCTGGGCGTTTCTTAAATTACTGAAACAAACCAATGACAATGTTTGATAATGTGTTCATGGCCCTGTCATTGGTTAGATCCCACAGAAACTGCAGGTTGTTATTGGATATGTCCAATACCAGTGTGGTGCATCGTGTGCTGGTAGGCCAATAGGGGTTTTATTTTTGAAGTGAGGACACGCATACAAAAAGCCCAGGGGTTTCTTGGTTACTAGGCAACGCTTACCAACAAAACAGTTGCTGAATTACACTATTATAGTTGTTTAATACCACCGGAAGGTCAGCTAGGTTTCTACTAAACTGAGAATTTTCAAGTAGTTATCAGGTAAAACTAGGTAAAAACGTTACAGATAAGACGGTACATTTTCATTTAACGACGCAACAATCCAGTTAGCCACTAGGTAGTCCAATTAATGTTTCAAATGCTGCTATTCCTGATGGCAATGCAACTTTAAAAGGGTTTAGACCAAGCAAAGCAAGTGTTTTAATTTTGCTCTGCAAGTCAATAGGGACGGCCTAACAGCTGTTCCGGAAATCAGACGAGCCCAAAGAAATGCTGAAAGAAAAATATACAGAAGAGGAATTTAGGAAGAAACCGGGCAGGATTGCGGGTGAGTTACACGATTTCTGATGTGTTGCCTAATGTAACGTTAAATCTACGTTAGCCTATTGTACTTTATATTTATATATTTAAATGCAATTTATAACCGTCAGTTATAAAAAGTAAGTTACATATACCAATAAGCACTTCAGCCAGGAGGTATAACTAATTCAGCTGGCTGAGCTCCTGGGTGGAAGAAACACATGGCAGGACTTTCCGACCTCTGGACCTCACACCTCTGTTCTTGGCTAATTAAAGTCTGAAGTGCTCTGACTCATTACTTAAATATAATGTGGTAGCAGCTTATTTCAGTGTCAGCCTGTGTTTATATCTCATGAACTCTGACTACGTTAGTGGTACGTTAATTGTGAGTGTTCACTCTTAATTTGAGTAACCTATCAAAGTATCTAGCTGCGTGTTAGCTCAGTAAGATTTGTCAAAAAAGCCGTGTTTGCAGTAGGTAGCTTAATTTGCAAATGATGCGTCCTCACCCTGCATATCTGATTTATTCGGAGAAAGATGCAACGTTGGGGAAACTTCCACCCTTGTGGGGAGATGGCAGAAATACATCCCAGCGCTCTTTCAGACTGCAGCTTGTGAAGCCTGACTTCCAGCAAGAATACATGGAAGAAAGGGAGAGGAAAATTATGACTATATATGAACAGCAGCAGCAGAATGCTCTGGAAAAAGTGCGGAAGATGTCTCAACACAAAAATCCTTCGCAAAGACAGTACCATTCTGCAAGGGACAGATATGACCGTGTCCACCATGATGAGCAGGACTATAACGCTACTGAGAGGAAGACCTCTGGGACAGATAAGCCATTTGCTATTAAGTCAGTTAACCATAAGAGGGCGTACAGCCTGAGTAACATCTACAGGCCAAATATTGAGCATATAGAACCTTTGGAGGCAGAGAGACTTCCCCACAATTTACCTGTCCAATCTCGAGACTACCCAGACAGGTATGGTGGGAGATCAGACAGGAGGGGGTCAGAAAGGCAGCTGCCAGAGAATCAGGTCCCTGTCATACCTATGCCCAGCTCCTTTGGTGAGGTCTCAACCAGGTATAGGGGCAGGGTCAGGGGGTCCCAGTGGCAGGAGGGACGGTTAGAGGAGGACCGAATGAGGCTGGAAGAACAGATTCGCAGGAAAGAGATTGTGCTACAGGAGAAGCTGCGGAGGGTTGTGGAGGAGCTGGGGAAGGTCCGGCGGGAGAAATGCACTTCTGCCGGGATATTGGAGAGGAGAGAGAGGATTGAGATAGGGAGTGAGAGAGGAAAGTGGGAGAATGAAAAGGAGAGGAGGGAGAGTGAGAAGACTGCCTATGTTGAGCAGGAGAGGGCCAAGGAGAGAAAGGAGAGGGAGAAGGACAAACAGAGGGAGAGACAGACACGAGAGCATGACAGAGAGAGTGAGAGGCGGGAGAGAGAACGAGAGAGAGAGAGGATAAAGGAAGAAGAATGGGAGAGGGAGAAGTGGGGTAGAGAGAAGGCAAAGGCAAGTGAGCTGGAGAGGGGGAGGAGAGAGTGGGAGCAAGAGAGGAGGGAGAGGGTATTGGACAGGACACAAAGGAGGTGGACCCAGGAGAAGCATTGTAAAGTCCTCCAAAGGGACTCTGAAAGAAATAGTTGCATCAGCAACAGAAGCATACCTCCGGAGGTCTCTCAGAGACGTCCCACGCATGTCACTGATGAGACCCCTGGACAACTGGAAGTGGAACGGATCTCAGACCGAAGATCTGAGGCAGTCTTACAGCGGTTACCCTGCAGCCTGTGCCACAGGAACTTTGCTGCTGATCGACTGGAGAAGCACCTCAAGGTGTGTGAAAAGGCTCAGCATTCCACACGGAAGGTCTTCGACTCTTCCAAGTACCGAGCCAAAGGAACGGACCTGGAGGAGTACATGAAGACGAATACAAGAACGAAGACTCCTGAGGTAGGAGCACATTTTTGCATGCTTGTGTATTCAGGAGTTTAAGATTAAAGAATTAAAATCGGAAAACACAGCACACTGAAGAGGCATCATTTTCTTGCTTTCGTGATGGAATAAAGCAAATCAATAATTATGAGGTTTTTTTTTTGTGTGTATGCAAGAGCATGTTTTATCCATCCTGCAAATTATTTCCTTTTTGGTTTTGTTCCCAGCTGAAAAAGAGCAATTGGCGGCAGAAGCACAAGGCTTTTATTCATAACCTTCAGCAGGCTCGAATGCCAACAAAGGGGGGCCCCCAGCTACACATGGAAGACTATCAGACCTGCCCTCACTGTGCACGGCGATTTGCCCCAGGACCCGCAGAGAGACACGTCCCCTTGTGCCAGAATATAAGGAGTCGCCCCCCACCACCTCGACGACACTTGAAGTGAAGAGAATTAAGTTTCTGCTGACGAAAAGAAACAAACTGCCTAGATTGTTGTGATTTATTATCAGTATTTCCATGTGAGCTTCAGGGCTTGTGAAATTGGTTCACGAGATAGATACTGCTGTCAGTGTTGTAACAAATATATGGTCATAACATATCAACGGAGATGTACGAAATAAAATTTGATTAAATGATGAGGTCATAATTGGGTTCAGTATACTTTGTTCACTGTAATTCTATTTAAATGACTGCAATGACACTGAAAATGTGAAATTTGATGAACAGGAGATAATGGCCATGTTGTGCCACTACATTCTACACCTGATATCCTTCAGTCAAAATAAAAGGCAAACAGAAAAATGAATTATTTATTGCGTTATTCGAACAGCGCCCCCCCAACCCCGACAATGGGGAGGAAGTGGACCCTATCTGAGGACGTTCAGAGTGCTTGTCACTTCAGGGACGTGGTTGGCCAAGTCCCAAAAGCTCCTCAATGGCACAAGGCAACATCAATGCAGAAGAGAAGGCTTGTGGAGAAGACAGAGCAACACGCCAAGGCCATCTCAATGGTCAAGCAGGGCCAATGGATTAACTGGGAAAGCCTAGAAAAGAGGAAACTCAGCTGGCGTGACATGTGGGAAATGGAGGGATCTCAGCTAAGTTTTGTCATGAGAGCCACTGATGACCTCTTGCCCACACCCCAGAACCTGAAGCAGTGGTGGGGAGAAGACTTCACTTGCTCCCTGCATCTCTAAGGCACATTTTTACAGGATGCACTACGAGCCTCACCCAAGGGCGTTACACTAGGAGGCGTAACCAAGTATTCAGACAGCTGGCATCTATCTTGGAACAGAGGCGATCCACCACAAATGCACTCCCAAATGTCCATTTCACAACATTTGTACCTGCAGGCCAACCTCCAGAGCACCATATAGCATCAAAGGATGCAAGCATTCTGCAGGCTGCTCGGGATTGGAAAGTAGCTTGTGTGTCCCCCAGACATTGTGGCCATCCCACTCCAGCCCACAACAGCCAAGCTGGCATACATTGTGGATTTGATGGTACCATGGGAAGATGATGTTGAAGAAGCTTATGAGAGGAAAAAACCAAGTACTCTGAACCGGCAACGGAAGCTGCCCAGAATGAACTGAAAGACCAACATTTTCCCTGTAGAAGTGGGATTTATTTATTTAATAACCTTTATTTATACAGGGTAAGTTGACTGAGCACACATGCTCTTTTGCAGCAAAGCCCTGTTATGCCCTCCCAAGTAGCCTAATGTGCTTGTCTTTGTATGGATGCAGGGGATTCGTTACTATATTTACCACAGTCTATTGAAGAAAATGGGGGTGAGGGGGTCGCTCCCCTCAGCAAGCAATTAAGTCCTTATCAAATGCAAAGGAAAAAAACAGCAATTGGCTTTGGATTAAAAGGAAAGACAAGTGGGTATGGAACCAAGGGGGGTATTCCTAGGAAGCCAGGTATCACCGTTGAGCCCACTGGAGATGAAACGCCTGATGACCCCGATGATGTACCTACCCTCCCTTTCACTACTCCAATCCCACTGCCAATATCAAGAGTTACCAACAGGCATCAAGTCCCATTAGCTCAAATAAAGCATAACCCAGCAAAAATTATGTCTGCACAGTTCAAATAAAGGTATAATATTGGACCAGTCTACCAAAGTGTAACACAACATCTAAATAAAAGTACATAACTTTTGTAGTTGCATTCTGACAGCCAAAGCAATTGCATCCAAAATAAATACATATGAACCAAGGCATAGACACATTTTCTTTAAATAACCATTATAAAAAGTAGGTTATGTATTACCAAGGCAAAAATAATTTTGTTTGCACATCATTCAGATTCTATATCTTTGGTACAAAATAAATAAAAATGTGCAAAGGCACTTGAGTATGGGCACTTTAGCCGTTCACTCTTGCTTTCATGCAATATAACAAATTCTTTGGGTTTTAAAGGTCATATGAAACCAAAACAAAAAAGCAACAGCATACAGTACATCTAGATGTTGTTGTTGCCACATTCTTGCCATTGTGACCATCATAGCTTTCAGCAACATTAACATATAAAATTTGAAAGGAATAAAATGTCAGTATACTGGTTAGCCATGATGAAACATGATAGGATTATACATTTAAATCTACACAGCAGTAATATTTTGGGAAAAGTAGATTGTGAACAAATATATTAAACGAAGAAATATAACAAAAAAATCTAACAAATACCAAAGGCAATGTATAAAACTGAAAATCATGAAGGCTGACAGTATTTTGATTAAAACATACTTTGATTTACATACCTAAATGCAAGTATATATGCGTTTGTGGACATATTGGTAAAGTATGTCTGAGCTTATGAATACACTATTTTTAAATGATACCTCACTAGATACCTGCATATGCATAAATTGACAATTCCAATCGGTCATCTCTTTGCCAGCCCATTAAACTCAACCTTCAATAGGCAAGGACGGACTTTAAAAAACAAATGTATTAATCAGTAGTTTGACTGATTGTCTGTCTCCTTGCACACACTGTAAAGTACATGAGCCAGAAGTCACACATACTTTCATATACCTCATGGTACAAATGCTAATTGCTTCAACATAGTTTAGTGTTATTTTATAAGAAAATATATATCGTAAGATGAAGGCCACAAATGTTTCATATATTTAGAAACTATATTGTTCAATCAGCATCCTCGCATACACTTGAGGATAATCCTGCATTTGACTTATATAAAAGCAAATATGTATATTATGTATAATAGTGTGTAGATCCAATACATTGGAGGCTCATTGCCATAGACTTAGAAGCCATTTTCAAGACAACACATTGTGTGCGTAACAAAATTGGAGATTACCGTTTATGGTACTATGACAGCAAAATAAGTCATGCTGCCTCATTAACCTAGTCGTAATTGGGAGGGTTTATGTCAATGTTTTAATTAAATAAGGTTGTGAAGGCAATGACCTGTATCTATGCCATACAATTTCTCAGGATCTTACAGTAGTTATGTAGACAACTACGGTGAATGCAAATAAATCCTGTAATTCAAGACTGCAAAGTACCAAATTGGCAGTTGCAAAGGTCATGTGTCAGATATATGATCAATACTGAAATACTGATTAACCACGAGTCCCCTGCCTAAATGAAGGATGAGTTCCTTATGTAACAGGAGTTGCCAAGAACCATCATTTTGTCAACACTAAAGGCCTTTGTGGACAGGTTTTTTCATGTTTAGTTTTTTCCAGAAGCAGATGGGTCAATGTAGACCCATTTCTACATTTCTTCTTAAATCACTCTCAAACAGATACTATTAATAAAGTTGTGTTCATCTTGAGGCTTGAAAGGTTATAAACTCCAATGTATGAAGAAAGTTTTCATACTTGTACAACTACCACAGAGTACTAAATAATACTGTACTCATACAGACAACACTCAAGGAATGAAACCGGCTTGCTGCTTGATGAGATGACCAACCTGACAATGCATTTCTGCCAAAATTTCTGTGATTATCAGTGAGTAGAAATGTCCAGTGTTAAAAATGTCTTTAGACAAAGCACCTCTGCTCAGAAATTCTCACCACTTCCAACCTCCTGGCATGTACTAGCCAAGTGTACCAGCGAGGTCCAAAAGTCCCTCATGACTGGCCGGTCTCTACCAATCATGCCCAAGCCACCCTCTGTCTGTAGTGGGAACCCATGCTGGGAAACCAGACCTTTGCATGTGATACCATATGGACAGGACCAGCATAACTTTATGTGCTCCAGGTGCAGGTCACTGACTAGTTCCTGCGTTGTCCTCATCACGGCGGGTAGCCCCTCCCTCCTTTGGTGTGCTGCTGTTTGTCTGAGTTCCTTTTCCATGCAATGTCAGTCCCTCAATTGCCCTCCAGAGCTTCTCATTCTCTTTCTGCTGATCACTGACCTGCATCAAAGAGTCAAGAGTTTGTCAATGCATCATCCTAAGGTGATCGGTGCATCTTGAAGCCAGGATTTCAGCGTACCTGTTTCTGCAACACCCAAATCATCTGTTCCTGGCGGCTCACCGTCTCTCTGAGCTGCAACAGAAGGGAACAAAATCAGTGGAAGGAACAAAAACGAGGACAGCAGAAGTTGCCAAAGTTACCAAGAAATTGACTTTTAAAAAGAGAGATTGTCCGGAACACACTAGCTACAGTGTAAAAAGCTGTGATGTGGTTTGGTTCACCTGGCTCAGTTCACTACTTGTTGCCCAGTTGCTTGTGTGAACCGGCTGAGCCACCTGCGGCCCACCGCTCTTCTTACAGGCTGCTGCTGCCTCCACTCCATTCACCCTGTCAGGGCCTACATCTGCCGTCTTTATGGACATAGCACACTACATTCAGACATTACGCATTTTTACCAAGGAGATTACGCTGCAAAACAGGAGCCCATTACATTACTGCATGAAGCATACTACATTTTGAAGAGGTTTGCCACACATTACACTGCATTCCAAAAAAAGCAGGTTACTATGGAGCGCATTAGTTGAAATATTATTTGCATGTGTTTCGCGCATCATAAATGTATTTCCTTTATAGCAAAAAAAACATGTGACGTGTTTTACACATTGCAAATCCCATTTTACAGATCTCAAAATATGAATTATTTTCATTTTAAATGGTGCATACAGTATGTTTTTTGCCTACTGTACACAGAAAAAAGTGCCAAAATTATTTGTCTGTTGAGTCTTGTATTTCTTGTGTTTTGTGATGTGTAAAGCACGCACTGTATTTTGTAAATCACATAATATGCTTACAATTTGCAAAGCTTTGGATTGGCTTTGACAATTCACAAAATATGTTTACGATGAAAATAATATTGACACTAAATTCACTCCATATATTACATTACCGAGAGACCCTTTATTGTAACAGCAGCTGCAGCCTTCAGCTCCTTTAGCTCATCGTAGGGCAGCGTGGCACTTTCTGAGAAGGTGGAAGCAAGCGGTCCAGACATGGTGTCCAGGGAGCTGTCTGGCATCGGGATGAACTCTGCATCCTGCTGTCAGGGAAATGAGAATCTGAACAAACACCCTCAAACCACAAACACCCTCCCACAGTCTATGAATATAACGCATGATATAAAGCATTATTACAGTTCAGTGTTCTCATGCACTGTTTCATCTTCCTCATCCGTCTCTCCCCGCATTTTATAAAACTGACTAAACAAAAAATAAATAAATCAGAAGTATTAGGCTATTACCTCTAAGCTAGTAGCTGGCTGAACTTTCCTACGGTGGGGTTGTTGAAGTGAATGCACGCGCCAGACTGAAAGCCCGTGCAGCAGTTGCTAGGTGATTAGGTAAACTTTCGTATTTCTGCTACCAATGAAAAAGAAATATAGGCATATGGCCAATCGTCGCTGTGTTTTACTCATTTTTACCCCTTTACAGACACGGGATTGGATGTATTAACGTAAAGAGGAAAAAACTATAGCAGTAGAAGAATCCGGTTTCATTTGGAACTGCGACATTTCAAAAACCGTGACAATTCATTTTCCGCGAGGCCTTTAATTACCTGAAAACATTTCAGTTCAGTCATATAAAATTAACTAAATGTAGTGCAACTGCCAATTTATACACTTATAAATAAAAATATAGTGTACTTCATGGAAATTCCATTTTGTTCCAGATGTCCTTTTAGCAAAATACACAATGTAGTATGAATACATTTTTGTCACCCAGAATTTTATTTATTTGACACCAATGTTTATCTTCTAAAGAAAGGCAAAAACCAGTGCAGAGATAAGCCTCATTAGAGATTGCGTCTGACAGAACGATACCTAAAGCCATCAAACTTCTTAACCAATCGTCTGATCCCTTGAAAGAAAGCATAGTAGAAACAGTCCAGGGGCCTCATTTATAAAACTGTGCGTAGGATTCACGTCAAAAGGTTGCGTACGCATGAAACCCAGGACGTGCGTACGCACAAAAATATTCTGATTTATAAAACAGTGCACACGCATGCATGTCCCATGCCAGTTTTCCTTTATAAATCACAATCAACTCTAAATAAGGCGCACCTTTGCCAGCTTCATGTCCCGCCCACAGTTGCCTATAAATAGGCAGTGAAACACCCCTAATGAATATGCATTTCACGAAGACGACAATGGCAAACGCTGAACAGAAGGCCAAGAAAAGGGATTTCTATGGAGGACGCTTTGTGACATATTAATAAATAAATCCTTCATTAAATCCATTTTATTTATTTATTTATTTATTTATAAATATTATTTTATTATTTTAATTTATTATTATTTATCATGCTCCAACATGCAAATAAGGGGGTGGGTTTCAGTTGGGCTAGCTGTTCTGATTGGACTGCAGTGGCCTATGCTGGGATTGGATTGTCTACAAGTTCTTTACAAGTGTGACTATACTACCGGTTAGCTAGGTACCAAAATGGAGTTTTTATCGGAGCTAAGAAATGAAATGTTAAGACTGGCAGATACCATTGATAGTGGTAATGTACCACTCAATAATATTATAGAAACAGTGGAAGACTTTGTAGACAGCGTTGTAGAAATTGCAGCACTGACTGATTCTGATGTGGACGAGGTTGTGTGGAGCAACCTGCAGACGATTCTGCATCGTGCTGCATTAGAAAATCAACAAGGGAGAAGTGTAGGACGACCCTCTTATGAGATTCCTCTTGAGGTGTTGGAAACGTACATCCTGAGTGGCATTAAACCAGCAGATGTTGCTTGCCTCTTTGGTGTGTATACACGAGCTCGATTTTAGGATTAATGTAGCTAGCTACATTAGCCTACTAACCGTCTCCTGTTTGCCGTTCAATTCGATCTGCTGCTTCACGCAGCAGGTCCGCGATACTCCCTTCCGCCATCTTTTTCTGACATCATAGAGACAGAGCGCATTTAAGGAGCAGTGACTGACGGCCTGTGCAGTCCAATCAGAACAGCTCTTATTTGCATGTTGGAGCATGAAATCCTTAAATAAATAAATCCATAAATATATCGTTAAATAAAAGTGTCAATAAATAAATAAATAAATAAATAAATAAATAAAATGGTGAATAAATAAAATGGATGTAATGAAGGATTTATTTATTAATATGTCACAAAGCGTCCTCCATAGATTTCAGCCATTTGATTGCCTCTGAAAAGCTACAGGCGTGGGAATTATCCTGATTGATTGTAAATGACGAACAGTTCTGCACAACGAATGTGATGATGACGATGATAATAATAATAACAATAATAATAATAATAATAATAATACACGTTATTTGTCTAGCACCATTGAAAACACAGTTACAAAATTAAGAGATAAAACGAACAAAAATCCATAACAATAAACACATTATAAAACATAATATATGAATATGATAACAATATATGCACTCGTATCTGCCCGACTGACGCATTGCAAACGGCATCAGTGCAGCGTAATTTCTCCGACTGTTTACCATATTATTTATGAGAATACATTTAATAACATGAAGTATTGTTTAACAATTTGTCTACATATTTGAGGGATTATTTTACAACAACATCTCCGTTTATAATTATCATCCTAAATCATATTTTTTGGGCACTCCAGGGAGCATCAATCAAACAGCTGTTTGTTTATTTGTTGTAAGAGAGGCTTTTATCCGCTTTTGCAAATTAACTCTTCATGTATGATACGTGAGAGGTAATATTTCGAATTATTTTACACAGTGGTATCAATTTCACACCATTTCTCGCATTTCATCCCATTGCCATCGGAGTCGCAGTTTCTCATTTCTCCAGTTAATGTGCGTACGCGAGTTTCCATGGAGGACCGCACATTTTCCCGTCAAGTTCGTTTTTTATAAATGCCAAAGGTTGCTTAGAAAGTGGCATATGCATTCTTTTGTGCATACGCAACGTTTATAAATGAGGCCCCAGGTCTCTAAAGATATGCAGCATTACAGCAGCACATTACATGACTGAATGAAGCATATGACATTACTGAGAGAAGTCCAACACATTACACTCTGTTACCACGAAAAGCAGATTACATTACCGAGAGACCCTTCATTGTAACAGCAGCTGCTGCCTTCAGCTCCTTTAGCTCATCGTAGGGCAGCGTGGCGCTTTCTGAGAAGGTGGAAGCAATCGGTCCAGACATGGAGTCCAGGGAGCTGTCTGGCATCGGGATGAACTCTGCATCTTGTAGCTCCTGGACGGTGAGGAGAAGGACAATCGATTGTACTAATTTAACTAATTATAGAGGAACTGGTGATCCTAATGACTAATGCAAGTTCAGCTGGATGAGGACGTAAGACTTCTCCTTGGTGTGACTGCGACACTGACCTGGCGCAGCCAGAAGGGGCAGGAGCTGGCATCGGTGTTGCTCTGCACTGATGTCATGGGTGTCTCTATCCCACGCTCCTCTGTGTCAGCCTCCACAGTGCCACCTGATCCCCCGTACTGCAAGCCCACCTCCGAGTCCTGATCCAGCTCCAGGTCCACTGTGGAGGTGGAGGCCTGGCCCAGCCCTAAAGATGAGCACAGAAGAGGCAATCAATATGGTATATTCTATAAACTGCATGAAAGCAAACACACAGGTACAAAGCAGGGGGAAAAAATCAGATGCATTAATTCAATGGGAAGTCTTATACCTAACCTCACAGATACATTATACATCAGGTAAGGCTGTCAGCATTCTGGCACAAAATTTGAAAAAGTCAGTGGGAACTCTGAGATGCTTGTAACATGAGGGCTAACTAACCAAGGCAGCCCCATCGATTCCAACTGTCCATCTGAGTCCTGGCCACAGGTATGATTAGCTCCCCAAGCACAAAAGCTCTGGGAAAGTGTAATCTATTAGACGAGAGGCAGCCGATTGGGGTAGTCCCACAACAGCAAACATCCCACACTCCTAAATTCTGCTGAGCACTGTGGCTCATTACGAAATAAAGTGGGAATGGAAAAGGCCCAGAAATCCAATGCTACCATTGCATTCACTTACCACTGCCAATCGACAAGCCACTGCTATTGGAACGGATGGTTTTGGAGTTGAGAACCTTTTCTGTAAAGCAGGTCAAGAGGGATGGGGTGAAAGACATATGTTGGCTAGGGTTTAAAATGCTACTTTCAACACAGTCTCATTGAATGTCCATGGATCAACCCTGTCACTGACAGGGTTGAATTTATATTGCGCTTCTCATTTGCAGTGGCAGATCTCAGCGCTTTACAGCAAAGCAAGAAAATAATTAAAGATTTAAAGGAAGGCCTGTCAGGTTTTAAGGCCTCTTTTAAAAGCAAATAGATGGGGACATTGATAATTGTATACAAAACTTTGAAAAACAAAATGTATTGTTCCTATGTCTTGGTCACATAGACATATCATGTGCATTTCAGGTAGTATATCAAACACACAATTTTATAGAAACTATGTTCCATATGCCCAGCTAAGAAAATACAATGCATTGTACATTGCAGTGGAGACTGACTCACCGACAATAAGTATAGTGTGCCAACCCTGACAAGACAGGTCTGGCACATGATGTAGGCAGCCAAAAATGGGACGGGGAAGGGCAGGGCACACCTCTGCACCAAAATGCTTGTCAGCGGGCATTCCCAAACGTCCATTACCAGCATTTCCCCAAGCAAAGATCTGATTGTCTGAGAATGGAATGGGAAATCAGAGACAGAGATGGATGGAGAGACAGAATCAGAGCAATAATGATACACAACAAGAAAGAGAAGAATATGGTCAAAGATTGAGTAAAATTATCCTACATACTCACCCTCTGTGGCAGCAATGGTGAAGCCATCTCCACAAGACACCTTGGTGACCACCTTGCCTCCAAAGGGCCCCACAAGCAGGTTGACCCCTGTGTGCTTCTTGAAGTCCTTCATACCCAGCTGCCCGTACTTATTACACCCAAAGGTCAAAAGCCTGCCACGTTCTGCAAGGGACACAGACATTAAATTAGATTAGATCTATGGTCAAGAGCGCTGGTGTGGCTATCCAGAGCTTACACGCACTGAAAGCCAAAATAAAACTCCTAAAGATGACAGCCAAAACACAAAATATTTTTTTGTCCCATCTTGACTTTAACCTCGCCTTGTGCTCTGCATGGGGGCCATAGAGGGAACCAGCTCACCATCGATGGCCGCAGTGTGAGTTTTTCCTGGAGCAATGGTGCGGATCTTGTAGCGGGCCAGCAACTTGACCAGTGTGAGGGAGGTGGTGTAGGGGACTCCTTGGTATGTCTGATGGAGGGAAAGGCAGGGATAAAGGATGGGCCAAACAAAGCCACTGTGTACAGTGAGAAAGCACTTCCTGGGGAATTGGGGGGGGAGTCAATCATCTCAGCTACAAAACATATCACTCTCAAACTGTTGGTCAAAACAACTTCATTCAAAAGGATGCAATAACTATGCGGGACTATGAATAAAATGGTGTTGATTGGTCTTGAAAGAGCAAGAAGATCGCAACCATAAAGAGATGCTCTTGCTCCTCATACTAAAATTATTGTGGTTATATTGCTTCAAAACAACAGATCACAGCAGCACTTTCATTGGTTTGATGAAAACAATTTGACTGCAGTGAATTTATCTTTGTTTTATTTTTTTTATGTCTCCAAGCAATAGTGGTCATGGTAAGAAACTGGTACCGAAGTCCAGGATATAAATCAAGGCTGTGCCCTGTTTGGGACCCCCTTAAAAGGGCAAGTGCTTCAGCAGAAGCCCAAGTAATAATTCACATTGTCAAAAAAAAATAAATAAAATAAAATAAAAAAACCATTCTACGCCAGGCACTGAGTTCCAATGCGAGCAAGACTTTATACTTTCATCCATCTGAGGCAGACAGCAAAAATTTAAAAGATATACTGTGGAACTCTTTAGCCAGGAGTACCACTGCTGTGATTAAACCATTTCATAATTTAAGGTAGCTATACATTTGGTGAAACATTGTGTTAAGAGTAAAAAAAGGCATCAAAAGAAACTACTCGCATGACAAAAATTGCTTTTTGTTTGCATCCATTAATATGTTTCTCATAAAAAATTAGATTACTTAATAAAAAAACATTGAAACATGAGAGTGAATTGAAACAAAAGTACAAAAGTACATAGTCCACATCATTACCTCTCCAGAGTGGTTCTTGATGCCAGAGATTCCCTGGTTCAGACCCAGCTTGTTGAGTTCATTGTTCCCACAAGTCAGTACTTTCCCAGACTCGGTCAGGAGAAAGGTTCCGTCGCTTCCACAGTGCACCGAGGTGATGGTGGCCCCTTTGGGCACTTCCACCTGCAGGCAAGAGTAACAAGGGACACAGTCCTCAAACTTGTCTTGCCATTTGGTTACCTTTATTATGTTTTACTGATACACTCAAACAGCACAGTTTGCCAAACATTACAAGGGGCTTCACAATAAAAAATAAAAAAACAGTGTTCTTGTACCTTCATTGGAAAGGCAAAATCATCCTCTGAGTCCAGTCCAAGTCGACCTTCAAAAATAAAAAGAATACAGAGAACATTACAGATGAGATCAAGCCTACCTAACAAAAGTACTGTGAGGTCAGACACCAGCCTGCAAATGGGTGGGGGTCATTAAGCAAGGTAGTCCAGGATTATAAAGGGATATCCACTGGAGTGTGGAGGAACAGTGGCAGTTGGTGAAACACAGTCAGATAGACAGAATCATGGTGGTACTGTCAGAGAAGTGGGATGAGTGAAGTTGAGTCAGCTAACTTGTTGTACTAATCAGAAACGTTGGGCTTGAAGTCGTCAGATGACCCATCCAGCAAAAGCACTCATGCAGTGATTTGTGGAGTTATTCACCCCGCTCTCAACAGTGTACTCAGCAGTTTAGATCATTATTCTCCATCGCATTGCCTATCAGGTGGGGAGCTCCCTGCCTCTTTCCACTAGAGGGACTCAGATATGCCCACACTACCTGTTAAAATATTGCAGCCCTCCAGTGTATATCCAGCCCCTGTGTATATTCAATCCCTTATCAAGACCTATACACCAACAAGACCCCTCCGTTCTGCCACTTTGTGCCGTCTGGCGCCTCCCCCTCGCCACACCTGCACTTCACGCACACGACTGCTGTCTGTCCTGGTCCCATGGTGGTGGAATGACCTCCCGGTGAATGTCAGAACGGCAGAGTCTCTGACCTCCTTCAAGCGCAGACTGAAGACCCATCTCTTCAGGCTACACCTTTCCCTCCCCAACTCACAATCATTGTGATTAGCCTTAGACCGTAATGGCACTTATGTATAGATATCGTTACTTGTATAGGTATTGTTGTTTTTATTGGCTGTTGTTGTATTCTAGCTGCCAACAGTGGTATGCTAGTTTGAATGTTGATTGTATTTTTCAAGGGTTCTGAATTTCTGTATGTTTACACTAGGACTCGGAACTGTACTGTCCTCTCAGGTCTACTTTTGCACTTGTTCTTGTGATTGATTTGCACTTTGTTGTACGTCGCTCTGGATAAGAGCGTCTGCTAAATGCCACGTAATGTAATGTAATGTGTAATGATTACTCTGTTCAGCTGGAGGACTGTAAAGAAAAGAAGTGCCTTCTGTGCTAGTGCTCTCCCACATGCTCTCCCAAATTGACAAAGGATATAGTAGCCATAGGATGGAATACATTTAAAAAAAAATTTATTCCAGAAAGAAAACAGCTAGGTCAGTGATATGCATCTAGAAAAGCTGGGTGAGGTATGCAAAGAGAGAGCTTGCTCCCATACTCCCACTCCAATACTTGCCATGTTCCCCGCAGCCCCAGGAGAAGACGTTTCTATCCTGAGTCAGCACAACCACATGGTTGTCCCCGCAGCACACCTGTCTGACCGGCAGCTCCAGGAAGAACTCCAGCAGTACCGGCTCCAGGACCTCCATACCCAGCTCGTTGTCCACTCCAATGCAGCCATAATAGTCTGACCCAAACATGTACATCTGGTCCTCATCTGAGAATGGGGTAGACACACAAAAGTCAGAGATTTTGCACTCTGCATAGTTAATTTGTGTACTTGAATATGCTTAATACATCAAAAAGTTTGAAGCAGAAGCCATAGCAGCAGAAGAGTGTGACATAAATGTGCAACAGTGGTCCTCATAGGGTGTATTCAGAGGAGGCATTTGTACTCTACAGTGAACCAACTCTTGACCTTGCCAGTGCAAGTGTGGCAGGGGGACCCACAGGGCATGGCACAATGAAGCATAAATTCAACTCATGGAAGGAGGGATTTGGATGGCAGGGACTTAGCCCCCCACCATCCCACCACTTAAATGCTTGGTTGATCAGGCACCTGAGAACGGCCCATTCCAACTGTAATGGCTCACTAGGGCATGTTTTGTCCTGACAGCATATGTCTATTGAATGGACATGGTCAGGCTGGTTCTGTAGACATAGTATTCCCAAAGTGCAAAAATTCTAAAAAGATTTCTACAGTGCATCCGGAAAGTATTCACAGCGCTTCACTTTTCCCACATTTTGTTATGTTACAGCCTTATTCCAAAATTGAATAAATTCTTTTTTTTCCTCAAAATTCTACACACAACACCCCATAATGACAACATGAAAGAAGTTTTTTTTTTTTGAAATTTTTGCTAATTTATTTAAAAAAAACAAAAAAACTAAGAAATCAGGTGTACATAAGTATTCACAGCCTTTGCCATGAAGCTCAAAATTGAGCTCAGGTGCATCCTGTTTCCACTGATAAACCTTGAGATGTTTCTACAGCTTAATTGGAGTCCACCTGTGGTAAATTCAGTTGATTGCTCATGATTTGGAAAGGCACACACCTGTCTATATAAGGTCCCACAGTTGGTTTGTGCTTCGACATGCACTGTCAAGCATGAAGTCAAAGGAATTGTCTGTAGACCTCTGAGACAAGATTGGCCTCCATCATCAGTAAATGGAAGAAGTTTGGAACCACCAGGACTCTTCCTAGAGCTGGCTGCCCATCTAAACTGAGCAATCGGGGGAGAAGGGCCAATATCATCCCAACAGTGAAGCATGGTGGTGGCAGCATCATGCTGTGGGGATGTTTTTCAGCGGCAGGAACTGGGAGACTAGTCAGGATTGAGGGAATGATGAATGCAGCAATGTACAGAGACATCCTGGATGAAAACCTGCTCCAGAGCGCTCTTGACCTCAGACTGGGGCGACGGTTCATCTTTCACGGTTCAACGACCCTAAGACCCTAAGCACACAGCCAAGATATCAAAGGAGTGGCTTCAGGACAACTCTGTGAATGTCCTTGAGTGGCCCAGCCAGAGCCCAGACTTGAATCCGATTGAACATCTCTGGAGAGATCTGAAAATGGCTGTGCACCGACGCTCCCCATCCAACCTGATGGATCTTGAGAGGTGCTGCAAAGAGGAATGGGCAAAACTGCCCAAAGATGGGTGTGCCAAGCTTGTAGCATCATATTCAAAAAGACTTGAGGCTGTAATTGCTGCCAAAGGTGCATCAACAAAGTATTGAGCAAAGGCTGTGAATACTTATGTACATGTGATTTCTTAGTTTTTTATTTTTAATAAATTTGCAAAAATTTCAAAAAAACTTCTTTCATGTTGTCATTATGGGGTGTTCTGTGTAGAATTTTGAGGAAAAAAATTAATTTATTCCATTTTAGAATAAGGCTGTAACATAACAAAATGTGGGAAATGTGAAGCGCTGTGAATACTTTCCGGATGCACTGTATAACCCCAACTCACCTGTGACACAAGCTGTGAAGTCTGCACCACATGCTACCTGTCGGATGGCCTTCCCCTGGAGTTTCTCCACCCTACGTGGCTGTCGGTACGAGGCCTGGTCCCCGTGGCCCAGTTGGCCCACCATTTTCGCCCCACCCTGAACACTCTATCCACAGGAAGGAGAGTCATCATTAATGGAATGAACAATTAAGGTCACACTGCACCCTCCCTCCTTCAACACACAAACTACTTACTGCTAAATGTCCAATATGCAACTGAAAAACCCTAGCCAAAGAACACCACTCCATATTCACTGAATGGTGCCTGATACTGTATAGTATGTCCTTTACAAAGTAGTTATATATTTGAGACCAGAAAATTACAGTGACAGTTATTGATATTGATTTTGAGCTTTAAATCTCATGTCAGTTAATTGATTTAGAACTTCCTGAACACTGTAATTTTAAACTTTTAAAGATTTTAAACATTTTACATTTTTTAACACCACACACACATTAAATTACAAATGCAGCATAGATTTGTATACAACCAATTTTCACAATTATCACAGATGCTGCCTTGTCAACATAAACTGAATTTTCCAACTTCCAACCCTTTACTATGCTACTGTATGATTATGAGAGGAACACTCTGTATACAACTCCTATTACTACCTAATAAAACCGGGCCCAGGGTTTAACACCTATATTAACAATTAATGTTGTAAACATCTAGAGATCTCCAAGCACCCGCTTCAGCCTGTTACTCACAGCCCATGTATACAGCTCCTTCTCCACAGTAACCACCGCAAAGTGAGTCTCCCCAGCGCAGACTTGCTGGGCGCTGCTGCCTCCTTTAAACGCATCTAACTTCTGTGGGGTAAACTTCCCCCCACCCCAGAAATACAACTCCCTGGAGCGTGTGGTCACCACAGCAACAGGGGTCTCAGTCGCTGTGCTCAACCTGGAATTAGTCACAAAACATTTTCGACACACAAATATGCAAAAACCCTGTGCAATCACTGTATTTTAAAGTGTTCATGAAGTTATGAGATGTCTTAACAGCTGGAGGACTTGCAGGGTGTGTAATTGATATCCAAGTGCACATGTGATACACACTTGTGTTTAGCTACCAAGTTCACAAGTAAACCAGAACACAAAAAACTATAAGGAAAACGACACTGAAAACAACCAAATCAGCACATTTCAGTTCAGAAGTCAATCCCACTATCAAGAACATTAGCACCTGCACCACTAGAATGGGATCAGAAGCCATTGTTTGCCATTTGGGGAGCTAAATACTAGATTAGCAAGCAAGCTGGGTAGCTGGGTATTACAATACTAGGTGACATCTGGTGACTCAGCCAGTTTGTCATCCAGTCTTCTATCACAAGTGAGACAGCTTTATAGTTAGCTAGGTTCTCTATCTGATAAAAAGAAAACATTTGTTAACTCCAGTGATGTCATTACATTTCTCAACTGGTATGACCCAGCTCAGCAAATACAGTCAATGCAGCAAGTTACTCTGTTTGAGCAACAGTGCGCTACTTCCTGCACAGCTATATTTTACTTTTATACAGTATTGCTTTTACATTTCGCAACCAAGCCATTATACCCATACAATCCCTACTGTAGTCAATACAGGTGACAAGCAGGCATGGAAACATACAGAATATTTTTAAAATGCAAAAAATTAACCAAATAACAGACTTTGCTCAATTTTGTTGGAACGACAACCAAGGTTTTAGAATGTTTTTACCAGCTTTGTATGGTACAAGGTACATGACTGGGACCCGCAAGGTTGGCGGTTCAATCCCCGGTGTAAGGTGTAACGAAAGCCCTTGAGCCAGGCCCTTATCCCCACATTGTTCCCCGTTTTGACTAAACAACTATAAATCACTGTGGGGGAAATCTGCGTACATGAATTCAGAACTGGGTGGTTGGAGGACTGCACTTCTCAATATACAGACACACACACCTTGGTTTTTTGTTGGCCGAGTTCAGCAGTGCCACCTTCTCCTCCAGCTCCCTGAAACAGACATACCCAGAGATTTACATTTCCATCCAGTAAACAGTCAATCACATTGTTCTGTCAGTGTCATTAATTTGGCAACCTGAGGTCTGCTCAGCTAACACAAATGCAAACTCCACCAGATATGGTGGTATGGTTAGTACACTCTAGCCCTAATCCACCAACATCCCTGCCCAAGTCTGTCTTCACTTTCACCAATACTCACTGCCTTTGACAGGAGAGGATGGGCTGGTCCAAGATCTGATCTGCTGTGGGCCTCTTTTCGGGGTCCTGCATGCATACAATACTATGTTAACCACCATTGTCTCTTTATGTGGTGAGTACCCTTTTTTCAAAACTTTGGATGACATTGTAACATTGTTCATTTTGTAAGTTTATTAACATCCAATCTCAACAAAAAGCTATCCAGACTATTGGTCTCCCCTGCACCTTCATTCTCCATGATGTCTGACCCCCCCTAGTTCCACTCACTTGATCCAGACACTCATACACCAGTTTGATAAGCGGAGAGGAGTACACGTCTGAATTGACTTCCATGGTCCAGTTCCCCTGCACGATCTTCACACACAGGTTCAGGGGATTCTGTATGAACACAGAATAGAGGATAAAACACCAAGATCAAACACAATAGTCCTACCTATGTTTGAGTGACAAACATAGAAAGAAAGAAAATTCAGTAAAACAAATTAGTTCATTTCAAAAGCATTGCCCCAAAAAATGAATGAAGTTTGACATGTCAAAACTGTTCTTGTTCTTAAAGCTGTAGGCAGAGATAAAACAGTAATACTACTAGGCAATTCTTGAAAATGTAAAGTACTGTACCGTTGCATCAAACGTCCTGGTGAGGGTTAGGAGCTCAAAGAGGACACATCCCATTGCCCAGATGTCTGACTTGAAGCTGTACTTCACTCCCTGGCAGAGCTCAGGAGACATGTAGTACGGGGTGCCCACAAACTAGATGCACAGAAGCAGAACACACTCAACTGAAATCTAGACCTCTACCAATTAACCAATTGGCAGGAATAGATCTCAAATGAAAAACTTTACTCAAACTCCTGAGACCCTGCATCGGCAAATTAGGACATTACATTTCGGATTCTCTGAACTCTACACAGTATTTCTCTTCATGTAAGGGACAATTCAATTCAAATTAAAGAAAATATATTTTTGAAAATGTTTTCACTGCAATATGTTTTCGTCATCCAAGCCACTTGTATTATTTCAAAGAAATGTAATATTTTTTGCTTCTGGGTCTCAGGTGGTTAAAGGTTATTTATTATTAGAAAATATTATAAAAACAACCACACCAAGTCATGACTATGATGCACAGGCAATCTGTGTCTGTGTTAATTTATTCATGTTAATACCTCGCTTGTCTACCAACAATTGTTTTTCTAAAAAGTGTCAGGGACATTTCCGAGTGTTACCATTTTTTCTTTGTGGGTAATAGCTGAAAAGCATTTTCAATCAAAGGAAGAAGGAAGTATTCGGCAATATGTCTATAATGAGACCAATGTAGTCCGATAACATAAATGAAATATGTTGTTTTACGTGACTTATTTAGCTCAAGAGAATGGGAAAAATAATTTTTATGATATATTGATCAGATCTAGGCATATGCTCATTTGGGGTACCCTTTAAAAAGAGTCTGGTAAAAAGAACTTTAAGATGATACTAACAACAGAATGTGGACATTTAGACTGGCTTTGGTTCATATGCTTTCACATAGCCAGTCCCTGATATGGTATACAGAATGCATGCTGACTGAGGCTGCTCAGCTATATACCGTAGTATAGTACATGCACACACACACACACAAACAATGTATGCAGTCTTGATAGTCTATATATAGTTGACAAAGAAATGAGGGCCTCTCCAGCTGTTGTCCTAGACCTATGGGAGACAGGAATAGAACTTAACCTGTCAAGGGCAATCGACAGCCATGCCTCTGCAGCCACGGTCTGCCTTTGGGACTGCCAGCAGTGGGCTGCCATGCTCATGTGTAACACACATCTGTGTCACCCAGCAGGCAGCTGGGGACCAAGCTACAAATAAAGCAGGCTTTCAACTGCCCTGACCAGCCAGCCTCGTAACTTAAAAAATGAAACGGACATTCCATGAACTGACAAAAATACATCCACTAAAGCACATTACAAAAATATAAATAAAAAATATGATTAATTAATGGAGGGGTCAAGTTGCCATAAAGCAACATACACAGCAATTAAGAAATATGAGGCATTTGAGTCAGAGAAATCTAACGTCAGTTACACAATAGACACAGTAAGAGCTCAGAAGTGAGCATAAAATGTACAAGTTTTTAAACTCTAAAATCTACACTTACAGTCTCAGCCATGGAAAACTGAGAGCCCAGCTTCTTGGCCAGTCCATAATCCCCCAACTTGATCAGGTTTGTTTTGGTGAGGAAGATATTGAGAGTCTTAATATCCCTTAGGACAGAGAAAAGTGAGAGATCACACATAACTGGACTGTTGTGAGGAAGACTGTGTGGTTAATGCATTCTGGTCAGTAACATGGATTTACCTGTGAAGTACCCCAGCTTTGTGTATGTGGGCCACTGCAGAGGCGATCTGGTAGAGATACCATATAACAATCTGGGGGCATTGTGGAAATGAAATTATATGAATTAACACAAACAAAGACAAAATAAATTAGACAAATTTATTTATTTAAATAAAAAATGAAACCTCAATCATTGCAAGACTGTGTTTATACATCTTAGGAAAGTTACCAAAACTAGGCCTGAGTTTGCAAATAATGTCATGATGTATTGTATTTTTGCACTAATAGTTTGAGACTTTTTTTTACCTCCTCTGTAAAAAGCTTCCCTTTTTGTTGGATGATTTTGTCATAAAGATTTCCACCTAAAAACAGACCAATATAACATATATAAATAATTCCCAACATTGTGAAACTGTACAGAATGTTTAGATGCATAGTTTACAAGCATATTGTAAGTATATACACGGTTATACATTACATGCAAATAATGTAATCTATAATAGATATCCTTGTTCATAAAATATTAATACAGCCCAGGCAATGAATGTCATATCATGTGCAAAAATGACATTAAACTCAGAAGCACAACCTGTTGAGGCATAACAGAAAACACATTACATTACATCACATTATTGGCACTTGGCAGACACTCTTATCCAGAATGATGTACAGTTGATTAGACTAAGCAGGAGACAATTGCTCCACTGGAGCAATGCAGGGTTAAGGGCTTACCGGGGCTACACCGGGGATCGAACCACCAACCTTGCGTGTCCTAGCCATGTACCTTAACCACTACTCTAGGAAACCCGTAAACAACCCAAGCGTGGCAATGATGAATACACATGTCACACAGCACAGAGCAACTGGACGACCTCACCATTGCAATATTCCAACTCAATCAGCAAGGTATCCTTGTCCAGGAAGTGGTTGAAGTAGGCTATGATGTTGTTGTGCTCCAGGATTGACAGAATGCTGATCTCATTCATGACATCTCTGCGCTCTTTGTCCGAGAGGCAGTTCAGATCCACCTCTTTCCACACCACAAGTGAATTATCCTGCAGAGTAAAAAGAGGCATCATTGCCACTGATGTTAACAGAATGATTTACTTCAAGGAACCTCACACTCAGATCAGCCCATTTGGTGAACCTGTGTGCCTTATACCAGAGTTTTGCTGGGAAAGCAATTATTTGACAGTGCTGAAGACAACTGTCGCCAGAAAGCATTGTGAAAGCAACCTTTCCTTATGGTCATCTCTTAAGAGCGGTGACCCAACTTTTCACTGGTGGCCAGGTTATTTGTCCTTATAAGAATTGTGTAGATTCCCCATCTCTGTACTGGAGTGCTGTCATATGTAGCAAAGTTCAGACATGAGTTAGCATCTGAGCCTCCACAGCAGAATTTGACATGGAAGAGTGTGATTAGTTACCCTAGTGAGAGAACCCTGGTATTTAGCCCACAAAAGAATAGACTGCACAGTTCATTCTGTTTCCAGTACAAGCATTTGATGTCTGCTACTGGTCGCGTCCAAACAAACAGTCATTTTGAAGGTTGGTGTGAACTGGAGAGCGTTAAAAGCGCTGTCAACTTGTACCTTGTATTGGAGCCTTGTTGCACCATATTGTACAACATTCCACAGGGGTTTCTTCACATTTCAATACGTAAACAACAATGCAAGACATTTAACCCACATTAATAAATATTTTAAGCACAGATTAAAGCTCATTATACCCACGTACACTCATAAGTAAAGACTAACTAGGATCACAAGTTAAACAGCCTATACAATGTGTCCTCGAGCTGATGTAACTTTACGAGAAAGTAGAACCAGCTACCAGTGTGCCACAGCATCAATAGTTAATACATTATTTATTGTTAGTTAATGCGAATTATTGTTACTTACCTCTGTTCTTCTGTATAATGTAGCTTCGCCGAAAGCTCCCCTTCCCAAGATTCGGATAGGAATGTAATGTAATTTTTCTTCCACTCCACTGTAAGCTGATCGTCTATCACTGCTCGTAGATTCGCTTCCAAAATCAGAGTTCAGCGAGCCATAGTGTCTTTCGCAGTCTTCCAACGACATTTTGTATCTCTGTTGTCGCGAATATCTCTATAGTAAAGCCCGATACCCTTCACATGGGGTAGATCCAAAAACCGTCAAGGGAAGTTGAAGCAAATTGTTTTATGTCCTTGCAAATCAAAGGATCTTCCACACTGCAATAACTGATCAGCGCCTAGCTTTAACTTGCAATATATTAGATAACAAGTCTTAACTTTAATGGGCTATCAGAATATGATAAACTTACCCATTTGATTATGGCGAGTGAGCTCGCACTGACACCAAACGTTGACTACCGAATCACAAACGAGCTAGCAACTGTATCACTTCTGCATACTGTCGTCTTTTTCGTAGAATAACTGTGCGCCTCTTGTCTGCTTCCAGTAACTTAGCGTTACAACGTTTAATTAGACACTAATACTCACATCCTATTGAATACAAGGCGTATATACACTTAACAACAGATCTTCTGTATATTCCCCTTTTAGTCGCTTTAATTAAGAACCCCTATCAAGTATTCGTTTTGTATGATTGCATGAAAACACATCTGAAGTTCTAGTTTTGCAAACTATTTCTCTGTCAACACGCTCTTAAAGACTCCATCTTTACCCTACGCAAGCTCAAGACCCGGAAATACTTGTAACACTTGTAACCAGAGAAGACACCACGCCATTGTTGGTAACAAATTAAATGCACCTTATACTACACGACTACGCAAACGCATATCTAGACAGCTATACACACTCTGTCACTTTGTAACTACAAAAAAGCGTCCAACTGCATGGGCCAAACTTAACTAGGCTACCAGTCGCCCCAAGATAGTTTGTGCTGAGCCTGTTGTAGGCAAACATACTTTGCCAAATACTGTCATGCATGTTAATCTCATTATCTTTCGAGATTTCGTTGTTCAATTTCGGTGAAATTGAGCTTGCTCCAACTCTCCATGCTGCTGATTCGCCTCCTGAATTTGCACCTGAAACAAAGGATCCTTAGGGGGGGAAATATTACTCCAACATTCTGGGATGCCGATTCGCACGGAATTAATATGATCAGATACAGATTTAGATACAGTGAGGATGAAAGCGTAATTTATAATATGATGTTGAATGTACACGGTCATCAGATATGACAAACAACTGAAAATAGTATCGCAAATAAAGGCTTTCAATCATCGATTAGACTAAAGAGCCTTGTTTTCCGTTTTGGAATGGATTGGCGACAACTGGTGGATCTTGATATAAATTCAGTTATACAATATTACATTAAAATTTCATCCTGCAGGAGGCAATGCAATTACCAACAAACATTGCGTTGTGAATTGTGAATATAATTATTGAATACTCAAATCATTTTTAATTTAGGATAACTGTTTTGTTTTAATTATAACGTTAATGGAATTGGTTATTTAAAACAAAAATGTCACGAGGCTGTGTTCTACTGTATTGCTCGGTCTGCACCATCGTACATTCTCGACTACCATGTCACTACGATGACGGTGTGCGGCACAGGATAGCTGAGCTAATCCATTGGTGTTCCTCGGGCCCCGGGAACCCGAGGAACACATCGACACCGTCTGTAGCACATGGGGTTCCGAGCAATTACGATGGACCGCACACTGAGCTCACACAGTCCTCCAGCCTCAGCCTCAGCCTCCCAGTAACTTGGATTACAGGCGCACGCCACCGCGCCCGGCGAAAGACAAGGAAGTATTTTAATAATTGTACTTCAACACATGTATGATGTCACACAAGTCTTTCTTCTTCTTTAGTTATATTTAACGGTGATTTGCAAACGATTTGTGCATTACCTCCACCTACTGAATATATTACGTGATCTCTAATTTATTATACAGTGTCCTCCATAACGTTTGGGACAAAGATCCATTACGTCATGATTTGCCTCTGATTGCCACAATTTATAATTTGGAATCACGTGTTATCATGTGGTTAAAGTGCACATTCTCAGATTTCATTAAAGGGTATTTTTTTTTAATTGATTTTGGATTCACCATGTAGAAATTACAGCGGTGTTCATATATACAGTCCTTTCCAAAAGTATTGAAACAGCAAGGTCAATTTCTTTGTTTTTCCTGTACTCTGAAGACAATTGAGTTTGAGGTCAAAAGATGTGCATGAGATGACAGATCCGAATTTCAGCTTTTATTTTTATCTAGATGAACAATCTAGATAAACAACTTGTGAACTTAGAACATATCACATTTTGTATCAGACCACCCAATTTTTAGATCAGCAAAAGTATAGGAACATGTGACTGACAGGAGTTTATTGTTGACCAGATGTGTCCTGTTCGATTGATTGGTGAAATGATAAATAGTTCTGAATGTCAACTCTTGGTTTTAGCCTTGGGGTTTGCCTGTGAAGACTGCATTTGTGTTAGAAAAGATAAACCAACTTGAACACCAGGGAGATGTCTTTGGATAAAAGCAAACCATTTTGAATCATTAAAAAAAGTGGAAATTGATCAGAGCCATTGCTCAACTTGGAATGTCCAAAAAAAGAAAGAAACTGCTGGTGTACTGAGCAACAGACATCAAACAGGTCGACAAAATAAAAAAACAGCAGTTGATAACAGAAACATTGTGAGAGCCGTGAAAAAACCCCTCAAAACATCCGGCAGTGACATCACAAACAATCTCCGCAGGGAAGGAATGAAGGTATCTCAATCAACCGTTCGAAGAGGACTTAGAGAGCAGCAATATAGAGGCTATACCACAACATGCAAACCACTCATCAGTAGTAAGAAACGGAAGGCGAGATTACAATTGGCAAAGATGTATAGAAATCAGCCACAAAAGTTCTGGAACAAGATTAACCTCTACCAAAGTTATGGAAAGGCCAAAGTGTGGAGAAAGAAGGGATCTGCTCATGATCCAAAACATATGAGCTCATCTGTGAAGCACGGTAGAGGAAGTGTCATGGCTTGGGCTTGCATAGCTGCTTCTGGAGTGGGCTCACAAATTTTTATTGTTGCAAATGATGGTAGAAGCAGGATGAAGTCAGTCGACAAAGTCTACTTGTCTACTAAAAGATTCTGGCTGCCAACTCACGGAGAAAGTCCAGACTAATTGGGAGGAACTTCATCATGCAGCAAGACAATGACCCAAAATACACTGCCAACACAACAAAGACTTCATTAGGGAGAGAAAGTGGAAAGTTTTAGACTGCCCAAGTCAATCACACAACCTTAACCCGATTGAGCATGCATTTCAACTCCTGCAGAGGAGATTGAAGGGAAAACCCGTTCCCAAAACAAACAACAAATGAAAGGCTGCTGTAAAAGCCTGAAAAGCATCACAAAAGAAGATTGCAACAGTTTGGTTATGTCAATGGGTTGCAGGCTTGATGCAGTTATTGCAAGCAAGGGATATGCTATCAAATATGAAGTGTTATTTACTTTCATTTAATTAAATACTCTCTGTTCCAATACTTATGCTCGCCTAAAAATTGGGCAGACTGATAAATGTGTTTCAGGAAATAAAAGCTGAAATTCTCAACACTTTTTTTCTCAACCTCAAATGTATTCAGTGTATTGCAAAAACAAAAGAATTGGCCTTGCCGTTCTAATACTTTTGGAGGGGACTGTAGTCCCCCCATTTCAGGGCACCATAATGTTTGGGACACATGGCTTCACAGGTGCTTGTAATTGCTCAGGTGTGTTTAATTGTCTCCTTAATGGTAATACAGAGCTCTCAGCACCTAGTCTTTCGATCACCTTTGACGACCAAAGTTGTGCTCATTAAAGTCAAAGCAGCCATTATGAGACTGGGAAACAAGAATAAAACGGCTAGAGACATCAGCCAAATCTTAGGCTTACCAAAATGAGGTGTTTGGAACATAATTAAGAAGAATGAGAGCACTGGTGAACTTACTAATCGCAAAGGGACTGGCAGGCGAAGGAAAACATTCACAGCAGATGACAGAAGAATTCTCTCCATAATAAAGAAAAATACCTAAACACACATTTCTCTTTGGACCAATTGATGTGTTCCTTGGGAAATTCTTACTGATTCTGCACAACGATGGTGCTTTACTATCTTGCTGATAGCTTCGCTTCGATCAAACATCTTCTGACTCTAACAGCACTTGCAGGTAATTCTTCGATCCGTTTTAACAGTAGTTGCTTGTTTTCTTTCACATTTTTCATGTTTTGTTGCCATTTTAAAGCATGTCAACATTTTAGCTGAGCATCCTGTAATTTGCTTCACTTTTTCATATATTTTCCTCTCTCAATCAACTTTTTAATGAAATTACATTGTTCCTCTGAACAATGTTTGGAACAGCCCATTTTACTGAGCAATTCAGAAGGAAATATATTTTATAACGTGTGAAACATATGCTTCCCTTCTTCCTGAATAAAGGACAATTAATGACACCTGTTTTTTTTTTTCGTTTTTTTTTTTTCACAGAATGAATGTATTCTCTAATTAAACTCCACACTGCTATTATTTTGAAAATGCCCCTTTCAATGAATGAGTCAGTTACTCAGAACAAGCAGTGTGCATGTCATGACTGTTGGGTCTGTTGTTTTTCTATTACACTGCTACATCTACAAGTAAATTATTTGCCATGCAGAAATATCACTACTAATAAAAACAGTGGTTCATCAGGTTACTAATGTTGTACTGCTATTTTCTTGAACACAACTGTACAAACATGATCAGTAGACTCTTGGATCACCCATAATTGGCACATATTTTTGACCACCTGCTGAGTGTTGTTAGTCCATGTGCTCAGTGCTGACACTGAAGAACTCCATACTCTATAGTGAAAGCTACTCTAAAGGTTTGTCAGGCTTCAGAACAACAAACCCAATTGTGAGACCACAGAAGTTCAGGTTTATTAACCTTAGTGCAGAGTAGACAAGCGAGGGTCAAGAACCAGCAAATGGGTGTAATGCAGATCAGATAGTTTGTAATCGATAATCCAAGGTCCAGTAGCCAGGCAAACTGAAACAAAGGTAATCCAAAGAATTCTCGAGGTCACAGGCAGGGGGTTGAAAACAACAGGGTCGTCCAAACCAGTGAATAAAGACAATCAAAAACCAAAAACACAAACCAGTAAATCAAAGGGTGTCCAAACACAGCAGACAAGTATATAGGGGGAAATAACGAGAGGAAACAAGAATCAGGAGAAGACAACAATCAGGAAGTGGAACACAGGTGAAACGAATGAGAGAATGAATGAACTGACCCAGACTACGAAAGAACAGAGGGTGATAAGAGGCGAAAATGCTGGGGACCAAAATACAGATAACAGAAAACAACGATCATGACAAATTTGATATACTGGAATTTACAGTACGAAAATAAGACATACAGTACTGTGCAAAAGTTTTAGGCAGGTGTGAAAAAATAAAGTAAGAATGCTTTCAAAATTAGAAATGTTAATAGTTTATTTTTATGAATGAACAAAATGCAAAGTGAGTGAACAGAAGAAAAATCAAAATCAAATCAGTATTTGGTGTGACCACCCTTTGCCTTCAAACCAGCATCAATTCTTCTAGGTATACTTGCACAAAGTCAGGGATTTTGTAGGCATATAGTCATGTGTGATTAACCAATTATACCAAACAGGAGCTAATGATCACCAATTTAATATGTAGAAACAGAAACAGCTATGTAGGAGGGTTAAAACTGGGTGAGGAACAGCCAAACTCTGCTCCCAAGGTGAGGTTGCTGAAGACAGTTTAATGTCAGAAGTCATACACCATGGCAAGACTGAGCACAGCAACAAGACACAGGGTAGTTATACTGTATTAGCAAGGTCTCTCCCAGGCAGAAATTTCAAGGCAGACATGGGTTTCCAGATGTGCTGTCCAAGCTCTGTTGAAGAAGCACAAAGAAACGAGTAACGTTGAGGACCGTAGACGCAGTGGTCGGCTAAGGAAACTTAGTGCAGCAGATGAAAGACACATCATGCTTACTTCCTTTCGTAATCAGAAGATGTCAAGCAGTGCCATCAGCTCAGAATTGGCAGAGACCAGTGGGACCCAGGTACACCCATCTAATGTGCGGAGAGGTCTGGTCAGAAGTGGTCTTCATGGAAGAATTGTGGGCAAAAAGCCATACCTCTGATGTGGAAACAAGGCATTACATTACATTATTACATTATTGACATTTGGCAGATGCTCTTATCCAGAGTAACGTACAGTTGATTAGACTAAGCAGGAGACAATCCTCCCCTGGAGCAATGCAGGGTTAAGGGCCTTGCTCAAGGGCCCAACGGCTGTGCGGATCTTATTGTGGCTACACTGGGATTAAAACCACCGACCTTGTGTGTCCCAGTCATTTACCTTAACCACTAGGCTATAGGCCACCCCTGCCAAGCAACTCAACTATGCAAGAAAACACAGGAACTGAGGTGCAGAAAAATGGCAGCAGATTCTCTGGACTGATGAGTCAAAATGTGAAATTTTTGGCTGTAGCAGAAGGCAGTTTGTTTGTCGAAGGGCTGGAGAGCAGTACAAGAATGAGCGTCTGCAGGCAAAAGTGAAGCATGGTGGAGGTTCCTTGCAAGTTTGGGGCTGCATTTCTCAAATGGAGTTGGGAATTTAGTCAGAATTAATTATCTCCTCAATGATGAGAAGTACCGGCAGATACGCATCCATCATGCAATACCATCAGGGAGGCATCTGATTGGCCCCAAATTTATTCTGCAGCAGGACTATGACCCCAAACATACAGCCAATATCATTAAGAACTATCTCCAGCGTAAAGAAGAACAAGGAGTCCTGGTATGGTAAGTGATGGTATGGCCCCTACAGAGCCCTGACCTCAACATCATTGAGTCTGTCTGGGATTACATGAAGAGACATTTGAGGCTGCCTAAATTGACAGAACTGTGGCTAGTTCTCCTAGATGTTTGGAACAACCTATCAGCCAGGTTCCTTCAAAAACTGTGTGCTAGTATACCTAGAAGAATTGATGTTGTTTTGAAGGCAAAAGGTGGTCACACCAAATATTGATTTGATTTAGATTTTTCATCTGTTCATTCATTTCTTCTGTTCATGCATTTCGTTAATTGATAAAAATAAACTATTAACATTTATATTTTTGAAAGCATTCTTATTTTACAGCCTTATTTCACACCTGCCTGAAACCTTTACACAGTACTGTATATCTATTTGGTAACCACACAGATATTGCATTGAAATATCCTCAGGCAGACTGCAATATAATATTAAAAGTTAGTATAATTTGTATAGTTCTTAAAAGAGAATGAATAAAATCCATGGTACATAGAGAAACTGTCAGGTCTAGGAAGTCCAAATCTCCAGTTTGTCAAAAAACATCTTCACGAGGGAAAAGACACCACGGCAGCAAGCTCTTCAGGAAAATCAGACTATTTAGCACAAGTGCATAAAGCCGGACCAGTTTTGCAAAAACATGGACCTGGACTGTCATTTTTACACCCATTTTATACACAGTTAAAACATCATTGTGGCCAATCACCCACACTGTTCTTATCTTAACTCCTCCTAAAACATCAGCTGACTTGGCAGCGTGACCTTTTCGGTTCTGAAACCATCGTGGCGAATCGCCCTATTGATTTCCAAAACAAAAAAGGATTTTATTACATACATCTTGCTTTGTAGGCTGTTTCTTCTAACAAACTGGAATCATTAACATGGGAAACATGTAAAACACGGTGCTATTCATGATGTAGTGTTTTCCAGAACTTTCTATGACCTATAGATCATTTTTGGTACTTTCCGCAGCATAATAATCATTTTTGGTACTTTCCAATTCATATTAATTATTTTACTCAACTTTAGATTACACATGGGTCACTTATGCACTTCTAACACAAACTTATCAGCAGTAAATCAATAAAAATATATAGACATACAAAGCATTTGATTAATATTCTCTTCTAATATTCTTTTCTAATATACAGACATATTAAACATTTGATTAATATTCTCTTCTAAGTGAGTAAATGTACGTTGCATTCTTTGCATTCTTTGCTCTCATTTCAACAGTTTTCACTGTGGTTTCTTGCGTTTTCATAAGCTCAGCTGTAATTAATGTTCTAGGTTCATTTGATTGGATAACAAGCAGCGTACATGGGATATATTGACTATAAGCCACTTACATATAGATACACTTCTGGCATGAATCATTAAGAGTTTGAGAAACCAGCTGTACAGGCATATCTAGCACAATTCAGCAATTAATCAGTTTGAAACTATACAGGGTACATATCATTATCATATCATTTAATATGGATATATTGATACACTTTTAGCATACATTGTCGAGAGTTTTGGAGAAACCAGCCTGCTCACTAAGGTGGAGTCTGATTTTGACTTGTTATTGTTTATCATGCTTTTAGGAGGGAGATCTTTTGTTCTGTGAATATTCCCCTACAAAACCAATCACATGGTCACAGCCAAGAAATATAAACAGACTCACAGAGCCCAAATAATTGATTAACTGGACAAAAACAGACTACAGTCCCCTCACTCTGCACTGGGAGTAGTGACACAACTCAAACAATAATACTGCCATAGGTATTACATTTTACATTTTAGTCATTTGGCATTTTGGGGGGGTTAGACAGGGATAGGGGTATCAGAAGGGGGGGGCGGGATAAATCAGGAGGGGGGACTAAGGTAGAGTTTGAAGAGGTGTGTTTTGAGTCTGCGTCGAAATAGGGGGAGGGGTTCTGCTGTCCTGACAGTGGTAGGCAAGTCATTCCACCACTGAGGAACCAGAACGGAAAACAGGCGTGAACGTGCAGCTCGACCGCCAGGATAAAGGTATAAAGATGAAAGATACGGTGGTACATACAGAGAATAAGTCTGAGGATGCGTATAATCAACTAATCAGTGAGGATGATAATGAGCTTAGAATAGAGGAACATCCTCACCTTGGCCACCCAGATACAAGACACAAGGGTAAGGACAATTTTGTATTTGTGGATTAATTTATACCACATGTAAAATATATAGAAGTATACTAACTATACAAGGATTTATTTCTGTTCATTTCCGTCTATCAGATTGAGAATAATTCAGTTTGTGTACTACAACTTCATGAATTTCCCCATTCATGGAAAAACCCAGAAATAAATACCATGGAAGCATATTTTTGAAAGTTTGAAAGCTGCAGGATTTTGCTTCTGGTTATATTGCATTTTATTTCACATTTTATTTGGGTTTCAGTTTTTTAGTTTGATTATGGGCAAACCACAGTTAGGAAATCTTCCAAATAGCACAGAATACTAAAACAGTGTTTGTTTTTAATGGATTTTGACTACCATTCTGAAAAAGAACACAACATTAATTTTAGCAGAATATAAGCAGAAGTAAAACATTTCCCTCCTAAAAATGTATGAATGAGTATCATACATTAGTAGGGGAGGATTGTCTCCTGCTATGAGTTTCCTTTTAAATAAAAATATTTCTGAACCGAAGAACTATAAGACTGATAATTAACAGCTTTTGATATACTTTTTCCCTACAGGTCTGGAATGTGTTTTGTTTTTTGTTTCAACCAATTACCCTGTCTTCTTTAATTAGCAGTAAACAGCAACACTCATAAATAGACAGTTCCTTTCTGGCACCCTTCAACCACTTAAGTATCACCCCTTTCATGACATACCCAAAATAAAAGGGTGAGAAATTACGTTATGAATATGGAAATGTTAACTGACAACTGCCACTGACATATGAAATGACAGAGGTCCATTGTGTTGTGGAAAAGATAATTGCAGCCAATTTTGACATTGGGGGGGAAGGGTGGTGGTGTTCATGATTTAATAACCCTTACAAAGAGTCCCAGAACCATTTGATGCAAAACCCTGTCATCAAAGAACCACCAGATTTTACTATACGTATGATGTCCTTGTTTCCACAAATCTTGTATTAGCTCAGGCAACATTAGCTCAAGTGGTGCATCATTCCAACCAAGTGTTCTAGTATCGCTGCGGATTTTCCTCTAGACGCGGTAACGTTTGATATTAAATTGCTAATTTGAACAGCAAGGGTTAGGGTTAGGGCTTGAACCAGTTTGTTTGTCTATTGCCGTTAATCACTTCTACTAGTTGCATACCTGTAGAGTGATTGAACGTTTGTCTTAAATAGCTTAAATAGCTGTGGAATTTATCAGTAGATTAGCTTTGATTTGATATTGCTTGTGAGCAATTGTAGGCGATTTAAATAGGCGTGTCAGAGCGACGCTAGCGTATATTAGAAAGTTGTCAGTAAGTGCATCATTCCAACCAGGTGTTCTAGTATCGCTGCGGAGTTTGCGTTAGATGCGGTAACAATGTTCATACAGAAGGAGAGTGGAAATGGGTGGATGGAAGAGAGCTTAGCAAGGGGTAAGGGCTGTTAAGACAACAGCGAACATGTCCAAACATGCTGGCTTCACATAACCACGATACTTTTATCAGGGTATGTGCCATCCCCAGAGTTTTGAAAGAATCCTAGGCCATGTAACACTTCTGATGGGTGGCTCTACTGTTACAGCTGACGATTTAAATCACAGTTGGTCGATTGACAAGGAGACATGTTTCACTCATTGCTCCATTCATTTTGAAGGTGACCGGATAATTTCAAAGTTCAACTTGACTCAAATGCTTATTGATTACTTATTACATTATGTCTCTGTATACCTCCCAGCAACACCAATTAATTTTTGAATATTATAATTGTTGATAGGAAGAGAAGCGTTGCAAATTCTGATTCTACCCTGGTTTAAAGGTTCTGGTTTGATGGGGAACCTAATTACAATTTCTCGGCAGAAGATTGTGCAGCTACCTACCCAAAAGAAACCCCCTTAAAAACCTGGAATGGTGCTCCATGTGACTTCCCATTGAAATGGATATGTGAGATAAAGTTACAGGAGCCCTAGACATCACTAGATATTGTATAATAATAATAATAATAATAATAATAATAATAATAATGACATACAATGAGCTCCATAAGCTTTGGTACAAAGACCGTGACCTAGATTTGTAATCTTTCCCATTTCTCAGTCTCAATGGCTTCATTGACTGCCATTGGTACAACTCTGGTCCTCATGTTAAACTCCTATAACAGACTCAGAAGTCATTTAAAAGCCTGGAATTAAGGCTAGGTACTTGCTTTCTTATACTTGCAATTTAATACATCTGACTAATCAGAAAAGGCTGAGAAGTCAATTACTTTTGGAGTCCTGTTTGGAACACAATGAGACTATGAGACCCTACAATATGAGAAATAACATGTGAAGTTAATAGAAAAGACCAAGTTATAATAAGGTATCATATAAATTACATCACATGGGCCTATTATAGGAAATGGTACCTATAGCATATCATATATAAATTATGGCTGATAGCCTAATATTTAACAGTAGAATTGCAAAATATAAAACCTTGAAATATATTGTAGGTTATTCTATTCAATGCATATGACTTACTTCCATAACCTCGTCTACATTTATAGCTGAGTTAATTAAAGGAAGGTTCATATGAATGGTAAAAGGACTGCATTTATGTTTATTATGCTTTTATCCAAAGCGATTGTCTTGCTTAGGAACACTTTGACACACCCAGGGCAGGGGATTGAACCAGCAATCCTCCGACAGCCAGACAACCACCTCAAAAGGCATATTTTCCCAAAAATATTTCCACTCATATTTTGATGTTTAATCTATGCGATATATTGTTTTTCATACATTCTGTTAGGGCAGGGAGGACAGAGGAACCAGAAGCAGACTCAGGGGTGTGGAAAATGGCAAGTTTACTCACAGGTGATGGGGTAGACAGAGCGTAGTCACAAATCAGGCCAAGGTCAAAAACCAGGGGGTCAGTCCAACAATGCAAAGGTACAGAAATCCACAACAACGAAAGAATAGTCCAGGGAAGCAGGCAGGGGTCAAAACCAGAAATCCAAACAACAGGGGCAAGGCTACAGGAACAAGGGGGCTAGAACTGGGGGAAGGAATAAAGGGCTCGGGAACAAAAACAGGACAAGACGAACTAGCAGCGTGCAACTGAAAAGGACAGGTATAAACACACAGGGGAATGAGACAAACTAGGCGGGGCATGGGAGTGAGGGCGGTCTAACAAATAAACATCAGGTGAGACACATGAAAGGGTAATAGGACAATAATGTTGGGATTAGTTGGGATTAGTTTATTTGAGCTATGTACAAACATGAAATGGAGAGAAAGCAGGAAGTAAGGAAAGTAAGATTGGAAGGAAGATTGAACCCCGGAACTACCGTAAACACCCGAATAGTGGGGCACGCAGACAAGGGAGTGACTGGGCTAGAAAACATTCAGACTCAGACATCACAGGGGAAGACGAGTGCAAAGACTGATGAATATAAACAGAACACCAGACATGAATATGAAAAATAATAAATAACAAGAATAACAATAATAAACAATGATAAACTAACACAGGACAGAACACAGGAACATAACACATTCTGTGTCTCATTTATTTATTTTTTTAGCAAAGAAAAATCAAAGATGTAAATGTTTCTATTGCCTCAACAATGCTCTGATGTAATGCACCCTCATTTGGCAACTACCCAAACATTTATCATTGGTTAATCCACTGTGGCATGTACACTGAGTGATCACTTTATTAGGTAGACTTGTACACCAGCTTGTTAATACAATCATATGATTAATCAGCCAATCATATGGCAGCAACTAAATGCATAAAAGCATGCAGACATGGTGAAGCGGTTCAGCCGTTTTTCAGACCAAATGTCAGAGTGGGGAGGAAATGTAATCTAAGTGACTTTGACTGTGGAATAATTGTTGGTGCCAGACAGGGTGGTTTCAATATCTCAGAACAGAACACACACAACAATTTCAAGAGTTTGCAAAGAGAGGTGCGAAAAAAAAAAACATCCAGTGAGCAGCAGTTCTGCTGGCAGAAACGGAAATGAGAGGGGCCAGAGGAGAAGGTCCAGACTGGTCAAAGCTGATAGGAAGGTGACAGCAACATAAATATCCATGCATTACAACAGCAGTATGCAGAAGAGCATCTCTGAACAAGCAACATGTCAAATCTCTATGTGGATAGGCTACAGCAGCAGAAAACGTAAAAAAGTATAAAAAATAAGTCTAATGAATACCTAATAAAGTGCTCACTGAGAGTATATCGCCCTGTGTTTTCTTTGTTGTGCATGTGACTAGCATGTGAGCAAAACTCTTACTCTTCCTGGTGCCCTATATGGCAGAGTTTTTCCCCATAGATCAGGGATATTGAACATCGGTCCTGGGGGACCCCTGTGTAAGCTGGTTTTTGTTCCAACCACAATTGCAAGATATGACTTACTCTGAAAGACATATGTCACAAACAAGCAGTTGAACCAACATTATCTATTTGTAGCTAATATTAAATAAGCACCTTCCAACCCTAAATAAATAATTTTCTTTCAATGTGTGTGGCTGTAACATGTTACATTAATATGATGCGATGAGTGAGTGTCAGATAATGAATGTTCATGACGTTTGCTTGTGTGACGCAATGCGCCATCCTGCAAACCGATTCATTCGAAGGCCAACTGAAAAATAAGCATTTAGAAAGAGCCCACTCTTTGGGTAAAGATTGCCAGCTGGCTGTTGGAACCTACACAGCCAAGAAATTGTAAACAGACTCACAGCTCCCACTCACCTATTGCCAACATCATTGATTAACTGGGCAAACACAGACTACAGGCCCACTCCACACACAGTCGTGCCACAGACAGAACAATAATACTGACATAGACAGACACAAAAACACAGGATCGATTGGTAGATACAAAGAATAAGCTTGAGCATATGGATAAGAAACTGACCACTGAAGATATTAATGAGCTCAGACTTTCCCACTGCTACTCCAAAACAAGGGACAAAGGTAAGGGCCATTTTTGGTTTGTGGGTTCATTTGTGCTGTTCATGAATGGAATGTTGTGAGGTTTGTAGTAGATATTTACTGTTAACAGTCCTCTGTGAAATTTCAGTGTTTATGAGGCTGAAAAAAATCAGAGGTAATGATGGATGATTTTGCGATTGGTTAGATTTTTTAATGTGAATCCATTGTCTATTTATTTATTCATTAGATTGCCTGCAATCCTCAATTATGGCATCTCCCAGAAGATTTGTAATAATAATACCAACCATGGTATGCCAATACCAAGGAAGAGAAGAATATTAACAAACTATATTCTGTAACTGTTGGGATCATTTTGATACAGTCTTTTAGATGTAGTCTTATGTTAATATTTGTTTGTAGTGGACTTTAACACTGCCACGATGTCAAAAAAGGTTATTGGTAGAAAGATTGAGTTAGCCAGATTGAGGAGGCGCTATTCTGTAGAAATTTTGCATGGATGGATTTGAAGAAAATGTCAAAGACACATTATTGAAAGAAAAAAAAAAAACTTGATTCTGGAAAAAGTTGTAGATCTGTTTGAACAGGATAGCAAAAAATAAAGTTGATTTATGGGATCTCCTGGGCCTTATTGTTGTCTAAACAGTTAATCCAGAGCAAAGTATAAAAATACCTTAAACGTCCAGGAAACTCTAAAATCTGCCAATCATCCATACAAGTCAGTATTCTGATCCCAGTTAGTCTCAATGGAGCCAGACCTGCCTCCACACGCAGACAGTTGACCCAATTGACTCGAAAAAAAATGAACAATAGAACTCTAGCAAATACCACGACAGGTGAAGCAGAGAATTTCTTGTGAGCGGTATAAATGCATGCATGGAAAAAATTTTCTGCTGAAGGGGTAAGGCAGCTATGTTAGCTATATTATCTACATGGTGGTAGAGACATTTGCCATTTGCTGCAATCAATACACAAAGCTATGTAAAGCTGAAAACAAATAATTAAAAATAAAAGCGAAGAATGTGTATGTCTGCTTATGTGACATAATTTTGCTGGGCAGTAGGCTAGAGCAAACTGAAGCCCACTGGTGGGCCCTGGACCAAGGCCCTTCACTTCACATTGCTCAAGGGGGGAATTGGCCCCTGCCTAGTCAACTGCTTTGCTTTGGATAAAGGCATCAGCTAAATAACTTCAACTGAAAGAGACATGATTCCAGTAATCTGCAATATGATGTTACAAAGCTAGTTACAAAGTTTTTTTTTATTGTAAACACAGGAGCGAAAATGAAAGGAATGAAATCCTGCGTAGTATGCCTTTAAGTCAGAGGGCCTGCTCGCCAAAGCCATGGAATGACAACACACCTGAATGTACTGGCAGCAATTGCCCTGACACAGAATAGAGGAAGGGGTCCCCTTCTCTCGCTCTTTCCCCTTTTCTTATATAAGCTCAGCTTGGTCACCTGTGATAACATAGGAGACATTGAGAGTTCTGACAGCAAGGGCCCAAATCCCAGAAGGAAGCCTGGTGAATGGAGGCTGTGAAGTGGACTGGAGCCCTCTCTGAGTGGGGTTCATTCGTCAAACTATGGAGGGTTCAATTGCTGGGGATTTCTTATTTTTGAAGAAATGTCTTTGACTTCTAGGCTGGAGAAGCCATCTTGAAGTCAAGTGGGTCCTTGCAATGGTGTTTCCTATGCTTATCACAGGCAGGAGGGACTGACTGGGGAACGCTGTTTTCTAGAGCCTCGGGGAGGGCCCAGGAATTTCCCATCGTAAATGTCCCACTCATCAGCAGGCTTCTGGAGGGCTGGCCATTCAATTTTGAGACCTGTTCATAGCCCACTTGTACACCTCTAAAGCACTGTGTGGGCTAGGGTGCTTGCCATTATAGCAAGTGTTATTTGGGCTGGAGGAATAAAGTCCTCCACACCTGAATCATTTAACATGACACACATTGTTCTCTGTCATCTCTGTCTCTACAAACTGTTCCCTAAAGAAAAATTTAGGAATACCAATATTACTATTTGTACAGTCAGTCCAGTAGATGGTGCTATATGTTTTTTTATTGCTTTATATGAAGGAAAAAGTAAGTTAAGGAGACAGAAGTGCTCTGTGCTCCTTATTTTCCACCTTAAACTCTGCTTCATATTTCATACTGAATTGCTTTTATTTTGATACACAAAAACCCTGGCCAAGAGGACAAAATTGCTGTGCTGGGATACTGGTGTTCTGCTTGGTCCTCAGGGGTGGATTCCTCCACTGAGCCTACTTCCTTTTTCCTACAGTCATTTAGCTCTCATTGTAGAATGTGCACAGTAAATAAATCAACCTAATACTAATTGACATCTTCCTGCATCCAGTTTTCATGGTTAGAGCCACAAACGGACCCAGCTCTCAAATTTTCAGGGTGACTACAGTGATCCTTGGGATACTGTGTGCTGTATTGATGGCCACTATAATCGGTCTGTGCATCAGCTGTGAGTATGACCCTGCCCTTTTCATAAAAAAGTTGTTCTTTCCTATTGTAGGGTAATCTTAAAAAAAAATCTGTTTGAATAATCGATGTCTGTCCCTCACAGTTAAAGGACTCACCGAGAAGCACATTTTACTGTCACAGAATTCAGTGGCAAACAACAACCTGACGCTACTGATGACCAACTATGCCCACCTGACCTCAAGCCTCATGACGTTGCAGACAAACTATCAGGAAGTCATCAGTTTCAAGGACAGCATGCAGAGAGAAAGAGATAGGGACAAGCAGGAGCAGAACCTTCTGCAAGAACAGAAGGAGTCCCTGCTGAGCAAACAAGCAGAACTTCGTTCACGTGTCACTGAACTGGGTGAGATGGATTGCTGGCCAGAATTTCTCATTTTTTAACAAATGTTCAAAATTCAAAGCACACAAGCATTGTCATAGATCTATCTCTATTGTCTCTATTAGAGCTGCTTGACTATGGCAAAAATCATAATCACGATTATTTTGTGCCAATATTGAGATCACTTATTTAACCTTTATTTACACACTTTATTCAGCTTCTTAGAAAAACATTTTTTTAAACAGTGGATTTCCTTTAACATTAAATATAATTGAACTGAGTTAAAAGTAAAAAATATGATGAATACAAAATATGACTATGGGTGATGTTTAGCACTGTGTGGTGGATCTACATTGAGAGGCCATGTAAGGCCCGAATCACACCAGATGCGCCGCATAAGCGTAGCGGAATCGAAATGACAAGTCGCAGGCATTCTGTAACACAGTAAACGTTTGTCAAGGCACAGTCCACCTGTGTATTCTCGAGGACAGCTCAGAAACTGTTTCCAAAATTCAAAGGCCTCAATTTAGCTAGGGGCAGCCCTGGAAAGATACCATTCATTTATTGGGGCTATGCATTGACATTGAAATGCGTTGGCTCTCTGGAGTTGTTCTCCACTACATATGCCACAGTATGTGTGGCCTTGGGGGAGGGGTGCAGCTCAAACAAATCTTCTATCTTGATTTTCTTGTTTTCATAATTGTGGTAAGCCAAAATTGCAATTGGAAATCAAATTTTAATAATCACCCAGCCCCTAGTCTCTATCATCTACTTTATCATTTACTTACATTTGGTTTGAATACAGAACAAAGCTGTTCACGTTGTCCAGCGGGATGGGAGCTTCTGCAGTCCTCCTGTTATTTCTTCTCTCCGGTTGATACTCGTGAAAGGCTATCATGGTATCAGAGTCGTGAGAGATGCAACACATCTGGAGCTGACCTGGTGGTGATAGACAGCCAAGGAGAGCAGGTCTGGTTCTGGATTATTTTATCAACATGAAAGTCATATGAAATGTTCATCTTCACTTCAAATAAATGTAAGGCAAGGCAATTAAAGATTTAATTTCTGCGTTCATCAACTACATTCCCAGCACTATACATTAGATTTACATAATTTATGTCATGTAAAATGCTTGTTCTAAGAGACACTGAGAAGTTTGGAAATTGAAATATAATATTATATTCATTTCTGTAAATTGTGAATAAAGAAAATTAATAGGCCAAATGATAAATAATTTTGGGTATCCTTGTGGTGCCTCAAGTGCTAACGTATCTTGTTGGACTATGTGAGTACTGTGAATGAGTTTGGATACAGTGTTAAAAGGAATGCAATAGAAGGTGAATGCTATTCTCCTGTTTTGTGCTGCATATCCAGGAGTTTATCCAGAGAATCTTAAAGGGAAAGAGGGTAAGCCCTGGCGAAGGATACTGGATAGGACTGAGCGATGTCCAAACAGAAGGAGAGTGGAAATGGTTGGATGGAACAGAGCTAACCCAAGGGTAAGAGCTGTGACGATGACAAATATGTACACACAGTGAAGACATGCCAGCATGCCAACTTGAGCAGCCCAAGTCCCATAGTTTTGAAGTTTTTATAAGTTTCATGTTATTTTAAAATAATCATGGGCATTTTCAAGAGTGGGCCCTGTGCTCAGTGTTGCAAGTCATTGAAGCTGATTGTCCTGTCAGACACTTGATTGTCTCGCAGACCAGTAAATTATTTATTTGAATGTTTATTGAGTGCAGTTCTGTTCTGTAATTACCTCTTGCAAGTGACCTCATTGATGAATTGCTTGACATTGTTTTTGCAAGGAAGAGAATGTATTCTTAAACCCATTCCGCACTTGATTGAAGGTTCTGGTTGGACGGGGAACCGAATGATCAGTATTCTAGAGAAGATTGTGCTGGTACCTACAAAAAAGAAAACCCCTTAAAGACCTGGAATGATGCTCCATGTAGCTACCCATTGAAATGGATATGTGAGATGAAGATGAATGAGCCCTAGACATCATCACACAGTGTGTACACAAAATAATAGTGGCTGGGGTTCTATATCTGGAGCAACATTAAAATATTACACCTTCATCCCCAAAACCCAGCAGTTTTTCAGAAACTCCTGAAGAATACAGTACACCAAACACACACATCGCACAGCTTTTAGGATGAGTAAAATGTCAATGCTATGATTTATTGAGCAAATTAATCCTACAAACACGCACAAAGAAACATCTGAATTTGCAATTACAAAAAATGCAGTGCTCTCAACCCAGAATTCAGAACTGATTCAGAATTGGAATGCAAGTATACCCCCCACAGTAGGGCCATTGAACAGAAGATTGATTAAATGAAAAAAACACCATTTATTAATAAGAATATTAAATATATAATATATATTAATATCAATGTAACACCACAATTGCAGAAATCACCATGCCTACCAGGAGACTGTTGAGCAGTTAACAGTAGCTGAATGTTTCATTAGGCTTCCCTTCAGTGCCATCCAAAGAAAACTCCCACATTTCACACTACCCTTCCAGTAAGTTCTGGCCAGAACATCCACTGTTCACCCATCACCATGAGGACCACCCTCCCCAGCACACACAGTGGCAGGAGTATTATTTCTTTCTTTTTTTTAATATAATTTTTATCCGATTTTTTTCCCCTTTTTCTCCCAATTTGGTAGCCAATTGGACCCCGTCTGATTCAATTAGAGCCAGTATTAGATACACCGCCCACACCCCGTCCCTCGGCGGCCAACGGGAGAGCGACACGCCTTCTTCAAGCCGTCTCGCCTCCCAAGCTGTAACCGTGATTCCGAGGCGCCCGAGGTGCTTGTTTTGTGCGGCGATCTACTAACCCTGCCAAGTCCCTCCCTCTGGAGCAGCGAGCCAATTATTGCTGCTCCACGTGAGCCGGCCGGGCATGCCCTAATGATTGTACTCCTCATTTTCGCAAATAGGTCTCATGTTACATTACATTACATTACATTATTGGCATTTGGCAGACGCTCTTATCCAGAGCGACGTACAACAAAGTGCATACCCATAACCAGGGATAAGTTCGCTGAAAGACCCTAGAGGTAAGTACAATTTCAACTGCTACCTGTACAACAAAGATAAGGACAAGGGGCTTTTTTTTTTTTTTTTTTTTTAACAAACAAACAAACAAACAGAGCAAAAGTCACCAAAGTTAACTATCCAAACACTGCTTACCTAGCCAACTACCGATACACAAAGCAAGTCACAGAGACAACAATTAAGGTTCACAGGGAGGTAGGGAGGGATGTGATGGTCCTTTTTAAGCAATATTAAAGAAATAAGGTCCTGCTGTAATTATTCCTCTCTAAAAAAAAATATGGTTGAAATCAAATCAGTGCTGTCATCATGATATGTAACTTAATTTTGTATTCCCTAATTTAGTCTAATTTTGTTGTTTTTGTCGTGCATAATTGTATTAATTATTCATAAGAATCTGGATCACTTGCCAATGGGACTGCAATAGAGAATTAGCTCTGGAGCTAAATCTGGTCCTCCATGAATTGATGTGACGACTGATATGTTGATTGCTGTGCACGGTCTCATATATATAAATAAAGCCGGTTATCTTTAATTTGAAGTTATTTACATTTATTTCCATCTGTATAACTTATTTTAAGATGGCATTGCTTAGTTCCTTATTTTGTAACACGTAGGCGGTAAAACAAGTGTGGGGGTCCTCACCTTCTCTGCATTTTGGAAATCCACATGGTAATGTCAATGTCCTTTTCACAACAAGTGTCCAGCAGACCAAATGCATAATAGTTTCTCATTCTAAAAATGTGCCAACTAGAATGTCCATTGTTTTGGAATGATCATATTTGTCCATTTAGCCGATGTATATTTCTACAAGAGTACTAGTTCAAGAAATTATATTATCTATGTTTTATATAGGCTCTTTCGAACATGATAAGCCCCAAGTACACCCGTCTCTGACCAGTATTTGGCAGAGAAAGTGAAGTGACGACTAAAAACTTCAATGAATATATTAGTATTCAAGATAGTATTATTGTGATTATTGTACGTATTTCTTATTATCTTTTCGACCTGTTGTTGTCTGAGGATAGCTGCAAAAAGAGGGAGTTTGGGACAGAGACGTTGGGGAGGGCGACAGGCAGGGGGAAGTGCAAACCATTTTTTTCAGGATAAAAAGTGTTGTATAGTTTAGTATGCACAATGTATTTTACACTTTATAAGATCCATAATATCATTTCATTTCCATCTGTCCTTTTGGAGTCTCCAAATGTCCTTTTTGGGAAACTGCCAAGACATCAATTTGAAAAAACAATTCAGAATGCTCATTTTTAGTGATATTGTCCTCAAATTTAAAAGGAGATTTGTCCAGTGTTGTGACTTGGCTCCATTGTCAGTACATTTAATGTCAGTACTGACAAGCATCATTACCTTTTCCGCTATCATGTATCCAACATTCAATTCAAATATATGTTAACTCTACTAATAACAATATACATTTTCTCAAATGAAAACCAGAATACCACCAAGCAATAAAGGACAAAATGCTGTTAAGTAGACATGTAAACTACATTCTGAAATACTTTCTGTACAGTAGGCTAGCAGACCATGTCTATGATGTCATATAGCACAGTACTAAATCAATCTCATACAGGTAGTTATAGCTCTGTGATATCAACGGTCCCAAACTCTGTAACATTATACATACATACATACATACATATAGCTGCCTCTGTGAGGCGATCTACGTGGTCAGAGTACAGAAAAGTGCTGCCGCAAGTTTTTGAGGATCTGCTGAGTGTCCACATGCTCTGGGAAGGCATCCTCCGACTTCTGGGCGGCCACGTATCTGCTCTGAAGGTCTCCCAGCTGCAAACGCTATAGGGACAAAAGTATGCATCAATATCTCCCAGCCCCAGTGTGAATGATCTCATTTCATCAATATATTTTACTTCAAATTTACATCACGTAATGCACATGCCTTACGTGCAAAAGGTTCAAAATCAGATATCCTACTTTACCTAGCAATGCTAGCAATAGGGCAGTTGTGTATTAAGCAATGAAAGCATCCTTTTACCGTGTCCGAGAGAGTTGACAAGTTGAAGTGTGGTTCATACATGTGAGGAGCCAGAGAGGCTGCAGTCTGCAAGAAAGCTTTTGCCTGTAAAAAAAAAAAAGGAAAATATAACATCAACATACCCAATAGCTTAATGAATGAAATTACATTTGTTTGCAAGGTGCACCCTGTGAGTTCTTAGTATCCAAACCGACATAACCGGAATTCCAGGACAGCCAGGTTATTATAAGCTTCAGCGTGGTCGTTGTTGTTGGCCAAAGCCAACTTAAAGCACTGGTATGCCAAAGTTAACTCCCCTATTCCCTAAGGAATGAAAATAAACACACGTGCAGGTTTGTAAACCGTTGGTGTGCACTATATAAAGTACAACAATAAAAGTAAACTTGGGACCGGTCTTGAGGTGTTTTGATTTTTCCCTAATACCCACTATGTCAAGATAGAGTTTTGCTCCAGTTTTAAGAGCTGTGGCTTCAGTCCGCACAGTGAGCATAATGTTTGGTTGTGGAATTGGTGCAGGCACCCAGTCAAACAGAGTCAGTAGCACTGATGATACTAGAACAAACTAGGAACTCTCCTTTCTGTACAATCTGTAGCAAAAGATGTTCTGCCCTGTGGTGATGCTGGCTACGGGAAACATTTTTGTTGTCTAAAAAGTACACAAAATAAAAGGTGCTCTTGTGTATGCATATTGGGGGTTGCCAGATCTTGATGCAATTGGGTCATAAACCAGAACTGATAAGAGTAGATCACATGACAAATCCATAATTAGTTAGCCTAGACAACGGTTATAAGCACATGAAGACAAATCTTGAAAACATGAGGGAAATCACCCACCACAGCCACATGTCCCAAATTGTACTGTAAGGCCGAAATCTGGCATTATCACTCAGGGCTGGTCAGCTTGCTGGCTTCCTCTGGTATTGTGGAATATGCGGCTGTAAAGTAATTTAGGAGCATGCATCATGAACCCCCCCCTTATCTCCACACCGGGAAGGTTTCAGAGGGCACGGCCTGTTAGGCCCTGACCTTCTCCTGAACCCCCCTTCATTGTTCTCTCCCTCTTTACTCAGTCACTAAATGATGTGTACAGCATTGGATGTTTCATGACAAAGTCAGTTTAGATAATATTCATGTTTGGTATTATTCTGATGGTTTCAGTGCGACTGGTGCAATGGTTTTATTTCTGCAACAGCAAACCCTGTACATCATAACCAGGAACCAGGAGAAGCTGTGTGGAGCTCTGCCCCAGTGAAAGCCATGTGCCTCAACCCCCCTGCGCTTCCTGGGGAGGCATGGCTCCAAATTACAGATGGGTGACTCATTTCTAGGGTTCACATCAAAGGCCAGAATTTGGATTTAAGGACAGCAAACTAAGCAATCTGGGAGAATGCAATCAGCCTCCCGTGCACTCCGTGCACGTAGTTTCTACGTACAGGGTGTCTGTAGCCAGACTCCCGTATGTAGCTTTTATTACCAGGTATGACTTTTAAGACTCCGTAATTTGGTTTGCATTGTAATGTTTTTATTTGGAACTAGTATGCAATTACGTGTATGTAACCTGCCTGGTAAAATAAAATTGTTAAAACTTGATCTGTTTGGTTTTCCTTACTGACACTTAATGTTACACAGGGAATGTGTGGTTTACCCCCTCGAACTGGTCTAGGGAGGATGATTATTTCCACTTACTGTATCACGGCGTATAGCACCCGTAGACCTATGTTGGTAAATCCCTCGCCTCCGCTTGGTAGTTCATTCATGTCGAGCACAGCCGTAGCTATGTTGGTCTGCTTGGGTCCCTAGGCTGTAAACAGATATACCCGAGAGTAGCTATTCCTGCGACCTCTGTAATGACTACAGATAGCTAGTCAGTTCGTGAGATGTGCACATTACGCGCGATGTGACATGCGGTGGTACCAGCAGAGGATTGTTCAGCGAGTTCTTCTCAGTACAGGATTCCTATAGCGATCAAGTCAAAATTATAAATACGACATCCACTAATGTGGATAACTAATCTAAATTATTATTCTAAAATGGAGTCAGATAAACGAAGGTGAATCTATTGGCCCTATTGTGGAGATTCTGGGACAGCCCGGACCAGTAAAGAGCGGAAGGCAGAGTGGTACTACTGCCTTTGTATCGTGGTTTGTTTATTAGCTGATCTAGACTGTCTGCATAGGGGCCACTACTTTTTAACCCTATTAGTATTCCTTCAGCAACACCAGAAGGACGAGCACGCTGATACCTTCAGCCCTCGCTAAATTCCGTCGTTGGGTTAGCGTTGGGTTTTACAGTACCAAACATCAGCCAGCTCCTCATCATTGGCCACCAGGGAAAGGGCCCTTTCAAAGGAGGACAGGGTCATGTCATACTGCTGAGCATAGAAGCAGCACAGACCCAGGTTATTGTACAGCTGGCAGTTGTACAGTGCATCCGGAAAGTATTCAGTGCTTCACTATTCCCACATTTTGTTATGTTACAGCCTTATTCCAAAATGGAATAAATTCATTTTTTTCCTCAAAATGCTACACACAACACCCCATAATGACAACATGAAAGAAGTTTTTTGGAAATTTTAGCAAATTAATTGAAAATAAAAAACTAAGAAATCACATGTACATAAGTATTCACAGCCTTTGCTCAATACTTTGTTGATGCACCTTTGGCAGCAATTACAGCCTCAAGTCTTTTTGAATATGATGCTACAAGCTTGGCACACCTATCTTTGGGCAGTTTCGCCCATTCCTCTTTGCAGCACCTCTCAAGCTCCATCAGGTTGGATGGGGAGCGTCGGTGCACAGCCATTTTCAGAGCTCTCCAGAGATGTTCAGGTCTGGGCTCTGGCTGGGCCACTCAAGGACATTCACAGAGTTGTCCTGAAGCCACTCCTTTGATATCTTGGCTGTGTGCTTAGGGTTGTTGTCCTGCTGAAAGATGAACCGTCGCCCCAGTCTGAGGTCAAGAGTGCTCTGGAGCCGGTTTTCATCCAGGATGTCTCTGTACATTGCTGCATTCATCTTTCCCTCAATCCTGACTAGTCTCCCAGTTCCTGCCGCTGAAAAACATCCCCACAGCATGATGCTGCCACCACCATGCTTCACTGTAGGGATGGTATTGACCAGGTGATGAGCGGTGCCTGGTTTCCTCCAAACATGACGCCTGGCATTCACGCTGAAGAGTTTAATCTTTGTCTCATCAGACCAGATAATTTTGTTTCTCATGGCCTGAGAGTCCTTCAGGTGCCTTTTGGCAAACTCCAGGCGGGCTGCCATGTGCCTTTTACTAAGGAGTGGCTTCCGTCTGGCCACTCTACCATACAGGCCTGATTGGTGGATTGCTGCAGAGATGGTTGTCCTTCTGGAAAGTTCTCCTCTCTCCACAGAGGAATGCTGGAGCTCTGACAGAGTGACCATCGGGTTCTTGGTCACCTCCCTGACTAAGGCCTTTCTCCCCCGATTGCTCAGTTTAGACGGGCGGCCAGCTCTTGGAAGAGTCCTGGTGTTTCCGAACTTCTTCCATTTACGGATGATGGAGGCCACTGTGCTCATTGGGACCTTCAAAGCAGCCGTACCTTTCCCCAGATTTGTGCCACGAGACAATCCTGTCTCGGAGGTCTACAGACAATTCCTTTGACTTCATGCTTGGTTTGTGCTCCGACATGCACTGTCAACTGTGGGACCTTATATAGACAGTGCCTTTCCAAATCATGTCCAATCAACTGAATTTACCACAGGTGGACTCCAATTAAGCTGTAGAAAGATCTCAAGGTTGATCAGTGGAAACAGGATGCACCTGAGCTCAATTTTGAGCTTCATGGCAAAGGCTGTGAATAATTATGTACATGTGATTTCTTAGTTTTTTTATTTGTAATAAATTAGCAAAGAATAAAAAAAAAAAAACTTCTTTCATGTTGTCATTATGGGGTGTTGTGTGTAGAATTTTGAGGAAAAAAATCTATTTATTCCATTTTGGAATAAGGCTGTAACATAACAAAATGTGGGAAAAGTGAAGCGCTGTGAATACTTTCCGGATGCACTGTACACCCCCATTTGCAGCAGCCGTCTGGAGAGAGAGAATGAGAGATAAAGATCTGGATTAAAGATGGATAGATACAGATTCCTTTATTTGTTGGTTAGGAAATCCTTTTTGTACGATAGTCATCCGAGAACATGACACAAACAAGGCAATATATCCCCTTGCATTTTACATTAACATTTTAGTCATTTGGCAGACGCTTTTAATCCAAAGCGACTTACAAGTGCATAGGTTCTACCATAAGTCAGAGCATCACATCCAGAAACTAGCAAAATACACAGGAAATGCTGTTCTAAACATAGTTGTCATCAGAAGTGCATTATTTTATTTATTTTATTTTTTTGGGGGGGTTAGACAAGGATAGGGATATCAGAAAGGAGGGGCAGGGGAAATCAGGAGGGAGGACTAAGGTAGAGTTTGAAAAGGTGGGTTTTGAGTCTGCGTCGAAATAGGGGGAGGGATTCTGCTGTTCTGACAGTGGTAGGCAAGTCATTCCACCACTGAGGAACCAGAACGGAAAACAGGCGTGAACGTGCAGCTCGACCGCCAGGTGCACGTAGAGAGGGAACCGTAAGGCGACCAGAGCTGGCAGACCGGAGTGGTCTAGCTGGGGAGTAGGGAGTGATCAGGGATTGTATGTAAGGTGGGGCAGTCCCCTTAGCAGCCTGAAATGCCAACACTAGGGCCTTGAAACGAATGCGTGCGGCAATAGGAAGCCAGTGGAGGCCAATGAGAAGCGGGGTGACATGAGCCAACCTGGGCTGACTGGTGATCAGACGGGCTGCAGCATTCTGGACCAGCTGGAGGGGCTTGATGGCACACGCTGGGAGACCGGCTAGGAGGGAGTTGCAGTAATCCAGGCGGGAAATGACAAGCGCCTGGACTAGGAGCTGGGTGGCTTTCTCAGTCAGGAGATGACGGATACGGCGTATATTATACAGAAAGAACCTGCAGGTTCTGGCAGTGGAGGATACTTGCGGAGCCAGGGTGAGGCAGTTATCAAGAGTCACCCCAAGATTCCTTGCCGTACGGGAGGAGGAAACTACAAAGTCCTCAACAGTCAATGAGAGGTCGATTGACGGAGAGGACTTAGCAGGGATGTAGAGAAGCTCAGTTTTGGCAAGGTTGAGCTTCAGGTGATGGGAAGTCATCCACGCAGAGATATCAGCCAAGCAGGCAGAGATCCGTGTGGTGATTTTGGTGTCGGGGGGGAAGGAAATGAAGAGTTGGGTGTCATCAGCGTAGGAATGATAAGAAAAGCCGTGGGAAGAGATAACAGAACCAAGAGGCATGGTGTATAGCAAGAAGAGGAGAGGCCCAAGAACCGAGCCCTGCGGGACTCCAGTTCGTAGGGGTTGAGGGTCGGAGACTGAGCTCCTCCAAGTCACCTGGTAGGAGCGACCAGAGAGGTAGGAGGAAAACCAAGCGAGTGCAGAACCTATGACACCCATCCCAGACAGCGATGAGAGCAGAATCTCATGGTTGACTGTATCGAAGGCGGCCGACAGGTCGAGGAAGATGAGGACAGAGGAGAGGGATTTTGCTTTAGCAGAGTGGAGTGCCTCAGTGACTGCGAGCAGGGCGGTTGAATGGCATACTATGCAGGATTTCTTTCTGTGCTTCCCTCCTGTGTTTACCATAAAAAGTGTCTATACCCCCATGCTCAACCGTGTGATGAGCTAAGAAAACCATCGTCTAATATGATTCAAAAACATCTGCTTAATTTAGTTGTGGCTTTCCACACAAGCCATTGAGCTAGCTATTTAAGTGACGTAACCCGCATTTGTATTTAGTTAGTAGCTAGCAAAGTTACTGCAATCGTTTCTCAAAATTACAACAATAGCGCATTCATACTGTACCAGTCAATCGGTCACTCGCATAAGTACACATACTCACATCATAAATACATGCAAGGTATTGGACAAAACTGAACACAGATACAGTTTGCCAGTGTATCATAGTAATGACTGGGCATGTTTGTTTCAAAATATTTTAGGTGAAAATACTGCATATTATGCCTTTAATGTACCTATAAGCTACATCAACTGCAGCACAACTAATGTACACAACACAAGAGAAAAAATTTCAATTAATTCGTTTATGTTATAATTATTGGTGACTGAAATCTGGTTTCCATTACTTTTCCGAGTTTCTGCACAAGAAAGTAAGCATTTTTTAAGTAGGCTATGTGCCCGTCAGCAGTAGGCCTACATCTCTCGCTAAGCTGATCTATGGTAGTGTGGTTCCCAAACCTCTCCTCAAGTACCCCAGCTGGTCCAGGTGTTTTATGTGTTCCACCTCAATGAGACCCGATACAACTACTTAAAGCCTTGATTAGTTGCAGCAGGTGTGCATGAGATATAACGCATCAAATACCTAGTTAGATGCCTTTCTTATTAATTTCATTCTGTACCAGCATGCTGTACGATAACAATGGTACTGATTAACACTGATTAATGGTACTGAAAACTACCTCTCAGGCCACTTTAACTGAAATTAGTCCAGAACTAAGATTAATCTGTGTCTGTGATACTGGCCGTTCCTGTCTCAAAAACATATACACAAAGGAAAAAGGTGTAATAATTCCCAGGGCTCAGTCCTTAGTCCCTTTCTGTACCTGCTTTGAGGAACATCTAACATGCAACAAAAAGACTGGCATCCCTACAATACAGCTCATGTACTGTATTCAGCAATCCACAAGGCAAGATGATAATTTTCCAAATTTACCATTGGGTATTCAAAAGATTTTGGATGAAAATCTCAAAGTGTCTCAGAGTTGAAGAATTATAAAAAATTACCCTGCGGTCTCTTGACCAATTGCCAATGTGTGTTTTAAAGGTGTTTAGCTGACAATGCCTTCATTCGTAGACCCTTCTTAGTAGTCGTGTTGATCTGAACCTGAATATAATTGGTAAAACAATTTTGCAGTGTTTCCACTGGACCCACGCAAATTCGTTGCTTTCCACAAAAACTACAAATAGTAGGCTACCACTGGGAAATTCACAGCTCCCGTATGCGTAGCATCCTTTAGAAGCAAGATAAAGAAAACATCAGCAATATGCCCTTAGCAACAGCGGTTACCAAGTGAACCATGACTTGAATTAATTTAACTAAACAAAATAACTGCTAAAATAACTGCTAAAATGCAAAAAGAGAAAATAAAACTATTCTCGCAACTAATTTGTTTACACAAAACGTTGATGAACACATTAACTCGAATGACAAACTTCATATCGACTAACAGTTGTTCAGCCTTATAGATAGGGTGAGGGAAGTACCATAGACTGACAGCCGTCATAGCATCCCCGCCGCAAATTATTCGTGAGAGAAACCGATTTCAACTTGCAAGAGGACTCCGCCCGGTTGGGATTGTTATTGGGCAGCGAACTTTCTTTCATTTGACTTGGGAATCTCTGTGGATTTGATTGGACAAATTGTTAATCGGTCACTAGTGATTCCTATATTTTGGGCGGTGCTTGTAAACTAATGCGAAAACTCCATGTTTATAGGATTTGACAGGGGCAGGAGTCTGTCTTGAGCGGAGCTGCTCGCGCGGGGCTGGAGTGGGCAGAAGTACAGCGGTGCTCGGTAGCTGTAAAATAAGTGCTAGGTGGACGATTTTAAAAGACAAGCCGCGCCTGGAAACGCGGCAATATGCATTAAGACTATTTTCAAAAAAACATACTGCACTTTGGACTAATTTAAATGCCGTTTAAGCGAAATATTGAGTGTTCATTTAGCCTCAGTGCAAGATGCACTGGTATCAGAGGCAGCATATGAGGGATTGAATGAAAGGTAGTGTCGTGAATGATCAAATATAAAATACTCGCGTTGGAGAGAATTTATAACGGACATGGCTGACAGAACAGCACCGAATTTTCACCTGTGGTTGGGGTGGGTCTACGGTTACCGGGGGCACCAGTGCCGCAACAATCTGTACTACACAGCAGCGAAGGAAATAGTCTATTTTGTCGCCGGTGCGGGAGTAGTTTACAACACCAGGGAACACAAGCAGAAATTGAACTTGGGACACAATGATGACATAATCAGGTAACCCGGCATCTAGAATTTTACCGTTACTGTACAAATTTCGATAACATGCAATTTCACAGATTCTGATGCAACCGGTTAGCTATAGCGAGCTAGCTAGTGTTTTTAGCTGTCAAGTAGCTAGCTATAGACATACTAACACTGACCACTTTTTATCGACTAATTTTTCAGTATAGGAAAGGAAGCTATAACACTACCGCTTTTTCGACCAAGTTAACAGGATAGCTGGCACGATGCTAGTTATAGTCAGGAACTATAGAAGCTGGACAGCAACACGGAGGTTTCAAGTTTTTTCTGGTAGCGTACAGCGTCAGCAGTCGTTCGGACACAGTGACGGACCATGTTTCCTAATCACTGATGGTTTTAGGTTTTTTTATTTATACTTTGTGAGGTGATTTTAAAGATAATCTGAGTTATCCTGATAGCCTGATGAAATGTGCCCACCGCATGACAGCATCTGTAGCAGGTTGAATTGCAAGTCAATGTATTTTTGGACTCTAGAGGGAGAAGCAACACCCAGGCGCCCTGTAAGTGTAGTGCCATCAGTGAGAATGTAAGGAACACCCAGGCGCCCTGTAAGTGTAGTGCCATCAGTGAGAATGTAAGGAGAGAAAGCGAGGGGGAGAGAGAGAGAGAGAGTTCATTGCTAGTTGAATTAGATGGAATCAGCTGGATGCTTCAGAGCCATTTGTTTTGTTACATCTTTTACGAGGGTGGGTCAGGGGGGTAGGGGCAGGGGGAGGATTGAGAGAGGGGGAATAAGGGGCTGATGTGGCCTTTTTTCGTGTCAACCATAGGGCTCTAATCTGAGGAGCCAGCTCACCGTTTCCCTGTTTGGTGTCTGCTCCACACCTTGTACCTTGCATGCACTCACTTCTAATGTAATCCTTAATCTGCATTGACCCCTGATACACTTTAATGTAATACTGTCATTGAGGGAGGGCTGTGCTTCTGCCCTGCTCTAATGGCACAACCGCGGTCCCCATCCGATTTCACTTTTATTTCCTTGTCTGCTTTATCTCATTTCCAAGCTTCTCTGGAAATATTTTCCGTTGGTGCATTTTGCGGTTTTTAAATGCCTCGTTTAGGATATCGGATGGCAAATATTTTCATATTTTCACATGAAATAAGTATTTGATCCATAGAACAATAGGACTTAATACTTGGTGGAGAAACCTTTGTTGGCAAACACATGGGTCAGACGTTTGTTGTAGTTTTTCACCAGATTTGCATAGATCTTTGCATAGATTCTCTCCAAATACTTAAGGTTCCGAGGCTGTCGCTTGGCAACTCGAAGCTTCAGCTCCCTCCACAGATTTTCAATGGGATTTAGGTCTGGAGACTGGCTAGGTCACTCCAGGACCTTAATATGCTTCTTTTTGAGCCACTCCTTTGTTGCCTTGGCCGTATGTTTTGGGTCATTGTCATGTTGGAAGACCCATCCACGACCCATTTTCAGTGCTCTCACTGAGGGAAGGAGGTTGTCGCACAAAATTTCCTGGTACATGGCCCCATTCATCCTCCCCTCAATACGGTGAAGTCGTCCTGTCCCCTTACCTGAGAAACACCCCCAAAGCATAAGGTTTCCACCTCCATGCTTCACAGTGGGGATGGTGTTCTTGGGGTTGTACTCAGCATTTCTCTTCCTCCAAACACGGCGAGTCGAGTTGATTCCAAATAGCTCTATTTTGGTCTCATCTAACCACATCACCTTCTCCCAAGCCTCCTCTGGATCATCCAGGTGTTCTTTGGCAAACTTCAGACGGGCCTGTACATGTACCTTCTTCAGCAGAGGAGCCTTGCGCACGCAGCAGGATTTTAATCCTTCATGGTGTAGTGTGTTACTGATGGTTCTCTTCCTGCCTGTGGTCCCAACTGTGGTCCCTTGATGTAGGTCATGATGTTGTTGTGCTCCAGGATTGACAGAATGCTGATCTCATTCATGACATCTCTGTGCTCTTTGTCTGAGAGGCAGTTCAGATCCACCTCTTTCCACACCACAAGTGAATTATCCTGCAGAGTAAAAAGAGGCATCATTGCCACTGATGTTAACAGAATGATTTACTTCAAGGAACCTCACACTCAGATCAGCCCATTTGGTGAACCTGTGTGCCTTATACCAGAGTTTTGCTGGGAAAGCAATTATTTGACAGTGCTGAAGACAACTGTCGCCAGAAAGCATTGTGAAAGCAACCTTTCCTTATGGTCATCTCTTAAGAGCGGTGACCCAACTTTTCACTGGTGGCCAGGTTATTTGTCCTTATAAGAATTGTGTAGATTCCCCATCTCTGTACTGGAGTGCTGTCATATGTAGCAAAGTTCAGACATGAGTTAGCATCTGAGCCTCCACAGCAGAATTTGACATGGAGGAGTGTGATTAGTTACTCTCATGAGAGAACCCTGGTATTTAGCCCACAAAAGAATAGACTGCACAGTTCATTCTGTTTCCAGTACAAGCATTTGATGTCTGCTACTGGTCACGTCCAAACAAACAGTGATTTTGAAGGTTGGTGTGAACTGGAGAGCGTTAAAAGCGCTGTCAACTTGTACCTTGTATTGGAGCCTTGTTGCACCCTATTGTACAACATTCCACAGGGGTTTCTACACATTTCAATACGTAAACAACAATGCAAGACATTTAACCCACATTAATAAATACTTGAAGCACAGATTAAAGCTCATTATACCCACGTACACTCATAAGTAAAGTAAAGACTGTGACTAGGATCACAAGTTAAACAGCCTGTACAATGTGTCCTCGAGCTGATGTAACTTTACGAGAAAGTAGAACCAGCTACCAGTGCCACAGCATCAATAGTTAATACATTATTCATTGTTAGTTAATGCGAATTATTGTTACTTACCTCTGTTCTTCTGTATAATGTAGCTTCGCCGAAAGCTCCCCTTCCCAAGATTCGGATAGGAATGTAATGTAATTTTTCTTCCACTCCACTGTAAGCTGATTGTCTATCACTGCTCGTAGACTCGCTTCCAAAATCAGAGTTCAGCGAGCCATAGTGTCTTTCGCAGTCTTCCAACGACCTTTTGTATCTCTATTGTAAAGCCCGATACCCTTCACATGGGGTAGATCCAAAAACCGTCAAGGGAAGTTGAAGCAGATTGTTTTATGTCCTTGCAAATCAAAGGATCTTCCACACTGCAATAACTGATCAGCGCCTAGCTTTAACTTGCAATATATTAGATAACAAGTCTTAACTTTAATGGGCTATCAGAATATGATAAATTTACCCATTTGATTATGGCGAGTGAGCTCGCGCTGACACCAAACGTTGACTACCGAATCACAAACGAGCTAGCAACTGTCTGCATACTGTCGTCTTTTTCGTAGAATAACTGTGCGCCTCTTGTCCGCTTCCAGTAACTTAGTGTTACAACGTTTAATTAGACACTAATACTCACATCCTATTGAATACAAGAAGTATATAGACTTAACAACAGCTCTTCTGTATATTCCCCTTTCAGTCGCTTTAATTAAAAACCCCTATCAATTATTCGTTTTGTATGGTTGCATGAAAACACATCTGAAGTTCTAGTTTTGCAAACTATTTCTCTGTCAACACGCACTTAAAGACTCCATCTTTACCCTACGCAAGCTCAAGACCCGGAAATACTTGTAACACTTGTAACCAGAGAAGACACCACGCCATTGTTGGTAACAAATTAAATGCACCTTATACTACACGACTACGCAAACGCATATCTAGACAGCCATACACACTTTGTCACTTTGTAGCTATAAAAAAGCGTCCAACTGCATGGGCCAAACTTAACTAGGCTACCAGTTGCCCCAAGATAGTTTGTGCTGAGTCTGTTGTAGGCAAACATACTTTGCCAAATACTGTCATGCATGTTAATCTCATTATCTTTCGGGAGATTTCATTATTTTGAAATTGAGCTCGCCTCCTGAATTTGCACCTGAAACAAAGGATCCTTAGGGGGAAAAATATTACTCCAACATTCTGGGATGCCGATTCGCACGGAATTAATATTATCAGATACAGATTTAGATACAGTGAGGATGAAAGCGTAATTTATTTATAATATGATGTTGAATACACACGGTCATCAGATATGACATACTACTGAAAATAGTATTGCAAAGAAAGGCTTTCAATCATCGATTAGACTAAAGAGCCTTGTTTTCCGTTATGGAATGGATTGGCGACAACTGGTGGATCTTGATATAAATTCAGTTATACAATATTACATTCAAATTTCATCCTGCAGGAGGCAATGTAATTCCCAACAAACATTGCGTTGTGAATTGTGAATATAATTATTGAATACTCAAATCATTTTTAATTTAGGATAACTGTTTTGTTTTAGGCGGCACCGATGGTGCAGTGGGTAGCACTGCCGCCTCACAGCAAGGAGGTCCTGGGTTCGTAATCGCCGTCGGCCGGGGCCTCTCTGTGCAAAGTTTGCATGTTCTCCCCGTGTCTGCGCGGGTTTCCGCCCACAGTTCAAATACATGCAGGTTAGGGTGATTGGAGAGTCTAAATTGCCCGTAGGTATGAGTATGTGAGTGAATGGTGTGTGTGCCTGTCCAGGGTGTAATCCTGCCTTTCGCCCAATGTATGCTGGGATAGGCTCCAGCCCCCCTGCGACCCTGTTCAGGATAAGCGGGTTCAGATAGTGGATGGATGGACGGATGTTTTGTTTTAATTATAACGTGAATGGAATTGGTTATTTAAAACAAAAATTTTAAAAGGATGTGTTTCACTGTATTGCTCGGGCTGCACCACCGTACGTTTTCTGAACACTATGTGACTGATCGGTGAGCTGAACAGCATGACCAAACTCATCTGAAAGACACCGCCATAGCACAAGGGGATCGAAGAAGTCACGATGTGCAGACTGAGCTCACGCAATCCTCCAGCCTCAGCCTCCCGGCAACTTGGATTACAGGCGCACGCCACCGCGCCCGGCGAAAGACAAGGAAGTATTTTAATAATTGTACTTCAACACATGTATGACGCCACACAAGTGTGACGGCCCGCTCGTATCAGTTTCTGGTTTTCCTTTTTTTTTGTCTTTCAAGTGGCTGGCTGAGGAACAAGAAGGTCATCAACTTAATGAGGTGCACCTGTGGCCGGAGTCTTTGTCTTAAGACATCTGCCATTCCTGCAGTTGGGGCTTGCGTCCTCCCATGCTGACAAGCCTTCTTGTTTGACTGGCTAACCTTTATATGTATCCAGTCATTTTCAATTTATGTACCTACATTAAATACATGACACATAGCTCTACACACCTCATTACTAATTTTGGTATATTCTGTTATCTTTTGTCTTATTAAATTCTATTATTTTGTTATTCCTTAAACTGGTGTGTGTCCTTCATGTTACGATTTACGAGCGATCGTAACATAATGGGGGCTCGTCCGGGATCCTTTTTGATCCCTTTATTTTTACTTGCATTGCGAGTTTGAATGCCTTATTTCGGAATAAGGCGGTTTTGGCATCTGTTTATATTTGGTCGCCGCGGCGTCGTTACTTCAGGTAGCTTTGTTCTTTGGCATGAGTAAGTACTCATCTGATTCCTTTTAGTAGGACTCGTTTCGTGTCCGTTTGTTTGTATTATCTGGATTTGCTATCTGGATTTGGATTTGTTTGTGTTTTCTGGATTGGCGTAGCCTATTTTCCAGTGGTCTAAGCTACCATAACACTTTGAACAGATGCCAATAGACACGCATTGGTTTATATAGACTAGTTCATGCTTGTTTAAATTTATTTTTGATCGTGGGAGTGAAGAATAACTATTCTAGTTCCAGTTTTGTGAGTTGGAGCTACTATTTCTGTTCCCCGCTGCTCCATCCTTCCGAGGACCGGTGAGTGTTACCATACTAGTGTGCAATTAAAGTATTGATTTGTTCTGATAATACTTGTGTAATAATTACTGGTGCTTAAAGCTATATTCCCCTGATAGGTTGAGCGGCACGGCCGGGAGGCCTGTCGATTTTTTATTTTATTTTAGTTTGTTATTTTCGGGTTGTTCGTGACGGTGGGGGCACGCTCCGACGTTACGGTGGTAACTTGTCAATTGGTTATTCATTGTGCGTACGGTTTCAGCGTTTAAAGCCGTCTCGAGCCGTAGGGACTCCCAGAAGACTAGGGTTGATCAGGTAGATCTGTGGGGAAAGCTCCTTCAGTTTTTTATTTGCACACTGTTTGGTTGCAAATCGTTGTCTTGGTTGGTTTTTTTTTCGGTTGGGTGCAATAGCGGAGAGTAAAGTGAGGGATTTATGCGACTATAACTTTGGAATTTGTTTGTTCATTGCCATTTTGGTATAATCTCCACTAATTTAGTTAATCCGTTTCAATTAGCTCATTATGTCTAAAGAGAAATTCGAAATTAAAAAGACTCCTTCTCTGGTGGTTGCTGCATTTTTGGAACAACCCAGCTGGTCTAGGTTAGATGCACTTCGTAAGGATTGCTTGATTGAATTGGCGGAGCAGTTGGGCCATTCCGACGTGGGGGTAAAACTTAGAAAGCCTGAAATAAAGAATTTATTGGTGGAATTGATTGTTAATAGGGGTTTATTAGAGGCCCCAGAAGCCGTAGAAGGTCCTTTGATGGCGGCTTTGATTGATCCCAAACCTAGTTCAGGTAGTGTAGGTGCGGATGGGCGTTTGGTTTTTCAGCAACTCGCATTGGAACAGGACAAAATTGCGTTAGAGCAGAGAAGACTGGATTTTGAGGAAAGGTTGTTTTATTGGTTTAAATTTCTTTTACATTTTAAAATTCTTTTCCTTTTTAAAACACACTCAATAACTCAAAATAATGATTTTAACAAAAGCAAACACTCGACAAAACTAGACAACAATTGTAAATTACATAAAGCATAACTTTAAACAAAGGTGTGCAAACAGATGATTAAACAAATGAAAAACAAGTCTTTGGAAAATCATATCAAAACAAACGGAAAGCAACAAAGTGGGGTTTTTTTTTTTTTTGTTTTTTTTTTAAGAAAGCCCAAAGCGGGCAAAAATGCTTAAAAAAAGGGTCCATCTTGCTCGGGTTTGGCAGGTGTCTCTTGCCCCTCTTGGGGGGGTGGACTATATAACCAGTTCTTTCCGGTGGTCCACCCCCCATTTCTCTCTCGCCAGGGTCTTGTTGGTATGAATGTCCAACATCACGCCGTCTTGGAGGAGGTTTTGAATCCTCCTCCGGAGAGTGATCAGGTCTACAGTTATTTTTTGGTAGACCTTGATGTTCCTTGTCTCCCACAGGACCTGCTTCACGATGTTGATGATCCTCCACTGACGCTGGAGCACGGTGGTCTTGCATCCCCCCGGCGGACTGTAGAGGACGCCCTCAGCCATCAGGGAGGATCTTGGCAGGAACCTGCTTAGGGAGACAGAGGAACAAACAAGGCCCCAGACCCGCCTGGCCACGGAGCACTCCCAGAAAAGATGGTGAATGTGTTCAGAGTCAGTGCATCCGTGGGGGCAGCGTTCAGTCAGGGCTAAGTGCCGGCGATACATAAAAGTTCGTGTGGGGAGACACCTATGGGCTGTCATCCAGGCAATGTCTTTTTGTTTATTGGTAAGACACTTGTGTGTCACATTTGCCCAGATGACTTGCGGGTCCAGGTCTGGCCCCCCCCTCGGGAGCGTTACAATTTGGCCAGATCGCAAATGATCCGTGATCATTTTGTAGCTCCACGAGGTTAGGCCAGCCCTGGGCAGACCCGTCCTGTAGGCAAAGTCCTTCAGGGCTCGATAGACATAGGGGGGATCCCAGCTGTAGGGTATGGTGAGGTCCAGCAGTACCTACATTAAATACATGACACATAGCTCTACACACCTCATTACTAATTTTGGTATATTCTGTTATCTTTTGTCTTATTAAATTCTATTTTGTTATTCCTTAAACTGGTGTGTGTCCTTCATGTTACGATTTACGAGCGATCGTAACACAAGTCTTTCTTCTTTATTTATATTTAACGGCGATTTGCAAACGATGTGTGCATTACCTCCACCTACTGAATATATTACGTGATCTCTAATTTATTATACAGTGTTCTCCATAACGTTTGGGACAAAGATCCATTACGTCATGATTTGCCTCTTATTTGCCACAAGTTATAATTTGGAATCCCATGTTATCATATGGTTAAAGTGCACATTCTCAGATTTCATTAAAGGGGTTTTTTTTAATTGATTTTGGATTCACCATGCAGAAATTACAGTAGTGTTCATATATACAGTCCTTTCCAAAAGTATTGGAACAGCAAGGTCAATTTCTTTGTTTTTCCTGTACTCTGAAGGCAATTGAGTTTGAGGTCAAAAGATGTGCATGAGATGACAGATCCGAATTTCAGCTTTTATTTTTATCTAGATTTGTGAAACAACTTAGAACATATCACATTTTGTATCAGACCACCCAATTTTTAGGTCGGCAAAAGTATTGGAACATGTGACTCACAGGAGTTTTTTGTTGACCAGATGTGTCCTGTTCGATTGGTTGGTTAAACAATAAATAGTTCTGGATGTCAACTCTTGGTTTTAGCCTTGAGGTTTGCCTGTGAAGTCTGCATTTGTGTTAGAAAAGATAAACCAACATGAACCAATACCTTTGCACGCCAAAAAATTGGACAGACTGATAAATGTGTTTCAAGTAGTTTAGGTCTAAAAACCAGGAAATAAAAGCTGAAATTCTCAACGCTTGTCTCATAGCCATCTTTTTTTCTCAACCCCAAATGTATTTAGTGTATTGCAAAAACAAAGGAATTGGCCTAGCTGTTCCAATACTTCTGGAGGGAACTGTAGTCCCTCCATTTCAGGGCACCAGAATGTTTGGGACACATGGCTTCACAGGTGCTTGTGATTGCTCAGGTGTGTTTAATTGCCTCCTTAATGCAGGTATTACAGAGCTCTCAGCACTAGTCTTTCAATCACCTTAACATTAACATGAGGACCAAAGTTGTGCTCATGAAAGTCAAAGCAGCCATTATGAGACTGGGAAACAAGAATAAAACGGCTAGATTCATCGGCCAAATCTTAGGCTTACCAAAATGAGCTGTTTGGAACATAATTAAGAAGAACGAGAGCACTGGTGAACTTACTAATCGCAAAGGGACTGGCAGGCGAAGGAAGACCTTCACAGCTGATGACAGAAGAATCCCTAAATACCTGTCCCTCTACTGCTGCACAGTCTAGTCTAATAATTATTGCTACATTAGGGTGGACAGAGATCAGTGCCAGTTTTTAGTGGTGTTCCCACTGCTGTATTTGAAACAGTGCAACAATGTCCTTACGCACACAAGGTTCATCATAGAGCGGACCATTATAGACAGCTCAAGCTTCTGCTGTCCACCGTGAGCTGCGTGTGGAACCTGCAAGGGCTTGTGTGTGTTATTCTTTTCAATCTGTCTCAGAACAATCCTGCCACTGAAGAAGAGTATGTATTGGAGGAAGAAGGGCATGGACGGGCATGGACGTGCCGTGAGAGATGCAATAGTTACCTTCACCTTGTGGTTATTTGGTATGCCAGACCACCTTGCTTCAAGTAAAATAAGCATAACCCAGTCAGCCATGTGATAGTAAGCTATCATTTATTTTATGTTAAATTAAATGCATTTACAATAAATAACATACAGTTTGCCAGGCAGTTACATAGCCTTAATGAATAACACATGAGTCTATGTAACTTTACACTAGCTTTCCATTTTGATAGCTAACGTTAGCTAGCTAGCTAACAATAAGCATTTCTATAGGCATATTCCAATTAGCAAGCTAGCTAACATTAGTAGCCTAACATTGGCTAACATAAACCTGAGAGAAATACTGTTAGCTAGCTAGGTCACTTACAAGTGTATATATCTTGCTAAGTATCTTGTCTGAAAAGTCACAGAAATATAAATTATGATTTTGGTTGACTAGTTATATGATACTGGATGGATGGATGGATAGCTATACGAGCAGTTTAACCCTTTACCCCCAGGGCTGTTTTCAATACTCATAAATAAAGCTGTTTCACTGTGTGGCAACACATAGCAGGGACATGGATAATGGCTGAATTTGAAGGGCATATGTGTACCATCAAGACTAAAATATAAAAACCTAAGAAACACATGAGAGAGTATGTTTGGTAAAAATGTTTGCACGTTATAATATTTATTGCAACAATAATATACTGTAGTTCTGATCATCGAGATATCAACTATAAACACAGCGGCACGGATGGTGCAGTGGGTAGCACTGCCTCCTCACAGCAAGGAGGTCCTGGGTTCGAATCCCCGTCGGCCGGGGCCTCTCTGTGCGGAGTTTGCATGTTCTCCCCGTGTCTGCGTGGGTTTCCTCCGGGTACTCCGGTTTCCTCCCACAGTCCAAAGACATGCACGTTAGGCTGATTGGAGAGTCTAAATTGCCCGTAGGTATGAGTGTGTGAGTGAATGGTGTGTGTGCCCTGAGATAGACTGGCGACCTGTCCAGGGTGTATTCCTGCCTTTCGCCCAATGTATGCTGGGATAGGCTCCAGCCCCCCTGCGACCCTGATCAGGATAAGCGGGTTCAGATAATGGATGGATGGATGGATGGATGGATAGAGCAAGCCATCACACAAGCTATGAGAGACATTTCAATTGGCATGGTTTTAGTAACAGAACAACCTGAAAGTATGGTAAGCAATGTTATTCAGCTAAATAAATCTTAACTTCATGTGTAAGAAGAATTGTTTTTCAAAAACTATAAGCACATATTATTTACCCAGATTTCAGTCTCAATTTACACTTTTCCAAAAATATTTAAAAAATAAAATATTTTGTGTTCACATTGAAACCAATGGCAGTAAAAATGATAATCCGTCTCCATCAATTGAACACAGGTCATAGTTGCTTGAATTATTCAATCAGCAAACAAAATATTTTATTTAATCAGCACAAATAAAAGGGCAAAAATTAGCTCTGCTGTATAGAAATAGGGAAGGGGGAGCAAGAACAAGGAGGGCAAATATCTGACAAAACCTGGGTGCCTTTTGGTTGACCATGTGATCAACATTGGTTTATCCCTAGGTACACTGGGGTCAAAGCAATGGGTAAAGTTCAGCTGGATCTCAGCCACTTCACAGTTGCCTCTATCATACATTTAGAAATGATAATTAAATTAATTTATTTTGCAATTTACTCTAACATATCATTACAATCATTGTACTACTTGTAATACTACAGACTACCTAATGTATACTACTACAAAGGGACCAAAGTCAAATTTCCTCGACACACTCTCCAATACTCTCATATCACCTGATCTGGAGGAGCAAGATGGGCTAGGGCAAACTATGCATGTTGTCATAAGTTCACAACTGGTATGATGAAAACTCAAAAACCCAAACCTTATTGCCTTTCCTTAAACAAATAGAGATGATCATACTGCCCTACTCCCAGCAACGGAGATACTGGGGAGATACTGGCAGAGTCATGCTGATTTCTCCCTCTGCTTGGCCAGGGAAAATATGTCTTGTGATCTAGATTTAATTATTTGGCCTAGTCAAGTGCAGAAATGAGACCTTGAATGATTTTTTTTTTTTTTGCTTTTGTATTTTGACTTTTTGTTTTACATCCCTACTTCACTGTAAATTGGAAAACGAAAAACAATCTCACTGTTCTTTTTATAATTGATGTCTGTTTACTTAAATAATAATTTGGACTGATGTGGTTACTGTGCTGCGTTACACATTACAAAAACAAAAAAACAAAACAAATACTGACAAAAATTTTCATAATCATTTGATGGTTGTGTGAATGAATTGGTTGCAAAGTGCAGTTGAAATTGTATTTCCCTCTAGGGTCTTTCAGCGCACTTATCCCTTGTTATGGGTATGCACTTTGCACTTTGATAAGCCAAATGCCATTAATTTAATGTAATATCCTATTCATTTTTGTGGTCAGACACAGGGGTTAAACTAGGCCTAGATGAGATTGCATCCATTAAAAATGATGATGGTGCCCAGTCAATATCAGTTTTCAAATAACAGTGGGATGGCTGACCTGTAACAGAAAAACAATATCTGGGGAACCCTTTGTGTGTTCTCTGTAGGACTCAACGTAGCCAACGTAGCACAGTAACCTTCTGGCAGCCACTGGTTTCCATTCATTTCCATATGGTATCTACTCACAGAGTTGCTTGAGATTAGTTATTTATTTTTGTCGATGTTATGTAATTGTTGCATTTTAAAGTGTGGATTAACAAGGCAATAAGTTCCACCCAGTATTTACATGATCAAATTGAGGACGTTGTCTGCGCTCTGTCAGCCACCACAATATCATTATCAATATCAATATATGTTAGTTCAGGGAGAAACGATATATTGGGAAATTTTCCCTGCAAATCCACACCCACTTCAGTTTTATCCAAGTACACACAAATAAGTTTGCAGTCTGAACACATACAGTTGTGTTCAAATAAATAGCAATCCGTAAAAAAAAAAAAAAAAAAAAAAGTCCAAATATTTGTCAATAGCTTTTATTTGCATATTTCAAATGTAGTGGAAACATTACACATTCAGTTCCAAATCAAAGCATTAACAAATTGTATCAAGTCTGCGTTATTCTTTTACAGGAAGCAAAGAAAAGGAATATTAATAAAAGTTTTATTAATTAATTAATGGCAGTGTCAACATTTTTCTATTCAAACTCAAACATTACTGTATACACTGAAGACATTTTTAACAATTTAACTTCACTTTAATTTACTGAACTAATATTTACTTGCATAACCATTGTTTTTGATAACTGCTGCACATCTGCGTTGCATCGAATCAATCAACTTCTGGCACCTAGAAACTGGTATTTCAGCCCTGGATGAACAAGCTACATTCCACATTTCCTGTGAATTTTTAGGTTTTGCTTCAGAAACTGCATTTTTAATGTCACTCCACAAGTTTTCAATGGGGTTGAGGTCGGGGGATTGAGTTGACCACTCCATTACCTCAATCCTTTTTGTCTGGAACCAAGATGTTGCTCGCTTATTCGTGTGTTTTTGGTCGTTGTCTTGTTGAAACATCCATTTCAGGGGCATGTCCTCTTCGGCATATGGCAACAAAATCTCTTCCACTATTTTGGTGTATTCAAGCTGATCCATGATCCATGGTATACGAACCCAACACATACCATGATTCTTGCGCCACCATGCTTCACTGTCTTCACAGTGTACTGTGGCTTGAATTTAGTACCTGGGGGTCATCTGATGTACTGTCAACGACCACGAATCTGAAAACAACAATTTTACCCTCATCTGTCCACAGATAGTGACACCATTTCTCTTTGGACCAATCGATGTGTTCCTTGGGAAATTTGAACTGATTCTGCACAGCAATGGTGCTTTACTATCTTACTGATAGCTTCGCTTCGATCAAACGTCTTCTGACTCTAACAGTACTTACAGGTAATTGTAGATCATCTTTGATCTTTCTGGAGCTGATGAATGGCTGAATCTTTGCCATTTTGACTATTCTTTGATCCGTTTTAACAGTAGTTGCTTGTTTTCTTTCACATGTTCCAGGTTTTTGTTGCCATTTTAAAGCATGAAAGCATGAAGCATAAAACATTTTAGCTGAGCATCCTGTAATTTGCTTCACTTCTTCATATATTTTCCTCTCTCAATCAACTTTTTAATGAAATGAAATTATTCCTCTGAACAATGTTTGGAATGGCCCATTTTACTTAGCAATTTAGAAGGAAATATATTTTATAACAATGTGTGAAACATTTGCTTCAATTCTTCCTGTATAAAGGACAATTAATGACACCTGTTTTTTTTTCACAGAATGAATGTATTCTCTAATTAAACTCCACACTGCTATTATTTTGAAAATGCCCCTTTCAATGAATTAGTCAGTTACTCAGAACAAGCAATGTGCATGTCATGACTGTTGGGTCTGTTGTTTTTCTATTACACTGCTACATCTACAAGTAAATTATTTGCCATGCAGAAATATCACTACTAATAAAAACAGTGGTTCATCAGGTCACTGATGTTGTACTGCTATTTTCTTGAACACAACTGTGCAAATTATGGGATCACCCATAATTGGCACATATTTTTGACCACTTGCTGAGTGTTGTTAGGCCAGCTCAGTGCTGACACTGAATAACTCTACCATAGTGAAAGCTACTCTAAAGCTTTGTCAGGCTTCAGAACAACAAACCCAATTGTGAGATCACAGAAGTTCAGGTTTATTAAGAGTAGACAGGCGAGGGTCAAGAACCAGCAAATGGGTGTAATGCAGATCAGATAGTTTGTAATCGATAATCCAAGGTCCAGTAGCCAGGCAAACTGGGGAAATAATGAGAGGAAACAAGAATCAGGTGAGGAAAACAATCAGGAAGTGGAACACAGGTAAAATGAATGAGAATGAATGAACTGACCCAGACTATGAAAGAACAGAGGGTGATAAGAGGCGAAAATGCTGGGGACCAAAATACAGATAACAGAAAACAACGATCATGACAAATTTGATATACTGGAATTTACAGTAAGAAAATAAGACATACAGTACTGTGCAAAAGTTTTAGGCAGGTGTGAAAAAATAAAGTAAGAATGCTTTCAAAATGAGAAATGTTAATAGTTTATTTTTATGAATTAACAAAATGCAAAGTGAGTGAACAGAAGAAAAATCTAAATCAAATCAATATTTGGTGTGACCACCATTTGTCTTCAAACCAGCATCAATTCTTCTTGGTACACTTGCACAAAGTCAGGGATTTAGTAGGCATATAGTCATGTGTGATTAACCAATTATACCAAACAGGAGCTAATGATCACCAATTTAATATGTAGGTTGAAACACAATCATTAACTGAAACAGAAACAGCTATGTAGGAGGGTTAAAACTGGGTGAGGAACAGCCAAACTCTGCTTCCAAGGTGAGGTTGCTGAAGACAGTTTAATGTCTGAAGTCATACACCATGGCAAGACTGAGCACAGCAACAAGACACAGGGTAGTTATACTATATTAGCAAGGTCTCTCCCAGGCAGACAGGGGTTTCCAGATGTGCTGTCCAAGCTCTGTTGAAGAAGCACAAAGAAACAAGCAACTTTGAGGACTGTAGACACAGTGGTCAGCCAAGGAAACTTAGTGCAGCAGATGAAAGACACATCATGCTTACTTCCTTTCGTAATCGGAAGATGTCAAGCAGTGCCATCAGCTCATAATTGGCAGAAACCAGTGGTACCCAGGTACACCCATCTACTGTGCAGAGAGGTCTGGTCAGAAGTAGTCTTCATGGAAGAATTGCGGGCAAAATGCCATACCTCTGACGTGGAAAAAAAGGCAAAGTGACTCAACTGTGCACGAAAACACAGGAGGTGCAGAAAAATGGCAGCAGATTCTCTGGACTGATGAGTCAAAATGTGAAATATTTCGCTGTAGCAGAAGGCAATTTGTTTGTCGAAGGGCTGGAGAGCAGTATAAGAATGAGCATCTGCAGGCAAATGTGAAGCATGGTGGAGTTGGGGATTTAGTCAGAATTAATGATCTCCTCAATGATGAGAAGTACCGGCAGATACTTATCCATCGTGCAATACCATCAGGGAGGCATCTGATTGGCCCCAAATTTATTCTGCAGCAGGACAATGACCCCAAACATTCAGCCAATATCATTAAGAACTATCTTCAGCGTAAAGAAGAACAAGGAGTCCTGGAAGTGATGGTATGGCCCCCACAGAGCCCTGACCTCAACATCATTGAGTCTGTCTGGGATTACATGAAGAGACATAAGCATTTGAGGCTGCCTAAATCCACAGAAGAACTGTGGCTAGTTCTCCAAGATGTTTGGAACCACCTACCTGCCAGGTTCCTTCAAAAACTATGTGCTAGTATACCTAGAAGAATTGATGTTGTTTTGAAGGCAAAAGGTGGTCACACCAAATATTGATTTGATTTAGATTTTTCATCTGTTCATTTCTTCTGTTCATGCATTTTGTTAATTTATAAAAATAAACTATTAACATTTCTATTTTTGAAAGCATTCTTATTTTACAGCATTTTTTCACACCTGCCTAAAACCTTTACACAGTACTGTATGTCTATTTGGTAACCACACAAATATTGCATTGAAATATCCTCAGGCAGACTGCAATATAATAATAAGAGTTAGTATAATTTGTATAGTTCTTGAAAGAGTATGAATAAAATCCATGGTACATAGAGAAACCAATCACATGGCCACAGCCAAGAAATATAAACAGACTCACAGTGCCCAAATAATTGATTAACTGGACAAAAACAGACTACAGTCCCCTCACTCTGCACTGGGAGTAGTGACACAACTCAAACAATAATACTGCCATAGGTATAAAGATGAAAGATTCGGCGATATATACAGAGAATAAGTCTGAGGATGCGTATAATCAACTAATCAGTGAGGATGATAATGAGCTTAGAATAGAGGAACATCCTCACCTTGGCCACCCAGATACAAGACACAAGGGTAAGGACAATTTTGTATTTGTGGATTAATTTATACCACATGTAAAATATATAGAAGTATACTAACTATACCTGGATTTATTTCTGTTCATTTCCAACTGTCAGATTGAGATTAATTCAGTTTGTGTACTACAACTTCATGAATCTCCCCATTCATGGAAAAACCCAGAAATAAATACCAAGGAAGCATATTTTTGAAAGTTTGAAAGCTGCAGGATTTTGCTTCTGGTTATATTGCATTTTATTTCACATTTTATTTGGGTTTCCGTTTTTTATGGGCAAACCACAGTTAGGAAATCCGTCAAATAGCACAGAATACTAAAACAATTTAGAAAATTATGAATGTTATTTTCTACAAGTTAAGGATTTTTAATTTTAATTGTTGCCAAATTACACTAATTTGTTATCTTTGCAGTTACCTCAGTGTTTGTTTTTAATGGACTTTGACTACCATTCTGAAAAAGAACACAATGTTCATTTTCGCAGAATATGGAGTTCTTCTGAAAAAGATTGACAGAAGTAAAACATTTCCCTCCTAAAAATGTATGAATGGAAGACAATTTCCTTTTAAGTGAAATATTTCTGAACAGAAGAACTATAAGACTGAGGGGGTGTGTTCCTTCAGTAATTAACAGCTTTTGATATACTTTTTCCCTACAGGTCTGGAATGTGTTTTGTTTTTTGTTTCAACCAATTCCCCTGTCTTCTTTAATTAGCAGTAAACAGCAACACTCATTCATCACATAAATATGCAGGTCCTTTATGGCACCCTTCATTAACCACTTAAGTATCACCCCTTTCATGACATACCCAAAATAAAATGGTGAGAAATTACGTTATGAATATGGAAATGTTAACTGACAACTGACACTGACATATGAAATGACAGAGGTCCATTGTGTTGTGGAAAAAATAATTGCAGCCAATTTTGACATTGGGGGGGGGAAGGGCAGCGGTGTTCATGATTTACTAACCCTTACAAAGAGTCCCAGGACCATTTGATGCAAAACCCTGTCATCAAAGAACCACCAGATATTACTGTACGTATGATGTCCTTGTTTCCACAAATCTTGTATTAGCTCAGGCAACATTAGCTCAAGTGGTAAGAGTGGGTGTCTGGCAGTCGGAGAGTTGGAGGTTAGTCCTGGGAAAGAAATCTAACCCCTCAATTGCTCCCAACAAGCTGATTGGTGCTTTGGCAGCCTTTCGCCATTGGTGTGTGTGTGTGTGTGTGTGTGTGTGAGAGAATGGGTGAATGAGAGGCATTAATTAAGTAATAATCTTCAGAGTAAAAGAATGAGCCCAATATTAATTTGCTTCCCATTTTTGCAGTTGTAAACGGACCCAGCTCTCAAACTTACAGGTTGACTGCAGTGATCCTTGGGATACTGTGCACTGTATTGATGAGCACCATCATTGGCCTGTGCATCAGCTGTGAGTATGACTCTGCCCTAAAAGGATGTACCAGCTCTTTATCAGTCACAGAGTAACATATATGAAATGTATTTCCCTCACAGACAAAGGACTCAGTGAGAAGCATATTGTTATGTCACAAAATTCATCAGAGACAAACAGGAACCTAGAGCAACTGAAAGCCAACTATGACCTGCTGACTGCAGCCCTGGTGAAGGTACAGAAAAACTTCCAGGAAGAGGTCAGTGCCAAGGACAGCATGCAGATTGAGAGAGACAGGGAGAGGAAGAGGAAGGAGCTCCTGCAGACACAGACGGAGGCCCTGATGAATGAGCAAAAAAACCTGCAGGCTGATATCACTATGAAAGGTAATATGGAATGTGGGTCAGGAAGGATAAGTCTAATATTTTACCAAAAGTTAGAGATATAAAGTACACAAGCACCATTATTGATCTCTGTCATGTACTGTCCTTCCATGTGCTTTGAATACAGAAAAAAGCTGTTCACGTTGTCCAATGGGATGGGTGCTGCTGCAATCCTCCTGTTATGGCTTCTCTGACACTGATCAAGTACTGTCTTGGAATCTGGGTCGAGAGGAATGCAAAAAAGCTGGAGCTGACCTGGCAGTGATAGACAGCCAAGAAAAGCAGGTTCAACTCTCTTCATGTTGATCTTCGCACTATATTTAAGGCTAGCTGGAGGAATTAAATATATAATTTAAGCTGCCCATAAACTCCATTCACATTATTTTGTTTACAAAATGCTTGTCTAAATACTGAAAAGTTGGGATAATGAAATATCAATAGTTAGAAATGTTATTCATTCATTCATTGATTTGAGTTATTTTATCAAATTTGTAAATGAGGAAAATTAACATAACATTTTTTGATATCTTTCTGGTGCCTCAAATGCTAATGTATATTGTTGGACCATGTGAGCACTGTGAATGAGTTTGGATACAGTTTTGAAAGGAATGCAATAGAAGGTAAATGCTGTTCTCCTTTTCTTTGTCTGCATATCCAGGAGTTTATCCAGGGCATCTTAATGGGAAAGAGACGAAGTTCGACATCCTGGCATTTGAATGGATACTGGATAGGACTACACGATGTTCATACAGAAGGAGAGTGGAAATGGGTGGATGGAACAGATCTTACCAAGGGGTAAGGGCTGTTAAGACAACAGCAAACATGTCCAAACATGCTGGCCTCACATAACCATGATACCTTTATCAGTGTATGTGCCATCCCCAGAGTTTTGAAAGAATCCTAGGCCATGTAACACTCCTGATGGGTGGCTCTACTGTTACAGCTGACGATTTAAATCACAGTTGGTCGATTGACAAGGAGACATGTTTCACTCATTGCTCCATTCATTTTGAAGGTGTCAGGATAATTTCAAAGTTCAACTTGACTCAAATGTTTATTGATTACTTATTACATTATGTCTCTATATACCTCCCAGCAACACCAATTAATTTTTGAATATTATAATTGTTGTTGATAGGAAGAGAAGCTTTGAAAATTCTGATTCTACTCTGGTTTAAAGGTTCTGGTTTGATGGGGAACCTAATGACAATTACTCGGCAGAAGATTGTGCAGCTACCTACCCAAAAGAAACTCCCTTAAAAACCTGGAATGATGCTCCATGTGACTTCCCATTGAAATGGATATGTGAGATAAAGTTACAGGAGCCCTAGACATCACTACATATTGTATAATAATAATAATAATAATAATAATAATAATAATAATAATAATAATGACTACAATGAGCTCCATAAGCTTTGGTACAAGGACTGTTTTTCTAGATTTGTAATCTTTCCCATTTCTCAGTCTCATAATGGCTTCATTGACTGTCATTGGTACAACTCTGGTCCTCATGTTAACAAACTCCTATAACAGACTCAGAAGTCATTTAAAAGCCTGGAATTAAGACTAGAAACTTGCTTTCTTATACTTGCATTTTGGAAGCAATTTAATACATCTGACTAATCAGAAAGGGCTGAGAAGTCAATTACTTTTGGAGTCCTGACTGGAACACAATGAGACTATGAGACCCTACAATATGAGAAATAATGTGAAGTTAATAGAAAAGACCAAGTTATAATAAGGTATCATATAAATTACATCACATGGGCCTATTATAGGAAATGGTACCTATAGCATATCATATATAAATTATGGCTGATAGCCTAATATTTAACAGTAGAATTGCAAAATATAAAAGCTTGAAATATATTGTAGGTTATTCTATTCAATACATATGACTTACTTCCATAACCTTGTCTACTTTTATAGCTGAGTTAATTAAAGGAAGGTTCAAATGAATGGTAAAAGGACTGCATTTATGTTTATTATGCTTTTGTCCAAAGCGATTGTCTTGCTCAGGAATACTTTGACACACCCAGGGCAGGGGATTGAACCAGCGATCCAGACAACCACCTCAAAAGGCCTATTTTCCCAAAAAAAATTTCCACTCATATTTTGATGTTCAATCTATGCTATATATTGTTTTTCATAATATTTTCTGCGTTTCATTTTATTTTATTTTTTTAGCAAAGAAAAATCAAAGATGTAAATGTTTCTATTGCCTCAACAATGCTCTGATATACTGCACCCTCATTTGGCAACTGCCCAAACATTTATCATTGGTTAATCCACTGTGGAATGTACACTCAGTGATCACTTCATTAGGTAGACCTGTACACCAGCTTGTATATGATTGATGTATTTAATCAGCCAATCATATGGCAGCAACTAAATGCATGAAAGCATGCAGACGTGGTGAAGAGGTTCAGCCGTTTTTCAGACCAAATGTCAGAGTGGGGAAGAAATGTAATCTAAGTGACTTTGACTGTGGAATAATTGTTGGTGCCAGACAGGGTGGTTTCAATATCTCAGAACAGAACACACACAACAATTTCAAGAGTTTGCAAAGAAAGGTGTGAAAAAAAACATCCAGTGAGCAGCAGTTCTGCTGGCAGAAATGGAAATGAGAGGGGTCAGAGGAGAAGGTCCAGACTGGTCAAAGCTGATAGGAAGGTGACAGCAACATAGATATCCACGCATTACAACAGCGGTATGCAGAAGAGCATCTCTGAACAAGCAATGTGTCAAATCTCTGTGAGGATAGGCTACAGCAGCAGAAAACGTAAAAAGTATAAAAAATAAGTCTAATGAATACCTAATAAAGTGCTCACTGAGAGTATATCGCCCTGTGTTTTCTTTGTTGTGCATGTGACTAGCATGTGAGCAAAACTCATACTCTTCCTGGTGCCCTGTATGGCAGAGTTTTCCCCCATATATCAAGGATATCGGTCCTGGGGGACCCCTGTGTAAGCTGGTTTTTGTTCCAACCACAATTGCAAGATATGACTTACTCTGAAAGACGTATGTGACAAACAAGCAGTCAAACCAACATTATCTATTTGTAGCTAATATTAAATAAGCACTGTCCAACCTTAAATAAATCATTTTGTTTCAATGTGTGTGGCTGTAACATGTTACATTAATGTGATGCGATGAGTGAGTGTCAGATTATGAATGTTCATGACGTTTGCTTGTGTGACGCAATACGCCATCCTGCAAACCGATTTATTCAAAGGCCAACTGAAAAATAAGCGTTTAGAAAGAGCCCAAAGATTGCCAGCTGCCTGTTGGAACCTACACAGCCAAGAAAATGTAAACAGACTCAGCTCCCACTCACCTAGTGCCAACATTATTGATTAACTGGGCAAACACAGACTACAGGCCCACTCCACACACAGTTGTGCCACAAACAGAACAATAATACTGACATAGACAGACACAAAAACACAGGATCCATTGGTAGATACAAAGAATAAGCCTGAGCATATGGATAAGAAAGTGACCACTGAAGATGTTAATGAGCTCAGATTTTCCCACTGCTACTCCAAAACAAGGGACAAAGGTAAGGGACATTTTTGGTTTGTTGGTTCATTTGTGCTCATGAATGGAATGTTGTGAGGTTTGTAGTAGATATTTACCGTTAACAGTCCTCTGTGAAATTTCAGTGTTTATGAGGCTGAAAAGAATCAGAGGTAATGGTGGATGATTTTGCGATTGGTTAGATTTTTTAATGTGAATCCATTGTCTATTTATTTATTAATTAGATTGCCTGCAATCCTCAATTATGGCATCTCAATAATATGGCATATTTGTAATAATAATACAAACCATGCCATATGCCAATACCAAGGAAGAGAAGAATATTAACAAACTATATTCTGTAACTGTTGGGATCATTTTGATACAGCCTTTTAGATGTAGTCTTATGTTAATATTTGTTTGTAGTGGACTTTTAACACTGCCACAATGTCAAAAAAGGATATTGGTAGAAAGATTGAGTTTGCCAGATTGAGGAGGCGCTATTCTGTAGAAATTTTGCATGGATGGATTTGAAGAAAATGTCAAAGACACATTATTGAAAGAAAAAAAAAAACTTGATTCTGGAAAAAGTTGTAGATCTGTTGGAACAGGATAGCAAAAAATAAAGTTGAATTATGGGATCTCCTGGGCCTTATTGTTGTCTAAACAACAGTTAATCCAGAGCAAAGTATAAAAATACCTTAAACGTCCAACTCTAAAATCTGCCAATCATCCATACAAGTCAGTATTCTGATCCCAGTAAGTCTCAATGGAGCCAGACCCACCTCCACATGCAGATAGTTGACCCAATTGACTCGAAAAGAACTCTAGCAAATACCACGACAGGCGAAGTGGAGAATTTCTTGTGAGCGGTATAAATGCATGCATGGAAAAAAATTTCTGCTGAAGGGGAAAGGCAGCTATGTTAGCTATGTTATCTACATGGTGGTAGAGACATTTGCCATTTGCTGCAACCAATACACAAAGCGATGTAAAGCTGAAAACAAATAATTAAAAATAAAAGCGACAAAGAATGTGTGAGTATGTCTGCTTATGTGACATAATTTTGCTGGGCAGTAGGCTAGAGCAACCTGAAGCCCACTGGTGGGCCAAGGCCCTTCACTTCACATTGCTCAAGGGGGGAATTGGCCCCTGCCTGGCCCCTGCCGAGTCAACTGCCTTGCTTTGGATAAAGGCATCAGCTAAATAACTTCAACTGAAAAAGACATGATTCCATGATTATTGTAAACACAATGAAAGGAATGAAATCCTGCGTAGTATGCCTTTAAGTCAGAGGGCCTGCTCGCCAAAGCCATGGAATGACAACACACCTGAATGTACTGGCAGCAATTGCCCTGACACAGAATAGAGGAAGTGGTCCCCTTCTCTAGCTCTTTCCCCTTTTCTTAAATAAGCTCAGCTTGGTCACCTGTGAGAACATAGGAGACATTGAGAGTTCTGACAGCAAGGGCCCAAATCCCAGAAGGAAGCCTGGTGAATGGAGGCTGTGAAGTGGACTGGAGCCCTCTCTGAGTGGGGTTCATTTGTCAAACTGTGGAGGGTTCAATTGCTGGGGATTTCTTATTTTTGAGGAAATGTCTTTGACTTCTAGGCTGGAGAAGCCGTCTTGAAGTCAAGCAGGTCATTGCGATGGTGTTTCCTATGCTTATCACAGGCAGGAGGGACTGACTGGGGAAAGCTGTTTTCTAGAGCCTCGGGGAGGGCCCAGGAATTTCCCATCGTAAATGTCCCTCTCATCAGCAGGCTTCTGGAGGGCTGGCCATTACATTTTGAGACCTGTTCACAGCCCACTTGTACACCTCTAAAAGCACTGTGTGGGCTAGGGTGCTTGCCATTATAGCAAGTGTTATTTGGGCTGGAGGAATAAAGTCCTCCACACCTGAATCATTTAACATGACACACATTGTTCTCTGTCATCTCTGTCTCTACAAACTGTTCCCTAAAGAAAAATGGAATTTTGGAATACCAATATTACTATTTGTACAGTCCAGTAGATGGTGCTATATGTTTTTTTATTGGTTTATATGAAGGAAAAATAAGTTTAGGAGACAGAAGTGCTCTGTGTGCCTTATTTTCCACCTTTTCAACACTGCTTCATATTTCATACTGAATTGCTTTTATTTTGATACACAAAAACCCTGGCCAAGAGGACAAAATTGCTGTGCTGGGATACTGGTGTTCTGCTTGGTCCTCAGGGGTGGATTCCTCCACTGAGCCTACTTCCTTTTTCCTACAGTCATTTAGCTCTCATTGTAGAATGTGCACAGTAAATAAATCAACCTAATACTATTTGACATCTTCCTGCATCCAGTTTTCATGGTTAGAGCCACAAACGGACCCAGCTCTCAAATTTTCAGGGTGACTACAGTGATCCTTGGGATACTGTGTGCTGTATTGATGGCCACTGTAATCGGTCTGTGCATCAGCTGTGAGTATGACCCTGCCCTTTTCATAAAAAAGTTGTTCCTTCCTATTGTAGGGTAATCTTAAAGAAATCTGTTTGAATAATCGATGTCTGTCCCTCACAGTTAAAGGACTCACCGAGAAGCACATTTTACTGTCACAGAATTCAGTGGCAAACAACAACCTGACGCTACTGATGACCAACTATGCCCACCTGACCTCAAGCCTCATGACGTTGCAGACAAACTATCAGGAAGTCATCAGTTTCAAGGACAGCATGCAGAGAGAAAGAGATAGGGACAGGCAGGTGCAGAACCTTCTGCAAGAACAGAAGGAGTCCCTGCTGAGCAAACAAGCAGAACTTCGTTCACGTGTCACTGAACTGGGTGAGATGGATTGTAGGCCAGAATTTCTCATTTTTGAACAAATGTTCAAAATACAAAGCACACAAGCATTGTCATAGATCTATCTCTATTGTCTCTATTAGAGCTGCTTGACTATGGCAAAAATCATAATCACGATTATTTTGTGTCAATATTGAGATCACTTATTTAAACTTTATTTACACACTTTATTCAGCTTCTTAGAAAACATTTTTTTTAAACAGTGGATTTCCTTTAAGGTGAAATATAATTGAACTGAGTTAAAAGTAAAAAATATGATGAATATAAAATATGACTGTGGGTGATGTTTAGCACTGTGTGGTCTTTGGGAAAAAAACTGTTTGGAGAACTGTCATCTTCATTTTGAAATCTACATTGATGTAAGGAACTGAGAGGCCATGTAAGGCCCGAATCACACCAGATGCGCCGCATAAGCGTAGCAGAATCGAAATGACAAGTCGCAGGCATTCTGTAACACAGTAAACGTTCGTCAATGCACAGTCCACCTGTGTATTCTCGAGGACAGCTCAGAAACTGTTTCCAAAATTCAAGGGCCTCAATTTAGCTAGGGGCAGCCCTGGAAAGATACCATTCATTTATTGGGGCTATGCATTGACATTGAAATGCGTTGGCTCTCTGGAGTTGTTCTCCACTACATATGCCACAGTATGTGTGGCCTTGGGGGAGGGGTGCAGCTCAAACAAATCTTCGATCTTGATTTTCTTGTTTTCATAATTGTGGGAAGCCTAAATTGCAATTGGAAATCAAATTTAAATAATCACCCAGCCCCTAGTCTCTATCATCTACTTTATCATTTACTTACATTTGGTTTGAATACAGAACAAAGCTGTTCACGTTGTCCAGCGGGATGGGAGCTTCTGCAGTCCTCCTGTTATTTCTTCTCTCCGGTTGATACTCGTGAAAGGCTATCATGGTATCAGAGTCGTGAGAGATGCAACACATCTGGAGCTGACCTGGTGGTGATAGACAGCCAAGGAGAGCAGGTCTGGTTCTGGATTATTTTATCAACATGAAAGTCATATGAAATGTTCATCTTCACTTCAAATAAATGTAAGGCAAGGTGGGGGAATTAAAGATTTAATTTCTGCGGCTCATCAACTACATTCCCAGCACTATACATTACATTTACATAATTTATCTAATGTAAAATGCTTGTCCTAAGAGACACTGAGAAGTTTGGAAATTGAAATATAAATGATTATATATCATATTCATTTCTGTAAATTGTGAATAAAGAAAATTAATTGGCCAAATGATAAATAATTTTGGGTATCCTTGTGGTGCCTTAAGTGCTAACGTATCTTGTTGGACTATGTGAGTACTGTGAATGAGTTTGGATACAGTGTTAAAAGGAATGCAATAGAAGGTGAATGCTATTCTCCTGTTTTGTGCTGCATATCCAGGAGTTTATCCAGAGAATCTTAAAGGGAAAGAGGGTAAGCCCTGGCGAAGGATACTGGATAGGACTGAGCGATGTCCAAACAGAAGGAGAGTGGAAATGGTTGGATGGAACAGAGCTAACCCAAGGGTAAGAGCTGTGACAATGACAAATATGTACACACAGTGAAGACATGCCAGCATGCCAACTTGAACAGCGCAAGTCCCATAGTTTTGAAGTTTTTATAAGTTTCATGTTATTTTAAAATAATCATGGGAATTTTCAAGAGTGGGCCCTGTGCTCAGTGTTGCAACAGTCATTGAAGCTGATTGTCCTGTCAGACACTTGATTGTCTCGCAGACCAGTAAATTCTTTATTTGAATGTTTATTGAGTGCAGTTCTGTTCTGTAATTACCTCTTGCAAGTGACCTCATTGATGAATTGCTAAACATTGTTTTTGCAAGGAAGAGAATGTATTCTTATACCCATTCTGCACTGGATTGAAGGTTCTGGTTGGATGGGGAACCGAATGATCAGCATTCTAGAGAAGATTGTGCTGGTACCTACAAAAAAGAAAACCCCTTAAAGACCTGGAATGATGCTCCATGTAGCTACCCATTGAAATGGATATGTGAGATGAAGATGAATGAGCCCTAGACATCATACACAAAATAATAGTGGCTGGGGTTCTATATCTGGAGAAACATTAAAATATATCACCTTAATCCCCAAAACCCAGCAGTTTTTCAGAAACTGCTGAAGAATACAGGACACTAAATATACACATCGCACAGCTTTTAGGATGAGTAAAATGTCAATGCTATGATTTATTGAGCAAATTAATCCACACAAACACGCACAAAGAAACATCTGAATTTGCAATTACAAAAAATGCAGTGCTCTCAACCCAGAATTCAGAACTGATTCAGAACTGGAATGCAAGTATACCGCCCACAGTAGGGCCATTGAACAGAAGATTGATTAAAGGAAAAAACACCATTTATTAATAAGAATATTAAATATATAATATATATTAATATCAATGTAACACCACAATTGCAGAAATCACCATGCCTACCAGGAGACTGTTGAGCAGTTAACAGTAGCTGAATGTTTCATTAGGCTTCCCTTCAGTGCCATCCAAAGAAAACTCCCACATTTCACACTACCCTCCAGTCTACCAGTAAGTCCTGGTCAGAACATCCACTGTTCACCCATCACCATGAGAACCACCCTCCCCAGCACACACAGTGGCAGGAGTATTATTTCTTAGCGCAATTGCAAGTGGGCATGCCCTAATGATTGTACTCGTCATTTCCGCAAATAGGTCTCATGTAATGGTCCTTTTTAAGCAATATTAAAGAAATAAGGTCCTGCTGTAATTAGTCCTCTCTAAAAAAAAATATGGTTGAAATCAAATCAGTGCTGTCATCATGATATGTAACTTAATTTTGTATTCCCTAATTTAGTCTAATTTTGTTGTTTTTGTCCTGCATAATTGTATTCATTATTCATAAGAATCTGGATCACTTGCCAATGGGACTGCAACAGAAAATTAGCTCTGGAGCTAAATCTGGCCCTCCATGCATTGATGTGACTACTGATATGTTGATTGCTGTGCACGGTCTCATATATATAAATAAAGACGGTTATCTTTAATTTGAGGGTATTTACATTTATTTCCACGGTTCTATCTGTATAACTTATTTTAAGATGGCATTGCTTAGTTCCTTATTTGGTAACACGTAGGCGGTAAAACAAGTGTGCGGGTCCTCACCTTCTCTGCATTTTGGAAATCCACACACTATAAGAAATATGGTAATGTCAATGTCCTTTTCACAACAAGTGTCCAGCAGACCAAATGCATAATAGTTTCTCATTCTAAAAATGTGCCAACTCAGAGAAATGTTGATAGAATGTCCATTGTTTTGCAATGATCATTGTTGTCCATGTAGCCGATGTATATTTCTACAAGAGTACTAGTTCTAGAAATTATATTATCTATGTTTTGTATAGGCTCTTTCGAACATGATAAGCCCTAAGTACACCGGTCTCTGACCAGTATTTGGCAGAGAAAATGTGCCACCCCGATCCGTGTGTAATAAAATTCAGTATAAGTATTGAAGTGACAACTAAAAAACTTCTATCAGTGGACTTCAATTCATATATTAGTATTCAAGATGGTATTATTGTGATTATTGTACTTATTTCTTATTATCTGCTCGACCTGTTGTTGTCTGAGGATAGTTGCAAAAAGAGGGAGTTCGGGACAGAGAGGTTGGGGAGGGCGACAGACAGGGGGAAGTGCAAACCCTTTTTTTCAGGATAAAAAGTGTTGTATAGTTTAGTATGCACAATGTATTTTACACTTTATAAGATCCATAATATCATTTCATTTCCATCTGTCCTTTTGGAGTCTCCAAATGTCCTTTTTGGGAAACTGCCAAGACATCGACTCGAAAAAACAATGCAGAATGCTAATTTTTAGTGATATTGTCCTCAAATTTAAAAGGGGATTTGTCCAGTGTTGTGACTTGGCTCCATTGTGTTTCTAAGTGCACCAGCTACAATTGAATACAAAAACCCCAAGACACAAAACATTTACTTGTGTCAAGGAAAGGGGCAATACTTTAGGAGTTAAAGATCTGGGATTACAATTGTGATTGGAACGAAAACCAGCAAACAGCAAACCCAGAACTGAGTTTGGAAACCACTGGTCTAAAATATGAAACATGGAACAAATAACATTATTTCACCTGGAAGCGGAATATTCCTTAGGCCATTTGGGAATGAATAACCCTTAAGAATTCAAGCTTTCTGTACAGTATAATGTTTTTTGAAGTATTCACTGTTGAAGGACAGTGTTAGTTTTCACACAATACCAAATATACTATAAGAATAATATTAAAACACAGTAAATATACAGCAATACACATACATTTAATATTGAAAATATATTAAATGCGAAGCATATGACATCCATGTACATTTAATGTCAGTACTGACAAGCATCATTACCTTTTCTGCTATCGTGTATCCAACATTCAATTCAAATATATTTTAACTCTACTAATAACAATATACATTTTCTAGAATGAAAACCAGAATACCACTAAGCAATAAAGGACAAAATGCTGTTAAGTAGACATGTAAACTACATTCTGAAATACTTTCTGTACAGTAGGCTAGCAGACCATGTCTATGATGTCATATAGCACAGTACTAAATCAATCTCATACAGGTGGTTATAGCTCTCTGTGATATCAACAGTCCCACTGACAAACTCTGTAACATTATACATACATACATACATATAGCTGCCTCTGAGGCGATCTATGTGGTCAGAGTACAGAAAAGTGCTGCCGCAAGTTTTTGAGGATCTGCTGAGTGTCCACATGCTCTGGGAAGGCATCCTCCGACTTCTGGGAGGCCACGTATCTGCTCTGAAGGTCTCCCAGCTGCAAACGTTATAGGGACAAAAGTATGCATCAATATCTCCCAGCCCCAGTGTGAATGATCTCATTTCATCAATATATTTTACTTCAAATTTACATCACGTAATGCACATGCCTTACGTGCAAAAGGTTCAAAATCAGATATCCTACTTTACCTAGCAATGCTAGCAATAGGGCAGTTGTGTATTAAGCAATGAAAGCATCCTTTTACCGTGTCTGAGAGAGTTGACAAGTTGAAGTGTGGTTCATACATGTGAGGAGCCAGAGAGGCTGCAGTCTGCAAGAAAGCGTTTGCCTGTTAAAAAAAAAGGAAAATATAACATCAACATACCCAATAGCTTAATGAATGAAATTACATTTGTTTGCAAGGTGCACCCTGTGAGTTCTTAGTATCCCAACTGACATATTCTCACCAGTTGCAGTTTTATGGACAGAGAGATTTCTTGAACAGACCTGCTCGATTCGTTGCTTGCAGAATTCCAGGACAGCCAGGTTATTATAAGCTTCAGCGTGGTCGTTGTTGTTGGCCAAAGCCAACTTAAAGCACTGGTATGCCAAAGTTAACTCCCCTAATTCCCTAAGGAATTAAAATAAGTACACGTGCAGGTTTGTAAACCGTTGGTGTGCACTATATAAAGTACAACAATAAAAGTAAACTTGGGACCAGTCTTGAGGTGTTTTGATTTTTCCCTAATACCCACTATGTCAAGATAGAGTTTTGCTCCAGTTTTAAGAGCTGTGGCTTCAGTCCGCACAGTGAGCATAATGTTTGGTTGTGGAATTGGTGCAGGCACCCAGTCAAACAGAGTCAGTAGCACTGATGATACTAGAACAAACTAGGAACTCTCCTTTTCTGTACAATCTGTGGCAAAAGATGTTCTGCCCTGTGGTGATGCTGGCTACGGGAAACATTTTTGTTGTCTAAAAAGTACACAAAATAAAGGTGCTCTTGTGTATGCATATTTGGGGTTGCCAGATCTTGATGCAATTGGGTCATAAACCAGAACTGAAGAGTAGATCACATGACAAATCCATAATTAGTTAGCCTAGACAACGGTTATAAGCACATGAAGACAAATCATGAAAACATGAGGGAAATCACCCACCACAGCCACATGTCCCAAATTGTACCAAACATCAGCCAGCTCCTCATCATTGGCCACCAGGGAAAGGGGCCTTTCAAAGGAGGACAGGGTCATGTCATACTGCTGAGCATAGAAGCAGCACAGACCCAGGTTATTGTACAGCTGGCAGTTGTACAGTGCATCCGGAAAGTATTCACAGTGCTTCACTATTCCCACATTTTGTTATGTTACAGCCTTATTCCAAAATGGAATAAATTCATTTTTTTCCTCAAAATGCTACACACAACACCCCATAATGACAACATGAAAGAAGTTTTTTGGAAGTTTTAGCAAATTAATTGAAAATAAAAAACTAAGAAATCACATGTACATAAGTATTCACAGCCTTTGCTCAATACTTTGTTGATGCACCTTTGGCAGCAATTACAGCCTCAAGTCTTTTTGAATATGATGCCACAAGCTTGGCACACCTATCTTTGGGCAGTTTCGCCCATTCCTCTTTGCAGCACCTCTCAAGCTCCATCAGGTTGGATGGGGAGCGTCGGTTCACAGCCATTTTCAGATCTCTCCAGAGATGTTCAAGTCTGGGCTCTGGCTGGGCCACTCAAGGACATTCACAGAGTTGTCCTGAAGCCACTCCTTTGATATCTTGGCTGTGTGCTTAGGGTCGTTGTCCTGCTGAAAGATGAACCGTCGCCCCAGTCTGAGGTCAAGAGTGCTCGGTTTTCATCCAGGATGTCTCTGTACATTGCTGCATTCATCTTTCCCTCAATCCTGACAAGTCTCCCAGTTCCTGCCACTGAAAAACATCCCCATAGCATGATGCTGCCACCACCATGCTTCACTGTAGGGATGGTATTGACCAGGTGATGAGCGGTGCCTGGTTTCCTCCAAACATGACGCCTGGCATTCATGCTGAAGAGTTTAATCTTTGTCTCATCAGACCAGATAATTTTGTTTCTCATGGTCTGAGAGTCCTTCAGGTGCCTTTTGGCAAACTCCAGGCGGGCTGCCATGTGCCTTTTACTAAGGAGTGGCTTCCGTCTGGCCACTCTACCATACAGGCCTGATTGGTGGATTGCTGCAGAGATGGTTGTCCTTCTGGAAGGTTCTCCTCTCTCCACAGAGGAATGCTGGAGCTCTGACAGAGTGACCATCGGGTTCTTGGTCACCTCCCTGACTAAGGCCCTTCTCCCCCGATTGCTCAGTTTAGACGGGCGGCCAGCTCTTGGAAGAGTCCTGGTGTTTCCGAACTTCTTCCATTTACGGATGATGGAGGCCACTGTGCTCATTGGGACCTTCAAAGCAGCAGAAATTTTTCTGTACCCTTCCCCAGATTTGTGCCACGAGACAATCCTGTCTCGGAGGTCTACAGACAATTCCTTTGACTTCATGCTTGGTTTGTGCTCCGACATGCACTGTCAACTGTGGGACCTTATATAGACAGTGCCTTTCCAAATCATGTCCAATCAACTGAATTTACCACAGGTGGACTCCAATTAAGCTGTAGAAACATCTCAAGGTTGATCAGTGGAAACAGGATGCACCTGAGCTCAATTTTGAGCTTCATGGCAAAGGCTGTGAATAATTATGTACATGTGATTTCTTAGTTTTTTTATTTGTAATAAATTAGCAAAGAATTCCATTTTGGAATAAGGCTGTAACATAACAAAATGTGGGAAAAGTGAAGCGCTGTGAATACTTTCTGGATGCACTGTACACCCCCATTTGCAGCAGCCGTCTGGAGAGAGAATGAGAGATAAAGATCTGGATTAAAGATGGATACAGATTCCTTTATTTGTTGGTTAGGAAATCCTTTTTGTACGATAGTCATCCGAGAACATGACACAAACAAGGCAGTATATCCCCTTGAATGGCATACTATGCAGGATTTCTTTCTGTGCTTCCCTCCTGTATTTACCATAAAAAGCGTCTATATCCCCATGCTCAACCGTGTGATAGTCGTGATGAGCTAAACCATTGTTTAATATGATTCGAAAACATCTGCTTAATTTAGTTGTGGCTTTCCACACAAGCCATTGAGCTAGCTATTTAAGTGACGTAACCCGCATTTGTATTTAGTTAGTAGCTAGCAAAGTTACTGCAATCGTTTCTCAAAATTACAACAATAGCGCATTCATACTGTACCAGTCAATCGGTCACTCGCATAAGTACACATGCTCACATCATAAATACATGCAAGGTATTGGACAAAACTGAACACAGATACAGGTTACCAGTGTATCATAGTCATGACTGGGCATGTTTGGTTCATAATATTTTAGGTGAAAATACTGCATATTATGCCTTTAATGTACCTATAAGCTACATCAACTGCAGCACAACTAATGTACACAACACAACAGAGAAAAAATTTCAATTCATTCGTTTATGTTATAATTATTGGCGACTGAAATCTGGTTTCCATTACTTTTCCGAGTTTCTGCACAAGAAAGTAGGCATTTTTTAAGTAGGCTATGTGCCCGTCAGCAGTAGGCCTACATCTCTCGCTAAGCTGATCTATGGTAGTGTGGTTCCCAAACCTCTCCTCAAGTACCCCAGCTGGTCCAGGTGTTTTATGTGTTCCCCCTCAATGAGACCCGATACAACTACTTAAAGCCTTGATTAGTTGCAGCAGGTGTGCATGAGATATAACGCATCAAATACCTAGTTAGATGCCTTTCTTATTAATTTCATTCTATACCAGCATGCTGTACGATAACAATGGTACTGATTAACACTGATTAATGGTACTGAAAACTACCTCTCAGGCCACTTTAACTGAAATTAGTCCCGAACTAAGATTAATCCGTGTCTGTGATACTGGCCATTCCTGTCTCAAAAACATATACACAAAGGAAAATGGTGTAATAATTACCATTGTCAGCTCAGTCCTTAGTCCATTTCTGTATCTGCTTTGAGGAACATCTAACATGCAACAAAAAGACTGGCATCCCTACAATACAGCTCATATACTGTATTCAGCAATCCACAAGGCAAGATGATAATTTTCCAAAATAAACCATTGGGTATTCAAAAGATTTTGGAGATTTAAGTGTCTCAGAGTTGAAGAATTATAAAAAATTACCCTGCGGTCTCTTGACCAATTGCCAATGTGTGTTTTAAAGGTGTTTAGCTGACAATGCCTTCATTCGTAGACCCTTCTTAGTAGTCGTGTTGATCTGAACCTGAATATAATTGGTAAAACAATTTTGCAGTGTTTCCACTGGACCCACGCAAATTCGTTGCTTTCCACAAAAACTACAAATAGTAGGCTACCACTGGGAAATTCACAGCTCCCGTATGCGTAGCATCCATTAGAAGCAAGATAAAGAAAACATCAGCAATATGCCCTTAGCAACAGCGGTTACCAAGTGAACCATGACTTGAATTAATTTATTTAGACTAAACAAAATAACTGCTAAAATGCAAAAAGAGAAAATAAAACTATTCTCGCAACTAATTTGTTTACACAAAACGTTGATGAACACATTAACTCGAATGACAAACTTTATATCGACTAACAGTTGTTCAGCCTTATAGATAGGGTGAGGGAAGTACCATAGACTGACAGCCGTCATAGCATCCCCGCCGCAAATTATTCGTGAGAGAAACCGATTTCAGCTTGCAAGAGGACTCCGCCCGGTTGGGATTGTTATTGGGCAGCGAACTTTCTTTCATTTGACTTGGGAATCTCTGGGGATTTGATTGGACAAATTGTTAATCGGTCACTAGTGATTCCTATATTTTGGGCGGTGCTTGTAAACTAATGCGAAAACTCCATGTTTATAGGATTTGACAGGGGCAGGAGTCTGTCTTGAGCGGAGCTGCTCGCGCGGGGCTGGAGTGGGCAGAAGTACAGCGGTGCTCGGTAGCTGTAAAATAAGTGCTAGGTGGACGATTTTAAAAGACAAGCCGCCCCTGGAAACGCGGCAATATGCATTAAGACTATTTTCAAAAAAACATACTGCACTTTGGACTAATTTAAATGCCGTTTAAGCGAAATATTGAGTGTTCATTTAGCCTCAGTGCAAGATGCACTGGTATCAGAGGCAGCATATGAGGGATTGAATGAAAGGTAGTGTCGTGAATGATCAAATATAAAATACTCGCGTTGGAGAGAATTTATAACGGACATGGCTGACAGAACAGCACCGAATTGTCACCTGCGGTTGGAGTGGGTCTACGGTTACCGGGGGCACCAGTGCCGCAACAATCTGTACTACACAGCAGCGAAGGAAATAGTCTATTTTGTCGCCGGTGCGGGAGTAGTTTACAACACCAGGGAACACAAGCAGAAATTCTACTTGGGACACAATGATGACATAATCAGGTAACCCGGCATCTAGAATTTTAAACCGTTACTGTACAAATTTCGATAACATGCAATTTCACAGATTCTGATGCAACCGGTTAGCTATAGCGAGCTAGCTAGTGTTTTTAGCTGTCAAGTAGCTAGCTATAGACATACTAACACTGTGACCACTTTTTATCGACTAATTTTTCAGTATAGGAAAGGAAGCTATAACACTACCCCTTTTTCGACCAAGTTAACAGGATAGCTGGCACGATGCTAGTTATAGTCAGGAACTATAGAAGCTGGACAGCAACACGGAGGTTTCAACTTTTTTCTGGTAGCGTACAGCGTCAGCAGTCGTTCGGACACAGTGACGGACCATGTTTCCTAATCACTGATGGTTTTAGGTTTTTTTATTTATACTTTGTGAGGTGATTTTAAAGATAATCTGAGTTATCCTGATAGCCTGATGAAATGTGCCCACCGCATGACAGCATCTGTAGCAGGTTGAATTGCAAGTCAATGTATTTTTGGACTCTAGAGGGACAAGCAACACCCAGGCGCCCTGTAAGTGTAGTGCCATCAGTGAGAATGTAAGGAACACCCAGGCGCCCTGTAAGTGTAGTGCCATCAGTGAGAATGTAAGGAGAGAAAGCGAGGGGGAGAGAGAGAGAGAGAGTTCATTGCTAGTTGAATTAGAAGGAATCAGCTGGATGCTTCAGAGCCATTTGTTTTGTTACATCTTTTACGAGGGTGGGTCAGGGGGGTAGGGGCAGGGGGAGGATTGAGAGAGGGGGAATAAGGGGCTGGTGTGGCCTTTTTTCGTGTCAACCATGGGACTCTAATCTGAGGAGCGAGCTCACCATTTCCCTGTTTGGTGTCTGCTCCACACCTTGTAAACCACATGCATTCGCATGCACTCACTTCTAATATAATCCTTAATCTGCACTGACCCCTGATACACTTTAATGTAATACTGTCATTGAGGGAGGGCTGTGCTTCTGCTCTGCTCTAATGGCACAACCGCGATCCCGCGATTTCACTTTTATTTCCTTGTCTGCTTTATCTCATTTCCAAGCTTCTCTGGCAATATTTTCCGATGGTGCATTTTGCGGTTTTTAAATGCCTCGTTTAGGATATCGGATGGCAAATATTTTCATAATTTCACATGAAATAAGTATTTGATCCATAGAACAATAGGACTTAATACTTGGTGGAGAAACCTTTGTTGGCAAACACATGGGTCAGACGTTTGTTGTAGTTTTTCACCAGATTTGCATAGATCTTGGGAGGGATTTTGGTCCACTCCTCTTTGCAGATTCTCTTCAAATACTTAAGGATCCGAGGCTGTCGCCTGGCAACTCGAAGCTTCAGCTCCCTCCACAGATTTTCAATGGGATTTAGGTCTGGAGACTGGCTAGGCCACTCCAGGACCTTAATATGCTTCTTTTTGAGCCACTCCTTTGTTGCCTTGGCCGTATGTTTTGGGTCATTGTCATGTTGGAAGACCCATCCACGACCCATTTTCAGTGCTCTCACTGAGGGAAGGAGGTTGTCGCACAAAATTTCCTGGTACATGGCCCCATTCATCCTCCCCTCAATACGGTGAAGTCGTCCTGTCCCCTTACCTGAGAAACACCCCCAAAGCATAAGGTTTCTCCATGCTTCACAGTGGGGATGGTGTTCTTGGAGTTGTACTCAGCATTTCTCTTCCTCCAAACATGGTGAGTCGAGTTGATTCCAAATAGCTCTATTTTGGTCTCATCTGACCACATCACCTTCTCCCAAGCCTCCTCTGGATCATCCAGGTGTTCTTTGGCAAACTTCAGACGGGCCTGTACCTTCTTCAGCAGAGGAGCCTTGCGCGCGCAGCAGGATTTTAATCCTTCATGGTGTAGTGTGTTACTGATGGTTCTCTTCCTGCCTGTGGTCCCAACTGTGGTCCCTTGATGTTGGTCATGATGTTGTTGTGCTCCAGGATTGACAGAATGCTGATCTCATTCATGACATCTCTGTGCTCTTTGTCCGAGAGGCAGTTCAGATCCACCTCTTTCCACACCACAAGTGAATTATCCTGCAGAGTAAAAAGAGGCATCAGTGATGTTAACAGAATGATTTACTTCAAGGAACCTCACACTCAGATCAGCCCATTTGGTGAACCTGTGTGCCTTATACCAGAGTTTTGCTGGGAAAGCAATTATTTGACAGTGCTGGAGACGACTGTAGCCAGAAAGCATTGTGAAAGCAACCTTTCCTTATGGTCATCTCTTAAGAGCGGTGACCCAACTTTTCACTGGTGGGCAGGTTATTTGTCCTTATAAGAATTGTGTAGATTCCCCATCTCTGTACTGGAGTGCTGTCATATGTAGCAAAGTTCAGACATGAGTTAGCATCTGAGCCTCCACAGCAGAATTTGACATGGAGGAGTGTGATTAGTTACTCTCATGAGAGAACCCTGGTATTTAGCCCACAAAAGAATAGACTGCACAGTTCATTCTGTTTCCATTACAAGCATTTGATGTCTGCTACTGGTCACGTCCAAACAGTCATTTTGAAGGTTGGTGTGAACTGGAGAGCGTTAAAAGCACTGTCAACTTGTACCTTGTATTGGAGCCTTGTTGCACCCTATTGTACAACATTCCACAGGGGTTTCTTCACATTTCAATACGTAAACAACAATGCAAGACATTTATCCCACATTAATAAATATTTGAAGCACAGATTAAAGCTCATTATACCCACGTACACTCATAAATAAAGTAAAGACTGTGACTAGGATCACAAGTTAAACAGCCTATACAATGTGTCCTCGAGCTGATGTAACTTTACTAGAAAGTATAACCAGCTACCAGTGTGCCACAGCATCAATAGTTAATACATTATTTATTGTTAGTTAATGCGAATTATTGTTACTTACCTCTGTTCTTCTGTATAATGTAGCTTCGCCGAAAGCTCCCCTTCCCAAGATTCGGATAGGAATGTAATGTCATTTTTCTTCCACTCCACTGTAAGCTGATCGTCTATCACCGATCGTTGACTCGCTTCCAAAATCAGAGTTCAGCGAGCCATAGTGTCTTTCGCAGTCTTCCAACGACATTTTGTATCTCTGTTGTCGCGAATAGCCCGATAACCTTCACATGGGGTAGATCCAAAAACCGTCAAGGCAAGTTGAAGCAAATTGTTTTATGTCTTTGCAAATCAAAGGATCTTCCACACTGCAATAACTGATCAGCGCCTAGCTTTAACTTGCAATATATTAGCTAACAAGTCTTAACTTTAATGGGCTATCAGAATATGATAAACTTACCCATTTGATTATGGCGAGTGAGCTCGCGCTGACACCAAACGTTGACTACCGAATCACAAACGAGCTAGCAACTGTCTGCATACTGTCGTCTTTTTCGTAGAACTGTGCGCCTCTTGTCTGCTTCCAGTAACTTAGTGTTACGTTTAATTAGACACCAATACTCACATCCTATTGAATACAAGGCGTATATAGACTTAACAATAGATCTTCTGTATATTCCCCTTTCAGTCGCTTTAATTAAGAACCCCTATAAAGTTTTAGTTTTGTATGGTTGCATGAAAACACATCTGAAGTTCTAGTTTTGCAAACTATTTCTCTGTCAACACGCTCTTAAAGACTCCATCTTTACCCTACGCAAGCTCAAGACCCGGAAATACTTAACACTTGTAACCAGAGAAGACACCACGCCATTGTTGGTAACAAATTAAATGCACCTTATACTACACGACTACGCAAACGCATATCTAGACAGCTATACACACTCTGTCACTTTGTAGCTATAAAAAAGCGTCCAACTGCATGGGCCAAACTTAACTAGGCTACCAGTTGCCCCAAGATAGTTCGTGCTGAGCCTGTTGTAGGCAAACATACTTTGCCAAATACTGTCATGCATGTTAATCTCATTATCTTTCGGGAGATTTCGTTATTTTGAAATTGAGCTTGCTCCAACTCTCCATGCTGCTGATTCGCCTCCTGAATTTGCACCTGAAACAAAGGATCCTGAGGGGGAAAAATATTACTCCAACATTCTGGGATGCCGATTCGCACGGAATTAATATTATCAGATACAGTGAGGATGAAAGCGTAATTTATTTATAATATGATGTTGAATACACGCGGTCATCAGATATGACAAACTACTGAAAATAGTATTGCAAAGAGAGGCTTTCAATCATCGATTAGACCAGGGGTCGGCAACCCTGGTCCTGGAGAGCCGCAGGGTGTGCTGGTTTTTATTTTCGCCTTAATACCAGCAACCGATTCAGACCCAAGAAACCAGGTGAGGGGAGTTAACTGTGTAATCGATTCTATTAATCGATCAATTAAGTGCAGAGTAACAACGAAAGCCAGCACACCCTGCGGCTCTCCAGGAACACGGTTGCCGACCCCTGGATTAGACTAAAGAGCCTTGTTTTCCGTTATAGAATGGATTGGCGACAACTGGTGGATCTTGATAGAAATTCAGTTATACAATATTACATTCAAATTTCATCCTGCAGGAGGCAATGCAATTACCAACAAACATTGCGTTGTGAATTGTGAATATAATTATTGAAAACTCAAATCATTTTTAATTTAGGATAACTTTTGTTTTAGGCGGCACGGATGGTGCAGTGGGTAGCACCTCACAGCAAGGAGGTCCTGGGTTCGTAATCGCCGTCGGCCGGGGCCTCTCTGTGCGAAGTTTGCATGTTCTCCCCGTGTCTGCGTGGGTTTCCGCCCACAGTCCAAAGACATGCAGTTTAGGCTGATTGGAGAGTCTAAATTGCCCGTAGGTATGAGTATGTGAGTGAATGGTGTGTGTGTGCCTGTCCAGGGTATATTCCTGCCTTTCGCCCAATGTATCCTGGGATAGGCTCCAGCCCCCCTGCGACCCTGTTCAGGATAAGCGGGTTCAGATAGTGGATGGATGGACGGATGTTTTGTTTTAATTATAACGTTAATGGAAACAAAAATGTCAAAAGGCTGTGTTTCACTGTATTGCTCGGGCTGCACCATCGTACGTTTTCCGATCACTATGTCACTATGATCGGTGTCTGAGGGAATTCATCGGTCTTCCTCGGACCCCGGGAACGACACCGCCATAGCACATGGAGATCGAAGAAATCACGATGTGCTGACTGAGCTCACGCAATCCTCCAGCCTCAGCCTCCCGGCAACTTGGATTACAGGCGCACGCCACCCGCGCCCGGCGAAAGACAAGGAAGTATTTTAATAATTGTACTTCAACACATGTGTGACGTCACACAAGTCTTTCTTCTTCTTTATTTATATTTAACGGCGATTTGCAAACGATTTGTGCATTACCTCCACCTACTGAATATATTACGTGATCTCTAATTTATTATACAGTGTTCTCCATAACGTTTGGGACAAAGATTCATTACGTCATGATTTGCCTCTGATTGCCACAATTTATAATTTGGAATCACGTGTTATCATGTGATTAAAGTGCACATTCTCAGATTTCATTGAAGGGTTTTTAAAAAAAATAGATTTTGGATTCACCATGTAGAAATTACAGTAGTGTTCATATGTACAGTCCTTTCCAAAAGTATTGTTTTTCCTGTACTCTGAAGACAATTGAGTTTGAGGTCAAAAGATGTGCATGAGATGACAGATCCAAATTTCAGCTTTTATTTTTATCTAGATTTGTGAAACAACTTGGAACATATCACATTTTGTATCAGACCACCCAATTTTTAGATCAGCAAAAGTATTGGAACATGTGACTGACAGGAGTTTCTTGTTGACCAGATGTGTCCTGTTCGATTGGTTGGTTAAACAATAAATAGTTCTGTATGGCAACTCTTGGTTTTAGCCTTGGGGTTTGCCTGTGAAGTCTGCATTTGTGTTAGAAAAGATAAACCAACATGATCCAATACCATGAACAATACACTTGTCTCATAGCCATCTTTTTTTCTCAACCCCAAATGTAGGAATTGGCCTAGCTGTTCCAATACTTCTGGAGGGAACTGTAGTCCCTCCATTTCAGGGCACCATACCGTTTGGGACACATGGCTTCACAGGTGCTTGTAATTGCTCAGGTGTGTTTAATTGTCTCCTTAATGCAGGTATTACAGAGCTCTCAGCACTAGTCTTTCGATCACCTTAACATTAACATGAGGACCAAAGTTGTGCTCATGAAAGTCAAAGCAGCCATTATGAGACTGGGAAACAGGAATAAAACGGCTAGAGACATCGGCCAAATCTTAGGCTTACCAAAATGAGCTGTTTGGAACATAGTTAAGAAGAACGAGAGCAAAGAAAAATCCCTAAACACCTGTCCCTCTACTGCTGCACAGTCTAGTCTAATAATCATTGCTACATTAGGGTGGACAGAGATCAGTGCCAGTTTTTAGTGGTGTTTCCACTGCTGTATTTATATTTTATTTTTTTATTCTAGAAACAGTACAACAACGCCCTTACGCACACAAGGTGCATCATAGAGCGGACCATTAGACAGCTCAAGCTTCTGCTGTCCACCGTGAGCTGTGTATGGAACCTGCAAGGGCTAGTGTGAGTTATTCTTTTCAATCTGTCTCAGAACAATCCTGCCACTGAAGAAGAGTATGTGTTGGAGGAAGAAGGGCATGGACGTGCCGTGAGAGATGCAATAGTTACCTTCACCTTGTGGTTATTTGGTACGCCAGACCACCTTGCAAGTAAAATAAGCATAACCCAGTCAGCCATGTGATAGTAAGCTATCATTTATTTTATGTTAAATCAAATGCATTTACAATAAATAACATACAGTTTGCCAGGCAGTTACATAGCCTTAATGAATAACACATTAGTCTATGTAACTTTACACTAGCTTTCCCTTTTGATAGCTAACGTTAGCTAGCTAGCTAACGATAAGCATTCCTATAAGCATATTCCAATAAGCAAGCTAGCTAACATTAGTAGCCTAACATTGGCTAACATAAACCTGTTAGCTAGCTAGGTCACTAACAAGTGTATATATCTAGCTAAGTATCTTGTCTGAAAAGTCACAGAAATATAAATTATGATTTTGGTTGACTAGTTATATGATAATGGAGGGATAGTTATATGAGCAGTTTAAGATTTATTTAGCTGATTAACATTGCTTACCATACTTTCAGGTTCTGTTCTGTTACTAAAACCGTGCCAATTGAAATGTCTCTCATAGCTTGTGTGGTGGCTTGCTCTAGAGCAGTCCTTCTCAAATAGTGGGGCGCGCGGTGCGATGCCAGGGGAGGCGCGTGTGACCCTGGGGAACATGCTTTTTTTTTGCCGTACTAGAATAAAGTGTAATTGCACATCCACTACAATAGTTGGCAGTGGCGCTCTCATTGTCAGAGTGTGCGTAGGGAGTATTAGCTCTATGGTGTAGGGTTTTTTTTTTAACTTGCCTAACTGTGTTCCGTCTACAGTCTCCGTTATTCAACATAACAAAACCCTCAAGAGACAGCATGAAAAAAATGTTAACAGGGATGAAAAGAAAGGCGGAGAGAGACGAAGATAATGAGACCAAAGAAAGTCACCCGAAAGCTAAGACGAGGAAATATGAAGAAGCGTATGTAGCGCTTGGCATCACTGTGACTACAGTGGGAGAAGAGGAAAGACCGGTGTGTTTACTGTGTCTAAAAATGCTGGCAGCGGACAGCATGAAGCCAAATAAATTAAGGCGCCACTTAAAGACATTACACCCCAATCACGCTGAAAAGCCGCTGGAGTTTTTTCAGCGAAAACGTGCCGAATATTGCCAACAATCATCCCGCTTTGTGAATGCTACTTCAGTAAACCATCGAGCACTGTTAGCATCATATAAGGTGGCGTACCAAATTGCTCAGTGCAAAAAAATCTTTTCTGTTACAGACTAAAAAACAATGTTAATAAAGTTATTCTTTGTTGTAAGTTGAACTATATTTCTTTCTTTTTTCTTTTCTTTAATGTTAATAAGGATACAATGTTATGCAGAGGTGTACTTATAACAATTTTATAGACAAATGATATTATTTATAGTCGCGGCGGGGAGTGGGGGGCGCGAATTGTTTTCCTCTTGCTAGGGGGGGCGTAACAGAAAATAATTGAGAAGCACTGCTCTAGAGTAACTGAAAATGTCTATATCTATGTCTAGGCTTATAGTTTATATCTCAATGATCAGAAATACAGTATATTATTGTTGCAATAAATATTATAACGTGCAAACATTTTTACCAAACATACTCTCTCATGTGTTTCTTAGGTTTTTATATTTTAGTCTTGATGGTACACATATGCCCTTCAAATTCAGCCATTATCCATGTCCCTGCTATGTGTTGCCACACAGTGAAACAGCTTTATGAGTTTTGAAAACAGCCCTGGGGGTAAAGGGTTAACTTCATGTGTAAGAAGAATTGTTTTTCAAAAACTATAAGCACATATTATTTACACAGATTTCAGTCTCAATTTACACTTCCAAAAATATTTTAAATATAAATCTAGATCTCCATCAATTGAACCCAGGTCATAGTTGCTTGAATTATTCAATCAGCACAAATAAAAGGGCAAAAATGAGCTCTGCTGTATTGGAGAACACTGGCTGATGTTGTTGCAAGAAACAGGGAAGGGGGTGCAAGAGAAGGAAGTGGATGCAAGAACAAGGAGGGCAAATATCTGACGAAACCTGGGTGCCTTTTGGTTGACCATGTGATCAACATTGGTTTATCCCTAGGTACACTGGGGTCAAAGCAATGGGTAAAGTTCAGCTGGATCTCAGCCACTTCACAGTTGCCTCTATCATACATTTAGAAATGATAAATTAATTTATTTGGCAATTTACTCTAACATATCATTACAATCATTGATTATAATACTACAGACTACCTAATGTATACTACTACAAAGGGACCAAAGTCAAATTTCCTTGACACACTCTCCAATACTCTCATATCACCTGATCTGGAGGACCAAGATGGGCCAGGGCAAACCATGCATGTTGTCATAAGTTCACAACTGGTATGATGAAAACTCAAAAACCCAAACCTTACTGCCTTTCCTTAAACAAATAGAGATGATCATACTGCCCTACTCCCAGCAACGGAGATACTGGGGAGATACTGGCAGAGTCATGCTGATTTCTCCCTCTGCTTGGCCAGGGAAAATATCTCTTGTGATCTAGATTTAATTATTTGGCCTAGTCAAGTGCAGAAATGAGACCTTGAATTTTTTTTTGCTTTTGTATTTTGACTTTGTGTTTTTCATCCCTACTTCACTGTAAATTGGAAAACAAAAAACAATCTCACTATTCTTTTTATAATTGATGTCTGTTTACTTAAATAATAATTTGGACTGATGTGGTTACTGTGCTGCGTTACACATTACAAAAACAAAAAAACAAAACAAATACTGACAAAAATTTTCATAATCATTTGATGGTTGTGTGAATGAATTGGTTGCAAAGTGCAGTTGAAATTGTATTTCCCTCTAGGGTCTTTCAGCGCACTTATCCCTTGTTATGGGTATGCACTTTGCACTTTGATAAGACTGTCTGCCAAATGCCATTAATTTAATGTAATATCCTATTCATTTTTGTGGTCAGACACAGGGGTTAAACTAGGCCTAGATGAGATTGCATCCATTAAAAATGATGATGGTGCCCAGTCAATATCAGTTTTCAAATAACAGTGGGATGGCTGACCTGTAACAGAAAAACAATATCTGGGGAACCCTTTGTGTGTTCTCTGTAGGACTCAACATAGCCAACGTAGCACAGTAACCTTCTGGCAGCCACTGGTTTCCATTCATTTCCATATGGTATCTACTCACAGAGTTGCTTGAGATTAGTTATTTATTTTTGTCGATGTTATGTAATTGTTGCATTTTAAAGTGTGGATTAACAAGGCAATAAGTTCCACCCAATATTTACATTATCAAATTGAGGACGTTGTCTGCGCTCTGTCAGCCACCACAATATCATTATCAATATCAATATATGTTAGTTCAGGGAGAAAAGATATATTGGTAAATTTTCCCTGCAAATCCACACCCACTTCAGTTTTATCCAAGTACACACAAATAAGTTTGCAGTCTCAACACATACAGTTGTGTTCAAATAAATAGCAATCCGTAAAAAAAAAAAAGTCCAAATATTTGTCAATAGCTTTTATTTGCATATTTCAAATGTAGTGGAAACATTACACATTCAGTTCCAAATCAAAGCATTAACAAATTTTATCAAGTCTGCGTTATTCTTTTACAGGAAGCAAAGAAAAGGAATATTAATAAAAGTTTTAAAAATGGCAGTGTCAACATTTTTCAATTCAAACTCAAACATTACTGTATACACTGAAGACATTTTTAATGATTTAACTTCACTTTAATTTACTGAACTAATATTTACTTGCATAACCATTGTTTTTGATAACTACTGCACATCTGCGTTGCATCGAGTCAATCAACTTCTGGCACCTAGAAACTGGTATTTCAGCCCTGGATGAACAAGCTACATTCCACATTTCCTGTGAATTTTTAGGTTTTGCTTCAGAAACTGCATTTTTAATGTCACTCCACAAGTTTTCAATGGGGTTGAGGTCGGGGGATTGAGTTGACCACTCCATTACCTCAATCCTTTTTGTCTGGAACCAAGATATTGCTCGCTTATTCGTGTGTTTTTGGTCGTTGTCTTGTTGACATCCATTTCAGGGGCATGTCCTCTTCGGCATATGGCAACAAAATCTCTTCCACTATTTTGGTGTATTCAAACTGATCCATGATCCATGGTATACGAACCCAACACATACCATGATTTTTGCACCACCATGCTTCACTGTCTTCACAGTGTACTGTGGCTTGAATTTAGTACCTGGGGGTCATCTGATGTACTGTCAACGACCACGAACCCGAAAACAACAATTTTGCTCTCATCTGTCCACAGATAGTGACACCATTTCTCTTTGGACCAATCGATGTGTTCCTTGGGAAATTTGAACTGATTCTGCACAGCGATGGTGCTTTACTATCTTGCTGATAGCTTCGCTTCGATCAAACGTCTTCTGACTCTAACAGTACTTACAGGTAATTGTAGATCATCTTTGATCTTTCTGGAGCTGATGAATGGCTGAATCTTTGCCATTTTGACTATTCTTTGATCCGTTTTAACAGTAGTTGCTTGTTTTCTTTCACGTGTTCCAGGTTTTTGTTGCCATTTTAAAGCATGAAAGCATGAAGCATAAAACATTTTAGCTGATCCTGTAATTTGCTTCACTTCTTCATATATTTTCCTCTCTCAACCTCTGAACAATGTTTGGAATGGCCCATTTTACTTAGCAATTTAGAAGGAAATATATTTTATAACAATGTGTGAAACATTTGCTTCAATTCTTCCTGAATAAAGGACAATTAATGACACCTGTTTTTTTCACAGAATGAATGTATTCTCTAATTAAACTCCACACTGCTATTATTTTGAAAATGCCCCTTTCAATGAATGAGTCAGTTACTCAGAACAAGCAGTGTGCATATCATGACTGTTGGGTCTGTTGTTTTTCTATTACACTGCTACATCTACAAGTAAATTATTTGCCATGCAGAAATATCACTACTAATAAAAACAGTGGTTCATCAGGTCACTGATGTTGTACTGCTATTTTCTTGAACACAACTGTGCAAATTATGGGATCACCCTTAATTGGCACATATTTTTGACCACTTGCTGAGTGTTGTTAAGCCAGCTCAGTGCTGACACTGAATAACACTACCATAGTGAAAGCTACTCTAAAGGTTTGTCAGGCTTCAGAACAACAAACCCAATTGTGAGACCACAGAAGTTCAGGTTTATTAACCTTAGTGCAAGAACCAGCAAATGGGTGTAATGCAGATCAGATAGTTTGTAATCGATAATCCAAGGTCCAGTAGCCAGGCAAACTGGGGAAATAATGAGAGGAAACAAGAATCAGGTGAGGATAACAATCAGGACGTGGAACACAGGTAAAACGAATGAGAATGAATGAACTGACCCAGACTATGAAAGAACAGAGGGTGATAAGAGGCGAAAATGCTGGGGACCAAAATACAGATAACAGAAAACAACGATCATGACAAATTTGATATACTGGAATTTACAGTAAGAAAATAAGACATACAGTACTGTGCAAAAGTTTTAGGCAGGTGTGAAAAAATAAAGTAAGAATGCTTTCAAAATGAGAAATGTTAATAGTTTATTTTTATGAATTAACAAAATGCAAAGTGAGTGAACAGAAGAAAAATCTAAATCAAATCAATATTTGGTGTGACCACCATTTGTCTTCAAACCAGCATCAATTCTTCTTGGTACACTTGCACAAAGTCAGGGATTTTGTACGCATATAGTCATGTGTGATTCACCAATTATACCAAACAGGAGCTAATGATCACCAATTTACTATGTAGGTTGAAACACAATCATTAACTGAAACAGAAACAGTTATGTAGGAGGGTTAAAACTGGGTGAGGAACAGCCAAACTCTGCTTCCAAGGTGAGGTTGCTGAAGACAGTTTAATGTCTGAAGTCATACACCATGGCAAGACTGAGCACAGCAACAAGACACAGGGTAGTTATACTATATTAGCAAGGTCTCTCCCAGGCAGACAGGGGTTTCCAGATGTGCTGTCCAAGCTCTGTTGAAGAAGCACGAAGAAACAAGCAACTTTGAGGACTGTAGACACAGTGGTCGGCCAAGGAAACTTAGTGCAGCAGATGAAAGACACATCATGCTTACTTCCTTTCGTAATCAGAAGATGTCAAGCAGTGCCATCAGCTCAGAATTGGCAGAAACCAGTGGTACCCAGGTACACTCATCTACTGTGCGGAGAGGTCTGGTCAGAAGTAGTCTTCATGGAAGAATTGCGGGCAAAATGCCATACCTCTGACGTGGAAAAAAAGGCAAAGTGACTCAACTATGCACGAAAACACAGGAGGTGCAGAAAAATGGCAGCAGATTCTCTGGACTGATGAGTCAAAATGTGAAATATTTGGCTGTAGCAGAAGGCAGTTTGTTTGTCGAAGGGCTGGAGAGCAGTATAAGAATGAGCATCTGCAGGCAAATGTGAAGCATGGTGGAGTTGGGGATTTAGTCAGAATTAATGATCTCCTCAATGATGAGAAGTACCGGCAGATACTTATCCATCGTGCAATACCATCAGGGAGGCATCTGATTGGCCCCAAATTTATTCTGCAGCAGGACAATGACCCCAAACATTCAGCCAATATCATTAAGAACTATCTTCAGCGTAAAGAAGAACAAGGAGTCCTGGAAGTGATGGTATGGCCCCCACAGAGCCCTGACCTCAACATCATTGAGTCTGTCTGGGATTACATGAAGAGACATAAGCATTTGAGGCTGCCTAAATCCACAGAAGAACTGTGGCTAGTTCTCCAAGATGTTTGGAACCACCTACCTGCCAGGTTCCTTCAAAAACTATGTGCTAGTATACCTAGAAGAATTGATGTTGTTTTGAAGGCAAAGGGTGGTCACACCAAATATTGATTTGATTTAGATTTTTCATCTGTTCATTTCTTCTGTTCATGCATTTTGTTAATTGATAAAAATAAACATTTCTATTTTTGAAAGCATTCTTATTTTACAGCATTTTTTCACACCTGCCTAAAACCTTTACACAGTACTGTATATCTATTTGGTAACCACACAAATATTGCATTGAAATATCCTCAGGCAGACTGCAATAGAATAATAAGAGTTAGTATAATTTGTATAGTTCTTGAAAGAGTATGAATAAAATCCATGGTACATAGAGAAACCAATCACATGGCCACAGCCAAGAAATATAAACAGACTCACAGTGCCCAAATAATTGATTAACTGGACAAAAACAGACTACAGTCCCCTCACTCTGCACTGGGAGTAGTGACACAACTCAAACAATAATACTGCCATAGGTATAAAGATGAAAGATTCGGCAATATATACAGAGAATAAGTCTGAGGATGCGTATAATCAACTAATCAGTGAGGATGATAATGAGCTTAGAATAGAGGAACATCCTCACCTTGGCCACCCAGATACAAGACACAAGGGTAAGGACAATTTTGTATTTGTGGATTAATTTATACCACATGTAAAATATATAGAAGTATACTAACTAGACCAGGATTTATTTCTGTTCATTTCCAACTATCAGATTGAGATTAATTCAGTTTGTGTACTACAACTTCATGAATCTCCCCATTCATGGAAAAACCCAGAAATAAATACCAAGGAAGCATATTTTTGAAAGTTTGAAAGCTGCAGAATTTTGCTTCTGGTTATATTGCATTTTATTTCACATTTTATTTGGGTTTCAGTTTTTTAGTTTGATTATGGGCAAACCACAGTTAGGAAATCCGTCAAATAGCACAGAATACTAAAACAATTTAGAAAATTATGAATGTTATTTTCTACAAGTTAAGGATTTTGTTGCCAAATTACACTAATTTGTTATCTTTGCAGTTACCTCAGTGTTTGTTTTTAATGGACTTTGACTACCATTCTGAAAAAGAACACAACGTTCATTTTCGCAGAATATGGAGTTCTTCTGAAAAAGATTGACAGAAGTAAAACATTTCCCTCCTAAAAATGTATGAATGGAGGACAATTTCCTTTTAAGTGAAATATTTCTGAACAGAAGAACTATAAGACTGCAAGACATAGACAGGGGGTGTGTTCCTTCAGTAATTAACAGCTTTTGATATACTTTTTCCCTACAGGTCTGGAATGTGTTTTGTTTTTTGTTTCAACCAATTACCCTGTCTTCTTTAATTAGCAGTAAACAGCAACACTCATTCATCACATAAATAGACAGTTCCTTTCTGGCACCCTTCATTAACCACTTAAGTATCACCCCTTTCATGACATACCCAAAATAAAATGGTGAGAAATTACGTTATGAATATGACAACTGTCCATTGTGTTGTGGGAAAAATAATTGCAGCCAATTTTGACATTGGGGGGGGGGTGTTCATGATTTACTAACCCTTACAAAGAGTCCCAGGACCATTTGATGCAAAACCCTGTCATCAACCACCAGATTTTACTATACGTATGATGTCCTTGTTTCCACAAATCTTGTATTAGCTCAGGCAACATTAGCTCAAGTGGTAAGAGTGGGTGTCTGGCAGTCGGAGAGTTGGAGGTTAGTCCTGGGAAAGAAATCTAACCCCCCAATTGCTCCCAACAAGCTGATTTGTGCTTTGGCAGCCTTTCGCCATTGGTGTGTGTGTGTGTGAAAATGGGTGAATGAGAGGCATTAATTAAGTAATAATCTTCAGAGTAAAAGAATGAGCCCAATATTAATTTGCTTTCCATTTTTGCAGTTGTAAACGAACCCAGCTCTCAAACTTACAGGTTGACTGCAGTGATCCTTGGGATACTGTGCACTGTATTGATGAGCACCATCATTGGCCTGTGCATCAGCTGTGAGTATGAATCTGCCCTAAAAGGATGTACAAGCTCTTTATCAGTCACAGAGTAACATATATGAAATGTATTTCCCTCACAGACAAAGGACTCAGTGAGAAGCATATTGTTATGTCACAAAATTCATCAGAGACAAACAGGAACCTAGAGCAACTGAAAGCCAACTATGACCTGCTGACTGCAGCCCTGGTGAAGGTACAGAAAAACTTCCAGGAAGAGGTCAGTGCCAAGGACAGCATGCAGATTGAGAGAGACAGGGAGAGGAAGAGGAAGGAGCTCCTGCAGACACAGACGGAGGCCCTGATGAATGAGCAAAAAAACCTGCAGGCTGATATCACTATGAAAGGTAATATGGAATGTGGGTCAGGAAGGATAAGTCTAATATTTTACCAAAAATTAGAAATATGAAGTACACAAGCACCATCATTGATATCTGTCATGTACTGTCCTTCCATGTGCTTTGAATACAGAAAAAAGCTGTTCACGTTGTCCAGTGGGATGGGTGCTGCTGCAATCCTCCTGTTATGTCTTCTCTGACACTGATAAAGTACTGTCTTGGAATCTGGGTCGTGAGGAATGCAAAAAAGCTGGAGCTGACCTGGCAGTGATAGACAGCCAAGAAAAGCAGGTTCAACTCTCTTCATGTTGATCTTCGCACTATATTTAAGGCTAGCTGGAGGAATTAAATATATAATTTATGCTGCCCATAAACTCCATTCACAGTGCTATTATTTTGTAGTTAGATAGTTATAGTTAGAAATCGTATTCATTCTTTCATTGATTTGAGTTATTTTATCAAATTTGTAAATGAGGAAAATTAACATAACATTTTTTGATATCTTTCTGGTGCCTCAAATGCTAATGTATATTGTTGGACCATGTGAGCACTGTGAATGAGTTTGGATACAGTTTTGAAAGGAATGCAATAGAAGGTAAATGCTGTTCTCATTCTTTGTCTGCATATCCAGGAGTTTATCTAGAGCATCTTAAAGGGAAAGAGACAAAGTTCGACATCCTGGCATTTGAATGGATACTGGATAGGACTACGCGATGTTCATACAGAAGGAGAGTGGAAATGGGTGGATGGAACAGAGCTTACCAAGGGGTAAGGGCTGTTAAGACAACAGCAAACATGTCCAAACATGCTGGCCTCACATAACAACATCACCTGACAACACCGCCACTCCCGCTGCCCTCTCATCCTCCTTCTCCTTCTCGCACACTCCCCGACCTTCCGGCCGTGGCGGTGGTACTGGTCTTTTAATTTCCCCCTCGTGGAAATTCTCTGTTCTCCCCCTCTCTGACCTGTCCATATCCACTTTTGAATTCCATTCTGTTGCAGTATCCTACCCTACTAACCTTTTCATTGCAGTTATCTACCGCCCTCCAGGGCCCCTGGGAAACTTCCTTGATGAGCTAGACACCCTTCTCAGCTCCTTCCCTGAGGATGGCACCCCACTGATTCTCCTTGGAGACTTCAACATCCACCTAGAAGCCTCCCAGGCTGCTGCCTTCCTACCGCTAATCCACTCCTTCGGCCTCTCCCTGCAACACTCTCCTCCAACCCACAAGGCGGGCAATGTCCTAGACCTTGTCTTTGTGAGGAACTGCTCATGCTCCGATTTCACGGTTACCCCTCTGCACACATCTGATCACCACTTCATCTCATTCTCCCTCCCTCTTCCTCCCCATCCTCCTCCCCCTCCTCCCACCCACACTTCCTCAGCCCGCCGAAACCTCCGCTCCCTCTCACCCTCTTCCTTCGCCAGCACCGTCATCGCCTCACTCCCCCCTCTTGAATCCTTTTTCAGACTCCCCACTAACTCTGCATCTGCCACCCTCCTTTCATCTCTCTCCTCCTTTGCTGCTGATGACTTTGCTGATTTCTTCGATGAGAAGGTCACAGTCATCCGTAGATCCTTTACAACCACCGCCCCCCTCACTGTGCCCTTCCCCCCCTCGAGGCCCATCCCTTCCTTTTCCACTTTCTCCCCCCTTACAGACTCTGATGTTTCTCAACTCCTGCTCTGCCACCGCCCTACAACCTGTGCCCTTGACCCTATCCCCTCTTCTCTTCTCCAAACTATCACACCTGACATTCTCCCATTTGTCAACTCCTCCCTGTCTTCCGGCTGTTTTCCGGCATCCTCCAAGAGGGCCCACATCACTCCGCTGCTAAAAAAGCCTACTCTGGATCCCTCCATCATCCAGAACTACCGCCCGGTATCTCTTCTTCCTTTTCTTTCTAAAACTATAGAACGAGCCGCTTCTACTCAACTTTCTTCTTTCTTTTCTAACAACAACCTGCTCGACCCCCATCAGTCTGGCTTCAGATCGGGCCACTCGACAGAGACTGCGCTCCTCTCCGTCAGTGAGTCACTCCATGCCGCACGAGCAGCCTCCCTCTCCTCTGTCCTCATTCTTCTAGATCTCTCTGCTGCCTTCGACACTGTGGATCACTCCATCCTCCTGTCTGCCCTGTCAGCAACGGACATCTGTGGCACAGCCCTGGACTGGATTGAGACCTACCTCTCTGGTTGCTCCTTCCATGTTGCCTGGGCTGGTTCGGTATCGACACCTCGGCCCCTCGCCACAGGAGTTCCCCAGGGCTCAGTCCTAGGCCCGCTTCTTTTTTCTCTTTACACTCGCTCCCTTGGCCCTGTGATCACTGCACATGGGCTATCCTACCACTGCTACGCGGATGATACCCAACTCTTCGTCTCGTTCACGCCGTCTGATACGCAGGTTTCAGCCCGTATCTCTGCTTGCCTGAGGGACATCCAGAGCTGGATGGACAACCACCATCTAAAGCTCAACCCAGGCAAGACTGAAATGATATTCATCCCTGCTAAAACCTCTCCCCATCTGGATCTCTCCATTTCCCTCGGGGATACCACACTCACACCGTCACCCAGTGCAAGGAACCTCGGTGTGGTGATGGACAGCAGACTGTCCCTCTCCGAGAACATTGTGGCGGTGACCCGGTCATGCAGGTTCTTCCTATACAACATACGGAGAATCCGCCCCTTTCTCACCCCCTACTCGACCCAGCTCCTGGTCCAAGCGATGGTTCTGTCCCGCCTGGACTACTGCAATTCCCTCTTGGCTGGCCTCCCAGCATCTGCCATCAGACCCCTCCAACTCATCCAGAATGCAGCAGCTCGTCTGGTCTTCAACCTTCCCAAATACTCACACGTCACCCCCCTGCTTACTTCCCTCCACTGGCTGCCTGTCATGGCTCGCATCAAATTCAAAACATTGGTGCTAGCTTTCCAAGCAGTTAAAGGGTCTTCCCCAGCTTATCTACAAAAAATCATCAGACCCTACACCCCTGCCAGACCTCTTCGTTCAGCCTCCACAGGCCGCTTGGCACCTCCCCCTCTCCGAACCTCCACATCACGCTCACGACTACTGTCTGTTCTGGCTTCACGGTGGTGGAACGAACTCCCCGTTGAGGTCAGAACTGTAGAATCTCTCCCCACCTTCAAGCGCAAGCTGAAGACACACTTCTTCAAGCAGCACCTCTCCCCATCCCTCCCTACCTCCCTGTGAACCTTAATTGTTGTCTCTGTGACTTGCTTTGTGTATCGGTATTTTTAGTTGGCTAGGTAAGCAGTGTTTGGATAGTTAACTTTGGTCACTTTTGCTCTGTTTGTTTGTTTGTTTGTTCTCAAAAAAAGAAAAGGTAAAAAAAGGGCCCTCGTCCTTATCTTTGTTGTACAGGTAGCAGTTGAAATTGTACTTCCCTCTAGGGTCTTTCAGCGAACTTATCCCTGGTTATGGGTATGCACTTTGTTGTACGTCGCTCTGGATAAGAGCGTCTGCCAAATGCCAATAATGTAATGTAATGTAATAACCATGATACCTTTATCATTGTATGTGCCATCCCCAGAGTTTTGAAAGAATCCTAGGCCATGTAACACTCCTGATGGGTGGCTCTACTGTTACAGCTGACGATTTAAATCACAGTTGGTCGATTGACAAGGAGACATGTTTCACTCATTGCTCCATTCATTTTGAAGGTGTCAGGATAATTTCAAAGTTCAACTTGACTCAGATGTTTATTGATTACTTATTACATTATGTCTCTATATACCTCCCAGCAACACCAATTAATTTTTGAATATTATAATTGTTGTTGATAGGAAGAGAAGCTTTGCAAATTCTGATTCTACTCTGGTTTAAAGGTTCTGGTTTGATGGGGAACCTAATGACAATTACTCGGCAGAAGATTGTGCAGCTACCTACCCAAAAGAAACTCCCTTAAAAACCTGGAATGATGCTCCATGTGACTTCCCATTGAAATGGATATGTGAGATAAAGTTACAGGAGCCCTAGACATCACTACATATTGTATAATAATAATAATAATAATAATAATAATAATAATAATAATAATAATAATAATGACTACAATGAGCTCCATAAGCTTTGGTACAAGGACTGTTTTTCTAGATTTGTAATCTTTCCCATTTCTCAGTCTCATAATGGCTTCATTGACTGTCATTGGTACAACTCTGGTCCTCATGTTAACAAACTCCTATAACAGACTCAGAAGTCATTTAAAAGCCTGGAATTAAGACTAGAAACTTGCTTTCTTATACTTGCATTTTGGAAGCAATTTAATACATCTGACTAATCAGAAAGGGCTGAGAAGTCAATTACTTTTGGAGTCCTGACTGGAACACAATGAGACTATGAGACCCTACAATATGAGAAATAATGTGAAGTTAATAGAAAAGACCAAGTTATAATAAGGTATCATATAAATTACATCACATGGGCCTATTATAGGAAATGGTACCTATAGCATATCATATATAAATTATGGCTGATAGCCTAATATTTAACAGTAGAATTGCAAAATATAAAAGCTTGAAATATATTGTAGGTTATTCTATTCAATACATATGACTTACTTCCATAACCTTGTCTACTTTTATAGCTGAGTTAATTAAAGGAAGGTTCAAATGAATGGTAAAAGGACTGCATTTATGTTTATTATGCTTTTGTCCAAAGCGATTGTCTTGCTCAGGAATACTTTGACACACCCAGGGCAGGGGATTGAACCAGCGATCCAGACAACCACCTCAAAAGGCCTATTTTCCCAAAAAAAATTTCCACTCATATTTTGATGTTCAATCTATGCTATATATTGTTTTTCATAATATTTTCTGCGTTTCATTTTATTTTATTTTTTTAGCAAAGAAAAATCAAAGATGTAAATGTTTCTATTGCCTCAACAATGCTCTGATATACTGCACCCTCATTTGGCAACTGCCCAAACATTTATCATTGGTTAATCCACTGTGGAATGTACACTCAGTGATCACTTCATTAGGTAGACCTGTACACCAGCTTGTATATGATTGATGTATTTAATCAGCCAATCATATGGCAGCAACTAAATGCATGAAAGCATGCAGACGTGGTGAAGAGGTTCAGCCGTTTTTCAGACCAAATGTCAGAGTGGGGAGGAAATGTAATCTAAGTGACTTTGACTGTGGAATAATTGTTGGTGCCAGACAGGGTGGTTTCAATATCTCAGAACAGAACACACACAACAATTTCAAGAGTTTGCAAAGAAAGGTGTGAAAAAAAACATCCAGTGAGCAGCAGTTCTGCTGGCAGAAACGGAAATGAGAGGGGTCAGAGGAGAAGGTCCAGACTGGTCAAAGCTGATAGGAAGGTGACAGCAACATAGATATCCACGCATTACAACAGCGGTATGCAGAAGAGCATCTCTGAACAAGCAATGTGTCAAATCTCTGTGAGGATAGGCTACAGCAGCAGAAAACGTAAAAAGTATAAAAAATAAGTCTAATGAATACCTAATAAAGTGCTCACTGAGAGTATATCGCCCTGTGTTTTCTTTGTTGTGTTGTACTCTTCCTGGTGCCCTGTATGGCAGAGTTTTCCCCCATATATCAAGGATATCGGTCCTGGGGGACCCCTGTGTAAGCTGGTTTTTGTTCCAACCACAATTGCAAGATATGACTTACTCTGAAAGACGTATGTGACAAACAAGCAGTCAAACCAACATTATCTATTTGTAGCTAATATTAAATAAGCACTGTCCAACCTTAAATAAATCATTTTGTTTCAATGTGTGTGGCTGTAACATGTTACATTAATGTGATGCGATGAGTGAGTGTCAGATTATGAATGTTCATGACGTTTGCTTGTGTGACGCAATACGCCATCCTGCAAACCGATTTATTCAAAGGCCAACTGAAAAATAAGCGTTTAGAAAGAGCCCAAAGATTGCCAGCTGCCTGTTGGAACCTACACAGCCAAGAAAATGTAAACAGACTCAGCTCCCACTCACCTAGTGCCAACATTATTGATTAACTGGGCAAACACAGACTACAGGCCCACTCCACACACAGTTGTGCCACAAACAGAACAATAATACTGACATAGACAGACACAAAAACACAGGATCCATTGGTAGATACAAAGAATAAGCCTGAGCATATGGATAAGAAAGTGACCACTGAAGATGTTAATGAGCTCAGATTTTCCCACTGCTACTCCAAAACAAGGGACAAAGGTAAGGGACATTTTTGGTTTGTTGGTTCATTTGTGCTCATGAATGGAATGTTGTGAGGTTTGTAGTAGATATTTACCGTTAACAGTCCTCTGTGAAATTTCAGTGTTTATGAGGCTGAAAAGAATCAGAGGTAATGGTGGATGATTTTGCGATTGGTTAGATTTTTTAATGTGAATCCATTGTCTATTTATTTATTAATTAGATTGCCTGCAATCCTCAATTATGGCATCTCAATAATATGGCATATTTGTAATAATAATACAAACCATGCCATATGCCAATACCAAGGAAGAGAAGAATATTAACAAACTATATTCTGTAACTGTTGGGATCATTTTGATACAGCCTTTTAGATGTAGTCTTATGTTAATATTTGTTTGTAGTGGACTTTTAACACTGCCACAATGTCAAAAAAGGATATTGGTAGAAAGATTGAGTTTGCCAGATTGAGGAGGCGCTATTCTGTAGAAATTTTGCATGGATGGATTTGAAGAAAATGTCAAAGACACATTATTGAAAGAAAAAAAAAAACTTGATTCTGGAAAAAGTTGTAGATCTGTTGGAACAGGATAGCAAAAAATAAAGTTGAATTATGGGATCTCCTGGGCCTTATTGTTGTCTAAACAACAGTTAATCCAGAGCAAAGTATAAAAATACCTTAAACGTCCAACTCTAAAATCTGCCAATCATCCATACAAGTCAGTATTCTGATCCCAGTAAGTCTCAATGGAGCCAGACCCACCTCCACATGCAGATAGTTGACCCAATTGACTCGAAAAGAACTCTAGCAAATACCACGACAGGCGAAGTGGAGAATTTCTTGTGAGCGGTATAAATGCATGCATGGAAAAAAATTTCTGCTGAAGGGGAAAGGCAGCTATGTTAGCTATGTTATCTACATGGTGGTAGAGACATTTGCCATTTGTTGCAACCAATACACAAAGCGATGTAAAGCTGAAAACAAATAATTAAAAATAAAAGCGACAAAGAATGTGTGAGTATGTCTGCTTATGTGACATAATTTTGCTGGGCAGTAGGCTAGAGCAACCTGAAGCCCACTGGTGGGCCAAGGCCCTTCACTTCACATTGCTCAAGGGGGGAATTGGCCCCTGCCTGGCCCCTGCCGAGTCAACTGCCTTGCTTTGGATAAAGGCATCAGCTAAATAACTTCAACTGAAAAAGACATGATTCCATGATTATTGTAAACACAATGAAAGGAATGAAATCCTGCGTAGTATGCCTTTAAGTCAGAGGGCCTGCTCGCCAAAGCCATGGAATGACAACACACCTGAATGTACTGGCAGCAATTGCCCTGACACAGAATAGAGGAAGTGGTCCCCTTCTCTAGCTCTTTCCCCTTTTCTTAAATAAGCTCAGCTTGGTCACCTGTGAGAACATAGGAGACATTGAGAGTTCTGACAGCAAGGGCCCAAATCCCAGAAGGAAGCCTGGTGAATGGAGGCTGTGAAGTGGACTGGAGCCCTCTCTGAGTGGGGTTCATTTGTCAAACTGTGGAGGGTTCAATTGCTGGGGATTTCTTATTTTTGAGGAAATGTCTTTGACTTCTAGGCTGGAGAAGCCGTCTTGAAGTCAAGCAGGTCATTGCGATGGTGTTTCCTATGCTTATCACAGGCAGGAGGGACTGACTGGGGAAAGCTGTTTTCTAGAGCCTCGGGGAGGGCCCAGGAATTTCCCATCGTAAATGTCCCTCTCATCAGCAGGCTTCTGGAGGGCTGGCCATTACATTTTGAGACCTGTTCACAGCCCACTTGTACACCTCTAAAAGCACTGTGTGGGCTAGGGTGCTTGCCATTATAGCAAGTGTTATTTGGGCTGGAGGAATAAAGTCCTCCACACCTGAATCATTTAACATGACACACATTGTTCTCTGTCATCTCTGTCTCTACAAACTGTTCCCTAAAGAAAAATGGAATTTTGGAATACCAATATTACTATTTGTACAGTCCAGTAGATGGTGCTATATGTTTTTTTATTGGTTTATATGAAGGAAAAATAAGTTTAGGAGACAGAAGTGCTCTGTGTGCCTTATTTTCCACCTTAAACACTGCTTCATATTTCATACTGAATTGCTTTTATTTTGATACACAAAAACCCTGGCCAAGAGGACAAAATTGCTGTGCTGGGATACTGGTGTTCTGCTTGGTCCTCAGGGGTGGATTCCTCCACTGAGCCTACTTCCTTTTTCCTACAGTCATTTAGCTCTCATTGTAGAATGTGCACAGTAAATAAATCAACCTAATACTATTTGACATCTTCCTGCATCCAGTTTTCATGGTTAGAGCCACAAACGGACCCAGCTCTCAAATTTTCAGGGTGACTACAGTGATCCTTGGGATACTGTGTGCTGTATTGATGGCCACTGTAATCGGTCTGTGCATCAGCTGTGAGTATGACCCTGCCCTTTTCATAAAAAAGTTGTTCCTTCCTATTGTAGGGTAATCTTAAAGAAATCTGTTTGAATAATCGATGTCTGTCCCTCACAGTTAAAGGACTCACCGAGAAGCACATTTTACTGTCACAGAATTCAGTGGCAAACAACAACCTGACGCTACTGATGACCAACTATGCCCACCTGACCTCAAGCCTCATGACGTTGCAGACAAACTATCAGGAAGTCATCAGTTTCAAGGACAGCATGCAGAGAGAAAGAGATAGGGACAGGCAGGTGCAGAACCTTCTGCAAGAACAGAAGGAGTCCCTGCTGAGCAAACAAGCAGAACTTCGTTCACGTGTCACTGAACTGGGTGAGATGGATTGTAGGCCAGAATTTCTCATTTTTGAACAAATGTTCAAAATACAAAGCACACAAGCATTGTCATAGATCTATCTCTATTGTCTCTATTAGAGCTGCTTGACTATGGCAAAAATCATAATCACGATTATTTTGTGTCAATATTGAGATCACTTATTTAAACTTTATTTACACACTTTATTCAGCTTCTTAGAAAACATTTTTTTTAAACAGTGGATTTCCTTTAAGGTGAAATATAATTGAACTGAGTTAAAAGTAAAAAATATGATGAATATAAAATATGACTGTGGGTGATGTTTAGCACTGTGTGGTCTTTGGGAAAAAAACTGTTTGGAGAACTGTCATCTTCATTTTGAAATCTACATTGATGTAAGGAACTGAGAGGCCATGTAAGGCCCGAATCACACCAGATGCGCCGCATAAGCGTAGCAGAATCGAAATGACAAGTCGCAGGCATTCTGTAACACAGTAAACGTTCGTCAATGCACAGTCCACCTGTGTATTCTCGAGGACAGCTCAGAAACTGTTTCCAAAATTCAAGGGCCTCAATTTAGCTAGGGGCAGCCCTGGAAAGATACCATTCATTTATTGGGGCTATGCATTGACATTGAAATGCGTTGGCTCTCTGGAGTTGTTCTCCACTACATATGCCACAGTATGTGTGGCCTTGGGGGAGGGGTGCAGCTCAAACAAATCTTCGATATTGATTTTCTTGTTTTCATAATTGTGGGAAGCCTAAATTGCAATTGGAAATCAAATTTAAATAATCACCCAGCCCCTAGTCTCTATCATCTACTTTATCATTTATTTACATTTGGTTTGAATACAGAACAAAGCTGTTCACGTTGTCCAGCGGGATGGGAGCTTCTGCAGTCCTCCTGTTATTTCTTCTCTCCGGTTGATACTCGTGAAAGGCTATCATGGTATCAGAGTCGTGAGAGATGCAACACATCTGGAGCTGACCTGGTGGTGATAGACAGCCAAGGAGAGCAGGTCTGGTTCTGGATTATTTTATCAACATGAAAGTCATATGAAATGTTCATCTTCACTTCAAATAAATGTAAGACAAGGTGGGGGAATTAAAGATTTAATTTCTGCGGCTCATCAACTACATTCCCAGCACTATACATTACATTTACATAATTTATGTCAATGTTTGTCCTAAGAGACACTGAGAAGTTTGGAAATTTAAATATAATATATATATACAGTCAGGTTCATAAATATTGGGACATCGACACAATTCTCATCTTTTTGGCTCTATACACCACCACAATGGATTTGAAATGAAACGAACAAAATGTGCTTTAACTGCAGACTTTCAGCTTTAATTTGGGGGTATTTACATCCAAATCAGGTGAACGGTGTAGGAATTACAACAGTTTGTATATGTGCCTCCCACTTTTTAAGGGACCAAAAGTAATGGGACAAACTAACAATCATAAATCAAACTTTCACTTTTTAATACTTGGTTGCAAATCCTTTGCAGTCAATTACAGCCTGAAGCAGTCTGGAACGCATAGACGTTGGGTTTCATTCCTGGTGATGCTCTGCCAGGCCTCTACTGCAACTGTCTTCAGTTCCTGCTTGTTCTTGGGGCATTTTCCCTTCAGTTTTGTCTTCCATCCATTATCTTAACCCGCTTATCCTGAACAGGGTCGCAGGGGGGCTGGAGCCTATCCCAGCATACATTGGGCGAAAGGCAGGAATACACCCTGGACAGGTCGCCAGTCCATCGCAAGGCATACACACCATTCACTCACACACTCACACACTCATACACTCACACACTCATACACTCACACACTCACACCTATGGGCAATTTAGACTCTCCAATCAGCCTAACCTGCATGTCTTTGGACTGTGGGAGGAAACCGGAGTACTCGGAGGAAACCCACACAGACATGGGGAGAACATGCAAACTCTGCACAGAGAGGCCCCGGCCGACGGGGATTCGAACCCAGGACCTCCTTGCTGTGAGGCGGCAGTGCTACCCACTGCACCATCCGTGCCACCCGCAGTTTTGTCTTCAGCAAGTGAAATGCATGTTTAATCGGATTCAGGTCAGATGATTGACTTGGCCAGTGCATAACATTCCACTTCTTTGCCTTAAAAAACTCTTTGGTTGCTTTCGCATTGTCCATCTGCACTGTGAAGCGCGGTCCAATGAGTTCTGAAGCATTTCCCTATTGCCCGAAACACTTCAGAATTCATCCTGCTGCTTTTGTCAGCAGTCACATCATCAATAAATACAAGGGAGCCAGTTCCATTGGCAGCCATACATGCCCACGCCATGACACTACCACCACCATGCTTCACTGATGAGGTGGTATGTTTTGGATCATGAGCAGTTCCTTTCCTTCTCCATACTCGTCTCTTCCCATCATTCTGGTACAAGTTGATCTTTGTCTCATCTGTCCATAGGATGTTGTTCCAGAACTGTAAAGGCTTTTTTAGATGTTGTTTGGCAAACTCTAATCTTCCTGTTCTTCCTGTTTTTGAGGTCTTCCTGTTTTTGAGGCTCACCAATGGTTTACATCTTGTGGTGAACCCTCTGTATTCACTCTGGTGAAGTCTTCTCTTGATTGTTGACTTTGACACACATACACCTACCTCCTGGAGAGTGTTCTTGATCTGGCCAACTGTTGTGAAGGGGTTTTTCTTCACCAGGGAAAGAATTCTTCTGTCATCCACCACAGTTGTTTTCCGTGGTCTTCCAGGTCTTTTGGTGTTGCTGAGCTCACCTTTCTTTTTAGGAATGTTCCAAACAGTTGATTTGGCCACACCTAATGTTTCTGCTATCTCTCTGGTGGGTTTGTTTTGATTTTTCAGCCTAATGATGGCTTGCTTCACTGATAGTGACAGCTCTTTGGATCTCATATTGAGTGTTGACAGCAACAGATTCCAAATGCAAATAGCACACTTGAAATGAACTCTAGACCTTTTATCTGCTCCTTGTAAATGAGATAATGAAGGAATAACACACACCTGGCCATGGAACAGCTGAGCAGCCAATTGTCCCATTAGTTTTGGTCCCTTAAAAAGTTGGAGGCACATATAGAAACTGTTGTAATTCCTACACCGTTCACCTGATTTGGATGTAAATACCCTCAAATAAAAGCTGAAAGTCTGCAGGTAAAGCATATCTTGTTCGTTTCATTTCAAATCCATTGTGGTGGTGTATAGAGCCAAAAAAAGGAGAATTGTGTCGATGTCCCAATATTTATGCACCTGACTGTATATATATATATATATATAAATATATGTATATATATATATATATATATATATATATATATATATATATATATATATATAAATTGTGAATAAAGAAAATTAATTGCCCAAATGATAAATCATTTTGGGTATCCTTGTGGTGCCTCAAATGCTAACGTATCTTGTTGGACTATGTGAGTACTGTGAATGAGTTTGGATACAGTGTTGAAAGGAATGCAATAGAAGGTGAATGCTGTTCTCCTGTTTTGTGCTGCACATCCAGGAGTTTATCCAGAGAATCTTAAAGGGAAAGAGGGTAAGCCCTGGCGATTGGTTCTCAGCAGGATACTGGATAGGAGTGAGCGATGTCCAAACAGAAGGAGTGTGGAAATGGTTGGATGGAACAGAGCTGACCCAAGGGTAAGAGCTGTGACGATGACAAATATGTAGTGACAAGTTTCATGTTATTTAAAAATAATCAAAAGCATTTTCAAGAGTGGGCCCTGTGCTCAGTGTTGCAACAGTCATTGAAGCTGATTGTCCTGTCAGACACTTGATTGTCTCGCAGACAAGTAAATTATTTATTTGAATGTTTATTGAGTGCAGATCAGCTCTGCAATTACCTCTTGCAAGTGACCTCATTGATGAATTGCTAAACATTGTTTTTGCAAGGAAGAGAATGTATTCTTATACCCATTCTGCACTGGATTGAAGGTTCTGGTTGGACGGGGAACCGAATGATCAGCAGTCTAGAGAAGATTGTGCTGGTACCCACAAAAAAGAAAACCCCTTAAAGACCTGGAATGATGCTCCATGTAGCTACCCATTGAAATGGATATGTGAGATGAAGATGAATGAGCCCTAGACATCATACACAAAATAATAGTGGCTGGGGTTCTATATCTGGAGAAACATTAAAATATATCACCTTAATCCCCAAAACCCAGCAGTTTTTCAGAAACTGCTGAAGAATACAGGACACTAAATATACACATCGAACAGCTTTTAGGATGAGTAAAATGTCAATGCTATGATTTATTGAGCAAATTAATCCATACAAACACGCACAAAGAAACATCTGAATTTGCAATTACAAAAAATGCAGTGCTCTCAACCCAGAATTCAGAACTGATTCAGAACTGGAATGCAAGTATACCGCCCACAGTAGGGCCACCAAAAACACCATTTATTAATAAGAATATTAAATATATAATATATATTAATATCAATGTAACACCACAATTGCAGAAATCACCATGCCTACCAGGAGACTGTTGAGCAGTTAACAGTAGCTGAATGTTTCATTAGGCTTCCCTTCAGTGCCATCCAAAGAAAACTCCCACATTTCACACTACCCTCCAGTCTACCAGTAAGTCCTGGTCAGAACATCCACTGTTCAGCCATCACCATGAGAACCACCCTCCCCAGCACACACAGTGGCAGGAGTATTATTTCTTAGCGCAATTGCAAGTGGGCATGCCCTAATGATTGTACTCGTCATTTCCGCAAATAGGTCTCATGTAATGGTCCTTTTTAAGCAATATTAAAGAAATAAGGTCCTGCTGTAATTAGTCCTCTCTAAAAAAAAATATGGTTGAAATCAAATCAGTGCTGTCATCATGATATGTAACTTAATTTTGTATTCCCTAATTTAGTCTAATTTTGTTGTTTTTGTCCTGCATAATTGTATTCATTATTCATAAGAATCTGGATCACTTGCCAATGGGACTGCAACAGAAAATTAGCTCTGGAGCTAAATCTGGCCCTCCATGCATTGATGTGACTACTGATATGTTGATTGCTGTGCACGGTCTCATATATATAAATAAAGACGGTTATCTTTAATTTGAGGGTATTTACATTTATTTCCACGGTTCTATCTGTATAACTTATTTTAAGATGGCATTGCTTAGTTCCTTATTTGGTAACACGTAGGCGGTAAAACAAGTGTGCGGGTCCTCACCTTCTCTGCATTTTGGAAATCCACACACTATAAGAAATATGGTAATGTCAATGTCCTTTTCACAACAAGTGTCCAGCAGACCAAATGCATAATAGTTTCTCATTCTAAAAATGTGCCAACTCAGAGAAATGTTGATAGAATGTCCATTGTTTTGCAATGATCATTGTTGTCCATGTAGCCGATGTATATTTCTACAAGAGTACTAGTTCTAGAAATTATATTATCTATGTTTTGTATAGGCTCTTTCGAACATGATAAGCCCTAAGTACACCGGTCTCTGACCAGTATTTGGCAGAGAAAATGTGCCACCCCGATCCGTGTGTAATAAAATTCAGTATAAGTATTGAAGTGACAACTAAAAAACTTCTATCAGTGGACTTCAATTCATATATTAGTATTCAAGATGGTATTATTGTGATTATTGTACTTATTTCTTATTATCTGCTCGACCTGTTGTTGTCTGAGGATAGTTGCAAAAAGAGGGAGTTCGGGACAGAGAGGTTGGGGAGGGCGACAGACAGGGGGAAGTGCAAACCCTTTTTTTCAGGATAAAAAGTGTTGTATAGTTTAGTATGCACAATGTATTTTACACTTTATAAGATCCATAATATCATTTCATTTCCATCTGTCCTTTTGGAGTCTCCAAATGTCCTTTTTGGGAAACTGCCAAGACATCGACTCGAAAAAACAATGCAGAATGCTAATTTTTAGTGATATTGTCCTCAAATTTAAAAGGGGATTTGTCCAGTGTTGTGACTTGGCTCCATTGTGTTTCTAAGTGCACCAGCTACAATTGAATACAAAAACCCCAAGACACAAAACATTTACTTGTGTCAAGGAAAGGGGCAATACTTTAGGAGTTAAAGATCTGGGATTACAATTGTGATTGGAACGAAAACCAGCAAACAGCAAACCCAGAACTGAGTTTGGAAACCACTGGTCTAAAATATGAAACATGGAACAAATAACATTATTTCACCTGGAAGCGGAATATTCCTTAGGCCATTTGGGAATGAATAACCCTTAAGAATTCAAGCTTTCTGTACAGTATAATGTTTTTTGAAGTATTCACTGTTGAAGGACAGTGTTAGTTTTCACACAATACCAAATATACTATAAGAATAATATTAAAACACAGTAAATATACAGCAATACACATACATTTAATATTGAAAATATATTAAATGCGAAGCATATGACATCCATGTACATTTAATGTCAGTACTGACAAGCATCATTACCTTTTCTGCTATCGTGTATCCAACATTCAATTCAAATATATTTTAACTCTACTAATAACAATATACATTTTCTAGAATGAAAACCAGAATACCACTAAGCAATAAAGGACAAAATGCTGTTAAGTAGACATGTAAACTACATTCTGAAATACTTTCTGTACAGTAGGCTAGCAGACCATGTCTATGATGTCATATAGCACAGTACTAAATCAATCTCATACAGGTGGTTATAGCTCTCTGTGATATCAACAGTCCCACTGACAAACTCTGTAACATTATACATACATACATACATATAGCTGCCTCTGTGAGGCGATCTATGTGGTCAGAGTACAGAAAAGTGCTGCCGCAAGTTTTTGAGGATCTGCTGAGTGTCCACATGCTCTGGGAAGGCATCCTCCGACTTCTGGGCGGCCACGTAGCTGCTCTGAAGGTCTCCCAGCTGCAAACGTTATAGGGACAAATGTATGCATCAATATCTCCCAGCCCCAGTGTGAATGATCTCATTTCCTCAATATATTTTACTTCAGATTTACATCATTCAATGCACATGCCTTACGTGCAAAATGTTCAAAATCAGATGATATCCTACTTTACCTAGCAATGCTAGCAATAGGGCAGTTGTGGATTAAGCAATAAAAGCATCCTTTTACCGTGTCCGAGAGAGTTGACAAGTTGAAGTGTGGTTCATACATGTGAGGAGCCAGAGAGGCTGCAGTCTGCAAGAAAGCTTTTGCCTGTAAAAAAAAAGGAAAATATAACGTCAACATACCCAATAGCTTAATGAATGAAATTACATTTGTTTGCAAGGTGCACTCTGTGAGTTCTTAGTATCCCAACCGACGTATTCTCACCAGTTGCAGTTTTATGGACAGAGAGATTTCTTGAACAGACCTGCTCGATTCGTTGCTTGCGGAATTCCAGGACAGCCAGGTTATTATACGCTTCAGCGTGGTCGTTGTTGTTGGCCAAAGCCAACTTAAAACACTGGTATGCCAAAGTTAACTCCCCTATTCCCTAAGGAATTAAAATAAACACACGTGCAGGTTTGTAAACCGTTGGTGTGCACCATATAAAGTACAACAACAAAAGTAAACTTAGGACCGGTCTTGGGGTGTTTAGATTTTTCCCTAATACCCACTATGTCAAGACAGAGTTTTGCTCCAGTTTTAAGAGCTGTGGCTTCAGTCCACAAAGTGAGCATAAAGTTTGGTTGTGGAATTGGTGCAGGCACCCAGTCAAACAGAGTCAGTAGCACTGATGATACTAGAACAAACTAGGAACTCTCCTTTTCTGTACAATCTGTGGCAAAAGATGTTCTGCCCTGCGGTGATGCTGTCTACGGGAAACATTTTTGTTGTCTAAAAAGTACACAAAATAAAGGTGCTCTTGTGTATGCATATTTGGGGTTGCCAGATCTTGATGCAATTGGGTCATAAACCAGAACTGATAAGAGTAGATCACATGACAAATCCATAATTAGTTAGCCTAGACAACGGTTATAAGCACATGAAGACAAATCATGAAAACATGAGGGAAATCACCCACCACAGCCACATGTCCCAAATTGTACCAAACATCAGCCAGCTCCTCATCATTGGCCACCAGGGAAAGGGCCCTTTCAAAGGAGGACAGGGTCATGTCATACTGCTGAGCATAGAAGCAGCACAGACCCAGGTTATTGTACAGCTGGCAGTTGTACACCCCCATTTGCAGCAGCCGTCTGGAGAGAGAGAATGAGGGATAAAGATCTGGATTAAAGATGGATAGATACAGATTCCTTTATTTGTCGGTTCGGAAATCCTTTTTGTACGATACAGTCATCCGAGAACATGACACAAACAAGGCAACATATCCCCTTGAATGGCATACTATGCAGGATTTATTTCTGTGCTTCCCTCCTGTGTTTACCATAAAAAGCGTCTATGCCCCCATGCTCAACCCCGCCTAGATCCCAAAGATGACAAAGCTGACCCACCTATACATTTAATTCTGGCTTGCAGGCGGTAGCTTTGTAACACCGTATTGCAGGCTACCATGTGATAGTTGTGATGAGCTAAAAAAACCATTGTCTAATATGATTCGAAAACATCTGCTTAATTTAGTTGTGGCTTTCCACACAAGCCATTGAGCTAGCTATTTAAGTGACGTAACCCGCATTTGTATTTAGTTAGTAGCAAGCAAAGTTACTGCAATCGTTTCTCAGAATTACAACAATAGCGCATTCATACTGTACCAGTCAATCGGTCACTCGCATAAGTACACATGCTCACATCATAAATACATGCAAGGTATTGGACAAAACTGAACACAGATACAGGTTGCCAGTGTATCATAGTAATGACTGGGCATGTTTGTTTCAAAATATTTTAGGTGAAAATACTGCATATTATGCCTTTAATGTACCTATAAGCTACATCAACTGCAGCACAACTAATGTACACAACACAATAGAGAAACACAATAGAGAAAAAATTTGGACACATGACTTGGATGTTACCGCAGTGTAAGGAATTTGATTTAGTCGCGGGGAGGAAAGACTTTATTATTATTTTTATCTGACTTAATTTCTAATCCGGTCATGTGAAGATTTGTGTGAATACAAGTTAGCATACTGTATATGTGCATTGGCTGGGGTGTGCTGAAATAATGGGTGGCATGTTACAAAAGAAAGCAGAGATCAAGAGTTGTTTCCCTTCATGTGGGTAGCTCACTTACGGGTAAAAGCTGGGCAGTGGCTGGGCGTTGGGGGAGATGTTTTCCAGTTGGGCCACTGTTTCATATACAGTACGATACATGTGGCAGCCTTTGTGTTAGCACAAGGACAAATATATACTACAGTCATAAATATCTGGCAATATGTGCTGGCCATATTTTTTCATTCATGGCCTTCTCCCCTTTCCCCTGGTAGATGTACTGTATCACCCTCAGTGTAGTGGCGTGGTGATGCTCTCTCATGAGAACCGTAATGACTCACTATAAAAGATCTGCCAAGTCTCCAGCTAGATCAGAGAGAAAGCGGCACAGGAAGTGTTCATATCTCATCTACATATAATATATCTCAAAGGGACCCTAAAATTACAACCCACATCTGGCTGTGCCCTGAGTAGGAGCAGGTCATTCCCCTACCTGTAAAAGCGCAACGCGATCTCGGGCTGATCTGTGTAGAAGTGGTTGCTTCCGATGCAGGCAATGGCCTCCACATGCGTGTTGTCCTGCTTCAGGACGTCTTTGTAGTACTCTGTGGCTGAGGGGATGTTGTTCATCTCCTGCTCAAACAGGCCAAAGCACGACAGTGACAGTGACAATCATCCACGTTAAATAGGAGTTGTAATATATTCCACAGAACATACAAAGGGGCATTTTGTAGGACTTTACTGTTATACATACCTCATGAATCCGAGCAATTCCAGTCAACAGGGTGACTTCTCCCGGAAAGTAATCCAGGCCTTGCTTGAAGAGGTTCAGAGCAGTTATTGGCTGATCCAGACGCTGATAGACCTGTTTCAGAGCACACATACTGGAATGTACTGATTCTGAGCAAATTATATCACAAGAGATTATAAAATTATGAAAAAACATTTTCATAAATAAATCATTTCAATTTAGCACTTGTGCCCAGTTGTCTCCATGAAACACCACTGTCACCTTCTTTCACATCAAACTCCAATGCGACAAATTACAGCTCAGCAGGGGAAATTTGCTCGGACTGAATGTTACCTTGGCCAGGTAGAGGTATGTGTCCACAAACTCCTGGTGATTGAGTGCAGACCTGAACTGTTTTTCAGCTTCACGGTGTAACCCCAGTCTGTTTATAAAGACAGCCCATAATTGTGACACAGCAGTGTGACAGATTCACTCATTTTCATTTTCCAGGCAGCATGACCGTCATTGTAATTTTACCTATAGTAACACTTTCCCAGCTGAACTTTCCACCACCAGTCCTTGAACTGAGCATGCTCAGTGGCCAGGGCAGCTAGATCCAAGGCCTGCATTAAAAAGAAAAGACTGTGTGTCGGTACATCTTAACAGAGCGATTTCTCTCATGTAATATCCAGTCATTTGAATTACTTAGGAGTGTCAGGGCTGTAGCCAGTGGTTAAAGTAGATAGGAGTTTTTATCAGTCTGGTGCCATTCTCCTGGAGCACCCACTCTGAGAATCTGTGCTTTGACATTCATTTGCAACTTACGTTTTTAACATCATTTTCATGATGGAAGATGTATTCAAACAGGGTCTGAAATAAAAACATACGGTGAAATGATAGATTAAGGTACCTCTGTAAAACAATGTGATATATTACATATATTATATAAAAAAATATTTAAAAAGAAATTCAGGCTAACAGCACAAGGAAGAATCTGAACAAAGAGTGAGTTAACTGTTATTCCTTAATCAGCCTCACAGATCCATTGTAAATCTGCTAGTACCTTGGATAGATTGGGCTTCTGGGCATACTTTGCCAAGTTTAACCTGGACAGGTTTATAAACGGTCCTTCTGGGTTCGTAAGCATGGAAGCCTGCGGAAACAGAAATGGGGGTGCTGAGTACGGGACATCCATCTCTCACCATAATCACTGAAGATAGTTAGTGCTCGCAGAACAGCAAGCTTCCTTAAAATCCCAAAGAAAAGAAAAGGAGTATCTGAAGACAGAATACACACAACAGATAAAGCTCTCGTGTCGGTTAACTGGCATACACATTTGAACAAGGCTTTCATCCTGGAAGGATGATATACATTCATGGCAAATGGTAAAATTGAAATAAATGTGATGCCCTCTAGGCCAAGTAATGGCAATTCACTGTTTTACAGTCACTGTAAGGGCCTAGACTGAGCAGCTGTGGACCGGTACCGTTCCCAGACGGACAAATCTCCCAGAGGCGCTGGTGACTGGCCGGGCAGTGTGCGCGGTGCGGGGTGTCTTGATGGCCTGCTCCATGGTACCTGGTCTCCCAGACTGTGTGCTGGGCCTCACGAATCCTGTGATGGGCCGTCCTGAGTGAGTCGTGGGCCTATGGCAACAATCAAACATCGGAGCGCTAACTGGGCAACATGATATTCACAGCCTATATTCACATGCATGCATACAAATATGTGAAAAGATTTCATGGCCAAATTATTATCAACTATGATGTCTCATTAAATATAAGACTGATGAGTGTGACAAACTGAGTAGAATACCAGTGAGCTGCATGAAAGAGATACAGTGCAAATATATAACATTGCAATACATTACAAGCGCAACAACAGATTTCATATCGGGATGGAGTGACTGATCGGATGAAGGAAGCTGAGCACATCCCCAAATGCTAGGTACCAAGTCAAAGATAGACCAAGTGTGTTTCAAATGAGACATTTTAGTGAGACATACCTGACTGCCGGTGTAGGTCCACCTCCGTGGCTTGTCCCTGGCAGCCTGAGGGAGGTTCCAGGGCCTGAAAATCAGGGGCAGGACATATCTACCTGGAGCAGTTATGGAGAAGAACTCTATCCAGCTTGGTGGGGAACCAGTTGGAGGTTCTCCACACACAGAGATGCAGATGATGTTTTGAAGAAGATGAAGGAGAGATCATATGGTGGGTACAGCACTTACGGGCGACCTGGGCGATGGAGCTCTCGTCCAGCATCATCTCGGCGATACCCTCCTGATCCACGTCCACCTCATCGATGTACACCATCTCCGTCAGAGCGCGCGTCTTCAGGCTCCAGGCGGCCTATCCACAGCCATTACAAATTAGATTTCAACCTGCCACTCGCCCAACATCACCAACATTCCTGTCCTCTGGCAGTGGGATTACTGTGATATTCACATTTTGGAGACTCAACTGTCTAATTCCCACAGTCAGCTCAATGCGTAGTCCACCTTGCTTTGAAGAACTGTCAACATGAAATAAAAGGAGAGGCGCCCTCTTCACGATCATTGCAAAGTTCTAGCTCACATACTCAGCAATCAACAAGGAAAGGCAACACTAATATACTGAATTTGTTGTTCTTTATAACCGAGACTTGTGATGCATCTCACCGCACAGCTTCACTAAGTACAGTATCCCCAGGGGTCTTTCGCCCTGGATATCAAGGAAACCACCTGGAAAGAAGATTCCTTGTACAATTAGGCATAGGTTTAAGAGTTGGACCAACAGGTGTATTTCATCCTCTGTGAGGTTTAGTACCTTTTTAGTATAAAAAAAGATAACCTGTTGCCTGAAATACATTATATTCCACTATTTGTAATTTCACATAGCATTTTTTCCCATCATTTTTCTATGATGCTTAAATGTTAATATGAATTTCTCAAACTAAATTCATCCATCCTGATGTTGGCAAGAGAAAGCAATGTGATTTTGGCATGATTCACAAAGTCTTCCAAGGAATTTCAAAAGACAAAATGCTCTAAAAATAAGAGCCTTTTTATTTAGCAGTTAAAACTAAAAACCCTAATAAAATACCATTCCCTTTTGTTAAAGCAGGTGATTATCCATTACAAAAATTGCCATTGGTTGTATTTAAAATCCTCTCCCATTGTCATCTTGTGAGAATCTCCAACATATTTTATTCAGAGTAAAGACTCGAACTGCAGGAGCGAGTTCAGCTCTGCTGTATCTTGCTGTTGTTGTGATACTGCAGATGTAAGAATCTCATTATGTTCCACTCAGGAAACCAAGGGAAGCAGCATTATTGAATTATACTCAGTTCGTCTTGTCTAATCACATCTTTCCAATTAAATTAGATTAATAAAAGCTCATTTTCAGGACCATATATGCATTCAACCTACAATAAATAATCTAATAACGCATCAACTGACAAAGCACAACCAAAACGAAGGCACCACGAAGATGTATTGCAGATTTTAAAAAAATCTGTCCCATTAAAAATGTACACGGGTTGTCATCACCTTGATGCACTTACAAATGAATGCTCGCACAAGGAAAGTCACAGTGATTCACACAGTACACAAGACTAACACAGGGAAAGAGGACTAGAAAGACCATTACCTCAGAAATAAGTGACAGAGTATCCATCTCCTTTGAATGAAAGCAGTGAATGGAATGGCGAAAGTACAAGAATAAAGATATGGAGGATAGAAATGAAGGAAAATACCTTATTTCAAATAACAAACGTGGACAATGTAAAGGAAAGCAAAAGATGTCAAAATGATTAAGATGGGAATATATTGTTTACTGGATACATAAGCAAAATACATTGTCTGGCTAAAACGTTAATGAATAGACGAGTTTTTCTATGGCATATGGAGTTTAACCAATTAAAATGAGCTAACTAAGTTCGCTAGTTTGTTTGTTGTCTTAGAAAATGAACAGTTAAGATACCTAGCTAAAGCGAACATTCTGTGTTGAAAAAATCCAGTTATCAGACAGTCATTAGCTAACGCGTCACATCATACAGGTGGACGCGAGCTACCAAAAGATAGCTAGCTAGACAGGTTGTAAAAGTACTGCGCTAGTTTATTTACATACTCAACTAAGGTTAGTCAGTTATTTGAACACCAAACGTTAATATACCTGGTCATATGGAGTATCCTCTAGCATCTTGGTACAGACCTCGGAACACTGCTGAAACTTACGTCTCCTAAAATAGCTCCATGCCAGAAAAAGTGGATCCATAGGTACTTCCATTGCGCTCATTTCAATTGCTGTTTTTTTTTTTTTTTTTTAACACTTTGTTTATTGTACGATACAGTCTACGGATACAGTACAGGCTGTAGGTTAGTTGTTATTTTTTCACTGCCGTGCATTAAGCACTAAGCACAGATAGCGTCATATCACTCCCAGCAACGGAGAATGAGGTCCTTGCGCAGAATAGCAATCCACAGATTTGCCTGACCAAAGAAGATAATATAAATATACATTTTACTTCGCCACTACACAAAATGATTTAATACTGATAGAAATATTATATTTTAAGTGTTCGCAAGATATATGTTTCAACATTTATGGTGTCAAACGATGATGATTTGACACCAGAATTCTACATTTGAAGGTGGCAAATTAGCAGCATCATCATCACCCTTGTTTCGAGGGAAGCTAAGATCCTTAGAAAGATCCTCTTAGGGTTTACGTACTATTCGTTTTCCTTCAGCTGTAACGTTTGTATTTACTTTTTTCGGTGGAAATGTCGTAGGCCTACATGAGAAGTTACATGACACTAAAAAAGCGGTTTAAAGTGGTTTATCGAAGATATCTCGCTAATTTAGCTCGCTAAAGGATATTGGTTAAAATGAAAAGAAAGGGGTTTGTAATCTTGGATGTCATGACATTACTGAATTAAGTATTATAACGTCACCTTATATAAGCAGTGAATTGTGTGGATTTAAGTTTATTCATTCGTTTACGTTATAATTATTGGCGACTGAAATCTGATTTCCATTACTTTTCCGAGTTTCTGCACAAGAAAGAAGGCATTTTTTAAGTGGGCTATGTACCCGTCAGCAGTAGGCCTACATCACTCACTAAGCTGATCTATGGTAGTGGTTCCCTCAAATACCCCAGCTGGTCCAGGTGTTTTATGTGTTCCACCTCAGACACCTGATGCAACTAATTAAAGCCTTGATTAGTTGCAGCAGGTGTGCTTGAGATATAACGCATGAAATACCAAGTTAGATGCCTTTCTTATTAATTTCATTCTGTACCAGCATGCTGTACGATAACAATGGTACTGATTAACAAACAGTCTCGGGCCACTTTAACTGAAATTAGTCCAGCACTAAGATTAATCTGTCTGTGATACTGGCCGTTCCTGTCTCGAAAAAATATTCACAAAGGAAAATGGTGTAATAATTCCCATTGTCAGCTCAGTCCTTAGTCCCTTTCTGTACCTGCTTTGAGGAACATCTAACATGCAACAAAAAGACTGGCATGCCTACAATACAGCTCATATAATGTATTCAGCAATCCACAAGGCAAGATGATAATAATGTTCCAAATTTACCATTGGGTATTCAAAAGATTTTGGATGAAAATCTCAAAGTGTCTCAGAGTGACTTGAAGAATTATAAAAAATTACCCTGCGGTCTCTTGACCTTAATTAGTAGACCCTTATTAGTAGTCGTGTTGATCTGAACCTGAATATAATTGGTAAAACAATTTTGCAGTGTTTCCACTGGACCCACACAAATTCGTTGCTTTCCACAAAACTACAAATAGTAGGCTACCACTGGCAAATTCACAGCTCCCGTATGCCTAGCATCCATTAGAAGCAAGATAAAGAAAACATCAGCAATATGCCCTTAGCAACAGCGATTACCAAGTGAACCAAGACTTGAATTAATTTATTTAGACAAACGAAATAACTGCTAAAATGCAAAAAGAGAAAATAAAACTATTCTCGCAACTAATTTGTTTACACAAAACGTTGATGAACACATTAACTCGAATGACAAACTTTATATCGACTAACAGTTGTTCAGCCTTATAGATAGGGTGAGGGAAGTACCATAGACTGACAGCCGTCATAGCATCCCCGCCGCAAATTATTCGTGAGAGAAACCGATTTCAGCTTGCAAGAGGACTCCGCCCGCCTGGGATTGTTATTGGGCAGCGAACTTTCTTTCATTTGACTTGGGAATCTCTGGGGATTTGATTGGACAGATTGTTAATCGGTCACCAGTGATTCCTATATTTTGGGCGGTGCTTGTAAACTAATGCGAAAACTCCATGTTTATAGGATTTGACAGGGGCAGGAGTCTGTCTTGAGCGGAGCTGCTCGCGCGGGGCTGGAGTGGGCAGAAGTACAGCGGTGCTCGGTAGCTGTAAAATAAGTGCTAGGTGGACGATTTTAAAAGACAAGCCGCCCCTGGAAACGCGGCAATATGCATTAAGACTATTTTCAAAAAACATACTGCACTTTGGACTAATTTAAATGCCGTTTAAGCGAAATATTGAGTGTTCATTTAGCCTAAGTGCAAGATGCACTGATATTAGAGGCAACATATGAGGGATTGAATGAAAGGTAGTGTCGTGAATGATCAAATATCAAATACTCGCGTTGGAGAGAATTAATAACGGACATGGCTGACAGAACAGCACCGAATTGTCACCTGCGGTTGGAGTGGGTCTACGGTTACCGGGGGCACCAGTGCCGCAACAACCTGTACTACACAGCGGCGAAGGAAATAGTCTATTTTGTCGCCGGTGTGGGAGTAGTTTACAACACCAGAGAACACAAGCAGAAATTCTACTTGGGACACAATGATGACATAATCAGGTAACCCGGCATCTAGAATTTTAAACCGTTCTCGTCCGTATGCTACTGTACAAATTTCGATTTCACATTTCGATGCAATTTCACAGATTCTGATGCAACCGGGGATCGCAGGGTTAGCTATAGCGAGCTAGCTAGTGTTTTTAGCTGTCAAGTAGCTAGCTATAGACATACTAACACTGTGACCACTTTTTATCGACTAATTTTTCAGTATAGGAAAGGAAGCTATAACACTACCGCTTTTTCGACCAAGTTAACAGGATAGCTGGCACGATGGTAGTTATAGTTAACCTTCAGGAACTACAGAAGCTGGACAGCAACACGGAGGTTTCAAGTTTTTTCTGGTAGCGTACAGCATCAGCAGTCGTTCGGACACAGTGACGGACCATGTTTCCTAATCACTGATGGTTTTAGGTTTTTTTATTTATACTTTGTGAGGTGATTTTAAAGATGCTTTTACTGTGATAATTTATTGATTGCAAATGGTCCGTTCCATAATGTTATATTTAAGTGATCTATCTACCGTTATTTGCCAAGAGAATAAGCTGCGTGCTGCATGAGTTTAAACATTTATTGCATTAATTCCATTCACAGTTGTTTACGTTGAAAAGACTGACTTAGCAAGTTTGGCCGCCTTTGAGAAGTGAATTCTAAGTATTCTAGCACGTTCTGGGAGTTTCCCACGAATTAGCCTTCAGACCTGCTTCAATACCTGCTTCCGTGGTGCCACTGGAACGTGTTTGATTGTGGTTTAAGAGCTTGTTTGTCAGAGATATGGACAGATAATCTGAGTGAGAGTGTGACAGCCTGGTTGAACAGAGGAACAAGGGTCATTGGGGGGCAGTGGAACAGGAGCTGAAGGAGCTCTTTGCAAGGGACAGGCAGCCTGGACCAGGATTGAACCCTGGGCTATGGACTTGCATTTTCTGTATGGGATGCACACACTGGACATTCAGGCTCTCCAGCATTTCTGACTCAGGAATAAGGTTAAAATGGAACGATGCACCAGGTAGTATCTGAACTGCTCCATCAATCTCCCTTATATGAATGACTATTGAAGAATATGGTTGTGCATGGTCAATGACACTTAAACCAATAGTTGTGCTTGTGGTAAGCCCCTATCAGTTGAGGCTTTGTGTGACCCCTGACATGGTCAGTCAGAGTGAACCAAAGCCTCTTGTCACTCATTTACCACTTGGTACTCTGTCATCCATGCTGCCATGAACTGCTTCTAGGACTGAAACAATAGTGACCTCAGTGTTGTTTCCCCCTGCTGTACAGTTATTGAATTCACTTGCAATATAAATTGTTTTTATGACTATGACTATCTTCATTGTTGTTAGAATATGTCCAACTATCTGGGCAGCCCCCATTACAGTTGCTTAAATATGAACAGCATGACAATTTCTGAATTATTCAAGGTGATGTTTCTCATTCATGGGTTTATGAGCCTGGGATTTGAAACCACAACCTTCAGATCACATAACAGGATGCTTTTTTGAAGTAGAATTCTTTCAGTATTCATCATTCAATACAGCCTGATGTTAAATGTTACTCTGCTGTTAAGCAGTTTGTTGAAATGTATCTGTAATGGGCCCTTGAACTTAAAGGATGCTAGACATATGAAAGTACATTTGCATCTTTGTTTAGCTGTAAAAGTGATCAGCAATGTGATTTACATTTATGTACACTTGATTTAGCGTGGAATATTGTACTGTTTTGCCAACTCTGGCCTGAACACTGTGGTGCAAACATGCCAGCCAATGTGCTTTCTGCCTGGTTTGGTCTTAAAATGTGAAGAAATACCCTGTCATCTTATTAACATTTATCAAAATTGAAAGGCATGGTGATGAGTAGGCTTTTACCACCCACATATTCATGATATATTCATCAATCAGCAGTTGTTAAAAGTAATTTCTGTTTTAGCAGTCCATTGCATGTGTAATTTAAGCCAGTGTGTGATCCAACATTTAAAATGACTACATTCAACATATTCATCATGGTTTTTGTAAGACTGAACAATTACAAAAGCCTGTTTTTGACACTTCGTGTCAAGCTGTAGTGTTAATAAATCATAGATAAAACTATTGACATTTGTTTTCATAATTGGCAAATTTACTTGTTCATCCATACACATTATGAATATAGTTTGATTTGACATACTGACTCCAAAATGTATTAAAAGGAACTATATAAAAATGTTGAACAAGGCAGTCTATTCACGAACAATGATTGTAGTTACCAATGTGTTTCATCACCATTATGATGAAATATTCTGATATATAATATATCAGATATATATATATATATATGATATATATATATTCTGATATATTAAAGGGTGCGTAAAAGCACAAAGACACAAACACAATACTGCAACGCGAGCTATATAGCCTAGCTCCGTGAAGCCGGCCACCTGCTCGTGTTATAAAGGCCCCCATTCACCTCGTGTGAGTGCGGCCGGTGTATTTCATTGCACAAGCCTACGATGATTTACAGTGACCTCCCTCCACTCATTGTACAGGTCACCTGGGAGATGGCTGGGGTTATATACCTTGTCGTTAGTCAGCTGGCTCCTCCTCTGCATTATTCAGTGGGCGAGAGAGCGTAACCCGGGATTGCCTTGCGTGCGGAATGCTCTGTTCAAAATGGCATGTATGAGGTGACGCGTCTCTGATTACATCGGCCAAATAAACGCATCCCTCCACCCATGGGAAGAGCGTTCAGTCTTCATGCATATTGCACGTGTGTGAATGCGGCACATCTAGCCTACATGGCACCGGCTGCTATGCAGTGTTTCTCAAGCTGTGGCGTTTAGGGTTTGAGGTTGGTTTCAGCACGCACATCCTGTGTATGGTTTGTGTTGGGCTATCTTCACATCTCCAAAGTATGAAAAAGCTTCTCATCTGTCTCGTTCATTTAGGGGTCCTAAAGCGTGTACCCAAATTACAAGGCTGGACATTGAACTGGATGTTAATGTAGAGGATACTGTAGCTACAGATTCCCTCTGAACTGCGTACTCTACATCCATCAATGTTGAATTTCTAGATTACCGGCTAGTTTAATACCTGAACTGCTACCATCTCAACATATAGGCCAGCGGAGGATGGGCATCCGCCTATAGCCGGGTTCCTTTCAGGATTCCTTCCCATCAGGGAGTTTCTCGCCACTGTTTGAGGTTTTTTCTCCCACTAGGGAGTCATTTGCCTCATATGCTGTTTGGCTTAGGGCTGGTATTTCCCATTTTCTTCCCTGCTGTTACCATGTAAAGTGTCTTTGGGACAGTCTGTTGTGAAATAAAATTCAATAAAATTGAATTGAATGGAATGTTTTGTATGAGTATAACATAAACATCTCTATACACTGGACCAGGAAGCTTCAAACTCAAATGTAGCTGTGTTCCCATTTCTGCTGGCAGTTGGGTTACAGTAATACCACTGCAAATGAAATGGCTTTTCATCTTGCATCAGTACAGTATGTATTATGATATGGCATGCAGCCTTTTCCCATCGATTCGGACTACTTAAGAAGGCATTAGTGCAGACCTCCGTTACTTAGAGCTTTATGCATTGCCCATGCTTCAGGAAACAAGCCAGTAATGTGTTTTGACAGGCAAAGTGATCAATCCCAAACTCAACTGAGATCAATAGCAGAGTTGGAACTAAAGCCTTGGATAAAAAGAGGTCTGTAGTTGAGATTTCCCAATTGCATCGCCGAAGCATAAGTACAGTATATTACAGCAACAGCGTCTCTCATAATGAATACTGAGTGTCATCTTCGGCAGTGCTCCCTCTAAAGGGAATCTACGGCCCTCCGTGGTGACCCTTACTCAGAACTCATATTAATGCTTATCCTACATGTTCATGGTGTTTGCAAAGCTGGTGCCGTGCTGCTGGTCTGTGCTTTGGGTTTTCATCAGATGATGTATAGAAATGGCGCACATCATTCCCTGCTAATCGCGGCACGCCGACTCCAGGTCCAGGCAGGGCGGTGACCATGACGCTCCGCCGGCGTTCCGCTTGTTGCTCTGGAGACGGAGGCTCCGCGGGCGGAGCGGCGGGGCCTCCAGATGTCGGGACAGGCGGCTCACGTTGCGCCCGCTGACGTGGAAGCGATGGGGCCCTCAGAACAGCGCCGTTTCTGCTGCCTTCCTATGCCGACGCGACAATAAGTAGCTACGCCGGTATTGAGTGGTCTGGGTCCAGCACCTCAAATAGTTTGCATTGACTGTAATGCTCCTGTGTGTGTGGGAGCATTTTCCCAAGTATGTACAGTATGTATATGAGTGTGTGTGTGTGTGTGTGTGTGTGTGTGTGTGTGTATGTGTTTTTGTGACATCCCGTTTTGGGTGTTATCGGTTAACTTGCCCCCCCCCCCCCCCCCACAGCACTGATAGCTGTGTGAATCTCTTAACTCTTCCATCTCAGTCTCAGTGTTCATGTTTGCAGAGCCGCCTTTGATGAATAGATCCATATGTGTTCCCTAAACTCCAGGAAACCTGATGAAATGTGCCCACCGCATGACAGCATCTGTAGCAGGTTGAATTGCAAGTCGATGTATTTTTGGACTCTAGAGGGAGAAGCAGCAACACCCAGGCGCCCTGTAAGTGTAGTGCCATCCGTCAGTGAGGATGTAAGGAGAGAAAGGGAGGGAGAGAGAGAGAGTTCATTGCTAGCTGGATTAGATGGAATCAGCTGGATGCTTCAGAGCCATTTGTTTTGTTACATCTTTTACGAGGGTGGGTCAGGGGGGTAGGGGCAGGGGCAGGGGGAGGATTGAGGGAGAGGGAATAAGGGGCTGGTGTGGCCTTTTTTCTTGTCAACCATGGGGCTCTAATCTGAGGAGCCAGCTCACCGTTTCCCTGTTTGGTGTCTGCTCCACACCTTGTAAGCCACATGCATTTGCATGCACTCACTTCTAATGTAATCCTTAATCTGCACTGACCCCTGATACACTTTAATGTAATACTGTCATTGAGGGAGGGCTGTGCTTCTGCTCTGCTCTAATGGCACAACCGCGGTCCCCATCCGATTTCACTTTTATTTCCTTGTCTGCTTTATCTCATTTCCAAGCTTCTCTGGAAATATTTTCCGATGGTGCATTTTGCGGTTTTTAAGATATCGGATGGCAAACCTGAATTGATTCATGTTAGTTGTGGCCCTCTGGTGTGGTTTCAAATTTTTGACTGTTGTGCTTTCTGCTCGCTATGCCTGTAGGCTGTGTCTTCACCATGCTACTCTGCTGCCCCATATAGCATATAATGCATATAACAATGCCTGGAGAATGCCAAGACCAGTGTCACTGTTAAATGCAGGACTCTACCCTGAAAACAGGAGCATGTACAGTATATTCACAGAAATGATGCATCATAGCCGCTACACTATGCGGCCTGAGTCTGTTCCTGTGATACTAATGGTGGGGGACAGGTATTCTGTCTCGGCTGGTTCAACATTTATTTATGCGGTCGAGACCTTGAATCTGTGCCCTTTTTGGCCCTTTGAGTCTGGGATCCCTCTACGTATGCCACAATCATCCATTCATTCATTATCCCAAAGCTGCTTATCTTGGCTGGGGTCAGCACAAAGCCTGGACCAAGCCCCATCCCCCCAGGCTAGAACACTGACTCTCCTGCATATTCAAGTTTGTTTTTTTGTTTTGCTATGAAATGTTGTCTGGAAGGGCTGCATCAGGATCACGTAAAATCCCGGGGCAGGATTTGAAGGATGTCACAACAAAGATGAAGCCTTTGACGTGGATGTCCCAACAAAAGTGCCTTTGCTCAGAAAAAACCCCCCCAAAAAAACGCACTGTCTGTGTCCTTATGACTGTCTGCGTTTGTGTCCAAACTCAATAAGGACCTCCTACCAGCCAGAAGTAGGACCATCTCAAAGTTATTATCAAACTGCTTGATTCGACATCTTGTTATGTGTCACAGAAAATATTTTAACATATTTTTAAAGTTTTGAAAAATATTTTATATTTTTATTCATAGTGGATTTAGTCAAATGTTTTATGAGCTCTAATCCTGTTGAGCTCTTACTGCATCATGGGGTGGAGCCTGGTATCTGCCCGTTTATTTTATTGAGGCTACAAGGATTTGGATAGGCTGTTGTTTTGATATCAGTCTTTAAGCAGGACTATACATAAAACATGCTGCAAGTAATAGCCCCTTCACCCCCTACCCACAGTGTTTTTTTAAACCAGATCAGGATGCGCCACAGTTGTATGGGTAATGCCCAAATCGTGAAGGTGCAACTCAATGTTTTCCCCCACCCCTTGTGCAGCAATATGTCTTAGCATACAAAACAGCCTTGGCCTGAGGACAGGATGTCTGATGAGGAAGAAGGGAGATCAAAGAAGCGTCTAGAGGCTGTCTGAGGCCTCTTTTTTTTGCAGTGGAGAGCATCAAAGTTTAAAATAGATCAGTGATGGGGCCTTTCTATTCTTCAAGCACTCTAGCTTAGCAGACATGCAGGAAAATTTCTCATTGGTTCAGATGAAAAAATTCAAACATAGCATTTGTACTGTTGTCAGTTACATTGTTGTCTGTAAGAACAACAGGCCTTGGAGTACACAGCCGTTTGTGTGAAGTCCTAGTTTTGTGAAAGGACTAATTTGTCCATGGAAATGTGCTCCCACCCAGTGAAACTGAAGACAGAATTGCTCAGACATGCTTTTGGTTTAGGCTGTCTGCTGAACCTGCTACACACTGTCATTCAGTCTTTTGGTCTCATCTGTCATTGACCTAGCTGAGGACAGCCTGGACACTGTTTGGGAAATATAATATAGTTATTACATTAATATAATTATATATAATAATTATAATTGTATAAATATATAGAATTTTTGTTTGAAAGAATGTTTTCTCCTAAAGGTGTCCCTTTTCACTCCATATACAGCTGTCTCCAGACTTCAATATCAACTTCAGTGGAAACAAATGTCATATTGTGAATTGTAAAATGGAGGAAATGTTTGTCATATTATGCAGTGGTGATAGAGTAGTGTTGTTTTCTCCATGTCACATCTTCTCTGAAGAATTTGATGATGACATTGTTATCATAGGAAATGACAAATAGAAACTTCTGTGACAAACTGTTGCAAAAGTACACTTCTGATATGTATGCTTACTTTTTAACCTCTTAAATATCGCCCCTTTTCTTGACTCAAGCTTGAAAATGTCACCCAAAATAAAATGGTTACTATTCTTGAACCCTTTTGACTACAGGCATAAGGTAATGAATTGGGATTTGTTATCCAAGACTCAGAATTACTCTAAATACCACTAAAGCAAAGTTGCAGAAACACAGTGAAAGAGGAAGCTTTTATCACTGAAAAGATTTTCTGTATTTGAATGGATACATATTATTGTGGCTGTAACTGATGTGGTTAGAAGCAGAATGGAGCCATAGCCACAACAATGGACAAATATCCTTTGATGACAATATAATCAGAAATGAGCATTCTGTATTTGTTTTTTCTAAGCTGTGTCTAGGTAGTTTTCCAAAAAGGACATTTGGAGACTCCAAAAGGACACAATGAAAGTAAATGATATTATGGATCTTATGAGGCGTAAAATACTGCATTTTGCATCCTAAACTATACAGCAAAAAAGGGTTTGCACTTCCCCCTGCCTGTCACCCTCCCCGTACCTCTCTGTCTCAACTTTCCTCTCCTTGCACTCTTATCAGACAGCAACAGGTGCAATACTGTCAATAATAACATGTTGGATACTAATATATTCATTGAGGTCCAGTGATTGAAGTTTTTGTAAAGTACCTAATCCCCATCAACAAGTCAGACACATTCCTCAGTTTCACATGTTATTTATGTCAATAAAAAGTACCTAATCCCCATCAACAAGTCAGACACATTCCTCAGTTTTACATGCTATTTATTACTCAAAAGCAGGCTGGCTCCTTATCTACAAGCTTACTGAATAATACTAAAATATTTTGAGAATGTATTTACATGCTCACCCTATTTAAAATGGGGTCACGTCACTGAAAATGCCCTCTATTGTGGAGTCAAATGTGTTTTCACTGTCTCGAGAGATTCCTTGGAAGTCCTCCAAAGGAAGTCTTCTATTTAGACCTAGGCATTGCAAAATATATTTTTTTGTTGTAAAACGTCAACCTTTTTGCCATAAATGTCGGGAACTGTTTTTGCCGAAGTGTAATAGTCTCCTAGTACATATTGAAAATGCTACTGTTTTGTTATGCAGGCGAAAATTGCCCAATTGTTGTTTTATGCAAGCCTAACAAACTATACACCGCTGGGAACGTAATGTCATTAGCTAAAATGCTTTTCAGTCTTCACTTCAATAACATGCACACATTCTTTGCTGAACAGAAGTTACACAGTAGTTGATTGCGCACGGGTAGGGGGAATGCCTATACTTAACTGCATTTGGGTTACTGGTCAGGGAAGATCTACGTGAGCTCACGGTGTTCCAGAGCACCTATATAAAATGTAGGTACAAGTACTGTACTATGCAAGTACTTTTGTAGTACAACACTGATAATCCCTCCAAAGAGGTCCCCCCCATGTTTGTTTTGCCATGTTACGAAGTAAGGTACTGTTGTCTGTAAAGGAATGGAATCTTAAAATAGGTTACACAGATGGAACCGTGAGTTTTAACACTTTCAAATGGTATATCCTGTTACCATAGTGATTGAAAATTGCACCGTGAAAAAAGGAATGAACGCAACAAAAAAAAACGTGAGGTTAAACATATAAGGGGTTAAATGCATAATTTAATTATTTAAATTGCACCTAAATATAGCCACCAGTTCACATTTGTAAGCAGTGAAGTGTCATCATCATGATCATTATCATCATATGGCATCATTTTCATGGAAGCAAATAAGTGAGTAGTACACAGCTGTGATTTGGTCCATATCATAGCACTCCAGCCCCTGCAGCAGTTGTCTCATGTTCAGTCGTCCAAAAATATTTTTCATTAGATGCTTGTAATATCAACATAGAATATATTAATTCATAGCAGGGATCCTTAACTCACAGTTCTCGAGAGAGGAGAACTGTTGGTTTTCCACCCTCCCTTTACCTCGAGTCAGGTGTGAAGACTGGCCAATCAGTAGCACCAGAGAAAAGAGAACCAGGACTGAATTTGGATTTGAGAGCCAGATGACCCCTGATTTATAGCCTTCATAAGCATCATTAATGTAACAACACATTGAGATCATCACAGGACCTGACTTGCCCTGTCACCCTTAGAAGTGCTGGTCTGTTTTCTCCAGTATGTTTGTGTTTATTTGGCCATTTTCTAGCACTTCAGTTTGATGACCTTTTAAGCAGTTGGGGAATACTAATGCAGTCTCTCTTGGATATATAAATTATATTACACTATATGTACCATTCTGTATATAAATTGTGCAATGCAAAAATTAAGATTGATTGATTATGTTGCATTATGAAAAAGTAGGCTTATTTGAATTCTGTATAACCAGAGAGGATATTTGTGCGACATCAGCTCCAAGTCACTTTTCGATTCAGTTTAACAGGCTACTGATCATTGTATCAATTATTTAAATGGCATTTTCTAGATGTATAGCCTAGTTTTTGTGTTGGGAGTGTGGAGCAGGTTAAATAGCCACTGTGTTCAGAGGCTGTTCAGATTTTGGCTGATCTCGGTGAGGATCTGGGATTATTGGGTGGTCATGGGGGTCTGCCATTGTAAGATGAGCTGTTGTGTTGTGAGTGATTGGCAGAGGGATGGATGCTAAGCTTGACAACCAGAACAAGATGCTGGGCCTGTGTTCCACTAACTTACTGTTAGGGAGCAGGATCGCATTTGCTGTGTGGTGTTACCTAGAGTCCTATAACAGAGGATTTGTTGTTTCATATCAGTGGCAAATCCCGAGTGCCCTTACTCTTTAACTGTTGGGTTGAGGACAGTGAAATATAGAGTAACTGAGACCGAATTGCATCAGTGACTCCTGACTCTTAAAATCGCAGTCTTACTGCATTGCAGCTGTACCGCAAAACCATAAAGTGAGATGGTACATTTTTTCCAGCGGGTCCCATCACAGACAAGAAGTTTTTGGGGGAATATCCAGTATAATTCTGAGTAGCTTTCTCACTGATAGATGCTATATATGATGCGTTATTGGCGAGTGGATTAGGCGTGCTTTATCGAAGCCAAGGAAGATAAACTGACTTTTATAAATGTCCTCACCTTCCTTATAATCCCAAGCAAGAGCAGACTGCTGCTATAGTATGGATCAAACAAGTCCTGGAGACCAGCCATAGACAAAGGAGAAGAGTGTGTGTATGCGTGTGATAGACCATGGTTTTCTGTTTGTCAGTGTTTGTGCATACCAGTGTGTGCATGTGTGCGTTTGTGTACGCGTACACACATACATGCGCATGTGAGGAACTGGCCCGAGAGTGATTCATAGCTCATCTCTTGATATGACAGTTGTCTTCCTTCCACATACTGCCAAACCAGAACAGCAATCACTGTAGAACCATGATGCAGGGCCTTTGGGAGAAAGATCTGTATTCAGTGGATGTGGGATGGTCGTGACAGCATTTGCTGTGGAGAATTGCAAGCTTATTTTTAATTCAAGGTTTTTTTTGTTGTTGTTGTTGTTGCTGAAAATTAACATTTGGAGCGTATGACTGCCAGCATAAGGGTATAGATCCATTAGAAATCAAGAAGTGCTATAAATATTCCTTCAGTTTAAATCTGCCAGTCAAATTGATCTTGTCCATGTGGTAGAAATCAATTGAAAAGACCAATAAAGTAATGTGGTGTACATTTGCATTTTGGACAGACCATATAAATAACAAATTTCGGGCAAACTGAGAGGCACCATCCATAAAGTGCTTGAATCAGCCAATAAGAAATATGAACCAAAAGGGCATTGGTTGATGTGTTAATGTCATGCAGAAACAGACCAGTAGAAAAGAAGAGGAGACCACCCTATCTCCAGTCATTGTATAGCTCTCAATATGGCCGCATCCTCTCCGGTGACTGCTGGTTACAGTGTAACTGCTGTTACATTGATGGATAGTGTGTTTTCCCTTGATGTGTGTGACCCTTGACCCGAGGTCACGGCGCTGTGGTTTCACTGCGATACGCTGATACCCATGCGAAATACCTCTTCCTGGAGTTAAGATCTTTACTCCGGAGTCCTCCTCCTCCCCGACACACTCCCTCTCCCAGTCCCGTTCCGGTCGAGCTGCCGAATCGGGTGACCCGCCCGTGCAGGACTCACGGAGCTTGGCAGGCGGACCGCCGAACGGCCGTATTTCAACGAGGGAGACGGCGCTCTGCAGTGCACCACTGCTCTGTTCATTTGTTAAAAGGGATTGCCCAATTTCATTAGCTAATAGAAATGTAATTGAAACGGTGATGTTATTGCGCCAGAGGGACGGAGAAGCCAGACCCTGGCCATTAATAAAAAAGTGTACCGTGCAGGGAGGGGGGGAAGAAGGACAGAAAGATGTGATTTTTTTTCCTGCTCTAAAAGGCTGGGAAGACTCATTAAAAAAGCCCCCCTCACAGATCTGCGGGAAACAGGAAAGCTATTTTCTGAGCCCACTTATTGCAACCAAGTGATACCGCTGCCTGCAATATGGTGCAGCAATCAGCCACAGTCCAGGAGACCTTACAGGTACTGCACTTAACAGTACTTGCTATGCCTCTTGATGTGATTTTTGCATTTTACAAAACCAAAAGAGCACCCACTGTTTGAGAGGTTTGTGTATATTTTTGTACAAATGGTCGGCGGAGAATTAACCGTTGATTTGTAATCCGTAAATCTATAAATGGTCATTAAAATTCAGCTTGGTCTGAGTGAACTCAGACATGGCTGTTCTCGATGATGAGGAGAGGCTACTGGAGCACTGTGGCGAGAGCACAACCCCCCCCCCCCCCCACCCACCAAGTCCCAACGGCACATGTCATTCGATGGCTAAAAGAGGCAGACACATAAAATATTTCTATCTCCGCATTTGCATAACTCCGGTTTCAATCCCCACAATGGAATCCAGCTCCGGAGTATGACTCCTGTGTGATGTGATTTCCTTTCAACAGTGGCACGGCAAAGCCTGCATCTCTCTCTCACACGCACTCTCTCTCCCTCTCTCTCTCTCTCTCCCTCTCTCCCCCACTCATTTGTCTCTTTCATTTTGGAGGCAACTGCCTTTTGTCTGGCTACGGACAGGATTAATGTTTATACGTGCATATGTGTGAAAGAACATGTGCGGAGGTTTATTGGATTTTGTAATTAATGTCCATAGGATGCAGTGCCGCAAGCTGTTTGGTGGATGCTTCTCAGTGCCGGGGTGTTGCACAATCCACTCATGGGTTCTGCAGTGGTTATCCCTCTGATTTAACAAGTCCGTTCGGGGGCCCGCTAATAGGGATGTTGAAAAGCAAGATCCAGACAGCCGTAGAACGTAGGGCATTCCGCTTTTCAGTATCCATTAGCATCCGCGGAGAAAGCATTACTGCACTTGCACACAAACGTCGGCAGACAGACGACAACACGGACCTGGTTTTAATTCACAGTTTAATTGTGGTACTGGTCGTAATTTACACGGGCCGTTTTCAGTTAGAATGCACAGGTGTTATTTCCGTCAGTGTGTCGCAGTGCCCATTCAGCCCGGATGTATTTCAGTGCACAGTGACTGAGCTGAAGGAAAAGGCGGCATAATGTCCTGCTCTCAGCCCGGGAAATGCAAGGCAGAAGGCTGGGTGGAAAGAAGAGTGCCTCCTACACAGCCCACTCAGTCAACTGCATTAGCTACTGCAGAAGGGGTTTCTGAGAGGGACAGTGGTGATTTCTACATGCAGATACCCTCAGTGAGCACTTTATTAGGTGTTTATTAGAATTATCTTTTAGATTTATTGGTCTTCTGCTGCTCTAGCCTATCTACTTAGAGATTTGACGTGTTTGTGTGTTCACAGATGCTCTTCTGCATACCACTGTTGTAATGAGTTTTTATTTGCGTTACTATCACCTTCTGGCCCTTCTCCTATGACCTCTCATTAACAACACATTTTTGCCTGCAGAACTGCTGCTCACTTGATGTTTTTCATTTTTCATACCACTCTCTGCAAATTCTATTGACTGTTGTGCGTGAAAATCACAATTTCTGAGATACTCAAACCACCCTGTCTGGCATCAACAATCATTCCACGGTCAAAGTCACTTCGATCACATTTCTTCCCCGTTGGTCTAAACAACAGCTGAACCTCTTGACCATGTCTGCATTCTTTTATGCATTTAGTTGCTGCCACATGATTGGCTGATTAAATAGTTGCATTAACAAGCTGGTGTACAGGTCTACCTAATAAATTGCTCACGGAGTGTATGTTCCAGTGGTTTAGTGCAGTGCTCAGACTTACGAGCCTTACGTTTTCAGTTATCTGCGGATGGACGGCTCTGACAATACAGTAAGACTGCCTAAATTCACATCACAGCATACCGATTATCAGAGCACTCCGTTAAAATGAGGTGACACTCTAAACTGAGTTTAGGCAAAGTTGAAAAAAAAAGACAGCTGGATTTTTAGGTTATTGTTTTTTTATAGCATGTTGTCCCCTGTGTGGGTCTACACAAGCGGGAGAGAGATAATTGGTTAATTGTGATGGCACAGTTCTGTCAGCGCAGCCAGAAGAACAATAGTTGCCGTTCTGTCTCATATTTCTGAGAAAGCAGGATGATGAACCCCGAACAAAAGGAAGCTCTGAGAGGGATGCACTCCATTGAGCTCACACTGTACTGAATGGATATCTTTTGTCTGAATAAAACATGCCTCACTCTCATTGTGTACAGTGTGTGAGCTTCATATCTGGGGAGGGCAGTGGATTGCTGTCTTTTTGAATCCCACTGCACTCCACCCATCCCCCTTGAGTAGAAGATTCGCTATAGCCCATCTGTCCTCTGCCACACTCATTATGTTTTAAGGAGCTGTTTCATTTGGATCCCTCCTTCAACCACACATCCATGCAAGTTGCCACTGGTAACACAAAGCTTGAGAGGACCGGTGGACCCAATGGTGGCCCAACCAATCAGAGCGGCCAGTCTTGCCTGGAGCAGCACTGACATTTTCTCCCCAGCAGGATATGCAGAGGTTACGGGTGAATTTAACTGTAGAAGTGGGGATAATCACCTACACCCCCAAACTGAAGTAGAGGAGTATGACGTGGCCATTGGGACTGTATCTTATGCTTTATATGGAGTAGACGGGAGGGACGAGGATGGATTATGCTCCTGTATTTTGTAAATAAATGTGCATAAATGCTTCCTGAGCTTTTCCTGTCTGCTATTGCTCTGCAGGCTAACCGCATTAGTGGCATGGCTGTACTTATAAGTAGAGTGTGTGGATGGTGGTGGAGGGGATTATAAAAAAATAACATGTGCGAAGCAAAAAAATCTGAAGCCGCAGAGGCTATTTCTGTAGCAGTGTATGTCGCTTTGTGTGTAGTCGTCAGTGCGGCAGGGCTTAGATGTACACACACGACAGCGGGCCCAGCATGGTTTTGGCGTGTTAAAGGAATGGGAAACACAAACAAACAGAAGACAAAAACCTTGTGCCTGTGAACATAGTGAACAAGAAGAGTCCTGCACACTGGACCAGACTTGCGGCTTAATGATGTGAATCCTATGAGCTTTGGTTCCAAAAGCCATAAATTGTAAGACAAGTGGCTGATAAACAGGCAGGGTGCACTCATTGACAGGCACATTTCAGGGCTTCATATCGTCCTAGTGATACAAACAGTGGTTAAATAAGAGTAGTTTGATGCACTTTATCTCACATCCTTGCCATGCCAGTGCAATGCAGCGTATATGGAAAAGAGATGAATGTCTAATGCCTTCAGGATGTGGACTTTTAAGGTAGCACTTCAAGGTTGCCAGATTGTAATTTTGATGTACAATTATTTAGCAAATTACAATTTATTTTATAAAAAATAATAGTCTCTCATATCTGCCTTCCATAATGCAAATCAGTCAATAATTTTGGGGCCCTGTAAACATTTCCTGTTACTTGTTTTACTTGTTTTAGCTTCAGATATTTTATGGGAAAGGAGGAATTTAGCTCCCTGAGACAATATGGGCCTAGCAGAATGATACAGAGTAATGAGCTTATTCATGCATGACTAGAGCAGCCCATTTCGTGCTGTTTTTAGCAAGAAGTAGTTTTTAAAGCCTGCTTTAAATTTTATGGCAAGCAATTAAAGGACATATTTGAAACTTACAAGGCATTCATTTTCAAAGACTGTTAATATGAAAAGGGCTACTCTAGTTAAACTGATGCAAGAAATTCCAAGCTGATACCAGGGTCTGATGTCAACCTACACTTGTTTCCTTACCTCTGCGTTTACAGTTAAAGTACAAAATCTCTGTTTTACAAGAGTTCAGTAACATTTTTAACATTGCTATTTGTTGCTTCACTGGGAGAAATGTATCTGGTTTCATGGATGTGCATCATCTGTTTAGTAATGACATAATGTTCCTAAACAGTCTGACCTTGGATGAAACATGTATTTTGGGAAAAGCTGAGACCCAGGAACAGGTCCTTGTGGGACTCCATATTTCATGCTAGTAAACATTTGACGGAACCTGTTTGATCTCTATGTTTGATTGAGCACATGACCCGCTATGCCAACAAGACTGGCTGATAAAGTAGCACTCACTTTAATTGTGTAACCTATATGACTTACGTCCAAAAGGGCCAGTACAAGAAACATATTCTATCACAGGACAAATCCTGTACACCTTATAAGAGCAGTTATGTACATGATAATATAATTGGAACTCAAATAAATCAGTGAGTGTTTCGCTATTGTCTCTAGGAAGATTAGAGTTTGGCCTATTTGGACTTTACCTCATTCCTGGAGGAATAAAATAAGAATATGAATATGAAAAGTGCATCATGGAATAGACAAAGAAAGACAAAAAGGGTTATATCACATTACATTGTTAATCATGTTATCCAAGATGCATTAGCTAACAAGTATAAAAAGTCAAAAAGTAAATGGCATTTATAAAGTAGGAATAATTGCTATTCTCAGACATTGTTGTATTGGTTGTTTTAAAAGTAAAACAACCAATTTTAAATCCTTAAACCATAATGTGTGAAGTTTTATTTATTGTTGTCTCACTAACTGTGTGCTATGCTCCAGTGTGTCAATAAAATGCCGTCCACCAATTATCTGACACAACAGAGTCTGGCCCATTAAGATCACGCTATTTCCAATGTTATCACCGTACAATAACCAGAACATTGCTCTGTTTGTAAATGGTGTCAACTTGTAATTACCATGTTTTGAAGGACACTGCAGGTCATGATGTGAAACACTTGCTAGTCAACTGACATAAAGAGTCCTGCCATCCAGTCCTTCCATCCAGGAGTGTCTAGAACCTGAAGATATCTGGCTCTAAATCTTGTTACTGCTCAATACAGCTGCCCATATTGATGAATGTGTCGTATCACACCACAGAAAAGCCCTCACAGCAGAAGGTTGTAACTCTAAAGGGGGGATTGAGCTGTTGATCTTGCAGCATGTCTACTTGTGCTAACATAGGGAATGAATCTGTGGCATGGTGACAGGTGAAACAAGTGAGTAGAGGATGAGACAAAAAAGGCAGTTAAATGGTCCACTGATGTTTTATTGCTCCTCCTCCAGGGGTTTGAAAACAAAAGCCAAACACAACATACTGTCTTTGTCACACAAAAGAGGGCTGATAGATTAGAAGACACCAACGCACACAATCATAACAATGTGGCTTTATCCATCCCAGTCTGTCCCCCAAAGTGATAGCCAGCTGTGCGTTTCTGCCTGGCCTTACAAAAGCCATGAGACACACCCGTGCTGATTATCATCCTCAGGTGTGCGCCTGCAGGTGAGACTACCTCTGTCCAATGTCCTGAAGCCATCCCCAGCTCTGGGATTCAACAGGGCGGCAGCCGAAGAGGAGGAACAACACCTCAGCTCCTCCCCCACACCACTCCAGCATCACAAGCTCATTTTCCTTTGGTGCTGCGGGCCAGTTGCCAGGCTGCCAATCGGTGACTGGCTTTTAGTCTGTCGCCTTCCTCTTCCTGTGCACGTTCTGCTCGTCCCCTCAGTGGAACGGAACCGTACGGAAAGCAGAGCACCAGGGAAGGAGCAGCGTGTGGCAAGCGAGCGTTATTTTGCTGTGGCGCAACAACATTTCTCAGGGATCAGCATGCGTGCGTCTGAGATTACGATCGTTCTGCAGCGCGCAATCTCTGCTGACCAATAATCCCCACAACCCAGGCTGGCTGTGCATTGTACTGTGAAACCACACGCCTGCTATGTTCACACAGCCCCTGAGGGGAGGAGGCACAGCAGTTATGTTTGTTAAATATGGCCTATATGCTGAGCAGATTGCACACAGTGCCATAGAGGGTATCTCAACTGCATGCAGGACTCTTCTATCTTTATGTATAGAGCCTAGATCTTTTTCTCTGCCTCCAAATATAATTTTTTAAGTGCTTAGATATGGTTATGTAAGTCAGTGGCGATGTCTGGTCGGAGCACCTATGCTACAGAGAAGTGAAGAGATAAGATTAAACCCGGCTCCTATTAGAAGAGGCCTTGCCTCTGATCGGTGCTGTTCTTCAAGTCTATATTCCAGCACTGCTATCAGCTCTCTGAAGCCTCATCACTGAATAGGGGAATTACAGCACCAGAGTAAAGAGCCATTTGTGATCCATGGTAGTGTGGGAAAAGCAATCTCTGATAAAATGCAAATGAGACTCGCTGTACAAATTCCCGTTACAGAAGATGAGAAACACCCCCGAAAAAGAAGCAGCCTTCCGTCCGTGACCTGCTCCCTGAAAACTCATCGCCAGTTATAATCTCTGTGAACTGCCTGAAAGCTTATAACCAGTTATAACCTCTGTGACCTGCTGCCTGAAAGTGTATGACAACTATTATAACCTTTGTGGCCTGCTGCCTGAAAGCTCATGACCATAGTCGTAACCTTTGTGAACCCCTGCCTGAAAGCTCATGACCACAGTTATAACCTATGACCATTGACCCAAATATACACTGCAATTAGAATGCCTTTTGCCAGTGTTACATTTGTGGTCCAGTTGGCAGTGCTGGCTCTCCTACTGCTCTTGTATGTGCTGGAGAGAGCTGAGGCGCAGTGTGAAATGCATAACAGGACAAGGCAGGGGGAAGAATTGCCCAGTGAATCGTTCAGCCCTGCCTATGACTTAGCCCGCTGCCGCTGTGAGGGGCTGCGTGTGTGAGACTGCCGGCTGTCGCTCAGCCGAGGAGCGCGCCTGGATCTGGAGAGAGGGGGGAGGCACATGGCGGGGGGGTTACGCAACCCGCTGACACCTCGGGGGTTCCTGCGAGCTCGGTGCAGAGCAGAAGACGCGATGCTATGGTTGCGATAATGGAGGCAGCGTGCCCTGTGATCACGTCGTGACACGTGATGATCATGTCCCCGCAGCCATGGAGGGAAGGGGGGGTTTGCAGAGCTTTGTGTTCCCCTGGGGGGAAGCGGCCCTGTTCAGACTCACTTGGCACCTTTTTATGTGCACCATGCCCCCCCCCCCTCACCATGGTTTGTGGCTTTCTAAAAATTGGTCGCCATCCTGGTTCAGTTCAGCTTGCAGTACAGTTCCTGTTACAGTCACATGAGGTTAGGAGAGCCAGTGGAGGTTAGGAGATGAGGTCAATGCTGCTCCCCACTCTAAAACCTGCAGGGACTGACCTCTCACACCATCACATCTGGTACCATTCACCCGGCCCGCCAGTGAACCAGGCAGTGATGGGCGGGCAGGGCCTGCCCTGGGTTTCGCTGCAACTCCCGTGTCAGTGTTGTGGGACGCTGCATAGGGGATGTCAGTCCTAACACCCCCCCAAACGCCCCTCCCCCCCAAAGCCTGTCTCTGTCACAGCTGATGGTTTCCTTAGCGCCACGGGCTCCTCGTGCAGATGGAGGAAGCTGCTGAAAAACCCGCCAGAGTTCCTCTCATCCGGCTGGCAGATGGATGGAATCGCAGCGAGAAACACGACTGCTTGTTTGTTGCTTTATGTAATACCAGAACAAAGCCGCGCGGTTCATATCCCAAACTGAAATAAGCAATAAGAACAGGGACATGAACAGCAGCGTCGGTGAAAAGCACAACAGTCTCCTGATAGGAGCTTATAAGTCACAAGTGCGTATGTAGTCTTTTTTATTGTTATTTTTTTCATTTGTTCTCATGCCTCCACACTCTATAATTTAGCAGTCCTGTGGTTAAGGAGTTGGAATTTTCCCTTTGATGAAATGTTTTTTATTCAGAAAAATTTTCATACAGAATATTATGTATCTTTTTTTTTTTATTTAGCTGCAGCGAAGCCAGCCAACCACTCATTTTTGAGCTAGAGATAAATCAAGTTTTGAATTGTCATTCAAAATTAGTACCCTGGGACAGCATGGAATATCTCTGTTAACAATATTGGATAAAGTTACAGCCACTTGGTTCCAAAACTGATTTGCAATAGGGAAATCCCAAAACATATCCCTGTGGGCACAACTCACGCAAGCTTCTTGATGTGACGTTTTCTAGCTGTTATGTACACCATTGAGCCAAAACATTACAACATTGCCTAATATGCTGTTGGTCCTCCGCAAGCCACCAAACCAGCTCTGACCCACCGAGGCATTGACTCTATCAGACCTCTGAGGATGCCCTGTGGTATCTGGCACCAAGACGTTAGCAGTAGATTCTTTAAGTCCAGTCGGTTGCGAGGTGGAGCCAGCACATTGCACATACAGTTTTCTGTGACTGCCACAGTAACCCTTCTGACCAGATAGGATAGCTTAGTTGCCCTTGCGCAACGATGAGCCTTGTGTACCCAACACCCTATCATCAGTTTGTGGTTTGTCCCTCTTTGGACCACTGTCAGTAGGTGCTCACCAAAGTTGACTGGGAGCACCTTACAAGCCTTGCTGTTGCAAACATGCTCCAACCCAGTTGTCTTGCCATAACAATTTGGCCCTTGTTGAAGTCACTCTGGTGTTTATGTCTGCCCATTTCTCCGACGTTGACTACGGGAGCCAACAATTTGCCTACCGTCTAATATATCCCAGACCTTGACATGCATTGTTGTTATGAGATAATCAATGTTATTCACTTCATCTGTGAGTGGTCATAATGCTTTGGCTCATCAGTGTATATTCTGTGAACAAAGTTGATGTAGTGTATGAGCTGATGATCAGGATTGTTAGATGCACATGAAAGATTGCTTCAAATGATATCCCAAGGAATTACATCATTACTAGTAGATAGATCTTTATTCCAAATTGATTGGATTGCAAGGGGTTTGTAAGAGGCTCTAAGGAGAAAGAGCCAATATTAAAGCCGTTGTTCTGTTTCTCCCATCCAGCATGGTATGTATTGCATGTGTGGGAAGCTCTGTTCTCCAGGGCTTTCAGTTTCAATGCCAAATGCAAATGTAGGTAAAAGTAAAATGATGTACCAGGTAGGATGTATTGTGATTTTAAATCCTGGAACGTACAGAGGCCATTTTACTCAGAGAATGTAAGAAAATAATTCCCCGTGTTCTCCGTTTAGGAAAGGAGAAACAATGGGAGTCTGTTAACAGTGTATAGCTATGAAAAATTGGAAAGGAGTTGGAATTTAATGCTGAAAGTTCTTGTCAGACTTTGGGATTCTACTGCATGTGCAAGCTGAACTGAAAAAATACTGCAAGCTGTAAAAGATGGAAACTGGAGAGAAGTGCCAGTATACTTAAAGCTTTGAAGAAATTCAGTGTTATAGGTGTCTACTATGTTGCATTACAGTTCTCTGACCTCAAGAGCAAGATAAATAAATTTGGGAGGCAAAGCAGCTCAAAGAGTCAGTTTCTAGCCAAGAAATGTAATTCTGTGCAAAATAAATCCCAATAACCAAGACCAGTGTTGCAGGCTAAAATAAAACACAAAACACAGCTATTTTGTTTGCAAATGTGAACAATGTTCAATTTAATCAATGCGTGATTAAGGGATTATAAGGGACTATATTTTTCAACATGTATCAATTTGTCCTGTGTACATACCTACTCTGATCTACAAGCCCAATTCCAAAAAAGTTGGGATGCTTTGTAAAATGTAAATAAAAACAGAATGCAATGATTTGCAAATCTCATGAACCCATATTTCATTCAGATTAGATCATAGAAAACATGTCAAATATTTAAATTGAGAAAATGTACCATTTTAAGGAAAAAAGTAATTTTGAATTTGATGGCAGCAACACGTCTCAAAAAAGTTGGGACAGGGGGCAATAAAAGGCTGGAAAAGTAAGGAGTACTAAAAAGAAAGGAACATTTTGCAATTAGGTTAATTGGCAACAGGCCAGTAACATGATTGGGTATAAAAAGAGCATCTTAGAGAGGCAGAGTCTCTCAGAAGTAAAGATGGGCAGAGGATCACCAATCTGTGAAAGACTGTGTCTACTAATTGTGGAAAGATTTCAGAATAATATTCCTCAATGTAAAATTGTGAAGACTTCTACAGTACATAATATAATCAAAAGATGAAGAGAATCTGGAGAAATCTCTGTGCGCAAGGGACAAGGCCGAAAACCAATACTGGATGCCTGTGATCTTCGGGCCCTCACAAAAGCCTGCATCTCTGATGGTATGTGGGTGCATTAGTGCCTATGGAATGGGCAGCTTGCACATCTGGAAAGGCACCATCAATTCTGAAAGGTATATAGAGGTTTTAGAGCAACACATGCTCCCATCTAGACAACGTCTTTTTCAGGTAAGGCCTTGCATATTCCAGCAAGACAATGCTAAACCACATACTGCATCTATTACAACAGCATGGCTTCGGAGAAGAAGAGTCCGGGTGCTGAACTGACCTGCCTGCAGTCCAGGCCTTTCACCAACTGAAAACATTTGGCGCATCATGAAACGAAAAATAAGACAAAGAAGACCCTGGACTGTTGAGCAGCTAGAATCCTATATCAGACAAGAATGGGACAACATTCCTCTCCCAAAACTCCAGCAACTGGTCTCCTCAGTTCCCAGACGTTTACGGACTGTTGTTAAAAGAAGAGGGGATGCTACACAGTGGTAAACATGGCCCTGTCCCAAGTTTTTTGAGACGTGTTGCGGCCATCAAATTCAAAATTACCATATTTTTTCCTTAAAATGGTACAATTTCTCAGTTTAAATATTTGATATGTTTTCTATGTTCTATTCTGAATAAAATATGGGTTTATGAGATTTGCAAATCATTGCATTCTGTTTTTATTTACATCTTACAAAGCGTCCCAACTGTTTTGGAATTGGGCTTGTAATACCTAGATATTTATACCTTTTTCAGATTCTCAACTACTGCTCTATTGTTTCTATTGTGTGTTTCTAACCTGTCTTCCACTCATTTGCCATAGATGTGCTTCTAACATATGGAGAAGCAGTAAGTAATCATTTAGTGCAAAATTGAAGGGGGCCTGCTTTGTGTTTTCATCCTTTCTTTTTATGAAGGGTCTGACAGACCGGTAGGCAGATCTGATTAACCAATCAGCAGCAGCTGTTGGGCTGGTCAGTGTGGGAGCAGCTGTGGAACAGAGAGAGGATTATTTTTGAACAATGACACAACTGTCACTGTGCTGTGCCACTGTGCTGTGCCTCTGACATACTGTATCACTGTTACTCTGTGATGTGACACTGTGCTGTCACCCTGTGCCGTGACTCTACAATGATAAAACAGACACTGTCCATTTCTTTCTTACTCCCTTTCTTTCTATCTCCCTCTAACTTTCTATCTGCCCTCTCCATCTATTCTCTCCCCCTTTTAGTATTCATCAGTTTGTATATCTTTCTCTGTATTCAGAGAAGGGTCATGAAAACCACAAAGGCCTATGGGTACATTAATGGAAAGTGATGGGGCTGGAAGCTGGCAGCTATTCCCAACTGGCCTATAATGTGCATTTCCAATTACAAACTTTGAGTTGCACTGCTTCCAACACTGAGCACCAATGTGGCGTATGGACAGTCTAGGGCCATTTTCCCGTAGACCAATCACAGCCAGCATCTCTAATTTAATGCCCAGTCTGAAGAGGGGCACGGAAAGCACAAGGCCATGACCTTGTCTTTGCAGAAGTATGTGTATAGCGTGACTTACCTGACCCTGCCCCAGGCTCACCTCTTGCTGCAGCTCAAAGCTAGCAAATTCCCACCCCTGTACTCATTATCTCACCAGTAGCCTGAGGCTGCTCACATCATCTGAATTCCAGTGCTGGGTTCATTACATCATTCCTTCTGCATGGAGCTGGGGAAGCAAAATGAGCGATGATGACAACACTGTGGTGAGGAGGAGGACAGGAGCATTGCCTGTTGTGTTGGTGTGCTTCCAAAGGAATCTGAGTCTGCGAATCACTTAACCACCTACTGGCTTGACTTGTTCAGGCTTTTGAACTGCTTTTCTACTGAAGCAAATCTCGTGATGCTTTCAATGAATTCTATTTGAACTTGGAGTGCCCATCGGCCATTGCCTTTTGATACGGCCGCGGTGAAAGCTCTCTGATGATGAGCATATAAGGGTCATATAAGGGCACAACCTGTGATGGAGTCTGTGTCTCTCCCTCTCTCTGACTGTAGTTTATCAAGTGAGATTTGTAAATAAAGAAATCACACAGAATATTAAATACATGGCATTTCATGACTGATCTGTTGTCATGAATTCTGTTCAGGTACTCATTGTATGTTTGTGGCGTGGGCTAATTTTTGCAATGAGCGGGAGGAAGTGACGAACTGGAGACGATGGAGAGCTGGCCTGCACTCCCCTGCTTGTTGCATTTTGTATGAGGGTTAAATGTCGTCTACCTCAGTATCTCTCCCTTTCGTTCTCCTTACTGTCTGTTTCTCTCTCTCTCCCTCTCTCTCTCTCCAGTTTAGCCCTGCATCCGGAACGTGTGCTGGTGGCCACCGGTCAAGTGGGCAAGGAGCCCTACATTTGTGTGTGGGACTCCTACACAGTGCAGACGGTGTCCATTCTCAAGGACGTGCACACGCATGGAATCGCCTGCCTGGCCTTTGACCTCGAGGGACAGGTACTCTCATACATTCAACATAAAATGCATGTCTGTACATGTTACTGAGCGACGAGATTCTTAATCTGTTCTTGGTTGTACATTTACACAATCAATATGAAGATACATTTTCACAGCTGCACTGAATTTGTAAGATCTCATGCATTGCTTGTGGTGCAGACTTGGCTGTTTATGGATGTTTCTGGTACTAGAGATATTATGTTGAAAACTGCAACAAAGTGCTGGAGTACAATTGTCTGTGTGTACACACACCCACACGCGCACACACACATGCAAACACGCACACACACACAAAACTGTTCACCAAAGCACCCCTCCAAATAATCAATCAAATGGATGCCTTTTATTTTTTAGCAGCTTTCTGCTGGTCTCAGCTGGTGTAGTCCAATTATGCTGCAAGTCCAACAAAACACATTTTCTGGTGGCTCACCTGGTGGCTTTCAGCTGGGATGAGAGGATCCTAAGAAAACTGCAGTTTAAGAGTGCCACCATCTCTATACTGATTGGAATGCTAATTATGGTGTTGGGCTCCCAAGTTCAATCAGGCTATCAATAGACCGGGGCAGTGGAAACAGCTGAATGGTGAATGGAGAAACTCTTCCCCCTATCTTCCTGTCTGGAGCTTCAGCGCCCAACAGAAGAAAGTGTTTAAACTCTTTATACACTTGCTTCGGCATTGAGCAGTGCAGCCTGGCTATTGCCAACTCTCCAAGGGACCCTTGCCAGGGTTGACGTGCCCTCTGTTGTTGCTACAAAATTCACATTTCAAAAATCAATATTTCATGGACGTGAAGCACTCTGTTTATCTCGGTGAATACCTACCTCTGCCCATTGGCTTTGCCTCCTACATAAGGATTATGTACCATGAGTGTTTACAAATCATGACTGGAAAATTTGCATATGCTCTGAAAACATATGGAGAGTGCAAGGTTCTGGGGGAATTATGAGTCATTTTGACTGCAGCACTGGCTGTGCACCTCTGGCTTTATTTGACTTATGTGTTAAGAGTCTCAGTAGCCTGAGATAAAGAAACAGGTTCAGGTCTCCTCCATTAAGCCATTTTAACCAGTTCATTTAAAAGTAACCTTTTTCTTTATTTTTGTTTAATTTTATGTGACATGAAAATGTGTTATCAGTGTACAGTGGACTCAGAATTATTGGCACCACTGGCCGGCAATGCACCAAAAATGATTAAATATAAACAATAGAATTATTGAGATAAACTAAAATACTATACTTTATTCATGTTTCAGGGGAACCAACCAAAATCAAACATTAATTGATTAGATAAATTTAATTCATTTCATCCAAATCACGGTTGTATATTTATTGCCCCCCCCCGGTTTAGTACTTGGTGAATCCACCTCTGGCAATGATAACAGCATGGAGTCTGTTACTGTAATGTTTGACTAGGTTAAGGAACACATTTGGAGGGATTTTAGACCATTTCAGACCATGACCAGACCATGCAGATCCTTGGAAGATGGGTTTGTGCTTATGAACTGCCCTCTTTAGTTCAGCCCACAGGTTTTTAATTGGATTGAGGTCCGGCACCTGAGGTAGCCATTACAAAACATTTTGTTATCATGGAACCATTTCTGTTTGCATGCTATGGGCCATTGTCTTGTTGGAAAGTCCACCTAAAGCCAAATGTCAGTTGGTCATTTAAATTATGATTGAATGAAGGTGCTGTGGTCAAATTAGACCAAATATCTTAATAAATATCCCTTTTTTTGTGCATTGCCATTTAGAGCCTGTATTTGAACTTGGATTTGTGGGATGTCAATTTTGTCTGGAGATTCAGAATGCCCTTGCTGTACTTGAAAATAAACTAGAATGGAGAGTCTCAGTTATCCCATTTTATTTAACTTCTTTGTATATTATGTACAATAATGTATTCTGACCTAGGTCAGGTTCATTTACCTGGACCCAGAAAGATGAATAACTGGTCCATTCTCGGCATTAAATATAATATACAGTGCCTTTGATCTTCAGCACACAGGAAACACAGATTCCTCAAGCACTGTTTGCCTAGGCTGTTTATTTTCCCCAGCAGAGGGGAAGATTTGCAAATATATTGACTCCAGAGCAGATCCACACAGAATGCAGTGAATGGTGAAGGGCGCTGGATTAACTTTATTGTCAATATCCGAAACAAATAATTACTTTGTGCAATGGGAGTGAGAATAGCTACCAGAGGACATGCAGAAACACATCCTTTACAAAAAAAAAAGACAATTAGCACACATCTCTTTGTACACAGCTAATGATTCTTAGTGAACAACAGGCATATTCAGACTTCTCCTTGGTGATGTAATCCTAAAGGAGGCTTAGGAGGCTCTTTAAAATAACTTTTCCACTCCATAATGGTGACGGAAGAACAACCGCACACAACAACCACAGGCGCTTTAGAGGAAGTAACCAGAAAGGCAACAAGAAATGGAAAAATAATAGAGGATACAGAAGAACACCGGATAAAATAACGGATTCCTTCTCGCAGAGAGTTATTAATTCATGAAACAACATAGCCATTCCTCTGTGGGATGGGAATTATGTATACAGTATGGGCTATATGACCTGCTATTGTCATATACTATCTTATGTACATTGCCTGTGCTTTGCAGTGTCTGGTGTCAGTGGGTTTGGACTCGAAGAACACGATCTGTGTATGGGACTGGAGGAGAGGAAAGGTGCTTGCTGTGGCCCCTGGCCACACAGACAGGGTAACATAACACTCCCTGTTTTGTTCACGCACTCGGTATTGATTACATGTCGCACCCTAAATTGTTTTCATGCTTCTCCAAACAAAACACATACTCACAGGAGACATAAATGTGATAGGGTTTATTGATTATGGACACTCAAGGCCAACTGTGTGGAAGCACTAAATTAATAGGAATAAATAAAAAAAAGATAATATTCGATGCTGACTGAAAACTGCACAAAATTGAAAAAGGAATCATTAGAATGCCCACCAATGGTGTAAATGCATGGGGAATAATAGTTTTTTTTTTTTTTTAACTGGAACATTGCTACCAAAAACAATCTCATGGTAGAACATGGGGCTCTGGCCTGCTGTTACATATATTTTAACATAAGCAAAGTCATAGAAAATAATCGCCTGTTTGTTCCACATATGATTCTAATAGAATAGGAGTTATTACACTGAATGAGACCATATGGTGATACCCGCTGGTTGTCTCATTGCTGCATTGCTTTGTTGAGGAGCGATCTTTTTAAATACATATGTTGCACTTAAGCAATAAATATATTTATGGAGGTATCTTTTGTAAAATACATGTCTATTGAAAAGCACTGGGTACCTAGTCAAAAAATACTAGGCAAGATATTCCCAAAAAAGGGTAGCCTGTAGCCTAGTGGTTAAGGTACATGACTAAGGCCTGGAAGGTTGGTGGTTCAAGCCCTGGTGCAGCCATGATAAGATCCGCACAGCTGTTGAGTCCTTGAGCAAGGCCCTTAACCCCACATTGCTACAGGAGGACTTGGCCCCGTCAGCTAAATAACAAACAAATCTGTTCAGTATTTCACCCGAGGGTAGGTTACATTTACAGTAAAATGTGAGGGCTTAAAGAGATGCAGATTTATTCATTAATTTGCGTTTATTGAATATTTTGTTCATTGAATATTGTCTAACTTTCTATAACACGTCAATGCGGAGTGTTTTTTGGTAACTGAGTTCATCAATCTCCAACTTTTCTGATCTATAAGATATGAAAACAGTCTAATTACATTGAGATTGAATTGTCCATTATTGTTTAGGCCTATATTTAGTTGACAAAACATTTCTTCATATAACGCATTTTCATATATGTATATGTGTTTTGTAATTCTTTTGGCAGATATTTGACATATCATGGGATCTGTACCAGCCAAGCAAGCTTGTGAGCTGTGGAGTCAAACATATCAAGGTACAGTTTGTTAAGTTTAATCAACTACTGAAAAATATAAAGCAAGGAATGCTCTTTATATGCAAGAAATGGTGTGAATTCAATAGGATAGATTGGTCTTTGACCAGACTGGTGTAATGGTGGAGCTTTTTGCATGGTGTCTGAATAACATGTAATTTATGGTCAATATGGTTGTTATTCAACACATTACATAGAATAGATCATAGCCCACTACAAAATGAATTTTTGCTAAGGGCCTACTTTAACACATTAAGGTTTTTTTTTAACAATCCTTTGTTATATTTGCAGGCTCCTTGCCTTGTATTTCAGGTGTAATGCATTTCATAGGGCTGGATAAAGCAATGCAGATTGATTCCTGTGCTCAACTTTGCAATAAAAATGCCCTACCGGAGACATTATGACAGACCTTGGGACCTGTCTTCTTCTTCAGCGTATAACCAAGAGACGAATGTTCAAATTCACTTTTCATAGTGCCTGTGGATACTCAGGCTGCAATATACGCAGAGAAACCGAAGTCGATGACTCAAATGGGGGAAATTTTCTTCTGAAAGGATCTATTCAAGTGAAATATGGAGAGTGAGGAAAAATAGTTCTCCTCCACTGAATCCAAAGTTTGAAGTGTTATTCTCTTTTTCATAGATTCTGTGGATTCGGCAGAATGCTGATAGTTTTGTAAGCATACTTGCAGATGTTTTTTCTTTTAGTTATTATAATTCAGCTATTCATAACTTCCTGACAAGTGATGCTGCATTGAGCAGTCTGCCTTTTCAATACATGCCGAGAATGCAGGAATGTTCAGTGGAGTAGGCCGAACTGGCTATTGCATCTGCAATGCAAGATTCAGTAAGGCCTTACTGGGTGTTTTTTTTGTTTTTGTTTTTCAAAAAAGGTTTATCACCTCTGAATAATACATCTCACCTCAGGGGTTTATGAGACCGATGCTAATGTTTTTGTATGAAATATAATCAATTTGAGAATGGAAACAGTGGAACTGTTTATCTTTGGTCTGACCTATTTTTCCTTGAAAGTGTTTTTTTTTTTTCTGGTGAGATAATGTCTTCCATTAGCTCTCTTAATGGTCGAATGTGAGGTTCCATATACTGAATCTCAAGCTGGGACACGAGTTTATTTTGCTGTTGTTTTTCTGTGCTGGGAAGCCTGACATTGTCTCACTTCGATCTGTAATGTCTTTCCCCCTGCCCATCTGACTGCATACACAAAATACTTGCAGCCCCTCTACCCCACACTGCCACCCCCTCCCCCCCCACCCTTTTGCTGGCTTTTGCGGTGAACCCATTCCTGTGGCCCAGGGTTTGGGCCACATAATTCCACAGTCATTACCCTGCGGACCATGTGACATCTGCTCCCCAGCCCAGCGCCAGGATGACGATTACGATGCCCCACGCATCCAGGAGATTTAGCGGCATTAATCCCCCTTGCAGCCACAGACGAGGAGAGCTCACTGTGGCGGCTTGCTGATTTCCCCACTCAAATGAAAAACAATAACTGCCAGAACGAATAATGGACTATAACTTTGACCGGAGTTTTTCCTACTGCGGCATAGCCGGGCTTCTGCACTTACAGAAATGTGTTTGGCGCTCGCCTGGGTCGTTTATCACGGGGTTGATTAAGGGGATGGCCTCTGGGTTTACTGCCCCCTTTGTCAGTAATCTGTCGGGTCTTTGTCTAGCGGCAATCTCGGGTCTTTGTCTCGCGACAGTGGAGATATTGCCGTCCCGACTTTTGTTTCCATGGTAGATAAGCCAGTGCAGGGTGCAAATTGGGCCAGGGCTACTTGGAAGGATGGTGTCAAAATAGACTGGTGCTTTCAAAGAATACCTTTTTGCAGAAGCTGTAGGTTAGTAGCCAGGCCCGTTCGGAGGGCCCCACTCCCGTGCGTAGCGGCCGGTTGTGCCAGCAGTAATCTGGGGAGAACAAGGGAGGCCGATGATGAATTGCACCCACTCTGCGTTGATTAAATTAAAAGGTTTTTTCCCCCCGGAGCGGAGCCATTGAAAAGGGTCGTGATTCACGGTGGCGTGTGACCAGGCCTGCCGCAGATCCTGGGCCGGGTTCCCACTTCCCAGAAGCGGTGCCTGCTCCGCTCCTTGGGAAAAATCGGGATTTCGGCGTTCACAAACATTACAAATATCAAGCTCATCAGTGTGCCTCGTCGGTCGACGTCACGAATGTTAAGTCTTTATACGGTGCTATTTAGCTTTCATTCACTTTACCGCAGAGGCTGACTACACTTACTAAGCCTGCAACCCAATTATTCAGCAGCTGCATCGTCTCTGACTCACCCCGTATTAAAATGCGGCCCGCAAGAAAAGGTCATTTTTTACGTGCGTCAAAATATGAGTTTGCTGAGCAGACTGTGAGGTGTTCAGATTTATGTGTGCAGATGGGACTTGCGTGTGCTTTGGCCCCATGATCCATTTCCGGCCCTCGCGGTTCGGATACGCCTCTGTCGTCATTCTGTAGTCACACTCGAGCTGCTGTTGAATATGTACCAGCAGCCTTGGCCATTCTGCTGCACAGACTTCCTGTGTCATTTTAGCAGATTGCTGTAGGTCTTTGCTTGTTCACTGTGAGATACGCTGAAGAAAGGCGGGGAGAACCAGAGGCATGTAATGCTTTTCTTCTCCTGTGTGATTAGCGGGGTGTCCCCTGGGCCTGTCTTGCGGAGCTGTTTAAACTTCGTTATCTCTGTAATGGATTTAGGCCAGAGGGATGTTGCTCCAGCCCCTCGGAGAGTGGGTTTTTATAGGGATGCTGCCAGCTAGACCTCCTTTTCCTGTCTGTTTGCAAACCCGGCGGTTCATCCCCCATCTGTACTGCAGTGTCGGAGGGGATTAGGTCTCTCTCTCTCTCTCTCTCTCTCTCTGCAAAAGAAAGTGTTCAGACTGATTGAAGTGCATGACTATGGATGGGCTTGCATATACATCTCTCTCTCTCTCTCTCTCTCTCTCTCTCTCCTTATCTACCATACCCAGAGACCCCTGTCCTGCAGTGACTTATCCATTCTCCACGCAATCTGGGACACCCCTGCTGCACCCCTCCCCGATACCCAGAGTCAGCGGTGTTGCAGCAGTGGCCACCCCAGAACTTTAAAAGCTGTTGGACACGCGCACGTCCGCCAAATAAAATCAGCAGCGACAATTGATAGCTGGCGATAGCGCTGTCATCGCCGCGACACTGGGCCTTTTACCTTGATTTCCCATCAGGGAGATGTGCCTCACCTCTGGCTTCCACAGACACACCATGGCTGAAAAAAGAAAACCACACCGTCTCTCTCACAGCGTTACATTGCCTAGACCCGCGCCGGGTCACGTTCTTTGCACACCCACACTATTTTCCAGATTTTATGGCAAGCTGCTGTAGTTATCTATCTGGGATGCTAAAGGTGGCTCTGTTTCACACAGATCGGTGTGACTGAGTGCCACCAATGCTGTTCAGAAGCACGACACCTTTCCGTTCCTGTGAGTGTGAGCGCGTGATTTGGGTGGCGGTAGTCCCTGTTCTCTGGCATGCCCATGTATTCTTCGTGCTTAGCTGATGTTGGAGGGCTTTATGGGTAAAAAAGGTGGGGGTGTCCTCTTTGTGAAGAGCTGCCTAGCTGCAGGCACCAGTGCAGCTGCCTTCAATCAGGAGACAATTACGAGCAGAACCAGATCACTGTGGTGCTGGCCTGTTCTGTGCTCATGTCATGCCTGATCGCCCCAACAGATACCAGCCGAATACAAAGCACATGGATTGCGTGCTAATGTTTTTCGCCATTATCGTGACCTTTTACATTATTTATTATTTAGCTATTAGTCGGACACCTTTTTCCAGAGCTCTGGGACACACATTCGATTTGGACTCACAGACGGGCCGGGCCGTTTAGAACCGGAATTCACCACATGCCACCGCGTGTTACTTCACTGGATTTGTGAAGTCTGGTTCTAACATTTCAATGATTGATAGAAAAGTGGAGTAGCAAGGCAGAATGTATTGTATTTTGTTGTATGATTGCTGCGATTCTCGGTTGCCTCAGGAACCTACAGTGGTGCTTTATTGATCCCGCACATCTTTTCTTGCTGGTTCGGGAGTGTATTTTTATGTACAAAAAAGGCTGTTTTACATCCATTATTAAAAGTGACTAACAACTGTTTTCAAAGACAAAGTACAGTATTTCATGTTTACAGCTATGTTATTATACTGTGTGATTTATGGCTTCTATTTTTTCTATGGGTCTCAATAGGTGTGCAAGTGTACAGTGAGCTCCATAATGTTTGGGACGAAGATGTTTTTGTTTTTGTTGTTATTCGGCTTTGCGCTCCACAATTTTTGATGTGTCATCAGACAATTCCCATGTGGTTTAAGTGTACATATCTCATCTTTTATTTTAGAGTATTCTCACACACTTTAGTTTCACCATGTCGAAATTACAGCACTTTTTGTGCATAGCATCCCTATTTCAGGGCACTTCAATGTTTGGGAAATAGTAATGCTATCATGCATTAGTAATGCTATCATAATACAAGTAATCAAATAACACGTTGTCACTTCTCCTTTCTATGCAATTTTTGCTTTAAGCCTATACTGAATGCCTCAATGACTGCTTGAAGATCCCTGGGTGTGACCAATAGACATCTCCAGGTGCTGAGTATCTCAGTGGTGATTCTCTGGCAGGCCTGTAATACCGCTTCAGCTCCTGTTAGCTTTGCGTGAAAGTTTTCTCCTCAGCATATGAAATGCATGTTCAATTAGATTCAGATCAGGTAAATGACTTAAATTGACTTGGTAAATGGTTGGCATTTATATAGCGCCGTTATCTGAAGCGCTGTACAATTGATGCTTCTCATTCACCCATTCATACACACACTCACACACCGACGGCGATTGGCTGCCATGCAAGGCACCGACCAGCTCGTCAGGAGCATTTGGGGATTAGGTATCTTGCTCAGGGACACTTTGACATAGCCCGGGCGGGGGATTGAACCGGCAACCCTCCGACTGCCAGACGACTGCTCTTACTGCCTGAGCCATGTCGCCATGTCGACTTAATGACTTAACTTGAAATGTTGTTTGTTGCTTTAGCAGTATGTTGTGGATCATTGTCTTGCTGGAGGATGAGGTGCCATCCAATAAGTTTGGAGGCATTTGGCAGATTTACACTTCAGAAATGTAAGGGGGAAGCCTGTTTTCTCAAATGGTATGAGTGGCTCACCTTTTATTTAAAGTAACAAAGCAATTGGGTTTCAGTTGGATCCTGGTAAATGGCCAAGCCTCTTTGTCATTTCCCACCATTAAAATAGCCTTCACATGTCTTATATTTTAAAAACCTGGTTAGTATCACTGTTCCTTGAAGGGCATTCATGCTCGTTTAATGAAAAAATGCCGACACTTCATCTTTTTTTTTATTCTTTAATGTGGATATGACATTGATATGTTGTTCACTGTACAGGTATATCATGGCTTGACAGGTTAAACCAAGGGGAAAATGTCCCTTTCCTCACGTCGAATATAAATCTCAAGCATAAAATTCCCGAGATAATGTCATTTGCTTTGTCCTGACTGCACTTGAATAGTTTCATTTTTATAATATGATCAGGGTATGAATTCACTTGTACTTGAGGGACATTAAAGATTTCCTCTGCTGCCATGTTAAATGTATGGTTTACTATATGATAATAGAGTATAATCATACATTAACACGGGGATTTGCAATTAATATTATTTATTAATAATAGAGAGAGTGGCTGAGAGTTGCGAGACTGGTGCTGGGTGAAAAACATTAGGCTTTGAAAGATGTCTCATTTTCACATGGTTACTGGCAGTGTGCGTTAACACTCACAAAGGTTAACCTGCATCATTATTGATGGTGTGGCATTAGGCGGTGTGATTAATCCCTCACAGCATGATTAATTGAGGATTAGAGACCGCATTAAATTTCATTGATTTCTTTTGTCCCTCCCTCGCTTTCAGTTTTGGAGCTTGTGCGGCAACGCTCTGACCCCGAAGCGTGGCGTTTTCGGCAAAACCGGGGATCTCCAAACAATCCTCTGCCTGGCCTGCGCTCGAGATGAGGTCACTTACTCGGGCGCGTTGAACGGCGACATTTACGTCTGGAAGGGGATTAATCTGGTGCGGACTGTGCAAGCTGCCCACGGGGTAAGTACACCTTTTGTTTGTCAAGCTGCCATGTTTCCAGTCGCTTTATTGCGGTTCCACACCACAGATATGCCTGCGGTTGATTACATTTGCACAGCAAGGCAAGTTAACTGCAGTTCATTTGCAGTCGCATTAAGAATGAAAGATTAAGATTAAGAATTAATTAAGAGTTAATTATCTTTGGGTGTATTGCATCACTGGACTGAAATTAGGCCTGGCCGTAGACTCTCGTCCTGGTTTAACACTGCTGGAGTCCTCAACATGACCGAGCGACTCTTCACAGCATCAGCCATCTTGTTTAAAGGTCAGAAATGGTGCAAATGCACACAGACTAGAGCTGTCTGAAATGTCCCAGGTGGCCACTGGGCACCCCTCTCAGTGTCCCGTGAATGGAGGCTGCGAGACCGCGCTTAGCGACGAGGAGCAGGTTTTTCGGACTGCGAGATGTCATCCCACAGTTAATGCCGGCTTTCGTTTTGTACTCCAGCCCACACACATCCACAACAGGCAGGCACACACACACACACGCATTCACAGACGCACACACCGCACTTGTGCGCTACTGTACGCCCACATCATCGCGGAGGCCGCGGTGTGCGCACGCCTACTCGCGTCTAGCTCGCCTGTTCACGGCGGTTATGTAACCTGCACATGTATTGTGTTTGTGTAAAATCATAGCCATGTGCAAACAGGAGCTCATCACTGGACAAAGCCAAGCAGTCAGACAGAAGCTTTTGAAGCTCGTAGGGGGGGGGGGAAAGGCTTCTGTCGGGGAGATGCAGCGTCCGCAACATCTGCCCCCTTAATACTTGTGACGGGTGGGGATCAGCATTTACTACATGGGATTAAAGTGTGTCTATGAGCTCAACAGCTGGATGCTGGGCGGTGGGGGAAGGGACTGTGTGTAGCTCCTGTCTGTTCCCTTTGTGTACAAGGCCTTGTTCCAGGCGACCTTCATTTCTACTACATTCACAGCTTCCCCTGCGCGTCCAAACGCACACTGTCATTCCTACAACATCCAGTACTGTGCCGCTTTTATGCAGTGACACTGTCATTCCTACACCATCCAGCACTGTGTCGCTTTTATGCAGTGACACTGTCATTCCTACACCATCCAGTACTGTGTCGCTTTTATGCAGTGACACTGTCATTCCTACAACATCCAGCACTGTGTCGCTTTTATGCAGTGACACTGTCATTCCTACAACATCCAGCACTGTGTCGCTTTTATGCAGTGACACTGTCATTCCTACACCATCCAGTGCTGTGCTACCTTTATGCAGCAGCTCCTTTTTTTTAGATTTAAAAGAGGGAGGTTTGTGCCGTGGTCTCAGTAATTCAGCGTTGCACGTTTGCTGAGGCTAACGCGTTGTCCTTCTCCGCAGTCGGGTATTTTCAGCATGAACGGCTGCGAGGAGGGTTTCGCCACGGGGGGCCGGGACGGCTGCGTCCGGCTCTGGGACCTCAACTTCAAGCCCATCACAGTGATCGATCTCAGGGAAACGGACCAGGGATATAAAGGTGACGTGTTTTTCCTCCGCTCCCCTTCTCCGACCAAGCTTTCTGCCCTTCTCCCCTGCCGCGGGGAGCTGGCCTAAACCACCGGCGGGAGACGAAGGGAAGGGAACGCGCCGATGCGAATGAGAGATCGTACCCAGCCGCCTTCCTCTCGCTGTTTTCTCAATTGAGTGAGGAAGGAGATGAGTCCAGCTTGTTTTTACGTGACCTCTTAAACAATGGGAAATGAAATGGAAATAATGAATTGGTGATTAACTGATTACGTAAAAGCTTGTTCTGAATCCCTAATTAGCAATCTGTCTTTCTTCCCCTCTCTCACACTGTTTGACCACAGTAACTAGAGGTGAAAATTGCAGAGGTGGGTAACAGCTCTGAGAGCACGTTAAAAGGCTCTGTCCCCATTACTCTGTGCATAATAGTCCCTATTGTTATTTATGTCTGTTATTCAGTCAAAAACATCAATGTATCTTTGTACATATAAATATATCCTGTGTAACGTAAACTCACTGTGTTACGAACAGAACAGTGGCCGCTTCCACCAGAAGCTAATGTCCTTTCAATAGTTTTTCTTCCGAAGAATGTGGTTTATGATTATGGTTGCTTATTGACTATCTCAGACACTAAAACACTTTGGTTGATGTAAATTGGACCGCTAATTATAGAGAAAACGAGAAATAACTGCACAACGTCCCTGTGTTCAGAAGACCGTGTTAGCTCACGATGGTCCAAACACTGCCGTATAAGCCTGCTTAGTTCATAGTCTTCTGTTAGCAACAGCTTCCCCACCACAGTGTCACAGTGGAGCAGTGTTATCATGTCACTGTATGCTGAAGTGGATCATGTGTGTGACTTGTACCAAGTTTTTATGAAAACAGAAAGAATTATACTTTACACACACAAAAACCAAAGCTGAGCTGGAAGTATTTTTTTTTGTTATTCGTCATGAAAGTTGCACTGCTTGGAACATGGTGAGCTAACTTGGTGTTCGGAACACGGTGAGTTTACGTTATATGCATTAGCTATATGTTTATATGTATATGCATATCTCATCCCCTGTTTTCCCACGGTACACCTCCAGCAGAGTAAAGACTGTGTCATGCTGTTTTCCTCCTGTCGTCTGAAAATCCCTGCAATGTGCCTTTGAGTGGCTTCTCTCCGGTCCGTTCTGACTGGCCCCCCTCTGTGTGTGTGTGTGTGGGTGTGTGTATGTGTGTGTGCGCGTATGTGTGCGTGTGTGTGTGTGTGTGTGTGTTGGTGCGTGCATGTGTCTGTGCACTGGCAGGGCTATCTGTACGCAGCGTGTGTTGGAGGGGAGACCACATCCTGGTAGGTACCCAGGACAGCGAGATTTTTGAAGTGGTGGTCCACGATCGCACCAAGCCCTTCCTCATCATGCAGGGCCACTGTGAGGGGGAGCTGTGGGCACTGGCCGTGCACCCCACCAAGCCCCTGGCCATGACGGGCAGTGACGACCGCTCTGTCAGGTGGGTACCACAGCGCCCTCTACTGATCCCTGACAGGCACTGTTCCCTCTGTAACAAAGCCCTGAGTTATAGCCCTTCAGCTAGAGCCCAATTAAAGAATGATACCATTCAGTCAATGTCAACAGAGCTTCACTGTATCTCCCATATAGCTATGCTGAATTATTCTCTGCCCTATTGCTGGTGCAAGATGTCACCCTCACAAAAAGCGCAGAGTGGAGGTTAGGGTACTTGGCAACAGGACACAGGCTAATCGAGTTTAGCCCTTCTTTTGAATCCAGGCAGGGTCAGTGTGTCTCGCACAGCGAGCGTTTGGCAGTGAGCACAGCAGCAAGGTTGTCTGAAGAGAAATGAGCAGTAACAGCCAGGCGAGAATAAAATGGTAAATAGTTGGCATTTATATAGCTCCTTTATCCAAGGGCTGTACAATTAATCCTTCTCATTCACCCATTCATACACACACTCACACACCAACTGTGATTGTTTGCCATGCCAGGCACCAACCAGCTTGTCAGGAGCATTTGGGGGTTAGGTGTCTAGCTCAAGGACCCTTCGACACACCAGCAACCGCCAGGCGACTGCTCTTTCCGCCTGAGCCAATGCTGCCCCTTATAGTCACATAGGAATCCGCTGGCCTTGACGTCCCGTGTAAAAGCGTCGCTCTGTCTCTGCAGGATATGGAGCCTCATTGACCACGCCCTCATCGCGCGCTGCAACATGGAGGAGCCAATCCGCTGCGCCGCAGTCAGCACCGACGGCATCCACCTGGCTCTGGGCATGAAGGACGGCTCCTTCACCGTCCTCAGGGTCAGGTAAGGCTCGACCGGACCTTGAGGGAGGGACTTCCGGACTCCTGCCGGCCTGCACTGCACATGAAGGTCGTGCTTCTATCCGCTCTGAGTCCGGGTCTGTGTGACTCAGAGCGGTGCGCTCAGCCCAGCATTGGTAAACGAAATGCCAGGTTGTCAGAGCCTGGATTCATCATCGCACAAAGAGGCCAATGACTCATTGCCTGTGTCACAGTATCACTGCCGAGCAGGAGATTCACATCAAATAAATATGCTGTCCGTGAGGTCTCCACCTACTCCAAAAAAGACTTGCGTGAAACACTATGTATATTCATCAAGTAATATGTTTGTATCTGCTTTGGCCTGAAAAACAGATTTGTGTTGGTTGGCACGATTATTTAAAAACTAAAATGTCCTCCACCCATGCCTCTCTCTCTTCCAGGGACATGACTGAGGTGGTGCACATCAAGGATCGCAAAGAGGCCATCCACGAGCTGAAGTACTCCCCCGACGGGGGGCACTTGGCCGTGGGCTCCAACGACAACTCGGTGGACATCTACGGCGTGGTGCAGCGCTACAAGAAGGTGGGCGAGTGCATGGGCTCCACCAGCTTCATCACGCACATGGACTGGTCCACCGACAGCAAGTATCTGCACACCAATGACGGCAGCGGCAAGAGGCTGTTCTACAGAATGCCAAGTAAGAACTTCACTTCACCTAGCAGGGGCAAAATACCTCAAATTGCATCTTACGAAGGCTATAGCTGCCTGTTTTCTAATCATGTGCCTAGTGCAGTGGCGTGGCTGCTATATACAGCAACAGGATCCGGACCATTGTTTCTTGTTTCTTGTGCATTTCTTGATTATTCTTATTAGGTGTACTTGGGTTATTCTCGTTACAGGCAGAAGCTTGAATACAAATTGGTACATTACTTATAGATTTTTGTACTGTTGCGGCAAGGAAAGTGCAACCATGTTATATTTAATGATGCCACCCATAGGCTTACAATTTACACTGGTCTGCCATGCACAAGCTTTAACCTTTAACATCTCAATTTTTATATACTTTATATCACAACAATAAACAGTAAACATAGCTTCCCATGAATGGTAGCATTGGAATATAGTAACATCCATATAGTGAGATCTCCAAGGTCTTTTTTTAACCATCGTAAGGTGACTTTGCTCAGTGCTCAGGAGGCCACTAGATAAACAATTCCTTTCCTCCTTGCCTGCAGCTATTCATGGTGTGGCCTCGGCCTCCCTCAGATGGCCAGCTTATTGATTCAGTTGTTCCCAGTAATCACATTTCCTTCCACCGCTCATTTCTTTCTGCCCTCGCTCCTCTTTCTCAGGTGGTAAGGAGGTCACCAGCAGAGAGGAGCTGAAGATGATGCAGTGGTCCACCTGGACATGTGTGCTGGGGCCTGAAGTCAACGGGATATGGCCCAAGTACTCCGACATCAATGATATCAACTCGGTGGACGCCAACTTTAGTAGTCAAGTATTAGTAACAGCCGACGATTATGGATTGGTTAAACTGCTACGATATCCTTGCGTGAGGAAAGGTAAGTGTCTTTTTGCCTTTTTATTTTATCCATGTCTGTATGTTGCTTACTACTACTTCTACTACTATGCTTTTATGTACATTGTTGTCCTTTCTCTTAGGTGCAAAGTTTAAAAAGTATTTAGGTCATTCTGCCCATATAACCAATGCCAGATGGTCACATGACTATCAATGGGTGATCACTATTGGTGGAGCTGACCACTCAGTGTTCCAGTGGAAGTTTATCCCTGAAAGGAAATCTAAAGAAGCCCTTCATATAGCACCTCAAGGTACAGCTTTGTCCCATCCCACCTCCTGCTCTGCACTGACTGTCTGGATATCTGGAGATGGGTGCTCCACAGCACTACAAGCATGGCACTGATTTACACATATCTGCTGTCACCGGCATGCCCTTTCACTCCCATCATACGACCTACATACATACTAAACATACCATCCACATAAGTGGGTGAATTTTTATGGTTTACTTAAAAAAGGTCCCAATATATTAAAGCCAATGAATGATCTTTTACCTCATCACCCGGTTGCCATGCAACCCATGGCCTGCTGGGATTACCCAAGTTGGTTTGATTTGTACTGTCGCCTCCTTTGACAACCCATACAGTGGCCCCAGAATGTAATATGGTAAGAGTTCATGGTATGGACTCACCGTTCGTCATTTGTGGCAACAGTCAGCAGTGATATAAGCAAATTAAATGAAAGAAAATGTCTTTCATTAGTATTAAAAGCTCATGGTGTTGAGCATACTGTCAATGGCAGGATGAAGAGCAGAATTGGGGAAACCCATCAGCTGAAGATAGCTCAGTTTAATTTTCCTAATGGTATAAATATTTAATGCTACTGGTTGCGTACCCACTCTTGTTATTCTCCATATCAGCACTTCCCCATGTCAGTTTGAATAATAGCTCTGTGAGATTGAGTGCCGGTTGCTCGCAGAAGACTGATGGTCCACTTGATGGATCGGAGACGCCACCTACAGACAGTTCCCTTCTGTCCTGCTTGGCTTTTACATAATGAGAAATGATAGTCCCTGACTTTCTAATGGAAGTCTGCATTTTTTGCACTGATACTTAAGGAGTATAACATTTTTTTAATTGGGCAAATGGAGGTAGTGGGACGTTCGGCCTTCAGTTTGAAATCTGTGGCTTTGCTCTCCCCTTGCAGAAACGCTGGCGGACTCCAACAGCGAGGAATCAGACTCGGACCAATCAGACGTGCCGGAGATGGACTCGGAGATTGAGCAGGAGACACAGCATACTTACAGACGCCAGGTTTGTGTTACAACGCTCCTCTTTCTCTCAAAACAATGGTAGGCCTATTGTAGATAGGATTATACCAAACGCGTCTATTGGAATTTCACACATTCATCCACATTGCATTTTTTTGTATTTGTGACTGGTGCTTGTACAAATTTGTGTGTATTTGTTGAAATTGTGCTTTCCATCTCTATCCATATTTATATGCTATAAATATCTTATCTGCCAGTGTAGCACTCTGGGAAGACCCCATGTTTGAAATATGGAATACAAAAACATTCTCACTTCACCCCAGAGGTCAGCTTGTTATGGTAGAAAGACAAAGAGAACAGACCAAGACAGTATCCTGACTGCACCCCAATGTGAACCAGTAGCACTCTTCTCAAATTTTAATGAGCCTCAGGAAGATCTCTGGAGGCCCAAGAGGAGAAGATAGCAGAGAGGCTCTGTTCTCCAAGAAGTTACAGCTTATGATACTTTGATTTGCACACCCATGGTACAATGTCAAGGATTAAGACGGGAGTGGCAATCCCACTTCAGGCTGTCAAGGTTAAAAATGGCTCCTTAGTGCATAGCGAAGAAAATAGTTTGATAGAGTTAATCAGCCCGCAGGTGTTATATAATATTCTTTCATCTGAAAAGATGTGTGCGAGACTGGAAAAACTATGAGGAAATCAATCCATTCCTATGTGTTCAAATTCAATTCAGATCCAGTCACAAGATGTGGTTGTGAATTAAATGCTTTTATATCAAAGAGTAGAAAAAAAATCACGTGCCGTACGTCACCAGTTTATTGATTTTGAAAGAAACTCACTACAGAAATGTTTGCCCAGGAATGTAGATGTAGAAGATTACTTTTGAAAGTCTGGTGCCTGCCTACTTTTAAGAGTTGCCAAAATTGTGTAAAAAATGTTTGTACAAATTAGGATAAAGGGATAAAAGCCCTTAATTTGTGACCTTGCACTTGAAGACTCATTACCAATTGTATTGAGAGTGGTTTCCTTCCATGAGCAGGTCTATAAAGAAGATCTACCTCAGCTCAAAGAGCAGTGCAAGGAGAAACATCGGATGATGGCCACCAAGAAGCGGGAGAGGGCACCTACAAGTGGCGTGAGGCTCCACTTCATCCACGGGTAAGAACACTGCACCACCCTCTTTAAACAAAAGAAAATAGTCATACCAACAATGGATAGCCTGAATGTGTAGCCAAGCATATTCAATGAGACAGAACATCAATACACACACATAAACAAACCAGGAGGAAAATATTCTTGAAGCCATTCTCTGATCACACAGCAGAACATTAGCAGGCCAAGTATACAATCAATATCCAATAAAAAGTTTTAAGCACTTTTGTGCTTGAGTAGGCAGCCCCTGATCCTGAGGTTTTACGTATTTTTTTGTGTTTTGTGTTTTGGATGGAACATGTTGCAGTACTCTGGTCTTAATCTCAAATTTGGTGACAATTACGCCTCCTACAAGGGACAAAAATGAAGTACATTTGAGGATGTAGCAGAGTCCAATGTGTGCAGCACTACATGCTGTTCTCCTGGTCTGCTCCAGTTACAGAGGATACGATTGCAGGAGCAACCTGTTCTACACCCAGACGGGGGAGATTGTGTACCACGTCGCAGCGGTTGGGGTTGTGTACAACCGGCAGCAGAACACACAACGTTTCTACCTGGGCCACGACGATGACATTCTCTGTCTGGCAATCCACCCCCTGAAGGACTATGTAGCAACAGGCCAGGTATGGATAGAGACAACCAGTGATTCTGTGAAACTAAGCAGATCAATACATTTGTAGTAACAAAGAAGACCTAAGTATCAGCTATGAAATGGTATTTTCTATTATTTCTCTAGCAGCATGCCAGTAGATTCTGGTCTCCGACTCTGTTGTTCAATGATAAACATTTTTTACAAGGTTGTATGAGGCGACTATGGCCACAGTGTTCTCATATAAACTCTGTGTTGAATTTATACTGGACATTTTACTGTGTAGTAAAGTTCAAAAGGTCTGATCAAGTTTGATTCCTCTGCAGTTACTGGGCTGGAAATCATTTAGGGGAGAAAGTTGTTAGTCACTGTGTGTTTGAAAAAATTTTCACCCATTGGTTGACCAGGTGGGCCGAGATTCCTCCATCCACGTATGGGACACGGAGACACTGAAGCCCATGTCGGTGCTGAAAGGGTATCATCAGTACGGAGTGTGCGCTGTGGATTTTTCTGGTACGTGCTCCTGCACTGAACTTGCTTTGGCCATGGTGTGTACCTGAGCTTGTCATCTGTTCATGGGGGTAACATAGCTACCATAGTTAGCATAGCATATCTGCTTGAGGGGAACCAGACATGGCTAAATCCCTGCAGTCTGACTCAGCCTGATTTAAACTGAAGACAGGGGCTGTGAGCAGAATTCCTCCCAGCGCCTCAGTCTCTACAGAGGATTAGAGAGCGTGGCGGCTTCTGCCAATTAGATGCCAACACTTAATGCTGTCTCCTTGCAGAGCTCTCCTTGTGCCCACCCTGACATCAGTGGTGCAGTCGTACTCATCTTCTGGGCTTGTAATTGGCTCTGAGCATTGTCAAGTTCTGCCCGTCGTATCAAACCGTCTTTGAAACCAGTATGCCTTAGTGACAACACACTTGGTTGTTGCCGGGCATGTTGAATGGCCTGTTTCTGTGTTCACGACAGCGGATGGCAAGCGCTTGGCATCAGTTGGGCTGGACGACAATCACACCATTGTGCTCTGGGACTGGAGGAAGGGAGAACGGCTGTCCGCCATCAGGTGAGCACAGTTGGTGTTCAGTGGCAGTTGAATCTGTTTATTTTCTGGGTAGTCATTTTACATTTAACAACAAATGACCGTTATTGAGGGGGGGTAGGTGAAGAAACACAAGGTTTTCAAACACGAGGTTAGTCTTTAATTGTGCCTCAGATTGGCAGAGTCAAGAATTCTCTAAAGTAGGATATGTCCTACACATTAGCTGAGTGTATTGTCTGAAATGTGGGATTGTATTAACCAGTGGGAGATGATGTGGTCACTACAGGCTTTCTAATCCTTTAGCACAGCTCGTGTTTACTGCTGTTATATGGCAGGCTCTCTTCTAAGCCTTACCTCCTCTGTGCTATCCAAATTTTTTATCATTGGTGTGGGTGGAGCCTCATTGAGTATCAAGAGTTATCGTCATTCAGTGCTCATTTGCATTTTTACAAATACGTGAATCTGTCACACTTTTTATATCACTGCTCACAGAGTGTGTCCGGCTAACAAATGGATTTTGAAAAGCAGACGCTAAAAGCACTCGGGTGGTCTATTGTGCACAATTTTCACTGAATCCCCTGGAAAGGCTGAACACAGAGCTCCTCCACTTTTAGCGTGATCATTTATGCATGAGGCCACAAATTGAACCTGCTGCACCACGCTAGGCCTTTGCAGTGATTGATTAACAGAGCGGAGGGGGGAAGCTCGTCTGTAATTCTCAAGCTTTTCATCTTTGAACATCGCCCACTTAGCCCTGCCATAATAAAAGAGAAAGATCGTCTTTGGACTGGAGTAACAGGGTGGCGGCTAATTGTCCAAAGGGACACCGCCATTAAGACCCCGCTGTGTCCCAGATCACTTAACCGCAGCCCTGTTTAACTCTCCATGTCTGGCTATCACATGCTGTGCCCTGAGATGCTGTTTCACCCTGAGGCCCATAAGGGCACACAAACAGCTTGCCCTAAGCTCCTTTGCAGGCTCTCTGGAGCAGTGTGCTGAGGCAGGTGGGTTAAATGGACTAGGCAGGGCCTGTCTTGCACAGAGCAGCCTGGTCTCTCCGCTGGGAGAGAGAGGCAGCTCTGCCTTGCCCTGCCACAGACTCCCATCACTTCAATTACACCTGCACCATATTCTAGCATGTTCCATTTGAGGATATGTTGGCCATAGATCTTACATTTTGAGAAATAATATCATCACAGTTATTTAAGTTTAAGTTACTTAACTCCTGTTTGTCTTTCTCTTCTGGAATGTGTGCAATGAAGGTTAGGGGACAGGGCTGTGTAGGTGTAGGCTACAGTGCGTGGAAGTTTAATATGAGCATATGCTATTGCTGAATGTATAACTTATAGAAAAGAGAAAGAAGAAGCGAAAAAAAGAACTGCCCTTTAGATGAACTAGAGCATACATGACTGAAAACGTGTGTATAAGATGTTGTTGGTTTTTTTTTGCTGACAAGCGGAACATCTGTGGTTTAGCCACCTGCACTAACAACAAGTGCCCTTTTGAACTGCCTATAACAGGCATGTTTTTCTCATCTCAACTCAGGGGGATTTTTTCATATACTCATAAGTGCTATAAAGAGCTTGCGGTTGCCTTGTCCCCAGAGATGTTTTGTACTCCTAAGCGGAGAGATCTCTCCTTGCTTCATGTAAAAAAGAAGCCGTACAGCCCTAAATAGAGAGCGATTTTTCCAACTGTGCTTTTACATTTACACATTTATTCTACAGTGATTTATAATTTATGCTACACCATGTCCCTGACTATGTGTTTGATAAATCATTGTGATGCAAACTGAACAAAACCTGTTCAGTGACAATTTTTTAAAACTCTTGAGAAAAGATAGAAGGTAATATATTATTGCTGTTCTTTCTTGAAGGGGAAGCAAGGATAAGATTTTTGTCGTCAAAATTAACCCATACATGCCTGACAAGCTCATCACGGCTGGGGTGAAACATATGAAGTTCTGGCACAAAGCAGGTAGGATCACATCTAAATTCTTTGTTTTATTGTACATTTTTAATGCTACAATGGTACAGTACATGACTGGGACCTGGAAGGTTGGCAGTCCCAGCAGGAAGATTCGCACAGCTGTTGGGACCTTGAGCAAGGCCCATAACCTTGCATTGCTCCAGGGGAGATTGTCCCCTGCTTAGTCTAATCAACTGTCCCTTTGGATAAAAGCATCAGCAAAATAACAAATTATAATTATAATTATAATGTAACTAATGCATGATAGACACATTTGGCAGCAGTGGAACTGAACTACTTTGGTAAATCTATAGAGAAAACACAATATGCTCCACCAGGGAATATACTGTGGGATCGGGTTTCAGTATTTTGAATAAGATACTGGAGAGTACTATTACTATTACTATTGGTAGGTTTCAGTGAAGTGTAAAGATTTGAACTGACAATACGAGGGGTGATAGATAATGTGGATAATGGAGGCTGGCTAGTGCAAAATGTGGGGAACATTTTAGACGTTTTGTAGCTTAGAGCACCTGGAGTTCCCAGGCAGTCTCACCAACCCAAGTACTGTTCTAGCAAGGATAATCGCACCTTAGCTTCTCAAGCTTGGGATGGTGTGCCCACAAGCCAAGCCAGGTGAGCCACCTGCATGCAGTGTTTTGTAGGACACCCTTGAAGAGATACTGCCCCCTACAGGAGGGGGTCTGATCGGGCGGAAGGGAAACATGGGGAAGACGGAGACCATGATGTGTGCAGTGTACGGTTGGACGGAGGAGATGGTGTTCTCAGGGACCTGCACGGGGGACATCTGCATCTGGAGGGACATGTTCCTCATCAAGACGGTTAAGGCACATGACGGACCTGTCTTCAGCATGCATGCCCTGGAGAAGGTAGGGAGTTAACCAGGGCTCTGTCCCCTTAGTAGAGATTAACAAAGCTCATGCTGCATTGAATCATTCCTGGCCCAGCTCTTAGTGCTGCTTACAGAATATCTTTCACTTACAACTCAAAGTGTCTCAGTGCCTTCAAAGTGTTATTGAGATGGGTCATTCATTCATATGCAGTGGAGATGTTGCATCCCTTGAGCCAGGTTGGACGCTAGAAGAACACATCTTTTCCTCTGTTCAGTGTTCACTTGTGTTTCCCCCAGGGCTTTGTAACGGGAGGAAAAGACGGTGTGGTCGCTCTGTGGGATGACACCTTCGAGAGGTGCCTGAAGACCTACGCCATCAAGCGGGCAGTCCTGGCCCCTGGCTCCAAAGGCAAGGCTCTCAGTTTTCATTCCAATTTGCGTGGGTTAGATTAAATTGGATTGTCGATCAATAACTTTGAAAGCCAATTAGAGGTTTAATGTTAGAGCACTAAAATGATGAAACTAATGGGCTTGCCTTTAAGGGAGACTGTTCTTATATGGACTTTAATTTGCAGGAATTTATGTGGCTTCTGTCTGGCTCCTTAGGCTTGCTGCTGGAAGACAACCCATCTATACGTGCCATATCGCTGGGTCATGGTCATATATTAGTGGGTACGAAGAACGGTGAAATCCTAGAAGTGGACAAAAGTGGTCCCATTACTCTGTTAGTTCAGGTAAGGAGTTTGTGAAAATGGTTTGATGCAGTTGCACAGCGAGGGCCGGGATTCGCGCCCCGGTCCTGCCTGATCCGAGTATGGCCGGCACATGAGGGGGCCGCAGAATTGGCCCGAGGGTGGGGGAGGGACTCCGCAGGGAGAATCACCACATACAAGCACCCCTGATAGCCCTGGAATCACGGTCTGGGGCTTGAGGCAACGCGGCTTGAAGAAGGCGTGACGATCTCCTTTCGGCTGCTGGGTGGCAGGGTTGTAGCAGAGTTTCCTCAGCAGTACATGGACAATTGAAAATAAACAGGGTACAATTGGCCACCAAATTAGGAGAAAATGGGAAAAACAAAAAACATTCTGGCTCCACAGCACACCTGTCCCATGATAAAGTTAAAATCTACTTTACATAGTTTATAAAGTGCTCAGAAAACAAATTGTACTAAATTTAAATGCACATGTAATATCATGTATATTCTATATTAAATGGATGTGCATACAAATTTAAAGCTCATTTAAATCACATGTTATGATGTTATAGAAACATCTCACAGATGCAGATTATAATTTTGAAATTTGGTCCGCGTGGAACCAAGATATGAACAATGAATACACACAAATACAAACACGATCTTACAGTTTCTTTCTTGTGAGTAATTTCTGTCCTGGACTTGTCAAACAAACCCTCCCTTGGTTGTGAAATTCATGGATTTTTGCCAGTGGCCTGCCCTTGTTTGGCAGTGTCCAAGTTCACCTTAAAGTCCCTCTGGAAAAAAGCACGGGTGACACCATTGCGACAGGGACTCTGCTGATGTCATCTTTAATTTTACAGCTAGCTGGCAAGCTTCCTTCCCTCTGCCAAAGTGCTTTTTCCAATAGAATGTGCATAATTGCCAGTCCACTACTACATAACTGGTGGCAGTGTAGAATTTACAAATCAGTTTGATCCTGCCTGGCTAGCTCTGGTGTTGCTGAATAACATATTTACTCTCATCTAGAACTGGAATCTGACAGAACACCAGCACTCTCTATCCTTGTAGCAGGGCCATATGCAGATGGTTTTCTATTTAGCTAGTATCCCAAATCTGCATCCCTGGAAAAGAAAATCATGATTGGATGCCTTGAGTGGTCTAATTTTGGTCCAGAGACTGATGTTCCCATTCAATATATTGCTGGAACATTGTGTAAGTCATCAGGTAAGAGCCTCCGAGTGGCCCATTTCATTGAGTTTTTAATGAATGACAGGCAGCAGCTGCCTGTGACTGAAGCACTTATGAAGCCGGTTCAGGTTAGGCCAGGCTATTTTGGTCTGAATAGAAGACAGGCATTCTGTAAGGTCAAGTTCCGTGCCTATTTGTCTTGCCTAGCTGAGACTAACTGTTCTCCCAGATTATTGTGATGATTGTTGCAGAAACTGTTACAACTGAAACTGTTACAACTTTTTAAAAAATGCAGTCATGCATTAAATGAGCAGATGACCACACGAGCAAACAATTCCTGCTCAGCATTCCTGTCATGTGGAAAATCGCCTCTGGGGGAAACTGTCTTTCCCTGTGGATCTCCTGGAGACCTCCTGCATGGAAAATGGAATGATGCTGCCTTTCTCCTGATATCGTCCTTGACCCATAGAAAACCCCTGCCTGCTAATGTAATTGACTGCCTCGCAGAATGCTCAGAGGCAAATGCCCTACTTCATGTGAGTCACTGGAATGGTAGCGAGGAGGCGTATTGAGGAGGGGGAGAGGACGGGACTGGGGGAGGAGGGGGGGAGGCACTCCCAGAGGCCCCATTAGTTTTCCTCCTTTGCAGGTTTTTATTATGTGCTTGAGAATGGCAGGTTGAGCGCCCCTGGCAGTGCGCCTGGCGGGTGGGGCGGGAGCATATGGTGTATCGCGGTAAGCTGACCAGCGTGCCCTCTGTCCTGCGCCCTCAGGGCCACATGGAGGGCGAAGTGTGGGGCATGGCCACCCACCCCCACCTCCCCCTCTGCGCCACCGTCAGCGACGACAAGACCCTGCGGATATGGGACCTCTCCCCCAGCCACTGCATGCTAGCCGTGCGGAAGCTCAAGAAAGGTAACTTTAAGCAGCCCTCCGGGATTCTTATATTTTCTTTTTCTTCATGTTTTGATTTGTCCTTTTCCCTGGATTCACTTCATGTTATCCATTTCTTCCTGAGCCAGCAACCTTACCATCCCTCTCCTGCCAAATGGCTGTTGCTCTGCTTGGGCTTGTGTGGGCTTGGTTAGTACTTGATGGGTGGACTCCTGGGGAAAATCTTCTGTCTAGTCTAATATGCCCCAGTGCAGTGATAAAAACACTGCTGTAGGAGATACCATCTTTCAAATGAGATGTTAAACCGAGATCCTGACTCACTGTGGTCATTAAAGGTCCCATGATGCTCAATCACAGAGTTGGGGGTTTTCCAATATCCTGGCCAAATTCCCAACCTGGCTTTCACAAATTGCCACCAGATCATCCCCCAGATTCCTCTCCACCTTAGCTGATATGTGGTGAGTGTTCTGGTGCAAAATTGGTGATGGCATCATCCCCCTAAAAAGCGCTTTGAGTTTTGAAAAAAGCACTATATGAATGTAAGGAATTATTTTGATGATTCATAAGTCATGAGTCAGGCCCATTGGCTGTTTAAGCATGAATGGGACCTGTAGATTTTCTCCCTTCATTCCTCCATCATTGTGTCTCTTAAAATCCATAATCTGCACTCATTTTGACTTTGTAAAATATATGCCCACAGCATTTATATTATATATAGAAATATAATATACAGTATATCATTTAGGCACACTTGCATAGTTAAGGGCCTATAGACACACTACATCTTCATTGAACTTCATAATCATTGTGCTGTCTTTGGCACACTGCATTTCTGCATTTTCTCTGCCTATATCTCCATAAGTATAATTTCAAAACAACCTCTGAGACAGGTTTAGCTGTAGCATTGTTAAAAACATTTAAAGGTCAGGGGCCCAGTTTTTATAGAGACATGACTTCATCTCATGAAGTAAGCACCCAACTGTGAGGTAGTGGCTCTCACAAAGAGGTCCCCTGTGATAGTGGCAGCCCCTCAGCCGGGCCTATTTTTACTCTGTGCCTCAGAGAGGAAGTGATGAAACCCCTCATTTGTAAAGGACTTCCTTTTAAAGCTGAAATGCATGAGAGCCAGTGTCTGTAAAAAGAGAAATACAATTGTAATTGAATACAGCTGAATTGAATGGATACATATGTAGTCTTTAGGTAAGGGTTTGTGTTACAAGATGCCATATCTTCTGTCTTTGTGAGAGACACATAGAGTAAATAAGAGAAAATAATGTATTTGGTATTTGCAGTTTTTGTCAGTGCTGTCATGATGTGCACTTTATATTCAACCAAATGCCACCAGTCCCATTGGTCTTATGCTCTTGATCAAAATGCTTCACTTGGGTTGGTTGGAGCTCTTCTAACTTCATGAAAGCCTTTATGTGGTTTTAGTGTGGTGTTGTTTTACAGCAGGTTTGGGCCATTTCAGTCCTCAAGAGCTGTAAAACTTCTGGTGTTGCTTATTTGAAAAGGTATTCAAATTCAATTAATTTGTCTGGACGGCAACACAAAATTAAAGTTGATTCTCAGCACTTGCTGAATAGAGAACCAGCCCAACTCTGAAGGCCCGAGAAGTGCGTGCTTGGTCACTAGGCTGAAGTGTGCTGCTCCCTCTCCCTAGGGGGTCGCTGCTGTTGTTTCTCTCCGGATGGCAAGGCGCTGGCAGTTGGCTTGAACGATGGCAGCTTCATCATCGTCAACGCTGACACCCTGGAGGACCTGGTCTCTTTCCACCACCGCAAGGACGTCATCTCCGACATTCGCTTCTCGCCAGGTCAGCTGAGGGAGGGTCACCAAGCAGGCACAGCGTGCCATTGGCTACTGTTCTGATGCCAAAGTAGCTTCCCCTGTCCCCTTTCATTGGTCTCATCTCAGACATTTTTTTGTTAAAAAGAGGCGGTTCCATGTTTTTCCCCTGCTGTTAGGAGAGCAGACTTCACTGAGAGGTGACCCAAATTCTGCCAGCGTCTGTTAAAACAAGGCCAGAAAACAGTGCCGTCTAGGATTGAAGGAGGGGCGGGGGGGAGGGGGGTTGTTTAAAAGCGAGTGAGGGGAGCAAATGAAGGAGTGCCAAAAATAGCCCATCTTAACCCTCGTCCTCTAGAGTAGTTAACCTTAATCCCTGACACAAAAGGATCTGAGTATTATAGCTGATACCAGGCTCCACACTGCTGATTTCACTGTGGAATAAATCTGTGCTCTGCAAATTGCATTTCCAATATTCAGAGTAGGCATTATAGTTCCTTGTGGAAATGGTGCAGTGCCATTTCATGGTTCAGAGGGAGCATGCAGCAAGTTTGCATTTAGAAAATGTGCATTACCATGGGAAGAGGAACGCTCTTTCATATCACTTTGTTTTTGCACTTTGGTTTTTAATCTGTCTTTTTTCAATCTATTTCAATTTGGTGAAAAGACTTACAATAGTAGCCTACTATTTGCACCAGTGTTTCTCTGCAGACTTGCTCATTTGCAGCTGCAATGTCTATGTAGAAAGTGGAGGAATTAGGCTACAATATCAGCTTCTCTCATGTATAAAATTGTATCATTTTTGCTCCTTGTGGGATTAGTGCAGACTTTCACAGTTGCTCTCATTTTCTGATCATTTTTCACTAGGTTTTGTGGAATTACAACTAAAACAGTATGTCTGCTTTCTATATAGGTGCTGGGAAATACCTGGCGGTGGCCTCAGCAGACAGCTTTGTGGACATCTACAATGTGATGAGCAGCAAGAGGGTGGGAGTCTGCAAGGGGTCACTGAACTACATCACGCATCTGGACTGGGACAAGAGAGGTACATGCAACAATCTGAGCACAGCAGAGCAGTACTAGCACTGCCAAGAATGTACCACAAATGCCTCGGAGCCTTGGATAGTGATGCTGGCATTGGGCGGCCAGGTTGTAGGCATGAAACAAAATAACCTTTTATCAAATTTCACAGTGAAAGAACCTGGGGCTTGAAAAGGTGTCCCTTTATCGTGCATCCCAAAATTCCATTATTTTCAAAACAGCCTGCTCCATAATTAACCTACCGGATTATCTGACACCCTCAGTTAAATGTCAGCATCTAATCGAGATGTAAAGTTTAACTTCAGCACAGTACACCAACAGTATGTCCGGGACACAGCTGCAGACTGCTTCATTTCCCCCCCATACATCTCTATCCTATAGACTAACGCCCAACATGGTCTTACTCGGACCTATTGATACATACGTACAAGGAGAAAAGGAGAAAATTTAGCTTATAGTACATCAAGGCCCACTGAGCCCCGCTGCTTATATAACTGTACTTGTGGGCTGATCGGCTCCATGGGAAAGCTGTATGACAGTCTTCTGTATTCCCAAGAAGAAAAACACATCAATTAAATTTATTATGAAAATCTTTGAAATATGGCAGTGATTTGAATGTAGTTTTTGTTTCTTGTGCTCAATAATTAGGGAAACTTGACTTGTATTTATATTCATCAGCATACAAATCATAATTGCATTGAGTGTGTCATCTTATGCCTACCTAGTTGGCGGAAAGCATTCTCACAATTTTGCCACAAACTTCTAACTTAACATTATCTGGATGCTATATGCAGATGAACAAGTCTGCTTGAAGCCGGTACTTTCGCATGCATTATCTCTGTAAGATTGCCCATGAAAATTGATCACAGGATCTGTGTATGGTGTAATTTTGGCCCTCCCAGTCACCCTTGATGAATTGGTAATGCTAATTTAGTATATCACTGACGTCATGTAATTTAATGTCATTTGTATGCTGCAAACGCCCAGGAACACAATCTCTCCTGTCTGTTTTCCCCGGCCTTGCTTTAACAGGGAAGCTGCTGCAGGTTAACACGGGGGCCAAGGAGCAGTTATTTTTCGAAGCTCCCCGGGGCAAAAGGCAGACGATTCCCGTCGCTGAGGTAAGCGCAGGTGCCGGGAGGCGGCAGAGCAGCACAGTGGCTACCGTTGTCCTACTTTTCCTTCCCCAGGACCCGAGGACGGTGCGGGAAGGGCACTCCAGTATTAACATGTCCCACTTTTCACATCTCTCTGTCGTTCTAATTTTGGCACTTACGGAGGGGGTAGGTTCTGGGGGACAATCGCAGGGGCGGTTGGGGGGTTTGGAGTGGGGTGATCCTTCTAAAATTGGAGCAGATGTGGGCTTTTGGAGTAGAGGTGTGACGTCAAAGACTATCAAACTGCTAGGACCGGTTTTGAAGAAGAACGTCCCATCTGCCCTTTGCTTCTCTCTCCCAGGTGGAGAAGATCGACTGGAGCACCTGGACCTGTGTGCTGGGGACACACTGTGAGGGCATTTGGCCAGTGGTCAGCGAGGTCACGGAGGTCACTGCAGCCTGTTTGAGCAACAGCAGAAAGGTTCTGGCGACCGGCGATGACTTGGGTTACGTCAAGCTGTTCAGGTATCCTGTCAAGGTGAGATCATATGTTTTATTACCTGTTACCCGTGAGGATTTTCATTACTAGCAGGCAGAGGCCGTGAATCATTTAGACTGCGTTTCACCCTCAGGGCAAGTTCGCAAAGTTCAAGCGCTACGTGGCACACAGCACCCACGTGTCCAACGTCCGGTGGAGCCATGACGATGCGCTGCTGGTGACGGTGGGTGGTGGGGACACGTCCCTCATGATCTGGACCCATGAGCCCGAAGGCCACCGAGAGGCTCGCCAGTGTGACAGCGAGGAGTCGGACATCGAGAGCGAGGACGACGGGGGTGAGCGAGAGGGACACACTCACATTTCCACTGCCGCCATCTTGTAACCGTTACTGCCGTTAAGGGCTCTAAGGGCTGCAGCACTAAGAAATAAGAAATAATGAAAAATGCTTGGGCATTGACTGTCAGTAATATTGGCCCATGTATCAATTTCCAAAGCCTTTCACAGCTTCAACTTGTGTTCGTCAGTTGGTCTATTGAGGCAGATTGCAAAGCCTGACACTGCTCTCGATGATTGAAGTCCTTGATCTAGTGGAAAGATCTAACGGAGTGTCTCTGACAAGCCTTCTGCTCATTGCTGAGGCTCAAATCCCAGATGTTCACTCGCTCTGTGACGCAAGAATGAAAAATACCGTTGGCTTCAATGTTCCTGTGCAGGGTATGACAGCGATGTGATGAGGGAGAATGAGATTAACTACACCATCAAGGCCTTATCCACCAACGTGCGCCCGATGTCCGGGATAAAGCCCCACCTGCAGCAGAAGGAGCCCTCAGTGGATGAGAGGTAGCTTCCCCCTCGGGCAAACGCACTGAACACTAGTTGCTACACTCAGGCAAACGCACTGAACACTGGTTTCTACACTCAGGCAAATGCACTGAACACTGGTTGCTACACTCAGGCAAATGCACTGAACACTAGTTTCTACACTCAGGCAAACACACTGAACACTGATCTCTACACTCAGGCAAACACACTGAACACTGATTTCTACACCCAGGCAAACACACTGAACACTGGTTGCTACACTCAGACAAATGCACTGAATTCTGGTGCCTAATGTTCTGTGGGAGAGTAGCGATGTTCGTTCTGCGCCCACTAGCTGGCTTTAAACTGACACTTAATCCGTCTCCTTTTAAAACTAAACCCTTGTGCTGCTGTTCCTTTGAAAATATCCTCATCTCTCTTTCCTCTCCTTTTCTGTTCTTCCCTTCTTCTCCTCTTTCCTCCGACCTGCCTTCCTGCATTGTCCTTTGCTTCCATTTGAAGGCAGGGGGTAGTAAGGTAAGGTTATAAGTAAGGAAGCAGAGCAGCATGCAAATTAGTGTTGTTCAGTCTTCAGATCAAACGGCTTTGTTTTATTAGTGTAGGACATAGGCCTATTATTAGACCTGTGTCCTCAGTTGAACAAGCACTTTGAAGTTGCTAAGCCCAAAAGCCTAAGCAAATGAATTTTGCGCAAAGAATACTAAATTAATTAATTACATTCAAATGCATCCAGCCTTTTAACATAACAACATATTTCAAAAGATCACCTATTTTTTTCAGATCACAATTTATCTCTCTAACCTCAGCTTCAAGAAGGCCATAGTGATTGTATGCTATACTCCTGCTGTCACATTTAAAAACTCAGTGTAAGCCTTCCATCAGTGGTCAGGTTCCAGACATATCAAGTGATAAATGCCACGATCATGTGACAGACGTCTACAGCAGTTATAGTGACAGTTTTGTGCGTCTGTGACTAGCCCTGCTGAGATCTGGGTGTATGTATGTGTGTATTCTGTGTCCCCAGTGACGTGCATGTTGTATTGACCCCGGGGGCAGTGGTGCAGACTGAATGAATCCCCTGATTTAATGTTCCTCTCTCTGTCTGTTTCCTGCTGCCATGAAGGGGGTCCAGGTAAGCTCCTTCAACCTTCTCAGTATCTCCATTTGTTCACTTAGAACTGTCATTGTCCAAGCCTTTACATCTGTGTTTTCAGGCCCAAGAAGAGACCCCGGGTTGTATTTTCATATCATAAATTTGATAATGTGATGACAACCACTTTCATTACTGAGAAACTAACCAAGATTTACCAAAAACTGAACTAGAAGATGGCACTCAGTAGAGCGCATACCTCCGCCAAAACTATTGAATTGTCAAGATATGCCAGTATAATATAATATTCATCCATGTCACATTGCCACCTTGTTTCACTTTTTATGAATGTGCCTAAAACGGGGCATGAGAGTTTCCTGTTCTAGCCACTATTAAGGATTTTAGCTGGTTATCACTCCACCACGTAGCCAATTAGCGCTATATTTGTTCAGTGGCCATAAATGAGCTCTCCAGCACCTCCATTTTGTTGGATTGGGCCAATAATGTTGGCTTTGTGTGCTAATAGGCACGCTCTTTCTTTGTGTGTGAATCAGCACTCAAAGTTTTATGGAAAGTTAATTTGTTCTTCTTTGGCCCACGGTCAACCAAAATGTAATGCAAAACACTTCATAACCTTTGGCGATATCCTGCAGACGGGCAGACGGGATGGTATGAAAACACTACTCCCATCAAACCCATTTGGCAGAGGTAACAATCCAAACAAGCCAAAGGTGACAGTGGCAAAGAAAACCAACTCCCTGGCTGGCATGTGTCTGAGAGAAGAAACCTTAGCAGGAGCCAGACACAAGCTGGGGAGCGCATCAGGGTGGATTCAAATCAGTTTTCAGTGCTTCAGATCAGCCCAGGACAGGTTGCCCCGAGTGTCTCAACAAGTGGGGCAGGGGTCCCAATGGTGGAAATATCTGCTCACGGCTTCTCCAGAAGGTTCATTCATGAGGGAGAAGCTGCGTCTCCAGGAAACAGGTGGTCAATGTAGGACGGCGTCTGTGTTTTTGAGAACAAGGCGCCCTGTGTGCCCTGAATCAGCTATTCAAATTGAACAGGCCTTTAAAATGGTGCTCCGTGTGTACTTTAGTTAATTAAGTGTGGGAAAGGGTGTGCTTATGTTTGCTTTAACCAAGAGACTGCCTGTTTCCTGAAGGGAATGAGCTGTTTGCACTGTCTTCTGCATGGTAACATGGCGTCCTGTGCTGCAGAGATTTGATTTAGTTCATTAGCAGTCACTGAACATGCAGGGCATCAGTCAGCTCTGAGCCTTCATGTTCACTCCGGGGTTCTGTCTGTGATGAATAAAACCCAGGGGGGCATTTGAACTTTCAATAAGAGCTTGTCAGTGTCTGACTTCAAACTGGGCCCCGGGGCCACGGCATTGCCTTAAAACAGATGGGCTTCACGTCTTCGTAACCACAAGCCCAATAAATACAAAACTGTGACTCTGACTGTGAGTTCGTTATCAGCACGCAACGCTGCGATCAAATATTAACGGTGGGATTACGGGGCACAGCTCGGCGATAAACACAGCTTTCAGCATGAGAGGGAGAGCTGGTTACATCATGATGCACCACACTCCCACAGAGACCCTGAGTTTATAGTACAAGATGCACAAGAGCAGTGCACAAAGCATTAACATGCACGCTTTATGGAACCGTTTATGCTATTACATAAAACCGGTATAGCTTTACAACTGGAAGATGGAATGAAGTCTCTTTATGGTGTAAATTTAAGTTAATACAAAATGAAAATGTTTATGTATTCCTCTTTCTGTTGTCTTTTAATCGATTTTCCGTATTTTTCTGTTCTGGGCTGGTAAACATACTGGGGATCAATTTAAAATGACATTAATCCTGTAATGTTTTTTTGATGAATGGGTGGTATATTGTGTTGGAGGCCAGTCATGTATACGGAAAGAGCAATGGACATTTGAGTGTGTCACAGAGTGTGGGCTTGTTTTTCTGCTTTTGCTGAAGGTGCTGCTCAGTGGTTGAACTGGGCCCCTCCCAGTAGGGCTACTAGTGGTAGAGAGTACAGAGAGTTGTGATGTACATTACTGTAAGCAATGCACAGAACAAGAGTAATGGGGGTGGGTGGTTGAGATAATGATAGAATAAAATGGTTAACACTATGCTTACTACCTGTTTAGGATATTTAACAAAGGATATTAGAAACAGGAACCAAAAGAAAAAACTTACAAATTGCCCAGTCAACCCAAACATAACTCAATCACCTTTACATTTACTGCACAAACATTGCCCCGCAATACACCGCATTCTCTCGAACTGCGCCACATGATGCATCATACTCATACTCTACCCTAAGGTGAGAGAGAGAGAGAGAATGAGAGAGAGACAGAGAGAGGGAGGGGGAGAGAGAGAGAGAGAGAGAGAGAGAGAGGGAGGGAGGTTCACAGTCTGACCCTTGCCTGTTTGTGATGGGTGACAGCAGACCAGCTCTTCTTATTCCCAGCTCTGTGTTGCAGACCGCCGGTCAGTAGGGCCCTGCCACAGCCAGAGAAGCTGCAGACCAACAACGTGGGCAAGAAGAAGAGGCCCATCGAGGTGTGGGCCCTGTCTCTCTACACCAAAGTACCTTCTCATTAACCATGAATCATACAGTGGTGAATAATATTCTAAGAATCTAAGGAACAAAAGCAAAAATACACATTTTGGAGCTCTTTTTTTATCTCCCTCCCTATGAAGTTGACTTCATGTTCAAAACCACAACCTGGAGCTACCTGGAGACAAACTGGCCTTTCTCAAGTCATACAGCCAATTGATTCTGATTTCATTGATTAGTTTACCCTTCACTAATTTTCATCACCATTTGGTTAACGAGTCATAGTTGTTAGTATTCTAGGGGGCACTGTTTACTTGGCATCGGTCCCACAGTAGCACAACAGGGGCTTTTATCTTACTTGACTTAAATTAAATTGTGATGCAGTAGCTTTCACTGACAGCCGCTGCTTTCATCCCGCTTCGCCTCCGTTATTAGGTCTGACCCTGTACGGTCTCTCCCACAGGACCTGGTTCTGGAGCTGGTGTTTGGTTACCGTGGCAACGACTGCCGCAACAACGTCCACTACCTTAACGACGGCGCAGACATCATCTATCACACGGCCTCGATCGGTGTGGTCCTCAATCTGGCAACAGGTGCGCAGCACAAAGTCGGCCCTGTGCGTCGCGGGGGGGGCGGGGTTTTGGAGGCAAAATCCCACCGCCTGTTTGCTCACAACTCACCTGTTTTGCTGAACCAGAAGAGTTCACGTGAAGGCAGTCGTTGAATATTCATGAGGCTGTGACATTGGTATTCTGATGGCATGTCTGTATGTAGGATCATTTTAGCTGACATGCATTCTGAATTAAAAATTGATCTAGGCCTGCCTTCACTGTGAGAGAGTATTATCCTCATGGGAACTCTTAAACAGACACAGGAGACAGGGGAGAGTGCTCAGGCTTGTTAAGGGAAATTAGCTGTCTGTCTGAGCGAGCTGTGATTAGTCTTTGTTTTTGAGAATGGCACAATTCGTCTTTGTACTGCTTTTGAAAACTGGTTTTGTGTATGTGTGTGTGTGTGTTTACACTCATATGCATATGCATGGGTTTCTGTACGTGTGTGCACTGGAATGTATATATGCATATGCATTCACTGAGCACTTTATTAGGTATTTATTAGACTTCTACTGCTGTAGCCTATCCAGTTATGATGCGTGTGTCTTCAGAGATGCTCTTCTGCATACCACTGCCACCAACAATAATTCTATGGTCAAAGTCACTGAGATCACATGTTTTCCCCATTCTGATGGTTGATGTGAGCATTAACTGAAGCTCCTGACCCGTATCTACATAATTGTATGCATTGCACTGCTGCCACACAATTGGCTGATTAGATAATCACATGAATGAGTAGGTGTAATAAAGTAAAAATGTTCCTAATAAAGTTCTTGGTGAGTATATGTGCATATATGCGTTTGTGTGTTTGCGTGTAAGTGTGCACTGGAATGTTTATGTGTATATGTGTGTGTTTGTGTCCATGTGTGTACACTACACGTGTTTTCTCTCAGCCTGCCAGAGTTTCTACATGGAGCACAGCGACGACATCCTCTGTCTGACCATCAACCAGCACCCAAAATTCCCCAACGTGGTGGCAACTGGCCAAGTAGGTATGTTTGTGAGAAGTTTACCATACCTGACACTGACCTCCCTTACAGAGTAATTCTTCAATAGCTCCCCTGCCCTCTTTGAGTGCGCTGGGGCAACTAATGTGCATTATCACAATCTCCCTGCGGTTGAGTGTGCATTCTGAGGCACATCCCTCAGTGCCTGCAGAAAAACAGCAATGCGTGTTCAATATGTGCTCGTCTGCTGTTGTTATTTAACTTACACAACCGTGCACTGATCCGAAGAACAGCACAGGCATCGGACGTCACGTAAAAAAGTAGTGTCATAACTAGTTCAATGTATTTGTCCCCAATGCAGTGTTATTTAGCACACCCCCCTGGACAATATCATTTTTTTACAAGAGCAATTAACTCTTCAGCATTCTCACCCTCAGGCTTATTTGCTTTGTTAAAAATGGTATAATTGAACTTGTCTTAGAATGGACAGTTGTCTGTCTACCTGCCTGTGTCCACTCACTGGTGCTTTCTTTGCTTACAGGTGATTCTGGTGATATGTCAGGTAAGGACACCCTGAATACTCAAGTGCAAATCCACCACTGAACCAGTCAGGTCCAGAACGTGCTAACTGTGTCCCAGACTCAACTGATTACTCTGCATTGCAACTCAATTGTTACTTTATTCATACTCATTTGACCACAGTACAATACATGCATATTACTTGCAAGCGCTGGGCCTCGCAGTTGCCCTGTTATGAGTGTCTCTGCTGTAAACAGACATCAGTTGGCCGCGTCTCCAGCTCTCCATACTCCTTTAATGTCCAAATGATGAGAACAGCTGGCTTCACTTGGACGTTTTGCAAGGATCATGTTTTAGCTGTGCTTGGCAGGATATCCAGGTAGGGTGCAGGAGTGTGCCTCAAAACATTGCTTTCATCTTTCTGGATGTGTTAGTTTCCATCCACTGCCACCTAGTGGAGCACTGGCTTCAACCATGTGTATTTTACACTACCTTGAAGTGACCTGCAGATGCAAGGTCAGTAAGCCCACAAAATAGGAGGTATTGTACATTTACCATAAAATGAGTATTCGTAATTATAATAGACAGCAAATCTGTATACTGTGCTTAGGACATTGGATATGCCCTGGGTAGAGTTCGGAAATAATATCTTGGTAACACTAAAGTTACATGAATTGGTCTTAGATATGGGCCCTTTTTTTAGTGTATTCTTTGTCTTCTTACTGACTGTATTTCTCCTCTTACTATATGTTAATACTGTTACATGGCATAACGAGCAGGACAGTTTTTGAATTTATATAGTGATTACTAGTTGCTCTCTATTTTTACTATCGTTTATAGCAGTTCTATGTATTGTGTCGTGAGCCACGGACCCCTTGCCGAGCTCAGACCTCACGTTCCCACGAGCAGTACCTCACCATGAGGTGTCTCGGGGACAAACTCAAGTACTCCGAACGTTCTGGAGCCCTGGTAAGTTCTACTGAACTTCCAGCCCAGTCTCGAAGTGAAGGGTGTGATGCAAATCTGGTATTCGATGTCCTGTATTCAATGTATTCCTCTAAAGAATCTTTATCACATATGAGTTATACAGATTACAGTGTAAATATCATTTTTCAGTTTGCTGATCACATGCAAGTTACATATACCCCTTTAGCTCTTTCTAATTTACCTTTCCACCATGATGTTTAAAAATCAAGGTACACCCCTCAAATACCCATCCTCTTTGGCCTTAGCCTTATCCTATAGCTCCCCCTTCATGGAGATAGAAGCTACTGAACTTCCATTAATACAATGGGTACGAACACCCCTAAAGTCTACTACTTATTTATATCGTATATAGTATCTTACTAAAAAATAAAAGACATAAAAATGAAAGGAAACATATAACGTTGAGCTTCTATGTACTACTTTTCCTACTTTTACAAGTAATATAGATTATAATTACCACCCATGCCCTAAATATAGCCATCTCGTTTTCTGCGGGATTTGATCCCTCCGCCTTGCTGTTGATGAGCTCTTTGAACAGCTGCATTGGTTTGGGAATCTGGGGCAGGATCAGGACCCAGACTTTCGAAAGACGTGACTTTGCATTTCGTACTTCTCCTGCCTGTTGTATGGGATGTGCACTGGTATGTCTTCGAACACGTCGGGGGGGTTTTGCAGTGCAGCCGCAGCATATGCCTCTCCTCACTGACACTGAGGTTAGGGGGGGGAGGCTTCAGGTTCTTGCGTGGGTCCAGCAGGAAGGTGTTCTGTAGCGTGGAGGAACCCCGCGTCCCGTCTGTTGGCCTCCAGGTGCAGTTCACAGCTCCAAGCATGTCGTAAAAGCCCTTTAACTCTTTCACCAGCTTTTCTATATGATGAGGGATGCGCATGAACACCTCTTCGACATCAGTCCCGCTGCCACAACTCTTGGGCTGAGTCCGCACCGCGTACGTCACTCCTCTCTCCATATCCATATCCTGGAGTGGCGCGCAGAGGGAGCGCGCCACTCCAGCTTGACTACAGCTGTCCTGCGTTGCTCTCTCTTCAACAGCCCATAGATATCTTCTGAAGCAAAATTCTAAGATGCTATCCTAAGGTCTAAAAGCTTATTCCTTATATATCCTTTTGCATACAAAAGTGTACCTTTTTGATAAGAAATGTCCCCAATATATCAAGCGGGAAGACATTTATCTCTTATGCAACTTGTTTTTTAATGACCATATTCATCATTTCTGTTTTTCCCACTGTCATTTTCTCATACCTCAAAAGAAATTTCCCCAATACTTTATCTCATGTGCCCCTCCGGTTGGGAATTTCCACCATCTTAATATACGAGCTTTTTTGTATTTTTTTAAGGAACCTATTCATCACTGGTGTCTGTGTCAATTTCATAGTCTCTCCTTGACTTCCTCCACACCTTGATCTCATGCAAGCCAGAAGTTAGTGCCTGCCACCATCTCAATACACTCTTCAAGTGCCCCTTTTTGTGGCGCCTTAAGGGATCTACAAAGGACATCCAGCTAATAGCTGAGTGTAATTCATCATTTAACTCCTCCACTGTTAGTCCTTTGACTCTATCCGATAAATTATTTGTGCTATAATCAGGAAGGCCCTTGAAGCTTCTTAATCTTCTTTCGGTATTGACATCCCTTCCGTTTTCCTTATTTTTTTGCTTTAGCCAGGCATTGTGCCCCTCCCCTGTAGGGTTGGGGTATTCTCAGTCAGAACTTTAACCTTGCTCCTTAAAACCCTAAATCTAAGTCCCCCGACTTCAGACTCCTCCGCTGACAAGTATGGCTGCTCATTATCTCTGAACCACATATTTTTCCTCTTACGGGCGTTCTTACTACCACCTCGATAGCGTGTGCGAGGGGTTAAAAATGCATTCCTTCCTAACCCATCCCCCGTCAATCTCTCATCAGGGGGGCCTAGGGCTGGGTCCTCGACAATTGTACAGCAGTTCTATATATTGTTTGTTTACTGACCTCTAGTGTTTTCTGTTTTTCTTGCATTCAGATTTATCCCTGAGCCCTCCCACTTTGCACAGCTGTGGTCAATCACCTTAATGACACCCTTAGGTGTATATATACTACTGTTGTTTGTTTCTCTTTTCATGTCTGCCCTGATGAAGGCCACTATTTGGCCGAAACATGTTGGCATTTTTTAGTGTTCAACTATGAACTAGCCTTTTATAATAAAGCTGTTTTTTACTTCATTGGAAGAGTGCCTTGGATCCACTTCTTTCGCTCTTTTAACTGGATGGTTTCCCCATGTTTTGGACCAAAGAGCACCTTCCATTATACTTTTGACTTGAACGCCGTAGCCCTCCTCCTCTTCTGTTTTTACATGAATTGGTATTAACTAATGTAGTTGTTAACTAACTAACTACTGATAAGTCTGTACAGCTTTGTTAATGTATTTGTAATGTCGTTGCTAAGGAAACGGCTTTGTTTGTTGAAAAATAACTTCAGGAAGGAAAAGATACCACGGCAGCAAGCTCTTCAGAAAAATCAGACTTTATTGGCACGTGCACAACAGCCGGTTCGAATCCGCAGACTCCAACCTTGAATATCAAACTTAGACCCATTTTATGCACTGTTCTTATCTCAACTCCTCCTATAACATTCCAAAAAGCATCAGCTGACTTGGCTGCTTTACAAGGATTTAGAACTTCTCGGTCCTGAAACCATGGTGGCGAATCGCCCCATTGACTTCCTAAAAAATAAAGGCTTTTATTACATACATCTTGCTTTGTGAGCTGTTTTTTTTAACAAAAAGGAATCTTTAAAATAGGAATAATGTAAAACACGGTGTTATTCAATACATGGTGCTTTCCAGTACTTTCTACGGCCTATAAATCATTTTTTGTACTTTCCACAGCATATTAATCATTTTTGGTACTCTCCACATCATGTGAATAATTTTGCTCAACTTCAGATTACACATGGGTCACTTATGCACTTCTAACAAAAATTTATCAGCAGTAAATCATAGAAAATATAAAGACATACTAAACAGCAGTGAATCATTGAAAATATACGATATACTAAACATTTGATTTATACTCTCTTCTGAGTAAATGTACTTCTTTAGCCTGATGCATTTTTTGCACTCGTTTACACTGTGTTTTCTTGCGTTTTCATAAGCTCAGCTGTAATTAAATGTTCTAGGTTCATTTGATTTGATAACAAGCAGCATACATGTGATATATTGATTACAGGCCGTATATATATATATATATATATATATATATATATATATATATATATATACTTTTAGCATAAATCATCGAGAATTCTGGAGGAACCAGCTTGCTCATTAGGGCAGAGTCTGATTTTGACTTTGCAAGTAATGAATCACAATAAGGAGGGAGATCTCTTGTTCCGTGAATTTTCCCTACAGTACATCATTAGTTCATGTTAACAGCTACATTACTTAATGCATATGATATTGGAATGACAAAAACTGTTAATGTATTTGTTAATGGTTAACTAATTATAGGTTTATATAATGATTTGCTAATGTATGAATATTAATATAACTAATACATCAGTCAGTACTTAACAAATACATTATCTAATGAAAAGTTAATGTCATGCTTAATTAACCCCATAAGTCTAATACGAGCCAGATTGGATTTTATTTGCATTCATTCCTTTTTCCACGGTGAAATTGTCAATCGATATGGTCGCAGATATACTGTTTGCAAGCATTAAAACTCACAGCAATAACTCACGAAAGGTAGTGTGAAGAAGCGCTGGTCCGCTTTCTCCACCGAGTTTCGGTCACCCTAGAGCTCTCGCACTTCTGCCTGCTTACAGACACAAATCTCTCCCGCAAATCAAGACTCGCATCGGATTTTTAAATCACGTGAGGGAGACAGTGTATAGCTCTGCGTCCCTGCTTGCTTCTGGACAATATTGTTCACTCAAATGGCAGCTTCGCCGCGGAGTGATACTTCAAATAGAACGTAAACAAGCATTAGAACGCACATCCGTGGTATATAGAAAATGTATCACTGCTATGAACCAATCAGTTTGCGAGATATCTCTGTCCTACCCGTTTTATAATCATATGTTTGCCCTCTGACGATAACAGTGAAAAACGGCATTTTCAGTGACTTGACACCGTTTTATATAGGCGAGCATCTAAGTACGTTTTCTAAATATTGTATTATGAATCAGTATGCTTGTAATAATACTAATAATAAGGTGCAGGCTTGCTTTTTAAAAAATGGCATGTGAAATTGAGGGATGTTTGACTTGATGGGGGTTGGACAAAACGTTCAATCAATGTATTTGTATACTAAATGTTATTGTAGTTATTACATTATTGGCAGACACTCTTATCCAGAGCGAAGTACAGTTGATTAGACTAAGCAGGAGACAATCCTCCCCTGGAGCAATGCATGGTTAAGGGCCCAACGGCTGTGCGGATCTTATTGCGGCTTCACTGGGTTTAGAACCACCAACCTTGTGTGTCCCAGTCATTTACCTTAACCACTATGCTACAGGCCACCAATTCGTTATTTTTAACAATATCCTGGACCTGTTGTTTCCTGAGGGCAGAGCAAGGAGAGGAAGGTTGAGAGGGAGAGGTAGGGGGAGGGTGATGGGCAGGGGGGAAGTGAGAACACTTTTTTTCAGGAGCATTTCAGGAAACTTCTTCTAGGCTAAATTTAGTTTGCAACAGTATTTTACACCTCATACACTCATAATTTCATTTGGTCTGGTGCTGTTGCTCTATTTTTAAGCCCACCAGGCACAGCCACAAGAGTCTGTATAGACCTGAATTCTTCTGAACTGAATTATTCCGCGACAGGTTACCTTTCAGAAGAGAACATTGTGCCTGTAGTCAAAGGGTTCAAGAATAATAACCATTTTATTTTGGGCATGTCATTTCCAAGCTTGTGTTGAGAAAAGAGGGTGACTCTTAAATGTAATTTTACATCATTAATTCATGAATAAGAGCTACATTAGGTAATGCCACTTCGTGGACCTTAGTCTGACCACTTTCTCTGCTGACTAAGAGATTTCAACAGGAAATGAATGTCACCATTGGTCACCTTTTTTTTAACTGGTGAATGACAGTAGCTTGTCTCCTTAGCTACCGTTGTTCTTAACTGGTGAATGACAGTAGCTTGTCTCCTTATCTGGCCTTGTTTTTAACTGGTGAATGACAGTAACTTTTCCCCTTATCTGGCCTTGTTCTTAACTGGTGAATGACAGTGGCTTGTCTCCTTAGCTACCCTTGTTCTTAACTGGTGAATGACAGTGGCTTGTCTGCTTATCTGGCCTTGTTCTTAACTGGTGAATGACAGTGGCTTGTTTCCTCCCTCAGCTACATCACCGTCCATCCATGTGTGGGACGCCATGAACAAGCAGACTCTCTCCGTGCTTCGCTGCTTCCATTCGCGGGGCGTCTGCTCCGTCAGCTTCAGTGCCACTGGGAAGCTCCTCCTGTCTGTGGGGTTGGACCCCGAACACACCATCACCATCTGGAAGTGGCAAGAAGGTGCAGTATGCATATGTATTTTTTATGTATTTTATTTAAATTAAGCCACTATTTAACTGGTGATTGATCAGTTCTTGGGAAAAGAGTCAAAGTCCGGGGCTGGTGAATAATTTGTTTTCTTTATTGCAATGATACTCTGGTCCAGAAGAGCAATGCATAAAACAAAGCTAAAAATCTCTTGGTCATACAAATGTTTTATACCATTTCAAAACTCGTCATAGGAAGGAGGGGGAGAGAAGGGCCAAGTCCAGTCCTTCCTCTTTCATTCAGCAGCAGCCCCTCCCAGACTGCTGAGCTCAGCTTTCTGGAAAGGACAATATGTATCCTGTTGTTCTGTGCACATATGTGCAAATGCACACTTCTTAATAAATGTGAAATAAATATATATTTGTAATCAATGAAATGCAACAACACACTTAAATCAAAGGAATAATACATCGGTTAAACATTTTCTTTAAGCACCATAGACATATGGTGATTAGCGCAAGAAGTCCTTTGTTCACAGCCCCTCAACTGGATAGGCCAATTAAGAACAAAGTCTTACTTAAATTGACAGCCTGGCAAATGCCCACAAATGGAAGGGAAGATCCTTGAAATTCCAATCAGCACCATACATTGAAGTGAAAACCCATGTGATAGTACAATACAGGATTAATGATACAAGAGATGTTATGAATCTCTTTCTATGTGGAACAGCATTTACTATCATTCACATTTATATTAATCTGTTTCACTATTAATATGTACAACACTACAGAATTTAAGATGTAGGGTTTTCTCAGTTTGTGATGATGATGTAGAGATGTGAATAAACACACAACCAGCTAGATTGCATGTACACCAAAACTTTAATTGCGGCTCAGTAAACCCTTAAGGCTGGGAAACTGCTGCACACTGCTTCGAAGTTTCCTCTCAACGGCTTGGTCCTTTATAGTTTAAACAACTCACTCCTCCTCACTCCCTCCCACACATTCCTACCCAGACTTTCTTATCCAAACATAGAAAAGGAGAAGCGGACACTGACCCCCTTGAGGAACTGTATAACAGTACTTGTGGCCTGTTAGGCTCCAGTGGAAAGTAGTATGACAGTCACCTGAATTCCCAAGAAGAAGAACACAGCAATGAAAGTCCTTTCGTAAAATTGCTCAAGATTATCTCAGGCATGCAGAGTGGAATGTATCGTAAAATCCATACATACCCATCACTGTAACAGTTCATGTAAGCCTTGTCATTTGAGGATTTAAGTTGAACCTGCTTAGGGGCTGCTGGGAGGCTCATGGGGTTTTAAAGCACTGTTATAGTGCATGGATGGGCCTCGCGGTCTGCCATCAAATCCTATCCATGCCCGTGCCAGCAGCACAGGTTTAAGGTAGGCTGGGATTTTCATCTCGTCACTCCGGTGATCCACATCTGTCCATATTGCTTGGAAAGGAATGGACCACTCAAAGAAAGTATTACCCTTTCTAAATTGTGCAGTTCAAAAACATTCCATGCATGGATGGATTGCCATCCTGGTGGTATGATTACCTGTTATCAGTGTCAGTGCAGATGAGGATTACACCCATGAAAGGACCGATGAAGATTAGATGAATATAGGGTGCATGTGGCAATAGATGAACATCAGGACTAAATTAGTACAGTGTACATTTAGCAACAGAGGTACAGAGAACACTAGTGGCCTGTCTTTCCCAGGTGCCAAAATCGCTAGCCGGGCCGGGCACTCTCAGCGCATCTTCGTGGCAGAGTTCCGCCCGGACTCCGACACCCAGTTTGTGTCGGTCGGGATCAAGCACGTTCGGTTCTGGACGCTGGCCGGCCGGGCCCTGCTCAGCAAGAAGGGCGTGATCAGCTCCATCGAGGAGGCCCGCATGCAGACCATGCTGTCTGTGGCGTTCGGCGCTGTAAGTCCAACACTCTTTTACAGCACTTCCAGAATTAGGGTGCAGAACATCAGAGGATGGGCTCAATTTACCATTCTCTTGTCGACTATTCAGAATCCTCCTTTAGGTATTAATATTCACCATCAAGCCATTGCAAGTAGTGAATTATATTTTTGCACCAGCTTTAGAAGAAATGAAATGTCACTCGGTAAGATTTGCATAAATTCCTGATTTCAAACTGTACCTAAACATAAATTAGCTGTACTGGCATTTATGTCAATTTAGTGCTTATGCATAAACTGCAGATAATGATTTGTTTCAATCTGATGAAGTCAAAACCAATTAGCATAAATATTTAATCGCTGCACCCATGGAAGGAGCGCCTAATTTGACAAACTAGCCTGGAAGCAAATAGAAATGCCTGTTGAATATTCATCATGCCTCTTTGCCTCTTTGATCTTCTGATTGACATAATTTGATAATTAGTCGGTTCTCATAACTGTCAACTTTGTTTTTGCAATGCTTCTCTGCTCTCTCTTAGGTCACTAGATTAGTGCAGGTTTGTTTTCTTTTCAGAATAACTTGACATTTACAGGTACCATAAGTGGGGATGTGTGTGTGTGGAAGGAGCACGTTCTAGTGAGAATCGTGGCCAAAGCGCACACAGGTCCCGTTTTTACCATGTACACCACACTGAGAGACGGGCTCATTGTTACCGGAGGCAAGGAGCGACCGTGAGTACTGCGCTCTCCCCGTCTCTGCTCTTTCGTCCAGGCTTGCCTGCGGGCAGGGTCTGAAAAATGTATATACTTTTGAAGTAGCCACTTGAAATGCTGTTGTTTTTAAGACCACAGGAATTCACGACTTTGCAACCAGCCGGCACCTAAAAAAGTGACCACATAAATGTACTGTCAGTTCCAGAACCAAGACCAAAAACCATATTATTTTACTGAAGTTGTTCATGCTAAATTAAATATTATTATGAATATGAAAGCATTATGACTATTTGAGTATTAACAATTTTCTCAAATTTACCGAAGGTACTGCATGCTTCACGTTCAAGCGTGACACCAAAGCTTGCCCCCTAAAATCTCTGGCTTTGTTTCAAAAGTACAAAATGCTGTGTGACGATATGCAAATGAGAAAATGGTTCACCGGTTTAAGTGCACTTTGTAATAAGACAGTGGGAATGGTGGTCAGGAGCTTGGAATGGATGAGGTCGAGTGATGGGAGGGGTGCCAGATGATGAGTTTGCTGGTCCTTTGCAGGTCAAAGGAGGGAGGTGCCCTCAAGCTGTGGGACCAGGAGCTGAAGCGCTGCCGGGCCTTCCGCCTGGAGACGGGTCAGGTCATAGACTGCGTGCGCTCTGTGTGCAGGGGGAAGGTAGGTCTGCCTGCTGGGGTAGAGCCCAAAGGGGATGAGGGGGTCCGAGCACCACCGCACACACTCACAAACCTGCCTGTTTGTTTTTGCAAATGACTCGGCATGCTAGTCTGAATTCTGGTCACATTTCCCACTGGGTTACCCCAAAATGGACTTGTGTCTTTCTGGCAGAAAGAACACTTGGCTGCTCTCAGTCTTGCTTGGCACATAGTTGAGTAGCTGGTACAGAACCAGGAGGCTAGGATCTGTGCCGGGAATTTGCGAAGAACAAAATAGACAATTAATGAATGAATGGTGAATGGGGACTTCTGTGTTAGGCTGCATCAACTGCATTCAGTACTGTCCATAAACTGGTTGGGACAAAGTTTTTTGAATGTTTTTTGTCTGTTCTAGAACTCAATTGCTTCCTGATTACTGATAGTGATTATTACAGTAGCCTACATCAGCAGCATTATAATGCTCAGTTAAGAATTGATTCTGTGTAAGATATTTGAGATCTTAAATGGTCAAAGGGTTAATGGGTCTGCCCATTGCCTGACTGTTATTTCTGCTCGTGGCCCTTATTGCCTGTACAGGGTAAAATCCTGGTGGGGACACGGAATGCAGAGATCATTGAGGTGGGGGAGAAGAACGCGGCCTGCAACATCCTGGTGAACGGCCACATGGACGGACCCATCTGGGGCGTGGGAACCCACCCCACCCGAGACGTCTTCCTGTCCGCTGCCGAAGATGGCACGGTGCGACTGTGGGACATCCCTGAGAAGGTCCGTGCCCTCCAGTCTGCCCCCTGGGCTCACAGCGAAAGGATAAGATCGTATATATACTCTACATACCTTAATAATATGGTTGTTGATTGGCATATGCAAATTAAGCACTAGCCCTTGATTCAGCCATGTATTTCACAGCATTGAATCATGTCTGTGTCAGCCAGTGTCAGTTGACAGAAACCCAAAGTAAAGGCAGCACAACTCTCTAGGAAGGTTCCAGAATTTGTGACCTGCTCCCTGATATCCATGAGCAGGCAGGCATCTCCTGGAATGCTCAGTGGAGGTCTTCTGCAGATGACATGATGCATTACCTTCTTATAGACCTGTACAAACTATTCCTAGCAGCCCCCTCACCAGTCTGCGCAACCCATGACTATTCTCTATTTCTAGAGGAGTTCCTGATGTTTCAAAAGAGCAAGCTCTTGTTTCGATCGAAACTATTGTTGGCCGGGTTTGACGGGCTTTCTGCGGTCTTCGAAATAGGGTCAAAGTTTTGGCGTATCTGCTTGAACTAACTTTAAAGCTCTGTTGTGTTTGTCAGTACAGGTCTAAATACTTTTCTATGAGCATATACGATATTATGACATTCTTCCACACTCTCCTTTCTGCTTTTGGTTTGGGGGAAACAGAAGATGCTCAACAAGGTGAACCTGGGCCATCCGGCACGCACAGTCAGCTATAGCCCCGAGGGCGACATGGTGGCCATTGGCATGAAGAACGGGGAGTTCATCATCCTGCTGGTCACCTCGCTCAAGATCTGGGGCAAGAAGAGGGATCGCAGATCCGCAATCCAGGATATCAGGTTATACATTCAGACTATAATAATAATATTTCATACATAGCCTGCAGGTGAGGTGACACAGACCTTGCTGTCCTCACCCCCAGGTTCAGTCCAGACTCACGCTACCTGGCGGTGGGCTCCAGTGAGAACGCTGTGGACTTTTATGACCTGACTCTGGGTCCAGCACTTAACCGCATCAACTGCTGCAGGGATGTCCCCAGCTTCGTCATGCAAATGGACTTCTCTGCAGACAGCAGCTTTGTCCAGGTATGTGTATGAGTGTGGGCTCAGAAATGCACATTACACCTCCATTTAATATAAAGGTTCAACCTCACCCACAATGGAGACAATCTGCTTCCAGAAAAAGTAAGGGTGGGTCTACTGAAGGTGTGGTGATGGTCACCAAATCTCAGGTGGGAGGTTAACAGGATTATTGCCCAATTCCTTTGCATGTTCAGAAGATTTGATAAACAAGTTTTCTTACATCAGAAAATGTTTCTGCATTGTAAGCAAGACAAGTCAACATATCTCCAGTAATAATGAATGTATGGCTTCTATGAGTGAGATTTCTAAACTGCATTCCTTCAAACAGTTGTCCACTGGTGCATACAAGCGGCTGGTATACGAGGTGCCTTCAGGAAAACAGGTCACTGAACAGGCAGTTATTGACAGGATCACCTGGGCCACATGGACTAGGTAAGTAAATGGCCCTTATTGCCAAATCCCTGGGCTACACACGCTGCATTAATTATTTCTTATTATGGTGATGATGGAAATATATCATAATCTCAGGCAATCATGCCATCACCTATTTAATATTTCTAAATTTCCAACACTCCTTTTGACTTGACTTTCCCAAGAGCATGTATTTAAATGTCTTAATTGTTTCTTTAAAAATGTAATACAATTTATAAGTGACACCCCAATCCAGTCTTATTTCGCCATGTCCTTATTTCAACATTTCCTTGCCTATCGCAACAGAAGAGGAAAAAAACAGACATTGGTGTGGCTTAACTGTTTGTTAGCTGAGTTCCTGCCGTTCATCCAGTGTCCTAGGTGATGAGGTGGTGGGGATCTGGTCTCGCAATGCTGACAAAGCAGATGTGACCTGTGCCTGTGTCTCCCACTCTGGACTCAACATCGTCACAGGCGATGACTTTGGAATGGTAAAGCTGTTTGACTTTCCATGTCCAGAAAAGTTTGTAAGTATAATCTGTGTTTATGATACGCTGGTTGTGTTTTGTGTGAATCATGCATATTACCCCATGTGAAAAAATAGTATACCCAGCATACTTGAAATTAACTTTTAATTATACTTCATGTACTCTGAAGTATAAAATAGTACACTTCAGGTATACTTCAACATACTATTTTTTCACATGGCAATGTACTGCAGTAAAAATAAAACGTTTAACTGTAAAATGATAATGACAAGTTCTGTTAGCATTGTATTTGTTACTTTTTATACTTGGGAAATTCGGTTAACAAACCTATCTAAGGTTAATTATTTTATTTAGACATGCTAAGGGTAATTATACATGCATATTTTTACTTGAAGGGTTTTAGTCATGCTAATGTCTACCTTTGATACTTTGCTTGTGCCATTCTAGTTATTTTATTTTTGTGCTTTAACTTTTATTGTAAGGTTAGTTATTTATTTACTCAGCTACGCATTTACACATGAGTATTTGTTTCACTGATGAACTATGACAATGCAAGTTTAAAGTGTTGATTTCTGTTGAAGCAGTTTGCATTTTCTCCATTGCCCTTTCTGTCTCTGTACCGAGTGTATTAATAACACGGCTTACACACACAACTGTATCAACAGCCGCTACATCCCATCTATCCTTTCCATTCTTCTCCATCCTTACAGACTTTATTTGTTGTTTTTTGTGGTCTAGCTGGGGTGGTCAGTTGCAAATGAGCTCTCATGTTCCTGCAGGCTAAACACAAGCGCTTTCTGGGGCATTCTGCTCATTTGACAAACATTCGATTTACAAGTGGAGACCGTTATGTTATCAGCGCCGGTGGCGATGATCGAAGGTAATCCGCTGATTTTCTTATGCACTTCAAACCTAAGACCAGTGTATGTGTCCCTGGACACCCCTTCATGGAACTGCCACTTGTTAGGTACTCTGTGGCCTTCAACAATGCTGGATGTGTATGAAAGAATAAGACACTAGTGTTCAGTGTCTTTGTTTGGCATTTTTGCAATGTCAGTGATTATCTGCCGTTTACTCCCGTTTTACTCCCACAGCCTGTTTGTCTGGAGGTGTATCCATGCCCCTCACTGAGGCACACTCTGAGTACAGAGGGGCTGCATGGGCTATTCCAGCATGGCTGAAGAGCAAGAACCCACAGCTGGACAACTGCATGTAAAAGGGACGTCAAACCTGGCAGCTAGCACCTACAACAGTGACTTAAATTTACTGCGCAAGACTGGGCATGTGCACACAAGTGTCATTTTTGCGAATGTACTGTCTATTGTAGTGTTCTTTCCGGGGAATCAACACTGCAGTCTGGTGGAAAGCAGTCTGCTTGGGGGAAAAAACTACAAAATCAGACACAAGACCTCAAGAGTCACCATCCGTCTCCATCCTGTACCCTGAAGAACATTCACAACCCTTCACTAACTTATAATTTGTTTAAGTTTAAGTTTTGTGGTTTATCTTGTATTTGGCAAGTGTGTGTATCCTTTTCTTTGGGTCTCACCATTTTAGTGGCACAATGGTGCTGGTTGGTCTGATTCAGTAAGAACAATGAACATGCCATTTTTTTTTTAACAACGTAGCAAATATGATTAGCCTTAAACTTCACCTTTTGTGTGTGAAACAGATGGTTGCTTGCGTGACATTTGTTTTGATGTAAGTTCACCTGTTCTTTTTGTTCAGGAGTGTTTTGAGGGTTTTTTTTAATTATTATTGTTGTTATTATTATTATTAACAAACTCCTGTGGCCTTCTTCCTGAATGTACCATCCGAGTTCTATTTTGGATGTTAGCATGCCAAAGCATACTATGCACTGTACACCTGACCCTGTCACTGTGGTAACCCCAATGGTTTGTTCATGTAACTGTGCTATTTACCTGTTGAACCCAAAACCCTGATGTATCTGAATCTAAAAAATATGTGAACTGAAATGTAGCATTTTTGGCTTGTGCAGTAACCCTTCATGATGTACGTATGCGAGTTTGTATGCGAGTGTGTTCTGCGTACATGTGCATGGCTTACCGGAAGACAATCCCTAACCAACCAAAATCCTCATAAATTAAAAAAAGAAAAGAAAAAAAAATAGTTTAAAAGGAAGAAAGTTTGACATTTTTAATGCAATGTTGATTTTTTTCCCCCTTGGATCACTACTGTAAGTGTGCTGCTATACCTTTTTTTTTTTTTTAAGTTCACCCATTTTAAATCAGACTTGAATTAAAGGGGGGCAGCATTGGTATTGTTTTATGGCTAATAATATATTCTACTTTTAAATATCTGCCCATATGATATCCATTCCTTGAGCTGTTCTTTGGAAATTCTGGAGTAAGCAGGGAGGCTTGATCCATACGAGGTTGCGGAGCGCAAAACCACAAAAAAAGACTAGACATGCTGGAGACGAGACAGAATCTTAGACACTAAATTCGAGTAACCAAAATTATCTTTCACCAAATTAAATGGTCATCAGTGTCCACTGACATAAAAAGACAAATCAGAAGAAACTGTACAGCAACCCCCCATAAAGCATAGCCAAATCATTCAAGACAATGTTCTGATTGACTACTCCTCCAACATAACATCCAAGTCACAACCCTAGTCCATGAAAAAGCAATCATCTCAATTGGATCTTTTACAGAACAGTGTAATATTACAGGCATTTGTATTCCATTCCATTATTTCAGACCTGGCTTAAAATGGTTGAATTTTATTATACACATATTAATGTGAAACTGAAGTATTGTATTGTAGCTATTTTTGAAAAAGTTAAAAGTTTCATTTTTTCATGAACAGATACAACATTGTTCAACAGGAATGTTTTATTGAGGAACAGTGAAAAGCAACTTGAAAAAGTGCAAAAGTTCTTTATTTTGCAATTATGTATACAAGTTAATGTGTTCAATTTTAATTTTCCTGAGATCAATGTACATATCATTTGTAAAGACATTCTTTTGTATATTTTTGTGAAATGTTTCCTAAATCAATCTTTAATAAAAAAAGAGGAAACTTTGATTTCTAGTCTTTATTCTTCATTGTGGAGTACATAAAGCTGATTTTAAAAATAATACCAGTGTACATACAGTATTGTACACTTAATACATTCTGTCATATGGTTATGAACATACAAATGTCTGTAAGATATCTGGCTGGTGGGTGGCTCATCCTCTTCAGATGTTGTGGTCATCAGTGCATGGATGGGCTCCATATTCTGCATTAAATCTGGACTCCACCAGTGACAGCTGTTAGCGGCAGCCTTGACCAGGGATGGGAGGGTTTCAGCCCGCGCATAAGTCTCATTGTGCAAAAGCAGTCCCTGCTGGTTGATCTGGTGCTCAAAAGTTTGCAGTCTTCCTCCGACTTGATGTCTGAGCAAGCCTGACTTTCGAAAAGCGCTGTGATAAGACGTGGCAGCTGACATCATGTGCTTCGAAGGAGAGCGCATTTTGAATGGCCAATCATGTGATGTGGGCACGATTGGCCATTCCATTTTGGAGAGAAAAAACATTAATAAAAAGCGTTGAAAATATTTATTCCAGTCAAAAAGAAAAAAGAGCTAGCCATATTCACATTTTTGTCCAGTTCAGCCATTTAACTAAAAGAGAGAAAGAAAACAGTAATTAGCAAATGCAAAGCATCCTCACTCATAAATGGCTAAATTCAAAGCCAAAACTGGTATGCAAATCTTAGGACACCTGTATGTGAGAAATGAGTATGCCATACACTGCAGTACATTTACATGACAACATTGTTGAACGTGGATTCAAGTGACTTGCACACCATTTGTGTTTGGTACCCCTTGGGCATTTACAACTGAGCACATACCTGTTTTGTGACGTGTATCCTGGTAGCACAGGCGGATGGTAAAAGTAACAGTCGGCCCGTTTACACCTGGTTGCAAACCGGCAAGGCTGGGGAGATTGAGCATTTTAATAAAAAAAATACAGACAATGCTTAGTTATGAAGTAGCCCACTGCACCTGCCAAAAACACCACCTGTTCTCATCATACAAAACTTTGCACTAAGTTTTCATATTAACAGGCACTCTACAATCCTTTCACAAGATTAAGCCCTCCACAATAAACCGTTTATGGATTTGCAGGCACACAAATCAAAAACGACTCTTACTTTTGGGTGATAAAATGGGCAGTCCATCTTCTTGCACTCTGGGAAGAAGTGACACAAGTCAGGAGGCATCTTTGCGTCTAAAGAATAAATTGGTCAATAAATATCCGAAGAAGCGCGCAATAAAAACAAGCATGTGCGAAGATAAATCAATTAAATATTTTTTTATTGTGTAAATATGACCTACCCAGCTTGGATGAAGAGGTGACACTTCTCTTACTGTTGTGTGTGTAGGGGCAATCCACTCTGGTGCACTGACCATTGTACTTGCAGTTTGGGTGAATGAAGAGACATTTGTCCCCAAAACTGCAGTGAGGGAAGGTTCTAAATTTGAAAAGATAGGCACGATTGTATTAAATGATTGAATGATGACATTGCATGATTGAGTATGTAAGCCTGACTCATTGCTGTAAATGTGGTATAGCAGTATGCAGCAGGGCTCCTGGTGCACTCACTTGCACTGCGTAGTGGGGTGGTGGTACGAGCACTTGTCCCTGCTCTCACACGCAGGCCAGAACCTGCAGCGCTCTAGAACCTTCCGCCGTTTCACTCCCACTGAACCGTTCTCCTCTACAGAAAAGACCACACCGTAGGAGGTACAAATAGTTATGCAAAGTGTGACATTTCTCTTTCGTTTCAAACGAACAACCATTATATTTTGAACGGCCATTACATCAACCAGTAAATTTTCAGGAAATCCATGTGAACAAAAACTATTTCTAGAAAAGCTGTCCGTGCTGGGCAGGGGGGTAGGAAGATGGACGGAGATGACCTTATTCCCAAGGTTAACTTTTCACTACTATAGAAGTGTGAGATCATGCACAAAAAGCCTTGTAAAATAAAATGTCTGCTTGATAAGCCAGACATTTTGTTGATTTAACATTCTCTTTTGCCGCTGTTGACCACAGCTGTGAGAGAACCCAAAAATGTCAAGGACACACTGCAAGGGAGGTTGTCCCCCCCCCCCCAGCACAGTGCTGGAACAGAAGCCGCTCCACAAGATTCATCTATCCCCGCTGTGACTGCTGGCATGTAGAGAGCTATCCTCCTGCGTTTTAGCTCATTTCAGTTGAACTTTGGCCGCTGTGACATAAAAGCGCTCTCTCTGCCTCCAATTTCATTATGCACAGCTGACGTCATAGCGCTCCGACCGCAAACACCTTTAGCTGAACACACTATACAATACAATTCATACTGTTCTCAAAAGTGTGAACAGTATGACTCACCGTCAGAGCAGTATAACTCCCTCTCACCTCCTCCCCCATCATCCTTTAAGTTCCTCAGAGGACTGGGAGCCCCTTCTAGTGTCACAATGAACCTGGGACTGAGACTCAGAGAGTCTCTCTCATCCAACCTGCAAAGAGGGGAATATATCCAAAGACAGGTTATACAGTCATATAGTCTATAAGTAATATAGTTATATTATTTACTCAGAATCTTGTTCTAGGTTCAGGCTCAACTTTACACATGCATTTTGGGAACAAGAGAAAATATGTGAAATGAAGTTCAAGTGATTTCAAGTAAAACTTCAAGAAAGAGCAGAATTTCACATTAGAATTTCACTCAAGTGAAGGTTTCAGTTTGTAAAAGCTTCACAGTAGATATGAAATGGCAGCAAACGTGTACCTGCACTGGACTATTCGTTGGGGGGAGACCAGGACTTCCTCCCCCACTCTTGTGGATAATTTGCTTCTGATTGAGCCTCCTACTGGTGGCTTCCTTGGGATGAAGTCATGGGCATCATTGGGTCCTCCCATCTCAGACTCTAATGATTTCAATAATGTAGTATTATACATCAGAATATGCTACAGACCACAGGGCACATACAGCAGTGAACATGGCATGACATGGTTAGATATGATTTGCATACAGATACCTTTTTAACCACTGTGCATTACTTTAACATGTCAAAATAGCTGCTTCTTGAGTGAGTAAATGGAAGGAGAACTGGAACTTTTGTCCCTGGTGGGCTGTGGCTCTCTAGGGGCCAACACAAGCCCCCCCCAGGCTTGAGGCAGGTGGTGCCCTTAAATCAGCTGGAGGGCAACAGCACAACAGCACATTCCAAGTCAAGGCCACAGCACAGGCAAACAACCCAACAGCACCTAGATGAATGCTGCACACAGTCTGAGATGATATGCCCTCATAGAAATGCTAAGATATACCCTTGTAGATATGATAGATATACCCTTTTAACCTATCATTCAGTGAAGAAATGGTGACCGTACGGTTCCTAAATTATGAAGCGGGAATGTGACAGTAAAGCTCCAGTCATCCTCAAATTCTTCTTCGCTCTTCTTGCGGTTGTGTTGATCCCTCACCTGTGTTGCTCTGCAGGTACTCCATGGAGCCCAACATTCGGAGCTCCCTCCTCCTGGGCATCACTTCCTGAAGTCACATTCAAATGGACCGAGCGTGAAATGTCAAATTAAATTAAATAAACACTCATTTTCATAGTCTGTCATATAGTCAACAGAGGGTAAAACGTGTATAAAGGGTAACCTCAGTCATACAGCTCCAGAGAAGACCTATTTCACATCTAGGTAACCTTATGCCTAGAGCGAGGCAATGCCCTCAAAAGACTTTCTCCCCTGCCCTTATGTATTTACATGAAAAGGACAAACAGGACTTAGGTCTACAGGACACTGCACCACACAGCACTCACCTCTCTGGCACCCCTGTCCTTTCTCGCTCTGGAGACCTTCTCCCCGGTAGGGCAGCCATCCCGCAGCCTTCTGTAGCCGTGCCGCGGTCGATCTACCCCCCGGAGCACTTCAGAAGCTCCGTAGCCGTGGATACAGTCTGGGACCTGACAGGGGCTGCCCTGGTGTCCTGAACCCTGTGAGCGCCAGTCCAAAGCACAGGGGACCGGGACTCCCGGCCTCAGGTCAGGCCTGCCCGTGAAGTCAGCAGCAAAGTCCTTGTCTGCCTCTGGCTCAATGTGAGAGCCGAAATGGCGGTACAGACGCTCCATCGGAGGCTCAAGTGCAGGCAGGCCCTTCTCTGTGAAGCTCTTCCTGAAACAAACCATTCAAAACATTTCAACATGTCTTTTATAGCTGTTGGGAGACCATACCTGAGCATATCTGTTTAGCAACTGTGTGTGTGTGTATACTCCAGAATATGTTTAGGTGTTGTATTGTATATGAGTTTATGGATTATGGATTCATGTGTATGTATTGTATGTATTATATTGTCCTTTTATTCAGTGTATCCTTTATTTTGGGCACTAGAGGCAAAACAAATTTCAGTGTCAACAGAACAATCAACTCACAATCTAATTAATTGACTACTGGCATAATAACCACTGTAAGGGTAATTTTCTTAATTGACAATGTGTGTGTTAACATGGAGACAATCACGTGATTAAAAATAACCTTTTATTATAATCATTATTGCAAATTAGACCATGTATGCTGGATTAAGTGCTTAGGAAATATGGTTTATAATACATATGGATTTAGACTAAGAATCTTCCCGTCTCTCTCAAGCAGACAGACAGCCGGTGCTTGCACATTCCAATTTTATGGCAAGGTCGGAGTTTATCTGGAGACTAAACACAGATAATCCTAGGTTGTCAGCTGCATGTCGTCCTACTCTATGTGTTTCGGTAAGCCCTCTCACTTTCTGTGTCTATTTGCAAATAAATAAAAAAGTCTTACTCCAAAAAAATGTTTGTTTTGCTGTGGATCTGTTTGATCAGACGATTCTCACCGAGATGTGAAAAGGGGATTTTCCTAACACCATACATATACATTTGTATTCCATGGCATGCCTGATCTACCCAGATTCACATTGGTAAAATAGTCAGAGCAGGATCAATTTTCATGCATATTTCAGTGTAGTGCCTTGCAAATTCGGGTGGAAACTAGTGCTTACAACCCCTTTACTGTTTCTCTCCAAGATAACTAAATTCATCTTTCTTATTAAACTACACATATCATTTAATTCAAGTGTATTAGGTGATCATCCATTAACACAGAGGCAGAAGCAGGACTACACATGGTAACCTGGATAGTAATATTCCACTATACTGCAAAATGACAATTTACAGCACCTGAGCTGGGCATCCATACTGTTGAAGTACATGCTGGATAGGGAGGGGGCCTGCAGCTCTTCCCTTCTCCTGTCGGCCTGGCCCAGCTCCTGTCCATTTCCAGTGGAAAAACTGGAATCTGCCTGGAGGTAATGGGGTCTCAACAAACCTGGCTCTGTAGATACCAGCACACCATTCAGTAACACACACACACACACATACACACGCATGCATGCACTTCCATCACTTAGACATTTCACATGAACACATTATCTGATTAAAAACAGCTCTCTGTGTGCTCTCAGGCCGGGTTTCTGGACATCAGAGGGAGTTACAGCAAACTATCCCCCTGCCCTTTCTTGTTCTGACATGCAAAGCATACTGGAGAGGAACAGTTCAAATGACTACCTTAAACCAGCATGCAGGTGTAAACAACGCGTAGTCACACTTTCATTTCACTAGCGCACATACAACCATAGTTCAATTTCATTGTATATGTTGTGTAATATTAATGTGGTTTAGTAGTATTAGACCATTGGCTCCTGCATCTTCTTTCTTTCAGCACAAGCAACTCTCCTGTACTCTTATCTGAATACCAGGAGAGGGGTCAAGGATGTGATCTCTGCATCTGGTGCTCTCCTCTCCAGAGTTTGTAATGAAAATATCTGACCTTCTCCCTCAGGTGCTCCCAGACAGTGCTCTCCCCAATCCCTTCACAATTTCATTTCCTTTATCAAGCAAGACTATTTCACCAGACAAGCTACTTACCAATAGCCACTGAATAAAGTTTTTCTAAGACTCCATGTAGCCTGCAAGGCAATCACATAGATTAAACTTGATTCTAAAGTATTATTTTACTACAGTTTGAGAAAGAGAGGATTGATGACTGATTTCATTTTGATTACCAATGAGTGAACTTGACAGAGTCGCGGCCAAGGAACAGAGAAAGGTCTTCTGCCATCTGGTGGACATCCTTCTTGTTGGCCACCAAAACCATGATGTAATCAGTAAGCTCTTCGTCTGTACAGAAAACAACAATTAGCCTAACGTGATGTTAAGAACACAAACATAAACGATTATCTATGGAGCATTGTTTCTGACTTACCAACATTAGGGCCAAGTTCCTGTAGTTTTCTCTTTATTGTAGCCTGAAATAATTAAATTATTTTTGATTGGATACACAGCGGAAACCACCCGTTTGGTAACTTAGTACTAAGTTAGCTAGTTTTCTTATTGCCGCTACTTACTTGAGCTAACATGACCAGTTAGTATAGCAAGGTAGCTGTCAAACATGAGCAAGCAGCACATCTTAACCATTCTAGATGTTAACAGGCACCCAGATAACAAACTCGCGAAATACAATGTCCAATGAAGCTTGATAGACGTAACTGTAGCTAAGTTAGTTGCAAATACATTCAAACTCTCGGACCTTATAGGCTAACTAGTTGCTTCGCGATATTACAGTTTTTATTTAAGTTAAATTAGCTAGCTAGGCTATCTGGAAAGAACAAACTCAATACATTCACTTACCCGTATACACTTCCTTAAATCCGTGCCAGTCTCCATAATTTTCGTCACCTCGCTATGACTTCCAAAATTAAGCTATAATTTAAAATGTAACTATAACGCTTAACTTTACGTCGGCAAAGCGCTTATCTAGCTACATATTTATTCATCACGTCGTCGAACTTGCCAAACTACGTCGTAAAAAGGAATCGAAGTGCATACTGGGTAGGCGTTTACCTTGGTCGCTGGAGGAGTCCGTATTAAAATTATACCAGAGATTACGTTACATTGATTCTACTGTCAGTCTATCGTAGAATCTAGGTTATTGTCTGCAAATGGATAAGGGTCTTAATAGTTTTTTTTTTGGTTTTGTTTTTTTGTGACCATGCTTTATATTAATTGTATGTCAGCTGAAATACAGAATATTAATTTTATTTTCATGTTGCTATTCTAGCCAACCTCAATTGTGTGTGTGGGCGTGTGAAGACTTTTTTTCCGCAGTTGTGTCAAATCCACTCTTTGGTATTGAAATCTAAAATTAAACGAATCGTCATCAATTCTTCCGATGCATGAATTTGAACAAGAAGTTAAACTGTAGCATTTTGTCTTTTAGTATCAAGGTTAATCTATACGATTGCCTTGCAAGCTATGTCGTGTCTAGGAATTGACAGAATTCAAAGTCCAATCTCGAATTTATAGAAAACAACTCCATGAGGGAAAAGACACCACGGCAACAAGCTCTTCAGAAAAGTCAGACTTTATTCGCACAAGTGCACAAAGCCGGATCAACTCTGCAGAATTGAACCTCGATTGTCAGTTTTGCACCCATTTTATACACTATGTTCAACATCACTCCTCCTAAAACATTCTTAAAAACACCAGCCGGTCTCCGTTGCGCCACAATGATTTAGCACTCTTAGGTGCTAACATCATTGTGGCAATCGCTCAAAGACTTTTGCTTTGTAAGCTGTTTTTTAACAAAGAGGAATGCAAGCCATGGTGTTATTCTGTACTTTCCAATTGTCCTTGACATATATGATATATTGATTATAGGCCACATATATATTGGTATACTTTTGGCATTAAGCATTAAGAGTTTGGAGGAACCAGCTTGCTCAACTCTAACAGTTTGACGGTTTCGTCTGATTTTGACTTGTGACTGATTATCATGAAAAGGAGGAAGAGCGTCTTGTTCTGTGAATTTTTCCTACAGTCTTAGAAATACTTTTTTCAACAACTTTGTTGTTTGTTTTCATTTCTGGGCCTCATAAAGGCTTCCTTCACTGTCATTGGCAAAACTCTCATCCTCATGTTGACACGCACCAATAACAGACTACAAAGGCAATCAAAAGCCTAGAATCAATAGAATATACTGAAAGCTTATGTGTACTAAGGAAGTGAATGAATACACCAGACTAATCAGAAACAGCTGAGAAGCCAACTGTCCAATTACATTTGGTCACCTAAAATGGGGGGGGCGACTATGTATAGAAACGGATGTAATTTCCACAAGGACCCCCCCACATATTCTGAGTGATCACCTGTCCCAATGACTCCCCATACCATTACAGATCCACCATGTTTAACAGTTGGAAATAGACATTCTGGGTTGAAGGCTTTCGTTGGCCTTTTCCACATATAAACTCACCCAGAGGTGGGGAAAAGAGTGAAAGACAAGACATCATCACAACTAGCATCAATTTACATTTAATTACATATCATAGCAAGAAATGCAGGATTTTTTTTGGTCAAAATTACCACACAAAATGTATGAAAATAAGGTTACAAAAATGTGGGAGTGAATAGTAAATCTGGGAAATATCAAAACATAGTGTCTGATTGCACATAGTGAAAGGAGTTGTAGACAATACTTCCGCAATATTTAGGTGAAAAGCACTATTTTATTTTTTGTTTCAATGATCCAGTCAGTGAACACTGTATTACGTATTTATTAGACTTCTGCTGCTATGGCCTATCATTGACTAGCTTCATTGTCCTTTAAAATGTACAGCCCAAACAAGTGTTAGAATTCAGGTTAGTAAGCAGACATCCTTCAGTTTACCACTCCTTTAAATATTTTAATTTACTTTGAGAAAACTTTGAAAAGCAATATAGCCTATTTACATTCTTGAATCACATATTACACAACAACACCATCAGGTCAAACGTATCATCTGTAATTTTATATGATAACTGTCCACTGAAATTGTTATTACAGAAATTGTGTACAATGTATATATACAATGTTTATATTACCTGAAATAGATACTGGCACAATGTCAGTATTTGGAGTAAGGTTGACTTCAACCTACCATCCTAGAATCAAATTTTTAGGTCGTAATTCTGAAGTCATTGTTTGGACAGAAGATTAAATGATATGCTCTTCAGGCCCTTATCACTTGAAATTGGCAAATTCCTCAAAAACATGCAGCCACTTCACATGGAAAACAACCAATGACCATTGGTTGAACCCATGTCTGGTCTGCTTAATCACCACACCTTTGGGTGGAAATGTTACAATAGAGAATATTCAAGTTTCACACAAGGCAAGTGAGAATGACCTATGTCCTGGACCCCTGCATTTGTGCACATGTTGGAAAAACTGCGGACAGGGCATTGACAGAGGGGGCAGGGAAGCCCAAAGCCCTCACACTTTGATGGAGAAGGAGGTGCCGCAGGAGCAACCGTGGTCAGCCTGGGGGTTGCGGGCGATGTGAAAGGCGGAGCGGATTAGCTCTGCGGTGTAGTCCAGTGTGGACCCCTTCACAAACTCCAAACTATCCTGATCCACAACGACTCCAACACCATCCTGCTCAAACACCCTGGGAGGGAGAGACAGAGGGGTACATTACATTACATTCTTAGCATTAATCAACTGACACAATTTACATACTATCCATTTCTACTGAAGTTAGATAGTAGGCACAAGAATGCTCGAGGGTAGAACGGTAGTTCCCTTCCTGGGAATTGAATGTACAAACTCACAGTTACGAGCTCATCTATCATGCGACACTACCAAGCCACTGTGGATGTTAACAAGCTAAAAACAAGCCCTGCTCCTTAAGCATTATTTCATATACCATCTCATCAATAAGGATGTCTTCCTACATGTAATTGCTAATTATTGTAAAAGTGTTAATCAAGCAAAGACATGGAATAATTGGGGAAATTAAAATGGCATAATTACCTATCATCCTCACTTATCTCTTTCTCAACGAAGAACTTGTACTGGAACCCAGAGCAGCCGCCACCTTCCACCTGTATTCTCAGGTACTCCCCTTTCTCCATGACTTCTTTCAGCCTCTGTAAAATCAAGAAGCATCAAGCTGTTAATATAACACATTATTCTTGTTGCCACCCCCTCATTCACGTGATGAATGATGTCGATAGGCCGCAGCAAGACTCTGCTGAGGTATCTGGGAGGGAACTCAGCTCTGAGGGTCCTTGTGTCACTAGCATTTTGCATAAAGTTTTAGGAACCATTGCTGTTCCTGATGGTTCTTGCTGCAGTGTCCACTACCATTTCCACCATCACTGGCTTCCCAGTTGTTGAGGTCAATCCCAAAGGCCAACATGTCTTTTCTGACCACATCTCAAAAGCATAGCTTTGGACAGACAAGGGATATATGCATCTCAAAAGCATAGCTTTGGACAGACAAGGGATATATGTGTGCCCCCATAGAGGATGTATTTTAAGAGACAACCATTCTGTCCAAAAAGGCAGCTCTGTTTCAGGATGAAGAGGATGTTGGCCAGGTTGTTACATTACATTACATTATTGGCATTTGGCAGACGCTCTTATCCAGAGCGACGTACAACAAAGTGCATACCCATAACCAGGGATAAGTTCGCTGAAAGACCCTAGAGGTAAGTACAATTTCAACTGCTACCTGTACAACAAAGATAAGGACAAGGGCCATTTTTTTTTTTTTTTTTTTTTTTTTTTTTTTTTTTTAACAAACAAACAAACAAACAGAGCAAAAGTTACCAAAGTTAACTATCCAAACACTGCTTACCTAGCCAACTAAAAATACCGATACACAAAGCAAGTCACAGAGACAACAATTAAGGTTCACAGGGAGGTAGGGAGGGATGGGGAGAGGTGCTGCTTGAAGAGGTGTGTCTTCAGCTTGCGCTTGAAGGTGGGGAGAGATTCTATAGTTCTGACCTCAACGGGGAGTTCGTTCCACCACCGTGGAGCCAGAACAGACAGTAGTCGTGAGCGTGAGGTGGAGGTTCTGAGAGGGGGAGGTGCCAAGCGGCCTGTGGAGGCTGAACGAAGAGGTCTGGCAGGGGTGTAGGGTCTGATGATTTTTTGCAGATAAGCTGGGGAAGACCCTTTAACTGCTTGGAAGGCTAGCACCAATGTTTTGAATTTGATGCGAGCCATGACAGGCAGCCAGTGGAGGGAAGTAAGCAGGGGGGTGACGTGTGAGTATTTGGGAAGGTTGAAGACCAGACGAGCTGCTGCATTCTGGATGAGTTGGAGGGGTCTGATGGCGGACGCTGGGAGGCCAGCCAAGAGGGAATTGCAGTAGTCCAGGCGGGACAGAACCATCGCTTGGACCAGGAGCTGGGTCGAGTAGGGGGTGAGAAAGGGGCGGATTCTCCGTATGTTGTATAGGAAGAACCTGCAAGACCGGGTCACCGCCGCAATGTTCTCGGAAAGGGACAGTCTGCTGTCCATCACCACGCCGAGGTTCCTTGCACTGGGTGACGGCGTGAGTGTGGTATCCCCGAGGGAAATGGAGAGATCCAGATGGGGAGAGGTATTAGCAGGGCAGAACTGCTTAATTCTGATCTTGTAGATGGAAGCTGTTGAGTTTCTTATCTTGATAATTATCAGGTGTCCACATTTCTCTGCCATACAAGCATATGCTCAGGATACAGTGGGCTCAAGAATTATTGGCACCCCTCACCAGCAATCCACAAACAAGGCTTTAAAAAAAAGAATAATATAATTATCGAGAAAGGTAATACACCAACATGTGCCAAATACTGTACTTTATTAATGTTTCAATGGAAACAACCAAAATCATAACAATCATTTAATAAAAAATAAATTTCAACAAAATCAAGGTTTCAGAATTATTGGCACCCTTCACCTAGTACTTAGTGCAACCACTTCTGGCAAGGATAACAGCATGAAGTCTCTTCCTGTAATTTTTGACAAGATTAAGGAACACATTTGGAGGGATTTTGGACCATTCCTCTTTGCATATCCTTTCAAGATCCTTCACGTTCTTGGGTTTGTGCTTATCAACTGACCTCTTCAACTCAGCCCACAGGTTTTCGATTGGATTGCGGTCTGGTGACTGAGATGGCCATTGCAGAACGTTGATTTTGTTGTCACGGAACCATTTCTGTGTGGATCTTGAGGTGTGTTTTGGGTCATTGTCTTGTTGGAAAGTCCACCTACGACCAAGTCCCAGACTTCTGGCAGAGGGAACCAGATTTTCAGCCAAAATTGCCTGATACTTGCTGGAATTCATTATGCCATCAATCCTAACCAGTGCCCCTGGACCTCTGGAATTATAACAGCCCCAAAACATGACTGACCCACCACCATATTTCACTGTGGGTATGAGGTGCTTCTCCTTGTATGCATTTCTGTTCCTACGCCAAACATACCGATGCTGTGTCTGACCAAAACATTCAATTTTGGTCTCATCTGGCCAGAGAACCTTGTTCCAGTCATAATGTAAATTACATCTGGCAAACTCCAAGCGCTTTCTTCTGTGTCTTGTGGTCAGAAAAGGCTTTCTTCTGGCAACCCTTCCAATGAGGCTGTGGTTATGGAGGTGGCGTCTGATGGTGCTTGAAACCTGGTGACGCCAAGATGCCACCAAGGCCTGCAATTCTTTCACTGTGATCCTTGGGGATTTTGTTGCTTCTCTCACCATTCTCCTCAGTATCCCGAGGGGCAAGATGCAGTTGCGTCCTCTACCCATGAGATTTTCAACAGTTCCATATCTTTTGAGCTTTTTTATAATTGCTCTGACAGTGCTCAGTGGTATATTCAATCGTTTGTGAATTTTCTTGTAGCCATTACCACGTTTATGAAGGTCTACGACCATCTGCCTCTTTTGAACTGCCAATTATTTTGTTTTCTTCATGGTGTTGGATGACAAAGGGATATTGCATGTGTGTTACCTCATTTTTATACCCTAGTGAAACAGGAAGTGATGTAATCACTCAATACAGTTCCTTAACACATAGATAAACTTAAATAAGTGGAATTTAATACCTGGTTTAATTTTGGTAGGTGTTATTTACAATAATCTTTAAGGGTGCCAATAATTCTGAAACATTGATTTGGAGGAAATTGATTTTTAATTTTGGTATTTCGAGTTTGTCTATAAATATATTGTTTGTTCATTTTCTGTCAGGGGTGCCAATAATTTTTGAGCCCACTGTATATCATAATAGCACCCATTTTACCATGTGTCCATGGTTTAGCTTTGTTAAAACTTTGCGAAAAAGATAAGATAAAAATAAATTGAGAGATGCATGTTGTATGTTGGCATTGTGATTGTTGGCACAGTACCGACCTTCACACATGATTCACTGAGCAATACTTTATCTTGGGATGTGCTGCTTTCCACTTGCTTCTCCTGAACCGAGGAGCTGCTCCAGCGCAGTTTTGAAGATATAAGATTTTGCGGATGTTGCGTACCTCGAGCCAGCACAGACTGGCTTGGACTAATCATCCGAGAATACACCCTGTGAATATTTAAAAAGGAAAACGCATTATGAATCACATTCTCTATGAATGACTACCCATATAGTTAATTCACTACAGGTATTTACTCTTGTATTGTTAAAATGCAGAAAAATGACTAAATTAATATTTGAAAAGGTTATCCAGCTAGAATAATAAAATAGATAAATACGTAACGTCAGCGAATATTAGCTACTTTCCCTAATTTAGGGTGCTCTTTCCAAAACGAACCAGAAGTTAGCTGGCTAGCTGCTGTTTTATGCAAGTCAACGATGTCAGTCGGACGATGATATAACAACGACTGGGGAAATCAATCACTAACCGTTACCTTCCACGAATTCTGAAATACAAAAGTAGCCCTATAATTGGACGACGATTAAAACGACAATGTATAGTAAGCTAAGAAATTAAACCTCAAGGTTGTGTAACAGCTTGCTAGCTTGGCGGATACACTGCTAGTATTTATATTTCTGGTTAGCTAGCTACCTTAACCATCAACCAACTAATTTCTTATGAAAGCATTTCGATAGCCAATATCTTACATCCCGCTATTTTAGGAAATTCCACACAAATACCAATTTTATTTACCTTCCTATACAACATGAAGTCCTTGCTAAATTGAACATAGCTCCTCGAATTAATGACATCTTCCATAACAATCAACGTCAACCCGTACCGACGCAGCTAACTTCACTCCGGGGGCGTAGCTAGCTAATAATTGGCTTTGTAAGATGCCAGTCTTATCGCAGAGTAACTTCTTTGGTTTATGCTGAACAAACTAAACAACAATGGCTAGGATTGGTTAGTTTTCTGTCGGTGGGTACAGCCCATTCAATGTAAATAGATTTCATCCAGACTCGTGATCAGAACAGGAAGTAGGGAGTGTTTGTTGCGAAGCCACGAGAAACTGAGGTCAGTGCAACTAGTTTGGCTACATAAAGTTAAACGCCTTTAAATGTATGCCTTTGTACGGGTAAATTTCGGTTAAATTAATTAATTTTTGTTGGGCACGGTTTTGTTTACATTCAAAGGTGTGAGTTGTTAGAGTAAAGCTACCTCAACGTTACTAAGTTAAATCTGCTTCGGTTTCTGATTATTATTATTAGTATTATTTATTTATTTTATTTTTTTAAGTTGTAACTAGTTGGGATTCGGAACTAATTCTTGTCATTTAAATTAATTTACTAACGTTACTTGAAACGGGCGAAAACTTGTTGATGTATCCAAGTGATTATCCAGTGCTATTTTAGTCTCTACTTTAAAGCCCAAGAACTTTGCTATGATTCACCCACAATGTGATTTTTCATTTACTTCTGCCTGGCAACATTTTTTCCTTTTTGCAATCGTACATGGGTGATTGGTTAAATGTGTCGTAACCTTTGCTTTTTCGAAGTTTGCTGGATGTTTTGTCAAAATATAACTGTCTCTTTGAAGCCTCCACCGATAAAATGGAATTTCGTGTCGTCTTCATCTGCCTCTCCCTCTTCGTGCTCACCTATGCGGAACCTGTAAAGTACCACGATTGTGGTAAGTACTGCTACACTGGTCAATTTTACTTCAACTCAGTTTATCGAAACTACCAGGCTTTTAAGAGCGCCTGACTCGTTAAATGACCGAATGTGGCTATTCTGGCTACATCAACAACAAAAAATCCTGGCTTGACACATTCGTCCTGAAGTTAAGCTATCTGCACATTCACTTCCTCAGTTTATGAAAGGCTGTATTTTGCTCAGTCCACCTTGTGGTAGAACGCAAAGATTATAAGACTTTTGATCAGCCCATTTGTTTATGTGGATCGTTCCTGTCCCACCATTTGAAGTTTTAAAGTAATTTTTATTTTAACTATTGCATTTCTTAAAATGCAGACTCGAGATGAACATGGAACAGATTTTTTGTATAAGCTGCTGTTTGCTTTGGTATCACTTTGAATTAGGATAGTCACTGCCTAGAAATGTTTCACAGCTATTTGAAGCCTTTTTGTATGTTCAAACATCATTTCCTCTCGCCAGGGTCTACTGAGGGAAAGGTCTCCATTGTTGACATTGACCCATGTCCAACACAACCTTGTGAGCTCAAAAAAGGAGAGTCCTACTCCGTCAATGTGACTTTCATCAGCGGTAAGGCATTATGTTACATTACAAGACATTTAGCAGATGCTCTTATCCAGAGCGATGTACAACGAAGTGCAGATCAAACACAAGTACAAGTGGGAGGAGGACCCGAGAGGACAGTACGGTTCTGAGTCCTAAGACCAATTGGCATCTACAATTTAATGGGTTATGTAGTATTCATTCTCCTGTAAAACCTGAATTGCTTGCAATTGACATGGCTCAGGCAGTAAGAGTCGTCTGGCAGTCGGAGGGTTACCGGTTCGATCCCCCGCCCGGGCTGTGTCCCTGAGCAAGATACCTAACCCCCAAATGCTCCTGACGAGCTGGTCGGGGCCTTGCATGGCAGCCAATCGCCGTCGGTGTGTGAGTGTGTATGAATGGGCGAATGGAGAAGCCTCAATTGTACAGCGCTTTGGGTAAAGGTGCTATATAAATGCCTGCCATTTATCATTTAACTTCTGCAGATGATGAAAGCCAGAAAAGTACCGCAGTGGTCCATGGTGTGATTGCTGGTCTACCTATACCTTTCCCTATCCCTGTTGCTGATGGCTGCAAGTCGGGGATTACCTGCCCCATTCAGAAGGGAACAACCTACAGCTATGTGAATCAGCTGCCAGTCAAGGCTGAATACCCTTCAGTAAGTATAACTTGTGCTCAATAGAAGTTGCTTGTCTTCAGAATAGGAACAAAAATGAGAATTTGATCTTGTTCCACTTCCTTATAATATATACTGAAAATAGTTGTCTGCTCTGTATGTTAATAGCTGCCAAAGTTTAGTTCTGTTTAGTTTTGACTAAACTGTCAAATTTGTATTTTTTTTTATAGATCCGGCTGGTTGTGAAGTGGGAACTGATGGATGATTTGAAGCGAGACCTATTCTGCATATTGTTCCCAGTCAAAATCACAAGCTAAGGGCCATTGTCTTTTCTGTACTAAGAGGGAAATTCTATGTTGTAGTCCTGGATGTCCACTAAGAAAATGATGTTTCCTTTCTATTGATTTTAATTACTACTAGGGTAGAGTCATTTTACCTTTCTTGTGATCTGTACATGTCACAATTTAAATTGAGGGAGGATTTTAACTGATTATGATAGTCTTGAGAATGTGGCTTCATAAATCTCGAAATGAATTGGGGCTATTCTATTCTCAATGGCATTCATTTAAACTGTTTACTGTTCTCCCTGTGAATGATTTGGTGAATTAAATCAAATATTAACAGTGCATTATAATTCTGTCTGTCTGGAGCCTGACTGCACTGTTCTTAAATCTGTTCTGTTGCTGCAATGTGCTATCACTGATGTCAATGATACTGGTTTTTTTATTTTGTTTCTTTTTTTTTCTCTTTATTATTATTTGTTTTTTTTTCTCTTCATAGGGCTGTTCAGTAAGCAAAGCAGCAGTTCAACCACTCATTCTAGAAGACTGTTAATGGCCAATTTTAAACAGACCGACAAGCCAATGAACCTTTAAATGCATTTTGAGTACATTCATTGTACACTGAAGTATTAATGTAAAATTTTTAACTGCAGATTTGTATAAAACTATAATAAAGAATGTTTGCTTGATTACTGAAAAGTAAACTTTAGATGGAATTTCCAAGTCATAATGTTTACTAATTCCTTTGTTTTGCTTAAATTAATTTACTTGAGCAGGAAAGGGCAAATAGAAGCCCATAGATTGGCTTCACAAAGTATTCAGACCCCTTCACTTTTTGCACACTGTGTTGTAGATTAATGACAAATGTGGGAACCTTTTTAGAATTTTTTTGTAAATTTATTAAACAACTGAAATCTCATGAGTTCAGACCCTTCATTCCACAGGTGTCAAACTCCAGTCCTGGAGGGCCACAGTGTTGACTGGTTTTTGGGATGTTCTCGGCACCTGTGGTTCATTCAAGTCATTGATTGGCTAAAGCAGGGCTGTCCAATCCTTTTCCTGGAGATCTACCATCCTGTAGGTTTGCATTTCATCCCTAATTATCACACCTGACTCTACTGATTAGCATATCAACAAAATCCCTTGCTGTTGAATGAGGTGTGCTTTGTTAGGATTAACAAAATATTGTATCCCCGGTTTTTTTTTTTTTCTTCTTCCCCAACCCCAAACTGAACGTGCCAGTAACCCCTCCTGTCGTCACACACGACACAATGTGACACCTACGTGTAGTCTGTTGTGCGTTTAGCAGACTCGAAGCTTCATATTTTCAGGATACGGTAGTTCCGTGTACGCCCACACTTTGCCCACCTGCAAATACGTATATCGTCAAAACTGCATTTCGAGAAACCTTTCGTCTGCTTAATGACCGTCTTATTCAGTTTACTTAAGTAGTATGCGGTTTCAGACACCGCCCTATTCTCGCCTTTTGCCACAATGCAGATGCACCACCAATAATCTCTACTGCCACTTGATTACGCATTTAATAGACTTACTGGTCTTCTACTGGTCCGCTATAGCCCATCGTCTTCAACGTTCGACGCGCTTCGTGTTCAGATGCTTTTCTGCATACCATTGTTGGTTGTGCGTGGTTATTGGAGTTGCTGTCGCCTTCCTGTCAGCTTGAACCAGTGTGGCCATTCTCCTCTGACCTCATTTACATTACGTTTTTGCCCACAGATTTGCCACTCACTGAATGTTTTTTGTGTGTGTGCCATTCCCTGTAAGTATGAGAATCCAGAGAAATGAAATTTGTTCTGCTAATGCAACAGTCACCCAAATAAAATTGATTTATTGGATATGAAGTAAAATATTGGATATTAATAGTAAAAACTTCACAAGCGACTTGTATAATGGTACATGCAAATAGATTTAATGTTACCAAGCAATCTTCCATTTTCCAGCATATGATGCAGGCTCAGGTATAAAGGATGCCTGGTAGGAAAATCAAATGATAAAAGACGACTACTTAATATTAATATTAAAATGATTTCAGATACAATATGACATTTGCCTCAACTTGAGAAATGGAAAATCAGGTTTTGTATGGAAGCGGCCAATTGCCAAAACAGGCTACAGCACTCCTTGAAACACCACATGTCATTTCACCAGCTTTCCCTTTTACATCCAGCTTTACCAGATTAATAAAATAATACGCCCATCTGTTTTTGGAATAAAGCATGTTCAAAAAGTTTAGTATGGGCATGGTAGAAATGAAACGCATGCGTTTCATGTAAATGGAAGCAAACACATTGAAGGAACAGATATGTTTATATGAACATAGTAAAGTTAATATGATCAAGGTCAATATTTAAGGCAGTTGTAAAACCATATCAGTATATATTTAGGGGACATTTGACATTTTAACTTTACAAAGCTCTTCCTGCCCTCTCTCTTTGGCCGATTGATGCTAAACAGCATTATGGTTTATCTAGGTGATCTAGATAAATGCTAAGCACTTAAGCAGAGGGCACAAGACCATTTAAAACATAGAACAAGTATTTAGTGCAATCTAAAATCAGCAGACAATAAGTAAAGAAGGGTTGTTGTTAATGAGGTTGTCTTCAGTAAATGTCTATTTTTTATACATATTAAGCCATGCTTTTTTGTTGCAATAGCTTTAAATTTCAGAAGAAATAAACATACTTATTGTAATGTAGGCTAACACTACAATACATTATAAATACATTTACAAAAATATTTGGGTGAGGAGGACCTTGTGAAACTACTTAACGCAAAACAGGGATAAAGTCATAATTTTATAAGCTTCAGAAAATGCTTCTTGAATTACAAATGGAAAATGCAACAACAACCATGGCTTCACTAATTGTTTTTTTCTATTTGTGCGTCATATCAGCTACTGTCCGTTTTGTTTCAACCTCTCCAGTCGCTGCAGCAGGGCATTCCCAAAGGCCTCTCTGTAGCCGGGACTGAGAGAGTCAAGTAGGGAGTAAACAGTCTCATGATACTGTGTGCTCAAACTGTCGTCCACTTGGTCAAAGGCGTAGCCGACCACCTGCAGACAGAGAAACCACACACTGATTATCGGAGATTATCGGTGGAAACTGATTGGCTAAATAAGTGACAGGCATTTTAAACCGTACCCTCAGCCCCGCTTCAGTAAGCTCTAAGCAATAGCGGTTTCCCTCTCTCGTCTCCACGTTTATGTATGCCACGTCCAAGGCGTTGGCCAACTTCTGGGAAACGAACATTTCAGCCACTGCAAAGAGGACGTCATTCACCACGGCTTCAGCTTCCAATCTCATATCCTTCACGTCTCCGAGTTCGACACAGTCTTCTTCAAACGGGGCTATTGTTGATTCACCTTGGTTGCAGTCTACTTCCATCATCTTTAACACAGTACGTAAGAACACATCATTACATTCGACAGATATTAATTTCCCTTAATGTATTAATATATGGGCCCTTGTTCATGAAGAAAAAAAAATTACAGAAAACCCACGACATAAAAAGGCAATTTAACGTTGTACGTTATCCAAAGCGTCTGCTAAATGCCTCTAATGTAATGCAACTATTAACATGTCGTGTCTTCGGTCTATGATTTCAGCTAACGGCACAACACAACTAGCTAACGAGCCATCTAACCAGCTGGTAATGCAGGAAACTTGATAGGCAATTTGCGAAATATGTCCAAATGGGTTGCGAGACTTCATTGCTGCTAGCTAGCCAACTACCTTGTTTACGAGAACATCAGTTTGAGGATATATTAATACCTAATAGGATAGCGAGCAAGATACATTTCCATTTCGTGATCAAAAAATGATCCGTTGCTGTTGTCCTATTATTTATAGGCAGAAATATATTCCATATTCGTTTTAATCAACTACTGTAATGGTGCGACACAAGAATGAATTTTCGAGCCACTCACCCCCAGAGATAAATCAACACTACACTTCCAGCTCATGTGAGAAGAGGCTTCCGGACCAAAAAAAAAAAGTTCGCGCATAAAGATGACGTAACTTAAAAAAAAAAACCTTCTTTTCTTCTTTTGGTGTTTTATGGCGGTTGTAAACGGGAAATTAGTGCCTTACAGCCACCTACTGTGTATTATCATGCACCGTTTCTCTTCCATTCCTAATGCCACATTCTTTTCTTTTGCATTATCATATTTCCCCGGTATCTGACTCCCCCCAAACCATTTGTCCAAAATTCCCTTTATCTCATCTCATTTTACTTGCATAGTTCATTACCATTGTTATAAAGGCCAAAACACCTATACGATCCATGTTTATAGTCTCTCTGTCACACCCCCCTTGTTTTCCATTGTCCCTACTTTGTCCTGTTCTTTATTCCTCCCAATTCCCATCTCTACCCTTACTCTCTTTGTTCTGCAAATTATATTTTTGTTCTTTGCTCTCGTCTCACTCTCCATCTTCCTTCTGTCACAATCACTTTGTGATTTCCCCCACAGTGAAAACATACAGCCTGGTTTTTAGACAACCTACACTCTTCTGAACACCCCTCCTTTGTACACCTTCTACGCCTGTGCCACCTCCAGGAAACAATCAGCCTCTACTCCCTTCAATGGCACCCTTTCCCTCATTGGAAAGCATTTCATCCTTATAGTGTCACATCCTCTGATGTTTTATGCTTTGTCTCTTTGTCTTTTAGTTTGACACTCACAATTAGATTCCCCCCCCCCCACACACACCTTGTTATCCTCACTGCCTTTACTTCCCCAATCTGTGATTTGACTAATTTCCAGACTTCATGGCCATTCCTAAAAATGCCAATTTGTTTCCAATTCAATTCCACCCCCCTTCATTCCTATTACCAATCTTTCTTCCTCATGATCTTCGGTTTCATTTCCCTTCAATTTTCTTTTTACCCCCCTCCACCTCATACTACAAGACATCCAATATCAGTTCCAAAAACCATACAATTTAATCAAAAATCAAATCCGCTGAACAATTATAATTTGCTCCTTTCCCTGATCAGCTGACTCTCCTGGCACCTCCCTTGGAAGCCTTGTCAACCAGGGCTTGATTTTTGTAGAAATACTTTAATCTCTTAGGACATAAACGCATTTATTGCCTCGCCTTTAAAAAAACAAACAATATAATTATTGAAAAACTTAAAAATGCCATTATAAATACTTTGTAAATGTTTCAATGAAACCAACCAAAATCAAACATTACAGATAGATTTCACCAAAATCAAGGTTCAGTAATTATTGGAATCCGTGGTTTAGTACATCCACCTCTGATAAGGGGAACAGCATGGAGTCTTTTCCAGTAATGCTTGACACGGTTAAGGAACACATTTGGAGAGTGTAAGGGGGCACTGGCGGATGGAGGCTTAAACAAAGCAGCCAGGTCAAAGTTGAGAAAACATGTATTTACAGGTGGTTCCCAAATCCAGTGCAGAACATATACAGTGCCCTCATATCCAACAAAGGAAATATCAACAAAAATAAGCAAAAAATACTCAGGAGGTAAGAGCAGTCTTTTGGCAGTTGGAGGGTTGCCAGTTCGATCCTGCCCTGGGTGTGTTGAAGTATCCCTGAGCAAGACACCTCACCCCCAATTGCTCCTGACAAGCTGGTTGCATTGAACTTGTATATCTCTTCAAGGAATTGGGCATACCACACCTGCTATGCAGTTTGGAGGCATTGCAGTGTGAACAAGTAAGGAAAATGTAGGTAAGAGCATATATTTTGCATACATTCTATTATGTTTGCCCATTGGACTAGGACTGCAGTACACACATTTATTTAATTTAAAAAAAATTATTTTCTGAGATCAATCTGTCCGAATAGCTTTGCTGAAAGAGTTACATTTTCTGTAAAATTGTGCAATGTTATAAAACGTAGTTTAGATGCCATAGGACAAAGAACAATTAATTTACATTGAGGCAATACATTTTCTCAGGACTTTCGAGGTCAGCACTTTCGAAAAAGCCAAAAAGCCCTTGCTCATGAAATGTAGACAATTTCGTGCAAAGACTTATCAGAGAGGAGCACGTTATCAAGCGGTCAAGCACAGTATTTATAGATTAAAACAGATAAACGTTTGACTTCCTTTTAACAGTTATACTACCTCATTGAACCGCGACACTTGCGAGGCGCAGTAGGACCATTTTTAGAAGAGGGCGGAGCTTCATCATTGCGCTAGAAGAGCGGCCTGGCACTGTGGGCGCGTGCAGAGTCATGAATCTGTTTGTAAACACGAGAGGAAAAAGGTGAGAAATATAGGGAAGGAAAAAGAAGCCGGGCCTGGTCGCTGTACCGTTACTGCTGATATTTCGCATGTCTCTGAGTGAAGGGAATGGAAATTAAGATAGACGCACTCGGTAAGCGTTTTGTCATATAGCAAAACGGCTAGCTAGATGGGATTTAGTTAGCCTGTTAGCTGTACTTAGCTAGCGTTATCCAACTCCGCTTTCTAGACCAGGCATCTGAAACAAAACACAGCTTTAGCTACCAGCTAGGTAGCAGGGAAGTTGGCTAGCTTGCTAATTCAACTAGCTGGGACAATCTACCTATATGTCAGTAGGACATTTACAGCAGAAATTAATGTCTATATGCCCACGTAATATTTTGCATTCAAGCAGGTGTAATCCATCCTTCTAATCCCGAATCGGAAGTCTAGTTCGTTAGATAACTATTGAAATATCTGGCTGTCAAATACTGATCTATCGTTCGTCAGATATCTAGCGGTAGAGTAACGTTAAGTAAGTTACAAGTTAGCTAATGTTAGTGGCAGCGAAATTGACTGTTGACAACATCATAGCTATATTCCTGGAATAATTTACCACAGTATTATGCAGTACTATTATGGTATTGGATTTATTTTCAATAACTAAACTCCACTGGACATGATTCCGTAGAAATAAACATAACGGTTAGCTAGTTAGCAAATAAATGGGCAAATGACGGAAATGCTGTACAGTAACAGGTTTGGTCTTAAGTCTGTAGGTGTCAACAAAGCGGTTACAGTAACGGCAATTCTTCAGTTTTGAGAAGCTAATATTAGAAAACGGATTACTATAGTGCTCTAGTAAGCTAATATCTGGACACTAGCTATGCCGGATAACTATAACGTTAATGCGCTAGCAAGCTAATATCTGGACAATAGGTATGCCGTGCATGTAGAATCTGGCTAAATACAGCAGTAATCTCGTGTAGTAGGCCAGTTTGGAGTAGCGTTGATTACGAATTCGTGCATTATATTGGACAGTTCCTGATCGGTCACTTTACTTGCAGGAGCGAACTGGATTCGGATCCCAACGGGCACCGTCACGCAGAAGGAAATTTTGCAACAGCTACACATGTTTCTATTTCACGAAGTGTGCTCGTGTATTTATGAACGCCGCACTTCATGGTAACAGTCCTGCCCACGCTTCCCAAGAACTCATGTTTTGTTATTGTACAAGCCAGCAAATCTATCTTGTGCGCAGTGTCAGCCATTAGACACGGCCGACAGAATGACTGAACAATCTCAAAACACTAGTTTTGCCGAAATATTCCTTACCAAATTGCAAGAAATTGTATTTTTTGGTAACTGCAACAAATTGTAGTATACGTTGATTAACACATTTAGGCATTATTGTATTCTCACCCTACTAAACTGAGATGCCTTGGCCTTTTTCGGAGTCGATTAAGAAGCGGGCATGTAGATACCTGCTGCACCGGTACCTGGGCAACTTTTTGCAGGAGAAGCTGAGCTTGGACCAGCTCAGCCTAGATCTCTATCAAGGAACTGGATCGTTGGCGCAAGTTCCTTTGGACAAATGGGTAGGTAACTGTTTACTGTTGCCTGGATATTTATGTCAAAATATGGGTGGAGAACAGGTTAACATTGGACAGGGATAAAAACGTGTTTAGCAGTTCCCAATCTCAGAACTTTGGTTAAAAAAAGAAAAAAAAAAAGAAAAGAAAAATGTAAAAAAAAAAAATTGGAATTACAAAATGCAAGAGATCATCAGATCGTTGAGCATAATTATTTTTTTATGTTCACAAAGCATAAAATGAATGTAACGGGACTTTTCCAGCATCTGTTATGGCCGTGATTGTAACAACTAACAGAAATGGAAATGCTGCAGCTCTACAGTCTGTGTGTGTTGAACGCGTATGCTTGCTCACTTGCAGTCCTTGAATGAGATCCTTGAGTCAGTGGATGCTCCCTTTGAGGTCACTGAGGGCTTCATCCAGACTATCTCCTTGACGGTGCCATGGGCATCCCTGCTGCAGGAGAACTGTGCCCTCGAGGTCAAAGGGCTGGAGATGGTGTTTCGGCCCCGACCACGCATGGGTGAGGGTGCTTCCACATTGAGCCGAGATGTGACTGATTCTCCCCAGCAGCGAGACCAGCATTACCTTTATCTCTACATTCAGTTATTGATGGTTAATGAGGATTTTTTTGGAGCAGTTTCACTGGTGTGATATAAACAGTTTGAAATGTAATGTGAAGGGTTGTATTCAGGTAACCCCAGTAATTGTAGTTTGGTTTGGTGACTTGAATAGTGTATTTAATGTATGCTCAGGTGCACAGTTAGACATTGGCACACGACCGTGTTCAGGGATTCAGACTGTTGATCGCCCGGGATTTGTTGTGTCCACAGCATCAGGGACCGAGCCCATGTACTGGTCCAGCTTCATGACCAGCAGTATGCAGCTAGCCAAGGAGTGCCTGAGCCAAAGGCTGACCGATGAGATGGGCGAGGGCTTCCAGCCGCTGGAGGGCCTGGAGACGTTTGCAGAAACCATAGAGACTGGTACGTTCTCTTGCTTGCCTTCTGTTAGTTACAGTTGGCTGTCAGGCAACACACAGAGCTTACCTTTCCTGCTTCTACCATGCCATCACAGCATAACACAACATTTTATTTTATTTATTTATTTATTTTATTTAGATTTGCTATCTTGATATTTAGTTCCTGCATTGTGTTTCTGAGGATGTTTTTCCCTTCATGTTGGAGGATCAACATGAACATTTTTTCATTTTTTTATTTTTTTACATTCTGTAAACTACTAATTGCATGAAAAACAAGGGCAAAGTTGTGACGTGTGATTTTATTAGCCCTATGGGATAAGTCTTGGATGGGTTGTCTGCTGTTGCAATCCGTGTTGTATTACCAGTGTATTGATCCCCTTGAGTTATTTGGCTGTTAAAGGTACAATAGGACTTCTCACAGTCAAGAGAGGAATTGCAGCAACAAACACGCTCAAACCACAGCACTGTTTATCCCACCCCTTCTCTGTGAATGAGCTGAAGTTGAAATGCCATTGGCTGTGGCAATTAGAACCAATTTCAACCAATCAGCTTGAATTATTGTACAGCTATACAATGTTTTGGTACAGAGTGCTGGCCTGCCAACTGCATATTTTGAAACACAAATTTAAGGACTATAAACATAGGCAGAGGTTGAGTCAGCATGTCAGTGAGCCTTTTTTCAATGATGGGAAGGGATTTACAGTGATCTTGTAACAATGGTTTAGCACAAAAATCTTACCTATTGTACCTTTTAAGTGCTAATTTCTGAGATGTCAAGATCGTCATTATGTACATGTATATTGGTTATTGTCAGGTCCCACTGGCTGATTTACATTTTGCGTTCTGTCACTTCTGCCTTTCCTTTAGTTTTGAGAAGAGTCAAGGTCACGTTTCTGAACACTGTTCTCAGGATCGAGCATGTTCCAGAAAATTCCAAAACAGGAATCGCTCTGGAGATACGAATCAATAAGTATGTTTTAACTGGAGCACTTACGATATTCGAAAGCAATCCAAGTCTGGATTGAATTAAATTGCCTTAATGGATGCTTGCATGTAACAGTTCATTTATCAAAACTACTAGGGCTGCAAGATATGTTGTATATTTCTCATCGCAAAAGACTGCTTGAAGTTACAATTTGTTCCATAAAAGCAACATTTTTATTCAGTGAGCATAGGCGATTCATTGTATGGAGTCTATGTTAGCAGTGTACCTAAAGCAGATAGGCATTAGGACTGCGCAGACTGCAATATTTGTTTATTTATCGCAAATCATATCGTCATCGAAATATTCAACAAAGTTATCACGTGTCGCATATCTTCCTCATATCTACTTAATCCACTTCTTAAATTGCTGCATTTGCAGATCGAGGCTTTAACGTGATTTCTCTCTTGCCTTGGAGGATCGTGTACTGTGACGAGACTGGAGAAGAGTGTTCGGGCATGGACGTGCACCAGCCAACCACCTTTGCACATAAAAACCTGCAGCTCACCGGGGTCACCATCTTCTGGGATGAGTTCTCCGAGTCGGCTCGGGCTTGCCACAGGTCTCCGTCCGCCCAAGTGGTGAGTGCCCCGCTCCCGTCTCTGCTGGTCCCCTGCGGGAGGAGCCTAACTCTGACCCTCTCTCCTGCGGGAGCAGCCTGGCTCTGACCCTCTCTCCTCTCCGCTGAGGCCTTCAGGAGACGGAGGCCAAGCTGTCCCCCAGCTGGAACCCCAAGATCATCTGCGAGCCGCACCCCCAGTTCACAGAGCCGGTGTGCGCGGCGACGGCCTTCGAACCTGTGCAGATCGGCAGCCTGAGTGGCAGAGTGGAGCTGTCTCTCCTCCTGAAACAGAACGAAGCCCTGCCCGGAGCAAAGGTTGGATTATATCCGTGTGGAATTTTAATGGGTCCTCGTGTTGCTCTGGAAATGCTGCATTGTCTTAAAGCAATAGTTTGCACCAAACCTGAATGTTATTCATGCATTTTCCTACCTTGAGACTTGTGCATTGACTTAACAGTGGAGGCTCATTGCAGCATATTTTTTTCAAATTTGACTAATCCATCAAAAAGGCTTTGCAAAGCCTTATTTAAAAGTTTTTGCTTTAAAAATAATATACATGACAGTTCCTTTCACTTCAGCGCTGTCTCTCTGTCCATTCTATTTATCTTATTTTTCTCATTATCTTGCAGCTCGATGTTGACGGGCAGATCGATTTTATGAGCGTGCTGCTGTCTCCACGACAAGTCCATCTGCTGCTGGACATGTTTGGGGTCTTTTCTGGCTCCGGTGAGTTCCCCTGCCACCACAGTGCAACTTTGAGACGGTGTAAGCTTTCGCTCCTCTTGCTCAACAGCTTTTGGCACGCTTCCACCGCAGTTAGTATCTTGTGTCAGAGCACCCACCGCTGAATCGGCCGGTGAATAAAACATCACAGCGTTCTGTTTGCGCAGCAGGGCAGGATCGAGCAGGCCTGGGCAAGGACAGGAAGAGCAGGCCCATGCAGCAGGAGGATGAGTACCGGCTCCACTTGGAGCTCAACCGCTGCTTAAAGAGGGACCCCCTGGCCCCGGGGGCGCTGGGAGACCCTGACCTCTTCGAGAGCCAGACCACCAGAACCACATCTAGCCGAGGTGGGGATACACGGACGTGGGTCATCACTGCTCCGTTTGGTGTACTGTTTTTGGAATTTGGTTCACTGTGCTGTTAAAATGGTTGATAGCTTTTAAAAACAAATATAATGGGGATGAGATGTTGCCGGTAAGCCTGCTTTTGAAGGACATAAACCATGACATACTTTTTATCTATTGTGCGCCAGTTTTTAATTGCCTTCAAAACTGTTGTCATTTCTTCAGATTGATTGCGAGAGTGATTTTGGATCTTGGTTTGTGTGTGTTTTCTTTTTCTTTGTTTTCTTTCTTCCCCCCCATCGAAGAAGATGTGTTTTTCTCCATGGCAGAGATGGACATGTCTCACAGCCTGTCTTCCCTCCCTCCCCTGGGAGACCCACCCACTGTGGACCTAGACTTGTCACTCAATAGCAATTTCACCTCTTCCCCTGGGGAGTCCCCCACTGGCAATGTTGCAGTAAGTATCTGTGCCCTTTCCACCAGCCCCTTTGGGGTGGTGCACAACCCAAGGACTGCATTTCAAAATGTTTTATTTTGCTTTTGATAGCTCCGTTATTTGAAGAGAAAACAAAATGGAAGAGAGCCACTGAAGGGGCTTGGTTGTGGAGCTGTATCTTGCTGCTGTTGTGTTAATCCTGGACGCTGTCCAGCCATTCAGGCCTGACATTGTGTAATCCTGGCGATTGAGGACACAAGTTTCCATCAGTTGCCATCGTACAGAAATACATTTTTAGATCAGAGGGCACACTGGCTGGTAGATTAATGGTGCTAATTTTAGAATCTTTACTCCGGACTGTATCCAGTGGTGTTTTGTGTATAATTTCCGTCCCTTTAGACGGTTTGGGATGAGTACCTGGATGCCCCGAGACAAAGGGATAAGCAGGCACAAGAGCCTTCCTTCCTGTCCCGGGACCCCCAGCCCCCACAGAAGTTGCCGCGACAGACGTGTAAGTCCCAGCATGCATCAGTGCTCTGATTCCAGTCGTGCGTGCATCACAGCTGTTGAAACAAAGGAAGCGAAATTCACACATGTCTTACAGAAGATCATTTTAACAAGCTCACCTCTATAAAAAGCAGGCCACAATGATATGCTCGGTATCAGTTCAGTTTTCACTGCAACAGTACATAAGTAACCCAGCAGTGTCATCTTGTTCCTAAAATTAGCTGTTTTTGTGATCCTGCCTTCTTGTTCCATTCATAACTTGTATATACAGTGGACTCGGAAAGTATTCACACGTTTCTGCACACGTTGTGTTGTAGATAGAATTTTAAATGGATAAAATTGCCATTTCTACCCATCAAGCGACACTCAATAACCCATGACAATGTCAAAACATGTTTTTTGAAATTTCTGCAAATGTATTAAAAATCTAAAACTTAAATCTGCAACAGAAATTAAATCTACAATGCAATTAAATGTGCAAAAAGTGAAGGGGTCGGAATACGTTCTGAAGCTACTGTATCATTTATATATTCTGGAAACATGCCTCTGGCATAGCTTTGTCGATCCTGTTCTTGCCCCTCAGCGCACCCCTCGAAGCCCCACTGTGACGAGTCTCGCCCTGAGCTGGTGTTCAGGCTGACGCTGGGGAGCGTGGCCCTGTCCGTGCTGCACATAGACCGGCTGCCCCCGCCCGACACTGCCGTCAGCCCCCTGGCCCTCCTGGCCTCCCACTTCTTCCGCCGGCTGGGCGCCGCAGACCCCGAGCAGCTCCAAGGAGGGCTCCTGTTCTCACGGCCCGTGCTCGACGAGGCCTGCCCTCAGGACCACCTCAGGTGAACATCTCCCAGTCCCAGTGGCCTCATCTACCACAATAATACTTTCAGACTACTCGTCTGCATGCTGAAATTTGAGATTTGCTCGAATAGAGACCATACTTCTTTGCCAATGTGTTTTCGGTTTGCATTCTTAGTTCTGTAGACATAACAATATAAAAAATTATGTGAACATCACAGGAAACCGGTTTTCAGTTCCCACATCAATGTGAATGTGCTAATGAGCTCATTTTCATGTGTAGTCCCTAACCTGAATGTCTTTGGATAATTTGGTAATTATGATTAATGTTCCTTGAGGTTAGCACAAGTTCATGGTGGCCCTCTGTGTGTTTTCGTTTTATTCTGGCAATGCCTCAGCACACTTTTGTTTTTCCCTTCTCATCATTTGACTGTGAAATTGCGGGAGGGGTCTGTGTGCTTGTGTCTAACTCGTTTAGCGCTGCAGCGTTTAGGACTGAGCTGTTGGTGTCTGAATAGGAATTTGGTTTGACGTCAGTAAAAGCAGACTGCATTACGGGGAAGCAGTGCATGATGGGTGCTCTGTTCCTCTCTCTCTCCGTGCAGGTTTCTGGGCACTGGGATGAAGGTGGTCTATGAGCAGAGGCAGGGCTCTGGTCTACGTAGCGTTAGCACTGACGTCTCTCTGGGCCAGATGGAGCTGCTTGAATGCCTCTTAACTACCGATGCACACTCTAGCACCCCTCAGTACACCGAGGTGAGCGCAACCCTTACCCTCACCAACTGGCATCCTGCTACCCTTTCCACTTCTGACCGCCTGGAGATACTGCCTACAGCTGCAATTACTTTGACTGTAGTACAAATAAAGATGTCATAATAAACTCTCACGTTACTAACTTGTGCTCATTGTGTTTCACTAAAGCTGGTGAAATTTGATGCTGTTGCCAACACGGAGGCTCAGCCTTCCCCATGCCTGCACCTGCTGTACAAATTCACCGAACGCAGAGGCCCGCAGGTAAAAGAGAAGTTCTTGTGAAAATCGCTAGACCCTGTGTTTTGCGATTGGCCCCAGGCGAGAAATGTTTAAGAGCGCTGGGGTGCGTCTTTGCTCATTGGCCGTTTGCCCCCTCCGTGTAGGGTGGACAGGTGCGCTTGAGCACCATGCCCCGGAAGGAGTTCCAGGTGGAGCTGGGCCCCGTGCGGTCTGAACTGGACGTCAGCATCGTGGACCGGCTCAACTCCCTGCTGCAGCCGCAGAAACTGGTCACCACGGAGGCCATGGCTTCTCACATGTACACGTCCTACAACAAACACGTCAGCCTGGTGGGTCCTCATCTTCGAATATCATTCTACCATTTTCAAAATGGTGGAAATACTTCATTTTGGTGCCTCCTTCACAAATGAATGGAGCAATTATTGAGTTAACTTTAATTATTGTTGAGTTCCTGAACTACAGTGGAAACGAAACTCACTTTAACATTCAAGTTCAATTCGAGTTTCAGGCATATTTACGTACTTCCCTCTAGGGTCTTCAGCGCACTTCTCCCTGGTTATGATTTGCACTTTATTTTACTTTTTATTTTATTTTATTTTTGCTCTGGATAAGGGCGTATGCTAAAGAACTATAATGCAATGTAATGTAATATTTGAGATGATGTTGTGCGAGTACTTGGGTAAAGTGGCATAATTACTGTGCATTCTCAGCACAAGGCCTTTGCTGAGGTGTTTCTGGATGACTCTCGCTCTCCCGCCAACTGCCACGTGTCGGTGATGGTGAACGCCCCCGTGCTGAGCCTGGCCGTGCGCTTCCCCATCCCGGACCTGCGCTCCGACCAAGAGAGGGGTCCCTGGTTCAAAAAGTCGCTCCAAAAGGAGGCTCTCCACCTGGAGTTCCAGGACCTGGAGCTGAAGACGGAATTCACCGGCGGGAGCTCCTCGGAGCAGACCAAGATGGAACTGACGTTCAGAGAGCTCAGCGGTGAGCTTGGTCCCCGTCCACCATGTCCATCACGGAACATTTCTGTCTTCCTCATTGATCCTCCCGTCTCTAAAGTGTAGTTCACATTCTGGTTTTAGCCCTGACTTCTTGTTTTTATAGCTTTTACAAGTTTGCTGTGTTGCTTCCTCAAGCTATTTAGCCACAGCTTAAGTTGTGTTTCTTGAGCAATGAGAGCTACTGCTGCAAGCTCCACCTGTGTGTGACCTTTACTGCGTTGTTCTCTAATGGGTTTCTCAAGCCACGGGGGACTGCCGTGAGCTAATGGAAAACAAGCAGCGAAAGCGCCGTGGAGTAGAACTGAAAATGCATTGGATAGAAGTAGAAGAGGAAGAATTTATTGGCCGTTAATTTGTTCTGTCTGCAGATGTCTGCCAAAACAAACGAGGCTAACAGTTTCTTTCCACTTCAGTGGAAGTGTATTAGCCAGGTTGGTAGGAATGGGCAGCCATTTTGTGTTTTGTTGTTCAGTGCTTTATCGTAATCTTAATCAATTACATGGCAACACTATAGATGCACTGATTTAATTTTCCCTTGGTGAAGTTTCAGAGCGAGGTACTGTCTAACAGAAAGCGGATGCCAAATATTGGAGAAATAGGCAGTTTTATAAAATGTTGAATGAAGTTTCACAGTCAGTTCTTTTATGGGTTGTGCAGAAGGTGTGCACAACATGAGTAGAAGATTTTGTTTGAGAAATTTCCTTCACACATCAACTTATTCCTCCTGTCATCCACAATATGTGAGGCTGCACTGAAGAGTTGTTTGCTTTTAGCACTGCTACATTGTGCAGAAAAGAATGTGTGTGCCATAGTAGCCAGGATATTGATATTGAAATTAGCCTGATACAGACTTGAGTCGTCATTTAAAGGCGTTGAGGTGTCATTTAGTGGTTTCAAATGGTCTTCTTCCGTAGTTTGCCTTTATGGAGTTAAAACTGTACATTTACATTAATTCCCCCCGTGGTGTGAGTTTTTGGCCACTACTTGATTGGTTCGGTGTGGCGGCAGTGACAAAACCCCAGCATCAGCAAAACCGAGCATCATGGATGTAATTTCTAATACACAAAGGCGAAAATCATCTGGGCACTCTCAGGCCAATGTATAACACGTTTCTGTCATATACTAAAATTGATATTCTTATGCAGGGAAGTTCCAGGATGACAGCTCGCAGCCTGCTGCCAGGTTCCTCCGGGTGTCACATGACATGGATGGGGATATGGCCACATCAGACAGCGGCAAATTTGATTGGCCGAGGTGAGTTGCTGTCCATCGCGCCTGCCTGCGGCCGTGCTGTGGAGAGCTAGCCCCTAAGCCTTGTCTATGCTTTGCAGGGTCGTGCTGAGGGTCAACCCCACGACCGTGCACTCTATCCTGGAGCGGGTGACCGCTGAGGAGGACGAGGAGGCCGGGGGGCGCTCCCCTGAGGAAGACGAGGGCGGAGCACATTCCCTGAAGGACGTCTGCGATTTCGGGAAGCCGGACCCATCGCCTTTCTCCTCACGCAGAGTGATGTATGAGAACGAAGAGGTGGGAAACGCCGGGGGTTCTTTTCTTTATGGTTACCCAAATCACCCCCTTGTACATCCATCCAGACGGTCTTCATACATGTAGTTCTTGAGCTATTTTGTGTTTATGAGTGTGTCTTTGTGCTAAAAGCACTGATAATCCGGTTCAGGAGAGAAAGGAGCGGTGAGATTTCATTTCGGTTTCACCAGTCTGCTCTTGGTCAAATTCAGGAATGTACTCTCACAGATAAATATCTGGATGAAGGAAATTGAAAGTTTTCTCTCAATATATCAATAATTCACCAGTTACAAAGTCTGTAGAGACATAGAGAGAAAAGGTGAGCATTACTGGGCTGAATGGCCTGTTCTCACCATTACCTTATGTTACATCTACTCCGAGACCATTTATCATATTGACATTCCACTGGGATATTCTTCAGATGCTCATCCTTGACCGTCTCTCTGGTAGCAAGTCAGTTGAATTAAACTTTCTTCTTCCTCAGCTAATGTTGAATACTGCGCCCCTCTCTGTCCCCATTAGATGGTCATGCCAGGTGATGTAGGTGAGATGACCGAGTTTCAGGAGAAGACCATGAACAACTCCCGCTACATCCTCGAGCTGACATTGCCTAATGTGCAGTTGTCGCTGCCAAACAAAGCCTTCTATGAGAAACTGCATAACAGGTAGGCTGGCTGTTCGGAAGAGGCAAACCCGGACCATTGTCCTGCCCTGGGGATATTAGTGTCAAGTTCTTGCCCAGACATGTAACATAGATTTTCTTTCTCTCTCCCTCACCAGAATAAATAATGATCTGTTGCTATGGGAGCCAACTGCCCCTTCCCCGGTGGAAACGGTGGAGAATGTGTCCTATGGGGTGGGGCTGTCAGTGGCCAGCCAGCTGATTAACACCTACAACAAGGACAGTTTCAGCCAATTCCGGTCCTCCGCCCCTGAAGGTAAGGGGCTTCCGACTGCCTTTTGCCGTCTTCACCAACCTATGACTGCTGGCTTGTGCAAGAGCACTTTCACAACTTTCTAAAGTTTATAGGCAGATAATTAAAGGTGCTATTTATTTCCCCTTTTTTCAGTTGCAAGTTATATTCACACTTATTAAATTAGAAGGAATTGAAGCATGATCAAAATCACACCTTGTTTCATCTTTGGCCTCACAAGGGTCGTGTTTAGAAAGGGATTAAAATGAAGACAGTGAATGGGCTAGGCTTTCATGAAACTTGGAAGTTCATTTTCTCTGGCAGTTGAGAACAATTGTATGCTTTGGAATCATTTTCACCTTCAGGATAAATAGTTGAGTAATTAAATTAAATTAAATTAAATAAGATTAATGTTCATGCTGTAGTATCTTTGGCTTCTTGCAGAGGAGGAGAGTGGGTCTGAAGATGATACCATGCAGTACTACTCCTCGGCTGACTTGGGCCTCAAAACCCGGAGGAAGAAGAAGTTTGAGACACAGAACAAGACTTCACAGAGTTTGTTCTCAGTCATTCTGAGTATCAGCCATGGGCTGGTGGCCCTGCAGACCAACGCCAAGGTAACCAGAGCCGCCATGGAGTCAGGAGGGGGTATTTTTTCTGAGACTGTCCATTTGTAATCAAATGGCCTGTATGTTGTCGTTTATGCTCTACTCCTTTATAGCAAGAAGATAAGACACTATTGAAAAACAGACATGGAGAGTTCTGGATGGAAGTAGAAAATGGAGTTCTTTTCAGCGTGACCCAGTATGAGGGCTATAAGGATCAACACTTTGTCTGCCTGCACACCAGTAGCCTCTGTCTCTATCATCAAGGTAGGGGTTTAAATCCAATTTAACATGAAGGATTTATATTCATAAATGAGTTGTTAAAGAGGTATTGGCAAGTTGTTTTATTTTACAGGACTGATTACATAGACGTGCTTTGCATGTACTCCCTTGATAGGACAATTCTGCTATGCCTTAATGCTATGTTTGTTTTTGAAGTGAAATGTTCATCTGTGTCTGCTCACGTGTGTGTGCATATCTGTGTATTTGTGTGTGTGTGTGTGTGTGTGTGTGTGTGTGTGTGTGTGTGTGTGTGTGTGTGTGTGCGCGCGCTTGTGTGTGTACGCGCACATGTCTGTTCAGGAGTTGTGGATGGAGATGTGGCTGTGTCAGACATTAAGCTGCCCAACCAGACGCGCCCTCACTGGCTGGAGCCGGCCATCTACCGCTCAGAAGAGATGTCCCCAGGCAAGGCCTCCCCCTCCGAGGGCATCGGCCTGGAGGCCCACAGCATGCTGTCTGTTGCCGTCAAGATCAGCTCCCAGAACATGGAGCGTAACGTCAAGGTAGGTCCAGGCGTGCGGTCCGTGAGTGCACTGTCATGGAAGATGACAAAGAAAGGTTATTGTTGTCCTGTCTTGGGCAGGTGTGACTCGAAGGACCTGCTTCATTGGTTGTGCTATATTAGAGTAATAACTGGCTTATGACCGGGTATGGGCAGTCATGGAAATGTGATGGATGGCTAACAAAGCTTGCCTTTGCCTGCAGGAGTTCCTGGTGGCGGTGGGGGTGAGAGGAGCCACACTGCAGCACCGTGTGGTCCCCTCTAGCCTGGGCTGGTATGACCAGGTAAACCCCCCTCTCAAAGTCTCTTATCTGCAGACCATCTCATCAAGGCAGAAACTACTGCCAGAGTACAAGACACAGTTTTGGAAGTGTACTACACTCCGAAATGCCAGTTGGCATGCTGCTTTTTTAATATTGAAATGATGGCCTCACAATTTGTTTTTGTTTGGGTGACAGCTGGTGGATTTTTTGAATGTGTCAGATGAGCCAGTACTAGGTTACATCCCTCCTACCTCCGTCACCACTCTCCATCTGCACCTGTGGAGCTGCGCTTTGGACTACAGGTACCAGCTGTCAACATACAATGTTCAGGTCTTTGGCACCTTTCCTTTGGCATGTGGTTTTTAGAACAGATTCCAAGTCAAGTGAACAGTAACTTAAAAAAAGTGATGTTCTCTACTTGAGAGTCACTACACGATTTCTGTAGTGCTGCTTGAAATTTATATGCAGTAGGTACTTGTGAATGCGAAATTTTGAGCACAATAATAACTTTTGAGTCTACGTAAGGTCCTTTCTGTTTTCCTGTATTGTTTTATGTATTCTACTTAGTATTGTGTTCTGTCCTTCATGTCCACTCTTTTAAATTATTTATTCATTGAAGTTTTACAGCACCGTGGTCAATGTCTGTAGTCATAAATAAGGTTGACTTGACTTCCACGGTCACCCTGATGAATGGCATCTCTCCTCTCGCCTCTCTCCTCTCCCTGTGCAGACCTCTGTACCTCCCCATCCGGTCTCTGCTGACAGTGGAGACCTTCAGCATTTCCAGCAGCGTCTCACTGGACCATTCCTCCTCTACTCTCAGGTAGGAGCCACAGAAGTTCCAGTGATAAGGCCCTAAAGCTCCAGGCCGGAACTTGCCAATAGTCTCAGCCTGGAAAATGGCTTCAATCCCATACACCTTTTTATATTCTGTATTCATTTGGGGAAAGTGTGTAAAGGTATATTGTTTCTCATGGGTAATGATGGAAAGATACAAGCTGTCATAAATGTATGTTTCAGGATCATTTTGGATGAAGCAGCACTGTTTTTGTCGGACAAGTGCAACGCGGTTTCTGTGAACCTTACCCGAGGTGAGGACGTCAGATGAATATGACATATGAATATAATATGACAATGTAGAAATTTGCATTTACAGTGTACAGACACTTAAAGCTTTGAATCTTATCTGTCCTGTACCACAGATTATGTGCAGGTAGTGGACATGGGAATGCTGGAACTGAGGATCACAGCTGTAAAACCTGGAGCAGACGGGGCAAGGGTATGTGCTGCCAAATGCTGATTATAGATGTCCCACCCTCTTATTTTGGAGTTCATATTGCACTTATCTGATTATGTGTTTGTTGTTCTGGCTCATAGACTGAGCCCAGGTTTGAGCTGCGCTGCTCCAGTGATGTCATCCACATCAGGACGTGCTCAGACTCCTGCGCTGCGCTTATGAACCTCATCCAGTACATCGCCAGTTATGGGGATCTGCTGCCCCCTCCTGGCCCAGAGGTCAAGAGCACCAGCTCCAAACAGAGAGCCAAGGTCAGTCCTCCCTCTGATGTCTTATGGGGGCTCTCCTTTTGCCTTTGCGTGCTTACACTGCATTCTATATATCAGCAATCATCAAATCTGAACCTCAAATCCAAATCCAGCCTTGGTTTCTTTTCTCCCAGGTAATTAACTGTAGGATTAGTGCAATCGATTGGTCAGGCTGTCTTCACACCTGACTCCCAGGTAAATGGAGGGTGGAAAACCAGCAGTGCTCAGACGTCGAGGACCACGATTTGATGATCCCTGCTATAGATTGTAGCGCAGTGTGTACGTTCAGCTGTGGTGGTAGCGCGATGGGGGTTTATCGGGTTGGTGATTGGGTTTATTCAGCCTTGTACAGCCGTCTCCCTCCTGTGTCTCTCTGCAGCCTGACCCCGCCAGCAGGCCCCCTTCCCAGATCCCCCTGCTTCCAGAGGCCGAGCAGCGGATGCTGCAGGACCTGATGAGCGAGGCCATGGAGGAGACGGACAGCCAGCACGCCCTGTCCCCACAGCCCAACGGTGAGGTCCTGACAGCACTGTTAACCTGTATGTATAGAAATTCAACTCAATTCAATTTTATTGTACAGTGCTTTTTACAATACAAGATCATCACAACACAGCTTTACAAAGAGCCCAGACCTGAGCCCCCCTCAGTGCAAGCCTTGGGCGACAGTGGCAAGGGAAGAACTCTGTGACTAACAGGAAATCTGTGAAATCTGGTCATTCTCAAGGGGAGAAATTACCCTCTCCTCACTCTCAAATAACATTCGGTCCTCGAGGGCCGGTCTGCATACTGGTTTGCCTTGTTTTTAATTTGCTGACAGCTCTATAAATTACCCTGGTTCAAGCCTATACTTGAGCACAGTGAGATCATTAGGTTACACTTGCAGTCTGCAGCTGTAGCCGTGCACATGTCAGATAAGATATGATTGAGTCAATTAAATAATTAAGACCAGAAGTTTGCACATAATCCTGAAACCGATCGGCCCATGTTGTGCACCCCTGGTATAATAGCAGTCTCTTTCTCCCTCTGTACGTACAGTAGCCGTGTGTATGGCTGATCCCGTATGAAGTGATTTCCTTGGTGGCCCAGCAACAGCTTGAACTGTAATTATCGCTCTCTCTGTCACACTGTCTCACTCTCTGACATTCTCCTTCTTTCTCTCTCCATCTCCCTTCCCCCCTCCTATCCTGTAGGACTCCACCAGGAGCTGAGACGGGACCTGGAGCCTCCTCGCTCCGACCTCTTCCTGTTCCCGGACGAAAGCGGGAACGTCTCCCAGGAGCCCAGCCCCACCTTCCCCACGTACCACACGCCCCTCATCTACACCGCCACCACCGCCCCCGCCCAGGAAAACGACGACTTCTGCATCCTGGAGACCCCGGGCTCCGGAGCTGCTGTAAGGCGGACACTACCCCCAGCAGCTGCTTTGTACATCCCTTAACGTTTAGACCATTCTGCTCCATCCTAGCTTCTGTTACCTGTGGACTGTGAGTGACCCTGCATACAGCTGTGGGCACTGAAGAGAATGCCTTTGCCTTTGTCTCTTCTGTTGTCTGGTGCAGGATCGTGATGAAGAGCCAGTGGTAAACAAACTAACTCCGGACTCCATCCAGATCAAAGACAACCACTTCAGCCTACCGCTGGGCCCCACAGACTCCAATAGGGGCCCCCTGAACTTCCCTGTCCCGGAGGTGCGCTACCTGGTGAAGGAGATCTCCATCGTCTGGCACCTCTACGGGGGGAAGGACTTTGGGAGTGGGACTTTCATCTCCTCTCCTGCCAGGAGCCGTGGGTCAGTATGGGCACAGGGTATCTGCTCATCTGCCTCAGAATTTTTTTCTTTTTTTTTTTTTTTTTAGAAATATTCGAATTATGATTCAGAATACAGAAAAATGTATGCAAGTAATGCCAGTTATGGCATGAATTTTGTCCAGTAAAAGCGTAACTTTAAAGTAACTTAATGTAAAGTAACTTTGTGGGGAAACTGCATCCTATGTTGGAGTGTGCATGCATGCGTGTGAGCGTGCGAGCAAGACGATGTATGTGCTTTGTATTTCTCTGACTTTATTTGCCCTGTTCATTTCAGCTGCACCCCTCACAGCTCCCCCTCTCAGACGCCCGTGAGACAGAGCAGACCTGGCGGGCGTTCAGTCGGTGGGCGAGGGAGGAACCCGGATGTGCTGATGGAGATCCAGCTCACCAAGGTACAGTCACGCTGCCTTGACCCCATGTTCTATTGTTGATCGTTTTAAATATCTCAAGTGGCTTTCACATGATCAGCATCAAAGCGCTTGATATGGCGTCAAGCCATTAAATTCCTATGGAGGGAGCGCTGATACCTGACTTGGCAGCAACGCTAAGCCTGGCATAGCTCAAAATAAAGCCAAGTTAAGAGCCTTCAGGGTTCAAATCGTTTAAGCATTGAGGTCGCCTACCGCTACTAGCAACATAGAGCCCAGACAGAGCCATTGTATGTAGGCTACATGGCTAACCGGTTACTTTCGGGGTGAACCCAAGGATTTTGGTTGAACAAAGCAAGTTCACAATTTAGCCTTTTATAACCACAGACAACCTACTACTATCACATATTGTTACAGTTTAACAAACCAATGGCTTCCTGGATGGATGACCAGTTCCAACTACTGTCAGCACTCAATTCTTCCCACGTGTAGTCACTGCCTTACTTGGCATGAATGCAGCATTTTATTCTTGTCATGTGCAAGCAGCTTCACTGCCATGCTGAGTTTCTATCACATGCATCCACTCTGGGTAAAACTCAGGCTTTTTGGCCATATAACTACATTATGTACGTGGCTTTACTTCAGGGAGAAGTAGCTCTTCTGAAAACAGGATGGCCTTCTCTTCTAGGTGAAGTTCCAGCACGAGGTGTACCCCCACATCCCTACGGACTCCGGCTCCACGACGACGGACCTGCCCGTGTCCCGCCAGGTCTTCACCGTCCAGGACCTGGAGATCCGCGACCGGCTGGCCACTTCCCAGATGAACAAGTTCCTTTACCTCTACTCCAGCAAGGAGATGCCACGCAAGGCCCACTCCAACATGGTGAGGGGGAGACGCACCCTCCTCGTTTGCGTGTAGTTGTAGTTGATGTTGTGACACCGAGCAGTTGCTGAGGATGTGCGCTTCTTCCCGGCAGTTGACGGTGAAGGCGGTGCACATGTGTCCGGAGGCAGGCCACGCCCCTCAGGAGTGCTGCCTCCGTGTCTCCCTCATGCCTCTCCGCCTCAACATCGATCAGGTGAGGCAGATGGAACTAAAGCAACACAGTTCTGTCCCTGCAACTGCTCCCATCCACCAGCCAGCTGCTCCAATGTTATGACACATTACTCTTAATGCTATCTTCATTAGCTTATAAGTAGCAGCTGGCGAAAATGTTTGCATGTAAGCATTTGTATTAATTCCTGAATCAATACATGAACAGCCTGTGTCTTGAGTGTTGAGTTTCCAGTTTTTCTCTCCATTGTATTTATACTCCATGATGCTGTGATGAAAGCAGCTTGTTTCATAATAATTTGGGTCAATATCAGCATGTCACAGAAAAATCAGGCCGTGTGTTTATTTAAACCACCTTCTTTCTGCCCACAGGATGCCCTGTTTTTCTTGAAGGATTTCTTTGCCAGTCTTGCTGCTGATGTTGAACTGTTCGCTCCTCCGGACCAGGAAGGTACATTTTCTCCTCTGTCCAGGCCCAATCAAACGATCATTAAAACCCACTCAGAAAGCAGAATCCGTGAAACTGGCGTTTCCTCATAAACAAGCAATTTATTGTGTTTGTTTATATGAAATTTGCAGAAGAACATGAACAGTGCCAGCAAATCGGTTATTAAACATGGATTATGTTTATTCAAGTTTATTCTAAACTAAAGTGGTAAAGTGCATTCTTCCAAAATTTCAGGTTCTGTGGTTCAAGAGTGGACTTTCCAAAAATGAGATCTGAGGCCCAAGTGATTATAGAGCAGAAAGTCCAACAGAGCATAGCTCATGTTAATTATGTGCCCCGGTCCTGGCAAGACAACACAGGCAATCTTCTATGAAATCAAGTTCCAAGTGCATACATAGGTTCAAAGCTTGTAATGCAAGATGATGCTTTGATTGCTTTGCTGGGTTTAGAATCAGTCCTTTGTTATCAGTGGTGTTTTCCACACTGCCCCCACTATTTCCAGTTGGCTTTCTCCCCTGCTATGTCATTACCCATTTTGGTTTCAACTCTGCTCCATTGCTGTCCTACTCCGGATAAATATCTACTTCATCCAAAATATCCAGATCATCCCAGTGTCATAGGCCAACCCCAGACCCCGGGACTTTCACAATGCAATTATGGTATGGGGATACCCAAGAAAAGAATACCAGCAGTTGTACAAAAATTAGCAGAGGTTTGGTGTCGGAACATTCCGGAATTCCTGTTCAAGCAGCCCTAAGGCGCAACTGCAATAGGAGTTTTTATTGTAGCGCTGTGTGTTTCAGTGAAAAAGCCCCCTGCCCCAGACCTCTCCTGCAGCTTCCCCAAGCACGGGGGTGGACCCCAGGACCCAGCGCCCATCATCTCCGTGCCAGGGCAGGCGCGGCCCAGCCAGAATGGCATGACCCTGTCGGGAAGCAGCGATGCGATGGATCCAGAGGCCTCCGCCGCATCCTTCACTGACCAGCCCATTTTCTTCAGGTCAGTCGAACATAGACCAAGACCTACGCAACCAGAGTTGACACTGACACATGACCGTGAATGCAACGTCTGACCAGATTTTATTTGTTGAACTTTGTCTTGGTGGCTCATACAAAATAGTTTGCTGGTCTACATTTTAATACAGTAGATGCCAAATGCATAATAAAACAACCTGAAACCAGCTAAATATTTTGTATGAGCCAAATGATCTTGATTCTTGACTCTGGTGGCACATTACATTGGCAGGATTGAACTGGATATTATGGTTGCTATTTGTCTTTTACTTTTGCATGAGCTACTCTTGTGGCAGTTCTCACTGGGTGAAGAATAACATGCATTTGTTACAGTTCAAAATGTGTACAACGTACAAATACATTTTGTTTTTCAGAGAGTTTCGGTTTACATCGGAGGTTCCCATCCGTTTGGATTACCATGGGAAACATATGGCAATGGAACAGGTGTGTTGTGGAATGGGAATATGAGGAAATGATTGTGAGGTGATGTAATTGCTGCGGTCTGATTTAATTTATACAGAAACTCCTCATGGTGTGTACTTCTGTCCTTATTCTGAGATTGTTCATCTTGGACATTTGTTTTCTGCCCTTGGTTCCACCTTCAATAAAACTAGACTGCTCCAGCCTTTAACAAAATCCAGGCACTTTCTGTTGCTCTGATGACGCATTTTTCAACTGTGACTGAAGAATGGTAGAGCTCGAGTAGCAGATAGCCATGTAGCTCAGCTGGCAGCAGGTGTGTAAATGGACATGCCCCTGTCTGTGCTGGACGCAGGGCACGTTTGCTGGCATCGTGATCGGACTTACCCAGCTGAACTGCTCCGAGCTCAAACTGCGGCAGCTGTGCTACAGACAAGGGTACGTTTGTTCCTCTGCGGTCGGGCGACCTGCCTGGCACAAATCGCCTGCCTGCCAAACGGCCCTCTATTCTGTCTTCTATATGCTATTCTTCCCCACTCCTCAGTCAGACATATTTGTCTGTAAGGGTTTGGATACTTAAATATGATTGTCTGAATTGGCTACTTATTTATCAATGATATACATTGGACTAGATATAGTATAGTATAGATATAGTAATTGACATAAGCTTTATTTTCCAACTTATTGGAAAAATAGGTTCCGCTTATTGGCACCCCCGGCTTAATACTTTGTATTGGTCAATTGCCATCTGAATTGACAGTGCTTTGGCTTTTCCCATGCTGATGGTTTACTAAAGGATTTTGTCATGCTTGTTACCTCATTTTTATACTCTAGTGAAACAGGAAATGATGGAATGACACAATATAGTTAATTTAGTTACTCAGTCTAAAGGAAGTAAAATTGTATTGCCAATTTCACTTTGTTTGATTTTATTTACAATCATTCTTTGGGGGTGCGAATAATTTTGTCATCTGTGGTTTTCAAAAAATTTGATTACTAGATCAGGGATCATCAAATCAGGGTCCTCAACGTCTGAGAACTGCTGGTTTTCCACCCTTCCTTTACATGGGAGTCAGGTGTGAAGACAGTCTGGCTAATCAGTAGCAGAAAAGAAAACCAGGGCTGAATTTGGATTAGAGGTCCAGATTTGAAGATTGCTGGTAATAGCACATTGTCCAGCAGAAGAAGTGTTACATGTGTATATTGAACCAGAAAAGGAGGCTATACACATTAGGAAGGCCACATCAGTCATGTTAGTAACATCAGCATTTTCAGCACTGGGAGTCTTGTAACACAAGCCTTTGTTATTTATTTCCATAACCCACGAGACGGGGGTTATCATCCCGGTGTTTACCATGAGCTGAAGGACAGGGTGTTCTCGGTTTTCCTCCAGACTGCTGGGCGTGGACAAGCTCTTCTCTTATGCAATAACCGAGTGGCTGAATGACATCAAGAAGAACCAGCTGCCAGGGCTTCTGGGTGGAGTGGGGCCCATACACTCTCTGGTGCAGCTGGGTGAGTCAGTGGCGTGCATTGTCCAGATATGTTCAAGAGGGAATCCTTAGTTCTGCATCAGCATTGTATGTTATATTATTAATAGTTGCTGTTCTCCTTTTTTTTCTGTGAGTAGGGGTGAGTTTCGTAGCAATCGTGACAACCTCGCTCAATGAGCGATATTTCATGAGCGAGATCCTGTTCCAGTTTTTGTTTTTTAAACAGAACAAAAATCTTTGCTGATTGCTGTCATATGCTGTCATTATTTTAGCATAGTGGTTAAATGGTGCATATGCTATTGGAGTGTTGAATAGCTTGCGGCCGCTCATATGCTGCTCCTCAGTCCAGGGATTCCGGGACCTGGTGTGGCTGCCCATTGAACAGTACCGCAAGGACGGGCGAATCGTGCGGGGGTTCCAGCGTGGTGCCGCCTCCTTCGGCACGTCCACAGCCATGGCCGCGCTGGAACTAACCAACCGGATGGTGCGGACCATACAGGTAATGGACCGGACCCTTACCCAATTCTGAACCGAACAATGGAGACGGCAACAAGGATTGGCCTTTGATCAGTTTCTTCTGCTAATATGGTTGGCTTATGGTTAGGCTACCTACTATAGCCAATGTTGAAGCTATCATGCACAGACCTGGGTCAAATTCATATTGTTTAGGATTCAATTATTATTATTATTATTTTAATTGTTTTTCCTGCTCTTGATTGATCTTGCCTGCTGCAATTGAGTCAATCAAGTGGACCAGAAGGTTTGCCATTTTTGAGAATATTTCATAGGTTGCAATCCACCAAACAAGCTCAGTTAAAGCGTGCAAAATCTTGGAGTCCAAAATAACATATTCCACCCAGGTCTAATCATGCTTTGATGTATTGACTAGTAAAAAGCTTTAAGTCCTTGCATACAGAAGTTGTGCCTCTCTATGTGCCTTCTGCAGGCTGCGGCAGAGACTGCCTACGACATGGTATCACCAGGACCTGACGAGTGTGAACTGAAGAAGATAAAGCGCTTTTCTCATTACCGATTGGCTCACCAGCCGGTGGACCTCCGGGAGGGAGTGGCCAAAGCATACAGTGTTGTTAAAGAGGTATTTAAATCCAGTCTAATCAGACTTACCTTTCCTCTACAAGTTGAAATTAAGTTTTGGTGAAGACTTGCGTAACTGAACTTGCTTTGGGACTCAAAATGTAAAGTAATGAGATTTTTTGGTTGATGACTCAGTAAGGACAGCTTTAAGAGCCTTCCTCATTTCTGCACGCAGGGAATAGCGGACACAGCGCTGACCATCTACGACACGGCGACACGGGAGCACGAGCAGCGCGGGGTGACGGGCGCTGTGGGCGGGGTTCTGCGGCAGCTGCCCCCAGCGGTGGTCAAGCCGCTCATTGTGGCCACGGAGGCCACTTCCAACGTGCTCGGAGGCATGAGGAACCAGATCCACCCCGACGCTCGCCAGGAAGAGTCCCAGAAATGGCGGCAAGGGGAGGAGTGATTCACTGCCCCCTCTCCCATTGTTTCATGGGAATGCTACATAGCCAATTCACAGTGATATCATTTCATTACCAGGATTCACAGAAGTCTCTTAACACTTCCTGGATGACGCACCCCCCCCCCCTTCCACCCACCCACTCAAACAAACGCATCTGTCTCAACTTGATGTAACTCGCTCTGCTCTGTACCACACCCACAAATGCAATGGTAGTACAAAAATGAAAGTCAGTGCAGGTGTAAATAAATCACACGCTTCGCATAGACTTCAGCATTCATACTCGTGATGCCCTTTCCACAGTCCGCTGCAGTGCCTTCATTGGAGTGATGTACTGTATTCTGCTGCAAGTCGTCTGTAACTAAAGCAGGCTCAGAGACTGGAAATGTCAAGTGTCCATGGCTTATACTATTCCTGTGCCATTTGTCCCTTGCAGCAAAAATAATCCTTTCATTGAATAACGTAATTATTAGGACTGACGTCAGCTAGCGACTGCTAGTATGTCGCACGGCTTTGTCATTGGTACAGGTCTGAATTACACCTGCCACCTAGTTTTTTTGTTCGTTTCATCCCCTCTAATTAATTCACCTCTATGGTTTTGGTAGGAAAATGGTTTCAAAGATTCCGCCTTCACACTCGGATCATGAAGGGAGGCTGGTAGTTGGTGGGACTGCCCCTGTGTTTTTAACCGCTTTTGTAAGCATTGTTGTGAATATAAGAACCGTGTGGCTTTTGTATCACCTGTTATAGCCATGTGGTTACATAAAGTGGCTGGAATTCTCAAAGCATCTCATATTGTACTGGCAGTAAAAAAATCTCATTTGCATAGGATATATTGCATTTGCAGTTTTTTTTTTTTAAACTAAGCAATGATGTATTTCTGTCAGAGTAAGCGGTTGTGAGAGAGCTATCCCATTCCTGGTCTGTACCGTTTGTACTTATACTCATAAAATGGCATTTCCCCCCTTTCATCAGCCCACATAGGAGGGAGAAACTGCTTACTTGGGCAACCTTGCAGGTTGTTGGATGTTTTTCCTCAAGAGTTGGATTTTCAGCTATTCTCCGGCTGTTTTGCAGTATAGAGGTTAGTTTCACTGCTGTGTGTGCTGTCAGTGACTAAGGAGTGTTACAATGACAGGTCTTAGTGAAAGGTAGCCTACATATTTCATTGTTCCTTTTCAACAGAATGGGACGATTCTCTCACTAATAGTGATGTGTTTTTAGTCATTGATATTTTCATTTTGGCTGCTGGCCAGTAAACAATATTGTTTAATAACTTTTTGTTTTTTTGTTTTTTAAGCATTGTTGAAAAGGAGAAGGACATTGTTAAATACTCTCAGAGACTGTTGTTGATGTAAATTGCTTTCAAATATTGTTATTAGTGCAATATAAATGCCTAAATGTGTTATTTTCCCCTTTCTCAAACTCACATCTAGATTATACAGCTATTACTGCCTGATGTGTAACCAGAAGTCTTAATTATCATTTACTCTGCTTTGTTTACTAGCTTTTCTAGTTTGTGGGGGGCTAACACTTAAGTTTCCCTGATTTTATTTTTACACTACTTAATTTGATTGGACCGGGAAAAGACGTTTGCCCCTGTATATTTGTTCATATGTCCTGTGTAATAGGAGTGATATTTGTGAGCATTTTAGGGAATATTATATTGCTTGTATATATTGTAGTTGGTGTACAGACTGGATAAGGTTAATTTGTGCAAATTATATTAAAGCATGAAATATCGAAAAAGGGAAATAAACTATTTAAATTCTCTCGATATAAACAACAAGATTTGATCAGTTGTTTGAAAAAGGTTCAAAAGTTGCTAAAAGGTTGTGTTCATCGTACCTATGTGAGAAGGGTTACCGACAACGGATGACCACGGAGAGGCGATCGTGCACTAGCGACTGTTACGTAAACGGGGGAAACTTGAAGTGTGCGTCTCCTTCTAAAAGTGTAGGGCAGCAAGTGCCACCGGATGTTTTGGCACTTTAGTGCAGTTTCGTTATTTATATGACTTCAAAATGTCAAGTGTTCCAAATTACCTGACTTTTACCCTACAGTTAACGTTTAGTTCAAACGTTCCATTGTGATATTTTACGCAGGCCACATACTGTAATAAATTGCATAAAGTTTTACAATTTATAGCCCATTCAGCTCAACATGTCTCATCGTTAAAAAAAATGTCTTAAAAAAAAAAAAAAAAATTCTCATTAGAACTTCAACAAACGATAGAAACAAACCATAAAATAAAACGATCAATAAAATACAAAACTCGTGACAACAATAAAACCGAGATCAACAGGAACAATAAAATAATTCGAGGTATATAAAGCATACATCTACCCGAAACCAAAATGTACAAAAAATACCCTCCAACAAAAGTTAAACGGTTTACCTAAAACTAAATAATATCCAGGTCTTGAACACCCCCATAGTTTCTGCCTCCACTAAAAGGAGACTGTTCCATACCTTGACCACATTCTGTGCTTAAAAATTGTTTTTAAACTTATTTTTTATACCAGGAATCAACGGTAGCCTAAGGTCCTTAACTGCATACAATAGGCCTTCCCTTCTGTGGTCTGACAATGGCATTGTATAAGGTAAAAATGAGTTCCTTTTATTTATACTCAATACTTTTATAATACTGGCTTATGACTTTGCTTATTATTTTTCGAGAGAAGGTTCTCATAACTGCAAGATCAGCTTCCAATCATACATTTGAGGTGTTATGCTGCCGGTCAAGCACGACCATCACATTGCCAACTTGACTAAAGTGGCCTTACCTGCTCAGCTATTTTCATTATCAAATTGCTTAAAAACCAGTACCAGCTTGCAGATCTACCCTGCTGAAGATGTGATTCTTCACTAGTGTCATCTCAGTGATCTGGGTGGGGGCTGCTGCCATCTTGACTATATGTGTGCTGCTACCTATTTTCAAAGAGCCTGCTACCATAGCAACCTGTTAGAACATCAAGTAGTTGTCGGAGTACTGTTTAAATAACGTAGCTAGAAAGTACATTGGTGCTGCTAGGCGATGTATTGCTGGTCAGTTTGATATAACGCGGAGATCACTGCGGAAGATATTTTTAAGATACCCTAATATTGCATTGGCTTTAAAGCTCTGATTTCGGCAGCTCCAGTAATCTGCATCAATTTAGTTTTTTGTGGCGTTATTGTACTGAAAGGACGAGACTTGCTTATTGCATCGTCAAATTCCGCCCACTTTCGTTTCGGTACGGAATTAACGTCAGCTTGCAGATTACTGGGATCATCGCAGAATGTAGCTGTGTAGACCGTTTCTTAGCTAGTAGTTTATACAGATGTTTATGTAGCGTTTGCTAAAACGCCTTGAGTGCAGCGTGTGTCGAATTCCGATTTCCTCTTGTCGCTTCTGGGTAGTGTTTCCGGACAGTGAGCTCTTCGGTCACGATAATCATCGCAACATTAACCCAGGTAAGCATGTGTAGTACTTCAGTACATGAGGACGTCGTAATTAATACCTGTTGTCAATTTCCGGTGAACAAATTACGGGGGAAATTGTGCACCTCGATTTAACAAAAGTTGACGGTACCGTTTTTTCGTTAGCACAACAGCTAATGGTTGCATAGCTAGCTAAATGTTGGCTGGATACATTTGTAATGTGTAGCTAGTTAATACATTGTATGATTGACACAGTAAAAAAGTCCTTAAATTGTTATTTTGTTACGTTTACCATTATCGGGGTCGACAGACGTTTAATGTCCAATGGAGCAAGGAGGGTTTTATCCCAAAGCGTGGCTTTCTTATGGAACTTAGCTTGGAAGCTAACTTGGACTGGCAGCTGGGTATCTGAAGTAAAATTTTAACGTCAAAAGCTCATTCCTGGCTAGTGTTAGCTAGCGTGGATAAATGCTCTTGATGCAAGATTTGTTAGCTGTAAGGTTAGTCACACATCAAAAATATTTGAATTGACGTAGTCTAGCCTTGTGTCGGTTGGCTAGTGTTATTTTCCCAGACTCTGATTTGGCTTTAGGGTAGCTAGCTAAAATTAGTTAACAAAATACACATTTAAATATGGATTCAGTTTTTTGCAATACAACGTAAGGTAAACCTTATCCTGTTTCACAAGTTTAGTTAGCTAATGTAGCTAGCTTGTATTTCCTCGCAACAGCACTGTTGATTTGTAACGATGCCGCCTTTAATTGTGCAATATATGGGTTGTTTTAATGTTAGTCTAACTAAACGTTAGTTTATCTTGGAAATTACTAATTCAACGGTATAGCGAAATAACGCAGCAATATTGTAAGCAAAGGGAGGGACCTACAGAAATAACAGAAAATCCAAGGCGCGCGCTTGTGAAATGGCGAGAGAGCGTTTATCTAAAGACCCGAAGTTACTGTACAAGCTTGTTAGGCAAAAAGGCAACTAGCAAGTGCTAACTAGGACTGGTTGTAAACGCAAATGTCTCATTTTGGTAAGTCTGTGTGTCTCGTTAGGAACAGCAGCCAACTTTCCTTGAACTGAACAGTATTCAGGCGTGACAGTGATGACGGAAAACTTCGAAGCAACTTCTGAACTTCAGTCCAGATTGTCTTCCCTCTCTGTGTCGTCTTTTCCTGGAATAACGTCGAAGAATTGCCCAACTAATGCTGAAGATGGGTAAATTAAGTAACGTTAATTGTTTACATCTTTTTCTAGTGGTGGAGGCGGGCGTCAGACTTTTTATATAATACCATTTATGCTCCAACATCCACTTCTTCTAATGTTGAACCATATTTTTTGTGGATGGTTGTGAAGTTGGGACATTCATTTTTCGAAATCTAGGCCTAACCTTTGCATTTCTTTTAACGTTTTAAACGATTGGCAAATGTAATCTTTAAATGTTGATATTCTCTTATGCCATATAGCCTACCATGTAGCCTAGCTAAACATCTAAATTAGTTTCCTTTCGGAAATCTGATCCGTGCCCAGTCTTGGTTTCTAAGCAATTGCTCTGATATGCAAATTAAGCTTTAATGTGATTTTGAGATAAGGTGTGCACAAAGCTCAGTGTTCCTGTATTTTCTTGTTTGCCGAAAGGCTTCAGAGCACAGACCTGTCCCAGCATCCACAGAACACTGAAAACCTTCCCCAGATTAATGACAGCGAAGGGCTTCCACAGCCCACAAAGGTAAACCTGGGATATACCAAGCTTTCCTGCTTTTGTCCTCATTGTTTTGGTTGTTGGTCAGAACAGTCTTTAGAACCGGCCCTTTACAACATGCACCAGTTGTACTTAAAAGTAGCTAAAAATTACAAGAATAAACATTTTTTTTTTTGGCATTGAAGTCAATGGTTGATGTGAACATTAACTGAAGCTTCTGACCTGTCTCTACATGATTGTATGCATTGCACCGCTGACACACAATTGGCTGATAAAATAATGGCATCAATAAGTAGGTTTAATAAAGTAAAAATGTTCCTAATAGTGCTCAGTGAGTGTATATTGTATGCTAGGTGGATTACTATTGGAGTTTCAGTGTGAAATGAAAAGTGAAACTACAAGTGCTCCAGCATGGCCTTTTGGTGCCTTTAGCACCAGTTTGCATTTAAAAACTCAACTGTACCCTTCTCTTGATGCTGCCGTTCTGTGCCGCTGTGGGGAGTTTATCTAATAATAGGTAGGCTGTTTGTTGGTCTCCAGACTCTGACAAATGAGGGTATTTGTAGTAAGAGAACCGAAATCCAGCAGGAATTCACCGCAAATCAGCAAGTGATAAAATGATGTGTCCAGTTTTATTCTCTTCTCCATCTGGGGAACAGTCCAGTCCTAATATTTATTAAGCAATTAAAGCCTTGCATATTTTAACCAAATGTCTTCTTCAGAGCATTGTGATCAGCTTGTGTGTTGTGTGTTGTGTGTGTGTGTCAGTTCATTTTTATTTTGTAAAAGGTGCACACAATCGCCTGTTTTCACCTGTATTGAGTGTCTGGGTGTGGCTGTTTGCAGAGTAACCAGGCTGAGCCCACTGGTCAGGCTATAGATGGGGACTCTGAGATGAATCAGACCAATGAGAATGAGAAGGGGCTGCACCCTGGAGACAGAAAAGGTGAGCTGTCCTCTGTGATGAGGCCTCTGGATAGCCCCTCCCACTCTATATTACCAGTAGCAATATGTCATTCATGTCAGTCTTATTTCAGTTAGAAATGTTACTGTTAAATCAAGCAGTAAGGCATCTAATCATGTACGTTGATCAGAGGTTATTCGGTATGGATTTCTGTGTGCTTACGTTTTGGGTTGCACTGTTGCACATGTCCTGTCTGATGGTCAGTTCCCACAATCGTTGTTTCAGCATCATTGCCCCCACTCAAACCGCCCTCCTCCTGGACATCCCCTGCGCTGAAGGAGCTGAAGACCAAGCTGCGACAGGAAAAGGACAGCGTGGTGACGGTGTACAGGGGCGACGTCATGACCGTACACGTTCCCACGGTCCCCGAGGCCAAGCAGGTGTGCTGGGAGTTCGCCACCGATGGCTATGACATTGGCTTTGGCATCTACTTTGACTGGACGCCAGTCACCAACCGGGCCATTACTGTGCACATCAGTGAGTCTAGCGATGATGAGGACGAGGATGAAGAGCCGGAAGGTTAGTGGGCACCCAGTCATCCTGTTAGTTGTGGAAAGATTTTGACATCTGTGTAATTAAGCACCATGACCCCTAGCCACCTAGGTGAAGTGGTTAAATCTCACAATCCATCATTGACTTGAAATGGATATGGAGAAGAATTATAGTTTTGGTAGAGGCATTATCAATAAAATAAAAACGCAACAATAGAAATGCGCCTTTTCATTTTGGACCGAGTGAAGCTATAAACCCAGAGAAGAAAGCAGTTGGAAGCAATCCAGAAGGGCCTATTGCAGATTATTGCATCAGTGCTATCAAAGCACTTGGTTAGCTAAGCTAATTAAGATATACTCTTGGATGTCCTGTGAACGATACAATAACCTACCTTTGCTAGGTTAATATTAGCTAAGTGTTATCTAATAGCATAGCATTAGAACTCGTGAGAACTAGCTAGGTCTTTTGTTTGATACTGTGACATATTGTTTGCTACACAACTAGGTTAGTTAGCCAAGTAGCTACTGTTGCTGGATAGCATCAATAGTTGAGGTGCTAAAAAATTCTATTTCAAAGCTTCATTGAATCCATGCATGTTTGTCTTCACTGTATATGTCTTTCTTCAGCATTTGTTGCAATTTTGTGGCAGTACTGAACATGTAACAAAATGACAGCTTCCAGAAATCTGCATTTTTAAAAAATGTTTGTGTTTTTACCAATATCACCTGTATCTGAAGCAGATTTACATTAGTAGTTAATACAAAACTAATTTTGCTTGGCCAGAAAGTTTGAATATTAAGGAAGCTTGGCAGTGCATTTCTCTGATGCCTTTTATTTGTAAAGCTTTACATTCTCAAGACTTTAATCTGAGATGAACAGATTTACATTACTTACTCAATATTATACAAATAGAAATTTACTGGCTAAAAACTCTTGAAAGCATGTGATCTCTTCAAATCTGATTATTGTATGGGGATTGTTCATATACATTAAGCTTTGTCTCAATTATTTTTCACTCATATTCTGTTTATCACTTGCAGGGCCTGTGAATCCTGGGGATGTAGAGAAGGGCTCAAAATCAGCAGCCAGTTCAAACCTGGGTGAGATTCTACCGGTGTATCGCCAAGACAGTCACCTGGCAGTCCAGGCAGGCAGCCACGAGTTTCCAGGCGAGGGAACTTACCACCTGAAGTTTGACAACTCCTACTCTCTGTGGCGGAATAAAACTCTGTACTACAGAGTGTACTACAGTGCCTGAGAACCAAGTCTTGTGACTACAGTTGAATGTTTGAACTGAAGGACTTCAGAGATCTCTATTTTTGATTCTATATAGTATATGCTTGGGCTTATCAATTATGTAAAAGCAACTGATGTCTCTCCTGGATCGTTGTTTGTGCTATATTTGTGAAAATGGGGAGAAAACATTTGCAAAAAGTCAGGCGAGATGTTTAATCAAGACAGATTCTATGGCTTTGTGTGTGTTCGTGGTTCCAGTGTCTTATGTGGTTTGTGTACACTGTCCATGTTTATGAATTCGATTTTCTTGTTTTATCAAAAGTGCGGTCATCTTGATAGGTAAGATGCGAGAGAACTCTAGTTCAGGTGCATATCGAGGATATGAAATTAAATAGTCGAATGTGTCTTCATAAAGGCATTTTTCGTGGCTGTGCGAGGGTAGACACTGAGAAGGAAGTTGGAGTTACCCAGCACTAAAGGCAAAAAAAAATCTGTAAAATCTCGATGTGCTAATTTAAAAAGTGTCTGGTCAACATTTCAGGCCTCTGTTTCTTTTTGAAGTGACTTCCAGTGTAGATCAGCTGTAAGCACAAATCCCGTTAAGAAAGGATTCAGGAAGTGAATTTTGTTTGTATTTGACAAAACGCAGAATGGAACATGATATGCTGTAGAATATTACACTTTGTCCTTAGAAGGCAAACAAATTATATTCCATATTTGAGCCTTTCATAAATCATCCTGAGAATCCCGTTTCTGTGCCAAGAGCAGAGACATGGCCAAGAGCAGAGACATACTGTATGTTCATTCTAATGTTTTCAGTTTTTTATAACACTTTGCAAATTACCTTCTATTACATTCAGGAATCTTAAGCATTGCATATCCCAGTCAGATTGCATGGCCCTGAAATGGCATGACCCATAGTGATTTTATTTTGATTATAATCCAATGTTTTCTGTAATTTATTGACATTTAAAGATATGTTTTAAAATGTATAATACTTAAAATGTTGTCCCTCCAAAGAAAACAAAATATAGTAAAGGGAAGGGGAAATGTCTCTGAGTAAAATGTTTTTGTGATACGGAAAGGCATCATAGAGAAAAGGCTTATCTTGCTATGGTGGATTGACTTCATATTTAGTCTGCCTGTAGCCATTTTGTTTGGAAACAGGTTGTTTGACAAAATAGCCAACAGCTTGAAAGATTTGACAATCAAGGAAGTGAACACTGGCAAGAGAAAATCATGTTATTTCTATATTACGAATTAAAATTCCAGTGTAATGTGTGTAATGTGTGTTGCCTTGTACGGAGCCCTGAAAGTGGAATAATTTTAAATTTGTCTGTTGATGACATAGTGTGTACAGAGGTGATTGTGTTACATTGTGTTGATTATAATTTGATGCCAGCGAAAGGGAAAAGTTATGTGCATCACTTTCATTCCGAAGCCCCTTGAAACCATTGCACCAGTACCTCAGTAAATTGTGCTTGTTCCAAAGAAATCATTCATGTTGTGCTGCTAGTCGGTGGGGAAAAACACCCCAAATGAAGCTTTCTTTGTTCACTGTGCAATGTATTTCTGACACACTTCATTATGTACTTTGAGAATACTGCTCATTAAATAAAGGCATTTGATTTTAGCATCTTCGTTTCATTCTGCTGTGTGCTGTGACTTTCCTGTGTAATGTAAGGAGAAACAATGTTCACTGACCGATATGCAAATCCCTTGAGCTCAACATTTTTGTCAGTTACCACAAGGGTATATAGTGGCGCTACTCAAGTCCACGTCCTGCGGAGTTGCTACAACCATATGTGCTCCCACCTGATTTCACTCAATATCTTATCAGAACCAAGCAAGTAAAATAATTAGTGATGGTGGTGTAGCACACAGTAGGAGAAAATACCTGCAGACAGTGTGGCCCACAGGACGTAGAGTTGAGTAGCGGTGGTATGTAGGATGGGCTTTATGCAAAAGATTGCAGATATTGAGTAGTTATTAATAATTGGGTGTAGTACAATTCTGTGGCACAGTTTTGTCTGCGGAAGGATTATATGATTGGAACAGGGCTTCATTTTTACTATGGTCTGTATTGATTGGATAATCTTTCTGGATATCATATCAGACTCCTTTTAGATGTTCTCTGAAATCTAACTTGAATATTCTCATTAGCTGTTTGAGTAGAAGGCACAATGCATTTAGCTGTCATTGTGTTTACACAGAGTAGATTCGATCTCAGCACAGTGAAAGTAAACCAGAGGACACACCTTTTATAAATATATTAAAGTAGATCTTGCAGCTTATGTATGCCTGAGGGATGATTATAAAAACCTTTCATAAGGTTATGAAATGAAAAGCCAAACATGGAGATGCTGTATAAATATTAAACTAGACCCAACGAGACGGCATTTGATTAGTATGGTATTAGTTTCCTTTGTAACAGCAGGGGCCTATATCACAAAGCAGGATAAACAGGATTACAGAATTGGCTGGATAACTGCACTGAATAAAACCCAGAACAGGTCTTTTTATTTCAGTCCATGTTTCAAATTTGGGATGGTACTAAGGTTTTAGTCTGTGCAGTTATCCAGCTAATTACGTAATCCTGCTTTCTGATACAGGCCCCTGATCTAAACTCAATGCAATTCATCTGCTAACATTTTCAGTCTTAGAAATATGTTCTGATGCCTACAAATAAATTAATGATTGCATTTATATTTATATTGTACCATTAATCCCCTTTTAATCATACAATTTTGAGGCTCTTCAATATAACAGCTACCTCGGTGATGCAAAGCAACAGCTACTGTGCCAGAAATGTACAACCGTATATGAGCTGAGGTAGGTAGAGTGGCCTTTATTTCCCACATTGATCAGGGGCACAGGCTGATGACCAGATTTATATGGGCCATGATCTTTCCTGACTACAGTCAACCAGCACAACTCTTGAACATACTGCGAGCTCCAGAATTATTGGCATCTGATTGGTCATGATGATCTGTGGCCTCTGAATTGATAGTTCTTTGGCTTTTCCCATGCTGATGATTGACAAAGGGATTTGCATGCTTGTTCCCTCATTTTTTATGCTCTAGTGAAACAGAAGTGATGGAATGACACAATTTAGTTCCTTTAGACTGCGATTAACTAAATTCAAGTAAAATTGTATTGCTAATTTCACTTTTTTGATATTATCTACAACAAGTGTTAGGAGTGCCAATAATTTTAGCACCAGTCGTTTTCATAAAAAATTAGATTACAAAAAAAAACCACATTGAAACAAGAGAGTAAATGTATTGAAATAAAAGTATATCGTTTTCTGTATGTTTGAACAAAATATAGATCACTATCCATGTTGTTTATCATATGCAGCCTTCTTTTAAAATTCTTTAGAAAGGGTGGCAATAATTATGGAGCCCACTGTAACTAGCTGGAATTTAATAATGTAAAATTGTTCCACGCAAATGCGCTTCAAAGTTGCATCCTGTTCAGACTAACAATGTGTAAATTGCGCTGTTTGTGTTAGGCATTTATTATGTCATGCTGTCACTGCATGCAGTGTAATTGTGTGATATAATTAAGGTGAGATGGGAATGAATCACAGGCTGCAGTTCTGCGTGATGTGGGTGAGCTGTTTCTACTACCTGACACCCAAAGGCTTTTGCTCTCTAGAGAAGAAATTCTGTCCCATAGCTCTCCATTAAAGAGTTTTCTCTGATGAAAGGATTGCTGTTCTGATGAAACTACAGCTGGGATTCTATTTTGATCACATCTCCAGCATCACAGGTAATTACAGTCCTTTATGTGAGAAGAACATGAATAGAGTCAGGTCAATTAGGCTACGGTGCCCTCCAAACGCATGATAATAGAGTGGGAAATTTGTTATTCTTGCTATATACTGAAAGTCATTTGGATTTGCTATAAGAAGATGAATATGAGAAAAACCATACAGATAATCAGGTTTTCATTTCATGGCATTTACATGCATACTGTATACTGTATATATGTCTTTTTAATTTGCAGAAATGGCTGTTTTTGGGTTGAGACCACCCATTTTCAGCTGAGCAAAAATGAGTTAATGGACCACTGGTTGCAGTGAATACCTGTCCAAAGAAGATAGCAAATGTTTAATGAAGTCAACAGGTGTAGACTTGATGCAGTTATTGCATTTAAATATAACCAAATATTTTTGTGCTTTGATTTACTTTTGAGTTCACTAGTCAACTAACTTTTGTACAGCTGAAAATGGGGGGCGGGATTCAACACAAAAACTCAGGCACTGGGTAATATGAGGGTAATATAGAGGAGGCTTGGGGGAGGGAAACCCTTTTTCAAAGTCTGGTTGGTTGCATTTGGGCCACAGTTGGCCCAGAATCCAAAGTCATGGTGATCCTTAAATGTGGCAGGTCGCAGTTAGGCCATTTTTGGCCCACAATAAACTTGCCATCGCCGCAACTGAATGTGCGGAAACTCAACCATATGTGACCCAGAAATGTCTGAAATCCGGGAGCTATTTCTGGGAAATGATAAAAACATATATGCATGTAAATACCATGAAATAAAAAATTGTCTGTACAATTCATATGGTTATTTTGATCTCAACTCCAAATGCCTGGGGGATTAATTTGCTGATTTGTATTTAAATGCTATTTTCTCACATCATTGGCAGATACATTCTGAAATTATGATTCTGAAACATTATTCTATAGCTATGGCTGCCCATTAGCCTACCCACGTCACAATGTTGATGACGATTCTGATTACCACTGTTAAAATTCCCAAGTAGGCTATATTATGTACCGTATATATGTATCATGTGTCTAATTTAACGTTTTAATGTTCGTATGTAACTAATTTTACCTTTTAATCGAAGCCGAAAAACTTTGTTTAACTCTAATGCGTTTTGAATTTAGATTTTGTCCGAATTGTCACGAACCAAATCTCTCGAAAGGCAGGGGCCCATTAATGCTAGTTTTGGAATTTCACCTGTTAAAATCAATTATAAAAGACACGCCCACCATTTGCATCTAGGTCTGCTTACCCAAGACGTCGGGAGGGCACCGGGGAGCTTGAAATAAGTTATAGCCTACCTCCATAAGGAAAAGCTTGTAGTCATAAATCTCGTAGCAAAGTAGGCTATTCCCATTAAAACAACGAAATGGGTAAGATTAATTTCTATGTTCTCTGGTCCTTACGTGAAGCATCCCGACAGTTTATCAGGTAAGACTAGTTCGTGATTACTAAATGTTCCCCATTTAACACCGAAACAATGGCGTGACACTAATGCTGTTTTTATTCTGTTCCCAGTAAGTCCAACCGTCTTCACTACCAGGTACAGCTACCGCTGCCATTGCCCAAAGAGCTTATTATTTTCAGTCTCGGAGACTGGAAGTCCTTCTCTAGCGAGACAACCATTTCGGTTGAAGTTTCAATAAGCCAGGATCTGAAGCCACAGAAAATTGGAACCCTTTCTTCTAAACAAAGGTACTGCAAACCCATTTGACAATTTTAATGTTTTTCATACAAACAAAACCATCTGTGATTTAACTGAGGTTAAGTGTACAGTGTAACTGAATATAGCTCCTATGTTGATGTAATTGCTAATGGCCTTTGAATATGAATACCTGAAGGTGTCTCATCTGGGAGGGAGACTGGAGAATGGATCTTCTTACAGAAACAATGGAGAAAGCAAGGAAAGGGATGTATGGGAAAATTCTGCTTAATGTCTGTGGTGAGGTAAGATGCATCAGCATGCATTTCAATAGAACGAACGCACTTGTAGATCACTGACATTTTAGAATTGAAAACCTTTTGCAGTCTTGTCTACTGTGTAGTGCTTGGTTTAATCCATTCAGAGGACACTCCACAGTTCAGGGTATCATGCAGCATTGAGAACCCAGACTCTGTCCTCCAATAGGTTAAGGCCAGCTTTACAAGCAGCACTCCAGTGTTGTCACGGAAACGCCTGGCCTCAGACTGGCTCCACGGTCAACAAGATGGCTTCCCTAGGACATGCCACAGTGAGGGGAGTCAGGTACTAAGAACAGTCAAGAGAAGAATCAGGATTTAATTAAGTTAACTCGGTCCTGTGGTTCACACTGATTTCATAGAAGCAATGTGTTCTGGCTTCTTCCAATGCTTGATGTTTTATGAATTATTGTGTTAAACAAAAATAATTACTGTCTGACTGGTGAGACTGGCGGTTAGCCAGTGGACAGGCAGTATTTAATGGCTTCTATGGAAATGGCTTGAAATGGCTCCATAATTTTTTTTTTTTTTTTTTTTTTCTAAAAACACATGATTATAGATGAAGACCCCCAACTCCTCAGCCTCAGAAAAGCATGTTACCTATGCAGACTTCAAATGCTGCAAGGGTTCAACAATATCATCCCCTTTGCCAAAGAAGGCGTGTATGTGGCCAACGGTAAGAAGCCATTTTTAAAAGCCTTTGTAGTAAATGGGACATTTGGGGGTCTACACTCCACTACACGCGTGGAGCCTACACTTTCCCTGTCTGTGCAGGACAAGACTCCCAGGCGGACGGTGATTGGGAAGAGAGGCCAGCTGACGTGGAGCTCAGAGGAGCTGGGCAGCTCTCAGGACTCCACCCGTGCATCCAGCTCCAGGAAGAGAAAGATCAGTATGCTGACTGACGTGTTGAGTGATGAGGACACAGTAGTCCTGAAGCTGAAGAAAAAGTACAGAGCAGGTGAAAACACTCCAATCTGTGTCTACCTTCAGATTGCAGCCTGGTGTATTGGGGGTTATTGGTTACACTCTGTATCCAAAGGTTGTTTTTTTCAGATGTCTCTACCTGTTGTGGCCAAGTTTAATATAATCTCCAGTTCCAACCTCACCTATAAAAAGGTCTGCATGTTGGTGAAGTTTAAATTTGGAAGCATTGAAAGGATATCTAGATCTACTCTCTATATTATGATATTCCTTTTAGTTTTTGATAAAGTGGTCCAGGGCAGTTTATTACCTTGCATGTATGTACACTCAGTGAGCACTTTATTAGATATTTATTTGACTTATTTAGACTTTTACTGCTGTACCCTATCCACTTAGAGTTATGATGCGTTGTGTGTTCAGAGATGCTGAACACACACTGTTGTAATGTGTGGTTATTTGCGTTACTGTCAGCTTTGACCAGTCTGGCCATTCTCCTCTGACGCAGTTTCATTAACATTTCATTCTGTCTGCAGAACTGCTGCTCACTGGATTTAAAAAAAAAAAAATTGTTGCACCTTCTTTCCAAACTCTAGAGCAGGGGTCTCCAACCCTGGTCCTGGAGGGCTACTGGGTCTGCTGGTTTTTCTTGTTACCCTGCACTTAACTGTGATCAACTGCTCTAATTGATTAATTAACTCACCTCACCTGGTTACCTGCTGATTTTAAGGTGAAAACAAAAACCAGCAGACCCAGTAGCCCTCCAGGACCAGGGTTGGAGACCCCTGCTCTAGAGACTAGTGATGGTTGATGTAAACATTAACTGAAGCTCCTGACCCATATCTCCATGATTGTATGCATTGCACTGCTGCCACATAATTGGCTGATTAGATAATCGCATGAATAGGTAGGTGTATTAAAGTAAAAATGTTCCTTATAAAGTGCTCGGTGAGTGTATGCATCTTGTTGGGGGTATCCCACATTGTATTCCATTGTATTTGGGATTGAGACAGGACAGATTGTATTCGTTGCAGTCTGTCCTTCAAAGCGCTGGAGTCAAACCATGTGTCTGAGTGACCCGGAAACGGCCATCCTGATTGGAGGAGAGGCCAAGGGACATTCACGCTGCAAGGACTCGCTCTGGAAACTGGAGATAGGTGTTGAACCTCAACATTTATGCACTTTGTTTTATGAGATGGATTCATTGGCCCAATTGCATATAGTATTTATTTGTTAACATTACAGGACTCTATGCTGTTATTGTTGCTGTTATCCAAGTGGATACACCAAGTACTAAATCAAGGGTACCAATAATTATGGAACCTTGATTTTGGTGAAATCTATTTTTTATTAAATTAATGTTTGAGTTTTGTGCATTGCCAGTTAGGGGTGCCAATAATTCTGGAGCCCACTGTATGTAGCAAACAATCTTAAACTGTGTATTGTCATCATCCAAAGGGTTTGAGGAATGCTGTAAAATTATTTTCAAGCCATACTGCCCTCTCAAAATAGTCATAAAGGACTCAAATCCTCTTTTGACCGAGAGTAAATTTGTAAATTTATAAAGTCATTGGCAATGTTACAGGAAAAGGAGCTCTATCAGGATTAGATTTTGGTTTTCAAATATTATTCTTGAGCTTTGTCTGTTCAGAAAACAATTTCTGGTTCCCGATGGACTCGTCTACCTCTGGACCTGCTCCGCCCTGTGCCCGTGGCCACTCCGCGACCTATGACCCCGAGTCCAAGGCCATCTATGTGTATGGTGGCCTGGCCGAGGGCCAGCGCTATGGCGATGTCTATATCCTCAACACCCTGACATGGAAGTGGAAGCTTATTGCTGTGAGTTCAGTCATGCTTTGTGCCCTCTTTGCCAGTCTTTGCCTTGTGGAATAAGTCACTGGAAACAAGAATAGTTTTCTTCAGGGGAGAGACTGGGATAACATTTTAAGAAGTAGTCTTTTACTCATTTGTTAAACCAAGATAAACAATATGTTTAGTACTGGATTGGTGACCTGAAGTGCAGTTATGAATCCTGGGCAGTATTAATGATTAGGTTAATGATGGTGATGTGGAAGCAGGACAGGCACTCATTTAACAACAGCTAAAGAACCTGCTCTGTATAGTGGAGTCCGACTGATTCATGTCAGTTAAGCAGATGCTCTCCGCTTAAATCAGGGGTGCACAACTCCTTGAGGGCCGGTCTGTGCACTGGTTTTTGTTCCAACAAATTGCCTTGCTTTTAATTTGCTGACAGCTCTATAAATTACCCTGGTTCAAGCCTGTACTTGAGCACAGTAAAATCATTAGGATGCTCTCGCAGTCTGCAGCTGTAGCTGGTACTCGTACACATGTCAGATAACATATGATTGAGTGAATTAAATAACTAAGAACAGAAGTTGGCACAAAATCCTGAAATGGATCGGTCCTTGTTGTGCACCCCTGGTTAAATTTGCTTTGTGACTAGCATGAGAGGAATGAGTTGAGTGGAAAATCATTTTGAGGCAGTGTCCCACAGTATACCTTTTGATTAAAAAATTCTCACTTTGAAAATTGGATTGTAAAATGGCTTAGGACTACCTATGCACAGTAGTCTAATTGTCACTGGTCATTATTCTGTGAAAACCCCTCCAGGCAAGAGGCAGTGTCCCAACATTGGCTAATCACAGTGCCACTATCTACAGAAAAGAGCTCTTTGTCTTTGGTGGTGTCCAACCCAGCAGTGCACCTGGGGGAAAGACTTGCAGCAACACCCTGTACATCTTCAACCCTGAATTTGAACTGTGGTACCAGCCCATTGTGGAAGGGGACAGACCTTTACCCAGGTTTGGGTCAGTATTTCCACGTGATTGCATTGAATGAAAAATTAAGACAACACCAGTATAACAAGGCAAACTTGTGTTATGTCAAGAAGACTCTAAAACGTCTTCAGAAACCACAGTTAAATTCAGTTGTTTATTATTGTATATTAATTTGATTGTTATAGGATGTAGGTATCCCCAAATATGACCAAATTACACTAAATATTTACAAAATTACAAATGCAATTTGGAAAAATATTAGAGGCTTGAATGTCCTTTTGTTCATATTTGAAAGCTACTGTATAATTCAAAACATTGAGACATTTCTGTGTAAAATCATCTAAAGCAGAATCCCTTTCGGAACCTCTAGTATCCCGAGTGTATGCCTGTCTAGGCAAGGTCAATTTAGTAATTGAGGAAAAAAAAACAAAAAACACTTAACAGTTCATTTTCAGGTGAACTAGGATACATGCTGCTATTGAGCACCAATGGGAGGGGATATTTATTTTTGACAGCCACTCCACTGTACTGCTGTCAAACACACTGATGATTTTTGGTGGAAGAAAGACTGCGGCCTACCTGAACGACCTGCATATTCTAGACCTGGGTAATATCTTCTTAAGAATTTCCTTCCAGTATGCTGATTTTTTAGATTGGGCTGTAAAAGCATTATGCACGGATTAATGACCCACCCCCTGTCTTACCTGGGCCTGAAGGATTCATGGAGTACACGGCTGTGAAATACGAGAACATGCCACCACTGCCCCGAGGGTGAGACTGCTCAGTCATGGGAACTGCAGAAACTGCAGCCTGTTGTGTTAACCGTTGAGTTAAAATAGAACTTGCTCTAGACTGTAGTTAACGGTGCTTTTAAAAACAATTTTTTATCAATATTAAATTGGAATGAAATCACTGAAAATGAATTGAAAAAAATCATTCAGTTTGATTTTCATGACACTAGGGTATTGTGGTAGTACTAATCAATTCTGCAACTCTCCTAAGGGATACACACTTTTGAAAATAATTAAATGCCACCGTGTTTCTGATGTCTGGGAAGGCTTCTGTTGACTTACCATACGTTGTCAGTGGACCAGTATTGATTTGTAATGTTACATCCGTTTCGTCAGGTTCCATGCAGCTGTTCCAGTGTCAGACAACAGGATGTTGATCAGTGGGGGCTGCAGTGCTATTGGTGCCCTGCAGGACCTTCATGTCTTCCATCTGGGTGTGTTTTTCACACGCTCAGTGTCCTGGTCAAGCATTAACCTGTAGTGCTGGTTGGGGGTCACCCAGTGCAAGCTAGGGTGGCTCCAATGCATTCATACTTCACCTGTGTCTTGAATACATTTGGTTTGTCATTCTTCTTGTCATCTCATTGAAAGTCTGTTAATTGTTTAGTGTAGGATGAGTTTTGGGTTTAGTACCTGGTAAGTATTTTTGGTTATACATTTCTTTGGTCAGTTTTAAGTCCTGTAACTGGTTGGCAGGTATAGTCCAAGAAAGTTGTCTTAATGAAAATGAATGAAATATGACACTTGGCATTTTGAGCTCAATCAGTGCACATGTCCATGAAAAATCTCCCAGGAGCAAGGAGTGATATTCTGATTCACAACCTCTCATAATTGTAGAATGTAACAGTTTAATTTTTCTTTTCAAAATTGGGGAACAGTTAAAAGTTCAGCTGCACCAGAACATAAGCTGGGTTCCCAACAAGAGGGGGATGGGAGGTGAGATTTAACACTAGATACTGAGTAAACTGTGTCTATGCTCCACTCTGCAGAAACCAGCTCCTGGAGCTCAATAGCCTCCCCTGTTCTCTGCTCCAAGCCCCGTGCTGGTCACAGCCTTCTCCTGCTCACAGTCAATGACGAGAAGGAGGTTCCTGGCCAGGTAGGCTGCACTGTCCTGGTGTTTGGGGGCTCTGACTGTGCCGGAACCTTCTACAATGACACCACCGAGTGCACAGTTGAAATCCCTGGGGAGAAGGGTCTGGACTGCAAGAGAAAGCTATGAAGGGAAGCTTAAGGAACTCGAAGGGGACAAGCCTAGATTGCTTTGAGCTTCTGAAGGCTATGAAAGGACTAGGCTATCCAGTGCAGGGATGTGTCTGGATGAAAAATACAGAACGCAATCCAGTGGAATTGGCTGACCCTTGGCAGGGTGCATGTAGCTTTATCAGACTGTATTTTTATAGTGAGCAAAGTGTTGTAACTTTGGCCATTACAGGCCAATTCTGTTCAGTGCTCCAGGAGAGAGGTGTTATTGATACAAGTTGGACACCAGAGACCTTTTATTTGTCTGTCGTATTTGTTTTATTTTGTGCGCGTGTGGGGTGGGGGAGGGTTGTTTTATCTCAGGCCAGGGAAAAACCTACTTTGCACTATGGAACTTGTAACCATGACACTACCTATCAGTTCAGCTGTCAATCAAACTGGATTTTAGCTGCAGCTAGTAATGCAACACGATGGGCAACAAAAAGCACATCAAGTGCTATTTTAATTTCGCTTTTAACTTTTTGACACTGGTTAATTGTGTTTTCATAACTGTAAAAGCCAACACGTTTGTTTCTACAAGAGCATTAGCATGCCTTGCTGCAGGATTTTTAAGTGTCCTCCACCAGTTAAATTATGAAGACTGTCATAAGAACTGAACGGATCCCATAATTTCTCTGGCGTGTTGGAGAACCTTTCATGTTTTGTCATAACCGTGCCCTCCAGTGGATAATATGTGTAATGACACCTTTGGTTGGGTTTTTCACAATTTGTACAATAAATTGTTTCGAATGTATATGCATGTATTAATTGTTCATGTTTTCGTTGGAGAATTTAGTCACAAATCCAGTGGTGTTACTGGTACTGTTATGAACAATGTTTTGACTGATTTCTGAAAAGCAGCACTTATGCCATGGGATGTACTTGACTTCAAACCACAGAAATAAACTGCATTAACCCTTAGGTTCTGGGTTTTTTTATTTTTATTTTTTTTATTTTTTTATACAGACAACAGGACAAGAAACTCACGTCTTCTCATCAAAGCAGTTTTAATTGTTCAAGCATCCTGCCTTTGGTCACATGCCTCTTGGGTGATCCTATGATCTCAGATCAAAGGGTGTATCTGGTTGGCAGGAAGGATGACTCCCTTTGAATGCTTCGATCTCCATTAAGGTCTGATTCAACCTCTTTATAGTGGGGAACTGACTGACATCAACTTTGAACCTAATGGACACAGTGCAAAGATAATCTCATTTATACACATGAATGCAACATTGTATTGAAAGTTTGATAACTAGGTGTTGATGTATAATTCTGTATGTAACAATAAGAAGAGGATTTTACATTTTTGCTGCAGTTCACGAAAGTCTCACCTCTCCGCATTGTAGACCTGGGGCACCAGACAAATATCTGCCATTGAGATCTAAAGGGAAAAAACAAGCATGGTTTACTGACTATGGCTGGGGCTGTAGCAATTCCAATTACAAGTATGTGTAGGTACTTGTAATAAGACCAGGTCCAAATAATGAGACATTATGAATTACTTGTATAAATAAAGCCATACATAAAGCTGGGTTTTTACCCGGATAATTTCAGTAATTTGCTTCACCTCAATTGCCCAAAATATACAACCTGAGCAACTGGTATTTAAATCCATATTTCATTAACCCCAGACTCATAAAGGACATGGGCATATATCTTTGGCTCAACAGGGCATTGGTTCTGCACTCATGTTTCGCCAATACGGTGTATGGATTGGCCAATAATGAGGGAGTGTGGTGTAATGATTTCTGACTTCAAAAACAGTCTAAAATTCTGGATGTAATGAACAGGCCTCATTACCTCATCTCCCACGCAGTACTTTCCAGCGGTTTGTTTCAGGAGAGGCTCCAGAGCTATCAGAGAGAAAAACAAAGTAACCTGGAGAGGTAGTAAAGGAAGCTAGAATGGGGTACAAATTATCACTGAAAGATGTGCCTCCTGTCAGTGCTAGTTCACAATTATGTGAACTACAGGATGTAACATAGTCACTGGCTTGCAGGCAAATGCATTGCACCACTGCTAGTGTACTGGTGTAAAGAGATTAATTTTTCTATAGTCTATGAAAGTTGTCAGTCACCCATATGACCCATGTGAAAAGGTAATTTCCCCCCTTAATCAACTAATGTACTGGATTTAATTCATAATTAGATTCAGCTGATTGAACATAACCAAGCTTGACCGCAGCCAGCAGAACGTAAAGCTCACTTATCTTGAACTTTACGATCAGAGTGAAGTAGTCACTGCACTGAAAGCTTATACAAAAACACACTATGCCACAATCAAAGGAAATTCCAGAAGAGATTCGAATTTTTAAAAATAATTAGCTCTGGAAAGGGTTACGAAACCATTTCTAAGGCTCTCCGAAGGACTCCACCGGACCACAGTGAGACTGTGGGCTCATTCCAACCCCTTATTTTCATATTTTTCCTCTTTTTCCTTTTCTTTTCTCCTTTTCTCCATTGGGAGAGGCTATGAAAAGATAAAAGAAAACGAAGACAGGGAAGTTGAGAACGTGAATTTGGAATGCCCTTGCTCCTTCAAACGTCAGTTTGAAGCCACGTCAGTTATGTAGCAGATGCATGGCAGATGGGGAGAGGTGGATCCAGAGGTCAATCATTTATACGTCAGACATTCCGAAAAAAAGATAAAGTAAAAGATAAAAGAGGAGAAAAATAAGCTATCAGAATGAACCCCAAGTGTTCTCCAAGTGTCCTCCAAATTCCTCCACAATGATGTGAAAGACTGACTATTGGAAGTGTTTGGTTGCAATAATTGCTGCAAAAGGTGGGGCAACCAGTTATGACGTTTAAGGGAGAAAACACTTTTAAACTTTAAAAAAAAGAAAAAAGTTTTGTTTACTCAGGTTCCCTTTATCTAACATATTGCATTTAATATTGCATCCGGATTAAATACCAAACCACTGGTGAGTGCATTCACTCTCTGGAACAGTTTCCTCCCATGGAATATAGTTTTAGTTATGAATATTAGTAGGCAGGAACACACCTTCAAAACCACGGATGATGAAATGCTGGGCCCACGGCACTTTTTCTGCTCCGATCTTCTGCAGCACATAGAGATTCTGTAAATCCAACAAGGTGAAAGGAGATTGTTGCCACCACTTTAGTGCTGATGGGGTTGTATATAGCATATGTGATCTGCTCAATTCACTTACTACATCATGACAGTGTCTTAAGGTGCTATAATGCACTTCTAAGTACACAGCACAGAATTAGTCCACTTAAAGTACTGCACCTTAAAAGTTCTATCTAGTTATTATCTTGCAGTATCTCTTAGATGTCACCCACTTGCACAGGTTGGATCCCAGACGCAATGACGTCGGAAATCATTCGCACTTGTGCGCGTTTTTTGGGGTCGGTGGGGAGCAGGCGACGGCCTGGCCTGGTCTCTTCAATATACTGGATAATGGCCAGCTAAAGAAAAAGGGCAAATGGCTTGACTGTTCTGTTCAGACCCCGTTACATAATATATACAAGTTCTGACTATAACAACGCAAGAATAACAACAGTTTAACCATTCAACTGAATGCTAAACTGGTAAATGATATATGGAAATGGTTTATGAATTCCTATGTCATCAACGGGTTAATTATATAACAAATACTTATTATAGCCAAAAACGGCAAACATTACAGTCTTACCGATTGCGATAGGGTAATGCCATCAATTATAACCGCTGGCACTTGTTGCATTGGGTTTATTTCCTTGTATTGTCCAGTTAGCTAAAAAAAAAAAAAAAATTAAGAAGAGATTTCCTATGGGCATAACTGAATCCAACTATTTTTAGATAACCCGCTAACATTCCATGCACATTAGCAGAATGTTACCTGTTGGCCTCCATCCTTGATCAGATTGACGGGAACTTGGTCGTATTCGATGCCTTTTAGAGCAAAAGCTGAGGAGTACGAAAAGATGTCCAACAAAGAAAACGTGGAAACCAATGCAATAAGCATATATACATATATATAGTGAACACAGTCTAACTGTACATTTCATATATAGCATCTATAAAGTTACATTATATGAGGTCCACATTCAGAAGAAAACCTACCAATTCTAACTCTCCAAGAACATGAACTTCTGAAATATCCATGGAGAACGGGCTGTAAAACAAACAATAAAACATATTAAATACTGTTTTTTAAGTAGCTGCAGTTACATTTCAACCGGATTATGATCACCTTAGTTTGAGAATCCATTGTGACTAAATGCAAAACATCAGAGCAACTGTGTGCTGGATCCCCCCAAAAAAAGAAAACAATTCTGGCAGCCAATGAGATGTTTCTCCAAAAATCCTCCTCCTCGATAATGCAATGTCATATGACAAAGCAATAGTGGCTAATCCTTTGATCATAACCAGAATTTGAACATCGATGTATGCATCTAGCTGTAAGTGAGTAGTTTATTCCGGTTGAATTTAATTCCATTCAAAATACGTTTATCGGGGAAAAGTAGACGAACTCCCTTATCTCACGTAAAATAGTCCAGATGTGGCTCGTGTTGCAGTATAGGCACGTCATTATAAGCCAACTATAGCAAAACACAAAATATTAGGTAATCACACTGATGTTACCTTCATTAGGCAAGAGAGTGTAACATGCATCGCGAAGTGCTACTTGAAGTTGAAACGTCAGTATTGTTCCCCCCTTTATTCAGGCGAATTCAAAACAAAACAGCTATTACTGATTTTACAGTCACCCCATTGTACCCCCAGGGTACACATTTAGGTGGCTTGTGGAGACATTTAGTCGTAGCAAGCAGTCCGAATTGCAATAGCACGAAACAAGACTATCCTAACATGGAACGTCCATGCAGGCTATGAAATACAAACACGTTTCAATTCGACGGATACGTTTAGGGATAGTTTGTCACGTGATAAAACATGTGATCATAGTCCGTTCAGCTGTAGGTGAATAAAACCTGAATAAAACCATTTGTTCATTTATTAAGTCGTTTAATGTACATAGCTACAAAACATGCATATATATAAACTTTAAAATAGCATGCATTGACATTTTTATTTATTTAATTATTTGTTAACTTCGACCTTTATCAGTTAAAGGTTGTTCAAGTGAAGGACGTTACCTAAACCAATACATTTAGAAGAAATGGCAAAAGGTTTACCCAATGGCAGATCATAGTATATTTTTTTCTTTCCAATGGATTTTTAGCAGAGGCGGGATTAACAGCTATATTAATTCTGATAGGCCAACAGTGATTAAACATTGACCAATTGCTTTCATGTGTTTGTGGGAGTTTTTCTTCTTGCTGAATAATTGGTTAGTTTTCTGTTGGTTGACTCCCACTGTGGAGTGAGAAAGTAGTTTCGTGGAGTGCTGTGGTTCCTGGCCAAATTCCTAGGCGGTGGTGATTGGGATTTCTGTGTGACTGAAATTGAAATAAAAAAAAATAAACAAAACAAAACAAAACAAAAACCGTAAACAGTCATGGCTGCCGGAATCGTGAGATCGCTTTGGAAGAACAAGGTAACTTAAGATATATTGATATATTTATATATAGGTATATATGACTAGCACGCTCCTCATGTTTGCAGCAACGCGATCTTGCATGCTTCGCTTCAAGATTTAAGCTAACATTAGCTAGCTAAGTTGAAGACTGATATCAAATAGTTGCACGGTGTGGATGTCCTAATATTCTGGGTACAGATTTGCTTCCATTGTTCTTTAAAAGTACATTTTAGCTAGCATGCGATTTGCCAGAAAGTTGGCAAGCATTTCCATTTAGTTAAGTTACCACGACCCATTCCTGTCCTTATAGGTCCATAGGTTCAAATGGCTATTCATTAGCTTGCAGACACTGTTCACATGAGGTTATTCTTTCAATAGCCTACCCTTGACGCAGTTTCACTAACTTTCACAAATGTATGCCGTTATACTAGCTGCCTAAACACTTACTGTGTTACTGTAACAACAATCTAGTGGCAAACAATTTGACCATATAGCCATTTAAAAAGAATATGGCTTTCCCATATAGTAGCCTATGTTGATTGCATCCACTATGGATGCTCATGGGAGTGCAACGACTTTTAAATTATTCAGATGTTCCTTTCACACTATTAGACCTGTCTTTACGGAGAAGAACCGTTTCTTGACCTTATCTTCCCTCGCTCGTCTTTCTGGTCCACTAACCTATTGATGTTTGTAACATTTGTGTGAACACTGATTCTTATCAAAGGATCGAAATACCGCAACGAGTGGATTTAGTCTTTATGCAGTGTGAAACGAGTGTGTGGGATTATTTTCGAGTTGTTACTTTGTATGATATATGATTTCCATATTTTCCAGATGCCCCTTCAAGTTGGGCGCATGTGTTACTCCTCGTCGGTGGTGAGTTGGTTCAGTGTTTTTAAGTTTTTATGAATGTTATTTGTGTATATTAATGCCACAGGGAGCGAGGCATTCACTGCATAAAAACAAACAAACTAAAAAACTAAAAAAATTAAAAAGATGGCTGAAAAATCCAGCTAAGATCAACTGGTTTAACCTTTTTTTAACACTTCTAGCTGGTCATAGCTGGGTTGTGGCTGATTAAAGCTGGAAAAAAAGCTGTCAACTATAGTGGACTATATTAGCTGTTCAGCTGGTGAACACCTGCTCTGCTTGAGCCAGTTGTTGCATCCCTAAAATGACCCAAGCTACTTAGAATTTAGGTGCCTTATCAGAATGAAAAGAAGGAAGCCCGCTCACTGATATGCTTTTTGCACCCGTTTTTAGACCTGAAGATCCACTGGGGTCAAATCATTGTCTGTAATAGCTGTGTGTGAAGAGCATATCATGTGCGGGCTTCCTTCTTTCAATTTATTTCAGTCTAGCACCTTACTAAACTGTATGTGCGTATGCTGGCGGTCATTTAACAATTACTTTTTTTTTCTTTAGATGACAAACTTCACCTCCCCTGTTCCAGCCATTGTAAATCTGGCAGTGTTGCTTCCCAGAAATCCCCCAATATTATAATGACAATGGAAACGTCAGTGGTCTTAACACTAAGCCACATCCAAAATTACCGTAGGCCAGTTGTGCAAACGATAAAGAAAAATACAAAAAGGCAAAAGGTCTATTTAGAGCACAAATTATGAAATGACATGAAATTCATAAACATACATACATACACAGGTTGCTGGATGAGTTTGGCTAGGGTATAGCAAAATGATAAATAAAATCTCCATAAAAATTTTTTTAAAGAACGCTAATCTAACATGTCATGTCCTAACCCAAGTCTGTTTAAAAGACTGTGTACTTTTTTAGGGCTGTTTTCAAGTGTATCACAGGTTTCAAGGTTTTATGCTATGTTTAACCTTTTTCTTGCAGCCCACAACTAAGCTTTTTATCGATGGGAAATTTGTTGAATCCAAGAGTTCAGAATGGCTGGATATTCACAACCCTGTAAGTACTCATTCACAGAGCTTCACACACTAGCACATGCATGAACACTCCTGTCCTCTTGATCTTTTCTTATGCGCACACTACTGCACCATATCTTGAGTGTGCTTCACAGACGTTTAGGTGGCGTACTTGGCCTTTGAATTTCCTGTTTCACTAGCCTGTAGATTTGACCACAAAGTTGTGATTGGAGAATGAGAGTTCATTAGCACTGCATTGAGCTTCTATGCTCCATAAATGAACATCCTGCTTGATCCAGTAAAGACAGTGCTGCCCACTGCAGAAAAACACAAGCATTAAAACGTTCATTATAGCAAATAACTTTAATATCTTTCATTGTATTCTGAACACTGCCCTCTCCTTCAAACGGTAGCATTTAAGGCTACCAGGAACAGGTTTGAATGATATAGTGGGCAAACCTGTTTTTCTGGGAAAACATTTAAAATTCTGTAGGCCCTCCGGCCCCAAGGCTCTCTTCCTGGTGCCCTGCTTGTGGTTACCTCATACCTTTCCAATTATTAGTCAGTAAATGTCTCTATTTAGTGCAATGTGTTGAGCTGGGTAATTTCAAGTGAAGCACAACTCTTTGAGCCATGTTGAAAATTACTTTTTTTCATTTTGCCTTAACAAGATGGAAAATCCTCCTTGGAAGTTTAGCATTTCACTAAACTTCCAATTTAATATAAGGGTCTAATGGCTTGAACAAATTTAAACGTTAAATGCAGCAACTAACTTAATCACATCCGTTGTTTGCTTAGTAGATGCCCTTATCCAAGGAGAAAGTGTAGTGTTCCTGTTATTTTATATGTAGACATTTGGCTCATATTATTTATTTAATAATTTATGTGACGATGGTCTGCCTCAGTTACTAAAACGGAATGAAGTAGTTTATTGTTTGAAAAATGCAGTTTGAGAACTTGAGTTCAGAGTTCAGTTGCTTTAAAGGTCACTATTTCACATGTCAGGTGTTGTATTGTCAATGTGTTTAGTATGGTAGTGTGGGTAATCAGACTACCGGTATCTGCTCATATCAGAATACCACATGTGGTTAACTGCAAATTCAAGTCGTTTTTCGTAATAAAACACTGGGCACAAATTGCATATGTTCTACCGTCTCAGCAGAATTTCTGATTTCAGCAAGATGCCAGTATTTGTCTATTCATGAGCCTACGTGTTCATTAACCAGTAACCGTTGGTTAACCATTTTATATAGAAATATTTGGATTAATGTGCCAGCATTACATGAGTGTTTACCAGAATGATATTGGTCAACTTGTGATTGTTGGAATTTTTTCTTAAAATAAATATTGAATTGTAGGGTGCCTCTGTTGTTGAAATTCTATTTTAAAAATATATATATCTAGCTATAAAATGCATTAAAATAAATTCAAATGGAGCAACTGGATATATAATGATTATATTTGGCCTCTAAATTAATAAAGAAAGCAAATAACATTGAATTGAATTTAGTTTGCATTTGGGTTTTCCTGTCTTCTACACCACTTGTTTGCTTTCCAATCAAAGGCAATTGTTTAAAAATTAGATAAAATGTAATGATACTGCAAAAATTAACAGGAACAATTGACTCTTGGAAAAGTTTCCTGTTATATGCTTTACATAGCCACAGTTTTGACATTGCCAACGCCTACTGTGCAGACATTTTAAATGGTGACAGTGGGTGTCTGCTGTGCTGCTCTGTACTGCCATGTTGTGACTGTTCCTATCTGCTGTATCACTCAGCCTTGTTTGACTTTGGTCACCCCCTTACTGGGGTAGAATTGCATTTGTCACTCCTGGACCTGCTCCAAAGTTAGCTTGAGCTGCACCACTTGGGTATGGGCACACACTGTGACTTTGGCAGCTGTCACAGTCTCACGTGAACTTTGATGATTTGGGCGCCCGGTAATGGAATTATATGATAGGAACTCTTTCTAAAATCTCAATTTTTTTCTTTTTACCCTTCAGGCCACCAACGAGGTGATTGCCAGAGTCCCCAAAGCCACTCAGGAGGAGATGCTGGCCGCTGTAGACTCCTGTTCACAAGCCTATCACTCCTGGTCTGAGACCTCCATTTTGGCTCGGCAGCAGATCTTCTTACGCTATCAGCAGCTCATCAAGGATAACATTGTAAGACTGGGCAGATTATGCGGGGGAGCAGTTGCTTGGTGATAATGCTGTGGGATAGCGAACCTTTTTTAAAATTTTCAAAACCAAACAAAGTTTTGTTATTGATATATTTGAAGAATTAGTCAGATTTTGGATACTTGTGTGTTTTTGCTCATGTTTTTAAAGTTTCAGTGAAAGCATAATGGTGGTAAGCTAGCATTCCATATCCGTTGCTTATCATGTTTCACCTTTAAACACATGGATTTACCATTTAATACCTTTGTAACCATTGAGGTAAATTACTAACCTTTTCTCAAGGGTGGCCTCATAACAGTCCAGAGTTCAGTGGCTAATTGGTAAAGCATGCAATGCTTTTACAAGGTGGTCATAGCTTAAACATTTTTTCCCAATGCCACTATGCCTATGAAAGTTAGTGATGTGCACCCTTGGTAACTTTGGACATTACTTTTCAGAAAGAACTAGCAAAATCCATTACATTGGAGCAGGGCAAGACCTTGGCAGATGCAGAGGGAGATGTATTCCGAGGATTGCGTAAGTCCTGCTGACACTGCATTAGTGTAACCGGCTGTGTTAGTTGTTCCATGGCACTGGTGAAAATGTCAGTTGGATTTTTTCTGTGTTTGCTGAGTGCATTGTGTAAGAAAAGTCCGGAGTACCCGGAGGAAACCCACGCAAACATAGGGAGAACATGCAAACTCTGCACAGAGAGGCCCCGGCCGACCGGGATTCGAACCCAGGACCTCCTTGCTGTGAGGCGGCAGTGCTACCCACTGCAACATCCGTGCTGCCCTACTCCAGCCCATTGCATATGAAATTAAATAATGACTATGAGGTTAAAGTGTAGACTGTCGTCTTTAATTTGAGGGTATTTACATCCATATCGGAAGATCCTTGTAGGAATTGCATTCCTTTTTATACATAGTCTCCCCATTTTAGGGGACCAAAAGTAATTGGACTGCTGGCTTCTCAGCTGTTTCTGATTAGTCGGACGTATTCAATTGCTTCCATTCTGCAGTTATAATAAAACATTTAGTATCTAGTCTTGATTCTAGGCTTTTGGTTCCCGTTAGAGTCTGCTATTGGCGTTAGTCAGCATTAGGGGGGGCAAAAAGCAGAGATATTGGCCAAACAGTAGGCTTACCAAAATCTATTTGGAACCTCATTCAGAAGAAAGAGAACACTGGTGAGCTCACTGGGACTGGTAAGGAAGGAAGACCTTTACAGTTGATGACCCGAAGAATTCTCGCCACAATGAAAACAAACCCAACCACCTGTCCTGAGAAACGCTCTTTGGGAGGCAGATGTGGATGTATCAGTGAATACCTTCCGCAGGGGACTTCGCAAACTGTTCTGCAGAGGCTGCACAATAAGGTGCAAAGCAATAGTTACATTCAAAAACAGGATAACCAGGTTAGTGTTTGTTAGGTATTACCTAGAAGAGCCTGCCGAGTTCTGGGTGTTGTAGATAGATAAGACCGATTTGGACAGATTTACTTGTATCAGTGTGATGGTAAGCGCAAAGTGTAGACGTTAAAAGGAACTCCCCAAGAAGCAAAACACCCCCCCACATATGGCATGTATGCTCACTGAGCACTTTATTAGGAACACTATACGACTACTGGGTAGAGCCTCGCTTTGCTCTCAAAACAGCCTCAATTCTGGCAGTTTCCACAAAATGTTGAAAACATTCCTTTGAGATTCAGTTCCATGTTCCAGTTCCATGTTCACATCACATCACAGTGAGAGGTCGATTGTTGGAGAGGACTTAGCAGGGATGTAGAGAAGCTCAGTCTTGGCAAGGTTAAGCTTCAGGTGGTGGGAAGTCATCCATGCAGAGTTATCAGCCAAGCAGGCAGAGATCTGTGTGGTGACTTGGGTATTGGGGGGGAAGGAAAGAAAGAGTTGGGTGTCATCAGCGTAAGAATGGTAAGAAAAGCCATGGGAAGAGATGACGGAACCAAGAGACATGATGTATTGAGAGAAGAGGAGAGGACCAAGAACTGAGCCCTGCGGGACTCCAGTTTGTAGGGGGTGGGAGTCAGAGACTGAGCCCCTCTTAAGTCATCTGGTAGGAATGACCAGAGAGGTAGGAGGAAAACCATGCCAGTACAGATCCTGTGACACCCATCCCAGTCAGCGATGAATCTCATGACTGTATCGAAGGTGGCCGACAGGTCGAGGAAGATGAGGACAGGGGAGAGGGATTTGGCTTTAGCAGAGTGGAGTGCCTCAGAGACCGCGAGCAGGGCGGTCTCAGTGGAGTGGCTACTCTTGAAGCCGGACTGGTTGGAATCGTGGAGATTGTTCTGGAGAAGATAGTTGGGAGCAGACCGCCCGTTCCAGAGTTTTAGCGAGAAAGGGAAGAAGTGAGAGTTGTTCAGAGCAGAGGGGTGGTTGTTCAGAGCAGAGGGTTTTTTTTGAGCATGGGAGTGACTCTGGCCCTTTCAGCGAAGAGGGCATGGTGTCGAAAGAGAGGGAGGTGTTGATTAGAGAGGAGAGAAAAGGGAAAATGTCATTAGAAATAGATTGTAGAAGGGGAGAGGGGATGGGGTCAATAGGACAGGTGGTTGGGTGGTGGGATGTGAGGAGTTTCAAAGTGTCGGAATCAGACACATTTTCCATTTTCTCTCAGCTGCCCGCAGTTTGGTTCGGACAGCTCGTAGAGCATCAGGAAGCCAAGGACTGGGGGGGTGAGGGGGACACAGAGTCAAAGGAAGATGAGCGGGAGGACATGAGGGTTGTAGCAGCATCGTTGGGAGATAGTCGAGAGAAAGACTCCGCAGATGGTTGGGAGGAGAGGATTGTAGACGAGAGGGTGGAGGTAGACAGGTGGTGTAGGTTACGCCGACAGGTGACAGTGGATGCTGGGAGAGATGGATGGGTGTTAGAGGTGAGTGGAAGAGAAAAAGAGATGAAGGAGTGGTCAGATATATGGAGTGGTGTTACAGAGAGGTTGGTTGTTGTGCAGCTCCTTGTGAGGATCAGTTCAAGAAGGTTGCCTGCTTTGTGGGTGGGAGGGGAAAGTATGAGGGTAAGGTCAAAAGAAGAAAGGAGGGAGAGAAAGGTAGACTGGGTGGACTCTGAGTTCAGGTTGAAGTCACCCAAGAGGATCAGGGGAGTGCCTGGTGAGGAGCTAAGGAGGATGTCCATCTCATGCAAGAAGCTCCCCAGAAGACCCGGGGGGCGATAAACAACAATTATAAAGAGTTTGCATGGGAAAGTAACAGAAACCGCATGAAATTCAAAAGAGGACATTAGATCTCCATGAGGATGAGATTAGGAGACCTGTGCCACCCCCTCTGCCAGAGGTTCTGGGTGTGTGGGAACAAGAGAAGGCAGAGGAAAGGGCAGCTGGGGTGGCTGTGTTCTCTTGAAGTGATGGTGATGGTGTTGGTGCTCACTCTAAATGCCCTCCAATCAAAGGTGAGAGTATGCACTTTAAACTCAAATGCATTATTTGATTTGAAATCCAGTGTGCTGGGGCAACAGTAGCCAAAAGAACAGATATGTACCACTGTCCAAATACTTATGGACTTCACTGTAACAGTAGGTCTGCTTGGTAAAGTGGAGGACCTGTGTTCACTGAGCGTCCGATCCTCCCGCAGAGGTGGTGGAGCACACCTGCAGTATCACGTCCCTCATGCTGGGCGAGACCCTGCCCTCCATCACCCGCGACATGGACACCTACACCTACCGCCTCCCCATCGGCGTGTGCGCCGGCATCACCCCCTTCAACTTCCCGGCCATGATCCCGCTCTGGATGTTCCCCATGGGCATGGTGTGCGGGAACACCTACCTGCTGAAGCCCTCCGAGCGCGTGCCGGGCTGCGCCATGCTGCTGGCCAAGCTGCTGCAGGACGCTGGTGCTCCTGACGGCACCCTCAACATCATCCATGGCCAGCACGACGGTGAGGGGCCCTGCAGCGCTCAAACTGACCTTCCCTAGTGACCGGTTAGGGCCAGTATTCAGTGAGAATTTGTTTCGCAATAGCATAGTGATAATAAAATAAAATGTTTTTGTAGCTGTGCAGTAAAAATAATGATAACCCCAGCCTAAACACCTGAAACTGTCAAGGTGGGAAACTGGTATGGCTGTATGATACGTTATCTATTCTTTTTCCAGAAGAAAAATGTTCTAAATGTGTTATAATACTGTGTTGCATTTTGGATTGGATGTGTTACATTTTTTCCTGTCTGTTCTCTCACCCATTTTTGTTAATAAGGAATACTGGTTTTGACCTGTGGAATTGAAATAATCTGGAAACATGCTTGAAAGAAAGCATGCAATAAGTCTTCTGCATGTTCCTTGCACAAGAAAATATTTGCGAGCTAGTCTTAGCGAGTTATTAGCGAGCAAGATTTGTTGTTTAACTTGAAATTTTTCTGATTTTTAATACCTGCGGCTTACTCAGTAGGACGGAGCTGACAAAATTATTGTATTACTTTTGTTCAAAGTGTTGGTGGCTCATTGTAAAAAGAAGTTTGTCTTTCATGCATTTCTTGTCTTCTCAGCTGTGAACTTTGTCTGTGACCACCCTGCCATTAAGGCCATCAGCTTTGTGGGCTCCAACCAGGCTGGAGAGTACATCTACGAGAGGGGCTCCAAGAACGGCAAAAGAGTGCAGTCCAACATGGTATGAGCCCCCATACAATCACCATTATTAGTCAGTGCTGTGTGATTGCAGGTTCATCACCCTCGTGTACTTGCATAACCTACTTCCAAAGCCTACATTTGCAACATAATGCTCAGAGTAATAACCAGGGAGTTCACCCTATGTGACCAATAGTCAGCTGTGAACTGTGAATGTAACCACATGGCCCGAGCACAGAGGGAAAACGTCAGAAGGAAGGTTTACTATTCATTAACAAACATAGAGGACAGCAAAGCAAAACTGGAGATATGCAATCCAAAGGAGACAAAATATCAAATGGTTATGTCATGAGAGGAGAGTGTGAGAGTGTGAGAGTGTGAGAGTGTGAGAGTGTGAGAGTGTGAGAGTGTGAGAGTGTGAAACATGGAAGTACTGATCAAAGAAATAAAATTCACGGGATTAGGGGAGAGAGGAGTGTAGAGCTACTTTAGAGGAGGGGGAGAGGGGGCTTAACTGTGTTTGGCTCCCATGTGTTCCAACACAGACAGCACTGTATACATTATTTCCTGTGTTATAGCATAAGAGTAGAAATTATATGAGTAGAAATTCCTTAGATCTGCTTATACCATGCACATCCCCAGCAAGTGTTGTTATGAACTGTTATGTTAACTGTTGAGAAGCTACTTGTAGCAATGGCATTGTCTAAAATCACACTACCAAACTTGTCCAAAATCTTCAAATCAAGTACAAATCTTCTGTGAATATAAGGAAACAGTGCACAATTTTGTTCCTCCAAAATTATTATACACCAATATTTCCTGTAATTATGTTCTTCTCTAAAACTGCATTACTGCCCCCTGCTGTAGGCATAGGTGACAAAGTCCATCTGAGGGGATTGGGTGCCAAATGAAGGACAATTATTTTTATTTATTTATTATTTTTTCAATTTGCAATCACTATCTCTGCCTCCGCCCCCCATCTCTCATGGGTGGCGGAAAGGCTACAGCTGGGCCTGGTGTTAATACAACTACTTTTGGTAAATGTAATTCCTGTAATTTGTAGGTAAAGAGATGCAAAGTGTCCACGATGTGTCTTCATTTAATAAAGAACACTATTTGATGAAGGAAATCCCATGAGGGCACCCTTAATACCAGGAAATGTCAGCACTTGGAGTAATTCACATGATATCTATCACTTACCAATTTTCTTTTTTTCTAATGTAGTAGTTTCATATTTGACCAGATGATGGCAGTATAGTCCTATTTAAAAAAAAAAGTGAGGTTTTCTCTTTTGAATTAAGAGTTGCATCAACCTGTTTTTTACTGTCTGGGACAGATTTAATTCTAAGAATTATGTTTTCAAAATTCAGTTTTCATTTAGAATACTCTGAAATGGTGTAGAAAATAATTGCCATACATTAGTGCATGTGTTCTAATTGAGCTTTTTAAATTCAATATATCGTGCTATTTTCACTTGAACCTGCACAGAACGAAATTTTAATCAAAGTCAGATTAAACTCCTGTCTTCAAGCAAGACTTTTAAAATGAAGCATTACAGCATGCACCATAGAAATTTGGAGAGAAAGCTTTGTTTGATATTTATATGCTACAGCCTCAAGGGCAGATTATAATTTGCAACACTCCTACAAACGTTTCGAATGTGAATAGGACTGCTACATTTTCTGGCCTTAAATGAAGCTCTAAATTAGCTATGTGGAAGCATTTCACTTTTAGTTCCATGAACTTTCAGAAATATTCTGTGTAAAACATGTTTTCATTTTATTTTAGGTTTTATTTTTATTTAGAAATGACTTTCAACAGCAGATTTTGATGTTGACTTCAACGTTCAATCTGTTTACAATCAAAATAAACAATCGTATGTTTACAACTGTGTGGTATGTTCAACCGCAGATTGTTTTTGTTTTTGTTTATAGAGTAGACTGAAGGAACAGCTTTCAAAGAAAATTAAAAATGAAACTGGGGAGGCTTGCAATGTGTATTGCATCTTTTCCCATAAACCGAGCCGGTCTTCAAAAAGGCCTGTTCTCCAGCCTGCCTTTAGCTCTCCATATAGTGAGCCTTTTAAATGTTCACGACCAGGGCCTCCAAGAACAGGGTTGGCCACCCTTGATCTGGACCACATCAGACCGCGCAGCTTTGTCCCAGAGCTCCGACCTTGGCAGAGCTGGACCGCTCGCTCTGCAGTGTTTTCTTTGGGTCCCGTGCGAACGTGGCCGTCGGGCGCTGCCCTCTGATCCCGGCTCCCGTTTCGTTTGCGCTTCCAGGGAGCGAAGAACCACGGAGTGGTGATGCCCGACGCCAACAAGGAGAACACGCTGAACCAGCTTGTGGGCGCGGCCTTCGGCGCGGCGGGCCAGCGCTGCATGGCACTCTCCACCGCCATCCTGGTGGGCGAGGCTCGCAGCTGGCTGCCCGAGCTGGTGGAGCGCGCCAAGGCGCTGCGCGTCAACGCAGGTGCGTCCCCCTCGCCCGGCCCCGCCCCGTTTCCCAGAGGGCCACACACGTTTACGAGTCTCAGCCCCTCTCAACTCCCATTTAATATCAACTTGCTCGGTGGAGTGATTTGCGGTCCTGGTTAAGTATTAGATGACTTTATGTTGCATTTTATTTGGCAGACACTTTTACTTCCTTGGAAAAAGTGCATGTCGAGGTCATTAGGACAAACTACAGAACTGGTTGGATAAGCTACAATTTACTATTCATCCATAAATACCAAATCACTAAACGCCTATCTCTTTAAAAAGGACGGCTGTTAATTAAACCCCTTAGAGGCGGATGCGTCCAGCACGTTACATCTCCCTTAACAGATGGATGAGACACCAGCATTGCATTTGATCATATGACTGTTGAAATCCATTGTGATTTCTAGGCCTTTCTATGGTTTTTCTATAGGACACCTTAGTCCATAATGGGTTAAGAGGTCAGTCTAATGAGCAGGGTTGGGAGTGGTGCCCAGGGACCTGATGGGAGACTGGTGTTTTTTTGGGGTCCCCTCCCAGGTGACCAGCCGGGGGCGGACGTGGGGCCGCTCATCTCCCCGCAGGCCAAGCAGCGCGTGGGCAGCCTCATCCAGAGCGGCGTGGACGAGGGAGCCAGCCTGCTGCTGGACGGCCGGTCGGTCCACGTCAAGGGCTACGAGAACGGAAACTTTGTGGGACCCACCATACTCGGCAACGTCACGGTGAGAGGGGGGCTCCGCTTCTTTTTTTTTACAGACGCATCTCAAGATCAGGAACGGTTATCGCTTAAGATACTTTCTTAAGTGGGGCCTTCTCAAATGAGTCCTGTCAGTCCAACTTGGTTTCCAGAATATTCCAGTGATGATGAGACCATTTGACCTGCATTTCACACTGTATCCACTGTGAGGCAGGTAATACATTTGCATAGGACTTCTGCACAATGCCCTTTGTATCAAGTGTCCTTTGACATTTGAGTTTGAGGTTCAGATGAAACCAATTTACAGTATTTTCACTATTGTGCAGGGGAAGTTTAAAATAGTAAAAGCAGCATTAAATTCATAGTAATTATATAGCAATCTATATGGCATTTGGTTTATTGTGGGTAGTGAGAGACTAATGGAGTATATAATAATGTGAAGATGGCATGTTCATTTTTATGGCATTTGTGCATTGTATGTTTACCAGCAACCCTCATTATTGACCTTTAATTTTACTAAAGGTTATTTATTTTATTAATTGTTCACTTGCTTTGGCCCCTAGCCCGAAATGAAGTGCTACACAGAGGAGATCTTCGGACCGGTTCTGGTGGTGCTGGAGGCAGACAGCTTAGACCAGGCCATTGAAATGGTCAACAAGAACCCCTACGGCAATGGCACTGCCATCTTCACTACGAACGGAGCCACAGCGCGCAAATACACCCATGAAGTGGATGTAGGACAGGTGAGAGACGGCCTCGCTACCGTCTCTGTTTTGAGAAAAATGGACACATTCATTCCCACAAACCACACCGCATGTTTCCATGTCTTCTACAAGGGACACTTGAGAGCCCCTGTTCTAAAATGTACCTCAGTGCTAAAAACCCTTGTGCTAAAATGTACATGCAAAGCTATTATTTTTGGTGGCAAATATTGCCTTGTTTGCTTCTCTTCTAAAAGGCTCCCCCAGAACACGGCAATTTTTAAAATAGCCACAGCAAATATGTGCCTTTTCTGTCAAAACAGGAGAAAGTTTCCCGTAATTTTGATGGAGGAAATCTTAAAATGAAACCAAAAAGGGATTCCTTCTGAGCTGCTGAAGGTTTCATGTGTAAAAATGGCCTGCCTTTACCATGTTTGTGTATTTGTGGTGGACGGCTTTGCCCTGTGTTTTCGATTCACATGTTGGAGAATGCTGCTCAGGCCATGTGCCTCGGCCTCCTCCAAACCTCCGTGCAGCAGAAACCACCTTCTCCTTCCCTGTTCCACCAAAGGTCCAGGATAACTCCCACGTTTTCTAACGTTCCAGATGAGCCCGGCCAGTTTCCACTCCCGAAAAAGAAAACAAATTCTTAAAAAAAAGTTTCATTTGTACTGCCTTGCAGTTTTTCCCACACCAAAGATGCGAAATTACTGCTTTCGACAGCCGTGCCCTCAAATTTTCTACGTTGCTGTGGAGGTGACAAGCTTTCCATCAACACCCATCCCCCCTCACAGACCCCAAAACTAAAACAATATTGACACAGATGCATGCTGGTTTTGTGATGAGATGCATGAGTAAGAGTGTGAGTGTTCAGTGGTGCCGTCTGTCTTTGCAGGTTGGAGTGAACGTACCCATCCCTGTCCCTCTGCCAATGTTCTCCTTCACTGGCTCTCGGGCTTCCTTCAGGGGGGACACCAACTTCTACGGCAAACAAGTGAGTATTCCCTTCCTCCAGGACACACTCATTTTGATTAGGCTTCATACTATACCAGGTAGCATTTGCAGCAGTCCAGGGCTTGCTCACAGGGTCCCAGGGGATGTTTTGTTTACCATGATTACTGTTTGGTCCCAAAGGTTCTCAATGGGATTTAGGTCATAAGTGACTGATGGCCAACCCATAACATCAGTTCCCTCCTCTGCAAACCACAATGCTGGCGCTGTGACAAGTAGCATTATCCTGTTAGCCTCTGTCTCCAGAATGTTCCGCCTACGCTAATCCCAAGAAAGGGCTTCAGATCCAAAAGCGTTGCTCAGTATAGGTGGGCTGTTTTATAAGTGCACAGTGCAATTTGACTTCCAGTTTACAGTGTGTACTTTGGCATAAGACAGTTTGGTGCCCCACTCTAAGTGGAGAAATGTGTACAGGAGAAAAGTAGGGGACAGGGTGAATATTTATTCACATTTAAAAGATTGATTGAACTGTAACTGTGGTAATTTAACTGTTCATTTAAAAGGTTCATTTGCAGGATTCCAGTTTGCAGGAGCAGGTTTATGTCCTGAATAGTGATTCTACTGTGACTTGTTGGTTGCAGTATACAGGTTACTCACCATTGAGCCCATCTGCTTCTCTTGCCTCTACAGGGAATCCAGTTCTACACTCAAATCAAGACCGTGACCTCTCAATGGAAGGCAGAAGACGCCACTCTGAAGACCCCTGCTGTCACCATGCCAACCATGGGACGCTAAGAAGCCTTGCACAACTAGTTTTTATCCCACCACCACAAAAAAACAAATTCTAAAATGTAGCAAGGAATTTACTGTATATGTACCATATCACAAAACCAACTGACCCATTGTCACAATTTGCAAGCCTTAATGGATAATACAACGAGGTGGTTTTTTTGCATACGTTTTTAAACTTTTTGAATAGGTCCATCTTGTTAAAATGCTCTATGCAGGCTTATACTGGTGATGGCAATGCTGCTGCTGTAAAGGATGTATTGTATCTTGTGTATGGTAAAGTACTGTAATGGCACAACAGCAGTAGATATGCAAAGATTTAAGGGAACCCTTAGTTACCCCTAGTGCACATATGTCCGGTACATAATGCGTTTCAGTTTAAGCCGCCCATCCAGCATTCCCCCTCATTGTTTTAAGTTGCTCAGTGAGGTGGCTCTTATTGGTGACTGTGTCATATACAGTTTGAGAGATAGTGTGCTTGAGTTCATGCTTTGTTGTTCCTCTGATGACACCAGGATAAGCATTTAGTGTAAATTTAAATAAAGATTGTAAAGTAAATCTTTATCCGGAGGGGTGCCTTTTCAATTAGGGCGGTTACGATGATCATTTTGGAGATTTGCAAAGAGTGACCTGTTGCATGTGGCTGAGTGAGTGTTTTTATTTTTATAAGGCCGTATCTTTATTTGCCATTGGAGACTGATGGCTGATTCTGTGATGGTTGATCCAGTTCAGCTGGGTTTGGTAATGATGAGATGGGTTGGTGCAACGCCCTTCTTTATATCACACGATCTTAATATCTGGCAGCCCTCTTGGTTCAGGGGGTTGGCTGTAGATGGGTGCCTGGGTAATGAAAGTCATGTGGAACGGCTCATCTGCAACCCTAAGCGACACACAAAACAAAATTACACTTCTGGAAAATTCTCTCCTCACTCAAATCAAACCCTCGCAACAATGTGCTTAGTCTGCTGAACATGGTAATGGATGGTGGACAAATCAATTTATGAACATCGTAATTTTAAAGTCAAGCATTTGTTGGTGTCTTACCCAGGATCTCTGCCTTTTAGGGTTCTTTCAGGAGATTCGCACAAGGCTGCAGGTTGGGTGGCTTTCCTTTTAAAAGAGAAGGAAAAGGAAGAAAACTGCTGAAAAATGTTTAGCAATGAGGCACTTGACAGTTACTCTAGCTCTGCAGTAGAGGTTCAAATCAGCATGGCCTGCAGAAGAAGAGCACCTCATGCTTGAGCACAAAGCAGCTTCAAGCTCATCCATTTCACCGCCTGAATGCCCCGGTGTGACAACATATCTGAATGCATTTGACAGGGATGCACTTGCGCCCCTTCCCACCCTCCCCCAAAATGGATCTGTTTTTCAGCTGTTGACCACAGGCGCTCAAAGAACTAAATAAACCTCCACTGCACGTGAAGCAGGGCAGCGAGGCCAGAGCCAGATGTTTGTTTCCAAGCACACGACTCTGCGGCCGCCTATTTTTACTATTGTGCCCGATGCTCCCTTTCTTCGTTCTCTCAAAGCAGCTGGTGGAAAAGAAAATTGGTTCTAAACCTAACTACTGTTTTATGGCATCCTCTCACTGCTCAGGAAGAGCTGTTTAAGACATTAAGGAGAAGGAGGAGTCTTGAATAAAGATCCTCTGCAGTTCACACCGCAGTACCGTTTGTACTTGTTTGGTGCGATGTGCTTAAGTCACATGGCTTTGTTGTGTCAGTGTTCTCATTCTCTTTTTTTATAATCGCTCTTGATTGTATCATCTGTGCTGAATGCATCATAAAACAAAAAGTTGAAAGGTCTGTGGGAAGCTAACCGCAACAGTTCTGGGCACAGGATTGGATCTACTGGTACTGGACGTTCAGTGGCCTTGTTGTTAATGCACCCAGCATTAAAAGGGATAAGTTTGGATGGGAATATTGACACTGCAATAGACTTGTGCAATAGTAAATTGGGCTTAGCTCTGAGCTTGCAATGGTTTGGACTTTTTGATATTTTTGGTTCTGTCACTGATACATGAGGGGCAGCCTCTAGCCTAGTGGCTCAGGTGCTTGAGTAAGATCTGTGCCTCTGTTGGGCCTTTAAACCCACATTTCTCCGGGGGGGGGGATTGGCCCCTGCTTGGTCTAATCAACTATAAGTTGCTTTGGATAAAAGTGTTGGCTAAATTATTATTATTTTATTTATTTTGTTAATTTATTTTTTTACACAATGCTGACGGCAATTAAGTGGCTTTGTCATGGGAGGTACCTTGTTTTGAGGCCATTCATTTTCGCAAAGAGCAGCCTCAGAACCTTCTCCTTCTCTTCCCATGTAAGTTCAGATATGTCCACCTTGGCGCTGTGCAAATTTGCCCTGAAACAGATGGTAAGAAACCAGATCCTAAATAATTTAACCCATAAAAATGACATTATAGATTACATGATGGATGTTTATTACACACACCGACTACGCTACCCTGATCCTAGAACACTGAAACCAAGTGGGCATTGCTGCTGTCTAAATGGCACTGTTAAACCTATTTGACCAGTCTTCCTCCAGCTCATGTCCGTGCAAGCCCTACTTGTGATGCAAAGCGGATGCTGACAGGCTACAGGAATGAGGGCTGATAATTATGAATGGGTGGCCCAAATTGGGGAAAAGCATTTAAAAAGACCAAAAAACTAAAGATGAATGTTACTTATGTTGAAGGTTATATGCTTAAATGACCATAAAAACCATAATCACTGCAACTTTCTTGAACTCAGGCTAAGGAGGCCCTACTATTTGAAATGAGCAGGTCGAACCAGTTTTCCACGTCGTCTGGGCCAGTGGTGCTCTTGCCGAATGTGCGGAAGCGGGGGTCCTGCTGCCCGCCCCGGCCTGGGCTCCTGTGCTGCGGGCTGGCCTGTTTGTGCTGCTGCCGGCTCGCCTGGATCTCCTGCTTCACTTGGGCCAGCGCCTCCTGGAAGAAGACCTCCAGCTCCGTCCGCTGCTCCACCACGCTGCGGGCGAGCCGCTTTACCCTGTTCATCTCCCGCTCCCGCATGGCCAGCACCTTCTGCAGCTTATCCAACTCCAGCCGCCCGGCCTCCGTGCTGACCAGCACCCGCTGCTCCACGTCCTGCGTCTCCCTCTCGAACTCCCCCGCCATGCGGCCCAGGGCCTGCTCCAGCACCGCCACCTTCCCCTTCAGCTCCACCACCTTATCCCTTTGCTCCTTCACCTGCGAAACGCTGTCCTTCAGCATCAGCTCACAAGTCTCCTAGAGACGGGAGAGGGGTTACCAAAACATCGAGAACGTGTGAGCTGCACTGTGAGGTAGACAAATGGTCAAGTGAGATTTCTTGTCATGTGTCCCTGGAGAATGATTGATCTGACCCAGTTTTGGCAGTCCAAGAAAGCACAAAATTGGTTCTAGTCAAGCCTGTCAACAGTCAACCACTGATGGATGCATGAAGGTGAGTGTATTTGCCTAAGGTAGTGGTGCCTAAGGAAACTGAGACTAAGGCACTGAAATGAGACCAGGGCCGGTGGAAACTTCAGACCACAGCTACTAGCTGCAGAGACTGGCTGGCAGGGGAAGGGGAAAATGAGGCCACTGGGAAAACAAGCACAAATAAATAAAAGTGGGGAAGCACCATCTGAAATATCCTCACCAGAGATCTTGCGGTAAGCTAAACATAACCAGCATAAACACCTTTTTGAGGTGAGCCCTCCTTGGCCTGGGCTTCCCGCGGCGCAGTTAGCTGGTCTCTGCATGAGCAGCGGCATACCTTGTGCTCTGTGAGGGAATGGTTCTCCTCTGCAAGTGCGACTGTCACCGTCCTCAGCTCCTCCACCTCTTTCATGTGGTAGCGCAGTGCCTCGTTCAGACGGATGTTCTCTTTAAAGACTGAGCGTGATGCCTCATCCAGCTGCCTGTTTCGAGGGGACACGCCAAGTTCTCTTCTACCATTCATACTTACACCACTTTGTCACCTAGAAAGCCCTCGTGTTGGGTTGTGTGATGTATTGCAAAAGCTTACATCATTTTCCCTCTATTTTGGCCCTGGAGTGCCCTAAAGGTCTCTGGTTTTTGTTCCACCTTGAACCCATAATTGAGTTAGCTAATTTGTTTTGTGAGTTCTTACACTTCAAAGAAGAAATTATCTACAACAGTCCATTCCGTCAGTATTCGGAGAGAGGCACAATTTTTGTAGTTTTCGTTCTGTACTCCCACACATTGGATTTGAAATGACACGATGCATATGAGGTTAAAGTGCAGACATTTATGGAAAGATGCAAGATGCAAACCACTGATAAGCCTTAAGAACATTACATTACATCATCGGCATTTGGCAGATGCTCTTATCCAGAGCGACGTACAGTTGATTAGACTAAGCAGGAGACAATCCTCCCCAGGAGCAATGCAGGGTTAAGGGCCTTGCTCAAGGGCCCAATGGTGCGGCTCTTACTGTGGCTATATTGGGATTAGAACCACGGACCTTGCGTGTCCCAGTCATTTACCTTAACCACTACGCTACAGGCCACCCCAGGCTAACAGGTTAAAGAGAGAAAGGAATGGCTTATGATCCAAAGCACCTCCTTCATCTTTCAAGTATTTAGTGTTTAGGCTTGGGCATGTATGGCTGCCATTGGAATGGGCTGCCTTGTCTTTATTGCTGCTGTGATTGCTGATGGCAGTAGTAGGATGAATTCTCAATGTACAGAAACATCTGCTCAGAGCCAATAAAAGGCCTCAAAAGTCATTAGATGGTGCTTCACCTTGTAGCAAGACAATGACCCCAAACACCCAGTTCTAAAGTTTTTCAGGGCTAAGGAGGAGAATGTTCTTGACTGGCCAAGTCAACCACCAAATTCAAGTGTTTCAATTGCTGATGACAAACAAATCCCCCAAAACAAACATGAACTAAAGACTTCAGTCAGTCATCGAATGTAAAGGACATTAGAACCTAGTGCTAATGACTTAATGTTCACTTGTCCAGTTACCTTTGGTCTCCTAAAATTGAGGGGAGTAGTTCCATCTTGGATCACTGGATATGGATGTAAATACTCTTAAAGCTAACAGTCTGAACTTTAACCTCATATTCATTGTCAAATTTAAAATTCAATGTTCTGGAGTAGAGCCAACATAAATGTTGTCACTGACTGAATAATTACAGAGTGCACTGTAAATAACCCACATATACTGTGTGTGCGTGTGTGTGTGGAACTTGACCCCACAAATTCCACAGGACTATGGCCCTTGTGGAATTTAAAAAAACATTATGTATGAATTATGTGAACTATACCATAAAAATTATTTCCAAATCAGTTAAATAGTGAGATTATGCTGACTAACATTCGCAAACGATCGTGTGCTAATATTTCATTGTTGGACACCTACATTTTAATTCAGTGACTTATTCTCACATGTCTATGAAACCTCCATTACTCATCTTATGCTCACACAGGTCTGTGAAACTGCTGGGCACCCCACCGCTGTTCCCTAAGCTTCAGTTACAACGTGTAAACACTAGGGGTCTCTTCACTGCAGAACAACCTCACCTACTGAGAGTGTAATCATTGGCTTAAGTGATGTACACTATCTGCTGAAAGACAAACTAGAGTGGTCAAGATAATAACCTTGTTTTCTATAAATATTATTTATTTTCCTTCACGTTTTTCCTCAGGAAGGTTGGCCCTGCAGGTTGAAATATAAAATTAGCCTGTAATTTGCCTGTGGACTCACACAATGGCCTCGTTGTGGGCTCTCTCTGCCAGTTGGGCGATTCTCTGCTCTGCCTCCTTCTCCAGGCGAAGCTGTGGGGAACATAGCACTTAGTGTCCCTGTCTCTAAATCCTCTTCTTTTTAGGGTCTGGATTATTTCTCCACTTGAAAGCGACATGCCTCAGAAGGTTCTTGGAACAGTGTAGAAATGCTATGAAGCTACTACAACATCACAGCAGCATTACTGTGGGCTGTGTATCTGCGACTGGGTCTCACACCATTCACACTTCGAGCAGCATTGCATTCGATTGACAGTGTTTCTTAAATTCTGCTTCAAAATTGCAGAACATTTGGCTGTGTTCTCACCTTTTCAGTTTGCTACAGCACAAATTTCTTGTCTTGGGGCAAGACACTAGCCTCTAGACTGTAACCATTGCTAGAGCAATATTTAGTACTTGTAGTTACATTTTAAGAAAAAAAAATTGTTAATATTGGTTTAAGTTTTGCAAACCTCATGGATTTCTCTGCAGAATAGACACGCATGGCTCTAACTGCTTAGGGAAGAGCTGTACACTTGAAGTCCAGGGTAATGTGCAAGCACATGCCTGGATGGATGACTTCCATACCTTCTCTTTGAAGAACTTGTGCTCCATTCTTGATAGACTTTCTTGATGACCCCTGTCTGCAAGATGCATACTGTCTTTTATCTAGGTTGAAGAAAAATTATTATTATTAATTCCCAATTTCAGCAATTTTGAATGTATGGACAGATCTTATGTATCTTACATCACTTAGCTCCTGTTCCATGTGCACTTTCTTCTTCCGGAACTCTTTGATCATCTTGAGTTCTCCCTGAATCATGCGGAACTCGCCAGATCTCTCGCTGAAGGTCTCTTCTAACTCATTTATCCTGAGTTTGTATTCAGCAACCTGAAACGGCCAATCACAAGTAGACCACACTTACCCAGTACTACAAGATGTCGACCCATAATGCCCATGAGCACCGAACCCTGTCTCAACATTTCTGTCCAGTAAATCACCCACTAAAATGGTCAAACCTCCCATCTCAGTCCTCTTTATTCCAATATACATTTTCAAGTATTAGTCATTGTACATTGTACATTGCTAGAACATACAATAGCACAGTAAACATAAAGGACAGGTCATGACTCACCCCCCCCAAACAATGCATAAAAAAGGCATTGTTTTTGTTAGAATTTAAAACAATATACACCCATTGTCTTCATAAAAGGGGGAAATTAAGGAACTAGAAATAGAAAGGAAGCTGGTACTCTTGGAAAAGAGTATGACCTAATCTTCCAGGAACTGAGGAGTACCACTTATAACTGGTGGCAAAAGCTAACAGAGCTCAGCAACATGACGATTGGTCTTGCACAGTCCACCGCTGTGAGAGCGGGGATCTGTGCATTTAAGCAGCACAGAACATGGTGCAGGTCACCTCAGGGCTTCTGTTGTATTTTGAGCAAATACTGAAAGACACTACTCTTGCATTGCTGTGCAAAGGCACAATCATAAAAATCAAATAACTGTTTTAAGAGACTAAATCATCATAAACATGATTTATACATTCAGCACAAACAGCCAATCAAAATTCTAATCCTATTATTTAATTTATACTGTATACTATACTTATAATTCCTTCTTCATGCTATACTTAGTTTATACTTTAGTATCATACTGTTGGAAAACCTTCTACTTTGTATATTAAAACTTGTCTTTAATATTTTTAAAGGAAAACAAAAGTGTAAACCACTAGTGCCTCATAGGTTAAGGCAACATTATGTGAAATTTCACTTAAATTGCAGCAATTTACCCCTTTGACACATCATTACAATTAACAGCAGCATCTCATAGCAGATTCCAAAGCACAGTGCTCATTGTTCATAGTATTCGACTGAAGAAAACACTTCTTTAAAAGTAATTTGTGCTGTGGTTGCAAAGCTTTCTTCGCTTTGATGTATTTTGACTTCACCCTGTGGACTAGTGGAAAACCCCGGTGAAATAATTGTTTGGCAGACTGACTTTCTCACCCTTTGGGGACATATGGTTGACTTCTTAAGACAAGTGAGCATGACCATTGGTGTTTCACAGTCCACCCCTGTGAGAGTGGGGATCTGTGAATATAAGCACCAAAAACCTCTGTCGCACAGAACATGGTGCAGGTCAGCTCAGGGCTTCTGTTGCATCTTGAGGAAATACTGAAAGACACTACTCTTGCATTGCTGTGCAATGGTAAAGTAATACAAATCTAATAACTGTTTTAAGAGACTAAATCCTCATAAACATGACATATATTCATCACAAACAGCCAACAGAAAATTCTGATCCTATTATTTCATTTATACTGTATACCAGGCCCAGCACCACAAGGGGCAAAGGGGGGCAATATTGTGCCCCCTTAGTTTTGTATCCATATTCTGTCACACAATTTGTAGGGTAAATGCAGAAATGCATGCTCACCCGATTTGTTGTGTCTGAGCGTTTCATTCACACAACTCTATTGCATGCATCAAAGGTAGATTAAATTGTACACATTTTACCAGCTGAAAAAAAACCGAATTGTGATTGGCCTTCCCAATAGAAGGGCGGGGTCAATTTGACCGTTTGAGTTTCAAAGTTATGTAGCTGAATCGAATATCAAGTTAACGGTTTAGCTAGCTAGCTGATGATAGATATTAGAAAGTGGCTTCGCCAGAGGACAACCACAATGGCAGCACCTAGTCAAACCAGCGGGGGAAGTGGGAGAAGCCAGCGACAGAGGCCAAAGCCACTGAGTCAATGCTGTACACGACCAAGGCAGAACCCGCTGAGATACAGAGAGACAGAGATAACCACAGCAAAGAGGGGCTGTAGCCACCGAGACACAGAGATACAGATATAACCATAGTGAAGAGGGCCTGTAGCCACCAAGATACAGAGAGACAAAGATAGCCACAGCAAAGAGGGGCTTGTAGCCACCGAGATACAGAGAGACAGAGATAACCACAGTGAAGAGGGCCTGTAGCCACCGTGACCAAGCCTAGCAGCGACACCGCCAGGGTTTTAAAAAGGTGAAACCACTGCAGGACTTAATCTCGGAAGTAGAGTTTACTGCCGCATGCCAGTATTACAGACTGAAATTGCCCGATCTAGAGAAGAAAAATTTACTATACAGAACATTTTGGATAGATACTCCGGGCCTCTAACAGCAACACCTACTGTGATGATGACGTTGAAGCTGGGATTAACATTTGGAGCATCCACAGCAACTTGTGAGAACTCTTTTTCAACATTGAAAAATGTATTCAGTGAGCACAGATGGAGCCTGCTGCACAGGTGGAAAGCACAGCTGATTCAGCTGGCATTCAAGAAGGACCTTACAAGCAAATTCCGTAGGGAGTGGAACAAGAGACTGCTGAGGAGGTTCAAGATGGCTGCAAGTCTTTTGAATCAGGGTAACGGTGAAGACACACTGTTTAGCAGGCGGTGGCACCACCTCCATTCATTTTCAATGGGAGGCGGAGGGCCGCCCCTGCAAGGCAAGTCGCCCGGCTTCTACCCCTTTCCATAGTCTCACGGAACACACAGACAATATAATATGGCCAGCTCAAACCACATACAAAATGAAATTTTTGTGTTTTTTTAGGTTTTATTAAAACTAGACAATGAAAACATAGTGTTGATCCCAGTTGAAATTTGTCGAACACCACACCAAAAAATGCATTGTACTCCCACATGCGGGTGTGGTGCCAGGTGGTTTTGCCGCAATCAGTGAGTCTTCACCGTAAGAAGAGGCAGCCTGGTTGGGCTTGTATTATTTCGTAGCTTTTTGGAAATGCGTGGGAAATCAGTAATAAGCATAGACATTATTTCATCATTGGCATTGCTGCCAAGAAGGGGATGTGATGTTAATGTTGCTTTATATGGTAGAATAGGTGCTTTGGATTACATCGATGAGGGTGGGAAGACCTTGACTAATCTCTGTTGTTCTCATCCCCACCATATTACGGCACTCTTGTGGTGAGACAGCTTGGTAGCTACGTCCAAGCTACATTCTTCTGGCTGCAAATACTGCAAATAATGTTTGTGTAATAGATTATGATCATCCTGTGTTATCAGAAAGTGAAAAAAAGTTGTGCCCCCTCATTTATGATGCCCCCTTGCCTAGTCTTAATCCTGCTGCCGGGCCTGCTGTATACTATACTTACACTTTCTTCTTCATGCTGTACTTATTTTATACTTTAGTATCATACTGTTGACAAACCATTTTCTAGTTTTTACATAAAAACTTGTCTTAATATTTTTTAAAGGAAAACAAAAGGGTAAACCACTAGTGCCTCATAGGTTAAGGCAACATTATGTGAACTTTACCTTAAATTGCAGCAATTTATCATTACATTAACAGCAGCATATCAGATTCCAAAGCACAGCACTCATTGTTCATACTATTCAACTGAAGAAAATCCTTCTTTAAAAATAATTTGTGCTGTGGTTGCAAAGCTTTCTTCACTTTGATGTATTTTAACTTAACAACTCACCCTGTGGACTAGTGGAAAACCCCAGTAAAATCATTGTTTGGTTTCAGACTGACTTTCTCACCCTTTGGTGACATATGGTTGACTTCTTAAGACAAGTAGCGGGTTTCAAGCGAGCATGACATTCTCTTGCATTTTTTTTTAGGTCAAATAGTTTCCATTATGCAAGCCTCTTTTCCAGCGCCCTTTCATCATTTCACACGTAAGAAATGAGAACAAGGGCTTGGGTGTGCGGGGGCCTCTTTAAGGACAACCACAACAATATTTTTCCTAATTAGACCTACTGTATACAGGCTAATGTGACAATGCCATGGTTTTCTAAACTGGGGATGTTACACGCTGGCTCAAACCTCCTTTTTTCAAAGCTTACTGGATACCATGAATGGTAAATGGTTGGCATTTATATAGCGCCTTTATCCAAAGTGCTGTACAATTGATGCTTCTCATTCACCCATTCATACACACACTCACACACCAACAGCGATTGGCTGCCATGCAAGGTGCCGACCAGCTCGTCAGGAGCTTTTGGGGGGTAGGGGTCTTGCTCAGCCCGGGCGGGGGATCGAACCGGCAACCCTCCGACTGCCAGACAACTGCTCTTACTGCCTGAGCCATGTCGCCCTTACCATACCAGTATAAAGTAATGTTTCTTCAAAACAACCAATTCTCTTCATATCAGGAACACGTGGATCGCAGATCTCAGAGGAGTTATGGGCGGAAGGGTTAAAGAGGATTAGAACTTGTTCCATTAATGCTAGACTCCAACTCATCGAGTTTAAAGTCACCCACCGGTTACAGTTCTCAAAAACCAAACTGAACAAAACTTCCCCTCAGTGTCTCCAACCTGTGATTGGTGTAAGACAGGTGATGGGACCCTAGCTCACCTCTTCTGGTATTGCCCCAAGCTTAGGAGCTTTTGGAATAACATCTTTCGTGTGTACAGTGATATATACAGCATGCAACTGGACCCTGACTGTCTCTTTTCTCACTCTTGCTTCTGCATTACAGCAAGTCCTTACTTTTGGCATGGTCACAGCAAAAAGGGTTATCCTGAGAGAGTCAAAATCTGTACCTCCCTCTTGCTTTCAAAAGTTGTTAAAGGACACGGTGTCATGCATATACCTTGAATTCGGTACACTCTATCTATTTATTGCTGGATGTGCAATAAAAATGAGCTAAACAACAACAACATTTATTCATGCAACTTCTGCATTGTATATTATTATTCTTGTATTGGAACATTGGTATCAAGAATAGTTACAATATGCCTTTTATTGTCTGAGTGTGTGGCGAGGTGAGGGTTGCCAATCGTGAGCGTGGAATGGGGGAGTTTTATTGCCCTGCTTTGCAAATAAGAGGCTGATAAGCATCTAAACTGCTGTTCTCGCTAGCGGAGAGTCTTTTTAAGAATGTGGTATCGCCGTTTTGCGGTTTCATTACATCAAAGTTTTTTTAAATTATATAGATATGAACACAACAATCATTTTGGATGTCGACGACTCAACCGCAAGGGGGTAAAGTTGATAAGGTTAACCAAAGCTGCAACACTGATCAAGAACAACACTGCAACACTGATCAAGTCTTGTGACCTCAAACTATAGTGAACTACATGAAAAATTCCTAAAGTGCTCTAAAGTTCAGTCTTCAAAAAGCACGCCTCCAAATCAAAAAAGCTCAAGGCACACTAGCAATTTAGAACAAACAATCCATATGACACGTGAGAGACACAGAGCTTATAACAAAATTTGTATGCATGTTCCAAGCCCGATGCAGGTTTTAATTATGTGTTTTTAAAGACACAGGAGGAGATTTACGTAATTTTAGAGTGTATGTATGAAAATGTAGGGTTTTTGGCTTTTTTGTTTTCATTTTTTGTTTGTTTTGTTTTTAAATGAAAGCAGTATGTGTATAATTAAAAAGAACATTTTGGGTAAGGCACAACTGTGTTTTTTCTATCTGCATGTTGGCTGGCATATAACAAACAACATACACCCACGATTTAAGAAGGACAATGAATATGATTTATTAGACGTTATGTTTGGCAGAGTGTAGAATGATGCACATGCACAGTGCCAGCAGGTTTGGTCAAACATGCATAAATTTCTTGCCCGTTTCTGACCTGTTTGCTCTGAACTGTCGAGTCACACCCTGTTCTTAGAATGTGGTATAATGTTTATGTAAAGAAAGAAATTTGCCTTTTATTATTGTTGGAAACTATACATAAATGTTCTCAAAGCCATACCTTATGCCCATAATTTATTTAAGCAAACAATTACTTATAAAGCTGTGAAGCATCAAAATATTGTATTTACAGTATGACTTACCAATTGCTCGCTTTCTTCTGCGGCTTTATTTTTTTGCTCTCTTAATTGTTCTTCCAGCTCGGCAATCTGCAAAAGTGACACGAAGAAAGGTGAACAGAGAGCAGTTGCATTAACTCGAGGGAGGTTAGCATTTGTGTATTTGTAATAATTGTTCTAACCTTTTCCTCTTTTTCAACATCCTTCCTCTTCAGGAAAGCAATGATGTCCAGTGTGTCCTTCTCCGTACGGTACTGCAGATTAGTCATCTCCTCGTTGGCCCGTGCAAGCTTGTGTGTTGCATCGCGGTAGTCTGTGCGGGAGCGTTCGACGGCCTCAAGCTTGGCTTCCCAAAGGGCCGCATTGGCCTTAGCCTTTTCAGTGTCCGACTCTTTATCGTTTTTGGGCTCCTGCTTTCCATCTTTCTTTCCTTTTCTAAATACAAAATATGAATTCAGCGCAACAACTGGTCATCAAACACGTTAATGTCACGGTTATTATTTGATTGTATGTGAGAATTGAGAGTTCTCAGTTGAACTTGTGCAGGAAACGACAAACTCAAAGCATCTTACAAAGTTATGTCTAATAACTGGTCAGAGCAAGTAACTTAATATTCAAACAGAAACACGCGTTACTGTTTCAGACTAATAAAACAGAAAATAGTGGAAATGCACAACTTTTTCCACAACAGCCTAGCCTACTACTCGAGTAACATTTGCTAGCACGGCAGAGTGAGATAAAACTTTAAATTCACATTTTCTAAAAAATATTTTCGACTGTTAACAAAACTAACAACCATGAATTGATAACTAGACTACTAACTTACCCCTTCCCTTTCTTTCCCTTCTTTCCTTTCTTCTTTGGCATTGTTTACAGATGTGCCGTATTTATTTAACAGACATGAATAGTATCCCTCCCTTCTTTCTAAAGCGTCATGTTTACCTAATGGTCGCCATAGAAATGCTATCAAGCGCGCTGACGTTATACCCCACTTGAGTAGGCTACTTGGCTGGTCAGACCATAGAGCGCGTTTACGTTGTGTGCATAGGCTAGGTGTTGAGTTGGTCAGACGTGGGCTAATAAGCGCATTAGCTTTTGAATGTATTCACTCTGCAAAGTAAAAAGAACGCGCGTTAACTGGAAAGCTACAAAGTTGATAACACCACGGGACGTTCTACGCATTATAAGCCAGTCTCTGTTGGGAAATAGACTTTATTTGACGTGATGTGAAAAGTGTTTTTTTTTTGAAGCCCTGAAATACGGAAGCCCTAAGGGGCGATGTATTCATACTTTTTTATTTGCTCTGTTTTCTTTCTTTTTTCTCGAGATAACGAGATACATTTTCTCCAGATCTCAAGAAAACAAATCTTTTTTATGTCGAGATAATTACAAAAATTATTCGAGGATAATTGAATTTATACAGCTCACTACATGCTTTGTGATAACCCTCTGCTCCCCTGACATTGTTACACATCCATCCATCCATCCATCCATTATCTGAACCCGCTTATCCTGATCAGGGTCGCGGGGGGGGCTGGAGCCTATCCCAGCATGCATTGGGCGAAAGGCAGGAATACACCCTGGACAGGTCGCCAGTCCTTCACAGGGCACACGCACCATTCACTCACACACTCATGCCTACGGGCAATTTAGACTCTCCAATCGGCCTAACCTGCATGTCTTTGGACTGTGGGAGGAAACCGGAGTACCCGGAGGAAACCCACGCAGACACGGGGAGAACATGCAAACTCCGCACAGAGAGGCCCCGGCCGACGGGGATTCGAACCCAGGACCTCCTTGCTGTGAGGCGGCAGTGCTACCCACTGCACCATCCGTGCCGCCATTGTTACACATGCATACACAATTATATGTTTGAAGCAATTATTTTAAAAGCAATCATCTAGTTAACTTGGGAACAGCTTTCTCTAGGACCATGCCATTCATTTGTTGTTTTGGGAGAGGCAATATGCATGGGATTGCCAATAAATGGAAGATTTAATTCAAAGGTGTGCACTACTGTCTTGAAAGAAGAGACCAAACTGGATCTAACCAGGACAGAAAGAGAAGTGGAAGGCCCAGATGCACAACTGCACAAGAGGATAAGTACACCAGAGTCTCAATTTTTAGGAACTGATACCCTTCAAACATCAGTTTCATCTACAACAGTGAAGATACAACTCTGGGATGTTGACCTTATACTGTCCGGCCTTTGTGTTCTTTTTGCCTGTTTAAACCTTTTCTTCTTTGCCAGTTTCAGAAGTGGCTTTTTCTTTGAAACTCTTCCAGCATCCCAGAGGCGTCTCTTCACTTCATTAAACAGCACTTTGTTGGGTTGTTTCTCCAGTTCTAAATTAGAACATTAGCATGATTGCTTAAGGATGAGGTACCACAGTGTGTTGCTGAAAATGGGGCTTTGCAATAATATGTAAAGATTGAATAAAAAAAACTATTTCAAACAGTAATAGTAATTTGTAACATTATCAATGTCTTGGCTGGTTGTTTTTTGATTATTGTAATGCTACCCTGGTGAATAAAATAATACTTGAGCATTTTTAGCCATTCCAAACATGAACAGTAGCGTACATTTTTTGCAATACAGTCATCATATTTTGCACATGGTGTCAGCCATCTGTGGTTTTTCTCAACAGTAAAAATTATAGTAATTATATAGCTAATCTTTTGCAACTGGTCATCTTTTGGAACTGATCTTATTGCTCTCAAATAAAAAAAAACATGAGGATACACAATCAATGGATCAATAAGCTGACAGCATGCTGCAATGAAAGCAAGTCCCTGTATATTTTATGCAAAGCTTGTAGAAAAATGTTCCCGTTTTAGGACCTCTGCACAGCAGTCCCCATGTCTATGATGTGGAAGGGTGTGGATGGTACGGAAAATGATCGGTATTTTTAGGTTTGTCTGTTGCTTTTGCTGGCCACAAGAAGGTTCTGTACAAATGCCAGTTTGGCTGCATTTTGTAGTTACTTATTGATAAATTGCCTTTAGGCAGTAGAGAGTGCTTGATGTTTTAATTTTATTTATTTACCAGGGACAGTGCACATGATTCTACGTTTTCAGTCTCCACATCAATGTAAATGTGCCAGAGTTAGCTAATAACTAATTTTCATCTGTAGTCCCTAACCTGCATGTCTTTGGATTGTGGAGGGAAAGCAGGGTACTCGGAGGGAACCCACGCAGAGAACATGCAAACTCCACACAGAGGGGTCTGGGCGGGCTCGAACCCAGGACCTTCTTGTTGTGAGGCAACAGTGCTACTCTCATCTTCAGCACCTGATTACTCATGCTTTGCACAGAAATATGAGGCTTTCAGCTGCCCAAACAGACACCTTGCCTTTAGTGCTTAACTTTACTTAAGCCTTAAGATTGAGCAGATGACCTCTTGGATTAAGGTAAACTTTTATAATTGCCACAGTGACATATTCAAGATGTTTGGATGGAACAAAATCACTTAACCACTGGTGCCTGAGTTCCAGAATTGCCTGCAGCATGATGTGCAACAGTCAGAGCACACTTACTGTAATTGCACCTATGAACAATTCAGAGGTTTTGCATGTCAGGTAAATGTATGTAGCATTTTGTTTTCGGCTATGTAACACCAAACATAAAGTGGCAGAGCTGCAAAGTTGCATGACCGCACGAAAGGTGTAACCATGTGTTTTTTCACCGAACTTGGGTTTCAGAACCCAGAGAAAAGTATGGGCATGAGCTGGTATCATCCTTCACTTAGGGCTGGTTTCACGGACATAGATTAAGCTTAGTACTGGACTAAATTGAGTTTTGTGTGGAGAATCTGTATTCAAAATCAAATTTAATCTTGAACTAGGCTTAATCTGCAGTAACCCAAATCAACAAAGAAGTTTTAAATCTTTCAGATTTCTTTATTTACTTGCTGGATGTCAGGACATAATGAAAATATAAAGTACATTGACATCCATGTAAGGGTTGGGAAGAGGTGGGTAAAAACAAGTAAACTGGAATACTGCAAGGCTGTCCTGAGAAGAACCTCTGGCAGCTTTCAGAATGAGAAGCCATAAAGGAAAATCTCCTCATCAGCTATATGCATGGATTACATAAGTCGTGGAGAAACCACAAAAGTTAGACAAATTGCAACTGACTTGGCAGATTCCAAGAAACCTAGACGTCTGCAATAAACATAGTGTAGTTAGAGTTGCGTTTTGATCCAGGGTCATCACAACCTGTCGCTCAATCATACTGCTCGCTAAGTGCTGTACTAGTTCATAAAAACTGGATGTTGCTGAAAGAGCATTCCACAGATAGCAAAACAGAAAAAAAATCTCTTAAAATGTCAGGGTGTAGCTTCTGTAAACCTAAGCGTATAGATGATAGCACTGGCAGCGTATAGTGAGCCTGGCTACTAAATTTAAAGCTAATTGCTATGAAAGGGAGCAAAAAACTGAAATAACCCCATGCTTGTCTAAGCTGTGATTATCATTGGCACCGTAATGACATGGTTTGGGTCCCTTCAATGCACGTCTTGGGTAGGACACCCACAAACTAATTCCTGAGGGTACCAAATGTTGGATATTAATAATAGATGCAAAGGGGGGATTTTAAGCACGATGCGCACATTGCAAAGCCATTTTAGGGGTCAATTGTGTCTGAAGACCTCCCTTCTTGGTACGTTAACATGGGTACATGAACACATTCCTTACAAGGATTTCACTGGTCCTCAGTTGCCAACTTATGGTCTTTCACAGTTTAAGCTCATGCTTAACCAAAACTAGACAACCAGTTTTTATCATGTCAGGATATTTTTTTTATTCATGGAATTTTGTTTTTGTGACAAATTTATACTGTATCCCCCCATTGCTTTTTTGCAATCCAAAATATATTGTTGGCCTATCCCGCGACTACCAAAATCCTTCAAGATTTGGTAGAGCACACACAAACAAGTACATCCTCTGAAACATGTAGGCTACAGCCAGCCGATGCTTCCTTTCATCCTTTTCCACCAGGCGAAGTTGCACAGTCAGCGTGCCACTTAAACACTTGGCACAGGTAGACTTTAGTTGCCTGATAAACGAGAGGAGCCAACTGCTGCATGATGAGGCAGGAAATATCCCCAGTGCCCCCTCCCCGAGTGAGATAATATTCACTTATGTATTTCTGTGTGAGACTGCTGGCTATAGTCATCAGCACTGGCATGGTCACGATTCAAGGTTTGCATCACTACACCAAGGACTAGAGCTTTAACTGGACCTGCTGTCTCTGTCTCTGAAGTGCCAAAACATTGTGCTTTATGTCATGGTCAATATGTTACGTTCATATTTCATGTTTGCACTCTCGGTGTCAGATTAGTCGACATATTTTCAGCTGTCTGGCAGCTGTGTGTGAGCAATTCTGAGCTGAATACCCCCTCCCTTATTTTCATTGAAATGGCAATAGAATGAAGCTTGCCAGTCTTAGGGTTTGGCAATAAAAGTTGACAAATTGCTTTTGTTTCATTTTGTTCAGCTCAGCATGTAGTAGTCATCTCTGTCCATCTGAATTGAACATATTTGCTTCTCTTTCAAAAACAGTAGCAGTATTTACACCGGAGATTTTATAAGAAATGTAAAGATTCAATGAACAGCATGTCATATCATACAATCATTGGTGATGGCCGGGTAGTCGGGTAGTCTTAAAGTAATTATACGCAAATGCATTGCTATTTGTTTGCTCAGCTAACTACAATTGCAACTGAAAACAAGGCATGTGACAGATTTTAGGCCACTAATGTTAACCCTTGGATAAAGTGTTAATCACATCTTACATAACAAAATGCCAAAACCTCAACATTATCCACTAACGGTTCCCCTCTGCCCTATGATGTTTGTTTAGTGAGTATATATTTTAAAATGACAGAATTTGCAAAAAAGGCATAAGATTCAGCTTGTCAGACATGACCAGTTGGTTGTGTATTTAATATGTATGTATCTGGTATGATTTATTTTTTTCCTGTCTGCAAAAATATGGCTGAGAAGATTTTGTCCCCTTAACCATATTAGTGTAGGAAAACAATAACGAATGTCGATAGCCCTTTGTGCGGTTAAATCAATTTGTGTGCTGAAGGAACATGCTCATGGAGCGAGCCATTTTTCATCACCTCTTCTCATTGTAAAAGCCAGCTACCTATGAAATGTGCTTATAGACACCAACCAAGGGTGCAGCACCGTTGCCATGGTAAGATAAATTATCCCTAAACTGACAGAAGTCACTAAAAGGTCCTGCACACGCATGCTTGGAAAGGGAGAAAAAGACCATGATGGTTTACCACAGGATTGGAAAAAAGGCCGCAGTATTCGGAAAAAAATGAAGGGGGTGCAATATTTTTAGTACAAATTACAGCGTGGATTACTGCGCCGAGCAAGCGGACGGACCTAGGCCTGGAATGGCGTGAGCCGTAAGCGACTGAGCCAAGCGCCTCCCTTTCCACTCTGCCCTTTCCGTGGACCTCCACTTAGCCCTGTGATAATTCCGGTTGGGGGGGACCTCCGCCCCCTCATTTTCCAGCGGGGTTAGCACGGCCGTCGTCAGTCTGCCACACTTATGCCTGTGTGGTAAACCAGGTTCATTTGCAGCGGGGAGCGGGGGAATTCTGACCAAGCAGAGTGGCAAGCCTTCGGGCCTCTCGTTTAAAAAACGAACTATCGGGGTCGCAACCTGCCCTTTGCTGGGTGCCTGTGCCGGCGTTACAGTGCGGGAATATGACAGGCTTGGGAAAAGCCCACTTTGGCTTTGAGCTCGGTTCAGTCGAGGTCCTTCGGTCAGCTGCAGGTTTGCGCTGAACCGCTGCTCTGCGTACTCTGCTAGCTCTCAATATCGCAGTGCAAAATTCAAATAGATTATATTTGAGTGTCATCAAGTAAGTGCATCGCTCTTACATTGTTAAAGCCATGCCAGCCACCCACCTAAAACTGAGAAGGTCACCACTAATGCTTTTCCTTCTGAAACCTGCCTTAAAATACTTTTTTTCTTGGAAATCCTGTGGTTTGCAAAGAGTCGAGTGGGAGTAAGATGATCGCACACATTTTTTTGTTGTTCCTGCCAGTTGGAAAACAGCCTGTGCTTGTGCATATGCAGAGCTTTTGAAGCATGGAATTAAGTGTAAATGGGTGTGTGTGCATATGTTTGGGGCGGTGTTGCGTTGCTGTGGGGGTAGTTTTTTTTTTCTTTCAAATTCCTCTGAAACTGTGATTAATCTAATCAAATTAATCTCTTGATTAAACTGTGTATGATTTTTTATGGAAAACTGCACCTAGTTTTTCACCTTTGGTGCTAGTCGGGCAGTTGCAATGCATAATGCAGCTTGCAACTCAGCTGCATCACAATGATTTTATTCATTTTCTTTGAACTTGTTTCATGACTTATCCTTATTCTGTCTTGTTTAAAGATTGTCAGGGTGTTTCATGCCTTCACCACAATGTCCCACTGTAAATGAAAATGAGTCTACTTTTGCTTTATACCATTTTTTAAACAGTTTTTAAACAAAGTGGTAGGATAAACTTTAAATACTTTTGAAATCGCTCATAATGGTTGCTCTGTATACATTTGGGCAATTCACAGTAACTTCACAGTAGCAAGTAATCTCTTCATAATTAGCCAGTTCTTGACATCATCACCATTCCAGAAAATTTAATTTAAATTTAGTGATCTCAGTTAAGATGTAAAAACAAAGAAACTTATCAGGCAAGTAATGATATAGAGAAGCTTTAAGAAACATGTACACATGTTAGCCTGCACATTTTAATTAAATAAACCCATAAAATCTATTTTAAGACCAATCCCTTAGTTCCAGTAAGCTAGCTGCTTTGATGTCCTGATATATCCTCTTTCTTTCTTCTTTTTGGGGTATCCTTAGTTTCAGTTTGCTCAATTAAGACTAGAAATTATTGCCAGTTTTAGCATCTTAAAAAAAACCCTGAATGCTTCTGGTAGGCAGGTATTTGATATCCAGCTTGTTTGCAAGGGGGATGTTTAGAGGAATTGGGATGGAACGGCACAGGATTGGTGGACGGCTTTTGTTGGTGTGGCTCCCTGCCAGGCCCTTATGTCTTTATATACAGTAAACAGATGACCAGACAGTCCTGAGTGCACTTTGGTATCCACTCTGTCTTATTCTCTCCCTCTCTCTGTTTCTCTCTCTCTCTCTTCATCTCTTTTGTCACTCCCGTAGGCTGGTGCAGGCAGGTTGCAGCTTTCACCTCCACCGATCAAGCCAAAACAAAAATCAAACATTTTTTAGTCCCAGTACAGAAGAAGAATAAGACGTTTTCTCAAAGACAGCGTTCCTCTGCGTGTAAAGATGCTGGTGCAGATGTTCGTCCTGTCGGCGGTGTCCCTGTGGGCTCTGGCCGAGAACTTCCGCGCGGAGGCTGCGTTCTACAACCGCGAGCATTCCGCCAACATGGAAAACCACCTCCCCGGCGTCTCCCGCCCCGGCAACCACAGCTACACGTTCTATGGGATCATGTTTGACGCCGGGAGCACCGGCACCCGCATACACGTCTACACCTTCATCCAGAAAGATCCAGGTGAGTCCCCCCCCCCCGCTCGGGTTGCGCCCCCAGGGGTTTGCGACCGAGTGCGCGGCCGTCACCTCTTAGACCGTGAGCGTTCTGCTGCAGATCCATTGGCTGTGCGGTGCTAAGATAAACATGCACTGTAAGGACAGGCAGAGAGCTCTGTGCGGGACCAGTGGCAGGACAGGGGAGTAGCAAGTTGCTGTGAAAGGGTATTTCTGGTCATTTGTGAGAAGGATCTTGAATTTTACTGGGAAATGACACAGATGCTTCTGGAGAGAGGCGCTCATGGGGGATTTGATTTCACTGTTTTCACTGAAAGTCGCTGTCCCAGGTGAGCTGTGAAAGGTGAGCTGAGGATGTGGCAGAATTCTTGCAGACTTATTTACTTCTGACAACGTGGTATTCAGTGTTAACCACAGTACACTTAGGGATAGATACAGGGACTCTATCTGAGAAAGTGTTGAATTGATGTTATGTTTGGTTACTTATTAAACTTTCCTTTTAATTAATTGGTTTTGGTCATATTTCTCTCTCTCTCTTTAAAGCTGAGCTGCCTGTTCTGGACAATGAAATGTACCATGCAGTGAAGCCTGGGTTGTCCGCTTATGCAGATAAGCCAGACGTGGTATGTCCATTATGTACTTTTCTCTAATTATGCTAACTATAGAGACACATCATGTTTTAATGTACTTGCATACTTTTCTTTTCTTGTTTGTAAATGGCCCCAAGTGCAGGTGTACAGTACTTATTTCAATGCAATGCAACGTACTCAGTATAATCTGGATTTGAAATTACAATTCTGCAAAGCAAAATCTTGACCAAGTACAGTCCACAAATGTGTAATTGCAGTCCCTTGAAATAACTATCTCTGTTTTTACATAAAGTGACATTCTACAATTAGGTACAAACCAGGAAAATACAACAGACAAAATATATTTATTTTGCTTATTGCTCCTATTGTATATTTAAAGTATATTTGCAGTGAAAACTCAAATTAGTCTGTTAATTCACTTGAGTGTGACTAAATGTGGTATTGCTTGCAAATTCAGAGCGGTTGCGTATGCAGTCGGCTCTTTTGCTTGTCACATGTTTGGCATTGACCGACATCTGTGGTGGATTTCTGGCTGTCTCAGGGCGGGGACACAGTTAGGCAGCTACTGAAGTTGGCCAAGAAGACAGTGCCTCGCTCTGAGTGGAAGAAAACCCCCGTGGTCCTGAAAGCCACAGCGGGGCTTCGTCTGCTTCCAGAGGAGAAGGCGAAGGCGCTGCTGGAAGAGGTAGGGAATCTGAAAACCGCACGCCGTTCTGCCCAGACGGCTGGCAGAGAAACCGACAGTCCCGCCATGAGCCGGCATACATACCACAAACTGCCTTCAAAGAAAGCGCCTCGTCTGTGACTTTCTGTGTGTGCAGAAACAGCTGTCCCGGGGCTGTCTGAAGCACCAGGATCTCTTTTATTAACGCTATTGGGTTTTACCGCAGCGCTGAAAGCTGGCTAGTCTCAGACACCCTAAATTACAGGCACATCCACGGAAATTTTCAATACACATCCTCGGTCGAGAGAGGGAAAGTCAGATAAGGTCAGCCAGAATGACGACACATCTGGCTTTCTTTTCTGTGTGTTTAGGCTGGCTCCCATAGTATAAGTTTGTAACTTAGGCTGTATTGAGCCTGAATGCAATCCCTGTGAATGTTCATCCCACGTGTCTCTGCAGTGTGACTTTATTTTCATTTGTAGAGTTTCTGAGAACATTAACACATTTCAACTCACATGTAATTATGCCACCAGGTCAAAGAAGTCTTTGGCGAGTCCCCGTTTCTTGTACCGAACAACAGCGTATCCATAATGAATGGAAAAAATGAAGGTATGTGTGCTTGACCTTTTACCTGTTAACCTTGACATTTTAGCTGTTTAGAATCTGAGCTGACTTTAAAAATGGCAAAAGCACATAATTTGAAAAACCTGTGACTAATTGGGGCAGTATTACTTTTTTAATGACAAATCTATCCATTTAAATAGTGCCAAATGTGTCAAATTCATCTTAAGGTTTCTGTGAAAGTTGCACTTAATTTATTTTTTGTCAACCATTAATTTCTGCATTATAATTCAAACAATTTGTCAGCACTTCCACCCACATTTAATATGAAGCATTCTCCCACATATCTGAATTAGATTCTTAGCACTTGTCCAGTCACCTCAGTTGTGCAATTCATCATTTTTATTGTATGAGACATCCTGTGAATTCACAAGAAATAACCAAGTAATTACCCCTGGGTTTGTTTCCTCAGACCCAAGATGTCACACATATTTGAATGGTGTAACACCTTTTCAATTAATCAAAATTAATAGCTTAACACTAAACAGTTAATTTATGCCCGGCGTCTTACCACAAGATTGTGTAAAAACATCAGTTTGGAAATGTAAGTTCTCTGCCACTGCATAGATTAAGATATCATCTTACAGTATAATTCATGTTTTCTCAAATTGAAGGATTGAGACCAAATTGAAGCCAACCCCTCCCCCCACTGTCTCTCACTCTCTCTCTCTGTCTCTCTCCCTCCTAGGTGTCTTGGCTTGGGTAACAGTCAACTTTTTGACAGGTAAACCATTGTTCTTGTTTTAGTAGTACCAGGGTCTCCTACCCGAAGCTACACCATCTGGCCACGATGGGATTCAGTACCCCTCACATTTTTCAGTCTGATAGCATAATATAAATAAACGTTATTATAAACCTATATTGCGGTGAAGACCTATTTCCTATTCTGGTAACAGATTCTTAACATAAATGTTCGGTACTTCCTGTTCTTTGGGTACAGCTAGTGGCAAAAAATGTAGTCCTATCACAGTACAGTACAATCTTTGTGTAACTCCCCTCTAAGTCGAAGAGTTGCAGTGCATTTCTTAGTAGTTTCTTTTTATCTTCAACTGGCATTTCATTTGTTGTAGGACACTTGTATTCTAATACAAGAAGGACTGTGGGAATCTTGGATTTAGGAGGAGGTTCAACACAGATCACTTTCCTCCCGAAATCCAAGGTAAATCTATTCCACCACTGTTGAACAACATACTTTTAAGAATGTCCATATTAACTGTTACTGCAATGTTTTTTGTCTATTACCTATAAACTGTAACATGATATATATCAACTACACGTGAACTAATTGATGCCTAAAAACGGATTATTTAACTTTATGAATAAAAATTAATAATTGATTATTTAACTGCATGACATCCTTTAAGATCAAGATTTTTTTATTTGGTTACAAATTGTCAAGCCTGCTGAGCAGATCAATAATGGACCCTTTTCTCTTTTCACAGAAAACAATCAATTCTGCCCCTCCGAGTTACATTGCTAAGTTCGACCTGTTCAATGGCTCATATGACCTATACACTCACAGGTAAGCTCCTGTCGTCTCCTGCCCTGCACATTCCAGGGTGTCTGTCTCATACTGCATCTGCCTATACACTCAGTGAGCACTTTATTAGGTAGACCTGTATGCCAGCTTGTTAATGCAAATATTCAATCAGCCACTCCTGTGGCAGCAACTAAATGCATTAAAAGCATGCAGACATGGTCAAGAGGTTCAGCTGTTTTTCAGACCAGGTGTCAGAATGGGGAAGAAATATGATCTAAGTGACTTTGATTGTGGAATGGTTGGTGTCAGACAGGGTTCTCAGAAACTGCTGATAAGTAGTCTAATGAATAAATAAGTTTATATATATATACCTAATAAAGTGTTCAGTGAGTGTATATACAAACACACATCTATAAGGGTAACAAATCTGTAGAGATTTTAGACACTTAGTTATTTGTGGCTCTGGAGCCAGTGGTGAGTTGAGGGTCAACTTCTCCAACTCTCAAATTTCTTGCCTCACTTGCACCCATATTACTGTTGGTAACATTTGAAAAGTCCAAGTGTGGTAACATTTGACCTGAAGATTGCTGGTTTTCATGCTTGTCAGTCAGCGGTAACAACCTGAAATATTAGATAAAGATTACAAGCCTCATCCAGACCAACGGTTTATTGTTAAAATCCTATTGCCATTGACAAAGACCACACACTTACTTGATCTGAACTTAAGAATTCATTGACATCTCAAGCATTTAGGACCAGTATAATGATTGTTCTGATGCTTCCCTGTATAGCTACCTTGGAAATGGACTTGTAGCAGCTCGATTGGCAACCCTAGGGGCTCTTGGTGCTGATGGTAATAAACCTTTTATCAAAACCTTTTACTGTGAAACTTGTGAAACAGTGGTCCATTGTGCTGATGCAAACCATACTGTGACGTGTGTATAACTGATATTTCAGAATAGTATAATAGATAAATAGATATAACCCTATTTATCAGGCATGATACATAGCCTATTCAGCTGAATCACTCCATGGGCCTTTATTATAGCTCAGAGAACAGCTTGCTCAGCGTTGTCTGTAGGGTCATTTACAGAATATGCTCTGGGACCCTCACTATGCTAGTAATTTTGGAAGTAGAGTAAACAGCCAGTGATTATGTGGTTTTTGCAACTAAGCCTGAACTTGTTGCTATCAGGCATCATATTGTTATATTCTTCCATTGCTCCATAGTTACCCTGGGGTAAGCTCTCAGCTGATGAATTCAAACTATTGTGAATTGTTCTCTGTATGTATATGTACAGATATAATATTATAATTATAGGAGGAAAGCTAGAGTAATTCACATGGTCTGATTCTTCTAGGATTAGAGTGGAAAGTCTTCACAAGCTCGTGCTTGCCCAAGAAGTTCAGAGAGGACTGGACTTTTGGTGGTATCACTTACAAAATCAGTGGAATCCCTGATGGTAAGCAATTTGCTGTCTAACTTGTTGTTTCACTTAGTTAAAAAACTTAGTTACATTACTTCAGAACAGTCCAGGAAGAGCAGGATCACGTTAGCAGAAGAATTAAAAACTAGAATTTTCATTTGAATTCAACCACGCACGTCTGTTAAGCCTGATTTTGTGGAGCCAGAAACACGATTTAGGCCCTCATCTGGTGCAATCTTTTCTTACACAGACCTTTTAACAGTAATAACACAGCAGCCCATGTATTTAAGAGCACTGCAATTGTCAATTAACTCCTCAAATAATACAGCATTCCCACACCACAGTCATGTAGCCAAAAGATACTAGGTTTGTCACTGACTTGTAATTTTTCTTTGCAACAAGTGGCTTGAACCAAACCGCTCCCAATCATGTGGCAAAAAATAGATATCCTGAGGGGATGCGTGGAGTGCTGTTGATGTCAGCACTTGGCTTTTCAGTAAAGAGCTAACTGCCCTTTTTCTTTCTTGGCCAAAACGAAAGTGGTCTCTCAGGCACTCTTCCAGCATTCTGCAGGAACGTTATGAAAGCGCTGGTACAATCCGTGGAATGCACAGTCCCCAAGGGGCGGCTTGCAAGCCTAGACAGTTTAGTGCGACAGTGCAGGGAGGCAGCCTCTTTCTGTGCTGCACTGGCTGCACAAGTTCAGTGCAAACTTCATTGTGAATCACGCATTCTTCGGTTCTTGTGGACGCAAAGCCGTTTAGCACTGTTATAGAGGGTCTGCATTTTTGCTCGATTTTAGAATATGAATCCACAGACACTGAGAGTAACATACAGTGTTAGACATACAGTGCTAAGTATGTATACAGTATAGATCCTTGTGAGTTGGACTTTATCTATGTCCATTTAAACACTTTTCCTGGGTTTTGTGTGGAATTATTACTTCACAAGTAATGCATTTCGATCTATAACTAGATGTACTACGTATATGTTGAATGATGAGTTAAATTCCCGAATTACCAGCTCATTGTCACTTATAAGCATGTGGATATGTTACGTTAAATGGTCTTTTCCACTTAATTGCAGGTTATGCAGGGTATAAGCTCTGCTACTACGAAGTGATGAGGGTTATCAAGGGGATTATTCATCAGCCGTACGAGGTGAAGGGGAGCAGCATCTTCTATGCCTTCTCTTACTACTATGACCGAGCTGTGGAGTCAGGCCTCATTGGTGAGAGAACACAAATGCAGAATATACCAAAGATATACCCGAATATATCTCTTAAATCATAGACTGCTGTACTTAAATCACTGTGAAACATATCATTTATATAAAACGTTATTTAAAGAATACAACGTATTTGAGCTATTGGGGCTTGTAGCATTCATGTTTTGATCTATCCTACTAAATGATCTATTTCTTCCCTTAGTAAAGCTAGTTATCTAATATACTGTACCTATAGTGTTGAAGGCAATGACTGACTATTCACAGAGACTAGTTTCATTAGTGTTTATAGTGATTGTTTAGTTGAAACTGAATGAGAAAATAATTCTCCCTTTCAGATGGCAGTCGTGGTGGAGTTGTGGAAGTTAGGGATTTCAAAAAGAGAGCTAAAGAAGGTGAGAACTTTGAGAGCACATGGGGTGTATTGGTACATTTTGTACAAACAAACTCTTCTTTGTATTCAAGGTTCCAACAATCGCACAAGCTTCACAAAATGTTAGACCACAGTGCCTTCCTCCAAAACACGCCCTGTTCTACCTCACACAAACACACGGGCCTTGTTTGTGCCCAGATATCTTGGCTCATGTTAACCTGAAGCATTGGCTTTATTGCCAGCTTACGCAAGCTGATGAGTTGTGATTGACATGTTTGGTATACGCATAAACATGTACAATATGTTATACTGTGTTATTATTTGGACATTTGCGGATGACCTGTCTCCTTTATTGGGTCATTTATGGGCCCGGCCCATTTGTCAGAGCATGTGGAATAACTTCTGTGGTTAAACAAACATTTCATGTTGCACAACAGATTTATAGCTTGTCGGAAAGGGCTGGAGTGTTGCTGGAGTATATTTGCATAGGGAGAACACTACTCCGCCATCCAGAGGAGCAAACCCAGCAGCTCACCTAGGGAGCATTCTCATTGGGTCAGACAGTGCTTACAGCGCCTGCCTGCAACAAAATGTCTGGGGCGAAGACGCCACCTTGTCCTCGTACAGTTGGCCAGGCCTTCTCTTAGTGCACCAGCAAGTACAGACCTTAGCAAACCAGGCTTGGCTCTTTTCACAGGCCCTCCACAATCAGTTAAAACCTGGGCTGAATTCACAGGCAAGACCCACAACCAGGCAGACACGCGCAGCAGTGTTTTAGTTACACATTTAATTCTGCCATACATGCACAGGCCTAACGTGGTCCATTTTAACCTGCAGGTTGCAAAGGATATGGTTTCCAGTGGCTGTAAGCAATATGCCCTGTTTGAATTAATCGAACAGGACTGTTGCCAGCTCTGTCTTGCTCCTGGCAGGTCTTGCAATATGATGTAGGCTTGTAGGTACAACTGTCTGTAGGTCTTCCATTAACTATAAACTGTGACTAAGTTTGTTTTACTTTCCTTGATTCCAGTGTGCAACAAAATGACTAAGTACCGTCCCATTAGCCCCTTCCTGTGTATGGACATGACATATATTACCTGCTTGTTAAAGGAGGGCTTTGGCTTCAAGGACAGTACAGTACTTCAGGTAAGGTGTCCATATTAAAGGCATCACCGTATGTTCCACTTTGTCACATGGCATATAACTGTGAACCAACTCATCTCTGTGAGTGATGATCCCTGATATATTTTTCTCCTCCACACAGCTGACTAAGAAGGTGAACAATGTGGAGACCAGCTGGGCTTTGGGAGCCACCTTCGACCACTTTCGCAACATGAACATCCACTGAGGGCAGTAAGGGGTCATTGGCAGGGAGGTCAGAGGTCATCACTGCCAGGCCTTTGTCTCACCTGCACCCAGGCTGCACTGCACTGCAGTTTTTTGTAAAACGACGCATCGCCCTCACCATGCAACCCACAAACTGAACTGTTGATAATGAAATCACTATATTTTTTTAAGAATACCAGCTATTTCTACTGTATGTTCAATCCATGATTAGTGCGTGAGTTTATTTTTTTAACACAAGCGTTTACATTTAACCTCCTTTGGGTCTCTATCCTGGCAATATTAATAATTTTTTTAATCTTTTATTTGGTACGAAGGGAAGATTCTCACTGTGCTTTTAAAGGGCAAGATACGGAGAAAAATTGTGAGACCCCAGTTTTGTTTTTTGTTTCACATTTCTTTCGTTGTCATTTTTATTGTAATATTATTTATTAACCAAAAACAAAACCAGTGTTCCATGAACATAAATTAATAGTAATGTATGTTTTGAAGTAGTTCTAGGTCAGAATTATACTACAAATTTACAATCTTTCAGATACCCCAACTATTCTTGCTTATTTCTTCCTGTTTTGCACATAACACTTTAATTGCAGATACTGTACCTACGATGTTGCTTTTTGTCAGCGAAGGAGTTGTACATATTAATTAATATTATTGGGGTGAGGGGGGGGTTTCGTGTTTGCCACAACTCAGGGGGCAAGGAAAGCAGAGACAGAAAGTGTTATTTTCACTGAATATGCCTAATAAATGTTATATTATGTATATATTATTAAGCCTATGATTAAAAGCTGTACAGTATCAGTGTGACCATAAATAGAACACTATTCATGAAATAGGCAAATTCACTGTTGCATGCCATTGTTAATGGCAGGATCAAATGCTGGTTTCATTTGCAAAAATGTAATGTACAGCTTGGTGCTTAAAACATCCCATTAACCTTGGTGAACTACAAAATATTTAGCTGTTTGGTGCAAAAAAATACTCTTAAATAATAAACTGAAATTTTGTTTTATTAATTGTAAAAAGTGCAGTTTTTCAACTGCATTTGTAATTATTTTACCTGAAATGTTCTAATCATTGACGTGCCATCAAAGGGATTGGGTGTAGAAAAATGTATGTTTTAAGGTAACTTCTGTATTTGTCAATTTTTCTATTGAAAAACAATCCTGCTTTATTGTGAATTGTATAAATCCATTTATATATATTATATATATATATATATATATATTCAATTTTATTAAAACATTTACCATTTGTACACTTTGGTCTGTTTTGCTTTTTCTTGATAATTTAAGTCTGTGAATGTCATGTACAGTCTACCCATCTTTAGCATGACAGTGCTTGCAAATTAAATGTTAAAGAACCAAAAAGAAGGAACAGGAACAAAATCTAATTTAGTGAAGTGACCAATTAACAGTGTGGCAACACTATGTTTTAGTGCATTTCAAATGTTTGCAGAATCAATTCAAGTTGATGGGAAGATGGGTCATTGTACCTTGCTTAATTTCAAGTGTGGACAATAGCTATGGTGGAACTTGAAAAGGAGAATGAAGATGACAGGACTGGTTGTGCTGACCGGATGGCGGCCTGTAGCGTAGTGGTTAAGGTACAAGACTGGGACCCGCAAGGTCGGTGGTTTGATTTCCGGTGTAGCCGCAATAAGATCCGCACAGCCATTGGGTCTCCTTGGGCAAGGCCCTTAACCCTGCATTGCTCCAGGGGAGGATTGTCTCCTGCTTAGTCTAATCAACTGTACGTCCCTCTGGATAAGAGCGTCTGCCAAATGCCAATAATGTAATGTCATGATGTCCAAAACTACAGGTTGGCATTATTGGAGTAGGATATGTTAGTTTTGTGTGCCTTCCTCTGTGTTCTATCATTTTCATGAAAGCCAGCTATTTAAAATCAACATTAATATGTCAGATCTACAGCTCTGGTGCTGAAATTTCATCCAAAGTGTTGTATTGTACAGTTAGATCAGCTTGGACGATTTAATCCTACAAATCCATCCACTGCATTTCATAGTGTTGGCCCAGGTCCTAGTCAACTGGCTTACAACATTTATAGTCAGTGTACTTTCTACCACCTATTTAATTTCCACATAAACAAGTGGAACCTTACAAACACCAAGCCAGTTAAAAAGAAAACTAAAAAAATGCAGCTGTTCACATACACATTCAAATGTCTTACTTTGCCAAGTGCCATATTGTAAATGCAAAGACCATATAAAGGAAAAAGAATGTCAACACCGAAGACAAATTCATACATCATCGCCATAATGTTCACTTATGAAAAATGGTCACATTCAGATTTGAGGTGAAGTTCAGCACTGTTGTTCTGTGCAAAACTAGAAACAGGTTGAAAGCCCATGTGCATGAACAATGAAGATGTTTATCGATGGGCTCATAACCTCAAGTCAGACAAAAAATAGTGTGATTTAATTTAATGCAGAAAGGGAAAAATAACCGTTATTGCTAGTCCTAGTAGATGATTAAGATGAGATCAATAGACCAGCTAAAAGAAAGGAAGGAAACTTGACCACCTACTTGCTAAAAGGTGCATTGTACATAAGGTGCATACGTATATTAATGTGTACTTTCATTTTGGTGAACCGTGACAAAGGATTTTGATTAGAGTCAAAACCTGTTCAGAAAGTGCTTCAAATGTATTTTACAAAATAAACCCTCAGAAACTTAGGGTGAAAAGATAAGAAACAGACATCTCCAAGCATTATACAGGCAGTGCAAACATGAATGCAAATACTAGACAATCTCTGAAATTAAAATAAAACTTTATTAATTTACACTTTTACACATGACACCACCATGATACCATGTTCTCCCACCAGCATCACTTCATAGGTAGTCTCTCACTTGCTTGCAAATGCCATGATTTGCTCCTAGAAACAAAAGGAGGGGACAGTTTATTTTAAAAAATTAAAAAATACATTAAAAAATTAAAACTGGCCATGGATGTTCCACTGACATACCCATCTCTGTGGGTCTTTGTGTTTGAATCTTCAAGAATCCATCTTGAGGTTATTTTCACAAATTTGCAAGGGGCATAAATGAACCATAACTACATCAAAGGAAACCAGGCAAACAGGAGGGTGCCAAACCAGGTCCACTCTCTATCAAAGTTCCCAGGCCTCCAGAAACAATTGATGTGAATGAATGCTTGAATGTTGAAGAAATGACCCTGTGGGCCTCCAGGACCAGAGCCATGAATGTGCAACGCGAACATATAGCACGTCCAAATATCGTGCGTAATCGGGCCTTCAGAATAAAACTCTTTTCAAGAAGCCATGCGTGCTTAGCTCAGGATCACTCGCTAGGGAATGAAGCCATTTCGCATGAGCGGTCTGTAATAAAAGGAGTGTGAAAACACAAGCAAATGCTGCTGAACACAGCGCGGGGCGAGCCCTGTACCCCACCCACACAATTTCGGTAACGCTAAATTTGGGTCTAAACTTAGGCAGCGCCGTAGTTCACGACCAGGAGCACGGCCCAGTAAATTACAGGCGCTTTTGGCCCACTGAGGCATGTAATCAGCGGAAGGGGGGCGGGGCAGGAGGCGGGGCTTACCTTAACGGGTGGCACAGCATTGGTGGCCTGCAGGCCGAGGGTGCGCAGCAGCACCACGGGAGCGGAGTTGGTGGAGTAGAGCCGCTTCATGAGGTCGATGGCGGCCATCATGGGCAGGTTGTGGCGCTGGCGCTCCGTCTCGTATTCCAGGAGGTGCTGCATGGCCCCTGAAACGCACAGTGAACCGGTGACAGATAGTCAAAGGGAACTTCTGGAAAAAGTAGTAGCGAGCAAAGCAGGGCTACGCAAAGCCAAAGTTTATGCCATTTCGAAGCAACTGCTAGTTTCATGCATGACTGCGTTCTGGTCTGTGGTCAACCACGGCAGTTGGTGACGAGGCAACAGGCTCCAAAGCATCTTAAGGTTTTATGAAGCATCATGGTAAAGAAAATGACCCAACGTTTTATAGTTTCAGAAGTGGGCGTGAAAAGCATCACTTTATACTGGGAATTCACTGGTCACAAGGCAAAATGTCAATACACATGGAGAAGAGTTCTTCCAATTCAGACTGTACCCTCATACCTACTTCTTGGTATGTGCCCTTGGTGAAGAGCAAAAATGATATACTTCTTGCTCCAAAGACTTATGGAGCTTACTGCATATACAGAGGCCTCCTGAATTATTGGCACCCTTAATAAAAATGGAGAAAAAAGGCTGCATATAATAAACAACATTGATAATGATATACATTTTCTGTTCAAACAGGGAAAACGATATACTTTTATATACTATATAGTGGAATGTTTAACTGTTTATGTATTTCCATGTACCCATTACTCGTCTTGTGATGGTCAATTAACATGCGTCATCTGGCTTTTCCTATGCTGATGGTTGACAAAGGGCTTTTGCATGCTTGTTACCTCATTTGTATACTAGGAAGTGATGAAATGACACAATATAGTTCCTTTAGACTGAGATTAAATAAATTAAAGTAAAATTATACTGCCAATTTCACTTTGTTTGATTTTATTTACAATAATTGTTAGGGGTACCAATCATTTTGGCACCTGCGGTTTTCATAATTTTTTTATTACTAAATAAAAAACATTGAAACATGGAGAGCAAATGTATTGAAATAAAAGTATATAGTTTCCCCATATATTTAGACATAAAATATATATTTAGGCATGTTGTTTCCTTTCACACTTTTATCCAAGGTTGCCAATCATTCTGATGCCTACTATATATACACGACTAAAGCTTGTTGCTTGTTGCTTGTAGCAGGATATCTATGACACTATAAATGTCTACATCCAGGTGCCTGGAATAAATCAAAACAAACATGTAATGTGTCCCATGGCCATGTATTTTGAGCCACTGTTAGTTTATGTAATGTACAAAAAAAAAAGAACTTCAGTAATGTAAAAGTTTTGCATTATTTAGCAATAACACATTTTATTTAGTTTTTAAACATATAACCAACCAGGGAGCTTCATAAGAGTATGTACTTTTTAGTAAATGTTTACTGGCACATTTCTAGGCTCACCTTAATGTCTACCCTTGAAACCTGCCTTTACCTTAATTTGACCCTTCCACACCAGCCAATCAGCAGCCAATAGGCTCTTTCACAAGGTAATACTTTCATTACCATTTGCATGAGAATGCAATACAGTACTCATACCAATAGTGTTAACCAGTGTTAAAAAAAATCCTGAATTGAAACCAAAAAAAGTAATCCCACAATTTAAAAATCTAACTGCATTTCAAAAGATGAGAAAACATATCAAGATTCCTTTAGGAGAAAACCATCCAGTTTCTACAGACATATACATGCAACAGCTTGAAAGACTATCATGAAAAAAGCATGTAAAAATCATGGTCTCATGCACTTACCCAGGTCTTGCCCATTAAAGGATGCTTGGCTCAGGACCTGAGTGAGAAATGCCACATCCCCAAATCCCAGGTTTGCCCCCTGGCCAGCCAATGGGTGTACTCTGTGAGCAGCGTCCCTGTAACATCAACATTCATAAAATCATTCAAGCATGATCCTAGATCTGAACCAACTGCCTTTCAGTTCCAGGGATACCAGCACTAGGATCCACTGTCTTCTTACAGAAATTTGTTGGCTTATTTCTATTCCACATTATTTTCAACCCATTCATCCTCTTTTGACTCATTCTATGTCCCAAGACTGTGCGAGCAGTATTGAGCAAGGCCCAACCTACTTGCTAGCAACCCTCACAGATTAGAGCCTTGGCGACAGACTTAAGGCAATTCTTGCCCCCATCTGATCCTGGTTATAGGATAGCTATTGCCAGAAAGAACATGCGGTCCACCATACTCCCGGAGCTGACCCTGTTACACGAAGGCAGCAATAACAGAACTCCACAGACCCTCCCATACAGTGGGTACGGTGGTTTCTTTATTCTCTGAGGAACAAATGCATAAATCAGTCAGGGGCTCTGGAGCCAGACTCAAAAGAACATCCCAGTAATCACAGGGGGCAGCGCTTATGTCTGCAAAATCATCAGGTGAAACTAGCGGGAGTTTACTCGCGGCTTCACCTGGGTCGGCACAGACAGCTATTTCGGAGGCGAGCGAGCTGCTTCTATGGCGGGCCGTGATTGGACGCGTTTCAGCCAGACTGGCTTGTCTGCCACTGCATGTCCAAACAACACACCCCCTCCAGTGACTGACGGGCCGGCGCTCAAGTCCTAGTGCAGAATGTCAATGTTTGTTCTTAAGCGCACTGATAAAGTGCTAAGAAAATGGCAAACAACGCAACGCCCTGTGCTGACAACGTGCTAAACGTGGAAGGCTTTCCAAAGCAAACCGGACCCGGGGCCCAGTCCGCCCCCTCGGTGACGTACCCGATGAGGGCCACGCGGTGCCTGATGTACTCCGAGGCGTGGCCCATGCCCAAGGGGAACGTGACCCTGCTTTTCGGCCCGATGCTGGCCACGCTGGGCGGCAGCTGGCGCGCGGATGACCCGGCGGGCATTAGGAACGACAGCGCCGTCCGGAAAAGTGACCCGGCCGTCTCGATCAGCTCCGAGTGGTTGTCGTTACTCCACTGTGGGAGGGAAAAAAAAAGAAAACAAAAAGCTATGAAGAGGTGACAGAAATGACGAGGTAGTCCCTGACCAAACCTCGGGCAGCGACGGGAAAATAAACTAGCCGATTTAAAACAAAGCCAACCCTTGTTTTAATTGGTTTGGTTTTAAACACTTTCCTCAGTGAAATGACCATGGTCGCCAACCGCAAGTGTATTAAACCAACCATGCATGACTCAACCTTGCTGCCCCTTGTAGGAACCCAGTAAAAATAACACTCTTGAGAAAATGGGCTTCATTCAGAAAAGAGGTCACAGAGGGCAGGTCATAGCTAGATGGGCTAAGTTAATAGAATGCGCAGCAAACCTCAAACACCATCAGTATTAAGTTATTACTGTACTTTAAAGGCATATGTTGCCCCTCGTGATTGTTGTGTTAGTAATATATAACAAATATTATTTTTCTCAAGTTTTAATTCAGTTTTCTTCTTTTTAGGATTCTTTCATGCTTAGAAACACTGGTCTTCCAGTGCACCTTGTAGAGGCATAGAGAAAACATTCGAGCAGACAGCCGGTCTGCTTGAATGTTTTCATTGTACAAAGACAGGGACATCACGCACTTCAGCAATGGGAGACTCACAAAGGCAGAGTTGATGGCATCAACAAAACTCTCTTCATCCTGCTCCAGCAGTTCCTCCGCATGCTGGTGGCTGGTAGACCACACCAGGGAGCTCATTGTGTCAGATAGCTTTTGCAGGCGGGAAGGGGGTTTGGGAAAGAGCGCAGGCGAGACCATCAGATGAGAGTGAATTCTTATGTTTTCATTAAAAAAAATCACAGTGGGAACTCAACTGAAGTGGTCTCATACATTTCAAAGAATAGAATAGAAAGAATAACATCACTGGAGGAACTGTGGCAGACAATTGCTGCACCTCTTTATGTTACGCTCTTTAGAACTACAAATGCACCATGGCACAATGTATTAGTCAACTACACTAAATGGTGCAAAGTTAAAAAACTAAATGAATAAATACATTTTACAGGGGGGGGGGGGGTACACAAAGACAATGTAATTCTGCTTTCTAGTGTGTTTCATTCAGGCACAAATTGCATGAGCAGCAAAAAACAGCATGCACATATTACCATTTTATAATATAAGGAACAGACAAAACATGAGTTAAGAGAAGCTTACTGGAAGCATTGCGATAGGACCAGTTGGAAGGAATCTCTGCCATGCCACATTGTTTTCTGTGGGCTAATACCAAAGAGGGAGTTTGAAAAAGAGAAAACAAATCCAAAAGCAAGACCAACACATTCATCAATAACTTTCTATATGTCCTGTGCTACCTGGGGGCATCAGCAATGGCATGCCCCCCTGATAGCATACAAAGCATGTGCATTGGAGAATATTATTTTTCTGAGACAGTCGTCGCAGACACTTAGTAGGGGAGTGTCACGGTCTCAGGACCCTCTGATGCAATTAAAGTCACCAAATGCTGGACACTAAGCGAGTAAAATATCCCACCATTAAAAACACTCTGAGTGTGCCATCATCAAGGGACAATTTAATATGGGGCACCTTGCTTTTGTGCTCAAAGCTGCCTGCTCATTTGTCACTTTTCCAGTTACTCAAAGTCATGTTGCCTTTTCCTTTAATACTAGAGTAACTGTGAAAAAGTAAAAAATGAGCAGGGAGCTTAATGCCAATAATGTAATCTGCAGTTTGTTATTCTTTACCTCACAGTGAAGTAGGTGAATTCAATTAACCAGTTTCACAGCAAAGTAAACAACTACTTTACCCTTCTGTTTTCCTTGAGTTTAAGAAATAATTGTGTAACTTTGGCTCCACATTTTCCCCCTTCCATCTACATAAGCCTCTACATGACGTACAAGTGGGTGCCCTTGAGCACTGTAGACATTTAATTTTTATTTAAGTGTTCTTGGCAGTACTCCATCTACATTTGTTCCTGTCCTCCTACACTACTTGTGAGGCTCTGTGAGCCTAGGCCCGGTCAAAGTAATTTTGCCTGTAGCAGGATGCCAGCACACTGCTAAAATGAAGATAAATACTAATTCTACACAGCAAGACAAAAACCAGCTTAAAATATACACAGCAGACTATATCTGTAGCTTAGCTTAGTGTTTACCGTCTGCATTTATGGCATTAAGTGATCAAGCAGGCTTTTAAAAGATCGAGAAACAACATGACTTACAAATGCAATTTGGAACAATCCAGAGAGGAGAGATTGCACAGGGCAATTTCAAACAATAGTGGGTGACAAAACATCTCCGATAAACTTATATTTCAAGTAATTCATTGCTAAAAAGAAAACCCACTTAATACCGATACCTACTTTACCAAAGCAATTGAACAAGATATAACTTCACCCTTTAATAATTCTAGGCCTGACTGAACAGGAACATTGTAATTACTGCTGTGCCCAGCTGACTCCAACTCACTCACACACCCATTGTACAGTTAACTGTTGATAACTACCATAAATACACACACCCCTTAGAAACCTATATTTAACTTGGGTCATGTCAACTTAGGTCATTACATTTGGAAAGAAGCTATTGTGAATGTTAGTTCCTGGAGTGAACAGCCTATATTTACTAACCCTGTGGAACTTGGGACAATAAGGACTAGGTTGCAGTAGTTTGATGTAGAGGGGAAAAACTACACAAGGCGAGTGATGGATGTTGTCTTTGGCTGCAAACGTTGAGTAGGGGAATTATTGTGGGGTATGGAGATAGATATTGGCGAGAGCTGAAGAGCATTGGCTTCTTACTTCGGACAAATGCAGGACCGCCACAACAGCAGACTGGTCGTAGTTCCACTTGACTGTGGGTATTCCTGCTTCCTTTCTCACCATAGAGTTTGACCCATCAGCCCCAATCTGGAAAACAACCAACATACTGTCTATACAACATAAGGTGGGTAGGCAAGCCTAACTACTTTAAAAGTTATTCAATATAAAGACCTTTCTGGGCAGAGAGTTGACAAGAGAGCTGCAGAAAGTAAAGAGCATGCACAATTCAAGAAGCAGCCTTGAGACAATGTCCTGGTGCCTTAAGAATGCGACTTCATGTTGCCCTGGCAGCTGAGCAAAAGTCGCATTCTTAAGGATATGAAGTCGCATTTTTTAAGAAGGAGCACAGACAACAATGGACTGTGATACACTATTCAACCTGGCCACAAAAATGCACTGCCATCATCCCACTTACCAGCAACTTGGTCTGCAATGTTTCGCCATTGGCCAGCTTCACCTGCACCCAGGGGATGGAGCCTGCAGCCTGGTAGGACATGGGCCAGACATACTTCACCACCTTAGTCCTGTACTGGACCTTCACATTATCTGAGGAAGGGGAGAAAAACAGAGGGTCATGGAAGCCAGCGCTGCAAACCACAACAAAAATCAGCAGGAGATGCAACTGCTAAATTATTCCTTGGACAGGCTCTTCAAGGCCGTCCAAGGGCGCCGGAGGGTTGCCGGTTCGATCCCCCGGCCAGGCTGTGTCGAAGTGTCCCTGAGCAAGACACATAACCCCCAAATGCTCCTGACGAGCTGGTCGGTGCCTTGCATGGCAATCAATTGGCGTTGGTGTGTGAGTGTGTGTATGAATGGGTGAATGAGAAGAATCAATTGTACAGCGCTTTGGATAAAGGCGCTATATAAATGCCAGCCATTTACCATTTAACTCATTTCAAGGGGAGAAAAAAAACAAGATTTGACTGTGACTGAGGAAAGATCTGAATGCCACTTCATAAAAAACATTGGTAGCTGCCAGGAACTAGCTGCTGAAGATCAATTTGACAGTCTTAATGGGTTCGGCTAGCCGCATGGCACAGACTAATAGTGTTTATCTACCAGTGGACCATGCTTCAACCTTGCTTTTTGCCAGCAGGGCATGTTGACATTTCCTGGAATTTAAAGGCCTGGTCACCAGACACAAAAGGCCCCGTAATCACATTTGCATTGCTGACTTGGAACAAATATTGCCCGCAGAACGACCACTGGTTACTAAACTACTGGTGACAAATATCGGCTTGCTTGGGACTGGTTTGTGGAGATATTGTGAACCAGCTGGTCAGGCCGCAGCCTTGTACGGCTGCAGCGACCTTGAACCATTGCTATGCAGAGAACTGGGAGGCTGAGGACAACCGTGACTCACACGAGTGGCAACACGTGCAAAAACCGCGCATCTGTAAACCATAAAACGGCACTGATCTTTTAAAGCCAAGCACATGGCTAAGCTCTGTTACCCTCACAACAGTTTGTTTAATTTCAGCAACAATGCCTCATCAGGGCTTGAGCATCCTCAGAGAGCTTTAAGAGACTCAGGGGCACATGGCATTTTTAAATAGGTCACTAGACCACTGCACGTGCACTCATGTGGCTAACCTTTCTGAACTCTATCTTTGGCTTGCTGCATTGGAAATTTGCAGCTTGATTGAAATAGCAGAAAAAACATGGATGCTTCCAAGAGCTGAACCAGTTCTCGTAAACAGACACTCAAAAAAGTAGAAATAAACAGAATGGAGATGGGAGGGGACGACTGTGGTAATGCCTTATGCCAGACCAGCACGAAATATTGACTGAACAAACCATTGAAAAAATTAAGGGGAGAAAATGTAATAGAGTGACATCAAGACCGAAAGAAAAGAGGCCATTACAAAGCTCCACGCAGAACCTACCAGGGAGTGTTTCCAGCTGTTTTGTCAGGGCTGCCACGATGACATCATTCTCAACGATGTAAGCCATCTCATCCTCCAGGTTCTCCTTATCGAAAGTGATCAGGGCATCCGAGCACGCGTCCCAAACCTAAAGGGGTTAGGTAATTATTCCTGCGGTCAGTAGCTTGGTCCTTAAAAGCAACCCCTTTTCCTATTCATAGCACTCCAAGGAACCGTAGCTTCACTCAACTAAAGATATCAAAGCAGCCCAGCTGCAGCCAGTGCTCGGCTTCTGAAATGGGTGAATAAACCAGATACCCAACATCAGTGTAATAGCAGCACCAACCTTCTTTCAGGCCTCTGCTTGCATTAGGATATACGTAAGTATATATAGCATATGCATGCAAATACACATGAGAAGGCCAAGTTATAAATATAACTTTTAGCTTTCTTTTTATTCCCAATATTTCATCCCCATTTTGGGATCACTATCCTTAATTACGGACCCATTTTAGCAATGTCCTGTCAATCAGGAGACAACACACTAGCACCACGTGCAACTATCTGAATGGCATGATAACCGATATAACAAGAGCAGGCAGACTTACAGGGGTTCCCATTGTGCAGTGAAGTGGGGCTATCCTACAAACTGAACTGTTTGTAGGATAGCCCCACTTCATATTAGCAATAGCATATTAGTTCAATGCTATTGCACAGCAGGCACAGTCTAAATCATGTGCATCTCAGCCGGATAACAGATAACTGCTGTCAAACCCTTGAATTTTTTAATGTTTATGTGTAGGGCTATGACTTGAATGCAATGCATAAGCAAAGCCTTTCAACATTCATTTTCAGCCGTTCAGCATATATGACTGAACTGCAACAAGTGCGGTTATAAAATAAGAACACAGTTGGTTTTACCCTGATCAGAAACCATGGACAGCAGTAGTTTTTAGAATAAACATTTCATTCAGAAATTCAACTTAATCAAACCTAAAATTGCAGGGATTTCATACATGGAGAGAGCAATACGTGATTTTGTGTATCCTCTCTTATACCACAGGAATGTGACGGAACAGTTGATTGATGACTAGCAGAGCATCTTTCCTTGTTTATGGGCGCCATGTTAGGATGCGTGGCTTCTTGCCCTCCCCTCCAGCTTCTTTTCATTTGTGTTTTATTGGACACCAAAGGGAAGCCCTGTTGGCAATGCCCTCTTGGGACTGTAACTATACGTTGGCCTGCCAATCTTCTGAGGATTTTAAGGGCCACAGTGCCACAGCATGCTGTCATTAACAAAACCACCACGAGCGAAAAAAAAAAGAAAGCAGAGCCGAGATATTATGGGAGAGGTATATCACGATACAGCATTTTAAGATGACATCTCTTGCCACAACAGAAACCACACGGTTTCTTATTTGGTACAAAAAGGCCACATCTTAGAGGAGGGACCGCATTCTGGCCTCAGCTGTAAACCAGGGTCACTTTACTCTTGCCATCCACAGTCCCCTCCACTTTAATCTTCTCCCCCTGTTTTTCACATGAAATTTTATAATTAGAAGACCGGGAAGCTAAATGAACATTCGGAGATGTCATATTGATTTATTCACATGCTTCTAATAAATTAACACTTTACCCTTTGACCAAAGAAAATCCAACTGTTTGCAGAAGCCTATGGTTTACGGGTTATCATTTTAAATGTCACATCCACAGGAAAGGGAGATACACTACAGGAACTGGCTGACTTCTAGTATTTTAAATATCAAACCACAGAATGCTTCAAATATGCACTTCCACCACCATTTACCTTTCATTGTGAACAATTACATGCTACATGTCCCCAGGAAATTGCACTGTACACCATGATGGAGGTTCAGAGAAGGAAATATGATAACGTTGAATTCCATGCCAACACTGCTCACTTTCCTTGAATTGCACTGACAAACAAGCTGTGTTTTCCATAAATTACATATTTCCCCGCTTACATACAACTTGATGACCGGTGCACAGCTCATAATTACGGGTGAAGCAATTACACAGGTGTTTATTCTGTACCCGGCAAAGGGTGTGTGCATCATACATTAAAGCCTTCGGAGTGACAGGAAAAAAACAGAATTAAGGCTGTAGGAACTTTTACTGCATGCAACCATCTTATCTGCATCATGCAAGGGTACAAATGAAAAACTGAAGTGAAAAGAGTTGTAACACTTTGGTAGTGAACAGGAACTGCTTTAGGACTAACCTGCATCCTCTGATAAGGCTTGCATCTCATATTTACTATGTGATCCCATGCTCCAATACCTACAAATACAGGAAAAAGATAAAAGATATGAGCAACAACTAGAAGTCAGCAGAACATATTCTTGGAGTCTTAGGAAAGTGCATAGCTACAGTACAGAGCACAGTCAATGAGACACTTTTGAAGACAGATCCACTCTAAGAATAGCCTAAGCCATTTTATGCATTAAATCATTTGCCGAAAATAAATGATGGCTATAACCAAGGTATGGTAATCAACGGACTTAGCACTGTATGCAATAATAGACTAATCATCGACCTACTTCCTGGGAATTATTCCTACACAGCCACATCATAAATAGGTTTAATCCTACAACAAGCAAGACAAAACATGTGCAAAGCTGTTTGGTGCCCTTGGACATGTTGTTCTTTCCAAAGGTGTATTTATTAAAAGATTCAGTTAAGTCAAAGCCAGCATTCTAATTATGAACTTAAGAATGCACAACAGGTACTTATTTCCCCTCATGCAATGAACACCAACAAGATACATGAACTATGTGCAATACAGTTGTGCCATGTGTGGGTTCACTATAAGACCAGTGTAATTATCCATCTCCTAAGATTGCATAACCAGGGTGTATGAGGTGGCACAGATGAGATGCAAGTTCCAGTCATCAGAGTTCCATTTACATAGAAAAACTTTCAACATTCCAAAATTAACAGGTTGCCCTTGGAAATTGTACCACTGAGAAGAGTTGCAGAGCCTGGGCTGACAGAACTGACTCTCGTGCTGTAGGACTCTGGGACTGTGTCCATAACTTTCCTATTCCCAGCTTCTAGCAGAAGGATCTTCTTCCCCTCCAAATTCGGATCCATACCTGCGAATACGATACAAGGAAAGCACTCTGAGGTCTGATACTCTCACCGATATGTGTGATGTCACGCCGTTGCATATACATTTTTCGATATGCCAGAAATAAATATATCTGCCCACAGTTCATACACCATAAGTCGCTACTAGGTAGCTAATTGTCTGTTCAGTTACCCATTAAAGAAATGTGCAACTGAACATGAATGGCGTCATAAAAGCTAAATATTCCACCTAATTTCGCCAAAATTAGTCTGTTAATTGCATCTCATTATCTGTAACGTGCTGCTTTGGCTCTAGAATCGCAAAATTTACACCAAAACCGCAATTGCATACTTCAGCTTCAAGTACGTAGTTAGGTGAGAATTTGCATTGGACAAAATGATAGTTATACTTTTATGTGGGCAGGAGATGGAGAAGAAAATGTAGAAGGAACTTAATATAATGCTTTCCCGTTGGGATTCTGACAGGGGTTTATTACAGTAAATCTCCGTGAGAAAAACAAAGCTAATCGCAGGACTACAGCCAACTAAAAAGTCTGAACTCGGGCTAGACTAGAGACACCGATCACAACACCATTACTCACCCAAAGAACAAGCCATTGCAGTGCCCACCATTCCTCCGCCAGAAATGATAATATCATATAGTTCGTTTTCATTGTTATGTGTTTCGCCACGCTCGGCAGCCCCAGAATTACTAAGCCCTCTAGTCAAGGTTCTTACCCCATTTAGACAAGTTAGGCCAATGTAACGTCGCCCACCGCCCTGCAGTGCCAATGCAACTTTAGCAAGACAATGCATCCTAGGAAACATATTTGGAAAGGAGATTCGCTATGCTAACTTTATAGCTAGCTAAACAACGATGTTCTTACAACAAAAAGCGCACCACACGCGCCCTCTTTATTCCTTCTTGTCAGCACCACACACTCTACATTCCAGCCATACTGTCATGAGTACCCAACTGTAGTACGGACAGCGACGCGTAGTAAACACTTCCCGTGTCAGAAACATCCAATCATAAAACTGGGGCTGTAGTTTTGCTGCTCAGCATCAATTCACCCACCGGTGATTTTGCGATTTGGTCATTTATATTTCATCATGACCGTTAACGCCTGGGAAAATATATTATTACGTTTTAATGAATATAGCTAGATAACGTTAACTTATTTCAAGCACACCACCTAGGAGTTTACGCATCGTACTTGTTGCTCAGACGAACCACTCGATTGAACAGACATTGAAATCGAAGTAAAAGCTACTAAATTACGCAACGTTACTTTTCTGGACACCATTTGATGAATGCTGGTGCAATGGTGTTAACGTTAGCGCCACAAGTTTTTATTCCAGCCAGTAACTAACATTGCAAACAGGTATAATTAGCTAGCTAGCCCTAGCTAAATTACCGACTAGCTACATGACTGACTCTAACCGAGACCAATCACGAGCTGTGGGTGGAGTATAACATTACATTGCCAACGGTGGGAACCGACACTACGTAGCTTGATTAGCGAAGGTTTGCCAGTATTCTTCACAATAATAAAATTTAGCAAAAGCTTATTTTTCATATTTAAACGATGCCAACGGTCCCACATCATGTCGCATATGTCAAACAATCTGTCAATTTTGAAGGGGAATACAAGAACCGAAAATACTGCATCAGAACTCTTGGGCTCTACTGAAATGAAGGTCAGCTGGCTCGCGAATAATTTATATTGCAACAACATTTGTTATAAAGTTGTGTAGATAGTGTGTTACGGCAAATTCTAGAATATTCTGAATCTAACACTTCTGTTTCTATTTTTAAATTGCGGTCAGTGGGTACAATTTTATGGCTGCAGAAGGCGCTTGGTTTGGTTGCCATAGTAACCCAAGCAGCTGTGTCAGAGCTGTGCTTCACAGCCTTTTCGGCTTGCGGTTCTCATTAGCAGGCTTTGCTAAACGATAACTGTGTTGTTTATTTTTGTGTCTAGCTTGTGACTGTAAAACATTAATCTTGTTCCTCCAAACAATTCTGAATTCAGAAGGTTAATATAAATGTAAAATGAAGTGGGGAAATAATTGTGTTAGCTAGATATTTATAGAAGTTGTTTGAAGGAATCCGTTATTTACGGCGTGGGAGTATGACCCTGCAAAAAAAGTTTGTCAAAATTGTACAGTCAATTTATTTTATCTGTAGATGTCGTGCTGTAGTACCTGGAGTAATATTTCAAATATCTAATTCTAAAATTGACTGAAATGTTTGCAAATAATCAGTAGCCTACTTAGAACTATAACTATAGGTTATCCTCAGGGCTTTCCCCCCAAAGACTCCTCTGATTCAGAAGAGGGAGAGGCTCTTGACAGACTGAAGAAGGAGAGAGCCATGGACAGCCTACTGGCCTTCTTACAGCAGGAAGTGGAAAGCCCGACACAGACTGAGTTGCTGCTCCAGCACAGGCTACAGACCTTGAAGGAGGCCCACAAGCAGCAGCTACAGAAGACAGAGTATCTGCACCAACAAAGTCTGGAGAAGAGGATGTTGCACAACTCACTGCTCATTGAAGGAAATGAGAGAAATACCAGTGCTGAGAAGCACCTAGACAAATTCTTCAGCTCACACAACAAGACTGACACTAGTATAGAAACGGAGACTCCAAGGTGACCCGCCCCCCCCCATTTGCTTCATTGTTTCCTATTTTTATTTCAGCCTTGGAACTATTTGCGAATAACTATTTTATGTTTAAAGCTGTAACAATTGAGGCACTATGAGGTAAAGAAAATATACTCAGTAAATGAAAAAATATATAGACTATCAATCTTAGTGAGCTTCCTTATTACTTACATAAATTGCTTCCATTGTTTTAAAGTTGCATAACCTGATTGTACTTTATTATTGGTTTATTTATGTCATAAAATATCTATACAGGTGTAAAGGCCCAAGGAAGTCCCACTCCATGTCTGACCTCAGTTCAGTGAAAACAGTTCCTACTAGGGCCTCCCCACAGCCTAGAGCATCCCAGATGCCTGCCACTATCTCTGTAGCCTGGGCCTCAGGTACAACAGCACCAAAACCCTTCAGCATGAGCCTGAGAGAAACTCAGAGGAGATTTCAGCTGCTCCAAAACAAAATGCCTCTGGATGTTGAGACGGACCTGGAAAGCAAAAGGAAGGCAGAGGAGGCAGAGTGTCAAAAGCAGTTCCGTGCTGCACCTGTGCCTGGACATGTTAACCTTTCGCTCTACCACGTCATCACAGAGGCCCAGGAGAAGGCAAGGAAGACGGGTGTGGAGCAAAGGAAGGATTTCTTGCTTTCCGTGCAGAAACCCTTTCGTTTTATGGAGCGAGAAGAGAAAAAGAAACAGGAGTTGACTAAACAGCTGAGCAGCTCAGCCCCTTCAGCCAACACTGCCGTGTCCAATGAAGTAAGGAGGTCAATCCCCAAAGCAGTCATGGACCCAGGAGTTAGTGACCATCTGAAAGGTAAGAATGCTTGCTTGCTTATTCGATGACTGACAGGGACACTGTATACTTTGGCCTACCATGATGGGTAAGTTGGGTTTAAATTGGCCATGGTTCTTTAGCTGAATCTACATTAATTCCTCAGAACAATAAACCTGGTACCCACAGATTACCACTTGTCATCAGTGAAAGACAGGCCTGGCCCCTGTCCTTTAAGCATGGCTAGCTCTACTGAAGAGCAATAGTTCTCCATTTCCAGGTCTATGTGGTCAATAGTCAAAATATTCACTGATTTGTGGGTAACTGGGTTAGTGGAAAATTGCCAATGTCCTGTATACAACTTCCTGTCAGTTATTTTTGATTAAGAAAGTAAAGGGGTTATGATCATCCTTATGCATTTAGCTCACTATATTCCCAACAGAAAAAGAGCTGAGCAGGAAGATTCGTATACAGACTCGGGCACAGGAGATGCTCAGAAACTCCATGGCGCCAATTGAGACACAGGTGCACAGGGAAGATCTTGAGAAGCGTAGTGCCGACCGCACAAAGAAGCAGGCCCTAGGGTTGCTGGAAGAGAAGCCCACTTTCAAGCCCACAACGAATGCCAAGGTGCCAGATTTTGACAGGCTGTACCGGGCCTTCCAGAAAGAGGCTTTGAGGAGGGCAGAAATGAAGGACGTCACTCGGTGTCAGCCCTTCAAACTACGTACCTCAGATTTGCCTCAAAGACAGAGCCAGAAGAAAACTGAACTATCACAGGTGAGACATTGATCTTTCCATCACCTCAGTCCTAAAGAGCTTAGGAGATATACAGTAGGAGACCACAGTCAGTATGTGTTAAAGATGGTTGATGTACTGAACAGGAAGAAGGTAGCCTACAGTGGTCAACATACTAACTTGCTTTTTTATTCAAAACCTTACTCTTGGTAATATAGAAAGTTTTGTTTGAAATTTTGCCGAAGATACAGCCAAGGACAAAGAAAACTACAAAACGGTATACTGGAAGGAGATTAAATGATAACTAAAAAAATATATGCATGAATTCCTTAGGAAGAGCTAGGCAAGACCTATCTGAAGAGAAGCCATTCCTTCAGTGGCATCACGTCTCTTTCAACTGACACACTTCCCACCTACATCACAGATGATGCAAGGAAGCGCTGCTCTGCTATCAGGTCAGCAGAACTATGGAAAATGATTGTGCATCTAAGAAAATCGATGACACATGATGGTACAGACAAGTTGCACTCTAACATTTGCTCCTGTTCTCCAGACGGTCTATGGAGGAAAAGGTGAACAAGGAGCATGAGAATGCACAGTGGATGCAAGTACACAAGATAAAAGCACAGTCCATGAAAAATACTGTGACCTCACGGGCAAAGGCTATGGACCCACACAGGAGTCTGAAGGAGGTGTACCAAGAGAAGCTGAAACAACACCGGTGAGTGGATGACTCTGCTGGCCACTGGACTGCATGTTTGGATATTTGGTATCCATAACCAGATGGCCACAGAGGGGTGAGGACAGACTAGTCAAAGGTAGCAGCATTCAAAAGTGCACACTAGTCCACTAAGGCAGTGACCTCACCCCTTAGTTGACCTGAGGGTTATTTTAGTCATGTATCCATGAGTTTGATGAGCTAATTTTTTGTGGGAGTTTTGATGTGTGGTTGTGAAGGATTCAGTTGAGGCTGTAGTTTAAAGAAGTGGCATGATTTGGTCTATGAATGACTGATGCCTAATAGAAGTGATTATCTTCTGATTATAAGTTTGGTTGCCAGATCCACTCCTGTGTCCTGCAGCCCCACAGGGTAGTGCATAATTGACCACAGCATTTCCCTGAGATGGAGGGTATTGTTTGGTCGGATGTACAGTGGCTTCAGAAAGTATTCAGACCCCTTCTGTTTTTGCACACCTTGTGTTGTAGATTTAATTTTAAATGGATACTTTCTGAAGCCACTGTATACCCTACCTCATTGCTTAAATGTGACTCCTGAAAAACAAACAGAATAAAAGTTGACCCACCTTTCTTACCTGTAGGGAGACAGACCAAAAGAGGATGAAAGAGTATAAAAGAGAGTTACAAGAGATGAAGACACGAGTCAAGGTCCGTCCATACCTGTTTGAACAGGTATCACAGGTAAACCATCACGTGGTCAAAGTAATCAGAGGTAGACCATTATTCAAATCCAGTCACTAACTGGGCATCGCCCAATCTGGTTCAGCAATTTCAATCCCTTAAGTCCCTTAAGTATTTACATGTTCAAACTAATTTTTCCCCTGTATCAGACTACAGTAAACACTATGGATAGGATATTGGTGCACACTCCTGCTGTAGCTCATTTCAGATCAAATAAATGAGTTGGTTAAAAAAAAAACTTAAGATAAAATTGAAAAGTAAATGGCCAGATGTTTGCTATGGGCCTTTGTGTATCCCTGGCTGTGTATTTCTTCACTGTGATGATTTTATTTATGGTTCTCTCCTAGAAAAATGCAAAGTCAGGTGCGGAGCGGCGATATAGGGTACGGTTGGAGCAGGAGGGGTTAAATGAGCATTTTGTGCAAAAGAAAGGGGAAAGCATTGATGTGGGGGAAAGCATCACAGTGACACCTCCCCTTACATCTGATGAGGTCCACAGCAGTGAGATTGATGCCCGGATTACGTAAGTGTTAATAATTTACACAAGGTACAATTGACAGCACTATTTAAACAAATTAATACCATTAATAATACAAGGGTTTGCAGCTGGCTATATTAAAAAATCATGAAATAAAAATGCTTAATGCCATGTACACAGTTGAAATGAAAATGTAGTGTTCAAATCTAGTGTTAAATTTGATTGTGATCAGATAACCTTTTATATCGATGAAAGTATTGTGTTGCATTTTCAACAAGATTCAGAAATATTTCTTGATGCTATCCCAGAATTCACCCAGTGGCATCAGTTTTAATGGAATATCATTGTTTTGAACTTGGTTTATTTGCAATATTCATTTGCCATCTGCAACGGTGTAGTAATTCAAAGCAATAAGGCGCAGTGAATTAGGAAGGAAAACTTTAATTTCAGCTCATCTATGCAGAACCAAACAAATATGAAAAATATTATGGTCTGTTCCATCTGTTAATTTGTCCTTGACCAGATTGGTCTGCTGTTTGATCAGGACAACCACATATTTCTTCCTTTCCTTGCTTCTTTTTCCTAGGAATATAGGTACAGAACATTCAGCAGACATTTGTGTGAAGGAAAAGGAAGTGTATGAACCAACCAGGAAAAAACCAAATGAAATTTCCATTTCACAGATGAGAGCATTGTGCGCAGAATAATGAGTAGAGTTTCTGCATTCAGTTTCTAACATTCTTTAATTCATTGTTGTGTCTAGAAATCGTAGATTTTACAAGTGCACATCAGGCTTTTATAATTTAACTGGTATTACTTGAATTATAAAGTGCATTTGACACTGTAATAAGGGGTTCATATACACTATATTTTTATAATTGAGAATATTACATATGCTTAAATTTGAATTACCATTGGTCAGGGATTATACCCGTTTAACGCAAATTCATTAAAGGAAATTGTGCAGCTGCACACTCCTACATAATTACAAGAAGCAGTCAGACTTTGTTACAAGACTTGCAGCTTTGGTTTCAAAGGAGGATAACCTAGCATTTTGGAGAGCAATAGAATATGGTGTAACCACAGAATTCCCAAATAAAAATTCTACGATGTTCAAAACTTATTGTTTTGCTCCTTTTTCCTTGAATTAGTAACAGCATTGGCACATTTCCTATAACCCTGCACTAAATTAAGGTCTCACATTGGTAATATCTCACAGTACTTATTTTGGCATAGTTCCCACACAGGATCTCTAGATATGCTTCAGCCACAACTCCAAGGCACCAGCCGTTCTGCTGTGAAAACCTTATGGTGGCCTGCAACCTATGGGAAAATGCTTATTCTTGCCATTTACAGGTAATTTACAAATTGCCTCCTATACATGGCTGTCATCACAATGCCTTTCACCGTATGCCATGCCTTTGAAACACTGGGAAACCAATTGGACTCAGCTTGGCACTTGCCAGAGTCACTTGCCACTTGTCATGGTTTTATGGTGACTGATCACCTTCTGAAGAATGGCCATTCACAGAGAAGCCTCAGCAGCAACTATAGATGGGGCGTGCTTTAAACCACCAAGCCTTCCTGTGTAAACCGGACACAGGAAAATAAACACATTCCCTTGCCATTTTCAGCTCAAGCATCACCAAGTATAAGGTTACACAAACTTGTGTGGTCAACTTGCTGGGAAAGAACTGACGAAGAAGAACATTTTAAAAATATGTCCGTTGCTGAAATAGCCATTGCTGAAGTCTAAATCGAATCTATAAAAATCGAAGACTTGAGAAAGGAAAGTGAAAAATGAAACAAAATCATCATATTTATTCATACATTTAATCAAATTCCATCATCTTCATATGCCATTTTGTATAAGCAGGTTTATTATGTTCTCTGCTGTATTTATAATGTTGCTTAAGTACTCAAAGTCTCTCATAAGCCACCTTACTGTATTGCATGATGATACAAAGAGATATATGTACCTGTATATACATATACTCTTTCTGATTGATGGAATTTTCAGCATGGTTATACAGGTAAGCTTATTCCTTCAGCTAAATTTCAATAAATAAATATTGCTGAATACTCAACAGGTCAGGTACCCACAGAAGTCTAGAAATGGCCAGAATTTACACTGCTTAAATGCATCAGTTATGCATTTAGCTCAATCCAGAGCTGAGGTATCTGAACAATAGGAAACTGTACCTATTGAAATACCATCACCATAACCATATATACCACACCTGTCCATTAATAACAGAAACTGTACATTCTGTCTTCTAGTTTGAGAGCTGAAAATTATTTCCTGGATTCTATTTATTTACAGGTGGAAACAGCCTTCATAAAACTGTGACTACCGTATTAAATTCAATGAATAATTTGTATCCTACACTGAAAGAGTTCAGATAGAAACATGCTACTGCAGCAGAGCAACCACCTCTTCTCCGTAGCCATGCCCTCCTGTTGCCATGGTGACCAGGTCATGTGACTGCGAGAGGACCACCATTGAGGCAGAGGGTCCATTACCTCCCAAAGTGTCTAGAAGAAAGACGGTTACAAAGAGGCATTAGATGAAGAGAACAAGTGCACACCTTCAGATATTGCAAATGGAGCTTTGGACACAAAAAAACAGCAACCCAGAATGCCTTTATATATAAATGTCTGACTTAATTTTTCAAACCTTTTAGCTTATTGTAAAATTTATGCTTCAACATATTGGCTTTTTAATAAAAATTAAAACATTTAAAAAAGTAATTTAGATGGCCGCAGACTCTTACTCCCACAAAGTATTCATTACAGTATATTAATGTCTGCAGAGTTTGTTACAGGTGGGTGTAGAGTGCTCTAATTAAATAATAGATTATAAAAGTCCAACAGCATTACTGGACCATTTACGCATATGACTGTTTCTGACAGTGTCATAGCTCTTCAAAACCAACTTCAGAATCCTTCAGAAACCAGAGCAGACAGTATCGAGCTTAATTACAGGTCACATATGAGAAGGGAACCCATGCAATTTTCCCTGTTTTTTGCAGATTTGAACCGCGGGTGTTAGAGAGCAGGCAGGCACCTCCTTGTGCTCTCAGCATCGCGTGGTGAAGGTTCATGGGCTCCAGCGCTGTTGTCATAGTGACCATGCTGTCACCCACCACCCCGCGGTCCTCGAGCAGACTGCTGTGCGTGAGCGCCTCTCCTGGGGGAATCGCGACAAAGATGCCACTGCAGTATGACAATACCACCACCTATCTCCGGCATACATACAAACATACATACATACACACTTATCACTCAGGGCCGAGACTGTAGCTACGGCAACACATTCCAAACACAGGCCGTCGATAAAGCGGACAACCTTTGGCCGGGGGTTGGGGTGTGGAGGCTCGTGGGCAGCGTTACCCGTGTCTCTGGCCTGGATGCCGGCCGGCGCGTCGCTGTGCCTCTTCCTCATGTGGACGTTTCTGCTGCCGCTCTGGGAGAAGGTCTTCCCGCAGATACTGCACTGATGAGGCTTCTCTCCTGCAGCACAGCGAACCGCACACACGCCTCAGAGACCGGACCGCAGCGGGAGCAAGCTCCCGTCAGGGTGGACTGCGGTGAGGAAGGCTTCTCCTAGCGCTCTCTCTCACCTGAGTGCACCAGCATGTGCTTGCGTAGGCTGGAGTACTCTGTGAAGGAGCGCCCACATCCATCTGCTTCGCATAGGAATGGCTTCTCCCCTAGAGAAATAACATTCGGCATCTCACAATACTATGCAAAGGGATACAAAGTTGTGGACATAGATTTAGCAGGACCACCATCTCCGGATGCTTCTTGCAACCTATTCTGATCTGAACTAATAAACTGGACGGAAACTCCCATGTCCTGTCTACAGCTGACCACAGGAGGATAGGCTCTCCTCGAGCCTGGTTTCTTCCCACAAGGCATCCAGGGAGTTTTTCCCCCTTCCCACCATTGCATGTGGGTTGCTTTGTGGGGGAGAAGCCTGGGCATACTGTGAAACCTATTGTGATAAATTCTTTGCGCTATACAAATAAAATTCAATTCAATAGCCTTGTACGATGCATTGTTCCAATTTTGAAAGGGCTTCATTTGTCTACATAATCTCTTTCAGCTTGTTAAAATGTAGGAATGAGATGTTATTAATAACAAATGCCAAAACGCCACTACAATAAATATTAGCATTCATTAACAAAATGTATTCATGATATTTATGTATTCATTCAGTCAGTCACTCATTTCACATTTGACACAATTGTGAGCTTGGGTGCAATAATAAATTGTGCTCAGTAAATCATCACTGCAAACAACACAAATCAAGTTATATTGCCATGGATAAGCCAGGAACTGCAATCATAATTTTCAGTGGATTCAGCGAAATGACTAAGTAGCTGGTTTTTATCTGAAGGTCAATAATACATTTCATTCGACGGAGGACCATTTCTCAAATTAATGCCGTGAGTCACTGGACCATAAGCCACTGTCAACTCGGATACTCAGAAAGGCTATACTGTGAGCAAGTGGAAGCGTTATAAAAGTGTGCAACATTATCAAGGAACGTTGGGGAGATGAGACCCACCACCATGACGGAAGACAGGAGTGGGAAATGGCATTTCCTGGGGCTGAGCGGTTTGTGAAACCCCTCTCTCACCGGTGTGTGTGCGCTTGTGGTTCTTGAGGTTCCCGGCCGTGGTGAACTTCTTGCCACAGCCCTTCTCAGGGCACACGAAGGGCTTCTCCCCATTGTGCGTCCTCATGTGCACCTGCAGCCTCTGCAGCACGTAGAAGCTCTTCCCACAACCCTCAGCGCAGCACCGAAACGTGCGGTCGTTCCTGGAAGGACAGTTTCAGTCACTCTTAGGGAGAAGTTAAAGGAAAAATCCACCGCAGTTCGTTAAATCCGTATGCTTATTGTGGCTACAATCGTAAAATTGGCATGATTGTTTTCCTTAAGCTATGAAATACACCTTTCTTCCAGCCTAGAATTATGGTATGCTCTGCAAAACCAGCCTTCTAATTTGGTTTTGTGATACAATTCCTGTTAACCATTTCACAAACATTTCACTGACAATGCCTTTACAATGAAATGTGGGAGTCTGAGAAAGGGGAAACATGGGGATAGCTATGTACAGTCTTTAGAACTAATGTTTAAAACATTAAAGAATCATTTTAACACACTAGTTTGCTTGTTAGAGGAGTATGTTCATAAAGAATGGAACATCTTGCTCTCCCGACCTGCAGTTATGAATGGCAGAATGCCAGCCCTTCACTGACAAGAAATGTGTGGTTCCCACTCAGAAGAAATCTTCTTTTTCAATTTGTGTTTGCTTTTTTTATGTAGCAACAAGGGAAACAAATACAGACATTTCCGCTGCTAAGCCTTCTCCAGCTGAAATGTCTGTAATTATTTTCCCTGTTGTGAAATAAAAAAGCAAACAAAAATTTAAAAAGGAATTCCTGTAAGTTTTATTCGTGGAGTGTTATACACGTTTTTTTTTGTCAAAGGACGAGTATGCCAATATTATTAGTAGTAATAGGAATATATGAGTATGTGCATTCACAGATAATGGAGAATGATATAATGACAAGCAACTATGAGCTTGTACAAATATTTTTCATTTTAAATAGGAGCTTCATTCCCACCAAATTAATAATTTGCTAAAACCTTTGAGGAGCATGCATCTGCTTTGGGTGTGCATATTATTGTCTGCCAAAAAAGGGCAGTGTTGGAAAACTATGACCCCGTTTATACTTGGTAGTTTCATGTGACTTGCATCTAGATGGTACCCAGATATGATTTAACCACATTGCATTTACACTTGGTAGTCAGGTGCGGCACCAGCTTGCCAGATTGAAATCCGATTGCTATTTTCTGCGTAAAATGCAAAACCCAGACAGCCCACTTCCTGTTTTGTTCCACCTCTCACAGACCAAATAGAAATTGCTAGAAAACATTGCAAGTTTGTATGACATGTTTCAGTTTCTTAATGGAAAATGACATTCGGCAGACAATGTACAACAGAAGACGGCAGTATTGAGACTGTTTAATACAGCAGTGACCCATAGACAGTGCAGCCGTAGCAGAAACAGTTTGAGTTCTGCAACGACTCTGAAGTTTCTTATGAACGGAATTCTGTCAGTATCGCTTGTCAGCATTTAGATTTGCTCAAACAAAGTATGTCCTCCATGCTTGTTGTGATTGTGACGTTACATGCGCTTCGGTTAGGAGGAGGGCTAAGTCGCGTGACGTTAAACTTTGGGAGGAGTTTTGGTTGTCATATGCGTCTTGAAGAGACGGACGCATTTACACTTGTATAACATCGGTCTTGAATGTGTCAGACCACCTCCTGCAGTAGTCCATTTTACATGTGGATAATCACTATCCAGGTTATTATGTGGATACTCAAAACGCATGCGACGACCAGGTGTAAACAGGGTCCAAGATACTGGATGTCTTAGGATATATTCTATATACCTACAGATATAAATATCCATGATGACAGGGAGTATAATCAAGTTTACTTGTGTGTTTTGAGGTGGTACTTGAGGTGGGCAGGCCAGGTGAAGGTCCTCCGGCAGCCCTCAAAGGTGCACCTGAGGGTCTTTTCTGCAGGGATGCGGGTTTCTGGGGGAAGTGTGTCTTTCTTTGGACCCTCAGACGGATAACTGTGCAGGTGCTCACCTGCCAAAAGGAGGCAGGGAAAGGGGGTCAGTCATGCTCACCTCTCTTATACTGTCAAAAATTCCAAAAGGTGATGCTGGGTCTGATACAATTATTTTGTTTCAATTCTAATTTTCTATTAAAGAAACAATAGGTCACTCTTGATTGGAGCAGCCACTTGACAAATAGGTTAGCTATTTTAACAATTAGAACTGTTAAAAAATTTAATAAAACTATAACTTTCATATTTTTTTTCCAGCAGTCATTTCAAAGCAACACATCCGTGCCGTTGGTAAGAGCACACACTTTTCTAAGGCGATATGACATAAGGAAGACGTTACTGATGTTGCTGGCCTTGGCATCCTTGGCCAGCTGTGCCCGGGTTGCCGCGATCAGGCTGTCATGGGCCAGCTCCTGCACTCGCAGGTACCAGGGCGTGGTGCCATCCCCGCTCTCGCCTGCAGAGACCTCCTGCTCCGCCTCGTCCTGGACGAACACCAGCGGTTCGGTTGAAGCTGCCAGCCCTGTCAAACATGCACACAGAGCAGCTTAACATTATAGTCGACGTCTCTTCAGAGGATACTGAGCATCGCCGACTATTTAAATGTATAAACAACCTCTGGACACATGTAGATATGTTTTGTCTAACAGCAGTTTCGTTTCTGGTCTTGCTTATTAAGTTAGTTTGTGTGGACTCTTGGTTTTGATTTCTATGGAAACCATTGTCGATAATTATTGTTATAATATTACAATTATTGTTATTATGAATACTATTATGAATAGTATTATTTCCCCATAATATTGATGAATTCACTATATACTGTCCACTGCACATCCAGAATTATTAGCACCCCTGAATGGCAATGGACAAAAAATACTTTATTTTCACAAACAATATATTTGAGATAATCAAAATATGAATTATTGTACTTTATTAATGTTTCAATAGAACCAACTAAAATCAAACATTCATTCAATAAAATCAAGGTTTCATAATTATTGGCACCCCTGGTTCTATACTTGGTACACCTAGCTCAGGCATGGATAACAGCATGGAATCTTTTCCTGTAATGCTTGACAAGGTTAAGGAACACATTTGGAGGGATTTTGGACCTTTTGTCTATGCAGATCCTTGCAAAATCCTTCAAAACGTGCCAATCTTGTGTTTGCACTTCTCACCTGCCCTCTCCAGTTAAGCCCACAGGTTTGAACGGAGAATGGAGGTCCGGCACCTGAGATGGCCATTGCAGAACATCAATTTTTTTGTCACAGAACATTTCTGTGTGGATTTTGAGGTAGGTTTTAGGTCATTGCCTTGCTGGAAAGTCCACCTATAGCCACCTTAGCCGTGTGGTTGAGCCAACCAGACTGTATGCGTTAAAACAGCCTCAAAACATCACTGCCCCACTACCATATTTCACTGTGGGATTTTGGTTAGTTCCATTGAAACATGAATAAAGTACAGTATTTCTCATATGTTGGCATTTTGGGTTTCACAATAATTACACTGTTCATAATTTTTTATAAAATTGTTTAATGTACGTTTTGGGCATTGCCAGTTAGGGGCGGCAATCATTCTGGAGCCCACTATACACACAACTGTTTCTCTACAAATGTAAAATTTTGGCCACCTTCAAGCAGCACTGTGTGCTAGCATTCCCATACATCACGTGAAAACCTCAAGTATGCGTCAACAAAACCACTGGCTGTTTGCCGGTGTAAAACAGTGTTTTGGTAAAATCCACGATAGAAAACAGAGGGAGGGGAGACCTTTGGCCAGGTTAAGCAAGATAAAGGAGGTGCTATCAGACTGCTGCAGGTCGTGGAGGATGGGTGGGGGGCTGGGGCTGGAGGTGAGGGCCACGCCTCGGTGGGACTGAAGCTGAACCACCAGTTGCTCCCTCTCGCCCTCATAGTCTGACAAGGATGGGGAGGCTGCATGGCTCAGGCTGTTGTCTGTTGAACACATTTTCAAAAAATTAGACCAAGGAAATGAGCTGTTGCGTGTTCATATTTATCCATGCCATTTTTACCAACTTTTATGCTGGTTGTCCCACAGTGGTATACTCTGTGTCCGTAATAATCCAGAAACATTTCACTGTGGCAGAGCAGTGGTGTCTTATTGCATTGATTCTTACCTGCAAGGTGCAGCTGGCTACATAAGGAGGTATCTGTAGTTGGATGGAGAGGTAGACAGGTCTCTTTCGGGTCACACTCCTCCAGTCCTTGACCGAGGGGGATTGAGGCCTTCTGTACAAACTCGACCAGCAGCTGAGGGAAGTGAAATTCAAATGCATTCCATAAGCTCATCAAATGCAAGCAACAAAAAATTGACAGCGGGACTGGAGGAAGAAACGAATAATACAATACATAAATATTGACATATGTTATTTGTAGCAGTTTCGTGAAGAAAGACAACATATTATTGTGCCTAACATCACGTTTTACCTCAGGCTTTGAGTCCAGTTCATCAGAGAGCATGGATTCGGCCTTCTATAAGCTCTGTAAAGAGGAAATAAAACGTTCCATGAAACTATGGCGTTTGGTTTGAAAATGTATAACCCAATAATATACATGGTGTTGCAGTTAAACAACTTTAAGACCCACCTGATTTTAAACGAGTAGTTATTTCGCTCAGGGCATGTATTGAGCTGCCGCTTCATCTGCATGCAGCCATAACTAAAAAGTAAATATGAAAAGGTACATTAAAGCCAACTTAGGGTTCAGTAAACAGTAGAATGTATCGATGTGTTGTACCATGTACACAGCTAACACAAAACATTCTCACAATGTTGCTGCCTTGCACAGTAGTGACAATGTTATAACGCTGATAAAACATCGTAACATTATGAGATCATTTTGTGTTTGCTGTGTATTACAGTATATCCACATGTTAACTTAGAGGTTACGCTAGCAAAAACGTATTTAAACAAGTCGCTTGCTAGCCAAGTGTCAAGGAACAGCAATACAATTTCCGTGACCAAAATTAAGCAACATTAGCAGGCTATAGTTAGCTAGCTAATGGCTTGGGTAAGTAAAGAGTAATGTTACCGTAACGAATTTGCTGATACGCAATGACTGTCATCCTTGCGAGCTAACGAACAAGCATACAATTACCCAGTTATGGACTTAAGTTACTTGCGAGGACTTGGCTAGCAACAAACAGAAACAGATGCAAAACAAAGACTGCACGAATTCAAGTTAAGTTTCTTGTGGTTGACTAAATATCTTTCTAACTAACTTAAAAAGTTATTTTGCTAATACTTTAGAGCAGTTTGAATATTTCTACCACCTCGCCACTCGCGGCTAGTTCGTTACATCCAACACAGTTCGCTAAGTCAGCTAGCTAGCTTTCTACACATGTCTTTTCCTGACTAGCTAACATTAGCTACATTAGCTTGTAAAACATAAGACGCCGGGCATAGTCAGAATCCAGGATTTCGCTCGCCTATTAGGTAGCATCCTTTCCACAATTAGATTAATGGATCCACATTTGTATTTATCCTCCATTTACCTGTTTTATGTCCGCGCACAGCTTCCCTAAGTTTATATTATTTTCCTTTCACCCTCTCACCTTCCTATTTGCTATTTACCCAAATATTTCCCATGTACGGAGTATCTTGTGGGACAAGCTAAACCGACCCTGTATTCTAGTTTTCCAAACGGGTTTTTCGAATTGAAACGTATGCTTCTGTATTATCAAGCAAATGTAATATGATGCAAAGCAATGTACATAACACAAATAGCTCCTTGTAAGTCAATTTTCGTTTTTTTATTATGTCTTAATTATAATATAATTAAATTCAAGTCACTCTTGAACACCAACCAGTACACCAATATTTTTTTCTAAACCATAACTATAAAATGTGCATTGCAAATGTTTGCAATATATAAATGCAATAATCTTTTTTGTTGGTAAAATATTAAAAAGCCATCAGATATTACGAAACAAAATAAATGTTGCCCTATTTCAAAAATCATTCACATGTAATGGACATATGTGTATTTCAATTTAAGATGAGCTTTTGTTAACTGCTAAGAATGTGGTTTAGGTTAAAATGTATATGGCATGCAGTGCATATGATATCGATTTAAGGTTGAAAATGCACGTTGTTGCACAAACTATGTTTTGTTACTGAAATACATGTATGTAAGGAAACTACATTTTATTTACACATGAGTATTTTTAAATAAAAGTACATTCCAATTTTCCATAATACATGCAAGGATTTGGGGGAGAGAAGATAGGACAGTCCTAGTAGCTGAGGGATGAGCGCAGCCACCTGCAGGAGGAGCTGTAGCCTGAGGAGAAATAGGGAGAGACAGAGACAGACAGAGAGAGCGAGAGTGAGGGAGAGAGAGAGAGAGAAAGAGAGATAGAGAGCAAGAGAGAGAGAGAGAGAGAGAGAGAGAGAGAGAAATGCCTCCTTGAAATGCGGGAACAAAGCCACAACACTAGAGAGCGCAAAGAAGAGCGATAGCCATCTGAGCGACAGATAAGCAGTGTAGCTGATTCATCTCACTCTCACTTTGACTGCTTTGAGAGCACACGGGTACCAAGCATCTCCACACTTAGACCCCAGCCTAACAGAGAAAGAAACAGAAAAAAAGGTGGATTTTCAGTCTCGGCAGCCAAAGGTATTCCTCATCTCCTCACTTGGGTCTGGGTGTGGGCAAACGCAACTGACATGCCTTGGTGTGACTTTACTAGTACTATCAGCTGTTATGATGCTTTGCCTGGGCTTGCTGGCTTGAAGTGGTTTTGAGGCTCTGTGTTCTGTTTTAGGAGTCAGCATAGATTTCCCTGGACAAGTCTCCAGGGGTGTAATGGGTCTTGCAGAACAGTGAAGTCTGCATTGATTATGTGTCAGGTTGATGTGATCTGGAGGCAAAGAGGAAGCAGGACTCGCACACCAGCAAAAACATGGAGAAGTTGACGGGGAAAGACAAGGAGCTTATCCGGAACAGTTGGGAGAGTCTGGGTAAAAACAAAGTCCCTCATGGGGTCGTCATGTTTACCAGGTACCGAGACCCCAAACTGTCCTGTATTGTTTTTTACCAGACAAACAGTATTGATGATTGTAGGCATGCCTGAGATGGACCAGCTCCACCACAAAAGATATTTGTTTTTTAAATAGTCATGTATGTATGCGCGTAGATGCATTCAGCTGTTCAGATTCACACTAAAACCATTTCTCTGTGTGTGCATGCAAGCATCCGTCTGCACGTGTGTGTGTGTGTGTGTGTGTGTGTGTGTGTGTGTGTGTGCATATATTACTGATGTCCATTATTATATTTATCTTGTGTACCTGTAAGTGAAGACAAGCTTGGAGTGTTACAGTATTTGTGACACACAATTGTCCTTGGACCAGAGTACCATTGTGAAGGTGTTTACAACTATATTATCTTTGGCTGTGATACTGTCCGTATATGCTTTCAGCTGTCTCTTGGCTTGTTCAATTACAGGGAATTTTCCAAGGTATTTGAACAGTGAATTAATAAAGACAGACATGCTCTTCTTAATTCTTAGTCAATGTTGTGTTAATGACCCTCCTACACGTAAACACACGGAGAGACAGGGGACCAAAACAGCCGGCACTTCAATCTCCCGCTATACTGAAACCAGAGGCTTTAGTTGTTGCTTGGCGACAGCAAGATCTTTCTGTCTCTACAAGAGATGCTCAGAAAGAAATAGCAAACAAATTGCCTTTCTGTTTTGCTTTGACACCTATGTAATACCGCAGTATGATTTGTCATACCATAATTTCTGCTACTTCATTTGCATCAACCCGAATGAAAAAATTGATTGTGATTTCAGTAAAACAAGGATATCCAAGGCAACATGTAATGCTTAATGCTTAAAATAGCTTTAGTAACCACCTGAAGACATACTAATCTATTAAGACTTATGAATCCATCTACTGTGTATGTTAAAAGTCTCGCAAAAATGGAATTCTTTGAGTTTGAATTAACAGGCTCATTTTATGTGTGTGTGTGCGTGTGTGTGTGGAGCAGGTTGTTTGAATTGGAGCCTGGGCTATTGCATCTGTTCAACTACAAGGCAAACAGCAACTCTACCCAGGACTGTGTCTCTAGCCCAGAGTTTCTGGATCATATTACCAAGGTGGGTAGTATCATTCTTGCTTCATCATCAAGACCTTACCTTGGGGAGCACATCTGTGTCTACCCTACTTTGCTTTGGACAGAGACTATAGCATTGATTGGGTTTGAGTCTGAGGAAGAAGAAATGATACTCTGAGATGGATTATAAACTACAATGGAATGACTGGGTATTGATTTATGAATGTAACCTTTTTGTATATATTGATTCATAATGAGAAAAGTTTCACTTAAAATGCAAAGGAGTTCCTAGTTCTCTCTCTGAAGCTCTGTGTATTACAGGTGATGCTGGTGATTGATGCAGCTGTCAGTCACCTGGACGATCTCCACTCACTTGAGGAGTTTCTACTCAATCTGGGGAGAAAGCACCAGGCTGTGGGGGTCAAGACCCAGTCATTTTCTGTGAGTTCAACTCTATTTTGTTCAGTGGTTACATCATGCATATGGCAGGGAAGACAAAATTGCAATTGGGTTCCATTCATTACAACACTGAAACACTCTACAGACAACTCAATAACTACCAAAGTATTTATTATACATGATTGGGAGAATTAGAGGTGAAAAATGAAATGCTTGTGCAATTGAACGTTATTTATGACCTGTGGTTGTAACGGCATATTTTGTGTGTGCGTGTGTGTGTGTATGCCTGTATGTGTGTGTGTGTGTGCGCCTGTGCTCATGAATATTAATGTTCATTTGCATGCCTGCGTGTCCATGTGCATGTGTACTTGTGACATATTGTTTATATGTGCATGCATTTATGCGTTCATGCTTTTGTGCATACATTTACAAACACATTCCATACGTTTTTAATGTACTTATATATCTCCACAAATGCCTGTGTGTGATACAATTTGTGTTTGTGTGTGTATGTATTTGTGTATTCATCCCTGTGCATGTGTGTGTGTGTGTGTGTGTGTGTAGCTGGTGGGTGAGTCTCTTCTTTACATGCTGCAATGCAGTTTGGGCCAAGCCTACACTGCCCCTCTGCGCCAGGCCTGGCTGAACATGTACAGCATCGTGGTGTCAGCCATGAGCAGTGGCTGGACAAAGAATGGTGAACACAAGAGTGACTAAGCAACCTGCGCACATGGAACCAGGCCAATACATGGTGACCTGTTAACTTTCAGAGGCTCAGAGTTGAGGCTTGTGTAGCTTTACACAGGAAGAAAAACCTGAAAGTGCTGTTTTTTCTTCCAGCAGGGTCACTTTGCAGCACAGGAGAGATATTGTCAGGTTTGATGTACCATCCAATGGTCTTAGCAACAGCTATGCTTTGAGGTTTATGGCAGGCACCCAGCTAATTATGTATGTGAGGTCCCTTCAGCATCGCTGTAGCATTGCAGGAACGTGGTACTGTAACATTGTGACAACATCAGAATATTATTTTCCTGGGGATGGATGTGCTCTATGTCTATTGAACATGCTCACAACATGGCGACTTAAGAGCATAAGACTAGTTTTAGATTGTACATGCTTTGTACATTTCAGCTTGATATACCTACTCAAACAATTATGATGATAGTGTTGGTGTTGTGATGTTTCTAATGCAACTTCCACAATCTCAAACACTCAAACATTTTTTGTGATGCACCTTTTTTCCCTAAACAATACAAGGTACATTCCATACTATATAGAGCTGCTGAAAGAAAAACTGTCACGGTGAAAGGGTTCTTGGAAAGCTTTGACTTGCACTGTTCATGCTTTTGGCATACAATGCTAATATATATAGTAATTACTGCAACAGTCATGTCTTGTTTGCTCATGAGGTGCTTTACCTTGTATACTCTTTATGGTATGGTCTGGTATATGTATATTCTGTGCATCAATATACATGGGAAAGTGAATTATCTCACTTGCAAATAACGATACTGTGTTGTTAATGGCTAATGCTGTCTGCACATTCTTATTTTAATGTCACATTGTTTTCCTGAAGCAATGTATGTCTACTGTGTTTGACTTCTATTTCTAATAACTGTGCAGTATAACTATCTTTTCATTTGAATATAAAACTTCAATCTACTTCTTGGAAATCTTAGCCATTTATAGTATATAAGTAGCTGAATATTATAAGGACCAACATTGAAAACTGTGAAAGGATGGAATGAACTTCCTCATTGGCCAACAATTGATGAAAATTGATTAAAGAAACAAAATAAATGAATACAATGAGGAAAAAACTTAACAAGACATGCCTGACAAGAACTGTTATATTAGAACATTTTAATATTTTATATGTTATCTCTATGACTGTTATGCTATCCACAGTGCGCCTTACTTCAAAGGTGTATGGATGCCATTTTCTTCTCGTCTGACCGCAGAGGTTTTGAAAGTGCATTTTAAATCACTTTATGATACACCGGTTGACCTGTAACAGCAGGCGCCAATAGACTGTTATTTTATTCTTCTTGAAAAGACTGTTCTAAGTACTTATTTAATGATGCCAATATAGTTGTTGATATTCGCTTGCTTTAGGAAATTAGGGTGATGTAAGTATATATATAAGCAAGGATCAGAGCAAACTATAACAGTTTTTCTGTTTGAAGTTTGTAAAAATTATTTGAATCACAATTTTTATTTCAGGCAAAAAGTCATTAGCATTGAATAGTTTTTGCACTGGGTTCTTGAATAGAATGTTCTTCAATATTAACTAGGTTTAAGAAGCCAGTGCATATTGATATATTTCTGCTGCTAATTTGTAAAATTGTTGACTCTGTCGCTATCTTAGAGTATTTTGACCATTTCTACATTAGATAATAAAAGCTGACATGAAATATGCCAGATGACATTTATAGATGTGACAATATATTACAAAGCTACTGTTATATGATGTAGCTATATAGCAGTTTATCCTGATGTTAATTACTTTTACAAAAATTACTTTTCAAAATTCAAGTGCATAAACCTTTAGAAGAGGTAGTTTGCCATCTATGAATTTTACCCCAACAACATAGTATATATGTATATATAAAATTTTAAAGTCATATAAGCGTATATGTTTATATGACTTTAAAATTTTATGTATATTTATGTTGTTGGGTTAAAATTATAAACATATATATATACATATATATATATATATATATATATATATATATATACGTTCATATGACTTTAAAATTTTCATTTGGATGGAGACAAAAGGGTCGTAGTTCTATCCTGCTTTAAAATCCTTGAAGTGTTCAGTATTTCCAGAAATGAAAATACCAGATTTAATTGCAGCAATCTTTTTTCAATTATTTAAATTCTCATGCTACCAGTTGATATTTCTCATGCTACCATAATGAATTTGCCCTTTGCCATTGGGTTGGCTTTGAAATTCAGGATTTTCCATTCCCGGCTGCTGAAAGCTTTTATTCCCCATGAAAATGTCTTTATTTAGAAATATATGTCTTTATTAGTATGAAATCCCTTCTTAGATATACAGTGTATCCAACATTTTCCTGACTTACAATTATTGGCTTTAAAGATCCTTAAAGCAGGTTGAACAGGCTCTGCAGGTGGTGAATTTATTGTGAAATCATTTTCAGTCTCCTAATGAGACTCTATGCAGATTGTTGCTGCCAATCTTTCTCTTTTTCTTAAGTTTTCAGAGAGTAGTCTTGCTTAGTCTATTTAACGTGTGTGTGTGTCTGTGTGTGAACGTGTGTGTGTGTGTGTGTGTGTGTCTACGTGTGTGTGTGTGTGTGTGTGTGCGTGAATGCCTGGGCACGGATATGTGACTTCAAACAACTTTATTCAGTAATATAGCATTGAATTATATTTTGTAAGTGTATTGATGTCTACCTCATCAACACAGCTGCTATTGAACAACTACACATTTTCCTGTGACCAAAAAACACATCTGGTAGAAAATGCAACTATCCTCATTTCAATGAAGCAGCTTGTCAAAATATAACCATTCAACTGTTAATGTTGTGTTACACAGTCACTTGTTAAACAAAGACAGAATAAAGGTTGTCTCATGTGCACATTTGCCTCGGAATATCATCATTCCTGTCAGCTTGTATGTGTCGCACGACCAAATTGTGTTGTCCAGTGACCGAATCAATCACAACTGTGCTTGATTTTTTTTTCTGCTGCTTCTCTTGGATTATGCAAGACATCATGTTCTTGATGATGTCTTCCCCCTGGCTACAGAGATGGGGACAGAATTAATCAGGCTCTGAGAGCTGTGTCCATGCTGATGTGCTGCCATTTTCCAGAATGCTCAAGAGAATCTTGCAACAAAATTCTTAACAGTACCCTCAGGGCCATAACACCTAGCTTTTGTCTCCATTGTTTGTGTTACGCCAAGTGGTTTGAAATTCAATATTATCACATTGCGGTGAATGTCACAGTCAGGGTGGCAGCTTGTTCTATTGATTCAATTTGGGCAGGAGCCTCAAGAAAACAAGGAAGGATTAGGCACTGTAGAATTTATCACTACATAGAATGGGATGTTGTTTCTGTGCCAAAGCTCCCTCTCAGTTTCAGTTTATAATAGCCCTGAAGTGGCCAACTCTGATCATGTGGTCATGAAACTAGGTTAGATTGCTGCCTTCCTCCCGCTGTGCCATACCCCAGCTTATTGAGCATGCAACACTCTTTGATTATTCCAAAGTGCTACCACTAATGTGCCCCATGCACAGACCTCCCCAGTGACTAAGTTGTAAGTAACCCCACTGGCACCAGAAATTGGGTAAGTACTGATCCTATCCCCTCATTTCCTAGTTGCTTGTTTTTTTTGTTTTTTTTAACAAGCTTATAACATTATAACAAGACATTGAGGAACCATTGGAAATGTATGCACAATCTTCTAAGTTAACAGTAGTGGAAAGATGTGTCTACTGTCTAGTACAGCAGCACCGCTAAGATCTGATTTTTCTACGGAAATCATGCATTGCATTGCACAGAGCTAATGATGTCACGGGTCAGGCACAGAGGAGCCAATAGCAGACTCGGGGGTTATGAGAAATGACAGGTTTAATTAAGGCAGATGAAGGGGCAGACAGAGCGTAATCAGAAACAGGCAAAGTTAAAAAATCAGGAGGTCAGTCCATACAGGTCCAGAGAAGAGCCAGGCAGGAATCAAAACAAATAAAGAACTAAATAAACGAACAAACAAACATCTAACAAATCAACATCAGGTGAGACACATGAAAGGGCAACCATAAAATGACGAGGGAGGAACGAAAACGCGTGACCCGATTCACATAGACACACATGTAATACAAACGGCTCCGGACTAGGGAGTAGACAATTGCCTGGAGTTGAGGAATGTAGAGATAGTGGAGAGCAGGTGCAAACATTTAGCTGAATCAAGGCAAGCAATTTAGGGATAAAACAGGGAGGCAGAGTTAGTCTGTTAGTTAGACAAACATATTAGTGTGTTAATATAATTAGTACTGTACAAATTCTGTGTTAGTCGGGATTAGTATATAAGTGCTATCTACAACATGAAATGGAGAGAAACCAGGAAGTAAGAACAGCGAGGCTGAGAAGGAATCGTGGGAAACCGGAAAATTCCAAAACCACCCGAATAGTGAAACATGCAGACCTGGAAGTGACTCAGGCTCAGAAGACACAGACATCACAGGGGAAGACAAGTGCAATGAACTATGAATGAAAACTGAAAACAGAAAACCAACCATTTACCATTTTACATGAATATGAAAAATAATAAATTACAAAAACACAGAATAAACTAACAGACAAAACTCAGGATCACGACAAATAACTAATAGCAAAAGTAACAGTGACAGTTGGAAGGCCATTTTTATTAAATCCCATTCAAAAGGATATCAAAAAAATCATTCATACAAATGAGGAGCATGCAGGTATCTTCTTTTACGTCATGACACCAACAGAATCTAACAAACTCCAATGGTCCTGTAAAAAACAACAGGTTGAAGAACACAATAACCTCCTATAGAGAGGTGAGAGATCCGTTCTGTAACAGTGATGGACAGTTGATGGCTTGCATTCTCTGAAGCCATTATTGCCATGGTGACCACCTTACCAGGCACCCCCACCATCTCATTAGCCAGGTTACCATGTGTCACATGATTCACTGCAGCTCCATGGACAGTAAGAGGTGTGTAGCCTTCGATGCCTCTGTATTTCACACGCAGCACACGTACGCACACACACCCATGCAAAGGCACAGACACACCAAAGAATGCATGCCCAGATATGAGGACAAACTCATTAACCAATAAGCACATACTTCTTGGATGACTGAGTTGGGTTCTCTTGGGGGAAATTATAAAATGATAAACAGACAGAAGCAAAGTAAATATTTTTAGAAGTCTTTTTGGACACAGGGTATTGGGTGTCACCATGGCAACCCCCACAGAGGCGCAGTTCTCTAGTGTTGGGCTGCAGTATTGAATTGAGGGGAGAAGTGGTGGACTCGGCCTAATCAGCTTAGTGCTCCTATATCCCACCGCCGGGAGGCACCAAGGCTTTGAGGACCTGTCTGTCTCCGTCCCTGTACTGCAGGAACCCAGTATGCAGTCTAATATCAGAATAACACCATCATAAATGACTGAGGGTTCAGAGGGGAAAGGATGCGTTGCACAACAAACTGCCATACAATAGCACTGCATCTGGGGCACAGACAGACTCTAGATGAAAATTCAAAATGGTGAGACCTGAAGGAATTTGACCTTCATGTTCAATCTAATTCCTGAGGTTTTATTCTGAGGGATGATAATCGCTTAAACCTTTGATTCAGGTGATTCTGCTAGGGAGAGCCCATACATGACATTCCATGTTGTATGTACCTACATATTGCTCCTGCTAGATATGGCACCTGAGATTATAATTCAATTTAATAGAATTTGTGAACAACATCTTGTACTGATAATATTAGTCGTGATAGGAATGACTTGACAGGGGTTAATTTGATTGTGTTCCTGAGAAGAACCATCTAGCCTAAGTGGTTCTTGGTTTCAAAGCACGGTTAATTAAATCTGTCAGCATTCTGCAAAGAACAGCTGCATTTCAATGCATACATCTATATAATGAGTGTGCCTTTCTCTGGCATGATGGCATATACCCCTGTCTGCGTGGGAGTTGATCTCACATCAATTGCCTGTCAGGTTTGACAACCACTTGTGATTCTGAGGATCTTGGCACAAATGTGAACATATAATACAGCGAATGAAGCAAGCCAGGTTAAATGACATACCACCCTATTAAAGAAAGATAAATGTCTACTGAACCACTGCAAGTCACAGACTTTACCAAGTGATCGTGCAGTAAAGTGTCACTGTCAGTGGGAAGGCCATTTTCATTAAATACCACCCATTTAAAAGAATGGAAAAAATAAGTGAGGAGTGAGGAGCCTATTTTAACTGAGGAGTCTGTTCAACTGCAGATTCAGCATACAGAGGTATGACACCAACAGAATAAAATGGAAGGTATAAACTGTAAGTGGAATGCCAAGTTTGATTCCAATGTACTTCTGCTGTACTCTTGAGAAAGGTCCTTGACTAGACAACCCTAATATAAAATGGAAAATATGTAGGTATGTAGGTAGTATGTTCCAAACTCAGTCCTGGCGACCCAGTTTGTATGTCATTCCAAGTATTAATGGCATCTCTGAATTTTTACAATTGACTAATTATGCTACTCACAGCTGGAACAAACTCCCAGAAGATCTTAGATCTGCCCTTTAGATCTGAAGCTTTGGTGGTTTGAAAAGTCGTTTTGATTGAAGTCATTTTAATTTAGCTCTGGTGGCTTTCTGAGTGGTTGTTTGTAGTCTTTTTGAAGTCTTTTTGATTGATTTGTCTGTCCGGTCACATTTTAAAATAAATATTTGAAAGATCTTTTTTTTTTTTTCCTGAAATGCCCGTATGCCTTTTATTACTGAAAAACAAAACAAAATTATTTGTTTTTAAATCCAAAAAAATGAATCTATTTTACTTTGTCTTTTTGTGCCTATGTAAAGCGCTTTGAATTATCTTTGTATATGTGCTATATAAATAAACCTGCCTTGCCTTGTCAAATTTTTCTTTTAATGCTAGTTGGCCATATTAAAGCCATGTTGCAGTATGTCAGGAATATCTCTGCACACTATGAAGATGAATGTTCAATACTCCCAGCGAGGACATTTTATCAGTCAATGTGTTGATTTATTTAGTTATAGAATAACTGGTGAATGTGTGGACACCTACCTGGTCACTGAAACTAAACCTGCATTGTGTCAAATTAAGTTTAAGGAAAGATTTACATTAGAACATAAATGTTTCCAAAACCATAATGGGTTTGGTTGTTACATGTTATAAAGAAGAGCATACATAGTGGGTCCCCAAGACTGAATTGGGAAACCACTGCCCAAAATTAAAGCCAAAAAAGCAGTTATAAATTCTGCTTCCAGAAAATTAACTCATTCACCATCTGATGAACAATACAAAACCCTTGATTAGTGTTTGAATTGGACACATCCCAACATCAAGACAGAATGATTCCACTTCAACAGGCCACAAGGAATCAAAAAGCTATCCTATTTTGAGATGTGGGAGACAAATCCGTGTAGAATTCACCTTTCACAAAGCAGAGTGAAGCTAGCGTTCAGAAGGTCAAAAGGGAAGTGTCAGCCCTTTCTGCTCCCTCAGAATGCAGTGAGAGATTTCACTGTGCCTCCCCTAGCAACCTGCTTGGCTCTTTCTCTTGACATATCAGAGCCACACACTACAACAAGCATGACTTTAGTTCAGTTTATTTGTTTATTTGTCAGGGACGATGTACAAACACATTTGTACATCGAGGAGATTTTAGCTCCTAGCTAATTTCCATCTGCAGTCCCAGGGCCAGTTGACGGTTGAGGTTGAGAAGGTTGAACTTAAACGTCCGGAGGCTGTTGAGTCACTGCAGATTGTTCCGTTATGGTCACGTACACAATATTGCAACATTATCACTCTCAATTAATATGAAGTTTGCGTAAGATGCTGCTGTGTTGACAAACACGCACAAAGTTAGGGAGATGTCAGACAATCTCTTAGGTGTGTGACAACACCCAGATGATTCACAGCCCTCCAGCTCTCATTTGGCTGCTTTGGCAGTTGATGTCTCCCTGTCAATAGACCGTCATCCTAGCTGTACAACCTGGAGCCACCATTTGCATTTTCTCCCCCACAGCGGCAGACAGGCCAATGAGGCCTGCTGTATGCGCAGAGGCTTGGCCTAGGTGTTTTATATGCACAAGCACTGCTCCGACACAGTAGGCCATCAGGGCTGCAATCAGCGGAGAGAGCACCTGCATACATTTACCGGGCTGCTGCATGGTCAATGGGTGAATCTGTCATCCTTAACTCCATGCCAGAGGAAATCATGCACAGCGGGGACCAGAGCTCACTCACAGGAACTCATTTATTGTCCAAATGTATTTGACTCTTTGCAGCCGCCATCTCGGTTTGGCATAGACCTGCCTCGCTGAAAATGGCAACAGTCAGACAGACTGGGAACCTCTCTTATATCCTTTTCCAGATGGAAGCAGGGCAGAAGTCTTTAGTAAAAACCTGAACATTTTATCACAGTTGTACTTGTGAGATAGTGCTTGTGATACAAACAGTGAAGTAACAAATCTTTTTAAGGGGTAATATGTGGTTCAGTTTACAAAAAAGGATGCAATGTGGTATGCATCTTGATTTAACATCTCTGAGATTTTCAAATGCACACAGTAATGAAGCACAAACACATTATCTTTGTATACTGTACACACAGACTTTGGCTAGATGTCTATACTAAAGCCATCGTTCTTACCGTCTTCCTCTGAAACACATAGGGCTCCATGTTTGTGTATATGCTAAAATGTCTGGCCAGAGGCCAATAATGCACAAGTTGAATCAGTTATACACCGCATTTGTAGCTTAATCATAAATGAGGGACTGATGACCGCAAATGATAACCACAGAGGCACATGGACATCTGCACAAACGGACACATGAAATATGCACCCCTTCACACAAAGTATGCACCACTCAATCGCTTCTTTGTCTGAAGGCTCTCTGCCTGCTGACCTCCTGACCTCTTGCTACTTCACTTCTGCACCAACCTGGGAAATAAAGAGCCGAAAAGCACAAGAATGCGTGGCAGCAGTTTCCATTTTTAATTGAACTTACAGCACTTCAAAGACTCTGACACAAAACCAGCTCTGCCAGAGAGTGGTCATTACCCACAGAGTCCTTCAATCTCCGCTCTGTGTAAAATCCGCATTTAGGCTCTGATGACAGAATGTTTGTTTTTCCTTATTCTTCTGCAAAAATAAATGATTTGGAGGAGGCTATAATTAGGATTTCAGCTGGAGACTTAAACACTCAATTTCCTGCAAAGGATGAAAATAAGCCTGGACAAAACTAGAAAGCTACTGTGCTGCCAAAATAGGTCCAAATGAAGAATATTTCACTTTTAATTGTACGTGTTTGCAATTGTTTGACCCCTAAAGATTCACAGTGGACTGCAACTGAACTGACATATGTTGGGAGACCAATTAGAATTTGGTTACTCTTTGTGAATATTTATAATAATAAACATTTTTCCAGCCCTGTAATTGTTTACATTTACAATTTATTGTATTCACACATTGTATTATCTTTATATGTAAGACCACAGATGGAAAAGGAGATCACAGGATTCATTAAATATCCAATCGAATGATTCAGATTTATGGGTACATTCAATATTTACATTTACATGGATGTTGTCTGTAGTGTCATCTCTCCACTGTGTGCATTCATATACAGTGAGCTCCATAAGCCTTGGGACAAAGACATAACTTTTCTTGATTTGGCTCTGGACTCCACAATTTTATATTTGTAGTCAAACACTTCAGTTATACGGTTTCATCTTTTATTAAACAGTTTTTCTTTTATACATTTTGGTTTCACCATGTAGAAATTACAGAAATTACACCCATTTCAGGGAACCATAACATTTAGGATAAATGGCTTCAAAGGTGTTCAAACTTCCTCAGTGCAGGTATTAGAGAGCGTATTTCTCAGCCTCATATTGGCTTCCTTGACTTTCAATCGGCTCAACTCTGGTCCTCATGCTGACAAATGTTAAATCAGATGCCAAAGGCAATCAAAAACATAGAATCAAGTCTAGATGATACTTGCACTAACCAAGCGACTGAACACATCTGACTAATCAGAAACACCTGTGAAGCCATTTGTCTCAAATGTTATGGCATCCTAAAAGGGGGGACTATGTATAAAAAGTGCTGTAATTTATGGGGTGAAAAAAACAAAATGTATAAAATACTCTTCAATAAAAGCTGAAAATCTGCACTTTAATGGCACTTGAATTGTTGTATTATAAATCTAAAATTGTGGAGTACAGAACAATCTCAAGAAAAAATATGACTTTGTCCTAAGACTTATGGAGCTCACTGTATATATCCACAAGATGGTCTGAAATAGATTTCTTTTGGCATCCACTATCGCGGCAGTCAAAAATAAAATGATTAAGCCTTTATTGGAAAAAGAATTATAATTTTTTAAGTCAGTAAAACAACTAGCAGGAGCAGAAACCCAGAGGACAGTACTGGGTGTGTTTTCATGGTGGAAGTTCTCTGATGTGCTTTTCAAACTTTTTTTGTGGAAACCCCAACCTTGTGGTGCTCTCCTCTATTCATTTCTCAGATGGTCGCAAACACTGTGAACAGCATAATTAGCAATTTGTGGGCTACAGTCACATGGGACAAGCAAGATTTTGATTTGCATCCAGTCCCTGTGGGCATGAGCCCCGCCTTATAATATTAAAAATCAAATCTAAAAAGCCCTCGAGATACAACTCCCACAAAAAAAAAATCTGTGGATCTGTACTTAAGAAGAGCCCACTCGTTATTATATCCAGTGTCCACCAGCTACATGGAGGTCACTTGAAAATAACAGAATTACATTGTAGGAATGGTATCTGCTGTTTACTAAGTTGTGATGCAAGAGCTTTGTTTTGGACTTGAGGTTGCAGCTGGAGAGAAATGACCATGTAAAATGGAGTTTACTAGGGATCACACAGATGATATTCCAAGATTGTTGTTGAAAAAAGAACGGAGATGTAACTGCCCTTGGCATCTCAGCATATTCTGAAGTTTTGGAGAATTCAGACCCAGCTTTAGTAATCATAAGCGAGATTTACGAGTCAAGAAGATTGCAGATTCCAGGTAAAATTCAACGTTATGCCTGGACCTTTTCATGAAGACTTTTGCTGCACTGGATCCACAGGACTCCATGAGCAACAGTGTGCAACATTGACCTCAACACACCTCATACTACAAGCTACAGGGTCAAACCACTTGAAAGGCCTACACAATAATCCCACAAAGATGGGTTTCCCATGGGTGAAGGGGTCCACGCAGATACACTCAGTGATCACTTTATTAGGTAGACCTGTACACCAGCTTGTTAATGCACACATTTAATCAGCCAATCATGTGGCAGCAACTAAATGCATAAAAGCGTGTAGACAAAGTCAAGAGCTATTTTTCAGATCTAATGTCAGAATGGGGAAAAAATGTGATCGAAGTGACTATGACTATGGTATGATTGTTAGTGTCAGACAGGGTGGTTTGAGTATCTCAGAAACTGCTGATCTCCTGGGATTTTCATGCACAATTGTCACATCCAGTGAGAAGCAGTTCTACAGGCAGAAACATGTTGTTAATGAGAGAGATCAGAAGAGAAGGGCCAGACTGGTCAAAGCTGACAGGGAGGTAATAGTAACACAAATAACCACACATTACAACAGTGGTATGCCGAAGAGCATCTCTGAATAAGCACTGTGTCAAATAGGCTAAAGCAGCTGAAGACCAATAAGTCTAATAAATCCCTAATAAAGAGCACACTGAATGTATCTCATCATAAAGTGTGATCCCTATGCCTAGAAGAGTAATTGGCAATGAATGAGCACAGTTGATAAGAGATGGGGGGAGATGTACAGTGATGTGAAATGAGCTAAATCCACATTCCTTGTCAGAATGAGGTTTAGGTGTCTTTGTCCCCTGGATTTCTGGCTCAGTAATTTCAGTCCATGCAGCATATGTCAGGCCATGCTGGATTGTCAGACGAAAAGGGAGTTTTTTTTCTTCTTCAAGGCACAGCAAGAGAACTTCAAGGACAAAACAAACCACAGTCAGTTTACATTCATTTTGGTGAGAAGATCACCAGCCCATACCCTAGCACAAAGGACATCGCGCAATGTTACAAAACCAACAGACTTAATGACAAGTACATAATCGAGGCAAATGAATAACACTATAGAAATGCACAAGAAATTTACACTGCTAAGCATTGGCACCAGTATGGGGGTTGGCCAAGAAAAGAGAGAATGTCTTCAGGATAGAATTACATATGAGTAGACCTTGATGAGAAATTGCACTTAAAGCTTAATCTCAAGCAAAAGTAGTCTGCCTTGCCTCATACAGTGCTACTGCTGCATTCTCAAACAACATGCGGAGGGGGTCAGAAACTTGGATGGGGTTTGGGCTACATATCCCAAGATGCAATGTGGTATCAGGCATAATAATCTGAGTCATAGCCTGGTAATGTTTCTTGGCACTCCGGATAACTGGCTGTGTTTTTCAAATTCGAAATGTACTTCTCTGTGCCAGCACTGAGCTTATTAGCTGCTGTGTCCATTTCCCTTGGTGCTTTCAAACCCAGTTCGATACCAACCAATTTTCTGTTTCTACTTCTACTCTGTAAATGCCTTTTTATCACCAGCAGATGCCTCCTTTACAAGCAAGATTTCACCAGCAGATGCCTTTTCTTGTGATGTGTTTACAAGCAAGATTTCACCAATGACATTACAAACCAATGGTGGTAATAGCAATTATGTTCGTAATAATAATAATGATAATAATAATAATAATAATAATAATCATAATAATAATAATGACAAGAATACTAACCGCAATGATAGTAATCATAGTAACAGCAATAGATGTTTTGAATGTCGTTTTGAATAAATAGAACAATAAAACCAAGTAGAGGTCATTGCCTCAGCTGTGTGCCCATGCCTTTGGTCCCAAACGGGGAGCGTTTTACACTCTTCAGCTCCACACTGGCCTATGCCACTGCCTCCTGTGTGCGCTGTGCTCTCACTGCAGATGGCTTCACAGCCCTCTGTTCCACCTCTTAGACATGGCAGAGCCTCCCCCCCCCGTTTCCCAGACTGTGGGGGGTTGGGGGTTGGTGTGTGACCTGATGCTCAAAGCACAGGGTTCTGCGATAAATGGTCGGGTGGCACAGAGCGGTTAGAGCCACGCTGCCAACATTCACCTGTCACAGCCGACGTCCCAAGCCACCGACTCAGACATCTGTTCCCTCTCCTCCGGCCAAAGCCGACACAGACACACAAACCCAAATGGGCCAGGCTTAGAAAAAAAAAAGAAAGAAAAAAAACGGCGAAAAGGAGTGTGAGAGCAGCCGTTGGGGGTTTGACGTCTGGCTCTATGCCGGTCGATAGCGCGCAGCGAGTACATTTTTTTCAGAGAGAACTGGTTATTCTCCAAGGTGAGGAGGCTTTGCACTCAAGTTATGTGCAGTTGGCATATGTGGTTATTTTGTCACTCTCATACCCCAGTCCTACAGTGTCAGACACTGGGAACTGGCTTTGCTTACTCTTGGCAAGGAGGGCCCATGTCAGCGGTGGCACCAGTGAACCGAGCCCTGGTTTGAAAGGTTTAAACAGAGGGGAGGCGTAGGAACTCTCCGGAAAGCTGAGTTTGAGGCTTTGAGGCAGTCGGGTTGAATGTTAAGTTTGAAGGAAAACTGCAGCACATCATTCTTTACTTCGTGGCGGTGTATCGTTTAGGAGCAGGCTGTCACTGCTGGAGATGGGGTACGGGGGCCGTGGGTGTTACTGGTAGCCCTCCTGGGCATCTGTGAGGGGGCTAGAGGGAAAGGGGTCCTGGGGCTCGGGGGGGTCCTGCAGCTCCGTTTCGTAGGTCTGTGACTGGACCTCTTCCTCAGCCTCCCGGGAGGACCCTCTCCGGGCCCCCATGGTGCCGTAGCTCTGGTGCGCCGGGGAGGCCATGGGAGTCAGGCCCAGCTCTGGCTCCTGGAGCACAGAGGCCACAAACAGCTGAGGGGAAACAGGAGACGGAGGGTCAGTACAGCAAACAGCAGGATTACATGGTAAACACAAGATACTCATCATAAAACCTGTACCTGGCATCTCAGAGAACAATCAGTGAAGCCATCACACGACAAAAAAAAGTCTGCCCTAAAGTCTTTTAGTCTTATGAGAGAAAGGTAATAGAAATAAGATTTTTAAGTCTAAATATAAGACTAAAATGCTTTTAAAAAACGTTTTTGTTTTTGCAGTCCATCTTTATGCTAATTGAAATAACCTTCGTAAAAACCTTGTCGTGACATCTGAGTTGTTATAGATGGGCTATAACTCGTGATCTGCCTCTAACTGTGAAAGTGCTAACAGAGAAGATGGGAAAGGGGTGGAGGGCGTTACATACATTGGAGTTGGGAGTGGACGACACACTGCTCCTCTCCGTGTCATTGAAGCCCCCTTCTGCTGGCTGATCAGACATCTGAAATAGCACAGCGGAACTTCAGTCTCTAACACGCACAGACACACCTAAAAACGCATGCCCAGACACACACGTACAGGCTGATAAGAACACAATGAACACATACTTGTTGGATGATGAGTTGGGTTAGCGTGGGAAAAAACAATTATTGTATAATTAGATATAATTATAAAATCAAATACTCATGAATATCACAACATAAAGACAATGGATGCAGGGGATTGGGTGTCACTATGTGGACCGACGCACGTACACACATGTACTCACATACCGATGCACGCACACACGTACTCACATACCGATACATGCACACACGTACTCACATAACGAAACACGTACACACACGTACTCACATACCGACGCACGCACACACACGTACTCACATACCAATACATGCACACACGTACTCACATAACGACACGTACACACACGTACTCACATAACGACACACGTACACACACGTACTCACATACCGATGCACGCACACACGTACTCACATACCCACTCACGCACACACGTACTCACATACCCATGCACGCGCACACATGCACACAACAGGGCATTTATCAGACTCCCGTTTTGGTTTCTGGCCTGAGAACTAACTGTTACATTTATCGGCCATCGACAATAAGACTCCCGGCCGTGTCCGAAAGGAGTGGCTGACCTGGTAGCTGGTGGGCTTGGCAGGCTGTAGTTTCTTCAGACAGACACGGAAGAGGGAGAAAGCCAGGCAGAGCAGCAGGGACACAAAGGTGAAGAGGGTGATGGGACGCATCGGGCCTGGTCACAGGAAGAGAAGACAAACCTCAGAGCGCTCGTCTCCGCAGACACAATAACAATAACCCCTCTCCTACTCTACATCCGATTACTGCCGTCCCATGACCCAGAGAGATTTAACCTTGCGTTTGAATTACTATCCTTCAACGGTCCCTGAATGGCACGGTCAAAGGTCCACTTATATAACTGAGCAGCTAATTATGATGTTTATCAAAACAGTACAGTAAACAGTACACAGACAAGATTTAATTTATTTTGCACAAGGTGCATTTTCACAATAAATCACACAAAGAAGATGGACAACAATTAAAACCAAACAAACATCAATTAAGGTCATCTGAGCTCCAGAAAGGGAAAAGATAGCCTTGAGTAGCAACTGAATATCATTTGAGACTGCAACATTCAAAGTCATTCAACAGAGGCATTCTTAAATGTAAATATTCCACTGGAAGTAAGTAGATAATCCCAAAATACAGTCAGGTCCATAAATATTGGGACATCAACACAATTCTCCTATTTTTGGCTCTATACACCACCACAATGGGTTTGAAATGAAACGAACAAGATATGCTTTAATTGCAGACTTTCAGCTTTAATTTGAGGGTATTTACATCCAAATCAGGTGAACGGTGTAGGAATTACAACAGTTTCTATATGTGCCTCCCACAATTGGCTGCTCAGCTGTTCCATGGCCAGGTGTGTGTTATTCCCTCATTATCTCATTTACAAGGAGCAGATAAAAGGTCTAGAGTTCATTTCAAGTGTGCTATTTGCATTTGGAATCTGTTGCTGTCAACTCTCAATATGAGATCCAAAGAGCTGTCACTATCAGTGAAGCAAGCCATCATTAGGCTGAAAAATCAAAACAAACCCATCAGAGAGATAGCAAAAACATTAGGTGTGGCCAAATCAGCTGTTTGAAACATTGTTAAAAAGAAAGAACGCACCGGTGAGCTCAGCAACACCAAAAGACCCGGAAGACCACGGAAAACAACTGTGGTGGATGACAGAAGAATTCTTTCCCTGGTGAAGAAAAACCCCTTCACAACAGTTGGCCAGATCAAGAACACTCTCCAGGAGGTAGGTGTATGTGTCAAAGTCAACAATCAAGAGAAGACTTCACCAGAGTGAATACAGAGGGTTCACCACAAGATGTAAACCATTGGTGAGCCCCAAAAACAGGAAGACCAGATTAGAGTTTGCCAAACAACACCTAAAAAAGCCTTTACAGTTCTGAAACAACATCCTATGGATAGATGAGACAAAGATCAACCAGAATGATGGGAAGAGAAGAGTATGGAGAAGGAAAGGAACTGCTCATGATCCAAAACATACCACCTCATCAGTGAAGCATGGTAGTGGTAGTGTAATGGCGTGGGCATGTATGGCTGCCAATGGAACTGGTTCCCTTGTATTTATTGATGATGTGACTGCTGACAAAAGCAGCAGGATGAATTCTGAAGTGTTTTGGGCAATATTATCTGCTCATATTCAGCCAAATGCTTCAGAACTCATTGGACGGTGCAGATGGACAATGACCCGAAGCATACTGCGAAAGCAACCAAAGAGTTTTTTAAGGCAAAGAAGTGGAATGTTATGCAATGGCCAAGTCAATCACCTGACCTGAATCCGATTGAACATGCATTTCACTTGCTGAAGACAAAACTGAAGGGAAAATGCCCCAAGAACAAGCAGGAACTAAAGACAGTTGCAGTAGAGGCCTGGCAGAGCATCACCACGGATGAAACCCAGTGTCTGGTGATGTCTATGCGTTCCAGACTTCAGGCTGTAATTGACTGCAAAGGATTTGCAACCAAGTATTAAAAAGTGAAAGTTTGATTTATGATTGTTAGTTTGTCCCATTACTTTTGGTCCCTTAAAAAGTGGGAGGCACATATACAAACTGTTGTAATTCCTACACCGTTCACCTGATTTGGATGTAAATACCCTCAAATTAAAGCTGGAAGTCTGCAGATAAAGCACATCCATTGTGGTGGTGTATAGAGCCAAGCGTGAATTAAGTGGCACAGCATCAGCGGGTTCGACAGAAGTATGCACCGCAGGCTACTGCTCTGCATAAAACAGCAATTAAAGCACTGATCAAAACAGATGGCATCAAGAAATGCTGAGAGGATTTTAACATTGATTTTTAAAAAGTGACTGTGGTTGTGTCCAGAGTATAACAGGAGCGTGACTACAGAACAAGGTTTTCCTCTGTCAATAGAAGTCCCTTCTGAATCATGTAAGACCTGATGAGACATTTGGTATTTTGCTGGTAGCATTCACCATTTGGAGTATCATTAACAGTGCATCAGTTTTTAACCCAGATTTGTGGAAATATCATACCAACTACTAGGTGTTGTATTCATCATCCCTTCAAAAACAGCTAACTTCAACTCTACAGCTTTTTAAATTATTGCTGCATGTCTCCAGTTGTAAATAATGACTGTCACTTGAAAACATTGTTGTCAATCATCATCTGGGCTTAACTGGTACTAATTACTTCGGCAGTTGATTGGAGTGGTGCAGTCAGGATAATTGTTTGACGTGTGACTTGACAAAAAGAATGTTGACCTTTTGTTGGTGGAGTACTAAATGAATGTACATTCAAGTAAAAAAAAAACGGAGAGAAACTGGTGGTTGGTTTTCTCACGTTTACTTCAGTGCTCTCAGTAAGCCGAGCGTATAGCATCTGAGGGTGTGCATGGTCGTAAAGACAGGAAGCAGGAAGTACCCAGTCTGAGCACGGAGAAGAAGAGCAGCCAGAACATGCAGAGGACGGGAGCCACGATGACCTGGCTGACTGCCGCGGAGTGGATGCGCTGGTTGAGTTTGGTAGGGACGTAGGCGTAGTAGATGTTGTAACGGTCCACCAGGTGCTTCAGGACCAAGTACAGCAGTCCTGTGACCAAAGAGAGAGGACAGGTTACCTCACAGAAAGCCTACAAAAACCTAACATGCACAGCCAGGCACATAACTTACAAGGCCAACTTTCTCAAGGCCAGACTTTGATATGAATACCACTGGCAGTATGGGGCCAGTGTGTAAGCAGTATTTGTGTGACTTGTTGTTTGCTTTAAATACTTTTAAAAAAGCTTTCTTTTGACAGCTTTTGATGTTGTTCGCTGGATCTTGATCAATAACCCTAATGCACCAGACATCTATCATTTATTCATGGGACTCAACCTTGAAAAGAAAACTTCATAGCACCATCGACTTCAAAGTCATCATAATGATATTTATGATGCAAGACTTTTTGAATTTAGTTAGCACAATTCCACAGTTGTATTTAATGACTGAGTGACCAACGGCCAACAGCTGTCTCTACATAAAGTAGGTCTAGACATTATATGGGGACAAAACCATGCAAATATGGTAATACAGCCAATTTGTTAATGGCCTCAACCGGTGGAACATTTATATCATATACAATATGTACAGTAACTACTCTCAGTAATCTCTGTATTACATATGAAATTGCAAGTTAAATGCTTCAATCTAAGCCAAGGATTATGGACACAATGAAGAATAAAGCAGAAAAAAGATTGTATGCTTTACTTTTTTTGACCCTGACCAGTGACGAGAAGGTGGATTTAAATCTTCAGGGTTAAATCTCAGAAAGGCACACAAAACTTAACTCTCAAGATCAACAACCCAGTAAGCTTTCCTGGAGCAAGGCAGGGTGCTAAACTATGCATAACCACTATAACACATAATCAAGTTAGGTAACACCGAGTTTGAGCGAAGCGATTGGTGGACGCTAGAAGACTCGAACGCCCATAAATTCAGGAGCGAATGTGAGAAGACGCGGCTAACGCCAGGCCGGGTGAAACATCCCAGCCCTGATTCCGATTGGAAGGTGTCAGGAGTATGTGTGTGTAGTAAACAGAGAGGCAGCACAGGAGAAGAGTGGGCGTCTGGCTCGCGGCTCTCTGCGCCACTGGGTCTGCAGCAGATTCACACAATCTGTGCCATTCTGTGCCGCTCCATCAAGGGCTGTCGGGCTGTCGGGCCGGTCGGGGAGTGCGGGGGTGTCGGGAGAGATGCTCGGGCTCCCACACGGAGGAGACGGAGGAACAACACTTCCACTTCATCCCACACGCGCATGGTCGCAACGCACTAGTTTGCACGCACGTGGAAAAACACACACACACAAGTACAGAGATACACACAAGCACACACGCACACGGAAACACACACACATATACAAGTACAGAGATACACACAAGCACACACGCACACGGAAACACACACACATATACAAGTACAGATATACACACAAGCACGCTTGCACACAGAAATGCACACACACTCACAAACACACACACACACACACACACACACACACACACACACACAAGTACAGAGATACACACAAGCATGGTTGCACACGGAAACACACACACACACACACCTACAAGTAGAGATACACACAAGCACCTTAACCACATAGTGATTGTTTTATCTAAACTGTTTGTTTGCCGGAGTACAGAGCGAAAACAAAAAAAAAAAAATGTGTCACTGTCCAAATACTTACGGACTGCACTGTACATGTGAAAAGATACACGCTCACATGCATGTCTGTAGACACATTAAACATGCACATGCATCCAGAAACATATACACATGCACATTCTATGCAACAGACATTCACACATGCAGGTGCACACACACTCATATCCAGTGTTTGGAATCTTGGTATTAGCAATTAGCACTTTTTTATCCGTGCATTGCCAAATAGGGTATTCTGAATCGAACACACCCCTACTTGTAGTCTGAAGCAGATGAAACAATACTTACCGTATGAACTATTATTAAAGCAAATAATGATCCCTAACAGTAACACATGCCTTCTTAATCATCAGACTCAAATTCGATTTCCAACTTTCATGAAGCCCATCACGGTTTCAAAGTGTATATTTTTTGCTAGCCTTTAGCTAAATCCCTGTAGACATGGGTATCAAGTGATCAGACTACAAAGCCACGGCTGTCTGGAGGAGGTTTGAAATGCAGAAAGCCTTTAACTTGTAAAAAGATCAAGATAGGACTGAGGAACACGCTGAGAATCGGGCACAACTGACCGAAGGGAACGATGATGGGGCAAGTGATACTGTAGGTCATGCTGACGGAGAAGATGCACATGGTCCAGGCGTACTCCAGGCCGAACTGGAACTCATAAGCCTGGCTCTGGGGAAGGAGAAGGGAACGTTTCAGGGGGAGAGAGGTAAAGTCCTGACTGGCCTTGATGATTAACTGCAATTAAGCAGTGCAATCACATTATGGTGGCTTCATGTTTAGTGAGCATTAATAATTCACAGTGCTTCAGTACCAATCAGAGACGAAAAAGAGAGGCTTTCCTGCCTATGAATCAATGTCTACGTATCGTTTATATGGAACATTTCAAAGTATTGTTGGTAATTACAAATTATTTCCCTATGGCAGGGGTGCACAACTCTGGGCCTTGAGGGCTGATCTGCGTACTGGTTTTTGTTCCAACCAATTGCCAATCTGACAGCTCTATAAATGAGCCTGGTTCAACCTCTAATGGATAGGCTACAGCAGCAGAAGACAATTAAGTCTAAAGAATAAGTCAAATAAATACCTAATAAAGTGCTCACTGAGTGTATATCTCATCATAAAATGGGATCCATATGCCTAGTAGAGTAATTGGGCAATGAATGAGCACAGTTGATAAGAGATGGGGGGAGATATACAGTAATGTGAAATGAGCTGAATCTACATAATTACCTAATAAAGTGCCCAGTGAGTATAGTATGAAGGAGTGAGTACACAGTCTGAAGTTGAGGGGAAATTCTATTAAAACCCATGAAGAAACAGAAAATGCACAAGCTTTACCTGGCCAGTTATTCTTCTCGACTTGAATACAGTATGTTCAGTGGAATACACCTTTAATTACATGAAACGTTTGAGTACTCTGAACAGGTGGTTGCTAAGGTGTTACTAGATGGTTGCTAAGGTCTTGCAGGGTGGTTGCTATGGTGTAGGAAATGCAGGCACACTAATAATAATAATAAGCCTGTGGGACAACAATAGTGTGTTTCGGCATGAATCCAAGGGCAACATTAATAATAAATAAATAAATAAATAAAAATATGATACTAACATGAAACTAAAATCCTACTACTACCAATAGTCATAAAATAATATAATTTTTATAATTGTTTTTATTACAATTATTATTTGTATTTATTATTATTATTACTGTAACTGACAAACTAACTGCCACAACACCAGTGCAGCAGTAATTCCTGCTCCAATCACAGTATTAGTCCAGCCACTGCCAAACAAATGAATCCACCCTTCATCACCTAAATTTCAGTCCTGCCAAGCGCTTGATTGACACAGCAGTCCTGCATCAGCAGTACTGTATGAAAGCGGACACGTATCACATAGACCAGCGGTAACGCGGAGGTCCTTGCGCCTGACGCAGTGGCGTGTGCGGGCGTGGAGCATGTGCAGGCGTGGAGCGTGTAACTTGTGCAGGCGTGAAGCGTGTAACCTGTGCGGGCGTGGAGCGTGTAACGTGTGCGGGCGTGGAGCGTGAAACGTGTGCGGGCGTGGAGCGTGTAACGTGTGCGGGCGTGGAGCGTGTAACGTGTGCGGGCGTGGAGCGTGCGCGTGCAAGGTCTCACCCTCTTCACGTGGATGCGCTCGGCCTCAGACTTGGCGAAGCTGAGGCGCAGGGCGTACACCATCAGCGCCGGGATGCGCAGCAGCTCCATGGCGGTGCCGATCAGGCTGGAGGTGATGACGTAGTTCACGAAGAAGGCCCCATTGTCAGGCAGAAACACACACCTGAGGGTGGGGAGGAGGACGTTGGGGGTTATCATACTTATTATTATTATTATTGCTATGATTATACATTATATGGCAGCCTCATGCAGTGCCTGTATACCAGTGGTCACCAACCCTGTTCCCGGAGATCTATCATCCTGTAGGTTTCCATTGCAACCCAAATTTAGCACACTTGATTCTACTAATTAGCAGCGCAACAGGATCTTTAGCTGTTGAATTAGGTGTGCTTTGCTGAGGTTGGAGTAAAAACCAACAGGACAGTTCCCACAGGAGAACCCCAATCTGGAAGTGTTATAGTCAGGAACAGGTCAACTCATTGCATTCAGGAAATCTAAGTAAACAGTGTTTCAATGTTCTCCTTCTCTTTGCTTGCAGACACTCGGATGAAAACCCCTGACACAGCAGAGAGACGGACATGACTTTTGAAGGCACTTACTGAAATTTGACATCCCTTTCATCCAGGAAGTGAATGTCAAAAAGCCACCGGAAAAATAAATCCAAGCTATAAAAGAAGAGGATAACTGGCATTACAAAGAGCTCTCATTCGAACCCAGTGCTGTCAGACTCACAGTGTTGCTACAATCACAGAACCAGACTCAGACTTAGCAAAATAGAAAGACCCAGTCAAGAGCAACAAGGACAAAATAAACAATAAAAGTAAATAATTAGATATATGCACACACTGCTTAATAAAAGTAGAATTATACGTATATTAAAAAAAGGCTATACATATTACAGCCATATATTAAAGCTTATTACAAATTTATTAAAGAATCCTTGAAGCTGAATAACTGTTACGCTAACCCTCATATTTTCTGTGGGCAAAATTAATAGCAGAACACTTAAAAAGATAGATGAGTGTAATATGCATGCTAATAAAATTCAGACAGGCGCACAGAGCCAGTAGTGCCTGCAGGATTCTCTCCCGAGTTAAGCAGTTGTACAGAGTACCCAAAGTGTGTTAAGAAGATGCACACAGAATACCCACAGTGTTAAGAAGCTGTACACAGAGTACCCACAGTGTGTATTGCAGCAACCTCAAGGTCTTTAATTTTTATTAAGTAAGAAATACACGTTTCAGACTGGAAAGGCATAAAACGCCACTAAAATAAAATGCAACTCAGTTGGAAACCGAAGGACCCAGGCGTCTTCATCTGTTTGCAAACTCTTCTATTACAAACACTGTCGTGTTATCTATCTCAGGAGAGAATCCTACAGACTCCACTGTACGGAGCCACAGATGCAGACCATTAATACTGATGCATACCTGGACAGGCCCAAAGAGGGCAGGACGATCACCATGAAAACCAGGAGTAGAAAGCATTTGTGCATCGTTATCTGATTCTCACTGGACCTGAAATACACACACAGACACATGCACACACACACACACGCACACACACACACACACACACACACACACACACAGGATATCGTTCAGATTCACAAATTATTAATTAGCAAATACATTCTTTGGCTTCGGCATCAAGCTATTTTTTTAAACCAGGATTTACACAGGCATGCCCTCCCACATATGCACACAGACATATGAAGCAGAGCGGCAGGCAGGGATTAATAAATAATACCCGTGCCCTTTATCGAAATCCCGTCTCGCCAAGATAAGACTGACAGTTTCATCCGACACACACAGAGGCCGTTAACGCGGACTTCTCGGCTGTCCAGCCAATCAAACGGTGTAATATTGTTATGTAAAAAGATACTGGGCAGTATTAGAACGTTCCCATCAAGGCCAGGCTCCAGTCACACAGAGAGTCTGCCCTCTCGCGCATAGCGACTACGGTGCATTTCATTAACCCCTCGCTAAGATCACTATGACAACACGACCAGAACGACAGTGAGCCGCAGGAATCTGGGCCAGACTGTGGAACATCTGTCTGAGAGAGAGATGGAGAGAAAGAGAGAGAGATAGAGGGGCAGAGGGAGAGAAAGGCAGAAGGAATACAGAAGGCAGTGTTGTGTCTTGGGATGAGGAGGGGGGTACAGAGGGTTTGCAGGGAGGGGGTTAGAGAATTTGCCTTTGAAGGGGTTGCTGTAGGGGAGGTGGGGCGGAGCAGCTCGCAGTACCTGGTCCAATGAGACTCAAAGAAGGCGGAGTAATACACGATGAAGGGCAGCAGCACAGAGAAGGCCCACAGGAGGAGGGTGGGGAAAAACTGGGTGACGATGGGGTTCTGGGAGGATAGGAGAGAGAATATGAGGACACAAAACCCAGACACCATTGCCAAAGTTACCGTATGAACCTGTAATGATCATAAGGTTTCCTGTCAAAAAAACCTTTCTCAGATACCTCTGCCATTCAAAAGTACCCTCCATTCACAACATAACACCATCTATAAATAATAAGGGGTAGGGGTTTTACTTCAGCTAATGGAGATCCTAATAAATCCTAAAGCAGGAAGCATGGAGATATTGTATCTGTCAGTACAAAAGAACAGTGTGAAAATATGGCCAAAACACAATGAAGAGGACACAAAATGACACAAAAACCCCCCCAACAAAGCCGATTCTGACCCGGAGGCTCTCCACAGGCCTGGTGACATTAAACTTGTCCATGGTGTTGACAATGATGGCGGGCGTGGTCAGGAAGAAGAGCAGGAGGAAGAGGAAGATGTTGAGCAGGACGCAGCGGAGCCACCAGCGGGAGCCGCGCACCGACAGGTTCTCCCTGCAGAGAGGAGAGGAGAGGAGGCGCACTCAGCTCCCTCACCCAGGTGGCAGGAACGGCACTCCCGCGCGAGACCCCCGCAGACAGCCCTGGCCCAGACGGGAGGTAAACACAGCCAGGGTGTCGTTCGTGCAGAAAAAGCGTCTGGCTGGGGCCTGCGAGTGAGAGCCCCGCCAGCAGGGAGCTGTAGAGCTGTGGCAGCCAGGGGCCCGTCACACCTGGGTGCTCCTTTTTAATGAAGGGAAAACACGGCTCGGTCACAGCCTCCATGTGGGAGCCTCTGCGAGCGCTGTGCTAATGGATGATGAGGAGTGAGAGACACACACACAGATACACACACACACACACACACATACACATAAACACACACACACATACACACACACACACACACACACACATTCAAAAGCACATACACACACACACACACAAAACAGAAACATTCTTGCTGCATATTGCACTGTCGTATTAATTTCTTGCTGTCATTTTTGGGGGGGACTGGAGCTTTGAGAGTCACAAACTGCGCCCCTCATATGTCAGAGCATCATTTCTCACCAGATAATGTCATTGGGGGCCGGGGCATAATCCACACCCCATTTGTGGGACCGGACCACTGTAGTGATACTGGACTGCTGGGGTCGACGCCGGCAACGGGCACGGCTGTAGTCTTTGACAATGCTGCAGAGAGAGAGAGAGAGAGAGAGAGAGTGAGTGAGAGAGAGAGAGAGAGAGTGTGTGAGAGAGCAACAGAGAGAGAGTGTGTGTGTGTGTGTGTGAGAGAGAGAGAGAGTGAGAGAGTGTGTGTGAGAGAGGGAGAGAGAGTGAGAGAGAGAGACCTGTGCGCTCCTGTACATGCAAAGAGGCACATACACTCAGCACAGGGAATCTCTGACTCACCATTTGGACAATGTAGACGAGGCGGCAACCTTTGTTAAATAAAGGCTGTGGCTTTTAACAGTAGACCATTTAGCTGTGTGGCGAGGGCAGTCTAACACATTACTCTCAGTGCCTCACGACCACGGATATTCATTCCTGGCCTTGGAGGGCAACAGCCCCTGCTGGTTTTTACGAGCAGTTCTGAATCCGTCATGACCGAAAACAGATGCCATTTGGGTTATCCTGGCCTGGCTTTCTGAGTAATCCAACAGACACAATGTGTACATTTGCAGTATTTAAGTCTGAAAAAATAAACTTTGCCCTTAATATACCCATAATATATGACATCATCAGTGGACAGAGAGGTTGATGAGTGTTTATGTCAGGTTGTTCAGCATTTTTCCATACAGTATACACCCAGTGATCACTTTATTAGTTAGACCTGTACACCAGCTTGTTAATGCAAATATTTGATCAGCCAAGAATGTGACAGCAACTAAATGTGTGAAAGCATGCAGACAGACAGAAGTGGTCAAGCGGTTCAGCTGTTTTTCAGGCCAAATGTCAGAATGGGGAAGAAATGTGTTCTAAGTGACTTTGACCGTGGAATGATTGTTGGTGCCAGACAGGGAGGTTTGAGTGTCTCAGAACCTGCAGATCTCACGCACAACAGTCTCTTGAGTTTGCAGAGAATGGTGCGAAAAACCCAAACAATACTCCTGTGAGTAGCAGTTCTGCGGTTAAAAAACATGCTGTTAATGAGAGAAGTCAGAGGAGAATGGCCAGACAGGTCGAAGCTGACAGGAAGGTGACAGTGACGCAAATAACCACACATTACAACAGTGGTATGCAGAAGAGCATCGGTGAATACACAACATGTCAAACCTCTAAATGCATAGGCTACAGCAGCAGAAGACTGATGAGTCTAAATAATAACTCTAATAAATACCCAATAAAGTGCATTGGGTATATAATGTTTCTGTCTGGTTGGGCTTTAAATTGGCTTTAGATGAGCATTCATCCATTCTTGAGTCATCTAAGTTTATTGATAAGAGGGGGTCGCCAAACTGGCAAAATGTATGCCAGCAAGCCTGTTGTTCTGTGCTTCTGAGTGATGATTGTGTGTGTCGCTATGCCTCTGAGTGTGGGTTGTGTGTGTGGCTGTGCCTCTGAGGGTGGGTTGTGTGTCGCTGTGCCTCTGAGTGAGGGTTGTGTGTGTCGCTGTGCCTCTGAGTGATGATTGTGTGTGTCGCTGTGTCTCTGAGTGTGGGTTGTGTGTGTCGCTGTGCCTCTGAGTGATGATTGTGTGTGTCGCTATGCCTCTGAGTGTGGGTTGTGTGTGTGGCTGTGCCTCTGAGTGTGGGTTGTGTGTGTGGCTGTGCCTCTGAGGGTGGGTTGTGTGTGTCGCTGTGCCTCTGAGTGAGGCTTGTATGTGTCGCTGTGCGTCTGAGTGACGCTTGTGTGTGTCGTTGTATCTCTGAAGTCACTCACACTGCGGTCATCCTCTCGTCTCTGAAGGTGATGAAAGCCATGTCCAGTCGCTTGAGTGAAATCCGGTTCTTCTCCGCGTTGAATTCATCCGTCAGCTTCTCCTCCAGCTCACTGTAGTACTGCTCCGCATCCACCTGGGATGGAGAGAGGAAGAGAGAGATCGATCTATACAGACATACACCGCTCCCCATCGACTGAGCAATTTGAGAGGGAGGGGAAATCAGTATCTGTTTAATAACTGCTGAATAACTGTGGTCCACTTTTTAATATTTTGAAATTGTTGCGATAATTTCTCGTGTCCCATCAATGAAATTGATTCGTGTGCAATTTGGAGAAAATGAGGTGTTTCAGCTGTCAATTTAGATTTGGCTCACAGTGCCCCCAAGTGGAAGCACGCTAAAATTACACAGAAATGATTACGTTCTCAATAATTAAACCCAGGGAAACCAAGAGTAGTCACATGAGCCAGCGCAGTAATCAGAGGTTACAGAGGCGATGCGTGATATGCGATGACCTACACACTGCAGGCGAAGCCTGAGCATCGCTGTACATACCTGCTCAAAGCCGCATATGTCGCAGCAGAAGATCTGGGCGCAGGGGTGGGTCTTGATCATGATTCTGCCCTCCTTCTGGGCCTTGCCTGTGAAGTAGAGTCTGCCCTTCATGGCCTTCCGCCTGTAGGGGTGACAGGAGTAAGACAGCACTGAGGATTTGGAGAGAGATCCACACACTTTCACCAACCTCACCACTGCGTCCTACAGACATACAGCAGTTATACTACATATTCAGACTGAGTACTCCTAAACATCACAGAATATCACTGTGTTAGTCTGGAATCACCTCCAAAAAAATAGAAAAAAGAAAAAGAAAAGTCAATAATAGTAGAAATGCTAGAAGATTTCAAATCAACTGTTGCATTTACTGTCACATTTCAACAAGTGTATGAGATCTAATAAAACGTTGAACAGCACACTATGAATAATATTTAACAACAGCATTAAACAATATCTCCCAAATTTGGCCCAAATGTGTCCTCAGACAGCACTACCTACCAACATGCGTACATGAAAATCTCACAGTGCTAAGAAAATGGCACTGAGAAGACTTCTAGACGTCATCTCATTGCTCCCCCACAATATCAATGCAAAAAAAGGTCAACTAAAACAGCAAACAAAATCAATGCACGTCATAACGGGAAGTCAGAGAGAGCCAGTCCACAGTGAAGGGAGGGCAGTGAAGCTGCTTCGTTGGGAAGGTCTCTCACCTCTCCGCGTCTAGCTTCATCAGCTTCCGCACGTCGAAGCAGAAGCGAATGTCAGTGACGGTGCAGCTGGGATAGGCTTCACTGGAGAGGGGGAGAGGGGAGACGTGTCAGCCCCGAAAGTCACTTTTCACTTCTCACACGTATACACACCTTTGAGGACTGCCAGCACAGACCCAGCAGTGCCAAACAGAGCCTGTGTAAGTTATGTTACCTAGCACCAGGCTACTCATTACATTACACTACTCAAACATTACATTACATTATTGGCTTTTGGCAGACGCTCTTATCCAGAGCGACGTACATCAAAGTGCAAAATGCATACCCATAACCAGGGATAAGTGCGCTGAAAGACCCTAGAGGGAAGTACAATTTCAAGTGCTAGACTAGTACTCCCTAGTCTCCAGTTGTTCAGCTCAACAAACAGCCGGAAAAAATGTTTCCAGAGGCATATTCTGAAAATATTGCCAGTTTTTCAGAAGTACAGGGAACGTTGTTTTTTAAAAAGCCAAAGCATTTACGCGAAAGAGAAAAATAATACGTGCAGGCTTCCAGGAGCGTTAAAGAGTTTAACAGTAATACCAGCTCTGGCAGTGTGTTTGGCTAGTGAGCTGAGAACTGTGGACATGGACTTCATCATGAGCAATTACTTCACTGTCACTGCTGTAAACCTCGGTCTTTTAAGGCAAATGAAACCCTATGTTTAACAAACTGTCATCTTTCACAAAATGAATTTATTTTAGTAACTATATAATTTTTTACACATTTTGCACTTTTACTTAAATTATGGGAGGATGCTGTTCACAGAAGCCAAGATGTTGAAGCTAGTCACAAAGAAGCAGCTAAGGAACTATGAACAAACAAAACAGAACCCCCCCCCTTTCTGTTCACTTCAGTTTGATACAGACAATTACGTCTCTCAAGTCTCTGCTCTGCCACCTACAGTACACCTGTAAAAGCCCTCACAACTGAAGCATTTATTAGACGTATACCACCCTGTCTGCCACCAACAATCATTTGACAGTCAAAGTCACTTCAATCACATTCTGATGGTTGATGTGAACATTAACTGAAGCTCCTGACCCATATCTACATGATTGCATTCCACTGCTGCCACACAGTTGGCTGATTAGATAATCACATGAATAAGCAGGTGTAATAAAGTAAAAATTTTCCTGAGTGTAAATGCTGGCTTTGACTGACTGAGTTCTTCTTCAGTGTGAAGGACTATTGGTGGCCAGCAGTACACATATTCATATGCTGAGACTCCAATAAGTGGTTTCCAGTCAGACTATTTATACATTTATTAAATTATACTACTGTGCTTGTTAAGCATGATTTTTTAAAAGGGAAGGGAAACTTACTGGAAATGCTTAGTGATGAGTCCTGGGTCAGAGATCTCCTTCGGGATGTCAGTTACCATGAGTGTCCTGGCCACCTGGTTCATAGCCAAGAGAGAATCCCATTCAGTCCAGGAATGATTATGAGTATTCCCTAACAAAAACACACTGCAGGACTTCTGTCTCTGCAGGCTTCCTCTGCTAAATCACCCATTCAGGACCTCTGAAAGCAGTCCAAACTGCACCTACCATTACAATGTGTGTTCAGATTTTTTGTGAGGGTTGTTATATAACCTCATAAGTGGATCAAGACATTCAGTTCACATTCTGCCCTGTTCACATGAAAATAAAATTGAGATTATGTTGCATACAGGAGTGTGAGAGTAGCGTGCAAACATTGGGTTTTTTAGGGAGTGATTTTGTTTTGAATTTCACGTGAGAAGTTTCAAACCTCACAGTTCCCAACACTGACATACTCTTGGACAATTGATCATTGGGGAAGAACAATTCATTCTTTGTCGATGTATCAAAGATCTGGACAATGTCAGCATACCTTTGCTGATTAATTATCTATGCTAATTATATGAAAGCATCATTTGGCCTCTACACCAAAAAGCCTGACCCTCAAGCACTGATATTGGATCTCTTTCCGACATTGATCACAAAACTATGATCAGCACCATAGGTGAGCTAGGTGATCCTGAATGAGAACTTGTATGTACTTGTACATCTACGCCCTGATGAAAAAAACATCTCAAGCTAGGTTTTGAAACAGCTGGTCGATGGTTGACCAGCTCAGACCAGCTCCATACTCAACATGGCTTGACCAGCTCAAGCTATGTTTTGAAACAGCTGGTAGCTGCTAATTTCAAGCTGTTCATTGTTGGATTTTACACCAGGATAGGTGTGTATTTGTGTGTGCATGTGTATGCACCACACATGTGTGTGTGTGTGTATGTGTGTGTGTGTGTGCATGTGCCCCCTTCATGTGTGTGTGTGTGCACACGTATATAAATTAAATGTACCCACCTTCTCGTCCTCCCTGTACTCCAGTCGTGAGGAATGGTGGGCCATGCACAGCGTAGTGATGATGAAGTAGAGCAGAGCCAACACACTGTGCAGCCACAGAAAACTGTCCCTGCAGAGAAGGACAATGCATGTTACTGGCCACCAGGGGGCACATAATATGAAAGCGCTCTGTTAGGAACCAAACATTTCTGGGTTAATTCATAAAACCAGCAATACACGTAGTTAAGAATAAACAAGGTTGGTGGGTCAATCCCCAGTGTAGCTACAATAAGATCTGCACAGCTGTTGGGCCCTTGAGCAAGGCCCTTAACCCCACATTGCTCCAGGGGGGATTATCCCCTGCTTAGTCTAATCAACTGTAAGTTGCTTTGGATAAAAGCGCCAGATAAATAACATGTAATATAATGTAAGAAGAACTGGACATGGAATTCAGATGTATGCTTTGCAAAATAAAACTTTCATCTTTTCATCACTGCTGTCTAATTATTCACTCTTGTTAAATATGTAACTGTCATGTGATTCTAATTTATTCCATAAAATCATAATGTTCTGATGTTAGTATGTTCATGCCAGTTGTGTGTATGAGTATATCCATTAGAAAATATTCATCATGTGTTTTTTTCTCAATACATTTAAATCAAAACTACTGTATATAAACTGTATTACATATATATTTTTTGTCCGAGCAGGCTTATGTTAAGACACAAATCAAGCTGTGGTCCTAGAGGCCAAAATAGGAGAAGGAAAACATGCAGAATTATATTATGCATCTATTTTCCATATTATGTGCTGCATGCACTATTTCAATAAAGTTCAAATGTAGTGAAATAACAATAGCTATTTATAATACTGTATGTGTTCAAGCGCTGAGTAATAGTTCTACATTGTTGGATTCAATCGCAAGAGAAAATGAATCTGATCCCAACACTCCTCTGTGTGTATATAAATCCTGCATAACTAACCAAATCACCTTCAGTTCAACAATTGGTATAATGATGTGCTTTTTTCCCCCCGTTTTGACCTCGTGAGCCACGCTGCACAAACACGCGTGATAAGAAATTACACAAATCAGGGAAGCGGAGCATGCTGGGAAAGCTCCCTCTGAGCCCCACGGATTGGTGCAGATGTCTAACTGTGTGCTCGCCCTGCTCATGACACATGGCTGGATTAAGTCAGACTAACATCACGATCAGACACTGGCAACGGTTACTGTGACATACTGTGCAGGGACGTTGGCCACCGTTGTCCTCCCAAAATTCTGAGGGCTGTCTCCTAAGGGGAGAAAGAGGATAACATATGACTTGGGAATGCTGCTTATTAGGACCAAATGAGGCAGCTCTTGGAGAGAAATAGTGAATGTGCTCTGGCTATGGGTGGATAATGTTATCTAGTCAATTTGTGACATCAAGAAACCATCAATTTTGTCACAGACCTTGAGCATCTTCCATTGCATTCACATTGCTTATATATTATTAATTCAGTTAATGTCAGAGAGCCTTGCGATTTATGCTCATTTAAGATATAATTATATCTGAAATGAAATGAAATGAAAAACTACATTAAAAATTAAAACAATTCCAATAACTCATCTGAATAAGGGATGCCAACAATTTTCTAGTTAATTCAGTCTTTTAAGATACAAATTCATCATGAATTTAATGTATAGGCACTTTGCCAACCTCCATTCATCAGTGCATTTAATGACTAACAGGTCTCCTGTTCAGCAATAGTTAAAAAATAGTAATGTTGCATTGAGGCCGTACACTTCAAATGCCTGAGAATCTCCCCCATAAACCAGACCATTACTTTACAAGGGAGCTGAAGCTGTCCGTCTACTTGGCAGCTGAAGCTGTCCGTCTGCTCCCCAGCGAACACCAAAACATTCTCACAATGTCGGTCAAACGTTTTGTCAATGTTATAACATTGCCACTACATGGCAGCAACATTGTGAGAATGTTTCTGTGTTAGCCGCCGCTATACCTCAACCACCCTTCCCCCCCCCCACAATTGCAGGCAGTACCCAGGAGGTTCCCGGAGAAGTTGATGGGCAGTATGACGGCGACAGACAGCAGGCAGACCACCATCATGAGCAGGATGATGTGGCGTTGGAAGGACAGGTAGGTGGTGGCGTCCATGCCGCACTTGCTCCGGATCTCCTCGTCCCTGGGAACACAAAACCACGGAGTACTCGGCTCCAGGAACCGACATGCCCTGCCGATCTCCCCCCCGGCTGCCAAGTGCGGGAAGGGCCGGGCGAGAGAGAGGGAGAAACCGGGGCCTTGCGCCGGTTCCAGAGGCAGGCCCACACATGGTGGACTTTCAGGGTGGGTTCTCAGTTTCCCACCAACTACAGCCACTAACACCAGGGCTTAGAAACAGGGCAGAGAACCATCAAACCCTAAAATGGTACTCTGGGAGCCATGGACTACTCCATGCTGCCCTTTTACAGGGCCTAAATCTGTCGTTGGCACACATGCCCCGCCTGTGAGGAGTATGAGTATTCATGGGAAACCGCCATGAAAATTACCACTAGAATACAACTTCATTTGTTTTTACTGTTTAATGAGGTCTAACGTGAAGACTGCATTTAGTGATGACATCAGCATTTATGGGTGGGACAATAAAAAAGGGGGTGGGGAGCGACATCGCTTACTCACTTCATATGATAGAGTGATGTCAGCCACGAACAGAAGCCCTGGAGGAGAAGAAACACAAACCGTTAAGTCTGGTGCTTATTAAAGGCAATAGTTTGCATGTGTTAAGATGTGAAGATAATGAGTGTAACTGGCTTGCATCTGCTGAAGCCATTTGCATAACATTAAAGCCCCCGTGTTAACAAGCCAGAGGGATTAAGTTTTAATACGTCTAGCCTGCATGACCTCACCGCGTGACACTGTCATGACCTGCGGTGAATCCGACCGCACACTCGGCACTGTAAAATATTCAGAGTTAAATTAACTCTTACAGAGTACTCTGCTCCCAAGGTCGGCAGGAGCGGTTGCTGGTGGGAAAGTAACTAATTCGGCTGAATTCGGGGGGTTGGGAAAAATGGGAAAAATCGAGGGTGCACACATACATTACAGTGTACATACACTACGGTCCCTATTGGACTCATACAGTATGTACTACTCTGTCAGTGGTGAATGGACACTGGACATGTTACTCTGAGGTACAGGTGGTGAACACTGGACATGTTACTCTGAGGTACAGGTGATGAACACTGGACATGTTACTCTGAGGTACAGGTGGTGAACACTGGACATGTTACTCTGAGGTACAGGTGATGAACACTGGACATGTTACTCTGAGGTACAGGTGATGAACACTGGACATGTTACTCTGAGGTACAGGTGATGAACACTGGACATGTTACTCTGAGGTACAGGTGGGGCCGGCAGGGTGTACCCTGCGATAGGAGGCTGTGAGGTGGTAGCTGTGAGGAGACTCAGGCCTCACCACGTCCTTGCTCACGTCTGTGTCTGAAGGACTGGACTCCGACGGAGACTTCTCCTTCTCGCTCGGCTCTCCGTAGAACAAGGACGTGAGACTGCAGTGGGGGTGGGTGTTATGGGGGGTTATGGAGGGTAGGGGATATAGGTGAGAAGACATGGGTGGGGGAGGTTGTTATGGGGGGTTATGGAGGGTAGGAGATATTGGTGAGAAGACATGGGTGGGGGGGTGTTATGGGGGGTCATGGAGGGTAGAGGATATTGGTGAGAAGACATGGGTGGGGGGTGTTATGGGAGGATATGGGGGGTAGGGGAATATTGGCGAGAGCACACAGGGGGGGTGTTATGAGGGGTTGTGGGGGTTATGGGAGGATTGGTGAGAGGAAACAGAGTGAGTTAAACTGTAGACCTGGTGCTCTACATCAATTAGAATTAAGTCAATAAAAGGAAAAACATAAACCTATAATGTAAAGTTTTAAATGCTAAGAAGTACAGGATAAAAACATATCAATTTACCATGGTTAGTGACAACTAATCAAGGACCTTTTCATACTTTGGGCTACAATTTGAAAAGAAGCACAGCTGCAATAATACAATACTCCTGCCCCTTTGCTGGATTTAACAGCACTGGGACATTATGCTTCTTTCTCTTTCACCGTTCATGCAAACCCTTCACCATTCATGTCAGCTCAGGTGTTCTTTACATGTACTTGTACTTACATGCCCTCCAGATGGAGACACAACAACAATAATAATAGTAATAGTAATAGTAATAGTAAAAGTAATAGTAGTAGTAGTAGTAGTAGTAAACACAAAGAAACACCTGAATGACTATTGGAATTAACGTATACTAGTATTGATCCATGAAATCCCACCACCTTAAATTCAGCAGATGCATCTTCACAAGTAGGGAGCAGGAAGGTGTGACTCATGACAAAGGTCTTGAGTGACACTGCCCCACTTTCCAGAGGAACCCAGATAAGTAGGTAGGGCAACCAAGAAATTCCAAAATAATTGTGCGGTTCCCCTGGTTGGCAACCTACATTTAGGGTCTGTTTTTCCTCCAGGGCAGTCCCGGCCCTATCTAAATGAGTGACGCATAGACCTCTGACCACAAGAGGAGGCCCCTCCACTTATCTCAGCCACCAGTTTACACTGCAGCGCTGCTAATCCCCAAACCAGACCCATACTCAAGCAGAGCTGAATGCGCACGCAGGGTAGTGACTAAGCTTTCAGCAAGATTAGGGTCTTCTCCTTTTTTAGCCGATGTCTCAGTGGTGCTGCTTTTCACGGTGATAGAGGAAAACTGGTGTATGTAAACGAGTCCACCTCTCAGCCCACATGCATAGTGTACACAGCGTTCTTGCGTGAGATGGAGAGGCGCTTCCCGCCAAATGAAAGCAATGGCCACTGTAGCCGCTAAACCATCGTTCTACATCGGTAAGGCCTTCAAACGTGGAGATAAAAGGAATTTATTGTTCTCCCGCGAATGCTAGCAACAGAGCAGCAGCTAGCTACTTTTTTTATTTGACCCCTATTTCTGTATTTATACTCGCTGCTAAAACCTTCCTCTCCCAGTGTGGGAAAGTGCACATACTGCATTCAAGACACTTCAAAACACATGAGGTCAGCTGCTTCTTTCTGCTCAGCAGGACAACAGGTGAGCTTGCACAGTTGCTGAGTGCCCTCCATGTGTAGCTCAGACGGGCACACTGTGGATGCCTAATTGACCAGAGGGAGTTGCTACTGTATTAGGAGGTACTGGCAGATTCAACACGAGACCACAGGGCACATCAATACACTGGTACATTGCCTAAATACGAGCCACCCACAGCCCCAATTACAGAGTTTAATTATTCTTTGTTAGTGAGTGATTCTGTGTATTTTTACGCCTCGTAACAATTGCAATTCCTCCTGTGCTAGGGTGACTCACGGTCATGATTTTTATGACTCTTTAATCCCGGCTCAGGAGACCCAACAGTTCCAACAGCAGGCTCCATGCAGTGTTTCTATGCAGCAAGCATAGCAAACAATTGAATTGAGGGATTTCCTTTAGTGAATATATAGGACTCTTTAAGCTCCGGTGGATGGGAAGTCTCCCGTTGCCAAGTCCTATAAGCAGGGGAAAGATGCTTCCCACAAGGTATGCTACTGTGAGATGCAGTCTGCTGAATTACTGATCAGCTTCACCAACACTCGCCCCAGAACACAACGGCAAAGATAAAAAAAATCAAAGAATAAAAAGAGACAAATCACTCATAGGAATTCAGCCGGCGGCGCTCTACAAAGCTGGTGGAGGGAAAGGATGAAAAGAACAGAATTAGATCAACTGCCTGCCTGCCTGCTCGCTTATTAGCGCTAAGAAATGTGTTGACACTCCAAACAAAACAAACAGACAGCAAACACGGATGACTAGATAAAAGGGAAAAATGTCTTCAAAATATGCACACTGAAGCCTGAGGTTTGTGCAATACCGGTCTTATCCAGAAGGGGGAACTGTTGTTAAACACGACCGAGAATACAAACACGTGTTAAATGTAAAACTGGAGGATTCTGGAGAGGAACACCTCAGACCACAAGCAGACTGAAGCCCCCATTTTGACACTTGTCTTCATGATTAAAGTTATTGATTGGCTGTGCTTATTAAATGGGGAGCTTGTTCGATGGGTTTACCTGTCATTGTCCATCAGTAGAGCCAGACGGCCGTAGTCCCAGGCGGCCTTCCGCAGGCAGGAGAAGATCAGCAGCAGAAACTGAAAAACAGAGCAGCAGAAACTGAATAACAGAGCAGCAGTTACAGGGTCTGGCCCAGAATTGCTCTCTCCATCGCTCGCTCTTTCTATCACTTCCTCATTAACATACTCTCTTTCACACAGACACACACACTCTCTCTCTCTCTCTCTCTCTCTCTCTCTCTCTCTCTCTCTCCATGCTTCCCTCACACAATTGTCTTTCACGCTTACATACTCCCTCACACATTTCTCTCTTTTTATCCACAAAAACAACAATTTCAACATTGCGACATCTGTTGCCAGAGGGACTAAAACACAAGATACTATGCTAAATAACAACAACAACAACAACGAGAATATTAATGTAATTTCTGCAATATGAGGCTTAATTCAGCTGTTTGAAAACATTGTGCTAATGCATTTTGATCAATATATTTTTCATATGTAGATACAATGCAAGTGCAACCCTACATAAATCAGTGGCCATCTTCCCAAATGGCTCATAGTTGTTGCACTAGCCCATTAGAACATACAGATACAGAACACACTTACATGCACGTACACACACAGTATAATAGAGAGAGTGATAAACATGTAAATAATTTAATAGGAATTGAACTGTTATGTGCCTTTGTATACCCACCGCATCCCTCAGGCTATAGCACACTGCCACATACAGCATATTCTCTGTCTCTCTCTCTCGCGCTCTCTTCCCCCTCGCTCTCCCACACACAGAGGTAAATATTGGCTCACATTCATTAGTTATAATGCGATCTGTCGGGGACTCAGCCGTCTGGACACAGCTGGGGACAGTTAGAGGGGGAGATCTTAAAAAGAGCGTACGTCTCTGCTCAATCAGTTCCCCCATTTCGACAGTTGTGCTGCCCTTGGCTATTATCTGAGCTGACCACATGGGTTCTGCATGTGTCTGGGTGCGGGATTTTAAATTGTTGGCATGAGCATTTTTAGTACACTTTGTTCCGCAGCTGAACCTTGCTAATAACTGCACACCTGAATGCAGAAAACTATCGGCATATGGCTGTGTGTAATTAGCAGGGAACCTAAGGAGCAGAACAAGTTTTTTTTTAAGGATCACCACATCAAACAGACTGCGACATTCAGCGAGCTGATGTGAAATATTACGAAACGTGCGAGCAGACATAGACCCAGTGCGAGATTAAATCCGCTGCTTTTGAGCTTCAATTCCCAATGTTGTACATCTATGGTACTTGTTAAAGCCGCCTTCGGTCTTTTAGATCCCGCCATGGTGTTGGCTCCTATCCATTGAGTTTTTATTTCGGGAGTTTTTATTCATCTACTCTGCAGAATGATATGATCTGAACAGCTAAAAGGCGCTTCCTTTCTCCCTGCTGCCATCTTTGACTTTGATGTGCAATTAAGATGGGTCTGCATAGTTCTTGTAAGGCAATTAAAACATTTCTAAAAGGCAAACATGTTTGAGAGGTGGTACGGAAGTCAAGGATGAGGGTACATTTAGACAAAAGACAATCTCATTTTACAACTCTGTAAAACGTATACATAAAGAACAAAGAGCCACTGAATGAGTGAAATTGGTTTATGATAATGGGAAAGGGGCTGAATTTCTCCATTGTAACGAAATTAAAAGCATGTAGCCAGGATTTGGTCCCATTTAAATTGACAGAATAGAACTGCAATAACTACAAATCTCTAGGGAGTATTTTCTCAACCCCCAGCAGAAAAGGACTATTGTTTTGTGCTGGACTGAAAAAATATTATGACAACAAAAAAAAATTCTGAAAAAAGAATATAGATACAGTCAAAACTCAGAGAACTGAAAGGACAGGAGGTAGTTCGGAACACTGAAATTAAATATTTCTTTCACATAATAATAAATCAAAATCATTAACATCAATGGTATTGGCCCAAACAAGAACAAGGGCTAACCAACAATAGTTGTTCGCTAAAATTGTAAAATAGCCAAACCAGAAACAAATCCGTATACTGACGTTGGCAAAGCTTGCACTCCTGTGGCTGAACACCAATGCATTGTCTATTTAGCAACAACCGTTAAGATCAGTCCCTTGTCTAAGTTTAATATATATATATATTTCAAATTCTCAATTAATAGTGTTACTTGTACACGTTTTGCAGTCGCCATTTTCAACAGTATTAATGTTATACTTCCGATTCCATACCCTGATCAGTTGACTTTACGGTTTTATGAGTTTCGGATCTCTGAGGTGCTACTGTACGTAGTATGTACACCGGCTTCTGAATGCAAAAATACAAATATCTAATGAGCCAATCATGTGGCACCAACTCATAAAAGCATGCAGGCATAGTCAAGAGGTTCAGTTGTTTTTTGGACCAAACATCGGAAGTTTACAGAGAATGGTGTGAAAAAAAACTCTTGTGAGTGGCAGTTCTGTGGGCAAAAATACCTAAAAGGTCAGAGGAGAATGGCCAGGCTGGTTCAAGATGACAGGAAGGGGACTCATCTCAAATAAGGGGACAGTAACTCAAATAACCATGCATTACTGCAGTGCTACGCAAAAGAAAATCTCTGAGCACATAACATGCCAAACCTTGATATGGATGGGCTACAGCAGCAGAAAAAAATATATAAGTTAAATAAATACCTAGTAAAGTGGTCACTGAGTGTATATGCATTTCCACAGAAGTTCAAGAAAAGACGATGAAGAAATGACAAGTACAATTAAAAAACCATTAACTGACACAAAGCTGAGAGTGTGTTAGACTAAAGCCCAGGCTAGGGAGAAAAAAAGACACAGAGAGCCAGACAGAGGGGGGACAGAAGGAGAGATGATGGAGAAGATTACCCATGGGAGTAAGAGGCAGTGCTTTGTAAACACTCACCAGCCAGAGAATGACATTGAGGGCGAGGACCGTGGGCACCCCCCCAAAGGGCAGGCCCTGCAGGACACTGCTGCGTGAGTGAGACCTGTAGCATCGCTCCGCCGTGCCGTTGTCCGCCCCCAGTGTGTCCAGAAAGCTGAGGACGTCCAGCTCCGTGTCCCCCTCCCCGCCGGGGACCCCGACCCCCGACAGCTCCGAGCCTGCCATGGGTTCTCCTCTGTTCCCGGGCTCAGGTCATGCAGCCATCACTGAAGGGAATGAGACCATTTACAGATTGGCAAACAAATCAACGAAGGAAGACGGACCCCTGAACATTACCATCTTGGTTTTCTCTTTGAGGGTAGCAGCAAGAAGGACCTGGGTTCCAGCCCCACCCGGGCCGTTCTGTGTGGAGTTTGCATGTTCTCCTCATGTCTGCGTGGGTTTCCTCCCACCGTCCAAAGACATGCAGGTTAGGGACTACAGATGAAAATGAGCTCCTTAGCTAACTGGCACATTTACATTGATGTGGAAACTGAAAATGTTGACTAATGTGCAAAATAAAATAAAATAATAGTTACAAGACACACTGTTTTTAATGACACATCTTGGCCAATCATTGATGAGTGTGCTCTGTGGGTGAAATGACAAGCAACACGTCCTACTATACCCGGTGGAGCGTTTTGGCAAACATTTCCAGGCGACAATCTCCAAAGCTTACAGTAATAGCAACAAGCTGATAGTATCACAAGAGCTGACCGTTTGGAATGCAGGAGCAGAGGATAAATCACGAGGCAATGGTATCAGTCCCATAAGCAGACAGTATCAAGCTGATGAACCAACAGTCTCACGTCAATAAATAGGATCATTCCTATGAGCCAACAGCATCAATGCCAGATATAAACTATATAAATCCATGGACAAACAGTATCAAAGCAGTAAGCAGATGATATCAGTCTCATGAGCCTTCATTGTCAAAAAAGCATTGAGAGCCCAAGAGGTATTCATCATGAGCAGACTGTGTAACTGACCATTGAAAAGTATTCTTCATACTGTAAGAGCCAACGGTAGGCTACAATACAAATTAACAACTAAAGATGATTTGATTAGTAATAATGATGTATGATTTAAATACAATTAAAATTATGTGTTTGGTTATAATTATGACTGATATGCTGAAACTATGCACTTTCTACACCTTGGAATGGTTCACATTAATTGATTTTATGGCAATGGCTTTCATTATCTCAAGAGCTGCTGTTTAAGAGCAGGGTCTTCTGCAGATGAAGTGACGATCCAAAGGGAGTACGCCAGACAGGGCTGTTTTCATGCTGGGCTGTGCTTCTCATTACTTATTAATCACAGTCATCAGATTTTCAGTAAATCAGCCCCAGTCTGGGGCATGGAATTAGTCTTCTTTTCCTGGCACTTTAATGGATTGGCTTGCAACCTAATCATCAGAGAAGAGCTGTTAGAACAGTTTATGAATTAAACATAATTAACAGAGGGAAAAAAACTATGATATTACAAATCACATACAATAAATGGTACAGTCCATGTTTGCCAAGTCATAACAGAGATGAACAGCCTTGATGGAAGTTATGGTAAAAAAAAATATGATTTTTGTTTTTTGTATTAAGTTGCCTGCTGTTTTTTAATGGAGAGGTCAAGTACTGATTCAATATTTGCATTAACAGTCTGGTGTACAGGTCTCCCTAATAAAGTGGTCACTGAGTGTACATGGATGACAGTACTTTGGCTCTTGTAGTCCGCTACAATTAAGTCTAATTAACACATTTCCCAAAAAACCAATGACCTGTAGAGTGCTGACCACCTAAATAACCCATGACATAACTTGAACGACTTGAACATGATCACATTCCAATTCTTTTTAAATCAACCCAACATTTTCAGTATGTCTCTCAATTTGCTGTCACTCAGTTTAATGCTATATTAGTTGTTTATTGCTTTGGATGAATTATTGTATTGTATTTGAATCCTGTCTCTTTAGAATTTGTGGCTTTGTCCTTTATTGCACCTCATTGGCACACAGCCCTGACATGCACTTGTACAGTACACAGCTCAAGCAATGGCCACACTTTTATAAAATGGAGGCCAATATTAAGTTCTGCTTTGCCTTTGTTTGCCAGGATAATGTGTTGGGATGGGTTTCTTTTATGAGGCATGTTGCCATGGTTATCCCTGTTATTTCAACTCCCTTCATATTTGCTCACCTGAGAGCTTAGTAATTCATTCTGAACAATTCTGATATCAGTCTTTAGAAACCAAGAAGACAGACATCTGTTCGTATAGGCTTTCCCTTTATGTAATTCAGCCCTGACAAACAATCTGAACAATCCTTGAACCAAGTAGTCAATTGACTAGATTTGACCCAAGCAAGCCCAACAAAGTAATGTTGCATCAAAAAATAAGAGTCCTCCAGGACCATGTCTAAAAACCTAATTACTTCTACTTACAGAATCAAATGAATGTTGCATGGAGACTTTACTGACTAAAGAATGCAGTTTCTAGGCAGGGTAGCATGAGGTATGTGAAAAAGGTTCTGAACAAGCATACAGTACGTAGTCCTTACAGTTATATCGGTTTCTGTTCAAACCCCACGTACTGGTCAAATCGGGAGCGGCCTCTGGCCCTGACTGCCAGTGATAACAGAATCAATGACTGCATGCAGAGCTTACCCATCCACTTTAAGCTTAATTCAAGAAGGCAAACAGGCATGAAACTCAATTAACAGGACATGGTCCACAACACAAAGAGGGTTTAAATGGCTTAACTACAGAGCTGAAGTGTATTGTTTCTCAATAGAGTCAACAACCAGCCATTCATCGCTGCTAGTGGCCTGTTGACACATCACATCTCCTTTGGTGAATTGCATGAAATGTGGCCTGCTGAGCACCATGTTCTTCTGATAGATAGGATGTCGCTGTGTTTTCAAGGACAAGCTGTACTTTGAAAAAGCTGGCCTCCATAAAAACTGTACTTGCATGTCCAAACTGAATATTACTCAACCTGCTCTGACTTAAATCTCATCTTGCATCTGCCAATTCATTGGCGGCTTACCTCACAGCTATTTCTACAAACAGAAACATCAACAGGCAACTCCGGTTTACAGAACTGTGGTGAATGTGCAGCCACTGTAAAACAAACACATCGTAAACAAAGGAGACTGGTTTATGAAGGTGGGCCCAAACAAGGATGATCAGATTTTTAGCAGAGACTTACTTAAAGTTACTGAGAATTACTCAGTGTCAAGGCCAGTCTTTTCCATTGTAGTAAGTTACTGTTGGACCTCAGATCTGTACTCTGGTTAAGTAGCATTAATGCATGGCTATTAAGTCTGCACTGTCAGGAACAGTTTTAATGGGTGTAACCAAGATTAAAGGATGAACATTTGGAAAGGTGGGGCATTGTTGGGCAAGGTACTTAACCCCTTAAAGATACAGTAGGTAATTTCGGACTTATAACAATCAACAGAGGAATTGCAGCAACAATCACTCACAACACAGTTTACCCCCCCCTCCATGCTGTGGAAATTAGAGCCAATTTTCAACAAATGAGCTTGAATTATTGTACAGCTACACAATGTTTTGGTACAGAGTGTTGGTCCATCAACTGTACATTTTGAAACCCAACATGTTTGAGTCAACATGTCGTGAACCTTTCCCAATGATTGGAAAGGATTTACAATGGTCTCATAACAATATTTTACCTACTGTACCTTTAAGTATGACTGGCCTCATTTTTTGCATTCATTCCTTTTTTCATGCCACAATTTTCAATCACTATGGTAACATGATATACCGTTTGAAAGCATTAAAACACACGTTTCTATCTGTATAATCTACTTTAAGATGCATTCGCGATTGGTGTCTGCTAAACACAAAAATTAAATAATAGACATATAAACAGCAAACTGGCTTTGATATTAGCATTAACCAAATGAGTGCAATATGAGAGAGAGTTTTCTAGGACAAGATATGCTAAATATGCTAGACACAAGTGAGCAACAGTCATCGTACAAACCATTGACTCAAAGTACATTTCTGTATGCTTGCCTGAGGCAGTCCAACTAGATGCAGACCAAACAAATTAGTTGACTTCCTGACTACTGTTAATCTAGCTGTCACTGCTAGACCACAGGTGGGTGCTGCACACAGTGGTGGTTGGGGCTCATGATTTCCCCCTCATCACTGTAAACTGCTTTGAGTCACCGGCTGGTGAGACAAGCGCTATATAAATGCAAATCATTATTATTATTATTATTATTATTATTAATCAAATAGGCCCTAGTCCTTATCTTTGTTGTTCTCTTAGCATTTGAAATTGTACTTCCCTCTCGGCATTTTGCACTTTGTTGTACGTCGCTCTGGATAAAAGCATCTTCCAAATGGCAATAATGTAAAAATGTAATGTCAATTATTACTATTAATCTTTCCCCAATGGATAGCTGGCATTACCAATTGTCTGTCCACTTTTGGCATCACACGGCCACCCCATGTTTCAGTCTACAGTAGCACGGAGGACCATTTCCTCAAACTGTTGCATAATGCAAGATGAGACTTTTCTGAAGAAGCTGTCAGTTCCACACAAGATTAGAGAAAATTCATCAAGCAGACCCAGCCAAGCCCAACCTGGAGCATCAGAGATTCTTCGCTTTGATGATAAGACCAGAGGGCAGTATTACCGTCAAGCTGGCTCGGCTTTGGAGAAGAAACAAGCAGGGGGTATCCGGGTGCATCAGGGTAAAAAGTCGCACACAGAATCTAAACAGTCTGCTCACTCGTAATGAAAAAGCACAGTGCACAATCAATAAATACCGCCACATCGATCATAGGGCCTCCACCCCAACTCACCAGCAAGATCCCTGCTTCTGTAGGTCACAGCCAGTAGAGACTTCTACAGACTTACACCCATGCAGAAATCAATGATGTCTAAAGTCTGAATAAAACACAAATGGCAGTCCCGTAGCGGTCAGAGATTTCGGGCAAGCTGTGTACTTGTCTTGCTCATTGCTTTCAGGAGCTTTTGAAAACCGACTTCCACGCAACGATACCGTATCAGCCCTGGTGAGAAAGCAAAATAAAAAAAAATCCCATTTGCATTAAAATACCACAGAGCAGCACTCTTAATCTGCCGCAGCAACAGGTAGCCAGCAATATGTCACCCAGACTGCTCTCATTGCATTGCTTTATTGCTCTTCAGCTTTGACGAGAAAGTGCTCTTTCCGCTCAGATTTAATTATTATTAGTGCGCTTGCTGAAAGGCCCCTGGCCAGATGCAGATGGGCCAGAGTTCTGGGAACACTTTTATGTGGTCAGTTTTTAATGGGTTTATTTTTTTAAAGCAGAAGCAAAAGTACATAAATAAATAATTGAGACAGAGAGTCTCAACCTCCACACCCGCAAATATATTCTCTGAAGACCTGGCAATTCATTTTTGTCCTCTACAAGTTAATCCCTAGACTTACATTTTTAAAAATATTTTCACTGCAACATGTTTTTGTCAGTGAAGACTCATGTTAGTGTAAAATGTATATGTTTAACTTTTATACAGCTGGGTCTCCAGGGTATATACAAAACAAAATTCAAAATGCTTTCTCATGCCCACCCTTGCCCGGCAACCACTATTATATTATTATTATAGCTGAGATTAGTCTCCATTAGAAAAGTGCAAAGAATACCCTAAGGGTAAAAGAAATAGTGGGGTGATGAATTAAGCCGCATGCTAAAAAACTAGGTGTCAGGTATGATCTGTGGGAAAAACTGTAATGAATCATTTTAATAGTTCTGGATTTCCAGATGATGAATATATATTCTGCCACACTCTCTCTCAGTGAATCTCATTAGCAAGTGGTACAAAATCCTTTTTCACTTGTGTGTTAAACTGTTAACTGATAAAGACTTGAGTGATAGTTTTTAGAGTGAGATGTAGATCTTAGGGACCAAGCCACTGTTTCTCTATTTAGTGCCTAATAATTGTGAAAATGGTGCATTGCCAAGTCTTGCCCCCAAGGAACTGTAATCACTCTCCCTCAATCAACTGAGAAAAATAAATTGGAAGTTGTAAAGCAGGATCAGAGAGTAGTACGATGAGACCATATACTGTGGCCTCCAGAATTATTGGCACCCTTGATAAATATGCACAAAAAGTACTGTAGACTGCAAAAAAGAATACAGTTATTGACATAAGCTTTATTTTCAACACGGATAAAGTAGTGTGTTTATTCACGATTCAAATGGAATTAACTTTAAATGAAGTCTTGAAATGTAAAACAATTATTTCCCCAAGAAACAGGTTCCACAATTATTGGCAAAGATGACAGCCATGAGCCTTTTCCTATAATTCCTGACGAGAGTGATACATTTTGTGTGATATTTGACCATTTCTCCATGCAGAACTTCTCAGAATCATTGATATCCTTGGGATACCATCCCTCTTCTGTCAAGATTACATGTTTTTCATGGGCTTTAATGGCCATTGCAGAACATGCTTTGACAGTAGGTATGAGGTCCTTCTCCCTCTATGCATTCCATTTTGCCAACATGTCGATGGCGTGTATGGCCAAAACGTAAAATTTTGGTCTAATCCGACCATAACGCTCTCCTCCAGTCATAATTCCAATGAGATTTGGCAAACTCAAGATGCTTGGTTTTGCTTATTGTGCTCAGTAAGGGCCGTCTTCAAGCCACCCTTCCAAAGAGTTTGCTGGTATGGAGGTGCCACTTTTTTTTCAAGGATTCTTAAACCGCAATCCTAGGGTTACTTATGGCCTTCCACACCATCTTTGTTGCTGTCTGTGGAAATAATATGCCCTTGCATCCTCTTCCTGGCAAGTTTCCAACCATTCCATATGTTTTACGCCCTTTTATTTAAATTTTTTTGAGTCGCTGCCGGTGAGACAAGTGCTATACAAATGCAAGGAATTATCATTATCATTAATCTTCCCCCAATGGATAGCTGGTATTACCAATTATCTGTCCACTTTTGGCATCACATGGGCACCTCATCCTTTTCTGTCTACAGTAGCACGGAGGACCATTTCCTCAAACTGTTGCATAATGAAAGATAAAACCTTTCTGAAGAAGTAAATGTATCGAAATAAAAGTATATCATTTTCATACATCTGAACATAAAATATAGATCATTATCCACATTGTTTATTATATGCAGCCTTTTTTCATTTTTATTAAGGGTGCCAATAATTCTGGAGCTCACTGTAACATTTGAAAGGCTTTCAAGCAGAACACAAAATTGTGCAATTATAGAGCTAAATCTTAATTTGGACCATTTTAGTGAAGTATTAGTGCAAATTAAGTAATCAAATCTTGGGGAACATGCAGTAATTTTGTTCAGTGGGATGCCAAGCAACATCAGTTGAGTAAAGCCATATTGCCTAAGTAAAGCCATATTGCCTAAGGACATAGAACATGCTGTAGAGACAAATATATCATTTTAAGCCCAGCAGGCCTTGAATTAACTAAATATTAAAATGTGAGGAAAAGATTTTTTAAATATGTTTGACATTCATCAGAACATCATAAACATTCAAAAGGAACATAAAATGTTCAATATCATGTATAAAGAAACTGTAGGGTCTTGATCAGTTGATTGTCTAACCATCTGAGTAACTGGAAGGACACCTTTGACCAAGGTACCTAACCAGCATTGTTTCAGTGTAAACTGATGAGCCAAAACATGACCACCTGCTGTTGGTCCTCCATGTGCCAGCAAAACGTCTCTAACCCGCCGGGCATGGACTCTACAAGACCTCTGAAGGTGCCCTGTGGTATCTGGCACCAAGACGTTAGCAGCAGATTGTTTAAGTCCTGTAAGTTGAGGTGGACCCACCGTGCATTGGACTTCTTGTTCCAGCACATCCCTAGAACTCTTCACCATGTTCCTCAAACTATTCCCAAACAATTTGTGCAGTGAGGCAGGGCCCATTATCCTGCTGAAAGAGACTAATGCCAACGGGGAATACCGTTTTGGCTCATCGATGTATATCAGGCTGTATAAATGTAAAAAAAGGAAACAGTAATGTAATGTAACATTGCAAAAAAAACCATGATTATAACAGTTTCACCACAGTTATACCTCACCCTCCAAAGTCCATGTGATGTAATACGGACCACAAGTCACCCATTTTATTTAATTGCGATTATAGGCAATCAATGCATCAGGTGATAGAACTTCAACTGAATCTATGAGGTGGAGTTCTCAAACATTATCAGAGGCTCAATGGGATGTTATGAAACCATTCCCGCAATGCTGCCGTAGTCATACAAGAATAAAGTCATGAAGCTAGCACTAGTGTATAGCTTTATATCAGAGTGAAGCAGAGACTGAGGGGGACAGTCATTGTCTGTGACATTTCTCATCTGTCAAACGCTTACTTTATATCTACAAAATATTACACTTTGGGCACTAACTGAGATCTTGAACTGATTCAAATGAATCTTAATAAGTCAGTCAGTGAGAATGATCTATGACAAGAAGAAAATAAAGCGAATTATTGAGTAGAAGGGTTAATTTGTCTTCAAGTCAATAACACAAAGCCAAGCTGAGGGTGCGATCCTGTTGTCCCAGAACAGTCCAATACTGTATAAAAGTCAACCCCAATGATTAATCGAACCTCAGACAAGCCGAGGATTAATGATGTAAATAGATAGACTTCAATTCAACCATCTTTGTCCCCTTCAGTCCCCAAATTTAGCAAATTGTAAATTACATCTTGCAGCTATTGCACCTCAAAGAAGAAGAAGATGCAATGAGATGAAAGTGTTTATGATTGAGTCCGTGTATGTCATGTTTTAGGTTTCTTGCAGAGTTCTTTAAATATGTGGTTTGGTTTAATTCTTGATTTCTGAAGCAAGACAATACAAAAGACAGAGAGAGGCATGTCAACAGCAGTGCTTTCACTGTAATGCCATACACTTTTATTAGTGCAGTCAGTAAGTATTAGGACAGTGACACAATTGTTGCTTTTTGGCTCTGTACTCCAGCACATTGGATTTGAAAACAATGAATATGAGAATATGTAGAGACTGTCTGTCTTAATTTGTTGGTATTTACATCCATGTCATGTGAACCACGTATGAAGTGCACCCCTTTTTATACAGTGTCACTGCCAAGAGATTACATCTCATGATTATATATATTAAATGAAAGCTGACAATGTAATCATGTATGAAAAACAATCTTAAAAATCACAACCGCAAGGAAAGGGAAAAAGAAAATAATCCATTCTCAAATCCTGTAAATATTAGAAATTTATCCACCATCATTAACAGAACATGAACATTATTGGGCCTACTTTCCCAAACACAGTACGTACCATTGAGCATATGCTGGGAATGTTGTGGGAGTTCTGGGAATGGTGATGATGTCACTTCCTGTGCAGCGCAAGCACCGTGGATGTCCTCACAGAAATGTGTTGCTCCGGTCCTCTGCAGATGGACAACTAATGGGATGACAGCATGTTCCCCTGCCGGCACAAGTGGGCGAGTTCGGCAATCAGTTTCAGCCAGGCTGGCTCACGTCAATTCTAGAGATTGACTTAACCCTTTAACCCACTCCACCACTTAGAAAAGAACAAGGTTTGCATGGTCATGAAACAGGGATGCTTTAAAAATAAGAGGTGTTGGAGATATTACAGCCCATCCAGGAAGTAAGACACCCACAACCTGCTCTATGAATAGCAGAGGATGGTGCAGAAGGTCACTCTGGCTTTACTAAGTCTTACTTTGGGAATCAAATAGTACCAAGAAGCAGGCGACTAAAAATGGACACCAGTTACATATACAGCATGTAATCGTGCAGGCCATGCTTTACATTGCCAAGAAAATCCTATTTAAACCCAGATATACTTTCCCCCTGCCATTATCAAGATATCAAGTCCATTACAATTTGGTTGTATTTTGTGAAATCTTGCCAAAGTTGCTAGCAATTCCCAAAGGTTAGCCTCAGATGGGGATTGACAGGTGATCTATACATTTCTGTCTGGAGACTGTGCAGTAAGTCTGGACATACTCAGCACAGTTGAACTCTAATATTCAATTCACTGTGCAAACTCACCTAGCTTTTTTATATAGGGATGCTTGATCTGTACCGTTTCAGTGCTTAATACAATTTCAGTGCATCTGTTTTTCCCCCATGTCAACAGAACAAACTGTACAATCTGTAATCTGAAATGAGTGATAGCGTTTCTTATGCACGAAATGTATGCTGAACGTACAGCATACTTCCTCCTAATGGACCATTAACATCTGGCATACCAGGATCATATTGCCAAAGGTAAACAAAATACTCACGAGACAGCTGTCAGTGTGTCTCAGATGAGCAGTGTTCCGTTAAATCATTCAGCAAATTAGCAGGGAATCTGTTTTTCTGTGACAGAATTCCAAATGAAAAGCCAAAGTTCAACAAATTCAACGATTACAAAAGTAGTGTGATTTTTTTACAGTTTCTGCTACACTAATCTCAGCTACCTTGGTGCATGCTTGATTTTCAAAAGAATACACTTATGATGCATGGAAACGTATGCAATTCTGAATATTTTGAAATTAATTAATTTAACCATCTATCTGCTAATTTCAATAATAGAGATTGTTAACATAGATGTTCACAGAATAGGATAGTCTCATTAGAGCTAAACCTGTAAACAATAATTGAAAATCCATGAAGTAACTAACATTTTATCCCACGGAAAATGTCATAGTCCAGCTCTGATAAGCAAAGCAGTTACCAGAAGATACATATCCATACCAACTCCATTGAGAGTTATCTAATGCCAGTATCAGTTTCAGATGTTTATACTGTAATATTGAATTTCAGCTCCCTGCCTTCCCTCCTGGGAACCTATCAGAGAGTTATGCTAATGTAACATTAACATTCATATGGATAACAATTAGATTTTGCAGTAGCATGCATTAGCATGGAAAAGAGCAGATAACACAAATGGTTTTGTATTTTTGTATGCTTAATGGGCTTCTGCATGACTTTTTCATTCCTCACAACACACCAACAGCATTTACAGCATTTACTGGTGGACCCTTCATGACCTCAGTGGACAGATAATTCTGACCAGAGCTTTCAAACACTGAAGCCAACATTGTGAATTCAAAGTTACTTCTGCATTTAGGATAGGAAAAGAGCTGAAATTCCAAGACCTCAAAATGTAATTACCCAGCATGAAGTCCCTAGTGTTCTATAGCAGTGGTTCTTCCTGTGTATACTGTTTTTTGTTCCAACCACAGGTGCAAGCCCAGATTTTTTAGCAAGCTGTTTGTTTATCTTTTGATGTTTAGAGGGATTATTTCCCATTAAAGCCATATTAAAAATAGCTATGCCATGAGGTGAAGAATAAAAGTCCAATATTCACAATGTGCTATGTGGCAAACAACTACAAAAAGAAAGGTATAAAGCGATCACATTAGAAACTGAGCTGAACCAATAAACTTGTGTAAGTGTGGACACCTAGCCACTAACCATTTGGTCAATAGAGAACAATTAAAAGACAAAGCAAATAATAACAAGCCAAACCTGCATTGTGTTAATAAGTTTAAGTAAACTGAAATACGTGTTCAACAACCTATTTAGGAGCTTATTGATTCACCTCTTTATATCTCAGTCTTTAACTTGATAAAAAATGGTTTGCAATATAGCATGGTAAGCACAATGTGAACGTTTATTCGTCATGGCATGGATACTGTAGTATTTGTGACATAAATGTGATTAAGGGGGTAAATAATCCTGCTAAACATGAAGGGCACCTAATTAAGAAAAACAGCTCACTAAAATTCTGGGATTTAAATTGTAGTTGGAACAAAAACCAGCATATACAGGAAGTCCCCAGGACCGAACTTGAGAACCGCTGTTCCATGGTATAGACAGCACACAGCATAAATAACTGACACAGAAATTGGCAAACAGTCTTGTTTTATATATGGCACATTATATACAACACACTGACTGTGTCGCTTATGCTAATGGAAGGAAGATTCATTCAGTGGTTATCCGGTGGATTGAACAATGGCTACTTTAATGTAGTGATCCTCTACTCCAGAGGTGGCCAACCCTGGTCCTGGGGAGCCACAGGGTCTGCTGGTTTTTGTTTTCACCTGAACAACAAAAAACACTTTAGCCCCAAGAAACCAGGTGAGCCGAGTTAACTGTGCAACTGTGTAATTAATTAATACTAGCCCTTTATTAGCCAGAGCTTTCTCATCGGAAGTGTGCTCAGAGTGACTCCATTGTGAACCATTTTCTCATGGGGTCAAATGATGATGTGCAGCAGCCTGTCATGTAACTGCTAAAACAATATTTGGTTTATGAGAATTTCGATTTCTCTAATTGTGGGTTTATTATAGAATTCGACTAAAGAAGAAGGTATACACTGATGGATTCCTATCAAACCCTGGAAGAATAGAGACATTCCAGAGCCAAGGAGCTGGTGCTAGGAGGCTGAAGGGGGGGAAATTAACAATATTTGTCTGGCCTTGCTGGCCGATGCTGATGCTGCCCTGTTTTGTCTACATCATAGTGCAAATATTAACTGCAACATAACTTGCTTATTTTATTATTAATACCAGAAATGCCTTGATATTGCCCTACACGTATTGGTCGTGTGACTCCTTTAAATATTTACACGTACATTTGCATTGCGTCTCTGGTACACACACGTACTGCATGCTGTATCAATAATCTTTTGTAGCCATAATCTTAGCATCAGGCCAGTACTGGTAAATTTGTTTTAAACCATTATTGACAAATACCAATATAATCCCAATATTTTCATGCAACCCAAAAATTGTGTAATATCACCAACTGGTGTGGAGACTTCTTAAAGGCAGACTATGCACAATTTTAGGCCTTGATGAGGACCTTTGTGTACATACAAAAAATGTCTATGCCCCCATTTTCAACCCTGACCGACGACAGAAGCCATTTAGCTAGATTTTTTACTGACCCTACTTGTGTTTGTATTTAGTTAAATGTTGTTAGTGGTGGTACTAGCCACTGCTGACACCAGTGGATTTCAGTCTGCCTCTAGCCTGCCTGGAAGGAAGCACAATTCTGTAACATAAGCACACATACTCACAAACACATCAATTCATCGTCACTTCTATTTTTATCAGCCATTTCAAGTCTTCTGAAAGTCTGGGAGGCTAGGCATGAACTTTCTGCCCAAAATAAGCCAGTAGAATCTCTTGAACTGAATGTAACTGTAATTGAATATAATAACAGGTGACGTATGAATTTAGTTTGCCATAATGAGGCTACCTACTCTTACTGAATGTTAGCCAGCCACTTGCTTAATGGTTAGCCACCAAGGCTAATCTCACCACTGGTCACCACTGTAGTTGTCAATCCATACATGTCTCCTCTTGCCCTCCTTCTAATGGATCAGAGAACATATGAGTTCAGTGTATTGGACTCATTCTTTTCAGATACAATACAAAAATAAATATGGCCCACACCCAGAAGTGACCCGTTAGAATAACACATAAAAGTAGACAAGCAAGGTATTGTTATTATTATTGTATCATAATAATAACTGAGCATGTTTGTTTTCTAATATTTCCAAGTTGGAAATTCTCCATAGTATGCCTTTAATGCAAGAACACTACATCCCTAGGCATGTTGTGCAGACAACTGAAGATTCGGTCAGTTCTCTGGCCTTGGTAACCGCGGCAACGTGTTCGCTCTCCAGCAGAGCTGCAGCGTGGTGTCTCTGAAGATGGTGCGCATGCGAGAGGCTTTGCGGACCTTTGCTTACACAGGGTTATGTTCAAAACACTTATAATTATATTCATATTGGGCTGGAATAGCTCCACCCAAACACGAGTTAAGAAGTGTGCCACCCTGGCACTGACATGAAAGTGTGGGAGAATTACAGCCTGGTTGGGGGGAGTGAGGTGGGAAGGGGCACATCTGTTCTACGCTGCTTCCCCTCCGAGGCAGCTCCATGTGTAAAATGGTGCTCGACACGTGGCCTGGAAAACAATATCAGCTGTCACCAAAGCTGGAAATATGCTGCACTGACATATGGTTGAAGATACCATGGAAACCAAGACGAAGCGGGAAGTCTACGCTGAGTTCAAGGCGATAGGAAAATGAACCGCCAGCTCGAAATGAGCGCTGGAGGCAAAGCAAGCAGTCAGGTTTTCTTCCAGTGGTGTCTTTACAGAACGCTCCTAATAAACATGCCTGAAATGATCATCAAACAGCAAGAAAAAGGTTCTGACAGGTTCTGGAAGAAAATGAAGCTTGAATCTTGCCCTATGAGTACCTGAAAAAACCCAGGTCAGCACTGCTGTGGCTGAACGGATCAAAAGCCAGTGTAACAGAGTGGTTACCCTGGTGCCGGGCAGCACCCTTGGCTGAGGTAGCAACTTTTGACAGATGGAAGAGGTGCAGACCGAGGATAAACCTCCGGCCCAAAGTGCCAGCGTTGCCCCAGCGACGGCACTCCATTCCTGGCACGGACTCTGAGCTCTGGGTGAAATACGTGCATCTGCCTTTGACTGCTAATAAAACCTGGGCCATAACTCACATGTCCCAGGTGTTACTGCATCACACACGGAGACAGCCTTTTGTCTGAAACGCTTTTCAGAAGAAATCAGGGAGTTTACATTTAAAATAGGTATTGTGATATCAACACAGATACAGTTGTCTTTTACTATTTATCTCCATGCTGACAATACTAGCAATTTGTGCACCACAAGTTATTCTCTGTAGACAAATCATCCATTAGTTCAATTAGACAGATAATAAATAGTACTGGAATTGCTCTTAGCAGAGAATTAGGCAATGTTCTTCCAAGAGCATAATGAAAAAAGCATAATCATAACAGATACATTAATTATATTGTAAAAAACAATTATACAAATACAGAACTGATTAGCATCATTACACTGTTAAAGTGAGGTCAAGACATAGACTGTGGGAAAAATATGCATCAAGTGTCTGAGACGTCTTTTACTTCCCATGGGCTTGTGAAAGGTGTTTTGACACCCTGCGGAAGTGGAGTTTTCAGTTGCTGCCACTTGGAGCCAGAGAGTAGGGAGAAGAGGGCCATAAATGGGCCGAATCAACTTGTCAAGTTGTCCACTAAACACATGAGACACAGTGACTGGGCAGCAATGCAAACTGCTCCTGATTCATCCACAAAATATTTCTATATTGTCCAAATAATACATTACAATAACTTAACAAATTGGCAAATGGGGAGACATTAAACAAAGAAAAAACACTTAAGTCTTTATTTTCTTGTGGGAAATAATGGATTGAGTGAATATTTTTACCGTATTGTTAACAAACTGGTGGCTGAAACACCTATAGTGGGGCCAAGCACGCTGGTGCTCGTGAGCAATCTCTCAACAAGACCAAGAATTGGGTTTTGACCGCTTGGGTCAACATCACCCCTTCTCTGGACAGTAAACCCTTCCCATAAGATAGGGTCCATACAGAGGGTCACCTGTATTGTTTCTCATTATTAGTAGCAGTTAAAGTTGCAGTAGCAATGGTATCCCAATAGAATTCCAATAATTGGGCCTATAACTGAAGAAAGCAGCAGCTATGGAAGCAATGCAGCTAAGTATAAAAAGAAAACGTCATGTCTTTGAAAATGTTCTGGTAAAAATAGGCCCTTACTGACAGCGTTTCACTGGGACGGCTGGAAAAATATGAGGGATATTTTATCAGAGATTCCCCCGGGGAGGTACATTTAAAAGTTAGACTTTGAGAAGTGAGCTCTTCACTCTCCAGGACCCCTTAGGGATTCAGGTGTTGAAGTGGCTCCCTTTCGGTATTGGGGCCACAGTGGAGCTGAGCCAATCACAAGAGTGCAGAGCTGTGTAGAGACTCCAAGGAAGAACACAACTCTCTGTAGGACCACACATGATATTTCTCTGCCCCAGTTTGAGGAATGTTTCATTCTTCTTATTTTTTTTGTTGAAAATCCCCACCCTGAAAAAATGCTCTGCATTGATTAGCTTTGTGCTTGACTAGGAACACTGTTTGTGTGAGACACTACTAAGTGTCTCCTATGGAACAATATACAGCCATGAACAGACATTGTCATGACTAAACGCACGCATATTCAACCCCAATTACCACAGACATGTCGCTGAAGTGTGCCCTTTCAGTAAATGGGCCAGCCGTACCAGTAAAAAACCTGCCCTTTTAATAAGTGGAATTCAATTTCAGTCCAAGATCCGATTTTTGACATTCAGAACTCCAGTGACACCACATTAATTCCGTCTGAGACGAGCTGAAAATCCACTGTTCTCAATGCTATTTCCTCATTGATGCGATGATGGTGACGTACCGTTTGTGTGGGTTGCAGCACTCGGAAAGTCTCCTACAGTACACGAGTGAGAAATAAGCACAGCACCTGACCAGCCAGCAGAACAAATGGCCATAAATTAAGCGTTCAGACGGCACTCAGAGCCTCCTTCAAATCATTCACTGGGTCTAAAGTGCTCGCCTCCCTACTGCTCCTGCCCCTCCCTGGTTGAGTTTCTCCTGATCCCCGCATGTGTGAACAGGAGTGCTTCACTGGCCTCTGTGGGCAGAACAAATAGGCTTGCCTTGCTGGAGCCCCCCTCTATAGCAATATGCACCACAGCACCACCAGCCATGGAGCAGCGTGGCTGGGCCTTCCAGCATCAGCACAGCAGTCACGGCTCAACCGCCATGACTCAGCAATAATGCAGTATAAGCACCGTCTCAGCTCTGTCTCCCTCTCTCACTCTCTCTCTCTCTCTCTCTCTCTCTCTCTCTCTCTCCCTCTCTCACTCTTTCTTGTACTCATACACATACAAAGGTTCAATATTTACATATACTCATGCACATCACTTTGTTGACACTTTGTATGCCCACAAATGCATTAGGCTATTCTTCTATTACTACTCTCTCTCTATCTCTCTCTCTCTCTCTCTCTCTCTCTCTCTCTCTCTCACACACACACACACACTCACATTAACACACATACTGTAGGCACGGGGCTGCCTCTTAGTGTTAATATTTACTTTCCATTATTCTCTCCCTCTTCCCTGACACGTCCCGCCTACTGTTTCCATGCAGAACACCACACCCAGCCCCCCGGCCAATATTCATCAATTAACTACAAATGACTGAGACAGAAGCCACATCTGTCTGGATACAAAGAGCGCAGATGGGCTCCCTTCAGGTGCAATAACTGTCCTGCAAGTAGTTTGCGCAAAGAGTGGGGCTAACTGAGGTGAAGGCTTTTCTGCAATAAACAGGCACAGATTTGATGACACCTGATTTGAAGGATTGGGGGACAAAAAAATGCTGAGTGAAATGCAGCAGTGTTTCTCAGGCCAACTCATTAACTTAACACACCAGAAATAAAGCTGAGGCGAAGCTGTGTCGGCACTCACTGAGACAGTGAAGCTAAAAAGCGGATCGAGGGAGCCTTAGCGGTCTCGAAAGAGCTTCAGGTGAGGCCAAAGAGCAACAGGAGAATGTCCACAGCATTGTTCTCTGCTTTCTCGTTGTCTCTTTGCTCTGTACCTTTCCAAAACTAAACTTCACATGACAATCACAACTGCAGCATTGTGCTTCCATGCAAGAATTGTGCAACTTAATTTGATATTAGGGTGAGACTGCACTGTAAGTTGGTCTCATATGCTACCATACATATTTTTTTCAGTAGGGAAGAAAACAGGAAACATGGCCGAACCTGCAGTCAGTCAGGCAATTGCAGTGGCTGAAATATAGCGGACTGTTGCATATAACATGCACCTGCCAGTGTGCTCATTGTAAGACCCATCACTGGAGCCTCCACATTCTCAGTCTTCCCCCACCCACATGGAAAGAGACTGTCATTCTGAAAAATACATTTAATTTCTGCAATCCTTCAGCCACACAGACCGAGAACACAATGCAGGAACAACAGGCAGTCCTCTAACGACTGTTGTAATTATGGATTATTTCATAATCAAGGCTGCCACGGGGGAAGGTTTGACCAGAGAACATGCGCATCACAGGCTGCATTACTGGGCCATTCGGCGACTGTGGAACCACACTGGAACGCCCACGCTGAAGACAAACAGGAACAGAAGGTGAAGGAGGGTTGTGTTGTGCTCGCGCAATGCAGGGGTAGCAGATTACATGAGCTGTGTGCAACCATGACATCTCCCAGCGAAAAAAAAAAAAAACAGGCTGGGTTACACGTCTGCTGTTGATTGGTCTGCCGTTCTCATTTGTAGAGCTGGGCTATTCCATGGAAAACGTTTCATCTGAACAAAACTAAACACAGTGGCATAGGCTTAAAAAGCCTTCATGTTTTCTTCAGAATAATGATGTCTATGCGTACCATACATACTGTATTTATGATATGAAATTTGTCCCCATTTGATGCAGACCAGATATCATACTTTCAAACCAGCTTTACATACATAGTGACTCTTACAGCAATGAATATGATGACTATATATCTATTGTTTTGTGAATCACATAAGAATCAGGCTATTTTCCTGGTTGGAGAACATAGAAATTGTAACTGTAGGGCATCTTTGAGGCCACTCTCTCTGAATGGTGTTATCTTGCATCCACTAGTGGCTTTGCAGGTTCAGTGTGGCCTAAACTGCGACCATCCACCTGCTGATGTTTTTTCACTAACATATGGAGTGAAGCTAGTTGCAGACAAGGGAACTTGCTTAGTTGCTAGGCAATCGTTAGCGTCATCACTCTCACGGTCTTCTCTATTTCCAGTAATCGAAAGAAGCATATTGCGATGCACTCTACTTAAACTAGTATTCATTAGTTATTATTAGTTACCCAGTAGTCCCTTTGCTTCACCGAGCAGGGTAGCTGGTGTTGACTTGAATCAAGTTCACAAATAATTTCAATTGGAACTTACATTTAAGAATTGTTCAATAATACCTTATTGAAATCAAATACTTGTGTCAAATGACTTTACAAATAATCAGTGAAGCAAACATTTGCATCTGACCAGAACTAGTTAAAAAATGTATTAAAAAAGTTATTTCACATAGTAGTTTTCACATGGCGTTAATTACAATCAATACTCACAGACAAATTCCTGTGCATAATTCATACATGAAACGAAGGAGAATAGATAAATAATGCAAGCCAGAAACCACAAATGAAACGGATTTATATCTAGTAAAAGTGTCAGGCAGCCCCCAGATTCATTACCCACCTGAGCAGAGATGCAACCCTGAATGGCACAAAATGGACCATAAATTACACCCAAGTTCTAATCAACTCAGCGGCTGCACCTTGTCGACTGCCACTCTTTGAGGTAAAAAAATAAAAAAAACATTCTCAGCAAAATTCAAGACCATGGGCAATTACCATAAATAAAGCGGTTGTCAGCCTGAGAGTATTGTTTTTGCAGTTCGGTGCACAGGCAGTGATCCATGTGTGGTTTTACATTCCTGCTCCCTCTGGCCCTGGTTCGTGTTGTTCTAGTACCTGGTTTGCCGGAAAGTACATTGGGAAAGAATGTTATTGATGCCGACCACTTCACTCCTCTCTGATGCACCAAGCTCATCCACACAGTTTCCACACAGCCAGTAGCATATCCTTATTACTAAAGGCATAATTACCCAGTGGGGCTGCTAATGAGAGAAAAGTAAGAGACCACCCATTAGGCATTATCGGAGGCAGCGATTAGCAGTGATGAGCTGGCCAAGTACATGGCAAGAAAGAGGTGCCTTTCTTGCTGAGTTCTCGTTTAGACCAGACAAATGAGTTGCTTTTGGGATAAATAACTTCAAGATGATTTACACTCAGTGAGAACTTTATGAGGTATTTATTTCACTTATTGGGCTTCTGCTCTTCTGCATACCACTGGTGTAATGTGCAATACTTTCTGTTACTATCACCTTTCTGCCAGCTTTGACCAGTCTAGCCCTTCTACTCTGACCTCTCTCATTAACAAGGCGTTTCTGCCCACAGAACTGCTTCTCATTGGATTTATTTTTGTTTTTCAGACCATTCTCTGCAAACTCTAGAGACTGTTGTGCGTGAAAATCCCAGTAGTTCAGCAGTTTCTGAAATACTCAAACCACCCTGTCTGGCATCAATAATCAGTCCATGGTCAAAGTCACTTAGATCACTTTTCTTCCTCATTCAGCCATTTGGTCTGAAAAACAGCTGAACATCTTGACCATGTCTTTATGTGCTTGCTACCACATGAGTGGCGGATTAAATATTTGCATTGACAAGCTGGTGTATAGGTCTACCTAGTAAACTGCTCACTGAGTGAACATGGTGATGCAGTTTACAAAGAGAAATTCATAAAGTACACACAGATGCATAATACACCTTTGCATGTTCTTTATGAATTTCTCTTCATAATGTTTCATTACCAGGCATCTGCTACCACAGCAGCAGCTACCACTGATCTGATCTTCCTTCTCAGCACCTTCATCCATCTGTCCCATCTGTCCCATTCTGTCCCCATTCCTCACATCCCTCCATTACTCTCATTCCTCACACCACTCTCTTGTTCCTCACATCCTTCATAATCCTCTGGATCCTCTACAGCCCAAGCTAGGTTTTGAAACAGGTGATAGCACGTTGACCACTTCAGACCAGCTCCATACCCAACACGGTTTGACCAGCTCAAGCTATGTTTTGAAACAGCTGGTAGCTAAATAACCAGCTCAGACCAGCTCCATACTCAACATGGTTTGACCAGCTCAAGCTATGTTTTGAAACAGCTAGTCACAGAATGACCAGCTCAGACCAGCTCCATACTCAACACGGTTTGACCAGCTCAAGCTATGTTTTGAAACAGCAGGTAGCTGGTCACTTCAAGCTGGTTGTAGCTGGACTTTACATCAGGGCTGCCTCTTGCATCTTCGCCACGTCTCAACGACACTATCATTTCACAGCACCTTCATTATCTCCCTCCCCCCTGCATCTCTTATCTGCTCTCTCTGTGGGCTGATGCTGGTGGGAGAGTCTGAAGCAGACATTATCTTGCCAGTTTTTTAGCATGTCATTCAGGCGAGCACAATGCTGCCACTATTGTCATACCTGATTCCCTGCACTTATCAGCAAAAGGTAGGGATCATCCCAGTGCACAATTGAGGATTAGCCACTAAATTACAAGCTGCCAGCACGAAAATTGGCCATTGGGAGCAGTGGGACTTGCATTGCAAAACATCATTAATTTGAGCTATTCAAACACCATATTCAGTGCTACCGAAAACATATTTCTCTCTAAATCGCTAGCATTTTGCAAACCCTCATACAATGCGAACATAGATACAAATATGAGAGACTGCACTGCTGAGATTAAAAGTATAGTCCCCAGAGAGACAGAAAAGCTGGTATGAACAAAGTGCAAAGAGTGACAACTTGTCTCCCACCATATTGAATTAAATTATACAAACAAGTAGAAAACTATACTAATGAGCAAGAAACTATAATAAACAGCAAATAAACAGCAACTGCAAATAACCACAGGCTCTGAAAAGGAAAAAATAAGTCCTTTCTAATAAGATGTTAGGGTTAGATAACCCTAACCCTTGGCGTGGGGAAGCTGATGTGCTGTCTAACTTCATCTTCAGTCTATGTTGGAAGATCTTCTGTCAAAGTTTCTGCTGTTCTGACTTCCCTCAGTTCATACCAACAGTGGGGGGTGAGAACAGACAGCAGACATCATGGGTAGAACATGCTAATAGTGATGGTTTATGCTGTACTAACACGCCATCTGACATGAAAGACCAGTTCAAATAGACCCAAGCATTCCTTTTGGCTTGTATGCCTTTTTGTGGATGGAGAACTTCCAACCTCCAATCCTTACCAACAAAGGTGGAAGTTAAAGGGGAGTAATAGAGGGCATCATTCATTTGTGTTTGACGGGGTTCAGAGAGCAGTTCCATTAGATTTACGAGACGATATATGAAAGGTTTATATGACAGTTCAATATACAGAAATCGGAATGGTTTTTTCTCTTTTATGTTTGCTTTAAGAATGAAATCAATTTGAAGGGAAATGACTTTCAGCAGCCATCTGCCTCCATTCCTGTGCAACTGTTTCAAAAACCATGATCAGCATGGTGCCATTCATTCAACTGTACAGAGCCTCAATCGTCTAAAAAAAAAATAGATATTCTATATGTAAATTAATGTAACTGCTCTACCAATTGTTCAGACAATAATGCAAGAAACAACTTATTAATTTCAAGTACAACTTCAAGTAATCCATATGAGAGATGATTCAGGCATACAGTACTGTGCAAAAGTCTTAGGCATATGTAAAAAAAAATCCATAAAGCAAAGATGTTTTCAAAAATAATGAAATTAACAGTTTTGGACTGTCTTAAAAAAATTAGGAAAATGAATGAATGTTAGGAAATCTCAAATTTGCTCTTTTCTACTGACACACGATGCAGAAAACTAAATCAAAATATCTAAGACCATTATATTAACAAATGTAGGGTGCATAAGGTGGATATGTTTTGTGCACTACTGTATGTATTAAGTTTGAATAGCTTATAATAAAATAACAAAAATGTTTGATTATCTGTTTCCATAAAACGGGACTCCCCTGAAGGGCACAAGAATCACACTTGCGATTGTATCAATATATGACATAACAGGGCTGTCAGTTATTGTCCTAGTATATAGTCCTAGAAGTTCTCTGGGAATGACGCAGATGTATGATTTGTAATTTAGGAAACACAGAAGGCACTCTGTGCAATGCTGGCCTTTGGGTAAAAGGGGGCCACAGGTTGTGCTGAGTGGCATTCAGACAAAGGCACAGCCTCTCCATCTGTTTGCACCAGCCAGGGGCGCACAGGGGACATGTGGGGACATGGCCAAGAGGAAGAGGCGGGGGAGACACAACACATGCTCAGCCTGGCAGTGGACCAGGTCCCTTCTTCACACTCCACCAGCCCCAGGCAGAGAGGACACTCAAAGCACCATCCACAGCCTGTTTACCTTCATTTACCAATCTTTATTTAGGATGCCTCAGAGTGCCCCAAGGTTGGACTATTAACTCTGAGTTAAAGTATGGTGAAACAAGCATGCGTGTCGTCAGCAAATACCTGACCAGACACCGTTATTACCCCCTCCTCCCACCAAAAAATGTCAATAGTCGCTCCCACTAATGCTTGCGGAGCTGCTGAACGAGCTGTTTACGGGCCAAGACAGCGTCATTCCTCCGAAACGCTCTGGGAAGGTTAGATGAGCCACGGTCTGAGCAGCAGTGGCCCTGAGTTTATTTGTTAAATAAATTGAACACCTGCTGCCACCAAAGTGGCTACACGTGATCAGTTCACAAACCGAGGCACAACTTAGCCCATCTGCTGTGAGTGGGGTTGCCTGCTCCAATAGTAGCACATAGTACTGACCCACATATGGCCACTGCCACCTGGAAATAGTGAAGTGCTAAAGAGGACCTTGTCTTTCTCCCATGGCTATATTGCTACCAGCTGAGTTATTTACACAGTTTTACACTACTAACAACTGAAGCATTTACACGATTTTGCACTGCTGACCAGTTCATACACAACTTATATTGCTGCAATCAACTAAGTTATATTCCAACCAGGTTACAATAGTTTACACTGTTTGAATCTGGCATGTTCGTTTACACAGCTGCCAAGTGAGTCAATTACCTACTGTAAGTTCACAGTGCTGAATGAACTAACGTGTTTCCATTGCTATAATGGAATTAAAGTTTGCTATAAAGTTTATATTGATTGACTCTACTACAATCAGACAGGTTTAGATTGTGTTCACACTCCTACTTTCAGACCATTTCACAAGTTTCACAGGAGTAGTGCCAACTGGTGAGTTAATAGATTTATTGTCACATTAGGTTCTCATATTATGTTCCAGTTTTTTTTTTTTTTTTTTTTTTTTTTTTGGATCATGCATGTGCTTCAATCATGCCCTGAGATAGACTGGCGACCTGTCCAGGGTGTATTCCTGCCTTTCGCCCAATGTATGCTGGGATAGGCTCCAGCCCCCCTGCGACCCTGATCAGGATAAGCGGGTTCAGATAATGGATGGATGGATGGATGGATGTGCTTCAATCAATTTCATGACGTCTTTCTAAAAACATTTTTTTTTACATTTCAAGAGGTGTTGATAATATGCTCTGTCCATGTATGTGCTGTTGCCATAAGTTAAAAGTTAGTTATTAATTATCCACAGTAGTCATAATGAATTAGGACACAGTGTCAACCAAACTTGGAACACAAAGACAGCTTACAGCCACCTGTCAAAAGCATCTGATACACTGTTGAATGGAAAGAAATGAAAGACAGAAATAAAACTAATAAGGTGGTTGCAAAATAGTTGGGGGTGGTAAACATGTCAAATCAATGCTCATGCCTTGGTCTCCAGAACTGTCAGAGGGGATTTCTCTGAGTAGCATGGATCAGGCTAATGGACCGGGAGGCTGTCAGAGGCCTCTGACCAAAGTTGATGAAGGAAACAAGGCCTTGGTTGAGACTCACTAGTGCTGGCTGAAATGCACTCTGGTTAGTATACCTGGAGAGGGTGGGGGTTTGGTGAGGTTAAAAGGGGAGACAAACCAAGTTCCCTAGCATGATTTTGCCTCCAATTCAAAATTATGATGATTTCTACTGAGGAACACATAATTGTGCATAATTTGACAAAGTTGGCTCTGTGTTCACCTCTGTGGATTGTAATACATTGTATTACTATGTGATACAGCAGAGCAGGAGTGTCTCCAAGTGTCTGAACACTACTACTTTCTGACATCAGGTGATCATGAGACTTTTAAAGCCATACAATTCCTTACCCCAGGTATACACTGTATATTCTTATATACTATAACACTGGTTCCAGGTGCCTTTCAATTAAATCCAGAATTTATTGACATCCGGACTTCCTGCCGCAACCAGGACTTTATGTTTACTTTTTAATTAAGAGCTGAAGCAAAACAAAAACCAACAGATACTGTACTGGAGACTGCCCCTGATCTAAATGGCACAAAAACGATTTAAATGCAATGGTAATCAGACTTCACAGCATTATTGAATCACACATATGTAATACTATAACTAGATCAGGTCCAGTGCCCATTCTGTGAGAGAAAATTCCAGCTAACATTGAATTATCACGAGCAGCTCTCTTTTCACAACCTTAGTGGGAATAGGGGTGGGGCCTGTCTCCATGGAGACCAAATCCCTGGGACAGAAAGCACCCGGTATGTGCTACTCTGATACAGCTCCCAAAATCCCTGCTCAATCTAATAGTAATAAAAATAATAATAACAATAAGAAGAAGAAGAAGAAGAAGAAGACGAAGAAGATGGCACTTAGTAGAGTACATATCTTGGCTAACACCATGCAACTGTCAAGATATGCCAGTTCCACTTGTGGAATATTCCTCAAAGGTTAATCATTTCTTCTATGGCCTTCATATCAGGAGCTCCATGCATTTTCATGACTGTATCTCAAATCAAGCATGGGATATGCCTGTTTAAATCCTAGGCGCATTTTACTGAGTTATTGCAACACCATGTGGCCAATCAGCACTACATTTGTTCAGTGGCCAGAATGTAATTCTCCAGCATCCCCTTGCTGGTAGGTGTCCAAATTGTCCAGGTGTTCCGTACCCCCTACCTCATAGCACCCCCTTTGTAAATTAGTGTGAAAACTCTTCCTTGCCTCCAGATCAACCCTTCCACAAGATTTTGTGGTATTACAAAAATCTATTTGTAAGTTAGCGTTTTGTGAAATCCATGCCCACTACCACATGCCCTTTTGTCAAATTGATGTGAAAAGTACATCAGTTCAATCTTGGCCCATGGCCAATCTTTTCACAAAGTTTCATGCAAATCTGTTTATAACTTTTGGAAATATCCTACTAACAGACAAACAGACAGATATAATGCAGTGAAAACATCAACCAAAAATGTGTTAATGGAGGTAATAATAATAATAATAATAATAATAATAATAATAATAATAATAATAATAATAATAAACACTTTCGGTAAACTCTTAATCTTAAGAAAAGTGAGATACAGTTTAAAATGAAATCAGAAAGAATAAAAAGCAAAGAAATGTGTCTTTCAAAATGATGTTCCAGCCCTCATTCTACTGGCAAGGCATTCCATCTTCAGTCTTGTTAAATGATACTTTGGATTGGAACCAAAAACTAGGAGATGCTTGACTTTTATTTCATCTTCAATATTTAACTCTGAGATGTACTGAGGCAAAACCACAAAAAACCTAAAGAATTATTAATAATTATGAATTCATTAATAATTATTAATCGGTCCAAAATACAATCAGTAACTAGTGTGATGTGCTAAATTTCTAAATGTATGTATTTAAGTGTGAAATAAAGTATGGGCAACTGGGCCTCTTTAATTTCTATCCACAACTTAGTGAGCGACCAGTGTGACAGACAGGAAATGAGTAGGAGGGCCAGGCTGTCATGGCAATGAACCCATACGACCCAATTAGATCCAATATACAAGGTATAAAGATGTCACTTTTGGGGAAACAACTGGTGTCATCAGCATTGAAAATAGTTATTACTCACCCACGCGCCTGTAATTGTGCTCCCGCAGGGATTTCAAGCACAAAGACAGACAGCAGTTAAAAAATAGATAATGAATATGCAATGGATACACTCACACAGCAGTTATAACAGCTACGCATCCCTTCTCAAACAATACAGGGCACTGCAGGTTGAGCTGTAGGAGTTGTAGGAGATGGAAGGTGTTGCAGTAGTTAAGAAAGGAGAAAATGGTTGGTTGAATAGAAGTGCCCAATGGGACACCTGCTGCCTCCTGTGTTCTGAGTACCCTTGAAGTTAAACAGAGGCTGTACATAAGGTGTAAATGAGAAACTGTCATGTGTATAATGGTGTTTATTGAAATTCATCCTGTGCTTTTGAAAGAATTCTTAATCTCCTCTCCTCAGTTCTACAGCTCTTTGAGGTTAAAGTGAGCTATAACACCCAAAAAGCAAATTAGAAAGAGAGAGATCCGTAAATTAAAACCCATTTGTCTTCATCAGCCATCATGCTGCATTGCCTTCTCCCAAGGGGAAAACACTGGTACAGTAACTAAGGGAACCAGAACAGTGCCTGGAGGTCAAATAAAGACATTATTTTGGTTCCGTTCATTGATCAGGTATGAAATTGTCCCCCGCTTTAATTAGGCACATAGCTTTCATGAATCAGGAGGGTCGATACTTTCGCAGGTCAAAAGCGATGAGGGAGAAGGTCTAAGAGCGGTGGAGTTCATGAGACGAGAAGAGATGAGTCATGGATGTTCATCAGACTTTGCCAGCGATACGGTAGCATCACAAGGGAAAGGAAGGGAGAAATACACAGATATTGCTCATCAAAGCACAGCAGCATGCAATTCCAATTAAAACCCCTTAATAGCCACAATTCCTTCCAGCGGGGACAAACAGGATCCATCTTCTGTGACTTAGGGGGCTGTGCTGCACAGTGCCACTCCTTTGAGGACATATTGATTTCCTATGCCCTCTGCACAGAGTTCCTATTACTACGCCCAACCATGAGCAAAGGGGAGTGGGATTGATGGTGTCGGATTCAACCCGGCTTCTCGTGGGGTGAAACCCTGCACATTAACCTTCTCGTTCCGAAGACGAGCGAAGAGCAGATGACGGAGACCGCTGAGGCGATCGGAGAAGAATCGGCTGCTCAGTCATTGGTTAATCGGGAGAAAAATGTAACAGGATAGGCTACCGTACTGTATGTGGGGGGCCTCCCATCTTCAGCGCAGAGGAGATTGATGATGTTCACAGTGGAGTGATATAGCATAGAAAGTCAATCTGCTGACACAGCGTGTGTGTGTGTGTGTGTATTCGTGTGCGCAAGAATGTGTTGTGTGCATCTGTGTTTTTGAGAGAAAGCATGTTTCTGGTTATGGATGAATGTTTGTAAATGTATGGATATGCATGTTTCACAGTGCTTACCAGATAAGAACACAACAAGATACATAAGAGATGCACCTCTGTGCAAGCTCAGACACTCCCAGGAAATGGGACAAACACGGGAGCAGTGATGGCAATACTGACGTTGAGAAAAAAGGTAGAGGAAAATGTATACCACATCACAGTCACTGAGGAGTGTCTCCTCCATTGTGAACGGATCAGTGATGAACAAAAGGAGCACTATGCCACCTCTGCAAGCAAGGGGCTCTGGGAACTACATCTCCCAGCATCCTCCAGCCCGGTCTTCCTACCTGGATTAGCACAGCATGATGTCACCTTAGCTTTAGTCCAGGATGTTACAGTTAACCATGAAACCCAACACATAGTCCTAATAGCTGTCCCTTAAAATGCTACTCTGGATTTCATTTTTTCCAAATAGCATAGCTTTGAGGTCTGAGGCATAGGTGATATAAGTGCTCGTCTAGGGCGCCTTCCACATGTGGAAAATTGGGAGGAAATCTAACCAACGTTTAGTTAAAGAAAGAGACCAAGATATGTATTACATAATATTAACCTCAATAAAATTCAACCATAAAATTCAACCTTATTCCAAAGAAATTCAGCAATGGAAGTACACTGAACAACGTTTCTGCTGTTGGAGCAATGTTGTATCCGGGCAAAGTAATATGAAACCACCTGATGGATGGTTTTAGAATAAAACTGGTTAGTCAACAAGCTGGGAGATGGATTATTTATCAAAGATGCTCCTTTCTGTCAGACACTGCCAAGTACCTATTCTGTACCATAGTTACACTATAAGGGCTCACTTTGGACATTAAAGCTTGTAGTTTATTTCCAGGAGTCCTGCAGAACTTTGTCAACGTCCATCCATCCATCCATTATCTTAACCCGCTTATCCTGAACAGGGTCGCAGGGGGGCTGGAGCCTATCTCAGCATACATTGGGCGAAAGGCAGGAATACACCCTGGACAGGTCGCCAGTCCATCGCAGGGCACACACACCATTCACTCACACACTCATACCTACGGGCAATTTAGACTCTCCAATCAGCCTGACCTGCATATCTTTGGACTGTGGGAGGAAACTGGAGTACCCAGAGGAAACCCACGCAGACACGGGGAGAACATGCAAACTCCACACAGAGAGGTCCCGGCCGACGGGGATTCGTACCCAGGACCTCCTTGCTGTGAGGCGGCAGTGCTACCCACTGCACCATCCGTGCCGCCACTTTGTCAACGTATTATTTGTAATGCTAATAACTATTTGAAGAAACCAGCAGCTTAACGTGCGGTCCATCTCTCTGCGATATCAACTTTTGTTATGAAAAGTGAAAGCTTGGCGCAATATTAATGAATTTGTTGCAAGGAGAAAAAAAAAGATATCAACACATATCCTTTCCTTTTCTTGAGAGACGAGACTGTACAAAAACACTACTAATTCCAAAGATTTGGCCGTCGACGTCTGGTTTATCTCCACAGTGAAATGCATCACATTGTAGTGAAGGACACGAGATGCAATGTTAAAAATGTGGAGCTGCATACCAGCTCATATTCCCTGAATCCTCTGTGAATCTGCCCTCAAAAAGCATACGACTGTGAAAACACAGACTCCTGAAGCACACATCCTGGACAGGTTTGAATCAAAGGAAAACCTTGTACTTGTCTCATCATAGGCCTTGAAACAGAACCATAGCCACAATAGAAAGCTTAACTGGCAAAAGGTGCTCATTTAGCTACACACAACCTGATACGGTAACTTTGAACAGACAAAATCTTCTTTTCCGCTGCTTGAGTGCAGACTGTCCTCCTTCAAAATAATGAGATAATAGATCATTATCTTTTCACTGGCCCTCAGTTGCCCTAAACTAAAAACGGAACTGTAATTCAATTCAATTCAAAAATATGAAAATCTGTGAAAAACAGAAATAATATTCATATTCAATGACTCAACATAGTTTTGCTGAGATATTCATACTCAATGACTCAATGTAGTTTTGCTGAGATTAAATAGTATTGACTTTTCTTTTGGTACAAATCTTATGGTAAGGGAGTAGGTCAAATCAGAAAAAACAAATGACCAAACAAGATGTCAATTCCCTGAGCAGGAAAGGTTTCAGGCCAAACAGTCACAAACCAATTATTATTATAGAGTTCAGCTTATTTCCTTAAAAGCTTTGAATACCACAGATGTCAACAAGATGTACAACACATTTGGAATTGTTTCAGCCAATAATCTTAATGGGAAATGTGAGGCCACACATTACAGTACATATTCATAAATATCAAAAGCAGAAGTAGTAATACCCAGTGCAAATAATATCAGGTTTACATTCACATCATAAGTGTGGCTCAAATATAATACAGAGCTCTGTGCAAATGTCTCAGGTAGTGTTCTGCACAAAAGTCTGGTTAACTTGCTTGACAATTAGCACAGCTAATGTAGCCAGTGGATTAGATAATCCACAGATAAAGTTTGTGCAAAGAACATTATATTTAAAAGCAGGCCAAAAGCATGTGACCATTCTGCACATTATCAGTATGCAAACACCGCACCCTGAGTTAGTATGATGTGGTATATGTGACTTGGTTCTTTTACAAACAACAACAACTGCAAAAATACAATTTAATTTAATTATACCAAGGAGACATACTTTCCACATTCGGCTTACATAATTCACTGGACCAGTCACAATAACTTTGCTTTTACTATACTAATATTAAGTCAGTTCAAAGTATAAATGTGAAATTCAACAATACATTTTGAAGAATTAAATGTTTTTATATTATTTATTTATTGTTGGAGAGGCACAGCAATTACTTTATGAGTATGTGCCACACTGAAATTATTTAGTGTGGCACATACTTTGATTACTGGGCTGAGAATATTACAATATCAATCTGAAAGGGAATATAGATTTTGGTCACACTCTTTCTATTAGCATTGAAAGTATGATATTTACCGTTTTCAACACTCATAATCATATCTTCAAAAATGTTTTAGAGTAAAATGATTAGGTCTGCTTTCGTATGTTACTGTATATCTAAAATCCATCCAGATCACACACATTGCTTTCTTACCACTTCTAATAACTTGTGGCTTAGTAAGTCGACAAGTTTCCAAACGCAAAGATAAAACAAGCATTTAACCCTACAACTGATTTATTTTAAATCGTCCTTTATCACAATCAGAAAATTGTCATTCGTAAGCTGGTACCTATATTTCGGAACAATAGGACAATCGTTATATATATTAATCCTTCTGCTTCTTGTAGAAATATACTCTGTAACATCGTAAAAATCTAACCTAGTAATGATACATTTGAAATAACGCAAGTAGCATATAAATTTTAACTAATGGAGAGAATTCCTTCGGGGGAGACGGGGTCCCCAATGGGCGGAGTCACTTTAAAACCAAGTTGCTCTAATAATGAAGCACAACATTTTTCAAATACATGCTTAGCCCCTCATCTAACGTCACAATGTGAACGCGTTTTATTTTCCCTGCCGGAACACGCGCACCGTACATTTCTACGCGTTTCTTCTGGTTGTTTTGTTATGTTCACTGCTGCAGTATCCATACTCAACTGCTCAATCAATCCACCCACTTTTAAGATATAGCCAACTTAACGCAAATTGGACTGCGTGCATCCAGGCCGCATGCTTGAAAATTTTTTTTATGATATTTCCAAACAATTAGTACTTAATATTGACATGCAACACACTATTAAAATAGCTCACCTTTTCAACGGTAGTTTTCGTCAACGTCAGGTCAGGATGCTCTTGGTTTTCTGCATCAGCACCGAGAACCAAGAGGAACTCCCACAGGCTCAGGGACCGTCTAAAAATTCACAACTGATTCAAGACAAGGGACCAGGGTCAAACTCGATGTTATTACGAACGTTGTTTATGTTCCGGATTGTTCTTAATACACGTCACAAACCATGTGGCCTTGACCAGTGAATATATAGTTAAAAAATAGTTTTTAAAATCTCAGGTCAACGACGAAGCATATAAATACAGCGATAACACAGATAATGGTTAATTTCTGTTTATGGTTGCTCAAATCCAGTTGATTGGGAAAGAGAGACAGGTTTTTTATTTAGTTGCCAAAGATTATTACCCACCAGGGATAAGAAAATTGAAGGTTGTCAACAGAAAGAAGAGCAAAATGGATTTGCAATATAAGTAAACAAGAAAAAATTGATTATATAAGTATTTGCTCGGATCACATTGTCACTGTTAAGCTTACTTTTAATGCGTACCAGTTTTATGAAGTACCAGTTTTATTAAGTGTAATGTCCGAACTAGCAAGCTACAAGGTTCTTTACAACAAAATCAGCAAATCAATGTCATGATTGCCTATGTATCATAACTGGTCATATCCTAACTCTTTTGGACGTAAAGTCATTACTAAGATGTAATTACCCTCTTCCACTTGGCATCATAGCTAGTTTGCTAGATTGCTAGTGAAATATCATATCTATAAATGAAACCTCTACTTGATTACCGAGTTGCAAAATGCCACGGTGTTACCAAAAAATTACGCTGTGTGCAGAAAATAGGTTTTACCGTTTGTGAGTGACTGTGTGATTACACCTGCGGAGTGTAGGTGTAGCCTGTAGGACTGCTAGCTAGTTATGTTGTTAGCTTATTTCCGTTGCGCCAGCTGAAGTACAGCTGGCGCAACCCAGTCCTACAGAGGGCAGGAGGAGGGTTGCTGCAGCAGTGAAGTTCCCCCCTTAGATCTTTGTTTTCTTCTGTTACAGATCAACCATTCAACCTTTATGTGAAAGCTCATATTGACTGGGCGCCATCGTAATGTTTTTTAATGGATGCCACGTAATTTAGGCCTAGTTTAACCCCTGTGTCTTACCACAAAAATGAATGGGTTGCTATGGGTCGCTATGGCTGCTTGTCCTCCAACACGTCATTGTCAAGGAAATTGTCACATGATTAAAAATGATCCATACAGTATTCCCTCATATACTAACATATGTATTTAACCTGAATACACATTCCTGAATTGTGCACATTCAGTTAGATCCTGAAAAGAATATAACTGAATGAATAGAAAGAATAGTTATATTAAGTATATTAGCTATAATCTTGTATATGGTAAATTGATTGAAATACTACATTGCTTCTCTGCTAATCCTACTGTATAATAATGTCATATTACCAAAATGTTCACAGAGATTACAGTATATTGTTTTAAATATAAACATCTGTCATGTGTTACAAAACATGCAGTCTAATTGTTGACATTCAAAGGTTGGCATTGTTATTACTGATTGAATGGGGACATCTGCTGGTAACATATCAGAACACTTGCAGCCATTAAATGAAAAACATTTATGTTTTTATAGGGATGGCCTCTTGCTGAAATACACAAAATAATTTAGACTGGAGAAGAGAATGACGAGAGCTGTTCTTTTGACTCTCAGGAAGGCGTAGTGGACGCTGAAATATCAGTCCACTCTGTTCATATTAAAATGTGTTTAGTATAAACATATTTGTGTTATCCAGCTGTATGTCCTGTATTATCGAGCCTATTAATATGGATCAAGATGACCGTGAGGCAGAATTGTCCAAAATAAATCGATTTGCTTTTTTCTGGAAAACCTCATCTTTACCCAGGTTGTTTGTATGACTGATGTTCGTGTCCACACCAGTAGGCGGTGCTAGTCAATCCGCAACACCACAGCAATATAAAAGCTAACGTTTGTATCGTCTTGGCAACACGGAATCTCCTTGTTTTTTCAATGAGTTGTCCACATAAAATTGTGGTTGTGCATCCCTGTTGATGTGTCCGTGCCTGAGCTTTAGTGGTTTGGTGCTGAAAGAACAGCTCCGTCGGATGAAAAAAGCTGACGGCAGGTAATCGACGTTTTACAATTCTGTTCACGACTTAATGTGATATAAAGACTTGCAGCTACATACAAAAGATATAACCAATTACATTTATCGGAAGTTTAGCCCAGTATTTATCACCAGTGGGCTACTGCATTCGCTATATGCCGATGTGTCGCTATGCACTGTAAAACCGGAGGTATTTGTTTTAAAACGCCTGAATGAAACTCTCACAACCTTCCTTATTTAAAATGTAATGTAGCCTATACAATCAAATCAGAACTACTGAGTGCATTCCTACATAGCATACGTAGCATATTTATTCAACCTCTGACGTTTAAATACAATATCTCTACATTTATATTTTGACACCAAATTAAAATAATGCAGATATTTCAGTGCCGTTGATGTATTAATCATCGTCGGACATTTCACGTGAGTGGACTGTTAGTTCTGCCTGAGAACTATCGCAGTTAAACGTTCTAATTAGCGTTCAATGGTTCGTTCATTGTACTGTTCTCGTTTATGTACCAATGAGCTGAAAATGTCACGTTTCCCCCCACCAGAGGCAGACACAGGAGCGTGATATAGGCTGGATTTAACCGGTTAAGACTACTGTGCAGCTAAATCGACACAGGTAAGATCGCTAAAACAGATGTTATAGAACAATATAACTACCTACATATAACCTACTTCATATTTCAGATCCAGATTGAAGTCGAGTGTTAATCAAGCATACATTGGTTAAATCAAAGTTCAAAAGGCTTCAATGACTTAAAGTAATATTTTGACCAAAACGTGATATAGGTTTACAGTATAGAACAATATTGTTTAAAAAAGTAGGGTGCCACTTACATTTCGGTCCTCTCATCACGTCCATAGCCCATTATTGCTACGAAATTACAGCGGTGTAGGGGCAGTGAATCCTTATAATCGTGCAAAACATCATTTAAACAAAGTTTCATGTTTTCAAGACCTGATTGGTTTACGCCTCTTGTTAAATGTAATACACTTGACCTGATTGATTTACACCACTTTTTAAATCTATCGTGTCAAGTGGATTTAGGTTTCCACTGATATTGAGCATTCAGCCAATGCAACATTTCTCAATTAATGGCTGTTTATTTTCACAGGAATGTATATCAGAATGTTGAAACTCAGACTCCTCAATGCTGTCGCCCCCGCCTACTTCTTCATTGCAACAATAGTAACCTTTGGCCTGCACTTTTTCTTTTTCATACCAACGATTTTCCAAACTCCGGGCACCCACCTAAGCCCTGCTACTTTTCTCCATACCGCTGTTTTCCTATATCTGATGCTGAATGCCCTGGGCAACTACACAATGACGATTAGACACCCAGCAGAGAGCGCGAATGAAAACGTAATACCGGTGTGTTCTCCAGATTGCCCAGACCGGGTGGATGCTCATTACCTCCTGAACGGCCGACATTTCTGCAAACTGTGCAAAAAAGTGATTCTGAAAAGAGACCACCACTGTTTTTTCACGGGAAACTGTATTGGCAACAGAAACATGCGCTACTTCATAATGTTTTGCATCTATACGTCGTGCACCTGCCTGTATTCTTTGGTTCTGGGAGTGGCTTATCTCACGGTGGAGTATTCAATTTCATTCGAAAACCCACTGACCTTCCTAACCCTATTGCCGCTTTCCACTGGTTATTTCTTCCTTGGTGAGTTCACTTCCTAAGTGCACTTAATGCTAGGAATTATTATATTAATTCATAATATGAACTGAAAATACAAATATAGTAAAATAGTAATATATCTCACTTGGTTTCTGTTTCAGAAGCCTTTCTATATGTGTACAGTACAATAAGATTGATGCCTTTGTTTATAAACACAAGGGAGCACTGCAATATGGGAGTACTGCCTCTGGCTTTTTAAGGAGCTGTTGACTGCTTTTAGTATCTAGGGGTGTGGCTTTAATCTGTTTTGATTCTGTTTCTATTCTGTTTCTGTACCCAGATATCAAGACCACCCTTTTCTAAAAAGGATGATTGCAAATTGTAATATGCATTCAAGTATAGCATGTTCACTTGTTTTTCCTAGAAGCTCTTGCTATTTCATTCCTTTTATTAAGATTTAGACAATAGTAGCAATAGATAAATATATGCAGTCAGCTCCAGAATGATTGGCAGCCTTGAAAGAAATTAAGAAAAAATAAAGAATTAAGAAAAATATAATAATAATATTATAATAATATATAGAAAGTAGTGGTCAATATTTTTTTTTAGTTCTGACACAATGCATGACTATAATGTTGCTAGCAAATGCAATAGTTCTCTTGTATGTTGACACGCTTTTTTTTTAACACCTCATCGATTGTAAATACACTGGATCTGTTCAGAGGCAGAATATACACAGGCCTGTATTTCCTCTTCTCAGGGACCATATCAGGCCTGCAATTCTTCCTGGTGCTGATGCTGTACGTGTGGCTGGGCATTGGTCTCACCTGCGCTGGCTTCTGCTGCCAGCAGGTCCTCCTGGTGGGTCGGGGCCAGACCTGGTGCCAGTTCCGACGGGGCCAGCTGGTGGAGGCCCCCACCTCCTGGAGGGCCAACCTAAGAGACGTCTTCGGCACCCGCTGGCTACTGGGGTTCTTCATGCCAGTGCAGACAGTGGAAGCCACACCCAGTGATGCCCACAAGCATGACTGAGCCCCCGTGATATTTAGTTTGTCGTTCTCAAAGGCCTGTGCAACTCATCTCACGCATCGATTTGTCCTGAAGCATTTACAAGAGAACCATTTCTAGAAAAAATAATAGCTTTTTTTGTCATATGAAAACATGCATTCCAGAACATGATGATTTGAAGTATTATTATCTAGGCTATTATTCTCTTGGTTATTATGTACTTCATACTGCATCACTGATGTGACCTGGTGGGAAAGTCTGTGATACCAGATGAACCATACCATACCATAGTATGATGTCAGCCAAATTTGATTTTCAGTATAGCGTGGTGAAGTTAAAATGATACTGTCCTTTGTCTATCACCAAACCTCATGACCAACCTGTCTGACAATGGTATGAATGTCAGAACAGCGATGTAATTACTGCTAATTAACCTGTATGTTCTTGAGGTGAGCCAGTAGGGTGTGTGACTCTGAGGCAGTTTAGGGTTATTGTTGGTGATGGTTCCGGAAATTATGAAAAGAAACTTGTGTTAAACTCAGTATGATAATGCCTACGGGTGGTGAATCCTACAAAAAGTACAAAATAAGCACCAGGACAGAACTCCCATTGAGAAATTTTAATTTAGGACATGTAAAATGAAAAATTCTCAAAGTCCTGTCCTGGACCTTATTGGTGATGAATTTGTCAATACTGGCAGTGAAAGAGGATGCCTTATAAGTAATTGAGTGGTTTTGTAAGTATCACTACTATTGAGTGATATTGAACTTAACACAAAGTAACCATGAACTGCCGTATTGTTCTTGCCTACAGTGTTACAAAGGACAGGCGGCAGTCTCATTTTCTGTTTACTGTGCTGGAATATATCATTTTTAATAAGGCATCCCAGCACTCTCTGTTGCACATGTTTAATCAGTTCTTCCTTTCATGTTTACTACTTAGTATCAGCAATCAAAGAAAATAGTATGTTATTTTACAAACCGTAGCGGTAGCAATTACCGTACAAAATATATTGATATCCGGTTATAAATCAAGGATTCAATGTCCTTTACTGTGTCTGAATCTGCTGGTGAAGCTTGCCTTTAACTTTCCTCTATAATCAGTAATTTGTTTGACAAAACATTAATGTGTAAGTCTAAAAATTATCTTCAGGACAAAAAGTCTAAAATATTTTTTTTGTTTCGTATTTCAGGGATTACCAGTGTCCTTATCGGGTATATCTTCAAACTAGAAGGGCTACTTTTCGGAATGCTTAAAACAAAGTATGAAATCCGCGGGCGATAGAGATTTCTGGAATACGATGACCTATAGCCGTGATCACAGCAAGGTACAAGAATGTAACTTTTCTACAACTTCATCCTCAAACTTTCCAAGAGTGTGACAAAGAATGTACATTTTGGTATGTTTATATGCGTACTCATCTGTTATGAGCCCCAGCTTTTAAGTGTGATGAATTGTTTTAACTAGTATTTATTTGGGAAATAAGCAATGGGGGCTATGTCCAGGAATTCGAATAAGCTCAGTGTACTCCTAGAACACAATGTACAGTGATGGAGAAAAGGGGAGGGGGGATAATCCTTGTGGTGACTATCCAATGAACCTTTCTCTGGCCTTTTCCCTATAATCAGGGAGGAGGAAATAAAAACCATGTTCCACCTAATTAAGAACAGGGCCTCTACACAATCTACACACATCCCATGTCTTAAATTAATTATGGGCTGCTTTGTTGTAGTTAGAGCCAACACAAAAAACATTTCTGTGTAATGACATTAGTTCACATATACAGAATTGTATTCTGAGGTTTTGTATGTGGACTACATAGATATATATATTCTTCATATATAAATGGTTTGTTTAAACTTAATTTTACAAAACACATTTTGGATGCTGAGAGAATACTTCCTCACTTGTCAAGGAAACAAAAGGTTTTTTTTCTGAACATGCTTTGTACAACTGTGTACTTCTTTAACTGATTCCAATTATTCCACTTAAACCAATAAAAGTGTTCAAAAGCTTTGGCTTGCCATATTTTTATATGTAATTTCCATAAGCATCACTAAAATCACAGCAGAACAATGAGACGCTCCATACATCCATCCATTATCCCAGCATGCATTGGGCACAAGGCAGAAATCACCCCGGACAAGGTTACGAGCTATCCCAGGGAAACAATGACACCCCTTTAAAGAAAAAAAGATGTTTATTAAGCAAACATGTCAATGCAAATGGTCTATTAAAAAAGTACAAAAAAGGAGCACTTCAGCAAACTAGAAATTATAAAGAATGTATAGTTGTGCCATCTTGTCAATTCCGAATGTTGCATAGCTTCTCATTCAACCATTTCATGGTGCAAGTTATTCATTAGACTTCAATTTCTTTTTTTCACCCTCTTTTTTGGTGACATATCAACAGTAAATCTTTCCAACCAAAATAATGCCTAGTGCAAAACAAAAATGAACTGAAAACACTTAATGAACTACAGAGCCAATAAGAAATTTATAAATACCCATGTCCTAAATTACCTAGAAGTTCAGCATGTTTGAATGTCAACGCTTTAAAACGCATCAGATTTACATTAGATTAATGAGCTACACATTGATCGTTTGAGCTTAAATGAAATGTTCTTGCCAATCACCTTTAAATCACATCAAACATGTTTCTGAGGTTCCTTATGGAGAGTAAAATAATCCATATCCGTAAAGTCAGTGCTCAGTAGTATAGGACTGTAAATAACAGGGAAAACTGTTAAAATCGTGAGGCACTGCTATGAGAACACGGTATGTTTCTTAGCTATTGTGACTTAAGTTCTCTAAACCAAACAAAAATAGCTACTGTGCTACAACTATCCAACAATTATTTAGACAAGCTACTCCTTACAGCAGGATGTCCCTACCTTAGCCACATGCTTTTTTTTTTTTGGAAATTAAATTCCACTAGGATGCAATACCTTACTACAGCGCCACTCAGCTTCACATCCTGCGGGCCACAGTGTCAGCAAGTATTTACTTCAACCGTGCTAAACCCGTAGACACTGCTGCCCGCAGAACATGTTTGAGTAGTGCTGCCTTGCTGATACAAAAACCATACACGCAGGCAAGCATGATAGAGGGCACTCAATCTATCAAGCAATGACCTTTGCCATTAACTCTGCGTAATTAAACTACTATTGTAAATATGTTGCTCAAGTAAAGGAAAAAAACACAATCCTGGTTAAACTGAAAGAGCGAGAGGGTAGGCTACAAAAAATAATATTAAATGTAAATCTCAGCGACCCAGTGCAGTTCACAACACCCATTAGTTACTTCTGCAGAGCAAAATGTGGCATGTTACAGTGATCTGCAGAAATGTGCTCACTTTCATTTTGCCACTGCTGTGCACAAAAGTACAGAAAGGTAGTAGCTCAAGTTCTGTCTAGTCTAGAAGGTGATCAAATACCAGAAGCAACTCACACACACACACACTCACACACTCACACACTCACACACTCACACACTCACACACTCACACACTCACACACTCACACACACACACACACACACACACTAAACGTGTGCCATTTGAGCACCATTGTCTTATAGATTATATTCACAAAAGTCACATTTTAGGAACACATAATTTACAGTGGCACACAGGGGAAACGACTTGTTGTTTTCAAAAACTTTCAAAACTCTTCAATATGAAACAAAATGAAAAATGAAAACTTAAGAAGCTTACATGTTACTATTCCAGAGCAATAGTAAATGATAAATTACATTATCATGACATTGTAAATGATGAATTCAGCTACAGATCAGAAACCCTGGCTGCCATTTAAACAGAGTAATACCCTACAGGGGTGGGTCTATAAGGGAGTGCAGCACCCCTCCATTACAATGGACACACCTTCGGCTTTCACATTAAACCAGTTTAAGAGTCATGGTCCATACCAGCTGAAATGGAGACTCAGACTCCTAAAACTTAAATCTTTCACCCCCCACTCTACAAACCATGATGGGGAGGTTGCATTACATTTATGGACATAAATGTATATAGGATGTAAATTGATTCCTTACACTGCTATTCAATGGCATGCCAGAGAAGAGAACCTAAACTCAAACCTAAAAACATAGCTCCTCGTGCATGTGAAATAGTGTTAAACACGGGAGCACAATCAGGGGGAACCAAAAAAATAAATACAAAATAAATTAAAAAATCTTTCAATGGGCAGCAAATTACAGTTTTACAGTCAGTCAAATGACCCTTCTGAATTCAAAAGGCATATCATCACAGGGCACAACTTTCCTAACAAAGACAAATAATCACACTAAATCCAAAAAGATTTTTGATAAATGTATGCATGCTAAGGTTTTAAACCATGATGGCAAAGCAAACTCCTTATTATCCTGCAAGAGTTCAGAATTTAATTCATGTTGCTTTAGTAACTGGCACTTGTAAATGACTTCAATAAAAGTAGAATAGGCTGAGTATGCTCTCAAATGTTTTTCATTTTTAAATGAAGCGTTGCCATTTCCACTCTCTTTCACGGTCACCTTTACCACTGGTGTGTGCTTAGCTTACATTTGATATGCATTTGCTTAGTGACTGCACAGTTCATAAGGCGGGTCATTAGAAGTATCTTCAGGGACAGATGAACTGCTACAAAAGCAGTCTAAAAATAGTAAACATGTTGAAAAGGTGCAAACACTTTACACACACACACACACACACAGTCATTCTATTCACAACTATTAAAGATAGTTCACCAAATTCACAAATATATCACTTGCTTACATAAGCTGAAATCACTGCACTTGCTGATACGATAATGGCTTTGCCAGTTGGACAAACTGTGGGTTAAAAAAGAAAAGAAAAAAAGAAAAGAAAAAGAAAAAGCCATAGCTCTCAACAGAAAACAAAAGCTTCTCTTCAAAATCCCACTAACTTTTTGTTGCTTTTCAGCTAGAATAAGATGCCACAGGAACTATTCAATTAGTTGTAATGTTGATGCTGAATCCAACTTAGTTGGATGCTGAATGGAGATATTCTTCTACAAGATGTGCAAGAGCAAGACGCAACAAATAAATATGTTAGGCTTGAATAAGGTCTTGACCTAATACAAATAAAGATTTAAAACACTGCCTATGGCACTACTAAAATAGTACAGCTTACACTAGGCTCATTCAGCAGTTTAAGACTATGAATGAAACAAGGACAGGAGTTTGCCCTGCAGAGAAAACACCACAACCGACTGAGCCCTGTTGAGTGACAGCTCTCACTGCTGCTGCCCATCTTCATGGGAAAGCACAGAGAATGCGTCCTCATTAGCCTGATCAACACGATCCAATTCACCTGGAAACTGTACCGGGTGGGCTTCCCGAAAGCCTCTTAAAGGTATAATAGCTAAGATTATATATTTTTTGTGTTAAACCATTATTACAAGACCATTGTAAATCCCTTTCCGATCGTTGAAAAGGGCTCACTGACATGTTGACTCACCCTCTGCCTGTGTTAATAGTCTTTAAATTCGGGTTTCAAAATAAACTGTTGACGCATCGACACTGTACCAAAACATTGTACAGCGGTACAATAATTCAAGCTCATTGGTTGAAAATTGGTTCTAATTGCCACAGCCAATGGCGCATAAACAGTGTTGTGGTTTGACCGATTATACCTTTAACGGTAAGAACCTCTCTAAATACATCTTACGACCCTTCTTAAACGTGGGTTTCCCAAACACATTCGTAACGCAAACGTATCTCTAGTTACCTCTTCAATTATGAGCGATCAAGATTACTTGTTCACAGCAAAGAACCTCTTTAAGATACCGCACGCAGCTGCCCTCTTTGGCAAGATGCATGCACTTTACATTCATATAAACACAGCCTACAATGGCCTAAAAAGTGTAGTACCTCCTAGTCAATTATTTTTAATGTAACCTATATTGAGAATAAATATCATAATATAAAATTTATAGCCTACTCATAAAAAAGTTATCGGAATAGCCTATGATTTGGAATGACATTGTATTAAATAAATTGAACATGATCATGTCGCATTGATAACTTGATTATTTTTAGTCCAATTAACTGCCATTAAAAGTCATTTAACAGCGTTCCATTAGTAAAACAAATTGCTGCATACTTGTATAAATAAGGCCAAAACACTGCCCTCCATGCAATGTGGAGAAGAGGCTAAATTATCGTTGCTGTACTTCAGAAAAGCGCCTAAACCAAAAGGTGCATCAGAACACATAGGACAGTAACGTCCTAATACTATACCACCAGACCACTTCATAGATGACGCCTAGGGTTGGTATGTTCAGTAATTATTTAGTTTATTATTCGTTGAATCTTGTTTTATATTAGTTTTTATTTAGTAGCCATTGTATTTAGTTCAAAGACATTAGGAATGAAAACGGTTAAAGTTTAATGATAACACGGTACGTAAATTAATAGAAATTATTTTTTCTGCGTTGACTAGCTAAGAAACATGTTACATGAAACTCCACATCGATTGGTCAACTAGTCATGCGTTTAGCAGGAACGTGCATGGCAAAGAAGTTTGTTGTTCCTTGAGTCCGTCTAACAAGACATCGGGAAAACGCACCTAATGAGAACGTTTTTAGATTAAGAACCGCGTTAACACACTTGTTAATGCAAAGATTCAACGTTTTCGGGAAACCCACCCCTGAGCTGAGCATTGAACAACTGCAGTCTGCAGTGCGCATGACATCCCCAGTCATGTCACATTTTCCAAATCAATTTGTTTAACAGCATTTTGTTTTGCGTTTACGCACTGAATATGGTCTTGGGTTCTATATCAAATACGCCAAGTAAATTCAGATTTTCCAGGTCCATTGCAGATTTAGTGACCCGTAACAGCCATGAAAACACAGTGAAAGCTACTATCGCAGTATCACTCAGTAACAGACGGAGAAAGGGGTTAAGACTAAACAGAGCACTTGTTCGTTGGTGGGTCGTCCCTCTACCAGGAGTCCACTCCGCGGACACCGTAGACTCACGGCAGTGCGTCCAGCGTGTCCTTCCCCCCGCCCTCCTGCTCCTCCGCTCCAGCAGGGACGGCCTCCATCATGCTCAGCTGCAGCTTAGTCCAGACCTGGGGGTCTCCGCTGCGTACAGCCTCCGCGAACAGCCCGGCGTGCCGCTTCAGCTGCTCCAGCTGGCCCTGGGTGCGGCGGTTCTGCCGGATCAGATCCTTGGTGCGCAGCGTGATGCCCAGCAAGCCGGACCGGTGGAGGATGTTGTAGGTGTTGCAGAAGCGCTGCTGCTTGCTGTGGCTCTCAGAGAGGATGCCCAGGCAGCTGCCGTCATCGGAGGAGGCCAGCTCCGTCGGCCACGCCCAGGACGCCAGGGCGTCCGTCTCGGCGCCTGGAGCGGCGGGTGTAGAAGGCGGCTGCGATGGCGTCAGCCCCGGGACGTTAGCGGCTGGGGCTGAGTTTACGGCTGAGGGGGCGTCCGTGACGCCGGGGGAGGGGAGAGAGCCGCAGCGGCTGGGAGAGACGGGCGGGGCGGGGGGAGCGGAGGTGACGGAGGGCTCGGCTGTACTGGCCGGGCTTGCCTGCGGAGAGTCGCGTCTCAGGCGATGGCGGTGGCGCCGTTCCTGGCCGGAGGCCAAACTGCTCTGCCCGGAGGAGTGGGCAGAGCCGCCTTTCTCCGAGAGGCTTTCCCCAGGGTGAGGGGCAATTTTGGGGTATGATTTGAGGATGGGCAGATACTTCCTGCTGGATTTCCGGCGCTTGTTGGGGGCACTCTTGTGCGAGGCACTGCTACCGTTGGAGACCATCGGCTGCAAGAAAACCACCTGTGGCTGAGGAAGCATTTCCAGGGCGGATTGGAACCCCCAGGGCTTCAGTGCTGGTGTCGGTGTATTCGGCTAGAGGAATGAACAGCATCACAATCACCACCAGTTCACTATACTGTATGTTTATGAAGTCTATAAAACCTGCATCATTCAAAAAGAATGCGGAAAACATACATTTACTCTGCCATTAGTGAACATTTTAACTGACACTTTCTTAATTTGTCGTTGTGCATGCTTATATCAACAGCAGATTCTAGTTTTTGATTGGCAATAAATATATGTATATAAATAAAAATAATATAATGCAAAAATTACTAAATACATGTTCTCAGTTTGTCATCACGAATTACTAAGTGTAGATTGATGAGCAAAAATGGCAATTTTTTCATTTAAAATTAAAGATTTAAAACAACGCAAAGTGCAAAAAGGGAATACTTTCTGAAGCCACTTTATATGCTGAAGGTACACACACTCTCATTGACATTTCTTTAATGTTTGAGTGGACAGGCAAGACAGCATTCGGTGAGCATTAGAACTTCGCAGACCATAGAGCCGTGGTGGCGCAACAGGCTAAGACGCAGCAGACTTGCAGTTGCAGTTTGCTGCAGTTGCACACTGGGGACCGGGGTTCGATTCTCGGTCCTGCTTTTGTTTAGTTTGGCCGGCTCACGTGGAGCAGCAATAATTAGCTCTCTGCTCCAGAGGGAGGGACTTGGCAGGGTTAGTAGATCGCCGCACAAAACAAGCACCATGAGCGCTTCGGAATCACGGTTACAACTTGGGAGGCAAGACGGGGGCGGTGTATCTAATACTAGCTCTAATTGAATCAGACAGGGTCCAATTGGCTACCAAATTGGGAGAAAAAGGGGAAAAAATCGGATTAAAAAGAACCTGGCAGACCTGCTTGAGGACAACGTTGTTCATGATGATCATCGGGGAGAGGCCGGGGTACGACCCTGTCATTACTGCCACCTGGGCCTGGCTGCCTGGCCTTCCGGCATCTTCTGAGTCCATCTGGTCTACAGCACTCAAGTAGCCTGAGCTGCCATCTGATAAACACAGGAAGCACAGGTCAGCTGCCGAACAACCCTGATTAAATGTACGACGGAACTGTTATCAGAGCGCCTCATCAAAACATATCAATATCACCGACCCGGTTTATTTTACCTCCAGTAGAGCATGAGAAACAGTACAGCTAAGAATGGGTCCAAGGTATCAAATGAGCCACAAACCACTGTGCTGCTGTCAGATGTGATGCAGTAGATACTACAAGAGCTGTTTTTCCTGAATATTTCTTCCATTGAGTTCCATTTGAAAATGAGTCAGGAAAAACTATTATTGTAGTATCTACAGCATATCTAGCAGCAGCATGATGGTTTGAGGCTCATTTGATACCTTGGATCCTTGATGACTTAAAGCCATTTAGCAAATGTGTTCCATACTGTATCAGCATAATTTAAAGCCAAATCTGGTCCCATGCCCCAATTTCCATTCAGATCCATTCAAAGGCAAAGAGTTTTAGTATGGCTTGTAGGACAACCTAAAAATAAGATATGCAGACTGTTGATAGGTTACAGACATCATTCAAAAGATATGCAATCAAATACAAAATATGACTCCAATTTGACATTGTTAATTTGCATCAAAGACTGGTGAAACCTTTAATAAAAATACCCTTTAATAAAAACAAGTTATAATTTATTTTATTACAAACAGAAAATCAAAGAAAATCAAATATTCAATCAGAAAAAGACAAGATGATCAGAGGTTTTTGAACGGTAATGTATATTTGGCCCTATCATTTGCTCTTGCCTTTTTAAATTAAATGTACAGAGCAACATGACAAGAGACCACATCTTCACTTGACATACTCCATTATCATTTTCTCGTTTTTGGGTAAATTATTAACTAAATAAATGTTGGTACCCCTTAATTTTTTCGCAGGACTCTAAACAACTTGAATGTGGGGAGCACCGCTGATTAATTTACAATTAACCACCTGCTTTGGGCAACAAACAACATAGCCAGTGATGCATGCAAAAATCTAGTCCTTGAAAACAAGGCCTTCAACAATGATATACGGCTCAAGTACAGTAGAGGAAATTGTGACCTAGTTCTGCAATCTGCAGTAACAAGCCTCATTGCTCAGCTGTGGGTGAGGGGGGTGAGGGTGTGCGGACCTGAAAAACCAGAGTCCCTCTCTGACTCTGGCTTGGATGTCTTCATGTTGTCCACCATGTAGGTGGACAGCCTCCTGTGGCTTCCCACTTTAGCCTTGCTACTCATCACGGCTTCTTCTGGTGCACTTTGCTCAAGCAAGCTGCATCTCCCTCCTTAGAACACCAAGCTGGGGAATAAAAGGAACAATGTAGATGTGCTTCATCAAGACATCTTCTGCAACATTGAAAATTTGTAACATTTCAGTTCTCAATGCAGATTGTTTTTCATTGATTCCAGCCAACACTAAAACTTCAACATCCAAATAAACCTCATGAATTATTACTTTCAGGAATACTTTGAAACACTCATTTCACATATAACGTATGGGTCCGATTCAAATGCATGTAATCGTGGCATGTAATCACGCACTAAAGACATGCTTGACCTTTTGCTTTTTCCAGCAGCTCCAAGGGTAATGAAGTAACTAACGTACGTGCAATTCCCAACGCAACGGTTACGGGGTTTTTTTTTTTTTTTAAACAGGACTGGCAAGCCCACAACGTCAACGGTCAACTAAATATGTGTACGGCTAGTGATTAGCTAGCTAAACCAAACGGAAGGCGTACATTTAGCGAATTTAAAATTCTAACGTTACATTGCAACGTTGGATTAGTATAGCAGTGACTTCAGGAAAATAATAACGTTACTACATTGACGTTTAGTAACGTTAGCCTACTAACGTCAGCAAACAACACACTATCTTACGCTAGTTAAAAGTGAGTCACACGACTGAATAACGTTACCGTGCCAAGTTAACTAGCTAAGTTTCCGAACATGGTTAAAAGCCTGACATTAAAATACACCAGACAGCTGACTTAAGGATCGTAACTAGCTAACAAGAAAACCACGATCATTTCCTAGGCCGTTTCTAGCCATTTTAGCTAACTTAGCTAGCGAGCAGTCCACGTAGCTACTCCAATTAAACAACAGCACTAGACTAAATTAGTTGGCTTAGCTAACCTGCCTCTAATTTAGCTAGCTAGCGAATGTGTATACCCGCAACGGAGAAACGTTCAACTGCTCTCTTGACTCTGGATTTACAACCAGACATCGCTAACGTTAGCTTGCTAGCATAGAAACCCACAGATTATGAGGGCATTGCGGCTAAATTAAGTTAACCGGCTGCCTAGTCAAATCATATCAGCAACAAAAACGGTATTACTCACTACTATAATAGTTTAATTCATGCCGTCCTAAAGCCTTGGACTATCAACAGGATATCTGCCTGAACCTATGTAGTTATTGCTACAGTAGTCACGCTAACTACCAAACTAGCCTAGCTAACGTTAGCGCTAGTCCACAAAACACGGTGCAGGACACGGGACAAGAACACACCCCTGTACACAATCACATGCCAAAGGAACGATAATCTGCAACTCACCTAGTAAATCGTTTTTTCTCGATCGCAACAGGACGTTTAGTTATGAAGGTAACCTAAATATGACCATTCAGTCCTTCGGACACATCGAATGACACAAATCTTCGTTCTTACTCGCCTAGGGTTTACGACCGAAATTGATATTTTACGGCGTGGCTAGTGGACAGGCGTTGCTGAGGAAACTGGTAATACGTCACATAATTTAGTATGCAACGCCCACCATTCGTCTTTTCTGTTCTCTTATTGGCGTGTTACGTTGAACCAGAAAACGTGACCTACTTGCAAACAGCGAGCTCATAAACCATTTTAATATGGCAAGAATATTAATAATAAATCCATAACTGGTCCAAATTTGGTTTGCCGAACGATAAAGTTTGAGGAATAGGATTACTCACAATTATTAAATAGTTCAAGTGTAATCCAGTCTTAACTGAGTAGTATATACTACCTGGTATAAAGACCTGTTGTTCCGAAAGGTAACATGACATTTGTAACTGATTTATCTCTCATGTCACCACCTCCATGGCGTATCCTCTGATAATTTTCTGGACATTTCTTTGAGAACTATAGCTTATATCTTTAACTGTTGCCATGGATGTCAAGTGAACCAGGCCTGATTCAGCCCTTAGGGGGGAGAGGATAAGCAGATAAACCTTTTGCCCAATGTCCTGCAACATGCCTGGCACTGTCCATTAGCTATCAAAAATAAATAAATAAAGCTCTTGCCTGAGTGAAATCAAAAAGTTCTCTAGACTGAAGGGGCTAGCTACTTTTTACTCGGTGTGATGTTAACTGCTACACTCCATAATACTGCTGCAAAAGGATCTTTTTTTCATTGACAGTTTGACATGAGCCACACGGTGCATTGCATATATATTGTTTTTTATTACAAGTAATATATTTCTATTGATATATATCATGTACAATATACATTATAAACAAACACATATTCCCTGCATTCTATTGACTTACACTTGTAAGTCAATACAATACTGTGCATGCGCACAGATAGGGTGCCCCTTTTTTTGGGCTGGTGTTAATTGTATAAAGAAATGTCTTTATTTGCTATATTAATTCTATGAAATATAAAGAGGGAAATACAGTAGTATCCACAAAATATACACCATATCAATTTAAAAAGTACTCTGCCCTCCAACCTCCCCCCCCCCTTTTATTTTTGCTTGAGCCCCTGCCCCTCAAAATGCCTGAGTACAGCCCTGCACTTTAATACATATAATTATATAAACTTTTGTGAGTACATGGTTATGTACAATTCTGACCCGTATTCACGTGTCATGTGAAACCACCCAATGAAAAAATGTACAGTAACTTGGAAGGAACTATTACACTTTCCATTTCAACATCCCAAGTTTCCATTTTGAAGAAATGGCCTGCCTGTGGCATAAAATGACCAAAAAAGAAAAGTTATTTATGATGGCTTATGGTCAATGCTATTCAAATACGGTATACTACAAAGAACACATCTGCTAAATTTGTATTGAACAGCACAACTCTTGCCTTTCGACAGGAGCTCCTATGATGGACATCAGTGTTGAGGTAGCACCCACCTACCTGTTCTGGACAACACCATATAGGTGCTTTTCATGTACTACACACAGCTTCTTCAGTGCAAAATCCAACATGGAGGGGTCAGTTAGGCATGATGGGTGCTTGAATAAAATCACTTATTTTTGTATCAATTTAAAACTGAATGCTTGAAGCAATTTCCAAATCTTCGATTGATTTGGTGAATTGTTTTGCATGTTGTTTTAGATAAATGTTGTAGTTAATATGAGATTGAGTAACCATATATACTTAAAGTAGTATAGGATGGACTAAAATAAGCAACATTTGAACTCCTTCTTTGAAACCATTATTTTTATTATTACCATCGTTTTTGCATTTCAAATATTTTGTTGTGTTGTGTTTTTCATTTTTTTAATCAATATAAAGGCTATCAAAATGCATAATGAATACACTTTTCATATGTTTATCCATGTTGCTGCTTTGTGACAAGGCATTTCTTAGATAAACACTTGTTAGAGCATAACATCACAGCCACTAGATGGAGCCAACTTATTGCAGTAGCCAATTTCACATTAACCTTTCCACATTCTTTGTTTAGCAACATATAAAGCTAATACAATTCAGAAAACTTTGTATCATGTTTATTATACATTTTTCTGTTACTTTACTAATGTTATGTCTCGGAATTTTCAAATATAAATGGGAATTTATAGACCTCCCACTAATGGAAGATAAGAGCAGTCAGCCATTCCTGCTAAAAAGAAGCCTCATGACATTTCTCATCCTCCACAGAAAGGTAAATGGTGTCAGCAGCTTGCAGTTTTCAAGGTCCTTCATTTGCTACACATTATCGTTCCCCACTGTGTAATGTCAAGACAGTCCATGGAAAGTCTCTGCACTGTTCACCATTAAAACATCATTCCACTTCCTCTATTCATAGTAATAAATACTGGGTTCAGACAGATAGAATCAACAACAATAATAGAATATAACAATGATAACAATGAATGGAAAAAAATGTATATAAAAACAAGCAACAACAGCAACACAAAAATCACAGTTCTCTGGGTTGCTTTATCAGTCTCCTCCCTTGAGCTTGGTCCTTCATTGCGCTGCACCTCCTGGCAAGTCAGGTGACTTGAGGCTTGTCTCCCCTGCTGACTGTGACCTTTCAGGGATTCTGCAGTTTCCACGTCCCCCCCGTCCCCCCCCCCCCGCCCATGGGAGCAGGGCGCGTCACCGCAATAACCCTAGCACGTGCGTCCCCCGGTGCAGAGTGTGAGACAATATCCGAAAAGTGCTTTGAAGACTGCTGACTGCTATTAGCGCTGAACGGAGAATAAATAGAGAACCAGGTAGCGACAGGGGCGTGGCTACAGTTACCTGCGAGGAGGCTGACATCTACAGGGCAAAGAGAAGACAGAAACTTTACTGTGTGTTTTTCCTGCACCTATGTGCAGAATTACTTCATTTTGTTTACATTCGTATGAATAACCATTTGTAGCAGCAATGGATTTAAGTATTTTTCTTTTGGTTATTTATTGGTTCTCATTGAACCATGAAGTCTGTTTTTGTAGTAGTAAATCAGTAGAGATCAGGAAACCATTGGACACTTACTTGTCACACTCTTTCATTCTCTGTCTTTCCTTTCTCTTCCTACCTCTTCCTCTTGGCCTCCGCCTGTTGGGGGAAAGACAATTTACTCTCGCTTGTTACACCCAAACCACTGGCTGTCTGTAAACCATTAATAACATAATCATGTCATTATTGTGTTAACAACAACAACTTATTTTATTACTGACATTACTGGCAACTTGACATTTATTCACATACCGATGTGATAATTTTATACAGAGGACTACTTGGATAGTTAGTCATATCCAGATGAAGGCTTTGGCCAAAATGCATTGGCTCTAAACATTTTTTAAATCATGTGATATGCCTATTTAATGAAGGCATTTATTCTTCTAAACTAATTATTGTATACTATTGCAATGTAGCATTCTATGCTAGGCTTTGCTGATATTTTCAGAATATTCATATTTTTAAGTTAAAAGTTCTTTCATTACTTACCTCCCACTCCTCAGTGTGACTTTCCTGGGTCTTTGAACAAGAAATAGATATTATTTTAGGACAAGAAACTACTGAAAATATATATACTTCAGGAAAAAAAAAAACATTTGACAGATTACAGAACAAAACAATAAATCATGATTCTTTGAAAAGATAATATCCTTTCCATCCTTCCAACTGTCTCTAAAATATTTGATTTTAAGTTAAATTACTCATCACAATACCAGTTTAATTGGTGCAGCACAGTGTTATCATATACCACATGAAAGAGCTGCAGTGAAAGTGATTAAATCATAAAAAGTTTCAGAACTAAAACAAAATGATGATTAGAAGAGCGTTTTAGGGTTCAGTTGCCATTGTTTCCATAGATCAAGCACAAATAAACACAGCAACAAAAGGATTTCTTCTTACCTACATTCACATGTCTGGTGCTCCACAAATGTCATTTCAACATATTGCTGACCCTCTCCCGCTGGCTTTATTTTCAGCAGCTGAGAAGACAGAAGGACAGAGTAATTAGCACAAATAGGAAATCCAGAGAAGTTTCTATTCAATGCACAAAGTGAAACATACATCTGTTTCTCAACAAAGTCTGAAATATAGGCAAGATGGCAATGGGTTTGAGCCAAATGGCCTTGTACTGACACTTATTCCTACCACTCAGGCTTAGAACTGATTGATAGATGCTACCATAATTTTGCAATTATAATTCACATATTTATGAATGAATCTTGAAGTCTGATATTTTGCACAGTTTAAGATTCCTTCCTACTGGGTGATGCATTATGAGTGCAATGAATTTAGCATTTAACACTTGAATTGCATAGTGCCATTCAGGTTTGAACTTCAAATCTGGCTACAAATTCATATGATAGCTCACCACACCCAAACCTAAAACTCAACATGTTTTCATTAGAATTGAAATATTCCTGGCTAATATCTGCTTACAAAGGGAATGATTGCAGTTGTGCGGTGGGTTGGAAGTCCCTTAGCTTTGTAGCAGTCTTTAAATTAAGCTACAGTATCATGGGTGCATGTGATTCCTCATTCAAATAACCACTTCAATCCAGTTATTATATCTGGCAGAACTGAGCACATAATGGTGGCTTATACCTTCTCAGGCCAGGGGAAGTGTCTTGACTATGATTACACGGGCCTGGCTGAAGTGGAAAGGTGTGGGGGGGTATTATACCTGCATAGTCACATTTGAGGTGTGTGTGGGGTGGCACTCCAGCTTCTCATCGCCACAGCAACCAGCACAGCGCACCAGGGGCACACAGGCAGGGCTAAAGATGTGCTCCACCTCCCCAGGGTACTCATGAACCACCTCCACCAGCTTCTCAATAGTGCGGCAGAAGCTCCGCTCCCACACCTCCTGGAACAGCATCACTGCAACAACAGAAGTCAGCATGACCATTACCCAGCTTCAGGTTCTGTTCCACTGAAAAAATCAAAATTTTCAGTCAAATTTGCCGTTTTCTGTTTACTGCTGCAAATCATCCCTCAACTATTCAACTTTCAGAATAATACCACCTTTTGAATGATTACGCCATTTTCTTGTTATCACCTTTAGGGTCGGGTACAGCATATTTTGTTGGAATTTATATTTTCAAGTCCATACCTCATGATAATTGAAGTATGTACCGCTGAAGTGATCTGGAAGACCATGTGTTTTCAATGGCACATAACATTAAAAAGGAGTGCGGGGGAGGGTTGGCAGTGTGCATTTGGATGCACACAGATTCTCAGTACCAATCAGCTCTCCTGACTCCTTATAGGATCTGGATACATGGGGACAGCCAGCGCTGAAATCTGCACGTAGACCCTGGGCCACATGACGGGATTATGGTTCGTTACCAGCCTCATTCTGTGGTCTCTCCGTGCGTGTGGTGGAGGGGCATGCACAATTGCACAATTATAACTTATATAATTATAATGCCTCATTAGCTGAGTCTCATATGTTCTTCGATTATTATGTGTCTACACAGAGTGTTTTCACACTGCGCAATGTGTAGTGTCCATGGTCTGACTGTGGAAGGTTGGGGTTGGGTGGACACCAACTCTGATCAACCGATTTAATTCAAAACATTTTGACGCCATTCTACGTAATGCAGTAGCAATATGAGTCTAGCCATAATCATAGCTGAATTAAAAAATGAAAACTGTGCCAGGGTGGGTACAGTATGTTTGCATAGACAAAGTATTAGGGACCCTTATCTAAGTGGCAACTAATTCCCGTGCCAAAAAGCGCCCACAATCTGGTCAGAGAGTATCCTGTTTTTATTTTTGGAAAACAACTTTTTGTGTAATCAGGAGCTATCCTGCTGGATTTTATGTATGGAGGTGTCCTGATAGCCATCGATATTAAGGAAAAACAGACAGTCTCGGCCTGAACAAACAGCGAAGAGAAAAAACAAACGCTGAAGTATCGTCCGTGTACATAACCTGTTCGGAGCCTTGCTGCCCCCGCACCCTTGGGAGCTCTCTGACCCTGTTGGGTCATGGTGTGGAGCCCAGCACTGAAGCAGCTGTTTATAAAACTAGACAAGCTGGGGCGTGGAGAGGCCAGGCTGGGGAATGGGGTGGGGATGAGGAGGGGGGGGGGGGGAGACAGCTGGGCAGCCTCTGCTTTGCTGCAGCAACCCCTCCTCATTTCTCTGTCAGCATCTTCTCTGCAATCTGTTTCCTCTTATCTCACTCTTTACTGCAGTGGTACATCTTAGCTCGATTTCCTCCTGTTTTAACGGTGTGGGATTTCGGACTTGGCTTCTATGGTCCCAGTGACTAATAGCGAAGTACAGTGAAGAGGGCTTTATATGGATGGTGTTCCCTGCTCCCCATTTGTCCCCACACACTCTTTTCCCAATCCATCGGTTAAGTAACCCTAGCCTGTTGCCCTTAAGTAACCTCAGCCTGTCCTGAAGTACCCCTCACCACAGATTACATTCAAGCTACAGTAACCTCCATTTGGTGGCTTTGTGTAACTGAGAACATAACAGGTTTTCAACTATGTTGCCATGTTTGTTTTGAAAGTGCATTGATTGAATTAAGCATTAGTGCTCAGGAGGGGGCAATGGATAGTGCTTGGAGGACTCTTCCCAGCATGCCCCTGTCTGTACTCGTGCAGCTGTGGCGTGGGAGAGGGGCAAGGACCCTAGGTCTCTGGGCAGAGGATGTTGGCTGTAAAAACAAAGCGCTGTCCTGCCTTCCTTATGAGTGGGATCCTTCGTCTGTCAAACTGAAGGCATGGGTGTCCTTGATTTTGTCCACACATCCCCCCCTGCACTGGCCCCAATTCACAGGACATGCACTGTATGTGAATTCCAGATTTAATGCCCGCAGCTTGAGACAGGAAGATAATACGTGGAAAAAAACAGCCTTCAAATGACCCTCTTCCCCAAACTAGACACACATGGCGCCCACTTCTAATGTGAAAAACACCACACCCAGCACTGAAGATTCTGCAATAATATTGAGCGTGACTGAATTAAACACTGCCCTGTACCAAACAGCTCTGGGTGTGGGTTTTCCAGATCGTGGCAGAGGATCACAAAGCTTTTTTATTGGTCCTCAGAGCGTGTTCCTGCAGCTCGATCGTGCTCGAACATGAAAATTAGTCTGTCAGCAATTTGATAGGCTTATTATAGGGTACATTATTATTATTTTTGGGATCCGAGCTGTTATCGTTTGGAACTTTTGTATGTCAATGGCAGAGGGGTGTTCCAATGGGCCACCAAGGCTTAAATGTTCTAAAGTTTTCCCTGATGTTTTGTGGAATAAGAGGTGCTCCTTACCTCTAGAGGTCCTGTTTGCACTGGATGAAGGAAGACTCTGCGATAGAACAGAAGTGAGAGAAAGTTCAGAGAACACACAGGCACAACAACTCAGTACAGAATCAATTGTAATTGTACATTCCAGAGAGGAAACTGTTCGGGGATCAAAAAGTAATTAGCAAGAAAAATATGCAGCAAATCGCAATCAGTCCCCTTCCGTCTCTAGGCTGCAAAAACAGGGAACAGGGAACAGACAAGATAGTCATATGTAACAGGCAAAGTTTGATTACAGCCAAACACAAGTGTCCTTTCTCACTTTGGGTAAGGTAAATGCTCATTTTAGCATGTGAGTCGATTGTTCAGGATGAGTACAGCTCTGCCCTCTTGTGAAGGAAATTGGATCTGCGATAGAAGGTAGTCCGACGAGAAGGGAGTTGTCTGGTGCATGAGCTAGTCTGGAAAGGCTCTCTGACAAGCTGCAGATCCAGGCTGGGCCACTTACTGTATGCACTCCATTCCCTCCGTGTCCAACTGTTTAAGTTAAAAGCCCTTTGGTAAGCTATAGGTTTCAGTTATTTATTTTCCCACCCATGACTTTTCCTTCTCCTTGATATTTCCATCTCCGCACACGAATAAACACAACCTTTTTTTCATCCAGCTGGACAAACACGGGCCATGGGGTAGCTTGATTTCATGAGGAGAAATTTCCTCACGATAAAGTTTAAAAGGGCCCCGCAGCAGTTAGCCGGAGGGATGATGAGTACACCATATTGATGTAAACCCTGTACCTCCACAAGAGAACATGCTGTCTTTAACAGTATCCATTTTAAGTGGACGTGTACTGACCACCAGTCAACTCCATGTGACTCCGTTGTAGTGATGCCATTAGGGCAGACCGAGGTAAAGACCACAAGGTCTCTGGCAGAGCCGAGAGGTCTTGACAAGCTCCGTTCTGTTGGTGTTTATATCACGATGGGCTGGAGTCCAGCCTAGAGAAACACAGCTTTAGGCTCATGCTGGTCCAGTGGTGACTGCTCTACAGGAGACCGCCTTCGGACCTCGGATATTTATCAAGCCGCTCTGATTGCTGTCGTACAGTCCAGAGTACTAAAGACTAGAAATCTGCTCTTGGTCTGACACCCGGAGAATGGCATGTGCATAACTGTCGAGGACGCAAAGGAGCTTGTGACGTGTGGCAGGGGCAGCTGATTACCAGCACCGTGTTTCTGTGTGCCGGACTGTGGGCGGGCTCTGGGCCGTCTTCGGTTTGACAAGTGGACTCGCTCTCGGCAATTAAGATACGGCGGCAGCCATGCCGACTAAGTTAGCTCTGGACTCCCAGCCGGTTCCCGGTCCGTTCGCTCCTGAGTACCTCCTCACTTCCTGCTTGTGGGGTGAGTGACAGATGTGCGGCAGGGACGCGGCAAAGTGTTGCCGTGCCGACCTCCAGGCTCAGCGGGAGCATTCCTCACAGATAAGCAGAGCAGGCCCTCGCTGCCCGCCGGTCGGGGTGGGGGAGGCGGGGTGACCGCAGGCGTGTGATGGGGCGGACACTGGGAGCTAGCCGCTCTCGGGGCATTCCCGGGGAGTGGCCTCCGAGGCTGGCCCTTTTCCGAAGAATGCTGGGAGAGGCTCACAGCAGATGGGAAAACCAGCCCCGGTTCTCAGCCAATCAGCTGGGAAGGGCGGTGGGGTCTGGTGACTCCATCTGTATCCATTCTTTCCGATGTCTGCGGGATGCGAGCAGATACCGCTGGGTCTGGGTGCGGTGGGACTGAGCATGACAGGGCACGACACCCAGCTGTTACCTCTCCTCTCTTCTGCAGAGATGGCTTGGAGGGACAGACACCAGGCACTCATCTAGCATTCACTGCAATGCCTGGGCACTGAAATTTAGCGCTAATTTATTCTGCAACATTTTGACAGGGATAACAAACCTCATTTATCAAAAACTTGAAAGGAATGAATTTCTTCGCAAATCGTTTGTACAGTTACTTACACAAAAAAAGTGGAATTCATGAAGGTTACGTTAATTCGGAATTTGTATCTTAGAAAAGCTCTTGAGGGCTAATTTATTTTGCAACATTTTGACAGGTTTGACACGTTGTGAGGACCACAAACAATGTGTCAGCTGGGGTGAAAGAAATACAAGTTTGGGGTAATGCACAGGATGATCCACAAACGTATTGGTCACATATTTTCACTTTACCTTCCACAATTTGCTCAGCCTTGTGTCTCAGGATGATCTGGGACTTGCTCGCCCATCTGTGGGCCTTGATGTTGGGTTGTGGCCTGGTATTCCTAAAACTGCCACATGGCTACTCAATACCACAGAGACATTTTACCGCTCCTAGGCTGCCCTTCCCTGCCCAGCTCGGAGGACAGAAGTTCAAATCAGGGGAGTGCTTGTGGCAGCTGGGCATGGTGAGACCAAGCCACTTGGCACCTCCGGTAAGGCATGTCAGAGGAAGCCAGCTGTCCCCATATTTGGCAGTGCTGTGGAGCTGTGTGGAGAAGCTCACGTAGCCTCTCTTCGTCCTTTTGCTCAGCTATCCCTGAGCACAGACCCTCTCTCCCACCGCACCACTCCCACACACCAGTGCGGATACAATCCACACCCCGAGAGGGACGGGGGGATGATAACGAATGGTGAAGAAAGAAAGAGTGAAAGAAAGAGGGAATTACATCCTCACCAGCACTTTCAGAGGCATCTAGGTAAACCAAATATTGTCATCTTCAAGGGGGAAGATAATGTATGTATGTCAGAAAGCGCTCCCAGCAAGAGATCATTCTCAACAGCTAATTAAAATGCTGGATGTGTTGCAGGGTTAGAGCTCCACAGACCTATTATGGATTAGCTTTGAGCTTCCATATGCTGCACCGTTTTTCCCATAGAGATCCGTGCATCGTAATCTCCCCAATGGCATTTGCTTCTCAGGGCCTTGGAAATGCTTCTTCTAAAATGAGTGTAGCATTGCTCTCTGGGGTAGTGGGAAGTGGAGAGGGGAAGTGGTGTGTTTCAACCATCTGCAAATTCAATAAAATTCTGATAAAACTCAGCTGGCATTCAGAACATACTGTAGCAGGAAAAATGCTGCTTGTTCACGTGCATCAGACAACACAATATTCTTTCATTTTTTGAATGTATGTAAGCATTGGTATTTACAGTCACCCTTTGGCAAGGCCACAGTTTGTGGGAAGGAAGCAGGGCAATCCGAGGACCACATCTACTGGACTACATTTCAAATGAGTCCAGGACGATAAATGTGTACTATTTTCCTCAGAAATTACTCAGACCGGGAAACCACAGACGAGAGAGCTGTGTACAAGAGAAACAGAGCTGAAAAGTCACAGTTTGGTTTAATTTCCATCCATCCATCCATTATCTAAACCCGCTTATCCTGATCAGGGTCGCAGGGGGGCTGGAGCCTATCCCAGCATACATTGGGCGAAAGGCAGGAATACACCCTGGACAGGTCGCCAGTCCATCACAGGGCACACACACCATTCACTCACACACTCATACCTATGGGCAATTTAGACTCTCCAATCAGCCTAACCTGCATGTCTTTGGACTGTGGGAGGAAACCGGAGTTCCCGGAGGAAACCCACGCAGACACGGGGAGAACATGCAAACTCCGCACAGAGAGGCCCCGGCCGACGGGGATTCGAACCCAGGACCTACTTGCTGTGAGGCGGCAGTGCTACCCACTGCACCATCCGTGCCGCCCTTGGTTTAATTTCTTTTGCCTTTATTATGTTAGCTTATTATTTTTACCCAGATCCAGACAAAGATTTTGTGTTTATTTTAAGAGTCGCTTTTGCTCTCTCTCCCTTTCCTGCTCCTGCAATCCGGACTTTCGATATCTGCCTGTGTCCAGCTCGTCTATCCACTCTCCAAATTGATATTATATTAAGTATTATATTATATTAAGATATGATATTAAAGCATATCTGCTCTGATCATAGCAAAGATCAATGCGTCTGTGTACCTTCATTGAAATGACTGAACAGACTTTGTCTGCTACATAGTGCTCCGTAAGGACAGATGTACAGAACCACCATCCAGGACAGTTATGTTCAGGTGGCTGTTTACTGTAGTTGTCTTATTTTTCTTTCACTAAAATATACCACAGACAGACTTCCCATAAAAAAACCCTCGACTTCCTTTTGGCTCGAGGATACAGATGGAATCTGGGTTAATTCTGGGACCGTGCTTTCGAGATAGCCTGCAGGCCTGGCAGTGCGGACGCAAGCTCCTTACTCCCACACAGCTGAAGCACGTCACTTTTAATCTCTGCTAATCATGTCTTCTGTGGGACGAGAGGCAGGGAGTATGAGAAGAAAAGCAATCAGACAGAGGCCAAAAAAAACTCTCCCAGTTCATTTGTGCCTGTTGACTCTCTCACAGTCTTTCCCTTCCTTGAAGCCCATGAGTATCGTGACTGAAAATGGCGGTTAGGCAGCCAGGGACAAATGCATTTTGCCACAGACAATCAGAAGTGGAAGTAATTCCCTTATTTGCCAGTGCAGGCATCCCTATTTTTGGTCAGCGAGAGAGAGAGGCTCACTAACCAATTTTCTTGTGATGTGTATGGCACCATTTCTAAGAAGCACATCAGATGACGTTCCTGAAATACAGCACACTTCCAGAATTCGGCATGGGAACCAAATGAATAGGTCTTGATCACAAAGAGGAGGCTCATTCTCGTGGTGCTGAAAAGAGGGCAGTGCAGACCGCAATGCCCACAAAGCCACTCTGACCTATGTTTGTTTTGTTTTGCTTTTTGTTTTTCCCATATTGGAAAAGTACTGGGATAGTACAGCTTTCTGACATTTTGTGGGAGGAAGCACTGAAATTTAGAGGGCAGGGAGATGATTGGGTGCTCTTTGCTACAGCCATGTGCCTGGGCAGTGGGCACTCATTTGGTTCTGTGCAATTTCAAATAAAACCAACAATCCGTGTCCACTCTAGTATCACCACAGTCAAATGGTGTAATAGTCACTGAACACCCAACCCATACATGTTTTTCCATGTTTCCAAGAAAGTACTTCCTATTGGAGAAATGTGTATGATAAAATGTTTTGATTACAAAAGGATAAAATGATTTGGAGTAAACATATTCAACTGGAGAGCATTTAGCTCTACTAGCATTGTTCCATTTAATGTCATCTACACTGTGATAAAAAATAGTTATTACTAGGAATTTTTAAACCCCGTCTAGTGTGGAATTTGCTATACACAAACATTCTGGGAACTATTATTAAATTTGGTAAATAGAATAATTCCTTATCATTACAGCAGTTTTGTGTATTTTTCTTTACTATCTTTTGTTGCATCCAATGTAGTAATTACACTAGGAAGAAGTATGTATAATAAGCTAGGCAAAACTAAATCTTTCTGCTCTGCTAAAACTAACACCCATGGGAATAGGCACTTTACAGCTGTACAGAGATCCTGAATTATGTTTGCTTTCCACCCCTTAACATAATTATTAGAGAAATGAAAATCTGTCTGACAGCTGGAAGGATTGAAAAGAGCATGTCATGGCAACATCCTGTTTTTGCATGATGTCCATCTGCACTTTAACACTGACCCTCTTGCCTCCTCTCCTCCAGTATGTAGGGTCACGTGTTCTACTTAAACATTAATCTGACATCGCACACTACCAAGTTTCACACATCACGCACACCACTACCAGAGACAAGCTTTAGACTTCCATAATCAATCTGAACTAAACAGGAGCAGAACCTAGTGTAGGAAATACGTGGCCCACAATTTCAGTGATGGATATAAATAGAGGCTGTACTAATGTCCATGTAAAATTAATTAAATTGAAATGTACACCTGTACTATGCCCTGCACCTGAGTCAATTGTGAAAAGAAGCTGAAACTAACAATTCATTGTTGGTCACTCTGACAAATACAGATAATTTTATGTCTGAACTACTTTATTCCGAATGGCATGCGACAAAAACATGTCCTGAAAAAAGTGCATTAGATCCACTCAAAATCGGATTGAATGCCCTTAGAACTAGAACTAAATATAAAGTAATTAATAACAATGTACAGACAAGTAAGTTAAATACAAGCTTTGTCATGTGGAGCTGCAGTAGCTTTTTCTCATGTCAGCATCAGAGCAATGCTTAATCACATGTGATGAGCTCAGATAAGATTGCACTGTCCTAGAGCAAACTTATGTGAAACTAAAATGAATGGGAAGTTAAAAATGCTATCCTAAATGAATACGCAAATTTTCACTGATTGTACATACTGTAATAAGGAATAAGGTTTACATAAGGTTTAAATAAGGAATAAACATTGTATGCATTGTTATTTACAATGTTTTATTCTATATAGCAAAGCTAACAGCCCATTAGCCTACATTAGGATGATAAATTGTTTCTGCTGGCAGCTTGTATATTCAACATTCACTTGAATATACAGTAATGTATGTGTATGTCTTTAAATATTAAACCTTTTTAAGGTTCCAGTTTTTCCACATTAGTTCCAGTTTACCAGCTCATCTGTCAATATTAACTGCATATATAATAAACAATTCAGAAATGTAACAAAAATGTAAAATATTTAGAAACTTTTGCAAATATTTACTGCTTCTTGCTGTTCCTGTGATAATGTCTGACTCTATATAACAGTAAGTTGGCTACATAATCAAATAATAGTATTTCATACATTAAATTGTTACTATGACTGGAAGTAAATTGATCAGTGCCCATCTTCTCCCATTAGCCCATGACCGTCATACTGTAAGAGCCCCAGACCCGGCAAGACTATCAGCTATTCAGCAGCCCATGCCTGCCAATCTGTATCATCTCCTGCAAAGCACAGGGCAAATGGAGGAACATTGTGATTCCTAAAAATGGAGGTTCACTTTCAGATGCTGCGGCTCAGGCAGCTCCACAACAAACCTCTTGTGGGCCTGTGTGAATCTTACCGCCAACCCAAACATCCCCCCTCATTTAAGGGTTCAAAGGCAGGGGGGGATGATGTGATAGCAACTCGCTAAGGTCCGAATAGAGAGTTCTCTCCCCTGGAAAGCTGTCTGCTGGCAGAGCCATCACAGATCTTATTTGTGTTTTTTTCATGTATCCTCTGCCTCTCTCATCCCCAGCAGAAGTGTCTCGTGCAATCCGGGGCTGGCCAGTGGTAATGGGGAATGACGGTTTAATAAACTTCAGAGTATACATTTAACCAAGGCTTGAGAGGCTAAAAGCCAGTTGGAGATTTTAAGCCAATCTCAGGACATGCCTGTCAGGTTGGGAGTAGGAGCCAAGAAGGGGCCGAAGGAGGCACCTGGGAAGCATAAGCTCTAGGATTTTGCAGTCATTGTTACTTAACAGCTTTAAGCCTCTGTGCTTAACATCATCATAAGTATATCTTTAACTCTGAATACATTCTTTGCATATTTATACTCATGCTAAATGACCTCCACCTTGCCAGAGAGGAGCTACTGTGACTGCACGTCCACAGTGATAAAGAAATGATCTGTAACAGCCCTGCAGCCTGTTGCACCAGTATAACGTAAGTTCAAACGTAAGTTCAAACGTAAGTTCAAACGTAAGATAGTTTGAATGTAAATTCAGAGTTATGCCAGTATAACTTAATTTAAACCGGTTACACAAACTGATTTAGTTTACCATTGATATAGCGCATTGATTTGAAAGATTGGTTTTGAAAGCTGGCAGAGCATTCTCCACAATGGATGACCCTTTCATTTGTATGAAGAGATTGACGTCTACTCACTTTTATTTTTTGGCAAGAGGCGATACAGAAAATAACGGACCTTATCTCTGATTAGACCTACAGAAATGATTTATTATTAATAAATTATTTCGTAATAACTCAATTGTTCGAGAGCAATACATACAAGAAAAACACTGTTAAGGCCTTCCAAATACATCCACTAAAAGCCATAATGAGCCACCAGCTAGAATAGGTGGTAGCTAACAGGCTGTAGACAGCCGTTGGGATAGAATAATGCAGCCATCATATTGCATATTTACTTGACAATTGACGTTAGAAGGGCACAAGACACGAATAGCTATATGCGACAATGTTTTGGCTTATGGTCAACTTAGCTAAGATGTAGCGTAAGTATGAATTGTGGAAGTGCAACCAAACAAAGACATGCATTTAGTTTTAAACTAGTGTGGATATTTTGTGTGGATTTTACACCCTAACTTGCGATCAAGCTGACGTTATACTGGTGCAACAATATACTGGGTGATTACTAATCAGAAAGAAGCAATGGATGAGAACTAAAGTTAAGCATGAGAGAAGTATGTGTACTTTAACCCAAATATTCTCCATGGCAAATCCCTCATTCTGCTGATGCCATTATGGTAGCTGATTTGGAAAATCCCTTAATAAATGATTTATCAAAGGGCCCCTGTGTTTATGCCCACAGCGAGGTCGTATGTAAAATCTGCCGCAAGTGTAAAGGCGCATCACTGAAACCTGTTAGTGTTTGTTTTGACAACTATCATGTAACGCATCAGCCTGTGAGCCAGTTAAAACAAACAGACGTCAGTGTGCCCCAATTGATCTGCGCAAAGAGAGCAAGATAAAAGGCCAAGTCATAGTGCTTGATCCCTGTGAGCTGTCATTAAGTGGGCAGCCTGGCCTGTCCTGGCACAGCAGTTGTGTTAATGAGCAGGGTAAGTCAGTTGAAATATACTGCCATGACATCACAGCCCTAGAGCTTGCCAACCGAGTGGTCAGCTCTGGCCGGTCACTGACTGAGGCCCTGATAAGAGGGGCTGTTACCCTGCCTGCAGCACACACAAGGTTGCGTGCCAGTGGAGCATAGTCCCGACCTCCCGGTGTGACAATGGAGACCACGGTGACCTTAATATAAATGGTGCATGTCAGACCATACGACTCACTGTATATGTACAGCCTAGCTCTGGAGGCCGCACAGGGCAGTCGCCAATACGGAAAACAGCTCCTTATGGGTTGCCCTCTGTTCTGAGCCTGACCATAATATTGAGCCCAATGTGATTTCTTAAGGCCCGGACACACCAAACTGACGGTCGGCCGCGGAGCGCCGACAAAGATCGCCTCGCGTCGATACGCGTCGTTAATGTTGGCTGTGCCGAACACACCGCAACGACGGTCCGCCGACGGCCGAGTTGCACGTATGTTCTGCGCCTGCATGAGAGGTAATAACTCTCCACACCAGCAGGTGGCGGTAGTCTGTATTTGTCTTTCAAAAAATGGAAACCGGAAGACCGGGGAATACGTTTGCATTGCGTTGGACCTAGAAGCAGCCATTGTCTCGCTCACAACAAACAGTTTGCAGCAATTTCCTTGTTCTCTCGCTATTTAGTAATACTAATCGAAAATTATGTCTGGTAGTGATAGTAACTTTGGAATGGCTTGCTTTCGTCGCTTCCGTTTCTCTTCTCGTGCACTGATTCGCTAGCTGGACAGCCAATCAGAGAGCTCTCTCTCATCGACGGCTCCGGGCACTCCGACGCCGATTCAACATGTTGAATCGGCGTCGGAGCCCTCCAAAACACGCCGACGGAGTGTCGGCGTGCGGGACACACCGGAAAGACTCGGCCGACAGGGCACCACCGACGTCCGACGGCCGACCGTCGGTTTGGTGTGTCCAGGCCTTTATCCATCATACTATGCTTCTTGTACTGTATTCCAGTTTCTTATAGGCATAAATGTAACAGTAAGCCTTGCGTTGTATGCGGCATGCAAATGGCTGGAGAGCCTGTGTTGGTTTGACACTGTCCAGCTGGTGCTTTAGAGTGGACGTGGAGGGAGTCACCCCCGGGCTCGGGGCTCCGGAGCTGCCAGCAGGGAGCCGTAACTCCCGGCTGCAGAGTGTCCTGAAATTCCAGCAATGATGGCACATGATTGAAACAGCCCCTGTAATGGGGCAGCCCCCACTAACGCCAGACAACACCATACAGAGGGGATTTCACTGAATGACAACACACAGCACCTTCGTAGACCTGTAATCACTCGCTATGTGCAATATCCGCCTTGTCTTATGAACTGAAATACTGTTGTTGGGTGAGGGAAGCACATGCTCTTTTTACCCAAGGATAGAGTAGTACTGTACTATGCTTCACAGCCTACCCAGTGAAACCAGATATGAAATTGTAGCTATTTTAGCAGTTTTTGTGCTCAAGATTGGGGACAGTAAGCACTCGCACACTTGCATGCTCGCACACTTGCACACTCGCACACTTGCATGCTCGCACACTTGCACACTCGCACACTTGCATGCTCGCACAAAAACAGAAAGTTCAGCGCCATGGACATAGACTATAGGCTGCTCATTTCTTGCTCATTACAAAGTTTTCACATTTGCATTCAATAATAGGCCTCCATCGTTTCCATGCTCAGTATTATGCATTCAAAGATAAAGGGCAGAGTGGTCTATGTAACAGTGAAGATTAGAGATAGCCACCATTATGATGACATGACAACCCAGCCACTGGTTCACTGGCGTCAGGTACAATGACAACCATGGAACTGGCAGAGAACAGACAAACTGCACCAGCACCAAAGAATGTGAAGGATTAACTGATTCTTGAAGAATTCCCAAAAAACAATTGATGACGAAAATAGCCCAAAGTCAAAAAAGTAAAAAAAAAATCAAATAGCCACCCAAATCCATTTGCAATAACATAAAAAGTAGCCCACTTGGGCAGGAATCCATCCCATCCAGCATCATTGGTCTCGCCATAATGGGGAAGCCCAAGAACGTAATAAATTCCACTGATAGGATTTTATGTAATTCCAGGAAGGACGGATTTAGCAGCTGAACACCCCTGTGGATAAAGACGGCTTTTGTAATCAAACCCCTTTTGGAAATAGTGCTTTACTGTGCGAAACCTGCAAACAACAATAAAAAAAGTGGACGGGATTATTTCAATTTGTTAAGAGCTGTTTTAGCTCTTAGAGCTCATTTCCCTTCATGCGCACACACGAGTCCTCAGATAAGGGCCAGCTAATTGTGGTCCCTATTACAGTAAACGCTGCGCTCCCTGTGTAAACCACACTAAATTACCACCAGATGGGAGATTAAAGCTTTGCACAGGAGATGGCGGGACCCCTCTTTCCCTGAGGTAAGAGAAATTCATATTTCCTGATTGCAATTGCACCCTCTCCCCTGGGACAGGGAATTATGAAGGACCGGGGCTGTCACCATGACAACCGTGGAACCCTGTCGGAGTCACCATGATGACCGCAGAGGCCTGGTTTGGAGTTACTGTGCATTGCCGTCGCCTTGATGTCAGAGCCCACGTTGCTCGTGTAACCTCCTCTCTAGGTCAGATCTGGCTCTAGACTGCATGCACTACTGTTTCTCTATGACTCCACAATGTTTTCCTCTGGAACCAAACCAGCCTAGATAAGAGCCTGTTCAAACACAGCCACCCACTACATGACATCAACTGTACAGACTTTCACCTGGTATAGTTGTCATATGACATTAGGAAAGCAGTGGAAGCAACCAAAAATCACACTCTGCCACAGAGCGGGGCTGGCACTGGCAGTGAGTTGGGAGTGGGCATGACTCAAACATCAGTCACTGAGCGGGTGACACACAGGGACACAGGATGCCAGCCCCACTCACAGGAGGAAATGGAGGGCCGGTCCCCAGGGTGACAGACGAGGGTTCAGTGGGAGGGATGCCATGTGAGCGCGACATCTCAGAGCAGAAGGAATGTGCAGGATTTGTGTTGTCACCTGAAGGCTCCAGTGTTTACTTTGCTGCCTGGCTGGCTCGCGGCCGCACTGCCAGTTATATAAATAGTTCCCTCTCCACAGCAGCCCTGGGTAATTGCCTGTCCAGCACAGATGGCCAGTTTCAAGTATTGTTTTGCTAAACTGTTGAGGTAAAGGAAGCACCTGTACTGAATCATGTCCTCACACTTCAGGCTCAGGCACTAGGGGCACTCCGACCGCTCCCTTCTTTAAAGACTTATGAACCTTTCTGGAAAAAATCACTTTGACCGCTCATCTTAAATGTTATGATACCTTCCTAAAAAAGCATGACAAAAGAGGGATTAAGAATAAGTCCTGTTTCATTCAGCTCTTCCTTCTCACGTGTCATTTCACAAGTTACAGACCCATTTGTCAATGTGACCTGACATTTAGGCGTGGATAAGTATTACATGGAGAAGTTGTTTTGGAGAAGTTGTTTTGAACAAACAGATGTACATGCTTCCCATAAAGAAGCAATAGGTTAAAGGGAACTTGTTACATTGTCATTTAGCTGTGCCGTCTTTCATAACCTTCCAGTTGGTGACAGTGATTTAGCTCCGAACCTCTGAGACAGCACCGGCCAGAATGAACTCTGTCAAAAAGAGAAGACAGGAAAGTGGAAAGACAAAAATAAAGCGAGAGGAAAAAAGGGAGCAGAGAGATAGCCTGGAGTCCCTGTAGTTCCTTTGTGATCTGGCAGCTGTTGGGAAGGCTGGAAGCTAGCAGGCAGGCTGCTGTCATTTGGCACAACTGCCATTCTCCACCTCCCTCACTCACCCCTACACACACAGATGGCCACGGACGTGACGCCAGCACTGATGAAGCCATCACTCGCATGACGGCCTCATATGCAGCTGTCAGTGCCCTAACGCTTTTACCCCAGAAGCAGGAAGTGCTAAGAATACACAGAGCTGGACTGGGTTGAAAACAGAGCCAAGGAGAGTTAAGACGGCAGCGAGCGACAAACACGAGGCACCTGCCCGGTTCAGTCTGGCCGCAGGGGGAGACATCCTGGAGTGATTGTGCCCAAACGGAAGCAGGACACTCATGCGGGCCACCATTGTTCTGGCGGGAGAAGGCAGGTGCTTCCCTTCCTGGTGGTGCGGAGATAAGAGAGGTTGAAGGCTGGCTGGGATGTTTCCAGTAACCGTGAGGCCAAACAGGTGCAGAGCAGGCATGGCCTGACCGTTCCGCATTCAATGTGTTTTCGGACGGTCCCTGACGTCATGAGAACCTCAGAGTGAAGAAAATACATCACTATGAATAAATAAATGCGTGACCAGGACAGTGCTTCCAAGAAGAAGATTTACTTCAAGGAAAGGAAAACAGACTGCATCCTTTCACCCCAGACTCTGTAAACAGGACCTGACAGACGTATTTACACTTCCACGGACAGTGCATTTTTTAGCTGTGAGAGAACACAACAAGCAACCTGCGAGACTGGGCTGCAATCTTACCCAGCTGTGGATGGGAATGACACTGCTGCCCACTCCACCACACAGACCACTGACGCATCTGTGTCAAAGGAAGCGACAGACCACGACACAGGCGAGATGTCTTCACTGTCTGCTGAGATGTTCGGTTCAGGGAAAAGAAAGTCTCTGCAGTGAAAGCAAGAGTGCAAACTGTTTATAAATGGATGCCTGAACCGCAGATTGCTTTTCCAATCTGCTTGGCATCCTCAAAGACTGATTTGATTGTGTGCTTGCAGATATCCACAGTCAAGGCCCTTTCTATTCCTCACAAGTCGCACAGGGAGAGCAAATGAGCATGCTCCAGATGGACAATTGGAGTTAGGCAGTTTTACAAAAAAGAAAACGGAAAGAAAAAAGCAGAACATCTTGCTTTAGAGCGCAAATTACATTTTGATGGATTAGGCATAATTTAAAAAAGATTAATCCTGCCATACTGAAGCATGGATGGGCTACTCTGAACCTCTGGGGAATCAAAGCAACTTCAGAGATTTTTTTTTCTATTTGCACTAGATTACTTAATTGGTACAATTAGGGCTTAATTAATCTCAATGAGTCATGCATTTGACATATTTACTGACACGGGTTTTAGGTTTCAAGACACATACAAAAAGCCCTGTATACTCTCCAAAAAAACAGTTCCTCTGTCTAACAGAATGAAATGCCATGACATGGAAAAGTGCTCTTAAACAGACTGTCAGCTCGCACATCCAGCTAACAGAGGCCTAACTTAAGTGTGTGTGACAGGAATGAGATAACAATAAGTGGACAGTAATATGACTGCCATGAATCATCTTGATTTCTGAAAGGAATTTGGGGTTTCCAAAGTTACAGGAAAGATGTAGACCATAGATAGAGATGACAGAACAATTTCATCACAGGAGAATTTTCCAGTGATGTGAAGACTAGGCCAGGACAATAACCAGGCACTATGCCAGAGTCTGTTGCAAGGTAATTGCTCAAATAACCAATCACTGAAAAGACAAACATGTGAGGCAACTCTAGGTTGCTCAGTAGGGCTTAAAGACCTCTCTCACCCAGGAAGTCCACTGCCTCCTCTTTCTCAGCCCCTGTTGAGAGACAGCGTGAGATAGTCCCCAACCCCAATCCCAGTCACACAGATAGTCTTAATGGCTCTGTCTTAGGCAAACGCAAGCACCTGCTGTTTCCATAGGGAGCTGCCTTTTACTGTGGCTGTCCCCAAGGTCATTGTCTGTGAACAGCAAATCCGTTCTGTGGCCTCCTTCCGTGGGATGATCAAGGAAATATCACATCTTTCCCAGCACAAGGAAAGAGGAAAAGCAACATTCTAACTGCTGATTTATAAAAAAAAATACAAGTCAGACTCCATGCAGCTCATAAACAAACTTTGAGAATTCCCTCTGTTACTCATGTGGGGATATTGCAAGTGTTTATCTCATTTAGTGAAATGGAGACTGAGACTAACACATGGGTTGCAGGTTTTTAGTTTTTCTGAAGACTTTATGGAGATTTCTCACCGACTTTGGAATAATCATCACACTTATACAAGAAGCACTAAAACCTGCAGTTATTAGGTTCAGACAGAGCCCTGCAGAAGAGCCACCAAGTCAAAAAGATTGATGAATAGTTACAACAACCATTAACTTATAACAATTTGACCAGCTGCTAAGAGGAAAACTGAGGACGCCTGGCCAACATAAGCCCACCATGCCCCAGCCAGAGGAAGCCAAAGAGCACCCCACCACCACAGACTCCGGGGCTATTTACACACCAGCGTATCCGAATAGTGCCTTGACTTGAGGGGCTATGTGCTGAGAAATAATTGGACTTAACATCACAGCCACTCCCACTCCAACTAACTCCCATTGAAGGCATCGGCAGTGCTCTTTGATCACAGCGCCCAGTACAAAGCCCAAAGGAACCTACAGATGGCTCAGTTCCTGAGGGCATGGGTTCATGGTACAGTCTACATTCAGCATCTCCCTGCTGGCAAGGGGACCGCTGCACTGCCATCAGCCCAGCTGGCAGAGGGTCCCTATAACCGCAAGACAATAGGAGTGAATGGGTTCAGGGATCCTGCGCCTTGCATTAAACATGAGAGGCAGACACAGGCAGTGTGTAGACCAGTGTTTGCCTGACCAAAAAGTTAAATGAATGGATCTTTGGTCTAGCAGACAGACGAGATGTGTGTGCCAGGCCCAATGATACTTCCCTTACAAGTGTTGTAGGTGGGTGGGCACAAGGCTTGAATGGGAGGCATCACTCTCACTGGCTGGCGGACACACTGCTGACGTATTTCTCCTTTCGAAGGTGAGGCTCGGTACCGGCACAACACAGAGGCTGGCTTTGTCCTTGCCAGCTGCATGATAGATATTCTCAAGGCTGGATGTTGCAAAGGGTTCTGGCTCTTCCTCAAACGCCACAGTAATAGTAACACAAAACAAAAACATAGTGAACTCTCTCTAATTCAGAAGGGGGCGGGGGGCTGGAGGACTTTGGGAAGGTTAAGCTCTGTCACGCCACTGAGGTGATGGGGAGGGATGGGAGGACTGTAACAGATTGCAAAGGGACTTCATATAAAGGGTTCAATTTAGCCACTCCCAATTTTCTGACTAATTTAACAACAAAACACAAAACAATGACTGTAAATTTACCATAAATTAAACAAAAGGGTTGTAAAGTTAAAAAAAATCTTTCCACTGAATCTGGAATATTAGCAATAATTTCATATTCAATCACCAAAAGTCAAATGTTGCACTGAAGCAAAGTGCTTTCAAGGTAAAGCAGTAGATCAGTTACAGTCGGCCCACGTGCCATGAAAAGTTCTGAAACTGAGCCCTGTCACGTTTCACTACATGACTCAACCGTTTTTCTATATGGCGCGAGTTCAGAAAGGGATCATGTTATAAAGAGACAAATGAACATTGTATAAACAGCAGTCATCTGACTCAGCACCCGGAGAGTATGGGGATTTAATTTAGCTATATAGCCAAAATTATAGCCTATTCATCTCATTCTTTCAGTCATTCATTCACTTTCACGTCAGACATCCACAACCGTTTGGGAAACTTTGAGCATAAATAATAATAATAATAATAATAATAATAATAATAATAATAATAATAATAATAATAATAATAATAATAATAATCGCGTTAGTATCATATTGACAATGAGAACATCGCTTCGCCGGGCTATGAATAAAATCTACTTAAAATGCAATAAAAGTTAGCAAATTAAATTACCATGAAATGAATACGAAAGCAGCAAAACGTGCAAACAAGAGAGAAAAAAACGACATGCACTGAGTTAAATTTACGCGAATCTCAGCCTACCTGAGCAGGTGGAAACTGAAGCAGGAGAACAGCTACAATCGGGATGATGTTGGCAGAAAGTTTCATTTCGTGTTTCTCAGCCGTTTGCCCAAGGGCTGCAAGTAAAGCACGAAATCCACCAAAAAGCGGAATGCAATATCAAAGTTATTAAAAGTAAAAATACGATTAAAAGGAATCTTGACAAAAAATAAAATAAAAAATAAAAAACTGCAACAGCAGCAATTTCAGTTTCTACTTTGACGCGTCCTCAATGCGACCACGAAGAGCGGATGACTGCATCGTCACGTAGCTTTCAGTAGCGGGCTGCAATAGCAAACCTGATGAAAAGCTGAAGAAAAGACGAATACAATTCATGTGGCTTGAAAATCGATAATACACCTTTGTTGTATAGTTTATATATACTAATGCGTTACTGTTTGAATAAAAAATATCAACAACGGTCTAAATCCAAACGTTACTCATTCTCAATAAAAAAAGATTTGTATGGAATGATGAATCTTAAAATAAGTCTATTTTAAGAAAATAATTAGCCTAGTATTGTTAACATGCTTGGCTCTCCAAAATATGCGGTAATATTTCCATATTAAAAGCGTGGACTGTGGGACTCGAAAGACTCCAAAATATAATTAAATTGAATGGTCCTAAGGTTATTTATTCTCTGGTGGTTTGCTCAGGTTTACGCTGTGCATTTCTTCGGCGAAGTTACATACATGCCACTAATTGCTTCTCACTACCTCTCAACTTGTAGCCAGAATGAATCTCCTCCCCTCCACGTCTCCCTCCCTCTGTTAGTCTCCCTCCGTCTCGGTTTCTTTTTGAATTCAGGAAAAAGCAACGTGCCCTTAAAAAAACGAAAATAATTGTATTACACAACTATTGATATGAAAAGGAATCCTATACTCTCAATTCGGTGTTCATGCCAATCCCTTGCTTGCACATATAAAGTCAATTATGTTCATGGTTTGTGCGACTTATTCTTAATTGCCTGCATTCTTAAAGACATTTCTTTAAGAGTCTTGAAGATTTTATGTTCGAGCTCTAAGAGATCTAATTTAATACATAATTTGCTCCAGTGGCCCAAGTTAACCATTGCCTTCAAAGACTTCAACTTGACTTTTCAAAATATATAGAGTACAGCTAAAATGGGTCACCAAAGACTATTTATTTTCTTATAAGATTAATATAGATTTATGGTCGCAACTTTTACGAACACAGTCAATATGAGAAAAGTACGCCTAGCATTAGAATCCTTCAAATATGCCTACAGGTAAAGCAAGTCCAGTTTTATTATTTCCCCAGTGGACTCAGGATACCCTTCTGCTTTTTTTCCATTAACTTTTTCCATCTTCTGTTCTGCGGCTTCTCAAAAAGATATTTTGTTTTTCCTGAAGGTACCGTATAATTTCATCATACAATTTGCAATAGTAAGAATCACAAAAAGGGAGAGAGAGAGAGAGAGAGAGAGAGAGAGAGAGGGAGTGGTGTGTGTGTGCATGCATGTGTAAGTGCATGTGTGTGTGTTTTGTGTCCAAGCTGAAAAGCAAAAGTTATTTTCCTATATTTAATGGGGAAGGAGCTTGGTCTTCAGGATTATTTATCTCAATACAGATTCCCAGGAGCGATTTACCACCCAAGACACACACTGCTGAGCTTGTGCGTTAACTGATGGGGTTTGGGCTTGAGTAGAGATTCCTTCACTGTTTACCCGCAGAGTTTATCTTCTGTACGGGATTCTGTGTTTGCAGTAGCACGGGAATGCAGGAGCTGAAGATTCCTCTCCGACGTTCTCCACATTCTTCAAGCTGTGTTAAATGATACCACTGCTATCCGCTTTTGTGGGGACCACACTTTGGACAGGGATGTTTGTAAACACTTCAGAGGACGGGCAGAACTCAGTGCACCCCTACCCCGGCTGCTGCGCAGTCTGTGGGTCATTGCTAATGGAACAGTTGATAAGGTGGTCTGCTGTGCCGGATTAAAAGGCTTAGATGGGCCGAAAGAGTAATCGTCAGTCATGGTGGAAGAGGTCTCTTTTCAAAAGGAACAAGAAACACTAAAATGCTTGGAATTTGTGTTTGGTACACATTAATTTGCCATTGAGTATGGCTGAGCAGATAAATTAAATCAAAGTGCAATCCATCTTCTATCAATTAAGTATATCTAGACATATTGTGTATATTGCAATTATAAACAGACTGTTGGCATCTTGACTGCTTTTTTAGGAAGCAAGGGGAGTGTAGTCAGTAATGTAATTTAGCGTGTGTGGAAAGTGTCCAACCTGCGCATAATATGCTACTGCTCATGTCTTAAATCTTTTCTGAGAGGATTAAAAAAACATCCCATTGTGATTTAACTGTCCTGACCAGGCCAGCAAAGGACTCCTGAGTCATCACCAGCAATTCTTACAATCTGGGAGAAGAGAGGGAGAACGGTGCACTGGTTCTCTGTGACCAGTACATAAGCATTCGTAACAAATCCACAAGCTTTTCTATCTGATACAATCATGAAAAACGAAAATTAAAATTTTAATATAAGTGGGGGCAGTTCTGGGAAAGCAAATGATTTCTAAGTCCCAGAGGATACTGCGCTTTGTGCTGTTACATTAGTTTTTCCGTCAAGCCCAACCACAGTGGAGGTGTCAGAAAAAAACTCAGCAGCATCCTCCAAGCACGGACTTAATGTGTTTTCACAAATGCTTTGCAGAGAGCTGAGGTAAAATATAAAGAATATGTCAGGACGCAGGGCTAAACCAACACTGGCCGGTCGCAATAACAACAGCACAGTGGGTTGTGTTTGTTCAGTGCTTAGAGCCAGACACCCGACATGGGGACGCATCACTGCTGCTTCTCCAGCAACTGAGTGATATACGCCTGTTTTTAAAGGTGCACCATCCGATACGGACTAATTAGGTCAGCCCATTTATTTTTTGTGTAAATATCTACTGACAAGATAAGCAAACCTGGAAGAGCAAAGGTAGCCAGCAGATGAATCTGTCCCTGGTCCCAGAAACCGGACTGAGTGTTTGGTACTTTCACTGAAACATGGCAGAGTTTAGATAATTTCCATATTTCTTTTCCTTAATTTTAATCTTGCACATTCTGACGCTGGTTCAGTCGTTCTTTCGACAAATAGAGACTCGTTCCTTGTATAGTTCCTCAAATATTTTATGTAAAAATAAGACAATCCTGCTATTCCGTGATTCCTCATAGAGCAAACAGGAGGGAGGAATCTTAACAGGGGAAACCATTGGGTGCTGGAAACATCTGTGAAGCAAATGGGAAAGCAAGACACTTTTTTCAACTCAGGCACTATGTGCTATTTCAGAGTAATTTGAATATTTGACTGATTAATTCCTGAATAATTCTGAATGGTGGAATCCCAGTGACCTAGCGTTTAGCCACAGGTTTCCCAAGACACTTTCATTACTGTCAGCTTACTTGAAACCAGCCACTATAACAATAAATGCTGCCTTTACACTGTTGAGGTTCACTGTTGATAAGTCGATTGAGGGTATCCAACAATTCACCTCTGTGTTTGAAGGAATCATAATGTTAACACCATTTTCCCCATTTACATGTTGGGTAAATACATAGCAAAGTGCTTTAACGAACTTAAACAGGCTGCTTCCATTCTGCTGTGTGGATTCCACTGAAGGATGATGTTGAAACTATTAGGCCCTCAGCATTTAAAGGAGCCATCATCCCTGAGATTAATTAAGGAGGATGAAACCAGACCTGGGCTTATTTTGTCAGAGGAATGCAGCTATTAATGAATGCCTGGCAAAGGGGAAGGTGAGCTCCACATAAGTGGCTGTGCAGTAGGCACTGCGGGAGATGGAGGGCAGAAGGTCAGAGGGTCAGTACTCAGTAAATGACTCCTGTGCACACTCTCTAGTTGCTATTGATGTTATGAGGGACCTAATGGGTGGCTATCAGGAACCAGGGTGCCAAAATAAGCACCCACCCACAGTCCTTCTCCGTACAGCCTCAAGCCCCCTCCCCCCCAAACCATTTCCAAAGTTTGCTGAGAAAAAAAGGTAAACAGCTGAACAACATTAATGATGGCCATTCATCATTATTAGGCAGCGCACACCTCCGGTCTCTAAAGCGATGGCTTGTGTGAGTTCCCTGCCATTTCAGGGCACGCGGAGAATCGGGGCACCATGCAAAGGTGCCTGTCAGCTCCTGGGTCGTTCTTTAACACAAATGGAGCAAATCAATATAAATAGCCCAATTAAGGCAGAGGGTTTACCTCACTGGATTGTTTGCTAGTAGAAGACCACAACTGTGTGGCTTTGTGTCAATGGTGATGTTGTTTTGACTTTTGTTTTGGGGAACAGGCTGAAAGCAGGATTTCTATTGGTATGAGCCAGCCATCACAGAACTGAAGTAAAGCCATTAAAGAAACAAACCTCAGATGATTATATAGATTTGCAGAGATCCTGGTTGTAGTCACCCACTGTGATCGGTTTTCACACTGTGGTGAAGCTATGGCTGGAAGCCTTGGGGTTCAGGGGAACCAAAGCCCGGTTTGCTGTAGAGGAACCTCTCTCAGACCTTGGGCCTTCCCTGAGCAGGGACTCATGATTGGCTGCATTTCCGCTGCTGTTCCAGGCCTCATTGTGCCAAGGCTTGATCAGGTCAGGGCCAGCAGCTCAGTGCCTAAGAACTACGGAAACTTGGTTTACAATGGTCAGGCCACACAAACAGCTGTTTACCTTCTGAAGTCACAACAGATCTTGTACATATCTGTTAAAAATCTGAATTAAAGTCAAGCCTCCTGTGCTGTTCTTACACCTCATCACTATAAGCATGATGAGAGCTAAATTCAGAATGATCAATCTCCCAGATTGACTTTTGAATTTTCAGAAGCTTTCAAATATTGTTGTGGCATCGTGGCATTGTATGCCCAAAAGCTCCTATTGAGATTCTCAGAGGTATAGGGCATAGGGCCTTTCTCAGTGTGTGTGTGGGCGTGTGTGTGTATGTGTGTGTGTGTGTGTGTGTGTGTGTGTTTAGACTGCCCCAGGTCTGAGCTGTCGTCGACCACCTGGTCAGCACCTCCTCTGGGTTCTGACATTAGCCTGGCCTTGAGGCCACATCTTCCTGTTATTGATCGGTCTTGATACTCTTGACACATCTCCCCCTCCCACTGTTATCCCTAAGGTAAAGCAAATTCGGTAAATTGTGTGCGTGTGTGCATGCTTGCTCACTTGCGTGTGTGCGTGCCTGTGAATGTGTGTGTAAAAAGCTGCTTATTGTTGCTTAAGGTGATTAACATTGTATCACAACCTGCTCTTGGATTTTGTGCGCGTCAAATCCTGTTTATGAGTCCATGAGGCGCATTTTCACCCTTTGCTCAGCTGAGAAGCCATTACATCTCAATGGGCAGTCAGGTGTCATCCTGTTTCCACTAACATTCCTTCCCATTTTGTGCGCATTGTTTCTGAATGGGGAACTCCAAGGTCACACTTGCGCATAGTTGTTATTTTAATCAGAAGGAGGCAGGAGCTATAATATTATTTCCTCTATCCTGAAATCCAAAACACTGTGTTTTCAGAAATGTGCCAATGTACATAAATGAAGTCATCTGACCCTGTGCACTTTCACGCACATTCAAGTTTAGAACAGAATTTAAAGCAGCTGAATAAGATGTTGGCTAACTACCCAACCTCTCATTGAACCAGTGTTTTGGGTAGAATGCCCTTGCTGTCGTGCCTTTTCTCAGCTTGTACTACTGGAACAAAATGCTGGCAACAATCAAAGAAATGACTCTACTGAATTGTATCCATAACTGTTTCCTGAGATAGCCGGATCAAAAGACCCTTTCGTGAGGCTCTCCACTCCAGCTGAGCTGCATGAGGAACCACAGCACGGCGGGCCACGTTTCAGAGGGACCCCCGGTGTTTATGTTAGAAGCCATTCCATTACTTACACTTCTAGCTGGGAGGAAGCTGTGGTCAGTTGGTCATTTGCACAAAGGAGAAAAAACAATATTGAGAATGAGTTATCATAGTTTATAATGATGCATGCAAATTTGTAATGTTGATAAATGAGGCGAACAGTGGCATGGTTTGTACAAACAATCCTCCGGTCAGGAGCGGGAGCTCGTAAATAACGGCCGATAACGTGGTGCGCTTCTGAGTCTGGACCCATCGTGAGTCAGCGTAGTGTCTGTGTCCGGGACAGGCTATAGACTTAAGTCCACACCAGGTTTGAGGAATCCAGACATTCCAGTAAGAGGTACCATATGTCCCAGGCAAATAGAAGGAAATTGGGTGGAAAAGAGCACATTTCATTTCCAAAGTGAATGGGACGTCTTTGGGCTTTGTCACTAACACTTACATACACGCCCACCTTAAAACGAATATAAAGGTGCATTTATTTTCTTCATCTCCTGTAGGTACTGTATAAGCCACATTCATTGCCCGTATCCATTCACACTCTTAAATTATCTACGCTAAGATGCACTACCACCATGTAGACAGTGCACTACTTGTATGGACTTCACTGAAACATAAGGGGGAAATAAGGTATCCTGACCAAAGTTTGTTACACATGTTTACACTCACTAGGGAAACTAGGGAAACAGTGATACAGGCAGTTGTAAAACGAATCACTCCAAACAAATGCAAAAATGGACAAGACAAGTATTTGGCTCTGTTTTCTGACTTGTTTTTACACATGGGCAAATAGGCATATAAAAGACCTTTGTCTTCTATATGAGCAAGTAGAGGAAGGCACACTCTTTGTGAAAACAAAAGGGGCAAGTGTGAGTGTAGTGCGAGTGTGAGGTGGCCTGGTGAATAAGTGGGGGGCTACAATGGGGAAGGGGGAATGAGGGTTGCCCTGGGGTGGTCCCTCCGGGTGTAAATCTGGCCCTTGACAGAGTTAACCAAGGGGCATAAACCTTATGGCGTGTTTGCGCTTTTCTGACCGCCGGTCCTGCTATTGAGGTTGAGCCCTAAAAGAACAACACGTGCCAGACAAGGAGGGCCAACACCCTGGGGGCTAAAACCCGATCCGGTGCTGCTGACAGCCCCTGCCGCACAGCCGCACTCATCCTGACTCTAACAAGCTGCCCGGCTCTCACAGGCCTCCCGCCTCTCCACACTTATTTGACGATTCGGTGTGTGTGGTGTCATTCACTGAAGCCCGTTGCCCAGAGGAATGGCCAGTACCCAGGTCAAATATGAATCTGAAGGGTAGGTTAAGTTGAGAATGAATGTATGAAATAGGCAGGAGTGGTGACCTGTCAACTTCTTACAGTCTAACGTAATGAGAAACATCTTTTGCTACAAATAGAGAATAAAAGGCATTTTGGCTTTTCCTTTGAGTAATGTATTTCTTGACATTTCGAAGTATGCATTTCATTGCATCCTGACATTAAACTGAGGTTCTATAAAGAATTACTGTTACAGGAGAATGCGTGAAAAAAAGAAAAGAAAAGTGTTAACACATATCAAGTCAAAATCTCTTAAGTATTTTAGAATGTGTTACTTCCGGATAAAACCTTACGTTGATTTTGACTGTATACTCATATAATGGCACATTTTCCCTCGGTCTGGGTATTATATTCATTTATTTTCAGCCAAACCTACTTATTTCCAAGGAGGCTTTTCAAAATCAGATTATAGATTTAATATGAATGTTAATTAACAGCACATATACACACTTCATTGTTCATGCATTATCGAATTAGCACATTTTTAATAATCTTGCAAAAGAGGGTCAAGTACACAGTGCCCTCTCTGCCCACTGGCAGATCGAATGGTAGTCCATAGATTGTTTAGGTGAGATGCCAGTGTTTCCATGTTTATTTGAAAAAGGATTTGCAAGGTGAAAGACACTTATAAAAACAGTGAGCAACAGAAAGCAAGCCCAGTTTGATTAATTAGAGCGCTGCTTGACAGGCGTAAGCCAGCCCAAAAATACAGTTTATTTTCTCAGTGCAGAAAGTGAGCTTTTTATCACAAATCGGTTTATCTTCCCCCAGGGGTTAAATGTAAGAGTTTTAAAAGGTTTATACACAAAACATGTATACATCATCCAAAGAAAACAGTGTGAATTTGCATGCGCCTTAAGGTGTTAAACTTTGTGCTTATTTTACAAAGGGTATCCCTTCCATTTGCAATAATACCCTTCTGAAGAGGACCTGATTTCTGCTGTTGTCGTCCTATCAGAGGAAGAGGGCACATGAAGGTTCACAGCATGTGGTGTTTTGATCTTTCTATGTTCTTGTTATTTTTTTCTTGTGCGGGTCATTTGTAACATGTGTGGGTCATCAGAATTGAATGCTTTTTTAAAACTTTGTTATTCTGGTCATTATTATTATTGTTTTAAGGAGAGATTTTGTCAAAATCCTGGGTTGTATAAACACACATGCAAAACTGCGATGGAAGGATACTGGTCTGTTCTGGTAAATGTGCTTCATAAAAAGCATCATCACACTGTGGTGACGTTGTCAGGGCAAGCTCCAAAGCCTTTGTTTTCATTTCAGTTGCATGAAAAAATGGCAGTCAACTAATAACTCAAATGGTGAGAGAAGACTGTTCCCACCATTGATTCAGGCATTATCCTTCTTCTGCATGAGCAGCACAATTTCATTTAAACTAAGACTCAAAAACAAAGAACACAAGCAAAGGGCCTGATTTCAACATGAATATTTCAAAAACCCTTTACAAATCTATTTCATAAGCCATGTTAAACGCTCACCAGGTGAACAGACAGGGAATATATCCACTCAGATATATTCAATGATGTCCGCTCCACAAAGATGTCTTCCAATTCCAATTAATCTGGAAGCTTTTTTTCCCCTAAAGAAGGCAGCCAAGTAGGACATGGCTGGGATAATTTGGAGTGGCAATCATCGATGGTAGCATGTTTACAGAAACTAGAGCCAACCAAAACCATGCCTTCACATTTATTTATGTACAGAACATGACTTCCGTCCAAATAACTGCTACTGCCTCTAAGTTATCATATCAAGAGGAGTGGACGGGGAGGGGTGGGACAGCAGAGGAATGGAGGGGGTATGAAATGGCTGTGGAAAGTTAGAAATGTAACAAAATACCCAATACAACTGACAGAGGAGAATACGGCAACCATGCTGGCTATTTACACAATTTCTTTGACCAAGCATTAAAAAATGGCACACTTTACTCTGCACTTGCTAATTGGTGGCTTTGATTACTTCTGACTTCTGTTTTCTTTCTTATATTTGAATGGTTTGGTCTCTGACTGTTCCCAGATGGCCTTGTGCTTGCAATGACCATGGACCCAGATGGCCTTGTGCTTGGAATGACCATGGACTGGGACCTCCAGCATGGATAGAACAACAAGACAGTGATGGGTGGAAATACTGGGTGTGGGAAGGCAGCGGGGGGCACAAAATCACCTAGATTGAGGCCATCTTGCTGAGGATGGTATACTTAGAGAACTGTGTCCAGTTCTGGGGACCGCACTATAAGAAGGATATAGAGGCGCTAGAAAAGGTTCAGAGAAGGGCAAGCGGATTGATTCCATGCATAAAAGTGAATCTCTTTAGACCTAGTGCAATGAGACTTAAGGGGTTTGATTGAGGCTTTTATATTCATTAAAGGCATTAACAAAGTGAAGTACAGGCATTCTAAAGTCTAAAGTGATATTCTAACAATCCGTGACACCATTTCTCTACGTCAAAAATCATGTTCCAATATATGAACAAAAAACAGACAATTCAGAAGTTGTATGAATAAACACATTGACATCCGTCCGTCGTTTAATATGTTAATAGAAAAATACGATTTTCTGATCATTCATGTGTCTGGACAAAAAGATATGCAGATGTTTTATATTTGGAGAGATTTTGGGACACTTGAAGACATCTGGGTTCAGTTTTGGGAAAACTGAATGCCTGTCTATATCTTTACCCAATTTTGTTGTATCATACTGTATTTCTTCAGTGGATTTGTTGATTGCATTTGTACCTGTACATATTGTGGGAAAGACAAATTCATGCTTGATTAGGAACACAAGTAATTTGTCCATTTAAAAAATGTTCTGCGTTAACATACACTAGGTATGTGTTTCAATATATTCCGGTTTACTTTCTCATAATGGCATTTTAAGAGCTGTCAAATCTATTCCTTAATCAGATGTTTAAGAGAGTCTTAATATCCTGCTTATTCTACAGTTCCAACATGACAGAAAATGGAAAGGCAGTTTTTTTTGTTGGTGGATGTACCATAAATGTTTCAACAGTGAAAAGGGAGGCAAATTCATCAGGAACAGCTAAGCTTTTGTTATGATGTGTACCTGGAAGTATTTACAAGAGCATAGCAGGATATTTAAGGCTGAGAAATTGTATTTTTTATTTTTATACATCCCCTAGAGTTTGCACTAAAACAGAATAACTCCCTTAAGGATGCTGCCTCTTGGGCATATCAAATTACAGCCCTGTTGAGAGTGTCAAGTCCTACAAAATACAAAAATAAAGTCCAGAACACTAAGCTGCAGCCTGGAACACAGCGGATCTGTTTTTGAGCATGCCATCTTTCCTTTGGCACCAGTCAGGGGGAGTGAGATTGGCAGGCCATGTGCACTGACCCTATAATGGCAGTCCTTGTCCATTAAAGGTCTGATCCCAAGTGAAGAGCCTTAACATGTTTACTTACATTTTGGGCCTGTTTGGTCTACATTCTTTCTTTGGCCACTCTACCTTGATTGTGCATCATTTTGGCACTCAATATTTTTCCAATGACAGGACCTTGGTCACCCTCAATCTGAATGGCCACTGTGATGGAGCAACCTGCAGATGGGATACAATAAACATGAAAGATACTAAAAAAACCCTTTAAAATATATGAAGTCATCCACCACCACTAACCCTGTGCTTGTGTGGTTTGAACAGCCATGGTATATTCTGTACAGTACTTGCGCTATACACTCAGTGCTATACACTTTATTTGGTATTTATTAGACTTATTTTATAGACTTCTGCTGATGTAGCCTATTGACTATCTACAAACAAATTTAATTGTACATTTCCCATACGTTTCGATAGCCCTATATCTAACGCTTGGTGATGGCAGCCAAACAGTTGGAAAGGGTACAGATCAAATCACATGACAGTCAAATAGTTACACAAAGCTGAGCACGACAGAGCATGAGCACGTGCATGCAGGGCAGACAGGGTGCAGGGGAAAGTGTGGATTTGATAAGCATGGAGACCACAGGGGGAGAGGAGAGTGTTGAGGACAAGCAGGCCACATCAAGCTCTCTCCGACGAGAGGAGTGTGAAAATAAGCAGCACTAATCAGTGGAAAATAAACAGAGGTGCACACTGTGTGGATCAGCATCAAGAGAGGAACTGGGAAGCAGATATTCCACTTGACTTACAACACAGGAAATGGCTCACAGCTTTCTCCTGCACCACTATACAGTATATCTGTATATCCACCCAATATATCTACCCATTCATCCATCCGGCATTGGGACTGGCTTACTGTTAGTTGATGATCACAGGATGGATATTAAAAGTTATTAAGAGTTATATTTATGGGAATGTGTTCTGAGGACAGTATTAGACATGATTGGTTCTATCAGGCACCCAATCAAATAAAGAAGGAGGTGGAGTCAGTATTCACCATGCCAAAACAACAGCCTCGTATGCTGAAATGGCAGCTGTGGCTTCCAGGTGATTTACTGCAGTGTGGTGGTTAGTGTGATGGTTTCTGATGCAGGAGACCTGGTTTGAGGCTTACTGGTTCATTCCCCTTTCTCTTTGTTTCACTCACATTATTCAAAAGCTGGCTGTCTAATGAGCATAAGTTATACTGTGGGTGATTACTCAGAGAGAGGGGCGTTGTCTATACAGCCCGGCCAAACGTTTTGTCGCATGAGTGGACAAAAGTGACAATTGCTAATTACCCAACTCTTAATTAGCTAATACAGTTAGGAAACAACACAAATGAATCATAAGTGTCTAAAGTTTATTTAGATACTAGCAAAACAAAAATTTAATAGATGCTTATAAGGTTTATTGCTTGATAATGATGAACAAGCCAGTTTCTACCTGGACAAAAGTCTTGTCGCAAATCAAATTATAATCAATAAATTTTATCTCAAAAAGTAAATAAAATACCAAATGAAAAATCAGTCTAGTATTTCATCATGGACTATAAGTTAAGAAATGTATATCATGTATGGGTTCCTTTGGCCTGCAGAACAGTTGCCATCGGTTTGGCATAGAGTCGTAGAGCTTGTTGATGAAGTCGTCGGGGATGGCATGGAAGGCCACCTTGCAGGCATCCCAAAGCTCCTCCAAGTTCTTCGGCTTGGTCCTCCAAGCTTCCTCCTTCATTCTTCCCCAGATATGCTCAATAATATTCATATCTGGAGACTGTGCTAGCCATCCCTGAAGGACCTTGATCTTCTTCCCCATGAGAAACTTCATAGTGGAACCTAAGGTATGGCAAGGAGCTCCATCCTGTTGAAAAATCTGACCCCTCTTGTAGTTGGGAATGTACTGGGAGGCAAGAATCCGTTGATATTTGTCAATGTCAATGTTAATGTTACCATCCACCTTACAGATCTCCCTGGCACCTCAGTATTGGATGTAACCATCCATCCATCCATCCATTATCTGAACCCACTTATCCTGATCAGGATCGCAGGGGGGCTGGAGCCTATCCCAGCATACATTGGGAGAAAGGCAGGAATACACCCCGGACAGGTCGCCAGTCCATCGCAGGGCACACACACCATTCACTCACACACTCATACCTATGGGCAATTTAGACTCTCCAATCAGCCTAACCTGCATGTCTTTGGACTGTGGGAGGAAACCGGAGTACCCGGAGGAAACCCACGCAGACACGGGGAGAACATGCAAACTCCGCACAGAGAGGCCCCGGCTGACAGGGATTCGAACCCAGGACCTCCTTGCTGTGGGGCGGCAGTGCTACCCACTGCACCATCCGTGCTGCCTATTGGATGTAACCCCAAACCATAATCTTTCCACCTCTTCTGGGTGAACCGTGGGTCCAGACGGGCCCCAGAGGGTCGTCGACAATATTGGCGGCACTTGGGATGGAGCTCAACTGACGATTCATCTGAAAAATCTATTTTTCGCCACTTTTCTGCTGTCAAACCTTCCTCAGGCTATGGGCCTTGGCGTACGCAACACGGTTTCTAAGCTGTCTCTTGTTTAGTGCTGGTTTCTGGGCAGCAGTATGACCGTGGAGATCATTGCGAGCAAGAATCCGACATACAGTTCTTGACGAAACAGGTGTTGCTGGCGTCCACTCCTCCTGGAGCTGTGAGGCGGTTGACATGGGGCTGGCTTTTGACAGTTGACCAGCAAGCTGTCGTCTCAAGCAGTTGTCAGCCCGACCTGGTCCAATCCGACCTGGGTCTTTCATGGACGTCGCCAGTCTCTTGGTAGCGCTTGCAAATCCTCTCCACCTGCCGTTTAGACACAATGAAGATGTCTGCAACTTCAGCAAGAGACTTGGACTTGAGATTCTTGATGATCAGCACTTTGGTTTCTGGTTTGAACATTTAGTAACAATTTTGATGTAATTTTGCTAGCTTCTAATAAACTTTAGACACTTATGATTAATTTGTGTTGTTTCCTAACTTTATTAGCTAATTAAGAGTTGGGTAATTAGCAATTGTCACTTTTGTCCACTCATGCGACAAAACTTTTGGCCGGGACTGTAGAATACCATGCGGTTGCATTACTGGGACTGGACATTTGAACACGAATGCAATGGTGAAATGGACAAAAATGGTCGTTCCTAGTGTAAACAATGACCATTCTATCAATGTTTCTCAGTTTTTGGATTTGGAACTATCATGGATTTGGTTCACTGGATCCTTGTTGTGAAAAGGACACCTGACATTAACCTGTTTTATATAGCTTGTAATAATGAATGAAATTGAAATAATGAAATTGTCTCTAAAGCAATGGCACCATAAAATTGTTTATACAGATAAAACCGTGAATTTTAATGTCTTCATATGGCTCGGTATATGCTATCACCATATTGATTGAAAATTGTGAAAAAAGGAGTGAATGCAAAAAAGTGCCTAGATGAAATATCAGTGAAATAGAGTTTAGAATGCAGTATTCTCTGTGTCCAGGATTTTTTTTTTTTTTTTTTTTTAAATGTATTCATGCCCAGTCATAGCTTCATAACCAGGTGGGATATTTGGTTCCATAAATATGTCTGTATCAAATAATTAGCAAAACAAACTTATATTTCTACCAAACCAGAAATATGTCGACTGGATGCGCAATAAAAGTGAGCCAAAAAACCCCCAAAAAACAATGTGTTTATTTGTGCTACTTCTGAATTGTATCTTTTTGTTATTGTATTGGAACATAATTTTTTGACCTAGAGAAATGGTATCAAGGATTGTTAGAATGTGCCTTTTATTGTTTGAGTCTGTGGCGAGGTGAGGGTTGTAAACCATGAATGTGGCGAGGGGGAGGCTGTATTGCTTTGCAAATAAGAGGCTGATAAGAATCTAAACTGCTGTTCTCGCAAGTGGAGAGTCTTTTTAACAGTCTGGTACTGCCGTTTTGCGGTTTTATTACGTTGCAGTTTTTTATATTATATAAATATGAACACAGCAATCATTTGGGACATTGATAACCACAAGAGGGCAGCGTTTATAGGGTTAAAATGTTTTACATGAGTGGTAATGTCCCTTATTACTCTTTTTCCATACAGTACCTGACTAGCATATACTTTGCTATGGTGGTATAATCGATCAAATGCCCTCCGAAAGTATGGAAAGAGACTGAAATTAGTTATTTCTTTAAAATGGCTGAACATATACACATTGTTACTGTACTTTTGGCAGGCACTGTATGTCTATGGAGTGGAGGCTTTTGAACCAACGGTCTAATGCTCACCAGGAAATGTTATTGTATTTTCAAATGATAATTTCTTTGATTGCAGTATTTTGTAGTTTATTTTTGATACATTTAAATTTTTATAGATTTTGTCAATCCCGATCATGGGGCTCATTGATGCATCACAATCAGTAGCCCTCAAGTCCAGGATATTTATATTGCTTGCTCCTTGGTTAACTGATATTATTAATCCAAATCCTAACCTGATCCCATGATACGCAGTAGTGCTTGATTCCAAAAAACGAACTCCAGCAGGAACTGAAATAATTGGTGGTGTCCCTTCCATGATCTAGAAGTGCTCCAAGCAATACTGTAGTTCATTGCTAGCTGGAAGATTTGCCTGAGTGGTAAGCCAGCCTTACAATAACATCTTGAAGTGGCTTAAGAGGAGACATAAAAATGAGACTGGCATTTTGGTCTTCCATTCCAGCAACAGCACTCTGGTTGTCTTTGGCCCAATGTGGTAACTGTTCTCTGGTCACCAGAGCACTTAGGCACCAGCTCACAGCCATTCCCACTTTAGCCGCACTCAGTCTATTCCTCGTTGAGTGTGCTACTGCAGCCCAGACAAAGGTCCTGCTCGCTCCCGACTAGAGGTTAGAGTGGACCGGGGCTAACAAGGCCTCAGGGACATGGGTTGGGAATACAGAGCCTTGGAGGAGCCATGCAGCTATATCTGAGGGAGTCCAGTAATCTGCAAGATCAGGAGAACTTTCCCAAGGAGATGAGAAGCAGATGTGTCTTTCCGAGTAGCTGAACCAAACTCCCCACCCCCATCAGGCCCCAGGGGGCACATGAGAGGAACATGAGCACCATGGGAAGGGTGGTTGTCCCTAGTCCTGGTCATGTGATGGGGGACCCTTCTGTGGGAGGACTCGTGCTAGGTAGCTGTGAGCACGTGGAGCCAAGCCAAGCTTCTACTTTCTCATGGAAAAGCAAAACAAGGCTGTTATCCTAAACGTCATGTTTCGCAGATTCCCACTTAAGATGAATAAACTCTGGTCGCTTCTAGGTAGACTGGGTCTCCAAGATGCGTCCACAGTTTATTATTCTGTCCCCAATGTTGATTTTGTGGGGGAACTTTGACCCTGAAGGGTGAAGATACAGGGAGATCAGAGGAGCAGTAGCAGGATAGCCACTGAGGTCTCCTCAACCCCCCACATGGGCTGGATCACATGGCACCCCCAAACTACTCAACCCTTCCCTGCAACCAGGTCCCCACCCCAACCCCCACCCCAACCTAGCCCCTTGGCTTCTCTGACTGGCCCATTTGTTCCAATTCCACTGTGACTCAGCACTGACGTCTTTACCCCAATTGACAGCATAAACAGATTTATTTTTCTGAAGTCACCCTCTCCGCATCGGTCACATAGTGTTTGACGATGGTTTGTAAACAGAGAGCAAGAAGGGGAACTCTCTGAGGAGTAGATGCACTGCTATGAAAAAAAAGTTTAAAAAAACGGAGGGAATGATGAGATGTCAGGAGGAGTTCAGGCACACAGAAACAAAGTATTGGGTGACTGCTTTATGTTCATGCTGCTGTACATGCCCTCCAGGGTATCCAATCCAAACTTTCCCTTATGATAAACAAAATATTGTGCAATTCCTTAGGTTGTTTTGCACAGAGAAATGCCTATTTACGGAGCCTAAGCAAAGCAGTAAGGCATCACTCTTAGATGTAGAACATACTGTATAAGCTATAGGAGTGTTCAGCCAAATAAATAACCCATCGAAAAGGGCCATAGAGAGGGGCAAGCTCTCTCGTGAACCTCTGAAGGACAGAGCTCAGGCAAGCCTTTCAATGCAGCTGTGTACACCTGTCTATACCTGGGAACGGCTAGAACCTCACATCTACCTACTCCAAATTTGAAATATGATGACTAAAGCTGGAACAGGTGCATATTGCAACCATCCTCAAGAGTAGCATGGAACTAATAGGACAATAGGAAGATCATTTGTGTCTCATTCTGTTTGACTTACTTACATACTCTGGGAAATTTGGGGTCCTACAAGGTCAGCATTTGGTACCCCCATAATGTTCTCTCTTGCTTGAATAAGACAGACAGGATATATACAATTTTCAGTGATTATTTCTGACTATGAAAAATGTATTTCTCACAATATTAGATAAAGGATTTTTATTAGATACAGAAAGGGAAGAAAAAGCAAAGAGTGTTATGAAATGTGTTATTTTCAGCAAACACACATTTCATATGCACATATTTTATATTTCCTAATGTGAAGTTATTGAGAACCATTCACATATTGTGCCAAGACAGGTGTGATGAAGAGCCATACAGCAAACAAGAGAGGTTTACTGGGGCGACTGGGGAATTATTGCGACAGCACAGACCCTCATACCGTGGCCATGATTCCCCCACTCCTTCGATTATCAAAGCTTCCGGCTCAGAGAATAAGACCTGCATTTGCGTGCGCGCCACAATTTGAGGGTCAGAAACTATGAATGGTGCAATGAAGCTCACAGACATCGCATTAATTTACCCAAATACTCAAACTGCAAACCAGCAAAGCGGGCTGTTTGGCTCAGGTTCAGCACCCCCTTGTTCTCCTGCATTCACCCTTCCTCCGTCAGGGCTCTCTGTCCTCATACAGCTGGTCTAAAGAAAGAAAATCCCAGTCAGGGTTCACCCTTATTCAGAATCCTCATCTGAGCCCAGATGCGTGTTAATAAGTAAATGTTTACACTGAAATGCTCTTTGTTTACAGTGCATTGAATGGCTGAGATTAAGGGGCGGTTGGTGTTGTTTTGATGGTCTCCTTAGAAGTTCCTGCAGCGCTTGCTCACACACATGCGGGGCACAGCACTGGTTTACCAGAGAGGGTAATGCTGAAGGGCTTTTTGTAAGATGAACTGGCACAACTTAAATGGTGCAATCAGTCACTCAGCAATAAGATACTAAAAGGGGGATCTTGCTGACACTTCACAATGTATACTATCAGAGGCATGGATGTGCAGAAAAGTCAGTAAGTTTAGACAGCATTTTATGCATGGTCTGCAGTTACTGTTAGCAGTGGTGATTAGTACAAATTTTAACAAGTCGGTATTTTAACGTAGTTCCACTCGGTTCCACTACTGCCAGTTTCTCCCATAACAGACATCATGACACTGATACAACTATACTAATGTTGTAAGAACATCAGTCTTTTACACAATCACTTTTTCACACAGGGCCATGTAGGTTTGGATTTTTTTTCTCCCTTAATAATAAAAACCTTCATTTAAAAACTGCATTTTGTGTTTACTTGTGTTGTCTTTGACTAATATTAAAATTTCTTTGATGATCTGAAACATTTAAGCGTGACAAACATGCAAAAAAATAAGAAATCAGGAAGGGGGCAAACACTTTTTCACACCACTGTAAATATTTGCTGAGATGGCCACTGAATTTAATCACTGTCTACCACAACAATTATTTCCTGCTTGTTTATGCAAAACATAATGGTACAATTATTTTCAGTTTGATAATTTATAGACAATATATGTACACTCAGTGAGCACTTTATTAGGTATACCTGTACACCAGCTTGTTAATGCAAATATTTAATCAGCCAATCATGTGGCAGCAACTAAATGCATAAATGCATGCAGACATGGTCAAGAGGTTCAACTATTTTTCAGACTAAATTTCACAATGATGAAGAAATGTGATCTAAGTGACTTTGACCATGATTTGATAGTTGGTGCCAGACAGGGTGGTTTGAGTATCTCAGAAAATGCTGATCTGCTGGGATTTTCACTGACATCAGTCACTAGAGAATGGTGTGAAAAACAAAAAACATCCAGTGAGCAGCAGTTCTGCAGACAAAAACAGCTTGTTAATGAGACAGGTCAGAGGAGAATGGCCAGACTGGTCAAAGCTGACAGGAAGGTGACAGTAATGTAAATAACCACACATTATTACAGTGTTATACTGAATAGCATCTCTAAACACACAATGCGTCAAACTTCCAAGTGAATAGGCTACAGCAGCAGAAGACCTGTAAGTCAAAAATAAGTATAATAAATAGCTAATAAAGTGCCCATTCAGTCTATGTCTATAATGCTACAATGAGAAATACTATTGACTGGTGTTACACTATGACTGTACTGTATATTAATTATTTATCATGTCAATCCAAAACCCAAGCTATATATTGGTGCGCCCCAATAATTGCTCAATTATTATTTTGGCAAGAAGTGAAATATGCTGCTCAGACTAATACTGACTGACCTTCTATGACATCAGAATTTGATAAAGCTTGATGGAATATGGAAAAAGTGCAGTATCACCATGTTATTGTGAATCTCAGCTTCAACAAGTAGCCTCCCAAAGGAGTGAAAAGTGAGACTCGCTGACATCTATGCACGAGAGATGATCCATCATTCCACTCCCTATATCTGTAAGCATCTAAAAAACTTTGAAAAACACAAAGCAGCTCATCTATCTTCCACTCCCTTCCATAGGAAAAAGGATTGCTAAAATGGCTTATTTTTCTTCTCTAAAATCTAAACAGTGGAGCAATGTTCCACATAAATACGTGACAAGGGACATGCCATGATACATTCTGGGTTCTCCTGTGCTGTATCTACAGGAACCATGGTGCTCTTGCTCATTTCTATTACTTATTTACAGAACGTTAATAGCAATCAGACACGACACAAACCAGATTTGACCTCAAACTATATGTTATAATATTTAGATCTCAATGTGCACAGTACAAACTTTGTTTTCAGTTAATTGCAAAAATTGTGACAACATGGCCAATCAATTTAGTACTCGAGCTGGACAGGATTTCAACAAGCCAGGAGTGCCAAAAAGATGCAAGATAAGTCCTGCTGGCAGAGAACGAATACAAGCGACCAAAATTGCACGTTTTTTTTAGAGCCTTGGGCCTATAATTAATATCTCAAAATTAAGAAGCTTACGTCAAACAGGGATTTCCACACCAATGTTCTCCTGCTTCTCATAAGAAAGGGTCTTTAGTAGGAGAAACAGCCAGATAATTTCAGGGCCGCGCAATTTCTTCCAGGAATGTATTAATGAGGTCTTATTCGCCTTTGTCAGTGTAGCATGGAGGGTCTTCCTCAGAGTCTGTTCTACTCCTCCCTGCTAGGCTGAAGATGCCAAAGTGAAGCACTGGGCTACCAGCTGATAAGTGAAACTACAGCAGTCACACCATTAATCTCACTCACCATGATACTCAGCACTGGAGGTCTTCACAGTTTGGGCTGGAGAAATGACCGAGAACTGTTGAGGACAACAAGGTCATGCCCACTGCTGACATTGACAAACAGTCACTATGCAGGGAAAAGGGGGGCATGTCAGCACAGCTCATAGGTGACAACGAGGATACAGTTTGTGTCTCAAACATTGCAGCAGCATATGACTGGTTGACTGAAGCTACTGTATAAGGCAAAGTATAAAATTAATGTCCTCATTTGAGATGATATAGTTTGATCATGCTATTCCTAAATGCCCTGGTATAAGCCCATACAAGTCCACGTTCCAATGAAGTTGTTGCGTTTCAGTGTCAGCAGTTCCCCAGCCTTGGTTTTCAAAGATGTCTCACCGCAGCATTATATTTTTGCAGCTCCTGTGGAAAATGGAAAACGCCTCTTGTCTGGTAATGGTCTGGGTCACTGACACACTTAGAAAATTGTTTTTGACCCAGATTTTCCATGCAGACTTCAGAGATGTTGGCACTTCCATCCCAAAAGACTATTTCCTTTAATGAATATAGTGTTGAAAGATCATGGGGGGAATGGATTGCCTAGAAGAATATGCTTTAGCCTCTCAGCGTAATCTTGGTGTGTCGTGCTGCACCTAGTGATACTTTGAATGAAATGTGCTATGTTCAAGGATCCTATGCAAAATATTGAGGATTTGAGGACATGTATTTCAGGACAAAAGAAACACACATACAAATATTAATCACAAATATGTTTTAAGTTAAATGTTTGCATTTGCTGAAAGCCTCAAAAGATAGGAAATGAAATTGATCAGCCTTAACGTTAACATCAGCTTGCTCTCCATCAAGGTATCAGCACAGATCTCTGGCAACTACAGCCATGTACTGTCATGTCTACTGTACATCAAACAAACATGTGCTGACCACTGGGCAGATTGTTTAAGATTCAAACCTATCAAAGAACTTTAGCTTCATGGCATGCAGACATCTCATTGTGACATCTCAGAATCTGCCATTCATAAGTATCTAACACTTAGATTAGGAAATTAAATGGAGCAGCCTTCATTATAGCACTCTATGTGTGAAATTTCTTCTGAAACTTAGCGTTGGTCACTTGACTACACATAATATTCACAATACCTTTCTGCACATTAGCTAACCTCTTCCACTAATATATATTTTCTGCAGTCCTAAACGAAATAAACACAAAACAACATTGCCCCCCAATTATTTCATCTATGCAAACTGCAATATGCAGGTCTTCAGTGATAATGGCTGGCTTTAAAATAAATCATGCATGTCAGAGTGCATTTACCAGTATGTCACAATTTCAGTCCAAGATCTTTTCCTGGGAGGTTAAGTCCAGCTGATAGACCTGAGGACATTACCTTTGTAATTTGGCACCTATGACTAAAAACATGATACAAAAATGTCCACAGTTGATACATACATCATGTATGTCCTAACAAATGAAAGTAAAGGTGGGGAAAGATTTTAAAAATAAAGTAGTCCAACAATAATGATTAGAAATGTATCATGACTCAATTTAAAAATGTGGTATGACTATGTTTCAAGTTAACTCTAGAGTTTAGATTTAAATGCTCTTTCATATCAGTGACATTGTATATACAGTATAATGAGAACATTCTACTTTCTTATCCTGAAATTTTGTGTGTGGCTTACACATAGGGTTATTATGATTCATCGCCATGCTAATGAAAAATGAAATGAAGTCACAAAGCTGAAAGAAGTTTTGTGTTAATGTTAACCAGATTTTAGACTTCCTTAATAAAGAGCCGCTAGCACAGAGCAAAATTAATATTTCGTGGAACTGCATGAGTTATGCCCTTACAAACTTCTATGTAACCCAGCCCAACACTACACCTGGCCATAAATAATACAGTCCTATCTTTACTGTCAGGGATGCTTTAGATGTAGTGATAGACCAAGACAGGGATGAAAGGATGATTTATGGGTTATGGCGACAGCATGGTCATAACATATTCGCCATCCCATGAGGGATATCCTTGCACAAGACCAAATGAGCCATTATGAGGCATTCAGTAGTGAACTGACAGGATCTGATCAGCGGTTTCTTTGGAATCAGTCCCACATCCGCCACTTTGAAGGCAACAACAACAACTCATCCATCCCCCCTCTGGGTTCCCCAGGTCTGCATCTGTGACCAGCCAATCTTCCTACAGTGTGCTGGCTTTTCTCTGTCGTGACTGACTACACTTCCACCACAGGGATAACCCTCTAGGTATTCCAGGGGGGCTGGTAGCTTCTAGGCTGACTGTCCCTTCTTGGCTCCTCACCCGTGGCTCAGAGACCTAATAGATTAGAGATGACAAATGGCTTCTGGTAAGTGCGTCTGAATTCACGTGAGAACTTCTTGGGGGTCTCTGATTGTCCTGGTGGGTCTCCCGGGACAGCCCTTATCAATGTGGGATAAACAGACAGACAGCAGTGAGAAGGCACTGGAGGAAATGCCTCCTTAAGCAGAGGAGACTGGAGAGGGCTGTTTGTATGTTCTCCTTGGGGACAGGAGAGAAGGGACTAATTACATCTTTAGCGGCCATCAGTTAAAGAGTCCTGCAAATGTCACAGCGCAGGGCATGTGTTGTATGTGCCTGTTGGAGAGTATATCTTGACTAAAGTAATCGGTGAGGAAGGAACAGAGATGGGGGGTGGGGGAAGGGGGTTTAGGCTGTTAAAAGCAGCACGCCACTCAGGGGACAAGCTTCATACACAACATACACATGGGTAATAGAATTAGGGGTCAATGCAGACAGGAAGCACAGATCTGCAGATGTAAAACAGCTGGGAGATATCAAATACCATAAACATAGGACAATGTATATGCGTAGAATATGCAGCAAAATAGGATACATGAGTGAGACCGATATTATACAGAGAGATACTTGTTATGCTTACAAAATATTTGCTTAATACAAATACCTATTAATTCTACATAAGCTGAAGTCATAAATATCTTATGAATGAAGTGTAATTAATTATGACAAGAACAGGCTTGACTGTAAGTTGCCTCATAGGATATACTTACATACTGTATACATAGAGCCTGAAAACTAGTGGTTTTGATACTGTAGAATATAATATGTAATATGTGAACAGGACATATTGAACAGGAGTGGAAGTTAGTAGAGTACATTATTGAGATAATAGAGCCAGGAGCTGTACCCTCTCCATTAATATTGCATTTTCAAAGGGGGGAAAATCTCTATTAAAATGCGAAAGACATTCCCATGGCTAGTTTGCTGGAGACCACCAGAAATTATGTCATGCAATGTATTTATTTGTTTTTGGTTGTTTTGGTGCGCTCACGACACAACAAGCTGTCAGAATGAACATAAAGAAGTCTGGCTCCCAAGGGGTCCTGCAGTAATGCCCCTGCCTTTTGCTATGAACAGCGACAACACAACCACTGCGAAGGTGTCCGCAAAAGCCCTGGGTCCGTATTACAGAAACGTCCTATTTTAAGTCCAAAGCTAAGATAGGACAAGGGTAAAGTAGGAGTTAGAATGTTTTTGTAATACAGCCACTCATGTGCTCACAGGTATATTATAGTGGAGACCAGAGAACCTTTTTAATCCAAGTTCAGACTTGAACATAATCATAAGAAATTCTTGAAAAAACATTCCACCTTAGGAAAGTGGTGAAAAGTCTCTCATAACAATGCATGTTTGTTCTTCCAATGAGTGCGCCCCTATGGCTGCCCTTGCAAAGAAGAGGAATCACAGCTGCTACTGTATCTCACAGAACTCTTCCTCAATCAAGTACGCCATCTGAAGCAGATAGATTACATAATCCTAATGGCTGCGTAACATTCTCTCCACATTTCCATCACATAGCAATTTGCAGATGCAGACTGCAGATGCTATCTAGCATACTCTGCATATACCCCATATGCAATTGTGGCAGATGTGGCTTTGGCATCACACACTTTGCCATATGTTAGGTTTTCCTCCAGTCAGTTTTATGAACTGGCAATAACAATGTGCTTACAGCAACTGAGATAACCAGAGAAGGACTGGCCCTAATTAGAGGGAGCAGCTGTGCATGTTACCCATTTGTTGATGAGTGTGTGCGTATTTAGTAGGGCCATCACAAACTGATATTGAGTGCACCTCCTTTTCAGTTTGGCTCAATTCCTCACAAACCTGTGACACAGCGTGTGAATAAGAAAATAGTGCTGATACACGTATCTTCTGTCTCACATCTTCGGGTTCAACAGTTAAATTCCCCAGACAAGAGACATCTCATTATATTAGCCTGATAGCCTCCGCAGGCAAACTAGCCCATTTTCTGGGGTGCATAACGAATGCAGAAAAGTGTTTGGTATCTTCAGTTAATTTTGGAGCCAACAGATAAGAAATGACACCTCACAGCAAGGAGATCCTGGGTTTGAATCCAGGTCAGCCGGGGCCTCTCTGTGCGGAGTTTGCATGTTCTCCCCGTGTTCGCGTGCGTTTCCTCCGGGTACTCCGGTTTCCTCCCACAGTCCAAAGACATGCAGGTTAGGCTGATTCGAGAGTCTAAATTGCCCATGGGTATGAGTGTGTGAGTGAATGGTGTGTGTGCCCTGCGATGGACTGGCGACCTGTCCAGGGTGTATTCCTGCCTTTCGCCCAATGTATGCTGGGATAGGCTCCAGCCCCCCTGTGACCCTGTTCAGGATAAGTGGGTTAAGATAATGGATGGATGGAGATAAGACATGATGCATTTGTGAAATATAATAGATTACATAATATTCCAACGTATTCATAATATTTAGCCTGGGTCTTTTCATACAGCTATTTCCTTGTTCATACATTTCAAAGACAATTACTTGGCACAAATCATTTTGGTGCTGTTTTATAGCATGCTGTGTCAGTGAAATCTGAGAATGTTTCATCCAAATTATTACCTCTGATTCTTGTTCTTGGACCATGACAGTAGTGTTTAAACATTCAGTGGACTTTCTCATTTAGGCACTGTTCCAATGATTCAGTGATGCAACTCTCTATGCAAGTTAGGTTGAAAGATTCAACAATTTTCTATTTGTATTGGTCACCAATCTAACGTAATGTGTTAATATGAGTTCACTGCCAGCAGCAAGATATTTTAAGTTTATTTAGCTGGCCCAGCCCTACAATTGGTTGTCGCAAATATTATGTTAATAGATCATTTATACTTTTTACCAATAGAATCAAGTGCAAATATATGGGGTCCTGTGTCACATCACAGTGAGATTTGTTTCCAATTGAACTCTAGGTTTGTTATCACAAGGTAATAGAAAGGATTTATTTTTATCATTTGTGATTTAATTGGAATTGAGAGTATGGAACTGTTTAGGGAAAGAAATCCAAACCAACCTGACATCATCTTTTAGAAATTTGGGAAAATATTAACAGAATCAAATATTAACAGAATCACTCATAAGCCTCTGAACATAAATTATTACAGAAGAGAAAGGTCTTACCACAGTTAGCAAAGAGAACAATCATTTAGCAAATTTCCTCAATGGACTCTGACAAAATTGAGACACCTTAACTATAATTGTAAGGATATGCTATAAACTGTTTAGTATTACAGTTTGTAAAAGAACATATTGGCTGTCTCATGTCCATTTACATTTACATTACATTTACATTTTTGTCATTTAACAGACGCTTTAAATCCAAAGTGCATAGGTTCTTCCACAAGTTAAAGCATCACATCCATAACTAGTAAAATACACATGAAGTGTTGTTCTAAACATATTGTCATCATAAGTCCAATATTATGCAACTGCAAAGAAGCATAGAAGTGTTAATTTCCCACCCAGTGCCAGCAGCACACAGATTATCAGCAGCTGTGTGGGATTTAGTTAAATGCGAACCCACTGGATGAACACATATCTTCTATAATCGCTCTCTTGTTAACACAAGGTAGAGTGACTGTTAACTGCGTAAGCCAGTATTACAACTCTGGTCCTAATGCGGAGGTCTTCACCCCACAATCCCTGGGGTACACCCACCCACAGAGGTGAAGATGGACAAGCCCCCCAAAACTTGGTTCAGGTGGCTTAGTGGCTCCCAGATGGATGGGTCCATTATAAACAGCGAATGATTACAAAACCTGCACACTATGCTGGCATGCATTTTCATATGTATTGTATCAAATTTAAGATCCTGGATGTACCTAAAAGTAAAATCCCTTTACCATCCACAATGTGATTGGATGTGTGTGTCATGTGACACAAGACGTGCATACAGGAAAAGGAAGTACACTTTGCCTGTTGTTTTTTGTTTTTTGTTTTGTTCTGATAAAAAGCTACGCCCTAATTGATTCTGCTGAAGGAGAGGCCATCAGACCTCATCTTTGTGCAGTCTAACCTGCAGTCTCGGAGTCTTTAAAAATATTATGCTCTATAGTGTTTTTGCTCTGCAATCAAGGGATAAAAACTTTCAGCCATGCATGTACACTGGGTGTTCTGGTAAGTCTCCACATGTAGTGGAAATCTCCTTCTGTCTTTTCTCCAGGAAAGAAAGACAAGAAAGTACACCATAAATAGCAAGCTTTGGCATAGATAAAAGACAGGGGAGAGGTGGAGAGTCCTGGTGTGTTAGTTATAGGGGAGGGGCTTTGATGGTTCAATGACAGCCAGAGACCATCAGCTAGAGCTCGAGACCCAGCCCAGGTCTTACCTGGCCCAAGACACTCTCTCATTGTTTTTCTGATGATTGACAAAGTCTGATGCTACAGGACTCTGTCATCACGTGTAGGCAGAAACAGGACCCAGTGCTTAAGTTATAGACCTAATATTTAAGTTAAGAAGCATAAAAACTGTCTAGATTTTACAAAATTTCAAAGGTATCCAAGTATGACTGGCTGACTCCATTTCACCACTGCCATAGGCAGCTGTAAGATAAGTTAAAAGGTGAAGTCCGCTTTGCTGAAATTGGCACAAGAGCTTAATTTAAAAAACATTACCCTTTTCTGTTGAAAGAAAATTAGCTTTCAATTGGAGCAGGATTTGTTTATTCTGGCAACCTACCAGACTGCATGCAAGAAATGAGTTGTTGGCGAAGTGAAGCATAGAGAAAATTAGAGGTGTTTAGTCAGATTTCATGAAAACTAAACCACAACCTGTTTTTGAGGGTCTCAGCCAATCTTGGTTCAATTATAACCTGGGTTAAATACTTCCTGTATACCATAACAGTAGCATCTGACCAAAAATGTGCTTCAAAATGGTAAGGAGTTTGATTCATGTTCTGAAATGCAATTTCTTTCATAGTTTTTATAGTTTAGGATTTTTCTGTGCTGGTTGAGGTCTGCAGATGTGACATTCTACAGCAGGTGACTTTTTAAGAAATAAACACCAAAGATTGGTAAGGAAAAGCCCATGGATGCAGTGAAATCCCAGAATTAGTCAGATAAAGCCCATGGGGATGTTGGAAAAGGAATATTAAATGGGCTTGGGAAAACTATTAAGATGTTCAGAAAAAAGAAGGCAGGAGGCAGACCTCATGCAAATATCTGGGATTCAGTTCCAAATAATAATAAAACTGGAAGGGATCAAGGACTCAATAAATGTCTTGTTCCTTGACAAAGGGAGGTTCACTAAATGCAGTTGTCTTTATTTATGAAGTCCTTGAGGCATCACATTAACAATGATGAACAGGGAAATTGAACAAGGGAAAAAAAAGACTTGTAATGGGTCAGCTAAAATTGTGGTGTGGAGTCATGTCTACATCCCTCCATATGGACTTTCTAGTTTACCTACTAGTTTTATACATTAAACCTATAGGCTGGGGATGGGCATGCCCCTATAGCTGGGTTCCTCCTGAGATTTCTTCCCATTGTGGAGTTTTTTTCTCACCACTGTTTGAGGGTTTTTCTCACGTAAGGGAGTCGTTTACTTCATATGCTATTGGGGGCTTGGGCTGATATGTTTAATTATCTCCTGTGTTACTCTGTAAAGTGTCTTCGTGACAGTCTTTTGTGAAAAGCGCTATACAAAGAATAAATTGAATTGAATTGAATGTGATGGGAAAGATGGGTCAAGGAACCACAGGCAGAAGGATGACAGTGAAACTAGTTAGCTCAAGACTAGCTCGCACAGGGATTTCCTGCAAAGTGCAAAAGAACCCTTGAGGTGTCTGGGGTTCCTGAGGGTCCTTGCAGTGTTCAGAGAAAGGCTATGGGAACAAGCTCAGTTACACCCACCCTGGGTTCAGTTCCACCTTCAGTGGATATTACGCACCACAGCATGAGGAATGCATGGGTGTGTTTACAGGCTGCAGAGGCAATATTCAGGGCAAGATTAATGATGTTCAGGGATTACATGGATTTCACAGTTGTGAATCAAAAATGATAAGTAAAGTCAGAGTAACAGTGCAGGTGGCCTAGTGCAGTCCACCCCACCATGCTGACCCAGGAAAACCCCTGCTGCGGTGAATACTGTTCAGATCCATTAAGACTGACCCGTATAACCTGTATAAGACTGACCTGTTAAATCAAAGTTACAGTATCTTGAATAAAATCTTCCGCCTTCTTCAGATGAAAATCTTACATTTTACATTAGAGTAATTGGCTGTGACATGTTAGCATTTGTGATGTTAACAAGAAATGGCACAAGTCAGATCATATGCGATGTTAATCGGTCAGAGAAACTGCTGATGGAAATTGTAGACTTGGTTATTAAGAGCTATTTTTTCAGTCCCAGCTATGAAATTCATTCATGTACCTTTTAACCTTGGTAATCTTTGGCATATTATCCTGTATCACAGTTCCCACCACGTCTCACGGGTTCATTTCATTGCCACACTACACTTGCCAGAAGGGACTTACGACAAAACTATTAGACCTATAGTTTGACTTTGAGTGTGATTGTGTCCCATTCTCTTGTTTTGCAGCCTGCTGGTCTGACGTTAATGATTGCTATCAAACATTCCAAAGCTGGACAATCTGATATTATTATGCTGGTTCTGCGGTTAATAACTTGAGATAGGTTGGCAAAGAATATTGTTTTCAATAACACATACAATACTGTAAATCAGAGCTGTTTGGGAGAAGATAAATAAATTGCTTCTTCCTGCCTGGCATAGCGGCCATTGTAATTCTTGTTATTTACAACAGTTTTGTTGCAAATTAGGATTCCCCAGACTAGACCCAGACCAAGTAGGTACAGTAGGCTCCAGAATTATCATTAATATGTACAAGGTGCTGTGAACCAAAAATAATAGTTATTGACAAATGCTTTATTTTCCAAAATGTGTAAAGTAGTGTGCTTTATTAATGATTCAAGTCATACATTTTTAAAATGAAAAAAAGTAATCCCCAAAAAACAGGTTCCACAATTATTGGCACCCCTGGTTTAATACTTTGTGCAAACACCCCTGACAAAGCCATGACCCTTTTCCTATAATTGGTGATAAGGTTCGAGAGCACATTTGGAGGGATGTACCTACACCACCTATACCTTGACTGTCTTTTGCTCTGACACACATGCTATTTTTCAAGTTCATGTAATTTAAATGTTGCACGAGTGCATACAAAAAACACATTATGCTAATATAAATTAATACGTTTTATTTGTTTTGTTTTTTTCAAGATGTGCCAAGTTTTATTATTGCACCATATCCATGATCCAAGATGTTATTTTTTGACTGATATGATACTTAAATGATAAGAATAATAGCCAAAAATGTAAGTATGTGTACTGGTCTTTGCGTACATAAATATATAGTCCATTTAATTTCCATTAGCTCAATTTTAAATGAATGCAATGTAAGAGTGTGTATGACAAGCAGTGCATGAAAATACACACATGGCCAACAAATGACTTGACTTAATCTCCTATAGAAATGACCTGACAAGGCACTTTCGCAACTGCAGAATTGCTGTGCTTTATGCATCCTCTGGGCTTCCACTGAGTCTTGCAGAAGCTTGCCAAAGATGGATAAAGCATTTCTCTCTGAACATCAGCCACAAAACAGACATAACATCTCAAACCTTGCTCTGCCACACCTCCCACCTGCTTACACATAGGGAGAATATTATGAGGAGCCTATTTGACTAAAACATGACATCTTCAAAGGTAATGTCCACTATATATATGTTGAGTTGCATGACCATGCTAATCAGACAGCAATGAAAGGGTAGCATGTGATTCAGTTCTCAGTGGAGTTTGATTGAATATCAGTATGTTTTGCTTAAAATGTACACTCACGGAGCACTTTATTAGGTATTTATTAGACTTCTACTGTGCATTACTGTCAACTTCCTGTCAACTTTGATCAGTCTGGCCATTCTCCTCTGATGTCTCTCATTAACAAAGCATTTCTGTCTGCAGAACTGCTGCTCACTGGAATATATATATATTTTTTGCACCATTCTTTGCAAAAGAGACTAGTGTGCCTGAAAATCCCAGGAGGTCAGCAGTTTCTGAGATACTCAAACTACCCTGTCTTCCACCAACAATCATTTCACACTCAAAGTCACATTTTTCCCCATTCTGATGGTTGATGTGAACATTAACTGAAGCTCCTGACCCGTATCGACATTATTGTATGCATTGCACTGCTGCCACACAATTAGCTGATTAGATAATCACATGAATAAGTAGGTGTAATAAAGTAAAAATGTTCCGAATAAAGTGCTTGGTGAGTGTATTCCAATAATGGCAGGGAAATGTGACTGGGTCTGAGGTGGAATGACAAATTTATCCTTGCAGGCTCTCAAGCTTTAAAGGAATGTCAAAACCCAGGCAGTTATTTTATGTTATTCTAAAAACAAAGGGCATTGCTGCAATTAGGCACTAACCACTACAGTACAGGAAATGGGGATTTTTACCTCTGAGATTACCCACTTACTCTTGAAAGAAAACATATCTTTGTTTATTAGAATACTGTAATTAAACTAATTCAAAGCTCAAATTTCAAAAGAAATTAGATCAAGTGCCAGTGCATTGCATTTCTTACCAACCTGCTGTGCCTATATTAGAACTACCAGCTTTTGTATACTCCTCACAGCTTTATATGTTCACATTGTCAATGATTATGAGTGTTTTTTTGTTGTTGTTTGTTTCAGAAGGTCCATCCTCAGAAAGAAGGTAAATCTTTACGGCAAATCTTTACAGCATACTGTAAATTGAGTGTTTCTGAAAAGATTGGACTGCAGTCCTAGGTCTATGCCATTCAAAAATGTTTAAAAAATTCCACATCTTCAGGTAAGACCATCGTAGCTACTGTACATTTGAATCTCCAAAGTATCTGGTACTGAAACCTATCTATTTGATCCATGGACTTTCTTCTTGTGCCTTCCTGCCTTTTCTTTCCATTGTGGTCTGCACTGATACTAGAGACTTGAGCTAAGAATTTCTGCCTGGAGTAGTGTAAACACTGAACACTGGCTGAATTCACTCAGACCAGGCCTTTTCACTTGTAATGCCATAGCAACCCCCTGGAAATTTGGGATCAGTGCTCTATCTCAAACCAGAATACCATTTGGCTTGTTGAAGCAGACGACTTCCTTAACTCAAGTGCCTTTCCCACACCTAGTGGTGTTTTGTTAATGTCTTTTGCTCCAGTGGTACTTGAAGGGCGACTATTGTGCAAGGCAGAGTGTTTGGAATTATTGAGAGGATAAGTGAACTTAAAACTAATTTGAGATCCCTAATCCCAATTCTGTGGGCAAGGAGAGGAAATGTCCATCAAACTGACAAGCAGGGTTCATCCACAAAATGCATTCATAACGGTTGCGCCAAATGTTGACATTCAGTTCTAAACCATACTATTCATATTTTTAATAATCAGAATTAGGCATTGTCAGGCTGCTTATGCTGCTAAAGCACTGTTTCTCATTGTAGTCACATGCCCTGTTGCTTGGTATCAGACCCTGACCTTGCCACTGATATGGTTGGCAGCCCCACAGGGTGGCACATATAACCTGAGCAGCTCAAGTGCAAAGGATGGAGGATATTTGGTCGTATTATTGTTGTAGTCTCATAAAATATGAACAATCTCTCCGATAAATTGGGTGTTTATTGTTGCAGTAATAATAATGTGCCTGTGTCAGCTACATATAAAGTGGCATCCTCCAAAAACCGCCAATGTCACGACTCACTCAGCTGGTAAAATGCAAGGTGAAGAGGGACGTGAATAGTACTACTGTATTCTCCAAAGTTGAAGGATAAGGAAGGCCAAGCTTGTCTGTAAATGCACTTTTGAAATGTACTCAGTAAAATACTGAGCGTTAAATCAACTCTTACAGAGTACATACAGTAGTTTTGCACCCCATTGTATGGTCCCAGTTGGACTCATGTACTCCATTAGAGTTGAAGTGACACTGTATACATCCAAACTGTAACTTTACTGTACATGACAAAATCAGTGCTATAGTGACACACTACAGCCATCATGTCATTGTACGATTATAAATGTAATAGTCCCTCATTAACAAAATACTTTAGACTGTAGCCACTAGATACATTATGAAATAAAAGGCCTCCTGAAGATCTTGTAACTAATCTACCTGGTACAAAATATAGTAATACAGATGCATCGAGGGATACATTCAGGGACTATATATATATATATATTTTGTGTTTGAGAATTAAGCTGCCTTACCATAGTGTATAATTATTCTGGTGCCCCCCTGTGTTCATATTGTACATCACTCCGGTCAGCATATCAAATGAATAATCTTCTATTTCAACCACTTAACTGAAAATCTTCAATATCAATATTCACAATCTAAATATTCACAATATGGAGTGAATAAATATACTCAGTGGGCACTTTATTAGGTATCTATTAGACTTTGTTTTTAGACTTATTGGTCTTCTGCTGTTTACTTAGATGTGTGACATATGGTGTGTTCAGAGATGCTCTTCTGCATACCATGTTGTAATGTGTTATTTGTGTTACTGTCACCTTCCTGTCAGCTTTGACCAGTCTGGCCCTTCTCCTCTATCCTCTCTCATTAACAAGCCGTTTTTGCCTGCAGAACTGCAGACTCTAGAGAGTGTTGTGTGTGAAAATCCCAGGAGATCAGCAGTTTCCGAGATACTCAAACCACCCTCTCTGACACCAACAATCAATCCATGGTCAAAGTCACATTTCTTCCCCATTCTGACATTTTGTCTGAAAAAGAACTGAAGCTCATGACCAAGTCTGTATGCTTTTATGCATTTAGTTGCTGCCACATGATTGGCTGATTAAATATTAACAAGCTGGTGTACATGGCTACCTAATAAAGTGCTCATTGAGTGTATATTGTATTGAACCCATATTGAAGTCCACAGCAATAACATGAATGGGACCTGGGAAAGGTTACGAACCAGCCAGAAAGAGTCGTGAGACAGAACACCTGCAGCACAGTGATCAGAAACAGCACGTAAATGAGTCACATCTCCCGGGTCTTTCACACTCATTATTTCCTGGATTATTCAACAGCGTGATTTAGTACATGTATGTAGGGGAATGCTTGCTGGGATATACATAACTCATCCATTCATATTGGGATAGGGAGTGAGCCATATCCCCATAGGTGCTGCAGAAGGAAGATGTTAACTTAGTATGTGTTTATTCACTGTTGTTATAGTTATCTGGCCAGACGAATCAAACAAAGGCCCAAAAACCTCCCTCTTCAGAGGCTATTCCAGTGTCAAACATCTGAAAGGGCAGGGAGGTTTCACCAAGAATTGTAGACGCTCTTTTTCTTGGACTGAGCAACAGTTTGCAAAAAACAACTCCTTCCAGCAAGATACGAACCATGCTTCCCAGTAGAATATAAATAAAAACAAAGACTGTGCCTGAGTAAAGTACAGGGTGTGTTGGGACTGAGGGAAAATGCTCACTGCTCTTTAAAACGTGGATATGAGCAACCTATTGTTCCGATGATGAAGCAATATTTAATTTCACCCGCTAAGAAACATAAAGAGCCTGCTCTTAATATATACCTGTATAGGTATATATTATTATAATATTATGGCTGTGGACCTTTATTATTGCACCTTTATTATTTTGCTGTTTTGGTCAACTGCAACACTTGATGAATGACTTTGTACTGAGGGAGGAGGGAAGTGCTTCAGCCTCACCAAATTACTATTTTAATCCCTGCTAGGCACACATTCCTGGGTGTTAATCAAAAGCTGAAGAGATAACAACCGAAGTCAGAAAGTAATGAAAAGTAAACTGTACCCAAGGCCATGGTGGTACTTTACTTTCTGCACTTCATGTCAAATGTGAAGTGAAATTATTTAATGTATAGCCAAATTAATGTTTGAGAAGTAACTTGAATATTTCTCAGGAGAAAGCAACAGTATTCGTACTATACACATTCATGGAGGAATTTATGGCTGATCTCATCTTACTGTGGCTGATGAACATCAAGGAGCACGGTGGAAATAAGTACAGGACATTTTCGTGTTATCTTTGATAATCTCTTCACATATAAGTCTTTTTGATTGTTTTTATTTTGTCAAATAAACTAAACTAAATGAACATTATTTGTCACATTTTAAAATGATTTAATGGTATGAGGAAGGGTAAGGTGAGATGAATTGCAGTGCAGACTTCTTTCAGTACTGGAGTTACAGTATTGGGAATTATGCCCAAGGCAGACTTGGTAAATGATCTCTTGAAGGAGACCTTGGAAAAAAGACCATCTGATCCGCCAATATTATTGTGTTACTGTATTGTACATTAGATAGAGATCAGCAGATGTTTAGGGAGCAGCCTGGTCAGTCTATTAGATTCACCTTACATATTTAATGTGAAGCATTCCTCACTTTACAATGCTGATAACATCTCATCCACTTTTTGGCTTTTCCAGGCAGATGTGTTCAGTTATGTTTTCACATGGTGCAGAAATAAAAACTAGTGTTTTGGGAAAAGATTTGTAGAACTGGCCAACAGTAAGCACTTCTCCATCCAGGACACACCTTGCTCATCCTCAATGTTCACCAGGGAAGAGTTTGTGCATTATGTGGATGAAAGTCAGTCCAGAAAATAGAAAGGAGTTATGTTAGATTGTGCACGTTATTTAATAATATGTACTGCTACTTCAATATTTTTGATGGTGCTATATAGTTTGTTTATGGTCAGGTAATTATGTTACAATGTAATAAATACACCCATAAACCTTTCCCTACTGTGGAGGGGCTCTTACAGGAAAATGGTATGGACAAGGAGGCCAGTATACTAATACTTCCCTTCCATTACAGTTAATTAGCTGACTCATTTATCCAAAGTGGCGTACAGTTGATTAGGCTAAGCAGAGAACAATTGCCTCTGGAACAATGTAGGGTTAAGGGTCTTACTCAAGAGCCCAACAGCTGTGCAGATCTTATCGTGGCTACACAGGGGCTCAATCATGCACCTTAGCCACAAGGTTACAAGCTACCCTGGTTGTCTATCCCAGATAAATTAAATATTAAACCAAACCTACAAGTAAGCTAGGGTATATACAGTATGATATGATCCAACAGAGGAATCCTTGCCAGTAATTTTCTAAATCAAACAAAAGGCAAGGCTACGGTTTCCCATAACTTTCATACATTTTCAGTTCCAACTTTAGGAGACCCTGGGTGCACTTCTCCCAGGCAGACAAACTTAAGCCAGTGATTTGACATCCAACTTGAGATATCTTGCAGACAAGTTGAGATGCGTGCCAAGACCAATGTATCCAATGTGCACATAAAACACTAGACTAATAACACTTAAGTTTGGTTACACCTATAATGAAGGGACACACATAAGAAATGCCTGAAATCAGTAAGTACTAAAGCCAGCTGCCATATACCATCATTTGATTTGCTATGTTGTGGAAAAGTCAAATCTATATGGATATTACAAATCTTACGACAGCCTGTTGTTGTTGTAAATATGAATGCCCATTCTGTGATAGGCACACATACAAATTGAAGTTGACATTAGCGCATATAAATGTGTTAGATATATAATTACTGTATCTGTAAGACCCATCATAAGACCCATCGTATTCAGTGTTCATTTTTATTTAGATTGGTTATGTTGCTGTTGGCATTATAAACAATAAATTACCCACTGGGCACAGATGAATACATACAAGAACATATTGTCCCTGTACAAATATTACCTTGACCCATGATATTTTCAACAAGGAGGATAAACACATTCCAATAGAATAAACCCTTCGAAACTATTCCAAATTAAGCAAATATATCCTAAAGAACTGGAATGACTCAAATGAAAATGACCAATATACTTTCCTGTATTCTGATGGAAAGAGAGCCAGACAGCATATTACTGTGATTTAGATGGTCTTGGTGACAGACAGACAATGAGCTGGTCTGAAAGTGGCCTGGTGGAGTGACTCAGCTAGCTAAACATTAAACATTGGCAGATTTAATTTTATGAGGTTCTGCAAAACAAGTTTTAAAAGTGAGTGTTTTAACAGTGATTGAAGTTTTTTAAAAAAACTTTATTTGTAATTTCTTATATTTAACAACATTGGCTCTACAGTAGCATGATTCAGCCAACACCCATAACTGAATCAAAATTAAAATATTTAAAAAAAAAAAGTAAATTACAAACAAATAAATAATCACAGATAAAAAAAACATGCCCTTTTGTCTTTCATCAGCTGTTCATCAACACTACTTCAAAAAAACTATATTTCTATAAATCTATAAAATTGGTAATATTGGTTTGCAAATACATGATAATACTGGAACATAAATTAACTTTCAGCGATTTATCTTTTCCATGAGATTTTTATCAATGCCATAAAATCAGCTTAAAAACATGGCTCAAAATCAGAAAAAAGCTGCAGCATCTGGGTAGTTTCTGCAAACTAACAGACTCCCCTAAGTGCCTCCCAAACAGCATTCATCGCTCAACAACATTCTGTCCCTTCAGTTGAGGTCTGAGAGAATTTCCTGAAATAAGCCCGAATTCCAATTTCAAATCCACCAAAAATAAGTTCTTCCCCACATAATGTGTTGCATAATTTGTTTCCATTGAGAGATGTCACAGATATACATTCCATTTTTTCATTCCATTTTCCCCTAAATCACACAATTGCACATGTAAACAACTTCACTGAGATTCATGACAGCATTGATCTAATGCCTGTTAGCAATATCTCCTCACGATGTCACAATGCTACTGACATTGAGTCTGCACAGGTCAACACTACTGAGTCTGCACAGGTCAACACTATGGGACATCAGTGCACGGTCTGTATTAGTTTTACAGTGAGGTAAAAAGTGTAGCGCCTAGAGCAACCCCTAGCATTCAGGCCGGGAGGCACAGCCAATACTTTGGTGGGAGCGGATGAAAGTGGGCTTTACTTCACTTCTCTGCGGAGAAGGCTCTCTTCATGGGTGGAGGAGGGGCCTTCCTCGTGTCATGCCCAGCCCTGGCCCCAGTGCGAGGAGAACTCAAGCTGCACCAGTCTGGAATACGGCCGGTCTTGTTGTAGTACTCTCTGGACACAGACCGGCTGCCGAGGATGTCCTGCAGGGCACCGAATATCGCACCTGCAGGCAGAGTCAGAGCACACAACCCCGCATGAGCAATGAGCAGGATGAAAGGTCCAAACATCTTTAATAATACATGTTAAGACAGTTGTGTATTTTGGAAGATTTCACGGTTTGAATATTACTGCTTCCTATATTTAAAACATATGGAAATAACAAGGCAAAAATGACAATCCTTTTAAGTTCTCACAATTACTATGGGCTGAGAGAGAGAGCGCAAAGAGAGAGTGAATCCTACACCGGACATAGCTACAGCAAATGACCGGAAATGCAATCAAAACTGTGTACTAATACACAGTACAGTACTAATTAATACAGATTGAAAGAAGAAAGAAAAGTGGTGTCACTCTGAGTGATAAAACAAAGAATTTGATTTGGACACAATTAAATTACCTGGAATTCAACTGATATTTGCATAATTTATGAAAACAGAGGCGTGAGTAGGCATTTAACATTCTAAAGATGAAGAGTGTGGGAGATGGGGCGTCAGTTGCTCACCTCCCAGCCAGGCAGTGCAGTTGGGCTTGGCCGGGGGGCTGTGCAGGCGGAAGGTTCTGGTAGCTAAGACCTGTTGGTAGCGTGGCTTCTCTGCTAGGAACCTGATCTCTGACAGCAGCCTGTGCTGGAACCCAGCGAGCATGGCAGTGCCCCCGATGACCACCAGGTTCTCAGACAGGGCCTTGCGGGTGTCGATGGGGCACTGGGAGACATTGTATCTCATTATATAAATGCTTCGCATTCTTGCATCTTATTACTTCTCAGATATTGTTTTTCATCACTGTAGGCATTGAAGGAAGACATGTAATTTCCTGAAATAAGCCCTAATTCCAATTTCGAATCCACAAACATAAGCGGTTCCCCACTGTCTATAGTTTTTTGCATAATTTGTTTCCGTTGAGAAATGTCACAGACACACACAAAAAATTGGGCCCACAAACATTCCTTTGTTACTGTGCTAGACACCATCATTCCATTTTCTCCTGAATCACACAATTACACAAGTAAACAACTTAATTGAGATATGGAGCAGGTGGCATTACTTTTTCAGCCCCTGTACATCAAGCTGACTGCTAGAGATGTTATATACTGCCTGTTAGCTGGGACAATTTACCATTCATTATAGCATTGATCTAATGCCTGTTAGCAATATCTCCTCACAATGTTACAATGGGTCCTGCTACTGAGACTGCAACACTATAGGACATCTGTTCACGGTTATCCTTTCATTTCCCAAGAGCAGACAAACACAGATCTACTTAAATTAAACTGAGCACTTCAGGAATACCCTACTGCAACACCATCACTAGTCACGTTAAATGTTACCCTCTCAATAAATAGAAACATCATTGGTATCCAACATAGCCTACTTTAGCTGTATTGCACCAATACATTTACCAGTAAAGCCCATCTGGACACTTTGCAGATGCAGTATTTGACATTTTCACGATATTGAGGCATGAATGTTCCTGCCTGCCATGAATGTTATATGTTCCTTAACAGTTTTCTTTAACTGTTCCACATTTAAATGGTAACACATAAGATATCTTACCTTGAGCAAAGTATCCAGTACTAATGTGGCCACAGACTTCTCCTCATTATCCTGCTCAAACAGTATCTCCATGACCGAGTCCCTTCACATGAAACCACATGAGATCACGAGTCATTGTAGCATGGCAAATTTTTGGTTTGATGTTAAAATACACTTACAAGGAACTGTACAGTATTTGTTAGCCATTAAGACCTCTGGTTTACAGGTGCAAAACGCATACAGTACACTGCATTGGGGCCATCAAAAAATATCCACCACCAAATATCCAGGGAATTAAATGATTGACCTGAGGGATTAGATGCATCTTAAAAATTCATTTTAGAAGACGTGAAATATAAAGGAACAATGTAAAAAAGGGACTTAGAAAACAAGGGAACTATGACATCTAGCTAAAGCTGTTCCAGTGGTGACACGTTCCTTAGTCTGGAATTGTGTTGCCAGTAGCAACTAGGGCTTAGGTTTCAAGAGAGGATGCAGCACTTGCAGTCTGCCTGCACTTGCTACTTAAGCAGTGAGGTCTAGTGTAATGTCAATGGACAGAGAAAAGCAGCAGCAGAAACTGGCTGCACATGTATTGGGAGGACATGCCTAAGACCGCGCTCCCGGAAACTGATGGACAATGTGACGAGCATTTCAAAGATAACTGGACATTTCGAACTGGGAAAAAGTTAAACAGTTAACACAATTAAACGGTTGTTCAAAAATAAAGAAAATGAGAACATCCATGGCAGAAACCACCATGGCAGGCAGTGGAAACCTCAGGCAAATCACAGAGAGGCATGTAGCAGCCCAGCGAGATGCTACCTGATGGATCCCTTGATGTGTATGATCTTTTCTCCATCCACTGGGTAATCCACATCTGGTGGAGGAGCTGGACGCTACAGATAAAGGCATAATGTTACAACAGCCTTGTTATAATAACAGAGTAGTAATATACCAGTGATGTACCTGTTTATAAGGTCATCTCTCAGTGTCAACAGCTTGTAAATGACTGGAGGGACAATCAGAGTCTAGACTTTCAAATTAAAATGAAAATTTGAGAGGCAGTAAGGTCAGGTTACAAAGCTCACCTCTTCTGTGCCTTCCAGGTTGAATTTAGCCTTCTGGATCTTTAGTCCCCTCTGGAGGTCACTCACAAAACAGGTCCTGACTGAAAAAAGAACACTACTGCCCTCATCGGCAACTCAAAAGTATAACTCTTATTTAAGCCATTCTTACAAGTAATGTTTTCATTTTGTTCTATTGCTGTAATGTCCTTGCTGCTGTAATGATAACAAATTTAATCACACAGCACTTATGGAAAAACACTTAAGGCGGTCTAAATCAAATAAAAGCCTCATTCAGATTAATCCAAGTCAACCTACCTTTTATATCTTCCACAACTTCCTCAGGAAGGGAACCTGAGAAACACAGAGAGACAAATGCTGTCATCACTGCACATATTTCACTATCAGAGTGAACCTGCAGTTAAATTACTACTTAGACTGACACTTTTGAGGGATGTGGGGTGGGGGTTGAATGCTTTACCAACATATTAAAAATGTTTCAGTGTCATTGACTGGAATGCTTTATCTCTCCAAACTACAAAAGTACTTGAACCCAGGAAGAAAATGTCTGTGTATACCGCCCACATACATTAATAAGGAGACAATACAATTGTGCTTAGTTGGTATACCTCTCTAAACAACATTTTTATTTTTCAAAATAATTACATATTTTCTTATGTAATTAGAAAAGGGTATAATAATAATAATAATAATAATAATAATAATAATAATAATAATAATAATAATAATAATCTTTATTTATATAGCACTTTAATAATAATAATAATCTTGATTTATATAGCACTTTTCAAAAGCAAAGTTACAAAGAGCTTTACACAAAATTAAATAAAACAGTACAGTACATGGATAGGAACAAACATTAAGACAAGTAATCAAATAAAAACATACTCACCAATGACAGCTGGTAAGCTCTGTCCAGAGTTACAATCTGTATCCACTGTGCACTGCTCCATAAGCAGCCCTTCCAGCTCCCTGCATTCAGAAACAACCATTCAGAGGAATATGCACATAACCAGCAGTGTGCTGAGCATCCATGACATTAAATATAAGGTACATACAGCATATTACCCAGAACAGTGTGTATCATCAATAGGCTCCATGAAAAAACAGGCAAAGTAGGTACTAATATGTGGATAACGCATATGTTCTACAGTAAAAACTGTGTGTGGAGCTACATTATATAAAGCACTGCCATAATAAACACTGTTACAATGAATATAAAATAAGATGTACATAGAGAAAGGGCTATTACATCAATCATACAGTGAACCCGTAATCAAAAACTGCAGCGAGGACAGCAAGAATGTATTTACTCAAGCAGATAAGAGAGGACTGAGAAACTAGCAGTAGGCAGAAACCTGACACTCACTTGTGAATGGCTCTTCCACCCAGTGGCAGGGCCTCCCAGGCAGACAGAATGGGGATGCCTTCATACACCTGTTTACTGTCAAGGAGAAGCACTGTTTGACTTCAGCTGCCAAACAATTTGCCTCTATTTCCCACATCACTCATCGGCCTTAAGGCTGTGTAGAGCAAAGCCTAATTGCTTTATGGACCAGTTGCCAACAATGAGGCCAACTTCCAGTACTTAATCCCTTTTAAACATTTTCTCCAGTTTAATTTAGCTGAACTAGTAAAGTACCATGGCCAAGCATGCAGTTACTCCACTACTAGTAATCTGAAACAAAACCAAACCTCCTCATAAGCTTGGGGCTCTCGTCTCCATGCTGTATTTGCCTGCTGTATTATGACTGCTGCGCCTCTGAAACCCAGTCACACTAAGTCTGGCAGCACTGCGGCAGGACTGAGTACTAAAGAAAATGTCATGTAATGTAATGAAACAAGGATACAGGCAGCACCAGGGTTTCTGTATACCCACAATCCATCACAAGGGCAGAGTTGATGCCCAGAGTCAAGGCTGACATGAGATGGCCAGGGGCAAAGACCACAGACGGCACCTGAGATGGAATAGGGAGGGTTAGACAGCCACTACAGAGTGAACAATTGTTCAAATGTTCTAAACTGCCTTTTGATGCCACTGGACAGCTTTCCGAAAGTTTTTCTGGGATTCAGTGCAACAAAAAAAAAAAAATCATGTCGAAAATGGCATTTGAATTCAAAGGGCAAATATTGTTTTGTTAGCCAGCTGCTGACATAATCACCTCAAAGTGCTTGAAGAAGACTTTGGTGAGGGTATCTCTGAAGAGTGAAGGGCACAGGACTGACTCAATAATCACCACACGCCGATCCCGTGGATTCACCAGCAAGTGCCTACACAGAGGGACATAGGCAGCATGAACACATTAAAACCAGTAAACATGAAAAGCAGCATATATACAGCAGCAAAAAAGGTTTGTTCACCTTATCTAGAGATGCAACAATTTTACTCACTACAAAGCTTTCAATTTGGTTGATACAGTTATAGTACTGCAGTAGCTACAGTAGATTGGGACTGGTGAGAATCTGAGAAATATCTTGATGAAACGGACTGAATCTCCAATGTGAAGGCTATCACCTGAAGTACAGCATATGAATGAAGTCCTTGAGGATGGAGTAGAGCTCCTCTGTGTTGATGTTGTGCTGGACCACTTTTATGGGCTAAGGTTTAGAAAAGGTATATTCAGATAAGTTAGTCAGAAACCTGGGACATTTGTCATTAGCCTCACTGTTTTTTAGGGTTAACTTAAGCAAACCTGAAGACTCGATGTCTGGACCTCACTGGGGATGATACACCTGGGGCCTGTCTCACCTGCAAATCCACACCTGCGCAGATAACCATCCCAACAGGCATTATTAGAACACTTGATCACTTTATAGGACAGCAACTAGGATGCAAGAAAATTAAATATGTATTTCTGCTTCTCACTCTTATTCCAAGCAAGTTACGGTTTGTTTCAACATGCGTGTATCTTAGATGTGTTAGCTAATTAATTTGTTATGGATTTATTGTTCGCTTGCATGAACTGCTTATTTGTATTCATTACTTTGGAATAAGTATAAACATGTACACATTCAAATAATGTCATTTTCAATCTGGACACTTTAGTTTAGTAACGTTATTCTAGCGTGTCAAAACCCAATCTCGGGTCCGCTAACGTTATTTCGATAGCTAAATAGTACTTCGTTAAAAAAGTAAAAAATAAGTTTGCTAGCTAGCTAGCTACGTCAGCTAACGCATTAATCAGCTTAGAACACCGAAACTCACTTAGTGTATGCTGAACCAATGTCAATGACAATCGCTGTTTTTTCCCCACCACTCCCCAGACCTTCAAAAAGTGGCATGTTTAATATGATTTAAAATTGTTACATAAAATTCTTAGTGCTAATAAAATGTTCAACAAGTTCCCTGCACACTTCACAAAGTCGCTCCACTTCAAAGCAGTCAAGCGGGGTCCTTGTACAATGGCAGCATACACCACTGACCACGGCAAACTGAATATTGGCCTAAATAAATTATGCGTAAGTGTAAAGTACTAATATCTTCATAGATATGTATAGCTTTAAAAAATATATAACATTTGTTACGCACTTTCTCAAATTCAGGCAATATCATAGACAGCTATAAAATCTCAGGCTTTGTTGCTGGTGTCTGTCCGCAGATTATGACGCTACGTTACTTGGTAGGTAATAGGTGGGCATTCGTTATCTGCTACATCGGTGAGATTTCCAGAAATATCCGTTTTTGTTTCAGTGAAAACAAGAGCTCAATATTAATTGTAAGGCCTATTAAACATGATACAAGCTAGCAAATATGAACTAAATGAGGCTGTTTAACTTTAAACAAATTTGCTAAATACATTCTTGAAATAAAACTTGATGCTCACATTGGGTAAATACTGATAACATTCTAGTGTTCTATTCTGGAATTGTGTAAGAGCAACTGTAATAGCTTTCTCAAAGATGCTCAGTCAGCACCACAATTTTTGTGTTAGTTGGCAGTGACAGTGTGAAACTTGTAGGCTAATAAAGTATGGGGAAAATGCTGAAGCATATTTCTGAAACATTACGAGTCAGCTGCTCTAGTTGATTGTAATGCTAAATAGGGACCAGCATCACGGTCACATTTCAAGTTAGAAATCAATAGTGCGCTTTCTGTTTAAAACCAGAGTTTAAAACCAGAGGTATTAAATCCCACGTCATGATATTTAAGCCTTGAATAAAGCACTGGATCTAATAAATAAAGTTTGAATAAATATGCAATTTACTCATTCGTGGCAGATTCTTGTAGTTAAAATAAATGGTAAATGGTTGGCATTTATATAGCACCTTTATCCAAAGCACTGTACAATTGATGCTTCTCATTCACCCATTCATACACACACACACACACACACACACACACACACACACACACACCAACGGCAATTGGCTGCCATGCAAGGCACCGACCAGCTGGCCGTGGTTAGGTGTCTTGCTCAGGGACACTTTGACAGAGCCCAGGCGGGGATCGAACCAGCAACCCTCCAACTGCCAGACGACTGCTCTTACTGCCTAAGCCATGTCACCCCCTTAGTTCCGAAAATAACTTACAAGGTGCATGCCTCACGGTCTGTGAAAACAAAGAACAAATACTGTATTTGAATTAGTTTCTACTTTGTCACAGTGTTCACATCCTTTTCATTATAAACAATAAAAACAGTTCACATAATGTATTAAAGTGCACAAATAAAATCGCCATTAAAGTTTCATTTAAGCAACACATTCATGCTACTCACCACACAATTGTGGTCATGTTGCAGGTGTAATACATTGTAAATATATAGCCAAAAAACAGGAGACTAACAGTTATGGAATAGTAATACCTAAGCACACACGTAAAGGCTTAGTTCAAGCCAGTCAGGCCAAGCTCAAACCACAACCAAACTTAGCAATCAGTGAACATTTCTGTTGGCCATTAAAGAGAATGAAACGACAGACCAGATTTCATCATTGGCAGATTTCGATATCACTTAAGCTAGCAGGCTAGATCTTTGGTTTGATTTTAATAGATGATTTATGGCTTTCATTTGGGGAATGAATACCGCACACCTCCTAAACAAAACCATACAATCAATTTTCATTTGCAACGATGTAAAATGTAATATTTGCCACCCACAACTGCAAATCAAATTAATTATATTTCTTAATAGATATTCGATTATCATATGGCTCCACCTCCACTCATTCCCCGCTGAAATTACAGTCGGATAATAGGCCACATTTTATTCAGCGTTTGATTCACCGTCATAAGGGCTTAATTTGATCGCAGCCTCCTCGAAAACCTATTACCAACAGAACACATATACAGGCAACATGAATAAACATAAGCACCCGCCACGACATAGACACACACGCGCACTGCACACTCAGCGCAGAGTCAAATTGAGGGATGCAAACGGGTATCCTATCCAGCCAGTACGCTGGATCGAGTGTGGGTGCAGCGGCTTCTATATTTAGATCAAGACAATTCACGTGCATCCAGTTCTAGCTAAACTACGGCGAAATCCATGCTGTATGCAAAATCAGCTCAAATGAACCAGGCGAACAGACAAAACCAGGTAAGCCGCATTGCTATTGGCTAGGTACTGTATTAGAGCTATACCAAGTTCCTATTATGTGCTGTTTTGGTTGTGTAAGGAGAATGTTAGGCTAGTCCATAGAGTCGTGGACATCTGTAAAGTTATGGCTTCATTTCATCTACCGTACGTCTTTCCATTCACTTGTTACTTTAGCTGGCTATTCATACATATAAATCAAAGTGTCACTGTGAGAAATAATGTATAATTCAGTCGTTTATCTTGTGCATTGGTTCAGGTGTTAAATCTCGTCAATTAGACCGAAAAGAATTCCGCAACATGCGCAATTAGGAATGTCTTACAATAACGTTATAGGCTGTTCAATATTCCCTGCCGTGAGTGTGACACCCGTGTTTTTGCGACTATCATTAAGTGAATGCCCCATATAATAGCTGTGTTACTTAGCCTGTAAGATGTATCACTACAATAACATTAGTCTGTGCTTTTCTTCTCTTGGTTATTACTATATTTGTTTAGAATGTGTGTTACTGCAAAGATCAAATTGACTTTCTGCAATTTCATTTGTCTGGCCTACACGATCTGAATCATTGAAGAAATATTATCAGGGTTTGTTTAAATTTGACTATAGATTGATCACAGAACATTTTCACTGCTTGTTCCTTTTCATTGTGATTATGATTATGTTGCACATAATAATAATAATAATAATAATAATAATAATAATAATAATAATAATAAATAAAAAAAATCATCATCATAATAATAACGTTATCATTTTCACAATGAGAACATCACTTTATAATAATAATAATAATAATAATAATCATAATAATCATAATAATCATAATAATAATAGTTGTTTTTGTTATTATTATAATATATAATAATAAACACTTCTTCAGAAGTTAGGGTCCATCCTGCTTTAAAAAATTTTAGTTAAGTGAACTTGAGAAGAGACTTGAAAAGTTGAAGCAAGAAATGTTTTCTTAGTGTAGGTCCTATGGTCAATGAGTGCTGTGTCAGATGTGTGCTATGAGGAACGCAGAAACACTGCTTCCCAGACGGAGCCTTGTTTACCAGTCATCAGCTTGTATGCAGCAATATGTATCTGTAAATTCATTCAGTGTCTCTGTACCATTTTTTAATTCATTAAGGAATAATTATAACTACTTAATACAATTTGCAGTGTAATCTTCTTGCTATAGCATTATGTGTTTCAGTTTCCTCAAAGTGCTTTTCCATTTCTCCAATAGTTGGCTTGGATGTGAGCTACCCCCCTGCCCTCAGCACTTTAGCCATCAGGCCTGGCTGGCTGTAAGACATGGTCAGCTGTGAGACTCTGTGGATCTGCCTGCTGGCAGTGGCCAGCCTGTTTGCCGGTATTAACACACTTCCAATTTCCCCATCGGAGGTAAGCAGCCAGATATCTAGTAAGCAGGTCACACAAGTCCTGACTGAGAGTGTCCTTGCAACTACGTTGTCTATTTCCTTGCTTGAAACCTTTAATGGGCTGTCACAGAACATGCCAACCAATGAGATGGAGCAGCTTGCTACTGACGGCTCGTCTCTCCAATTGCGAGGGAGTGAAGCATGGCTTTGGGCCTCTGGGCGGAGAGTGGAGAGCACTGCTGTTAGCCCTGCTGAGCTGCATGGGGGACCTGAGGTGACACTGGCCTCAGCCAAAGCAAGGCCGGGGAGTGAGGGGGAGGCCCTTTCGGGGCAGTCAGGGGGAGATGACAGTCGAGATGCCCTGATGTTGAAGAGGATGGAAGGTGACACACACGGGGGCATCGCTGCAGAAAACAACCAAAGGAAAGTGAGAGGCACAGAGCAGGGGGCAAATCAAGGGGTCTTATTGAATGGAAGGGCCAGGAAGTCCCGGGCAGGGTACAGAGAGGCTGGGTTACTTGCCGCAGTCCAGAATCCACATAGCCTTCATCAAGCAGAGAGGGCAGGCAGGGTGAACTCAGTAGCCATGGACTTTTCTGGAACTGTTCCTCAGACTTCCTCTGGAGTCGAAGTGCTGGAGCCAGCAGTGGCGACAAAGCAGAGTGTGAGTGAGGCGACACTCAATTTTCTTTCTCCGTCTCAGGTACCTCTCAGACAGGAGCTGAGCAGCGAGGAAGGGATCCAGACGGGGCCTCAGGTCACTGCCACCATGCAAGCAAAGGACCTGGAGAACTCCAGGGTTCAGAGTCAGGCAGGGCTGCCAGAGCTGGATGCTCTGCTCTCAGCCAGGGATGAGCCAGGAGTGGAGGGGAATGACAGGGGGGCAGAAACAGCGAAGAAACCCCACAAAAAACAACCGGGTGTCCTGGAAAATGGCTTCCAAACCATCAGCAGGGAAGACATGGCAAATGCCTCAGAGCCTTCTCTGAGCAGAGCTGCTTCCTCAGAGAAAACCAGATCAAGACAGACTGCAGCAACGGACAGCATCCAGCAGTCCACCAGTTTGGTATCAGATATGCGGGAGAGTGAAGCTGCCCCTATCAACCCCATTCCCCACCCTCACCTAATCTCTAGCACCTCCACTGGAAAGAGTAGGGCAGGAGCCAGTCCAGCTCAGTCTGGGTCCCCTGAAGGCCTGGCTGGCCCCATGGCAACTATGGCACCCCAGGGTGGGCATCCAGGCACTGAGCTGGGAGTCACTGCCCTCCCCTGGGCCCTACAGCTGAGTGCAGGTAAGATGGACTTCTCTGAGTGAACAATAGGTCATCTTTTCTGCATCAATGGTCTGAGTGGTCCAGTCCACTTTCTGTATTGAAATGCCTGGCTTGAATTATTGAAATGTGCAAGAGTTAACTTGTGCACTTCCCACAACATGGCACAATTGCTCACTCTGTGTGTCAAAATATAGTCAGTAAAGATTTAGTTTAACATGGTGTGTTTGAAAATATGGGGGCTTTCCCTGTCAGTGTGTTTCAGAGAGTGCTTGGTGGGACTTAATAACATCGGTAGAGGTGAAATAATATGTACCACAGGACTTATACAGGCTGTGGAGGAGATTGTATCAGAGATGACAGATTACGCTGTATAGATTTTTATTATATAGCGGTGGCACAAAACTTTATTATAAAATAATGAGTGTTGCGCTCTCGAGTGGCAAAGCAAACCTTTAATAATTGTTTGCAGCCACCCAGTTTCACCTGTTATCCCAACAGGAGCGAGAGGCTTCCAAATTAATTGCTGCCTTTGACTTGGTTCTGAAAGGGGTACAGGAGCAGGAGACAGAATTATACTGAAGAGATTTAATGGCCTTAAAGGCACAATTCTTTGCCTTTGTGCTTATCAGTGGTTTTAAAGGAAACCTGTGTTTTGTTCCTTGTGTATTTTATTAGGAGCTGTAAAGTGTAAGGCTTCTAGTTGAACGGCTAGGGTTGGTTAACACCGGTGCTTTGGTCCTTGTCTCTGCATTTGCCAGGAGTAAAGACCAGCATCCCCAGTTCTACAGGCCCTGAAGCTGGAGTGACCCCCCCTATACCCACGACTCCAACGATAGAGACCAGGACTAGGGGAGAAAATCAATCTTTTCCGGCCCTTCCCGTTTGGCAAGACGATGCAACGACACCCACACCCAAAGACATTCTGTTGATATTTAAACCACTGGATGATACGCTGTCAGAGGTGGTGGTTACTGCTGCCCCAAGGGGCAACCAACAGGCATCGCAGCTTTCCAGCATCACAGTTGATGCCCAGAACACCCGAATGGGGCCTGAGTTCATTGCCACGGTCACTGCTGATGGAGGCCCCTCCCAATCAGGGGCAGCCCCTCCTGCTCTGCCCAGTGGGCCCCTCCTGCCATGGCAGACCTCTGGAACCAAGATGTCGGAAGCACTCAGTCCTTCCACACTATCTCTCTTCACTGCACTCCCTCCAGGACCCCTCCAGGACGATAGAATCTCATACTCAAAGGGTGAGGCAATGCTATTTAATCCAATGCATATACAGTGTGTGTACCTTAATTATTTTGTTATTATAATTCTATATTCTGTAATTTGATGCTCATATGTACATAATTGAAGTAACATTGTGATTAAGCATCAGTCTAAAACAGTGCTAAGATACAGTCGGCAGTATTTTTTTCAGTATATATAGTGCAGTCCATAGTAGTTGGATTACATTCCCTTTTTTTGTCCCTCCATTTTAGGGGACAAAAAGTAATTGAACAATTGGCTTCTCAACTCTTTCTGATTAGTCAGTCTTTCTTCTTAGTGATGTTCCTTATCTTGGTAAGCCTATTATACCGTATCTCTGACTGCTTTTTCTTATTTTTCTGCCTCAGCCTCATAATGGCTTCTTTGACTGTCATTGGCACAACCTTGGTCTTCAAGCCAATCAAAAGCAAGAATCAATTAGAATCAAGATTAAATACTGAATGCTTTCTTATACCTGCACTAAGGAAGCGATTGCATATACCTGACTAATCAGAAACAGCCGAGAAACCAACTGTCAAATTGGTCCCCTAAAATGGGGGGAAGATGTATTAAAAGGGACATACTGTAATTCTGGGGAGACTATGTATAACAGGGGTCTCCAATCTTATCCAGAAAGGGCCGGTGTGTGTGCAGGTTGTTGTTTTAGCACAGGACTAAGACAGCTGATTCTACTCATCTAGGTCTTGATTAAAGACCACGATTAGTTCATTAGTATAATCAGGTGTGTTACTGCTGGGTTAAAACAAAAACCTGCACCCACGCCGGCCCTTTTAGGATAAGATTGGAGACCCCTGATGTATAAGAAGAGATGTACACAGATCACACAATATGGCTATAAATACCCTCAAATTAAAGCCAGAATGAATACACTTTCTCCTCATATTCATTGTTCCATTTCAAACCAAGTGTGCATGGAGTACAGAGCCAAAAGAACAGAAATTGTAATATTATAAATATTCTGGACTGGTTGTAGAGTATCTTACACTACATACAATATTCCTGGAGGGTTTTATCAGGGGCCTGCAACAGGAAGTGGATTTACTGAGGTAGATGAATGATTGCACCAAGTAAAAGCTGGAACAGCTCTTTTTACTTCAGTCGATATTCCATATTTGGGAGGATTTACTCTGTGTCATTATCCAGCTAGCAGTAATACTGCTTTGTGATACAGGCCCCTGGTTGTGATACTGATGTTTTGGAGTTGTGTGAAATATGCCCTCACAGAGCTTGGCTTGATTGACACTCCAACTGGGACTACTAAAGAATATCCCAGTTCCTTAAAAATCCAGGGACGCAAGACTACAGAACAAACCCCACTGACAACTGTAGTCACGGCAACGAGCATGTCCCTGCTACACACACCAGGCCTGGAAGAACTGAAGTCTGAAGGTATTACAGCAGAGACTGATAATGTCTGAAGGTATTACAACAGAGACTGATAATGCAAGTTGTCATTACTACCAGTGAGTCCACTGAACTGAAAATTAAAGTGGTACAAACTCAAACAGTTTTTTCATGTTCAACTGTCTGTTCAATTAAGGACATTGGCAATCATATAAAATAAATCACATGAACGCTGCCATTTTCTACAGATAGCTCTCTGCTCACATACTGTGGAAGATTAATATGAAATTGTGAATTATTGTGAGTTTTTCAGTCTGTTTCATTGTTGAGGTATTGTTTTAGGTTTTTAGCAAGCCATTCTGCCTTGAAAGGAATTGTGAGCCTTGTCCCTAGTGTCATTTCAGTTGAATTTTTAATCCAACCAGTGAAATCATTGTAACTTTAGAATAGTAATCACACAACCCTGCAGCATCATGATTTTCTCCTTTCTAGGTACAATTGTGCTTTAAATCGCGTATTTGATTTATAGCTGTGAGCATAAGGCACGCTCTTTTTTAACATTTATTTTGTGTATCAGAGGAGCGTGATGACGAGGAGATGCCAAAGGAAGCAGGGAGTGAGGAAGATGTGACAGAGGACACAGCTGTCGCCCCCATACACCCCACCTACAGCCACATCCCCTATCACTTCCACCCAGGCTCCATCTGGGTACAGCGCAACCAGGGCCTTGGTGAGAGAGATTTTCCTATTTTGCAATTAAATCTATTACATCTATTATATCTGTTCAGAGAAATATTTCCCCCTTAAGTTGTACTGGTATGCGGACTGGACTGGGTTTTTTTTACATTCATTCCTTTTTTCACTGTGCAATTTTCAAACAATATGGTGAAAGTATATACTGTTTGAACATGTTAAAACTCACGGTTATATCTCCATAAATGAATGAAATTCACAGACAAGATGTATCAGGGTAAAGTTGGTATCCTTATTAAGACAAGGGTCCAACAAACTAAATCCATTGTAGTTTTTAATTACAAAGACATACTAACTTGGAGAAACATCAGAAGAATGTCAATTTTTAGCTTAAAATGTATCTGGAGGAATTATCATTGTTGTGCGTTTCGCATGCTATTACCTACATTTTGTATAAGCTCTCTACAACATGAGAGAACACCTACCATTTTCTCTGACCAGCACCGGTCAAGCAATCACTCAATATAGGCAATACCCTCTTATGCCTAAAAAGGTTGAGGTTTTACAACAAAAAAAAACATTTGCAATGCCTGAGTGTAAATAGAAGCCTTTCAAGGCCTTGGAAGAAATCACTTTTCTGAATGAATGAATAATAAGGACAGTGAAAATGCCTTTGACTCCACTGTGGAGGGCGTTTGCAATGACTTTTCAGTTAACACATTCTCAAAATATTTCATTATTATTCAGTTCACTTATAAATAATGAGCAGGCCTACTTTTGAATAATAAATGAAATTGTGGGATGTGTTTGACATGTTGATGGGAGTTAGGTATTTGACAGAAACTTCAATCAATGAATCAATGGCCTCTCATTCACTTATTCACACAGTAACGGTGATAGGCTGCCATGCAAGGTACCAATCAGCTCGTCGGGAGAAATTGGGGGTTAGGTGTCTTGGTCAGGGACAATTGACACAACCAGGGCGGGGGAATGAACCAGCAACCTTCCGACTGCCAGAACCTTCCGTTCTTACCTCCTCATCTAATGTCGCCCCCATTTTCAAGCTTGTGAAAAGGAAGCAATACTTATACAAGTAATTACAATAGGGTTGACTATTACATATAAGATAAGATATCCCTTTATTGATCCTACATGGGGAAGTTCTACTTGCCACAGCAGCAGAAGTACAATCTGAAATATATTAAGGTCCTCTAAGTAAGTGCCATTTCATCTAGATGTGTATTGAATTCCATTTTTGCCTGAATTAAATAAATAAATATGCCTTCATGATATAAATAATACTCATCATAATTTATTTAAAATAGACAAAAATTGTATTCCAATAGGATGAAAAGAGCATCAATGAAAATATAAGTAATACATAAAATATGCAACACGCGGTTTGTCCACTAGGTGGCAGAAAAGTTAAACTTGTTTCACTGGACAAGGAGAAAAAGAGATGATACCAATGCAACACACACTGTATCCTGCTCCTGAATCACGTCAAAGCACAGCCCAATTAAAATGAACCAGACTCATCCTGTGGAAGAAAAACAAACTGCTCCATGAGGAAGAGCACAATTACTGCCATTATTCTGTTGATCTCATTAATATCTCTCTGTCTCTGTAAACAGTAGGGTTGCCAAGAACACACAAGTGGAGAGTAAATAGAAGAGTTAAATGAAGCCATTGATATCACAGAGAAATTAACATGTATGTTTATTTCAAGTGAAATGCACAGTGATATTGGAGGTAGCTATCCACTTCCCATCGTGTCTGTATGAATGAGGAACGCCCCCAGCATCGATTGGATCAGAGGAGGTCGCATGAAGGTCCCCTCACATAACTGATGGAGCAATCTTTACAAAGCCTGTAGGGAAATATATACTATCTTCCTGTACTACTAATGACATGTGGAATCAAGGGGCCTGGGGCTGCCGGCCAGATGCTGTGGCTAGCGCCAGCTTGTGTGAGCACACTGACACCAAAACCATCGAAGACTTTCAACAGCACAGACTAACATACTTTACCCCTTTTCCTTGCCTAATTAAGAACAATATACTAATTGGCAAGTCCACAACTACAGTGCAGTAAGTAAGTATTTGGACGGTGGTATAATTTCTGATGTTTCGGATCTGTACTGCAGCACATTGGATTCTAAATGAAACAATGAATATGTGCAGACTGTCACATTTTGAGGGTATTACATCCCCTATTATATATAGTCTCCCCATTTTAGGGGACACGAAACAATTTGACAGTTGGCTTCTGAGATGTTTCTGATTTGTCATGTGTGTTCAATCACTTCCTTACTGCAGGTATAAGAAAGCTGAGTCTGTTTTTGGCATTTGTCAACATGAGGACCAGAGTTGTGCCAATGGTAGTCAATGAAGCCATAATGAGGCTGATAAATAATTTAAAACAGACAGAGCCCAAACAATAGGCCTACGAAAATCAACTGTTTTGAACATCATTAAGAAGCATCATCTGCAATGAGGAGTTACATCATATTCAATGCTCAGTGTCCTTTCGCAAGTCCCCAAGATGAGATTAGTAATGAACTGAAGGTTTCATAAATAGATTTATTGAAGAGATTTGTGGTCATTTTGGATTGAACTGTCTTGGACAAGGAGGCCATGGCCTAGTGGCACTGTATTTGATTTGTGATTTCATTCTCCATGCCCGCTCATCTCTGAAGGGCAGTTTATTCAGCAGAAATGACACACCACAACGCCCAGTCAGTCACTTTTTTTCCAGCATGTGCTGTCTGCATTTATCTTTAACCTGTAGGGCTGGTGTAAATTATGTCTTTCCCCTTGGGAGAAGAGTTTGATTGTGGGTTACAGGCTTCAGAAAGACATGTTTTCATCCATTATTAAACACGGTGCACATTAAATTATTAGCTGTGTGCTATTCACTGGTAAAAAACTGTCATGTGGCATTCTAATGAAACTACATATTTCTCTTGGGTGAGGGGAACTGGAATTTACAATGTGTTCCTTGCCGGAATGTGCTTCCCAAGATTCTTAGTAGAGTTGTATATCTGAACAACTGAGTAATCATGAACATCAGGCCAGTGATACCTCCCTAGCCCCCAGCCCTGGTGGTGCAGAGCTGCAGCCTCAGTACTCTTGGAGTGCTAAATTGTATTAGTCCCAATCCTCTATACCCTCCCCCCATCAGAGTCACCATCGCAGGGCAGGGTAATCTGTCTCCCTGGGCTGACTGTGTTCTCTTGGACAATCCTAGAAGTGCCATATTTGCTTTCAGTTATAGATACCCTATTTACATAGATTCAACGAAAGGTCAGGGTACGGGCATGCATTCCCACTATGTTCTGATTGAATTTTAATCAATTGCATCCATATGATATAGTGTTGTCTTGAGAATTATTGCATTGCCTCAGCAATTTCATATGTATATTACCCTTAGCTCTGCATTTTAGTGAGATTTGTAGAGGATGGGGACCGATATCTCTAATTCATTTTTTGTAATCATATGCAAAGGTTTTCAGCGATTGGGGATGTGACATCTGTGTCCAGGCAGAAGGGCTGGGGCCGCCATGGACGAAATGAACACTGACTTAGCCAAACCCGTCACAGCCACTTTTTTTGTCTCAGGCTATTTGTTAAACCAGCTGGCACGGAGGACAGCCGTGCGGCTTCCAAAATCTCTGCAGGATCCCAAACTCGATTTCGAAGTGTGAGAAATAAGAGGTGCTTTCAAAACACCCTCCTCCAGACCGGTCTGAACAGAACGAGGCCCATCTTTATTATTATCCTTGTTAGTTGAGAAAATAACAAACATTAAAATAGCTTTTATTTAAGTCTAATGTTTTCGGGAAAGTTCTGTTTGGTGTGTGCTTTGGTATGCCCAAACGAACACTTGGCCTGTGTTTATTTGTACTCACAGCCTGTCTGGGCAGTAGACCACACTGGCTGCACTGCGCTAAAAATCCCAGCTTAGTTTGAGGAAGCCTGCAGGATGCTGGCCTGGTTGTGGCTACAAACAGACTGTACTGTGCTGTCATTTGCCCTGACCTTCAGAAGCTCCTTGGGCATTCAGTACAGGGATCCTGACATTAGGCCACCCCTAGGGGCACTGTAGTGCACTGTACAACCTCAGGCCAAGAACTGCAAATGATTATTTGGGTGCTGAAAAACCGCAATGTTTGTGGCAGAAAACAGAGGCATGAGACTGCTTCTGCAGCAAGCCTTCTTTTACATCAGGATTCAAGACACAGAGTGTTTGACAATCTGATGGCGTATGCAACATTGTCAGGATATTTTTGAATAATTGCATTTCTTCCTTTCGATTTACAAGAGTTTTACAAGATTTCTTTGATTAAAAAATAAATCAGCTGAGCTCAGTAATTTGTATTAGATGCATTGTGTGAACCACACCTTCACTGAATACTGTGTTCGTCATTTTCAGTGTAGCTGATAAGCTGTATGACTAAGTGTGTTGCATAATGCTGAAATTTAAAATGGCTACCTTTATGAAACAGTAAAGACCTAGTGCAACCCAACCTATCCTTGTGTTTACAATGTTAATTAATCAAATTAATAAACATGGGTTGGGCTGGTTTTTTTTTTTCACAGTGCAATTTTCAAACACTAGTAACAGGATATACTGTTTGAAAGTGTTAAAACTCACGGTTCTATCTGTATAAACTATTTTAAGATGCCATTGCTTTATTGACAACAGCGAACCATTTCATAATAGTTTCAAGGGTTGTGCAATTTAGTAAGCCAAATTAGGTACTTTATACCTCAAAAGATGCATAATATAATTTAGTTTCCATGTGTCTAAATTTTAGAGACTCTGAATGTCCATTTTGGAAAACTGCCTAGCCATAGCTTAGAAGAAACGATGCAGAATATTAATTTTTAGTGATTTTGTCATTACATTTTAAAGTTTGTCCAGTGTCATGGCTGTGCCTCCATTGTGTTTCTAAGCACACCAGGTACTGCCACAATAATCTGTATCCACGTAAAAACAGAAAATCTTTGACCTTAACTTTGTAACTTTGTATTAGTAATGTTTGGATGAATTGGGGGCTGCACGGATGGTGCAGTGGGTAGCACTGCCGCCTCACAGCAAGGAGATCCTGGGTTCGAATCCCCGTCGGCCGGGGCCTCTCTGTGCGGAGTTTGCATGTTCTCCCCGTGTCTGCGTGGGTTTCCTCCGGGTACTCCGGTTTCCTCCCACAGTCCAAAGACATGCATGTTAGGCTGATTGGAGAGTCTAAATTGCCCATAGGTATGAGTGTGTGAGTGAATGGTGTGTGTGCCCTGCGATGGACTGGCGACCTGTCCAGGGTGTATTCCTGCCTTTCGCCCAATGTATGCTGGGATAGGCTCCAGCCCCCCTGCGACCCTATTCAGGATAAGCGGGTTAAGATAATGGATGGATGGATGGATGGATGAATTGGATGAAAGAAAATGGGTTAATGTAAAGTATACCATTTCTCAATAGAAGACAGTTGGTTCTATATGGTTATTCACTTTATTTACGTTATTCACTGTGGGCGACATGGCTCAGGCAGTCGGAGGGTGGCCGGTTCGATCCCCCGCCCGGACGGTGTCGAAGTGTCCCTGAGCAAGACACCTAACCCCCAAATGCTCCTGACGAGCTGGTCGGGGCCTTGCATGGCAGCCAATCGCCGTCGGTGTGTGATTGTGTGTATGAATGGGTGAATGGAGACGCATCAATTGTGCAGCGCTTTGGATAAAGGCGCTATATAAATGCCTGCCATTTAGTCCTGATTGGCAGCCCACTAAATGGTTGCACAGCAGGCTGGTTAAAATGTAAATGGATTGGTAGTTACGCAATAAATTTGGTCTCAAAATAACCAATACCATATCCCCCGGAGGCATGTTGCATAAGTTGCTTTCTTGATAATGAAACTCATTTAAACTCTCATCAAAATAAAACAGGCTTAAGATCATACTATTTATATTCTTTGCTTCTATAATAGTTTTAACTATTATAAAATGATACTTTTGATTTCTTTAAGGCAGCAAACTAACAATGCAAGGGTCCTTTGATCTAATCCTATCCCTTTTAGCGCTTCATTTCACCCAAATCCTCCATCAAAGTCCAGCTTTTTATATGGGGTCAACAGAAAATGGATTTAACTTTGCATCAGTTTGGAGAGGCATAAGCAAATGTGAGTCCTACTGCAAAGTAGATGAATAGTTCAGTGCAATGTACAGGTACGGGGTCCGAGTTTTGGGCGAGTGTTTCATTTCAGATGGATGGGCTCTGTTCTGGACACTGAGCACCAGCTTCTGTGTGCTTTCATTCCTATCCAGCAATATCACTCCCTGGACAGAACAGGAGCCGCCTCAGTGGTTTGCATGCTCAGGGGTCTTATTGATCTGTCATGGGCCCTGGGAGCTCTGGGCTCACGGTGGTAATGGAGGTCTGCTGGGAATGCTCTATTGACACAACACCAGAATGAATTGCCTTGCTTCAGAACAATGTTTTTTCTGCCTTCAATTTTGTGCTGTTGTGGTCTATTGAAGTGAAATTACACCTGAACGAGAAAAGGGTTGGTGGAGGGGGTCCGTGGTAATATGTGACTTGTGACTTGAAATCCACTCGCATTTCAGTTTTAGAGCTGCAGTTTCTTACTGAAGGATGCCTGTGTTTTGGCCCATCTTTTCCCATCTCTCCATAGTTTTTTATTCGGCTGGGTTAGTTGCTTATTCCAGCCCTGTCTCAACTGAATGCTTTGAACAGTCTTGAAAGATTTTTTGGACCACTTCACAATCGGTAGACCGATATAACTGAGCAACAGTGCACCACTCATAAAAGACCTTCAATGCATTCAATGCGTTAATGGCCAGAATGAATTATGAAGAGATGAACCAGAAAATTCAGTCAGCTGATTGAGAAGACAGCTTAACTAAAAATAGCTGTGATTAGTTCCAGTTTGGCCAGTTGAGACAGTAGCTGCCCTTACCTCACCCTTCTCCTTAAGCAGTTTTATCCCTCCTCCTTCACATCCCCCAACTAGCTCTCCCATCCATCACTTCGCTTGCAGGAACGGCAAACGCACAGAAATTGGCTACAAATTGCTCTGCACTCCTTCAGTCCACAGAGAGATTATAAATCCCCAAGCACTTCTATTCCCCTCAGTTCAGATATCATTTTCCCACAATGACACGGAGGACAAACTGGTCTTGGTCACTCTCTGCTCTTTCAGCCACAGCTCAAGCCGAAGGCCAGAATTCCCAAACCATGACCACCGATCAATATGCTTTCTGTCAGCCATTTTGTGTCGGCTGGGGGTGCAAGGGGGGAATGCAGTGCTTCAGACAGCCCCTCTCCAGAGATTTATAGAGACGACAGCGAACAGACTCGCTCGATAGATCATGAGTCTCAGGGCCCCTGGGCATTAGCTCCTCTAGGGCCCCTCACTTACTGAAAAAAGTTGCACACATTGGCCCACCTGAGCCCAATAGGCCTGTTCAGTAATTCATGCTTGCTGGCGGCACAGCTGTCTGTCACAGTGACTCATATAGGGACAACCAAATCAGTATGTCACTAGGTTGTGCTCTTGTTATTGTTGATTACTTCAATGCATGGCACCTTTTTAAATTGTAGTATTGTCTATGCCAGGGATCATGGAATCATGATCCTCAAGGTCTGAGCACTGCTGGTTTTCCACCCTCCCTTTACCTGGGAGTCAGGTGTGAAGACAGTCTTGGCCAATCAATAATGTTCATCTAATTACCCGGGGGAAAAGAAAACTAGGGCCGAATTTGGATTAGAGGTCAAGTTTTGATGATTGTTGTTGTTCACAGATGGGAATACAGGCTTTGAACAGGGACAATGTTTTTTATCCATTTTGTCTCAGACAGATTGTGATAGTGGAGGTAATCACCCAAAGACAAAGTTTAATGGCAACAACAAACATGGAAGTGGGTGGACTGGGCAAAGTACATCAGACAGTTTCCCCTACTCACAGCAATCCAACCGAGTTAAGCTGAATCAGAGTTTTTTGGTAGAAATTCTGGGTAAATGGGAAAGCAGGAATGCAGCCAACAGCAAAGCCAGTCTAAACCCTAATCTATCTCTGTACTTTCTTTTCAGTGCACAGCTGGGTGGAAAAGATCAGAGACAAGGTTAGTTCTGGTCTCATTAGCAAGGCCACCACTCCCTTGCCAAACTGCCTCACTGGAAGTGGATGTTGGTCAGAATGAGTCAGCACAATGCCTGTAATGGCTCCACTCACTTCCAATACATAATTTGCAAAGGGACAGAAAAAACTGTGGAATATCGTGATGTCTTAGAATAAATGATTGCAATACATTTATATAATTATATACAGTGCCGTGAAGAAGTATATATATATATAAGAAATCAGGAAGCACTTCTATATATATATAAGAAATCAGGAAGAACTGTATATATATGATTTCTTCTATTGCATATTTTTCCGTCTTGTTTTTTTCAGATGTTCAAACTAAATTTAATATGTGACAAAGACAACCTGAGTGTGCACAATCATTTCATTTATTGAATGAAAAAAGTAATCAAATACCAACTGGCCCTGTGTGGCCTCAATCAGCCAATTAACCAAATTTAAATTAGACTAGGCAAACCCAGGCTTGATTGCTGCCAGCCTCGTTGAATCTAAATGTCACTTAAATAGAACCTTTCCAGCAATGTGAAATAGGCTGAAACAAGCAGCACACTATGCCGTGATCAAAATAAATTCCAGAAGAGATGAGGAAGAAAGCTATTGAAATATATTAGATATATCAGTCTGCAAAGGGTTACAAAGCCATTTATAAGTTTCTGAGACTTCTGAGACTGAGATTGTGCAGCAAACCACAATGAGAGGTATTATCTCTAAATGGAGAAATGTTGGAACAGTTGTGAATCTTCCCCGGGGTGGCCTATCAGAATTCAGAATCCAAGAGCACATCAAGGACTCATCCGGGAGTCACAAAACAATCCAGACCAACACCTAAGGAACTGCAGGCCTCACTTGCCTCCGATAAGGTTAGCATTAATGATTCTACTGTTAGGAAGACCCTGGGCAAAAATGGTATCCATGGGTGAGTTGCAAGATGAAAACCACCAGGAATCAAGAGGAAGTCTCACATTTGCCAAAGAACACCTTGATGACCCCCCAAGCCTTTTAGGATAATGTTCTGAGGACTGATGAGTCGAAAGTAGAACTCTATGGAAGACATGGGTCCCATTACATCTGGCATAAGGCTAACACAGTCTTCCACAACAGAACATTCCAGAACATGATACCACGGTGAAATGGTAATGGATGCCTTGCTGCTTCAGTGCCTGGAGAATGTCCGGTCACCAGTCTGCTCAAGAGCAATTGGGTTATGCAGCAATACAATAATCCGAAGTCCACCTCTGCATGGCTCAGGAGAAACAAGATTAAGATTTGAGTGGCCTAGTCACAGTCCTGACTTGAACCTGATTGAGATGCTAAATGCAAAACTGTATTTTGTGTTTCCTCAAATATGCAAAAATAGAGGAAATCAGGAGGGGGGGAAATATGTTTTCACTGCACTGTATGCTCAATAACTCTAATAAAAGGACAGGAAGTACAGTGCTTTGCTTGTGTGTGCATGCATGTGTTTTGCGTGTGCGCATATGTGCATGTGTGTTCTGATGCTACTGTAGATCTGTGGCTTGTTAATGTATTTATTTGGAGTTTTTGCCTGATATAGTGTTGGTGCAACTTTTGCCCTGTTTTCCCATGCCCCCACAGGCAGGTTATGTGTCTGGAATGCTGGCGCCCGTCGGAATTGGCATCGCCGGGGCACTCTTCATCCTGGGCGCTCTCTACGGCATTAAGACGATGCGTCGCAAAAGGAGAAACGGCTACAAGCGCCAGAGGAGGAAGGTGAGCCGATGATGGGCAAGAGGGAGAGAGAGGATGTCTTCCTTTGAGAGAGGCCCATTGTACACTTTTTTCACACATCACGTGACCTTTCCTGATGCTTGTCATGTGACTTATGTGTCCAGCACAGGGAGACGAGTAGCAGGCAGGACCGAGCGATGCTCCTGGCTGACAGCTCAGAAGATGAGTTCTGACTCGGCAAAAGCGCCTTCACCTCAGGTCCAGCAAGAAGACACACCCCTAACTCGGTTCCGCCAGTTAGTTTCTATGGCAACGGCTGTGGGATGACCCGCATTGCGTGCCCTCTCTTTGGACCCTCAAGCTAGAATGGAGCGGAGAAACTGAGAAACCCATTAAGAGCTCTTGTCTCCTTGCCCACACTGCTGTGGAAAACATCAGGGTTGACATCCTAGAACATCATCAAGCTGATGTAGCACATTGCAGGTAACAGTGCTTAATTAGCAATTAATTACCAATGAGGCATTTCCACACTCAGGCACCCAGAACTGCAAGCCCAGCTCTCCACAGAAGCGTTCCAGATGAACGAATAGGGAATGCTTTTGATTAAATATGGCATTATAAAATGTGCTCAGTGTTTATGAATGTGTGGATGTGCTTGACATTCACTGGTAATAATGCGCACACGTAAGTAATCAGATTTACTGCATTAGACAGGGGAGCCCCCTCTAGCCAGAATGTATAGAGTAGATTAGAGCATAGAATCACACTCATAATGAAGTGCTTATGTGTAATTGTTGTTTTTAAAGGTTATGCATATTGAGTGGCACAAAAGCATATGCCTTTGATAATATCCAATAGAAGGATTAAAGTGACTCCTTTTTATGATTTCTGTATGACAAATTTGTATGATTAATATTGTAAATTTACTGATGCAATTGGAAACTCGATAGCAAAGCATTTTAATCTTTTGACGGTACAATCCTTGGTCAAGTAACAACTAAAGTATACTTTGCCCACTAAAGGTGTAAAATATGTTTCAAATAAACATATTTATTGATATTTATAATTTAAAAAATATTCTTGATTTTATTTTTTGGTATCATACTGTTTCTTAGTAAAATTCTTAGTAATCTATAGGAGTGGTTTCCAATTTTATGTTTGACCCAAGAATGATATTCATATGTCTGAAATTTTGCTCATGCACTCACCTTCAAATGCTCTTATCTTGCCAAGTAGAAGCATGCAGAGAATGCCATCTGAGTAATTCCTATGCATGCATTATGTACCAGAGTAATAACATATAGCATACTTGGAGTGTGATTCTGCTGTAGCTGTACAGTGAATGTATGGCAACAGGCATCGTGCTGCTCACAGCTGGCAGATTACTATGGCCATTGTTGCAAGATGAAAGCTATACTGTAGAGCCAGGCTACACAGTGGAGAGAGCCCTCACATGGAACTTTTTTCTTCATGAGTCATATTCTGCATTAGGGTAAATATTCACATTTTCAGCATTTGGATGGGAAATCATCATTGAGTGATTTATCGATATCAAGGAACCCTGCAGAACTGTGCTGTCCCACTGCCTTCTCTTAGTATTCACTGGCCATGGAGCACTGGATGATATTATATAAAAGTATTAATCATTCAGGTCAAAATGGCTGACATCTGCTTTCTTTACGTCTAAGCTCTTTAAAACTCCTGTTGGTTAAAAAGCTGTTATACTGCATTACGTTCTCATAATGTTGTTATGACATTGCAGAAACATGTTGAATCCACCTAGTCCCACTCATGAATACAAAAACAAGAAAATAGTCTAAGGTGCTGTCCCACTCATGAATACAAAAACAAGAAAGTAGTCTAAGGTGCTTGCTTTGAATGTCTGTTGCTTTGCAGCACTTCCTGATAGATGGATGCCAGGGGGGCGTGGTCTCTCGGGGCAGGGTCAGCAACATGAGTGGGAGGTGGAATGATTTTACTCTTCTGGTTATTATTATGGGTAATGCATTATTGTGGGTGGTGGAATGATCTTACTCTTCTAGTTATTATTGTGGGTAATGCAACCAGTCTAGTGCCAGAAAATGTAGCTGAAATTTTGTGAATACTAATGTCTTTGCCCATTCTGTTAAGCTACTGAGCTGCTTTTGTATCTGTCCAAATAATACAATAAATGGCCAAATGTGTAATAGGATGCCAACTGTTTTGTTTGTGCCGTTCACACAATTATTAATACAACAGTGCTGAGTTATGACTTTATGTCCCCAAGAACATAAAATGCCTTTACCATCCCAATTAAATCAGGATATGTTCGGATATATATTATTAAATTTCATGCGAATAACCAGCGCCCATAAAAGCAAAGAAAAAATAGAATATAACAAATAGAAAATAACTTGTGAAAATGAGTTCAGCCAAACACTAAATATTTCATTTATCATCATCCATAAAAGCAGTCATTACTCATAATTACGGAACGTAACATGCTAGCGTAACTTATTACTTATTATTTCCTGAGAGAATCATCCTATGCTGTTCTTATGTGCCTGCAATGTTGAATGTGTTTTGCACATTAAGCTCTTCCATTTTCTCACATTGCGGTAGGCAATAGATCTTGTGGAGTGAAGCTGCAGGCATGTTAACACAAATTTCCACCCACAGCCATACTTGAGACCTCGACTGTCCAACATACAGTACATGGAGCAGCATTGGCTGATGAAATTTTTATAAGAAGAGAGTGTTGCAATTATTGGGCCCTGCCATAAATATGACATGAGGGCTGTCTACGGGCTATTAAAGTGTGATACAATGGCCTCAAGGGTAACCACACACAATGTTAAGACGAACAGGCAGGCAACATATGGAATTCTCCAAGCGTATATCTCAGCATGTTCACATCATCTCCAAGACAGTCTTGTTTACGACAAGAATGGAAGACATTGTAAACTAGGCCTCATTTTCTCCAATAATATTATCTGCATTGTCTGATGAAGCAGCAACCCACAGACTGACACGGGCATCATTACTCCGTGACTCCATGAGGCTTTTTTTCCCTGTGAGAAACACGTCATTAGAAATCCAATGGAGACTGAAACGAAATGTCATCTGCCACCTGGTCACATTCTCCGCTGCCAGGGACTTGCTCAAAAAAGGTTATAACATTGTGCATGCAGTGCGCATTGTGTCTGTGCAGTGCCAAAGACAAAGCAATGTCAGAATGACCGATTTCAGATCCCTTACTTTTCATTCCGCAAGGAGATGAGTATGCACACACGCATATTAGAGCGTGTGCGTGTGTGATTGTGTGTGTTTAAGGATGAGAGAGATTAATGAGGCGACACTGATACATCCCTCATGCTAATGAATGCATTCATAACCACCCAGCATCAGCAGGGCAGACTCACGCCTGCTCCCCATCATTAGAGACAGCAGCAATTAGCTGGGTGTCTTCTGTCTAATGAGAGTAACTTCATTACAAAGAGAGAAAGGCAGAGGGATGCAGCAGAAGAGCAGGGAGGAGATAAAATGATGGGAGGGGGGATTAGAGAGGGGAAAGATGGAAGACAGAAAAACCGGTTGTAGGACAAAGGGGAGGCATGCATACAGATGAGTAATATGAAAAGGTAAGCTGTGAATCACCCTGGATAAGGGCATCTGGTAAGCACATATAGAAAAATATGAAGTAATGAAAGAGCTACTCTACTAAGCATTTCCGCTCTTTCTTTTTAAAAGCTTGTCCTATTTTTCTCTCTAACTTATATACTATTCCTTTTCACGCATCTCCCTTTTCTATATATAATTTTTGTTCCTCACTATAATGTTAATCCATTAATATCACTGGATATTATAAATGTAACATGCTCAAAGTTTTAATGGTAGTGACCCCGGTGAAAATCAAGCCTGAAAATCAAGTTGCAAACGCAGTTCCTTGGCTGTCACTCCAAATTCCTGCCCTGGTGTTAAATTGACATCTGCCCTCTCTGTAAAAGGGTCAACACCAACCTTTTAACACATGCAAGTCCCATCGAGTCGATAAGCTCACCGAGGCAGTCCATCTTCCAGCTCACCCAGGACCATCTCCCCTGACTGCATGTTCAATTTTGCAATCTCCCATCTAATTAAAGCTATACATTGCTACACGCTGCCACTAATTCAGCTCATGTAATATTTAGTAGACTTTCAAACCTGACCTTAGTAGGTCGGCATATCCCCACAGCCAGCTGAAGGTTTATTTTATACATCCCTTTCTCATTGACTTGGAGGTGTTATCTTTAGTGCCCATGGAATATTTATATGGGCTAGAGGCTGGCAGCCCGGTCAGGTGATCCTTAAGGTGACCGGTTGGCCCAAATAAGGGTGACGCATCACATGATTAGTAATGAGTAAAGTATCCTCTTACTCTTTATCAGAAAGCATGGGATAGAAATCAATGGAAGTGTAATGATTTACTAAAGTGGGGAAACATACTGTAGAGCATCTAAGAAACTGTATCACCAAGAGGGAATTCAACTGATATAATAAATTGATTTTATGGTTGTATAATGAAATTCTAGGTATTTCTCATAAATAAAATCCCTGACTCCAAGTGCAACTTCAAAACCCTTCTTACAGCCTTTTTAAATTAAATCGTGACACAAATTAACAGAAACAAATTTAAGGGACCATTAGCATATGCCTAGTGTGACAATTTAGCCCTCAAGAAAGCTTCAAACAATTGACACATGGAGGGGACTGAACACCAGAATAACAGAAAGTTACCAAGCTGGACTTGGAATTCAGTACACCTGGGATATTTTAGGTCATATCTGAGAAGATTGATTAATTGTGCCTGTCAATCATCAGAGAAAAGAGAGCACAAGATTACATGCGGCGGACATATTTCTGTTACTCAGGACCTTTTCGCGGGTCTGGTGGACCCATACCATTATTGGGGTCTTAAAACAATACAGTCATAACAATTTATGTAAAAATACTTCACAGATGTTGACCTTATCTTAATCACAAGCAATATAGACCATAACATAAAGCATGTATGGTTAACATGTGCCATTTACCCCTGCTAAATCACATTCATTAGTATTCATTTTTTGGGATGAAATGTGATTTTGGTCAAACAAATCAATAATAATCAAAACTGGGAGGAATAAATCATGTTTTTCTTCAACAAATATAAAGGAGAGAAGGCTGTCTTCAATATTGGTGTTTATTAATTTAAATAGAATTGAAATTAGGATACAGAACACAAATTTAACAATGAACACATGCTCACAATAAGGCGGAAAACAGCAAAGCTTTCTGGGGCCCAGCCACAAGGAGGGGGCAAATGCAGTCCAGTCATAAAAAACTGGAGGGCCCTTTCACTGGACTTTTGTTCAGAGACCCAGTCATTACTCAAACGGCCCTGATTGAACACAATATCTACACACCACACGAGGGGCACAGTCTGACAGTGTGGATCTAAATCTAAATCTAATAATCTAAAGGAGAAAGTACACACGCACGCAGGCAAGCATGCATGCATGCACGCACGCACGCACACACACACACACACACACAATAGTCCAAGATAGGAGGAAGACCAGGTAAAGGTACTCAGCAAACCTTATGCTTATAAAACTTATAAACCTCATACTTATAACCTTTGGGTCCAGTGGACCCGAATAGCCTGTATGTAATGTAAATGTGTAGGGGGGTGCACAGTGTGTACTCAATGAAAATGAGTTCATTTACATGTTCTTCACGGAAAATGAGCCAAGGGTTATGAGTCAAAGGATGAAAAAAATATTTGTTGTATCATTTTTATTTTAGTAAACATTGAAAACGGGTCCCATAGACCCGAACCTCTTTAGAGGGTTAACCAAGAATCTATAGAATATGTTTTGTTAATATTGACAAAATTACATAGGTCAAAACAAGAAATCATCATTTAAATGCAGACTGAAATACAAAATGGCTACAAAGCCAGAATGGCTGTAAATTTGTGTAAAACCACCAATTCAGACCCTCATCTATCACAACAAACACACTGAACAATTAAATGCAATTGTCAAGCCCTGAAATGTTATATATCCCTCTGACAAAGGTCTGTTCAATCAACAGACTCTCTAGTTTGCGTGGTGCCCCACAACAATTTCCCGTGAGATTGTTCATCACTGTCTACTACATGTGTCTATCCCTAGATTGCATGTTGCTTTCATCAGACATTCCAATTGATTTAATCTGTCTCAAAATGCAATTACAAAAGAATTGGCAATCTCATTTCATTATCATTTATCAGTCTGCCCTGATTTGGAAACATGGAAGCCCTGCCCTTGCTATTTTCTCATTGGTATTGCAGAGCACACTACAGCCCTGGTGTTAAGGAAACAGCCAGGAAATTAGAAGAAGCTGGGCTCACATTTGTAAGCAGAAGCAGAACTAACGCTCCCAGGGACAGACAAAAGTATAGGCACGTAGAGGAGCAAACTAATGAATAAGTGGGAACAAGGATCAAGGTGTGATAACACACTCACAGAAAAAAAAAGTTCTTTGGCTTCTCTCCATAGAGGAACACTTTTTAGCTCTTTATGGAACCTTCCAGCATCGATGAGGAGTATGGAAGTTTCCAGACAAAGAAGGGATGAGTCTTTCTCAGATGACCAATGTGTCAGATTATTGTTGATTCATTATTGATGTTATTATAACAACAGAAACAATACCGAGGGGAATTGTGTGCAGGAGAATTTTAAAATGTGGGTCTTTGTGAGAAGATGGCACTTACTAATATAAAGACAACTTCTCAATTCCATATTCCAACACATCTACAGTATGTCACAAAATCTCTGCTTTCATTCCCAGCATAACATCAAAAGATTAAAATTATGTGCTTGCTTTCTTCTGCCAAAGGTGGACAGGAAGGCAACAGGGAGAGGGAGAGATCTTGTCGTGTCTAGGAAACGACAGAGTTCAAATCTTCAATTCATCGAAAAACATCTTCACGAGGGAAAAGACGACACCACGGCAGCAAGTTCTTCAGGAAAATCAGACTTTATGAGCAGCAGCGCATAAAGCCGGATCAGTTCTCCAGAACTGAACCCCGACTGTCATTTTTACACCCATTTTATACACAGTTACTCCGCCTACAACTCAAACCTCATTCTGGCAAATTACCCACACTGTTCTTATCGTAACTCCTCCCAAAGCTCCTCCCACAACGTCATTGTGGCAAATCGCCGACGGTCCTTATGCTCTGCCAGCTCTGTACAAAGTTCAGGGCATTCTGCCAAATACAAACGAAGTTCAGGACTCCCCCCGTCCTCACTTCATCCCGCACCTGCTCTTGGCAGAGTGGAAAACTACCAGACCTCATAAAGTTCTGGATGCCCCCCCCTCTAACACAAACGTCATCCATACACGTCACTCTGTATCTTTCCATATATGGGTCACTTTTCTGTCACGATCTAATGAGCAGTAAATCATTGAAAATATACACATACTAAACATTTGATTAATATTCACTTCTACTATGCTTTTCTAATATACAGACATACTAAACATTTGATTAATTATTCTCTTCTAAGGGAGTAAATGTACTTTGCATTCTTTGCATTTTCTGCTTTTCACTGTGGTTTCTTGCGTATTCATAAGCTCAGCTATAATTAATGTTCTAGGTTCATTTGATTTGATAACAAGCAGCGTACATGTGATATATTGATTATAAGTCAGTTGCATATAGATACACTTCTGGCAACCCTGAACAGGGTCGCAGGGGGGCTGGAGCCTATCCCAGCATACATTGGGCGAAAGGCAGGAATACACCCTGGACAGGTCGCCAGTCCATCGCAGGGCACACACACCATTCACTCACACACTCATACCTATGGGCAATTTAGACTCTCCAATCAGCCTAACGTGCATGTCTTTTGACTGTGGGAGGAAACCGGAGTACCTGGAGGAAACCCACGCAAATACGGGGAGAACATGCAAACTCCGCACAGAGAGGCCCCGGCCGACGGGGATTCGAACCCAGGACCTCCTTGCTGTGAGGCGGCAGTGCTACCCACTGCACCATCCGTGCCGCCCACAATCTAATGTATAAAATGAAAAATAATAACCAAAATACAAAATAAAAATTGAATTAAAAAACTACATTTAAAATGCAGGAGATGACACTAGACATCCTCAGAGAAAAGAAGCAATTGTCCCATAAAATTGTCCCAAGAAGTTGTGAGGAACAGAGAACCAATAACAGACCCATGCGGTTCCCCAATGTAGAGATGCTGCTCCATCTAGTAAATGCAGTATGCTGCATAATACAAACCATAGGAAGCCAGCATTTGTAACACCAGAGATGTACCTGCCAGTATTATGGTATTAAAAGCAGCCATGAGAACAATGAACAAAAATCAGAATGGGAGCTACAGAAGTATAGTGCAGAACAAATCACCATAGACAAGGAGTGTGCAATAAAGATGAAAATAAAACCTAGGCATGCCTCAGCATTAACTCATTATTTCCATTTGCCTCAAAGGATTTTAATGTGGTCAATAAACATTGTACCTTCTGTTTATTTATTGCCTACTTCCCCCAACCACAGGAACATGCTATGCTGGTGCAGACATCCCCTACTATACAGAAGAACTATCTTCATACACTTCCTCTTTAACGTTTGTGCCATTTTTCCATTTCAGCAAACTCCCCCAAAAATGGTTTGCTCCATTGCCACCAATGCTCTAGCCAACACTGCAGTCAGCCATTCTGCACCAAACTAAATACAGGGTAGCCTGTAGCATAGTGGTTAAGGTTCATGACTGGGACCCCCAAGGTTGGTGGTTCGATAGCCGCAATGAGAACCGCACAGCCGTTGGGCCCTTGAGCAAGACCCTTAACCCTGCATTGCTCAAGGGGAGGATTGTCTCCTACTTAGTCTAATCAATTCGCTCTGGATAAGTGTGAGTGTCTGCCAAATGCCAATAATGTAGTGTAATGTAATATTAAAGACAAGCAAATCTAGAGATTATATTAAAACAATTTATGCCGTTTTTTTATATAAATGTTTTTATAAAGCATGCCCAAAGCGTCCAAAAAGCTCTTCAAAATGATTACTCACCCCAATGCTTTTGAACCAACCTGCATCACATTTAAAATGGAACTATATTTCAAAATGAGGTTAACCAGAGCCACGTTAGCCAGTACAATTACAGGTTTATCTGTAGCAATCCAAATCCTGTAATTGTCTGTTACCACCTCATACTACGTCGAGTTGGATTTTAGGAGGAAAATGAACATGAAACAATTCACAAAAGTACAAAGAATATACACAGACTGAAAGCACTATGATGTCTGCAGTACCACTAAACTTAAACCCACGCACACACCAAAAAGACTGTCCTCTGATATAGACATATCTTACAATATATGCACAACAGCCAGATAAATACCCCCAGGATAAGCTAAAAACATAGTTTTAAAGCCATATAGCACATCCTTGTGCTTCTGCACAGATTTATGCAACGCCAACGCTCATTGGCTGTTTATGTACGCCTGCTTATTCATTCTCCTAAGTGAACTGAGTGATATTCCTAAACTGTCCATCACCAGAAAATGACACATTATACCTTCTTGGAAAGGGTAGGAAACTCTGTACAAGAAGCTTACCATGTTTTACATTAAATGCAATGTATAACAATGCAGAAATGCATTTACACAACAACAAAAAAATGCTCAAGATGACATTCGCCTAGGTATAATATGCCTTTTATTGTCTGAATCTGTGGTGAGATGAGGGTTGTAAACCGTGAGCATGGCGAGAGGGAGGCTGGAGTTTTATTGCCCTGCTTTGCAAATAAGGGGCGGATAAGCATCTAAACTGCTCTTCTCACTAGTGGAGAATGTTTTTAACAATCTGGCATCGCCATTTTGCGGTTTTATTATGTCACAGTTTTAATCATTTTTGAAATATGGGGATAATTTGGGACGTTGATGACTCAACCACAAGGGGGCATAATTGATAGGACTAATAAAATAAACTTCTTCTTCTTTTTCAGAAACTATTACTCATTAGAAATGATTATTAGCTTGAAAGCTCATTAATGTTCCTTGTAATGCTTTCATAAGAGAAAATTGCCATATCCAAGTTCAAGACCCCAATCTTAGTTCTGTTGATGATCGTTGATGAAGCTTTAGGATACCAAAAATTGCATGAAAGAAACAAAAGGACCTGTAAAGGAGATGAATGTAACAAGAGAATTGGACATTTTGTTATTAAAAGCATGGCACAAAGAAATTGGAAAAAATGTTTGACAGCCACAACAGTAATAAACAAATAAATAAATAAATAAATAAATAAATAAATAAAAACCAGTGTGTCGTCGATGAATGCCAAGAGGAGAGCCCATTCTTCACACGCCTAAAATCAATTTCCCACAAAATGCTGTGGACCGGGACAAGGGCGTACTGGAGACAATGAAAAACTGCATCATGTGTTATTGGATTTGAAGCCTGGCAGTCAGCACTTTTTTCAGATATAATTTATTAAGTGGGAGATCCGCTTAAAAATAAATTTCCAAATCACTCCCTAGAACCTAAGAGCTGTCCAATAACTGGGAACATGTTATTCTTAGACTGTTACATTAGGTTTGAGATAACTAGCCTATCTAACATTTAACAGGGAAGCAAGAAACTTTCGATATACAGTCCCCTCCAAAAGTATTGGAACAGCAAGGTCAATTCCTTTGTTTTTGCTATACACTGAAAACAATTGAGTTTGATGAAAAGATAAACCAACTTTACTGCACCAGGCACAGAACTAATCTTTATTGATGATGTAACTCATGATGGTAGCAGCAGTATGAATTCAGAAGTCTACAAAAACATTATTTCTGCCAACTTACGAAGAAATGCGTCCACACTAATTGGGAGTAACTTCATCATGCAGCAAGACAATGACCCAAAACATACTGCCAACTCAACAAAGGACATTAGGAAGAAAAAGTGGAAGGTTTTAGACTTGCCAAGTCAATCATTAGACCTTAACCCATTTTAACATGCAACATGCAAAAGAACCCTTTAACAAACAAAGACTGAAAGAGGCTGCAGTAAAAGCCTGGAAAAGCATCACAAAAGAAGAATGCAACAGTTTGGTGATGTCAGTGAGTCTCAGGCTTGATGCAGTCATTGCAAGCAAGGGATATGCTACCAAATATTAAGTGCTATTTACTTTCATTTACTTAAATACTCTCTGTTACAATACTTTTGCTCCCATAAAAACTGGGTTGTGTGATACCAAAGCTGCTATGTTCAAAGTAGTTTAACAAATCTAGATACAAATACCAGGAAATAAAAGCTGAAATTTGGATGTCATCTCATGTACATCGTTCAATTGTCTTCAGTGTTCGGCAAAAACATAGGAATTGACCTTGCTGTTCCACTAGTTTTTGAGGGGACTGTAGGCCTATTATTGCAATATTCTATAATTCCGCTTTCTCGTCCTTCTCATTCTTCCCACGTCGTTTCTTTGATCTTTCGAATAGAAAATCCTCGTCTCCCACTGCGATTGCAATGTTTGCAACGTCTGTGATGCTCGTTTTTCCCCGTCGCAGGCTTTTGCAGTTCTCCAGCGCCTCATATGATATATCCACGCTCACCTGCTTCCTTAAACTGACAGATGCTGCTATTGCGTGCATTACGCATTTATCGAAACGTGGATAAAGCACCACTTAGCACATACAGTGCCGTGAAAAAATATTTGCCCCCTCCCTAATTTTCTATATTATTGCATATGTGTCACACTAAATGGTCTCAGATATTTAGACAAAATGTATTAGACAACGGGAGCCAAAACCGTATAATGACCACCTCGGATTATCCCGCGTATACAAAGACAAAAATAAAAGCAGGTTCCCGTTGAAATTGTATTTAGAGCTGTCTACATTCATGAAAACTGAACGTGGGTCTCTCCGAATGGAAGATTGGAAAATTGGCGTATTTTTATTTTATTTTTTCTAGTTTCTAGAAAACAAAATAGCCTTCTGTAGGTAAGTAGGCTGTTGCAAAGATAGGAAAGTTTTTTAAAATTATTACCACACTTCCACAATATTGTCGTTTTTTTTTCTTTACATTGCCCGTGGTGAAAATATACCGCCCTCTGGCGAGCGAAGTTAGAAGCATAACACTTGTATTACAGGTCCCACGCGCTCTCTTGGCTTAATTTAAGCATCACTGATGGAATGTGTCTCCCGCGCTGTACCGTGATACTGTTGCCACAGACGCTGTCTGCATGGTGAGTGCTCAGTCCCCTACCGTTGCCTGGCTTGGACCTAGGATGAAAAAGACGGCTTTTGCAAAGGAGGTTGGCGACGGTGGCGAGCTGACCAGCATTCGTCTGGAGCCTCTGAACACTATTCAACTACAAGAAATAACGTCGCCGTCCCACTCGAGGAGCGACTCGGACAACCGCCCTTGTTACGGAGAGACCATCAAAGTAACAAGAAATGGGCTACATGATATCGAGGACAGGATTTTGCGGATCACGGGGTACTACGGCTACTACCCGGGGTACTCAAGCCACAGAAGTAAGTCCTCCGTAGCTTTTCAAAAGCGAACAATAATAACAACAAAATGCTAGAGATAGTGTTTTAAAAGAAGCGTAAGCGGCTATATCTTCAGTAAGATATGCTACTCAGACAGCAACAATTGAATGTCTGCGGCTTAAATGATTAGCATGTCGAATGGAAAACGTCTAACGTTACGTGTGCTCATGGGAGTTAGTGAATGGGTGTTGCAGTGCTGTAATGAAATGTGGTGTACTATGGCAATATGTGTAACTGAGTTAAGGCCATTGTTATTCTTATTCTAATTTTTGGTGGCCACAAATAAACTGTTGCTGTAGCCTACGCGTAATGAGCGATATATTCCCGACCGGAATAAAAAAACACCAACATAATAATAATAATGTGTTGGTTGAGTGGTATTTGTAGAAGACCCAGGATGAAATCGGAATTGTAGCTATTCGATTATTATTATTATTATTATTATTATTATTATTATTATTATTATTATTATTATATATTTTTATTTTATTTTTATTATTATTATTATTATTATTATTATTATTATTATTATTATTATTATAGTTCAAAAAAGTAAGTTACATCAGTTAATCCCTTTGTGTTGAATTCCGCAGGTACATTTACATAGAATTTTGTAAAAAATAAAAATAAAGAGCCGCAGTGTTGAGCAGCAGGTCACTGGTTCTGAAAATCACAAATTCCATCGGAAAAAGGTGTTTGAATGACCTGTGTGAACAGAACTTAATTTCAGAGTTGTGCTCTTACATTTGACAGTTTCAGATATGTGAAGTCTATTTTATGTTACTCCTCTATGGAGCAACCCTACTCTGCCGGCAAGTGATATAAGAATAGGCCTTATGAAATTATTATGAGAAAATATTTTGTGGTTGCAGAGGTATGCTTTTTGGAAGGGAGGCTCCTGTCTGGTGCTGTTTCGGTCAATATTTGTCCTTATTAAACGACAAATTGAGTTAGGAGAAAGAAACTCAAAACCAATAATACTGAGCATAATTATACATTATCTCCAGAACTTAAATTTAATAGAATAAGATTATTCAGTCACTTACCCATGTTTCTCAGCATTTTTATTAAAGATAAAATTGGCTTAAACCTTGTTGAGGAACATACAGTACTGTAAATGCAACTGGCATTAGGTCATCAAGTATGAAAAAGAAGAATGATATGACCCTGAGCATTCAGCTTGGCTGCCAGGCCCTGTAATCTTGCTGCATGTTAAATAAATCAGCATGTTGGAACAAGTGGAGACTGTGGACCAAACATAAGAATAAAAAACATTAAAATGTTTATATAGACAAACAAATAGAAAAGACAGTTCTGTAAATGGTATCAATTAATTGATAAACGATTTGATTAATTATAAATAAAATTAATTTAATATGGTCAGAATTACCTTAGGGAATTGGCTGGAAGCCAGAAGGAACACCACTGTATGCAGTCCACACCTAAAGTCAGCTGTGTGAAGCTCTCCTTTTTCATTCTTCACACTACCAAAACTATTCTCTGAAGGATGCACAATTCCAAACCCATTACAGATGGTCTATACACCTACATTATAACAAGACCAAAACACACAACACAACACTAATAAACATTCTTCCAGTAAGTGCCTATTTTCTCAGTCTGTGGGACGGCTGTTACCTATAGTAGAATACGTTTATAATTGCTATTATTACTTTTCTTCTTTGTGTCAGAGTTTCCTCAGGTTTGCAAATGAATTCGGTTGTATATCGTATTATTTAGATGTTACCTTCCATACGGTAGGCATATGGAAGGAACCCAGCCAGAATGTTAGTCTTAAATGTGTAATAGTCAGATGGTTACAGTAAACATGGTCCCACCACAACAGCATTATTGCATCTCAAAGAGTGGTTATTTTCCTCTGCATGGATATTTTTTATTTTGCTGGAATTTATGAAAAACATACTTCTTCTGGACTGCTGCCTTAATGAAGTGATGTGTCTTACCATATGGGTCTAATTGTATCTATGACAACTTGTCCTTCACACCAGACAGATATCAATGCTAAACCGATTAATTCTCACCGGCACAGTGCTGGGCTGGAGTGGGTTTTTTTACATTGGGTATTTGACAAAAACGCCGATCAATGGACCTCAATGATATATATAGTATACAAGTTGTTATTGTGATTATTGTCCTTATTTTTTACAGTCTTCTCAACCTGTTGCTATCTGAGGAGAGCACAAGGAGAGGGAGAGGTCGGGGGAGGGTGACAGCATTGCTTTAGTGAGCAAAATACAGTATTTTACACATCATAAGACCCATAATATCAATTTCATGTGTCCGTTTAGAGTCTCCGAATGTCCTTTTTGGAAAACTGCCTAGACATAGCTTAGAAAAAAACAATGCAGAATGTTAATTTTAGGTGATATTGTCCTCAAATTTGAAAGGGGATTTGTCTAGTATTTTGGCTGAGGCTCCATTTGTTTGCCACCGCCACAATAATCTGTACCCATTCAAAAACAGAAAATCTTTTCAATAAGAAGAAAATCTTCCACCTCCACTGTGTTTGAGCATCTGTAACTTTGATTTAGGAATACTTACAGTAATTCTGACTCTTCAGGGCTCAACATGAACAGTTTCCTGGTTGCTCTTGGTAACCAGACTTTGGCAATTGGCAACCATTTTGTGGCTTCTGGTTGCCTTCCTTGGCAAGTGCATCATTTATATATAGCAATATTATTCAAATGTTGGGTATAATTTGCCCAAAATATAGACCGTTAAATCATGGCAACCAAATTATCAATTTCGGCAACTAAAAGCTGATGTTTGTTTGCCAAGCCTGGCAGCCACTTTTAAAAGTTAGCGTAGAGCCTTGCTCTTGGAAAACAAACCCCTAAGGGTTACCTTTCAGAAGACACCAGAATTATGCCTGTAGACAAAATGGTTCAGGAATAGTAGGCACTTTATTTTGGGTATGTTATTTTGGGTGTTAAGAAAAAGGGTGATACTCAAGGGCTTAACTTCACTTCACATATAAGTGGTGTAACCACACTTCACTTATAACTGGTGTACTCACACACATCCACACAGACACATACATGCTGGGCATTACAGGGCTTGTGCTGAATTCAACACAGGGGATTTCTCTAATCCAGCTTCATTTCTCCAGAAGATTGCCATCTCTGTGCTCGTCTTGCCCAGGATCGCATTGCCTCTTGCCAGGTTTCTCGTATAGGACGTGTTTACAGCTGAAAAATAAACATTCACATTTCCAAATGCCATGCAAGCAAAACAAGGTTTTTTTTCCCATCACTGTGCATTGTTTGTTTTTTATTGATACACTGCAAGATTAACTTGGAAGAACATAACAACGACTATATTTTTTGCAACAGATTAATTTTGCTTGTAAGTAGAATAACATGTTGGTTGTAAAACTGTCAGCGTTTGCAAACTAATCTGCAGCAGATTCTCTGATGAAATCCCTTGTATCCAATCCCGAATAATTTACATTTTCACCTTAATTGTACAGGCAACTCACTCCGCCCCTCCCCCAGTAGCTTCCAGCCTTCTAACAGAGTAGGCTATTTGCATGTAATTACTAAAGATCTCCATCGCAGGGAAATGGGAATTGACACAGCTGTGGAAGCTGGAATGGATCAGAGTTGGAAATTCCAGATGCTAATTCTGCAGTTTGAAGAACACGACTCTACATGTGGCACGTCTTAATGGCACGATATCGCTGTCATTGTAATGGAAGGGGATCGGTCCGCTGTTAGCATGCCAGCCATGTGTCCGTTGCAGTAACTCTGCCCGTTGGAGGGTGACGTCTGTCCTCCCAGTCAGCTCGAAGGACGGCGAGCGCTACAGATTCCACCCTGCATACCGAGCGTGACTGAGAAAGGTTTAGCTTTCCGCCTAAATCCCACACCGTTTCTCACGAGTCAGTATGGGCATTCGTCCCATGTGTAAATTGCAATTACAAGTACAAAGGCAATTCATCATTGCACTGTCAGAAGCAAAATGACATTTTGAGCAATACAGAGGCCAGACGCGACACACAAGGAAGAGGATGGGGGTGTGGGGGAGGCGACGGTGAAGGGCAGCCGGTGTATTGATGGTGATTAGTTAAAGGTCCCCACACAATGAGGCTGTAACAGAAAGGGCAAGAGGAAGTGGGTGGATGATTGGTCAGGTGCATTTGACTGACAGGAGAGATGGCATACTAGTGAACCAGTATGGATGGAGGATTTGTGCAGAGGAACTGCTGTGGAAGCTACTTGATTGGAGGAGGCGGGATGCTGGGAAATTAGATGCAGATTTGGCAGCTGTGACCTCTGTGAAGACATGTGAGAATCAGTGCAGGTCACTCAGGTTGAGAAGCAATATCATCCTGACTCCAAACAAAATGTCATAATTTTCACTTGATTTTCATTACAATATGCAGAGATGAGAGGTTTCAGTGTGAAAAAGGTAAGTACCATACTAAAGGTTCTTGCCATAGGGGCTGGTGCAATATAAGGCCTCATCTCCATACCTATGACTTAATTTCACATCCAAAGTCAATGACTTTTTAGCTGTTATATAGAGATTCATCTGAATTCATGAGCACAAATTCAATTGGAGAGAGGATGCAAGGGATGGTCAAGTGCCCATAGCATTGAAAGTATCCAGAGCAAGTTTAGTGTTGATGAGGTTTGTAAAAGTAGTTTGTTTTGGGCTGTCTGTGTGAATGCAAATACACAAATGCTCTTGAATGTTGTTAACTGACAGCAAATGTATTGGGGGGAGATGACCTTGAAGTCCAAGATCAGTGTCTCTTCATCTTGGTCACTAGGACCAGCTGAGGTTTAGTTTTTTATTTATTTAGTTCCTCCCTGAGCCAGCAACCCAAGGGCCCCGGTTCCCCCTGGTCAAATCAACCCCAGCTCAGTAGTTATGGGTACATTGTGCTGTAGGAGATGCCATGTTTCTGGTGAGATGTTATACCAAGGTCCTGTCTCAATGTGGTATTTAAAGATCCCATGAAACTCATCACATTACATTATATTACATTTTATTTAGCTTAAGATGCTTTTATCCAATGCAATGTACAAAAAATGCATATGAGGTCATCAGCACAAACTGCAGAACAGGTCAAGTTACAATACACAAAGAAACAATTGTACAGCCGTGAACATTATCTCCAGTACACATTGCAAATAATCAGTAAGGAGTGAATTAGAATAGGGGGTTCCCTGGTGTCAAATTCCCAACCTGACTCTTTCAAACTGTCATGTAATCATCCCCTGATTTAATTTGGCAAGAAGAATTTCCCTCCCTCTCCGCCTTAGCTGATCTTAGCTGATGTGTAATAATAAGAGGGTATAATTTGGACTTTGATCCCAGGATGATAACGGAAAAAGTATTTCCCAGCGCTTTATGTATTAAAGAGCACTTTCCAGGTCACTTCCATGGTGAAAGGAGCCTCCATCACTTAACCATTACACGATTAGTCTGCATAATTCTCCTCTCTTTATGTGAAGATATGGTATGCACACTCTGAAGTAGAAACTCCCAGTAGACACTTTGCCTCAAGCCCTTGGGCTGGGGGCTACCGTGTAAAGGTTTCTAATGGAACCTGTCAGCATGGCAGTAGTGCTTGCCCGCTCGGCTTCTGTACTAATGTTAATTTCACTGGCAATGTGAAAAACACGGCATAATCAAAGCATGTTGAAATTAAACATACAAAGCTATTACATGCGATATGCAAGGAGAAGGACTCAATCAAGAACTATTTACTACCAGGAAGCATCGTTACAGCTACGCATTGGATTGCCTGAATCAAAAAATGATACGCTTGTTTAGTAAAATTTTGGTGCAAGAAAATATGAAATTTCAGAAATTGGGGTATGTTCACAGACATACTTAATGTGAGATATTCTACATCAAGGCAGTAGCAACAGTTACTGTTTGTTGTTGTGCTGGCCAAACATCGTTGCATCTGGATCATGTTGTTGTGCCTCAGAAATAAGCTTCTTGTGCCAAAACAATTTAATCATAGCTCACACAGCATGGCTCATTACCTGCTTAATGACTCATGGGCAACATGAGAAATGCTAGTGAAACATTGCAGAGCAGTGTGGAAGCTCTGAGATCTCACTGTGACAGACACTCTCAGCTGAGTGCTCCAGTGTAAACAGATACTTTAACACATTCTCTTCAACATCAGCCCCAATGGGTCTAGTTTTACCTGTAGCCATCTGACTTTATCTGTTGTCAGCAGCATCTCTGGCCAACTGGCATATCCTCCACTCATATGGTAACGTCTGATATTTACTGGTTCTCTTGGCCAAAGGCTAAAGAGCCATGCTATGCCTAGGACTTATTACACAAAGAAAATGGCCACACACACATACCAAGTGGTTCTACTTTTTATGAGCCTGCTCTGCACCCACAATTAATGTGAGACCAAGTGTGTCAGTGCGCAACGGCAATCAAATATGTTTTCATGCTGTTTTCTGCAGAGTCAGACGCTTGCTACAGTGGGCTCCAGAATTATTGGCAGCCTTAATATAAATGACGAAAAAAGGCTGCATATAATAAACAACACAGATGAGAATCTATATGCTATGTTCAAACATGGGCAAACTACTTTTATTTCAATACATTTACCCTCATCTTTAAAGTAATCATGTTCAAGTAAAATGTTTTATTAAAAACATAGGTGTCAAATTTATTACAATAAAACAACACCCATGCTCTGCAATGGCCATCAGAGTCCAGGCTTAAATCCCATCAAACACCTGTGGTCTGAACTGAAGAGGGGGTCTATAAGTGCAAACCCAAGGATTTAAATGATTCTGAAAAGTTCAGCATGGAGGAATGGTCAAAAATCCCATCCAAATGGGCTAGTAAAAGGCTAAGTATTAAACCAGGGGTGCCAATAATTGGGATTTACATATAAACCTGTTTTTTGGGGGGAAATATGTTTTATTGTTGAAAAATGTAAAAGCTATATGTATAAAGCACGGTACACATGTTAGAAAATAAAGCTCATGTCAATAATTCTATTATTTTTGAGTTTACAGTATTTTTGTGCATATTTATCAAGGGTACCGATAATTCTGGAGCCTTCTGTATATGGTATAGATAGATAAATATATAATGCCACTTTACAGTATACCACATTACCAATGGCATCTTAAAAACATATGATTTGATACCAGCATGGACCCCCAGGTATACTGTAGATACTAGAATAAAATAGAGAACTTAAATTTCTCCCCATGGTTCTGAGGATGCCTCACTTATGATGTATGACATAAAAAAAGCATGTATGCCTCCAGGACCAGTGAATTAAGCTTCTGTCTTATTCTGTCTTCTGTATTACTGTGAGTAACAGTAGTGTCAGAGACAGGCTGTCTCCCTGCAGCTCTCCATCTCTCCAGTTTTCAACAGTATGTCCCTCAGATGGCGTTCACCCTCCCTGAATTACTGCTGACTTGTACCCAAGTTACACATTTTCTGTAGTGCCAGTGCTTTACGTCATCTTTATGTTCAGTCAAGTCATTTAGGTTGTGAGCAGGAGCTGGCTGCCACCATGTGGGAGAATGCATCTCCAAATTTCCATAAATACTGTCACATGCAGTAGACAAGAAAATTGCTTGGAGACAGACCAGACCTCCTGTATCGTTGAGGCTACAGTGAGTAGAAGTAGGCGATGTGCCTCAGAAGTAGGCAATGTGCACTACAGTATGCTAGTATACTTTGGAAAGCACTTACTGGTTGCTCAGATGACCACGGTAAAATGTTTAAAATCTGATAAAAGCAAAGTGAGAGTGCTTTCATGCTTTTGATATTAAAGAATTAATTCTGCCATAGTGCATAGAGTGCATCCCCAGTCATGTAAAATGTTGGTTGAACTGATAAGGTGCCATAAAAAATCTAATTGCGATCTGGGAAGAGAGAATAGTGTATCAAACACACAGCACACTTGGCAATGTGTAGTCCTGGTCAGCCTACTACACTCTGCATCTCCACAGATAAGAGTATGAGCTTCTCCATCCTTGACTCCATATTGTATGGAGCAGAAACCTATAACTGCCTCAGGAGAGCGCTGCCAAGCCGCACCAGAGGTCATTTACACATGACTTGCCCTTGCAAATAGAGCCAGAAACACTGGCTAATATCCCATGTCCATACTCCATTACATTACATCATGCTACATTTGTAAACATACATTTTAGATGCGTTTTACAAATTTACAATTTCAGTCACGACAGATTAGAATCTTCTGAAACCCACATGTGATATAACTCAGGTGAAATGCTCCTGTCAGAAATTGAGAGACACTGCCTGAATGAGCAGTTAAACAACTTTCTATTATACAAGCGAGCTGTAATGAACCACTGATTAAAAGTTTCCCATAGGAAATATAGTACAACTCTCATAGTGTTGCCCAGAATTGGGTTGCCAGTCATGTGGCGGGTAGAAGAAGAATCGTGCAGTTTTAAATGTGCCAGATGGGTATATTTTCTGACTTATTTAATTGGACAGAAGACTGTAAATGGGGTAACCTGCTGAGCAAGTAAAACTGAGTGCAACACAAACAGCAAATGAAGAAGTGCAATACAACCATTTAATACAAAGGCAATGTGAAATAAAAAGGCAGTTGCACCATATCTCATAAAACAAACTTTCCAAATAAAAATGTTAACTAGCTATCAGTCCTACAAAAAAAGCAGTTGTGTGTAAATTCATGCGTGAACACTGATTGGAGGTGGTTTGGTGGATTGTCCTTTTGAAATGCAAGTAGTCCTACAGTTGGACAGATGTGTGACCTTAGCTCACGGAAGGAAAGCCTCTACTTTTCTCCAGAGACTATATCCGTGGGGAAGGTTGGGGTGGGGGAAGGGGTGAAGTTACCAGCCAATAAGTGGGGTCATAAATCCATTGAGATTAGCTCTGGGAATAGAGACTGGCCGTTCTCTCCTGCGCTCAGGCTGGTGAAATGGTTTGTGTGTGCGTTTGTTTGTGTGTGTGTGTGTGATTTTCAGCTAAACAGAAATACTTTCTGTACAAACATCCCTTTTCACAGTCAGTGCAGAATCACATTCATTCCAGTCAACATTGAGAGTGGCATTGCTCCTACATTCTCAAAACCCAGCTACTGAAAGGTAAGGTATAGAGCAGTGGCAGGAAACATAGTCTCGTAGGGTTGGATGCATTTGTGACCCTAATTCTCTTCAATGGCTCACAAGCACCTGAGTGCATTTTTTAGTTTATTTTTAGAATTGCGTAAAAAGCTCACGTAGAGTAATAAAGAAACGTTCAGCACAAAACTAAATTGAGTCAAGCTATGCATTCTATTATTTTAAACAGAATGCAGCATCACATCTGAAATATTTCAGCAAACAGCAAAAAGATTGCTGAGGTAGAATAAATGTGATCTATTTACCAGTTTACTGGATTATTGCGTGCAGCTTTAGAGCGATTCCTCAGTAATATCACTCTGTCCTTGCAAACCGTCCTCAGAATTGCATCAATTTGAATGCAGGCCATCAGTACATTATTATGAATATGAGAAATATGCTTATTTTAAGAAATGTATCATATCTGGAACCAGAAAGTAAGGAAGGGATACCGTTGGGGATGGGGCTTTGTGGGTAATATTATTTGCACATTTCTATTCAGATTACTTGTTATTCCAATCAGGTGTCAACGTCCTCTCAGCAACAGATCATTAACTCATTTGATACTAAGAGCTTCTTGGCGTTGAGTTGTAGATCATACTGATGTATACACACACACACATGTACACGCACAGGCATGCACACACACACACACACACACACACAAGACCGTTTCTGGCTTTAGACCAGAAAAAACAGGTTGACATGAGCCTTTTTCCAAGCAGCTGCCCAAAGAATAAAACATAAATTGAGGTTCTAGATGTATTACCAATCTGCTGTCTGGAACAAGCGGGATTGTAAAAATAATTGAAAAGCCCAATGTTGCTTCCCAGTAGCTGGGCACAAGCAAGTCTTCAAAATGAACTGTCATTTGTCTCGACTGGAAAACAGCTCACGCCAAATTCCTGTAAGAGTTTAGACAACTGAGAAATGCCCCTCATGTTCAGCAACTAATGGCCTTCTGACATGAACCCACATACCCTAACAAACCTGTTCTTCCCCATGGCATAGTGGCTTCTGTAGCGTGGAATTGGTTTTTGGGTGCGAAAACAACAGCTTGAAAGCATTTCATTTGTGATAGTTTGTCAGGGATGGGGTTATGGTGAGTCTGCTATCAATCAGCCTGCATAAATATGCTGTACACTGCTGAGAATGAAGAAAGGCCGTTTATGTCTGTTTTCTTCACTTGTATTATGAAAACATCAAAATACAGTTTGTACTCGGATTATTTGGTAAAGGAGTCTCAACTTCACCAGGCCATTGTGAAAGTAGAACTTGGCAGCAGAACCTGTAAGCTTGCAGCACGGCACTGATTGAACTGCATTGCAGACTGCATTCATTAACCAGTCTTTTGGCATCTACGGCCTTAGGGGATCTCCCTGGCTTGTTTCATCAATCTAAATGATCATCTCTCAGAAGCAAAATCACCGAGCTGGATACAAACAAACAAGACGTGACATGAAACCATGTAAAATTCCACATTTCTCATGACCAAGTTTTTTGAGTGTGGACTACAATTTTCACACGTGAAAACATTTTTGTAGTTCACATGCTTGTTCTTCACATGTTTTTTTTGGACATGAGCAGATAATGTTTTATACAGGGAAGGAGCTGTCCCTGTGTGCTCCATTGCTGTGTGAATTTGTGGAGAGGAGTGATGTGGAGGTCTTGGGGAGGATATTATTTGGCTGTTTGCTTTGCCGATGCCCCGTATCCAGGGGAAAACTGCAAAGCTTACATTTTCCTCAGATGGTTCAGTAAAGGATCGTCCCTGTGGGTATGATGGTAGCACCCCATGTGGAAAGAGAACTGTGACCTTTGGCTTGTTTTATGAGCGTGTTTGCTTAAGCAAAGCCCTGAGAGGTGCAATGCAGGCCCTCTTTGTACCTTTTACCCTGCTGCTGTTTTATTGATAGGCCCTTAATGGGAATCTTTGTGCTTTTGCTTGTATCGGCCAAACAGAAATCAAGAAAGGGATGTGTTTTTTTGGGAGCGAGCAGAGTCTGCCGTGGCCCTTGTCTGGCGCCTTGGGAGACAGCGTGTGCCTCAGCATTCCAGACCTCCCCCCCCCCCCCATACTAACCCCCCCCCCCCCCGTGAATCACAAATGCACATCAAACAATAAGATGCAAAAATACACTTGCACAGAACGACTCAGTGATTCTTCCAGCAGGTTGCCAGCACTCTCCGAGCCTGCCCACTCAAATCGGCTTCTGCTAAACTGAGCAATTACATCTCCGGAGAGAACCAGCTTAAAGCCTTATTTATCACGCTAAAGCTTTCCAGGAGAAAACAATAAATCATTGTCCAGCCGCTGCCATCAATGCCAGGGGGCATGACGGGATGGTGGGGTGGCGGTGACCGCTTCTTAGGGTCTACCAACGTACCGTTGGGCCAGGGAGCCACACCTCCGTGACTGTGCCCTCTTTTGAAGCACCCCACTCGTTCCACACCCCCTCCCAGGCACCTACTATAATGACATCTGGCGTGATAGAACGCGGTCCCCACGCACCAGATTGCACCTGCGGGGGGCCTGGCAGGAAGGCTTGTTTCAGTGACACCCCGAGATCTATAGGGTCCCCTAGTGGCCAGAACACTGCATTACCTTTCAGCAAAGTGTTACAGCGGCAGGCAAAGCTACAGTCCACCACAGTAACCCTCAGAAACTGCCCGAGGACTAGCTGATGTAAACCCCTCCCTCACCCTTACACATTATGTGCAGCAGATCAAGGGCCAATGCTGCAGCCCTTTAAAACAGGTTTAGTTGCACAGAGGTAATTTATGATACCCTAACTAGCATTCATGATGAAACATTTTGGAAAATAACTGGGTAGTACTATGGCTTTGTATCTCTTTGATACTTAACCTGATTTGCTCCTGTAAATATCGAGCTTTACAGAGAAGAACATATTAAACACACAGACGATGGGAGTGTCAGAACAGTGGAGCCGTAATAGAAGGAAGTATCTATTTTTATTTTTACTGCCCCCCTGTTCATATGAATATGGCTCATTTGTGGGAAGAGATTATTTGATCAGCTGCGCAATCAGCATATGCACCAGCGTTGTCTCAGGCACTGTGCGCGATGTTAACAATGTGCTGGTGATTGATTGTCTTCTATGATTTCCTTCTGGGCCCTCCAGGCATTTGTAAAGTTTATTTGTGGTGATAAATGAGGATGCCTTATCTTGTGGGAAAGATCCTTCGTCAAATGCAGCTCGGGCTCCAAAAGATTTTTTCAATCGCATGCTGCCCTCTAGTGGCAGCGTTTTGTGTCCGCAATCCTGTATTCCTTACCTGAATAAGCTGTGGCATTCCAACTACCACACGCACCCTTCAGGCAAGATCATTTTTAGTTATTCCCCGTGTTTAATCCCCACTTCAATCTTCAAATTATATAAATCACTGTCACAAATCTCAAGTAGAATGATTTAATATAGCAGTTTTACATTTATCATTAAGAAATGCTTATCTTGATAAGGGACGTCATAGAGTGCAAATTTAATATTAAATTCAATTCTTAGTTTTGCATGCAAAAGAACATGCAACAGTCATCCTACCTCCCTTGATATGATGTAAAACTTCCGAGCTAAGGAGCTAAGAAAGATTTCAGCATTTGTTTTTGGTTGTTTTCGGAGTCTTCAAATAAAAAAACTCATCAAGGCAACAACTTGAAGGTGATATATTTTTACTTTGCTTGGTTTCCCCTAGATGTCATTGTCTTCATGGCACAGTTGGTACCCCATTTCTGGAGCTGCACTGAGTCTTTTAAACCAGTCTAAACTCCAGTGGTGGATCTCTTGACTGCAATCAGTGCAGATCAAGTGCTTAGACACGTACTTACTGCAGTTAATTTTCAAGTATCAAGTGCATGAGACATTCCTGTTAACTGTTTGAGTTCACCTTGTTTCCAAGCCAATATAACTAGCTGAACATAAAAAAAAATGAATTTCATATCAACCATTTTAAATTTGCACTCTATGACGTCCTTATCAAGATAACCATTTGTTAATGATAAATGTAAAATTGCTAGATTAAATCGTTCTACTTGAGATTTGTGACAGTGATTTAAATCATTTGAAGCTCAGAGTGAGGATTTAAATATGGTGAATAACTAAAAATGTTCTTGCCCGAAGGAAGATGTGGTAGTTGGAATTACACATCTTCAGGTAAATAAGAAAATAAATTCATGTCGCTGTGGGGTGACATGGCTCAGGCAGTAAGAGCAGTCGTCTGGCAGTCGGAGGGTTGTCGAAGCGTCCCTGAGCAAGACACCTAACCCCTAATTGCTCCTGATGAGCTGGTTGGTACCTTGCATGGCAGCCAATCACCGTCGGTGTGTGAGTGTGTGTATGAATGGGTGAATGAGTAGCATCAATTGTACAGCGCTTTGGATAAAGGCGCTATATAAAATGCCAACCAAATAATACATGAGTAACAACTCCATACAAGAGATCCCATACAAAATCTGATTAAAATGTAAATGTATTTTCTACAGATGCAGGTACTACAAGCAGCTTGTCTCTTTGTTGGCAGGCCAGTTCGTGCTGTAACCTCAGACACTGGTTGCTACGGGAGAAATGTTGTCTGCGGGACATGCAAGGGTTTGGAAGTGCACTGAAGCACCCGAGCATATAGCCACGGCATGCAGTGTAGTGCATCTTCTTGAGCTGGAAGGGAGGGCTAAAAATAAGTCTAATACCTACCAATAGCTCACAATCCAGCATTGCATTTCAAAATGTGCCAGTCAAATATATACCATTTGATTAGTACTTAAGTTCATTATGTGTCTATACGGAGTTCTGATTAGCTACCTTCATCAAGCTGAGAGGCTATGTTCGCATTACCAGGCATTGACAGATGAGTTTCCAAAGCGTACTTCCAAGTACTTGAGCGTACTTGAGTCCATGCTGTGTTGACTCCAAAAAGCAAACATGGGAAGCAGTAAAGTCAATTCTTAGCTATGCTCACTGTTAGCTAGCCTTTCGTTCAAACCTAGAAACACAAAACAATCATTTGTCCTGTTGCCTAAGCTGCACATTGTTTGGTCCTCAATCTCTTCATGTTGAGTTTTTCCTCCAAAGACATCTTAGAAAACAGACGATAAGTACATAGTCTACCTTGTTCATATTTGTGCCTGCTATTTCATTAATTCGCCACTATTTCACGCCTTCAATAGGTAAGAAATTGAAGGTGCTTGTCACACACAGACTTACTGTAATGACTGTGATGGCCTGAATGACAAACAAATCCAGGGGGCGTGTCACTATATGAAAAGCACTACTTGACACTAATATGCTGACTGGCGGCTGAGAGCAAGTAGCCCTGTAGCTAAAATATTGGTCATATCCTTTGTTTCTCTTATGACCAGTAGATGGTGCTGTTGTTCTTGGTTTCACCATAATTTAAACTAAACCACTTCAATTAATTTATTGACATAAGATAAGATGATAAACGAGACCTACACAAGGGTCATTTTTAAAAACATTTGTATTCTGTGAAGGACATAGCTGCATTAAGAAATGAATGGGTTAATACTAGTAATAATAATAATAATAATAATAATAATAATAATGGTGTATTAAATGAAAGTTTAATTCATTAGATTTTTCAGCTGTAACTAACTTTTTTGCAGTTTGTGGTCAGTTGCGGTCTGCGTGGTAGGTAGGTGTCAGATAGGGACAGTAAATGGAGGCGTGAGCAAGGCCCTCTCCCCTCTCCCCACTCCTCCTGCTCCACTATCTGGTTTAAAGATGAATGTTGAAGCAGGAAGACAAAGGACAGGCAGCAGTGGAGGAGCGTCAGGTAATCTGAATGTCAAAGAGCCTGAAGGAGGCGGTTCTGTCAGTGTGCAGGGACAGCACAGCAAAGGCGTTGCCATGGCGGTGGTGTGGATGTGTGTGTGTGTGTGTGTGTGTGGGGGGGGGGACTTTCAAATATCTGCTGCCTCAGTCCCGTATAGCATGACAATGCTGCAGTTGCCATGACAAAAAAAATTGGGATTGTGAGGAGATCTGCCAAGGCAGAAAATGGGGCACAGAGAGCACCTCTCCTGTGCCGTAGGGGCACCAACAGGCCTTTTGTGCCTGTGCAAAAGCAGCTGCTTCAATTTAGAGGTCATTATAATGCAGGTCTCACTGGATTCCACACTAACATGTTCACTTAATTCAGTTTAACCCACATCATATTGTCATATCTCTTCTGATATTCATTTCATGTGTTTGCCTTTATGGCCCTCTGGATAAGAGTGTCTGTGATATGAGTGAATGAAGAAAATACATTTAAAAATCATTCCTTGATTATTATGACAGGACATGATAGCAACTATCTGCAAAAATCTGTGATCATTGATAATCAGTGTAGCTTTGCCATTGAGTGCCATTTTTATTGTTCAAACATTTATATTATGCCAGTGTGTAGCTTGAATCTGTAACCTCTGTGGTGTGGTGCTCCATGGAATATATGAGGCCATACAGTATTCATAGCACTGGCCCCGAGGTGCCAATTATAGGTTGGACACTTAAACAAGGAACATTCTTTGAGCCAGTAAAATAAGTGTTGCCAATTGTGCAATATGGTGCACTGGGTAATGTAAATAAGAGACCTGCACTCAGTGCCACATGTATGTTAGATTGCTAGATAATTTCTCCCCTGTCCCTGATCTGGAGAAAAATGACCTCCACCAAGGCATGGAGAACATCCATCCATTTGTCAGTCTATCAGTCCATCCAGTCCATTACTCTGTCCATCTGTTTTTTGCTATCAACTTTTAAAAATTGTATTAGTTTATCAATAATAAAAGAAAACATACAGTTTAACAACAAATACTGTATTTTACATATCTCAAAGTAATGGCTGGATTGCCAAGAAATTTGCTGTGCACATGTATGTTCCCAAGAGGAAGTCATTTCTTGATTTTGGTGACCCTGTGGACTTTGCTCTAGCACCACCATCAGGCCAAACCTTCCATTTTCGATATATCTGGATAAGAAATAGCTGGATGGCAATTAACTTTGCTGTGTCCATTAATGTTCCAAAGAGGAAATAACCTAGTGATTTTAGTGACCTCGTGACCTTTCCTCCTGTGCCACCATCAGGCTAAACCTTCAATTTGTCATTGACATTTCTCAAAAGGTAATGACTGGATTGCCATGAAACTTGCCATGGAGAAAAGTGGAAGAAACCTCTGGTTTGGATAGCCCAAGGCCTATTCTTCTAGCTCCAACATCAGGCCAAACCTTGATCAACATTCCAATGAAAATTGCTGAGGACATTCATGAATTTGATGAACTCATGATGCATTTTTCTCTAGTGCCATCAGGCTAAACCCTCATTTTTGATTGACATATCCATCCAAAAAAGTAATGGCTGGATTGGCATGCAATTTCACTTGCACATTTATGTTCCCAAGAGGAAGAAACCTATTTATGACGACCCAAAGACCTTTCCTCTAGTGCCACCATCAGGCTAAACCTTCAAATTTTGATTGACATATCTGGAAATGAAATGGCTGGATTGGGATGAAATTTGGCGTACACATTTGTCTTCCCAAGAGGAAGATTTAGCTGTTAGTGATCCCATGACTTTTCCATCAAACCAAACGTTCAAATTGTGATTGATATAGCTGGAAAAGTAATGATTGGTTTGTAATAAACCATGCTGTGCCCATTAATGTTCCCACCAGGAAGCAATTTTGGTGACCCCATGATCTTTCCTCTTGCGCCACTATCAACTTTCAAATTGTGATTGACATATCTCAAAAAGTAATGGCTGGATTGCCATGAAATTTGCTGTGCACATTTATTTTCACAAGTGGCTTGTTAATGAGAGATGTCAGAGGAGAAGGGCCAGACTGGTCAAAGCTGACAGGAAGGTGGCAGTAAGGCAAATAACCACACATTACAACAGTGGTATGCAGAAGAGCATCTGTGAACACGCAATGCGTCAAACCTCTAATTGGATAGGCTACAGCAGCAGAAGATCAATAAGTCTAAAAAATATGTCTAATCAACTTGTTGCCCATTGATGAATGTGTGTACAGGGTGTGTAGCTGCATGTTTCTGCGTGGACACTGTTATTACCAGGAGCCAGAATGGAATGGTATAATAAAGCTTTGTGTATATGAACACCACTGGGGCCGTGAATCATCACTGTGAGCATGGAGTAGGACTACAGCAAGGTCTAGTGTGAAATACTTTGTCAAATGTATTACTCCCGGTGGTGGCAATTTGACTTGTTCTGTCAGACCATGCATGCTCCAATTTGCTCTTAGCATAGGTATTTTGCAAGTGTGTGCGTGCATACGCGCGTGTGAGTGCGTGTGTGGGTGTGACTTGCATTGGCTGATTTATACATTGTAAAGTTGCAGACACAATGATAGAGCTGTCTGTATACTTACACTCTCAGAGGCAAACTAATATCCATTAGTTAGAGCCTCTCTGCTCTTGTGCTCAGGGCATGGCTATACATGTTCCTGTGTTTTAGGGCCCTCCTGGTGGTGTCTAACGGCCCTCCTGACTGAAACTTTGAGTCACTGTGACCATATCAATCTACCTGCGCTCCTGGCTCAACCACAAAGATGTGGACAGATGGATGGTATAATGAAGGTATTTGGAGGAAGACATTAGCACAGCTAATAAAGATAAGATAGAGTCGTAAAGAGGTGCGGGGAAGCTGGGCACAGGCATGAGGAGGAGGAGGGGTCATGCATTAAAACAAACAAGCAGCATGTCATAATAACAGTAATAAAGCAAGGCTGCAGGGAGAACCTTGATTACTGGAAGGCTTTGAGATTATAGCCTTTGCAGCACTTTCTCCTAATCCTCCTCTCGCCAACTCAGTCTCTTAAAATTCAGATAGAAATTGAAGGTGCGGAAATGCATTTCTAAATATTGCCAAAGTATACATGAATACATTCATACAATAACACTGATGAATAACTTTATCTCTCTCTTACTCTCTCCCTCTTACTCTCTCTGTTTTTCTCTCTCTTGCTCTCTCTGCTCACATACACACAAACACACACACACATTCTCTCCCTCCCTCCCTACAGCTGACTCGAGGCTGAGCCCAATGCCTCTGGCAGTAACACTCTCAGCCTCCACTGTCCAATGTTACTGTGAATTCCCTCTTCTGAATCTGCTCCACAGCTCTCTGGTAGAGGGGGCTGAGGTAAAAGTAGTGCTGCATGATTTCCCTGCAGTGTGATTCAGGCTTTCATAAAGCAGACTAACCTTCTCACACACGGTGAAAGCCTTATAGTCAGTGCCCTAACCCATACAATCTCCAAGGCACAGTGCAAGGCCTTGTGGGCACACCATATAGAACAGGGATTATCAAATCAAGGTCCACAAACTGCTGGTTTTCCACCCTCCCTTTACCTGTGTGAAGACAGGCTGGCCAATCAGGAGCACTAATTGTAAAACTAAGAAAAGAAAACCAGAGACAGATTTGGTCCAGACTTGATGACGGCTGATATAGAAGGATAACAGGGATAATACAATGCACCATGTCTGTTGTGAGTGCCCTCTAGTGTGCGCTCTGGAGACAGACTGAGAGATGGGGCTTGTTTCACTGCACTTGTTGCCGGCTGCCAGCTAAATAGACAAATAGTCATCGTATTGCCCTCTGCCCTGCCCGGCAGTCCTTCCTCGTTTATGGCCCGTTAAGTAAACAACATGCAGTGGGCCCTGCGCTGGGATTTCCAAGGAGCTGTCTCATCTCTTAATGCTCTTTGTAGCCTTGCCAGGCTACAGAGCTGAGATATAGAGGGGTCTGGGAGAGGAGGTGGAGGATGATTAATGGTAGGTAGCCCCCGCACCTTCACAGGCCTGGTTTACATGGTGTGTGTTCACTTTCCCCAAGCAGTTCATTAGAATAAAACATTTTGACATGCGAATAAATGGCTCCGTGTAAACTTAGCTACAGTTTGGTGAGAGCACAAGGGTGGGTTGCCAGTTCAGATTCTCTTGCAGCGTCTTGACTGCGGTAGACATTAGACAACATAACCTTAACCTTGAGGAAAAAGTGTATAGCAATTATAGGCAGCAATCATGACAAACACACAATAGTAATATTGTGTGGTTATCTCTAATCTCTAGTTATTTTTCCTTACAGTGTCAGGTGTTTGAGATTGTATTACACCACACTGACTGTAAGTGTGGAGCATTTTCTCTGCATCAATAACCGTTCTAGCCTTTGGCAGATGTCTCGCGATTCCACATTACATTCTTGACCGCTAAACCGCAGACAGATATGGTCAATAGGACCCGGCGTCTGAAGAGGGCACTTCCTGACCGTTGTCTGGTCCTCCTGCACCCACAGCCCGGCGTGTTGGGTTTTTGGGATCCCTTCCATGTGACCTCAGGGCACTAATGGGGGGTTTCCCAGAAAATGCCCACGCGCGCAATTGCCACGCAATGCAGAAATGACGGAACGTGAATCGATCACTGTCAAAACCTGTATGAGTGACAGATACTGGCGGGAACTGAGGTTCTTACAGTACTGTACTCGGCCCGCAGGGATGAGGGATTTACATAAAGACAAGCCAGAAGTCGAGACTGGCCCTAATTATCGATTGAACCACAAGATGGCACTCTCATTTTCTGTCCCTTTTAGCATTGCTGATGTGAATTACCCAGGTTTTTCATGAGTAATTATTACACAATCCACTGTATTCCTATTCATACTCCCTTAAAGAAAACACAAACCAGTTTTTATTCCACATTTTATTAAAGATGTAATAACAAAATAACATTCTATTTGATGTTATCACTAGAGCATTGATATTATGATTACTATAGATATGTGAATATTAGGCAGGTTTCAGCTTTCTGTCAGGCATGTACATATTTCCCATGCAGAATGGATTTATAGACCCTGCTGCCCAATGATGGCATATTTTAGTGATTCTATTTCTATATACAGTATAACACAAGATGAAAATCAGGGAGAGGACATCCTTACTATCCTTGTATCATATGATCAGACTCAGTGTAGGCACTTCATTTTAATAGTCTTATTTATAGTCTTCATTGTTTGTCCTTAATTATTACCCTTTTCTTGTCCTCTCATCTGTATTACTCACCTATCTTCTTAGCCATTTCAGACCAGGCCTTAATGCACTGCAACTCTATACTCCTTCTGGTGCCGCATTGTTAGGTTTATACACAACACACACGCACACACAGACACACACACTCACACACACACACTTACTGTACAGACACACACACTCACTGTTCTTACACACACACTTACTGCACATACACACACACATACACACTTACTGTACAGACAGACACGCACACACACTTACTGCACCACACACACACTAACTGTACATACACACACACTTACTGTACAGACACACGCACACACACTGCACATACACACACACTAACTGTACATACACACACACTTACTGTACAGACACACGCACACACACTGCACATACATACACACTAACTGTACATACACACACACTTACCGTACAGACACACGCACACACACTTACTGCACACACACACACACACACACTAACTGTACATACACACACACTTACTGCACATACACACACACGCACACACACACTTACTATACATACACACACAGACACACTTACTGTACAGACACACACAGACACATTTACTGTACATACACACACACACTTGCTGCACATACACACACACACACTTGCTGCACACACACACACACACACTTGCTGCACACACACACACACACACACACACACACACACACACACTTGCTGCACATACACACACAAACACTGCTAAGCCCTGCATGGGGGTAAAACCCAGTGTGAGGGTGTGTGGCATCCCTCAGAAAAGACGTGAAGCACAAAAGCTGAGCAGGGGACTTCCTCTACTTTCCCCTGCGTGACGGGAACTGTTTCGGGGGGGAGGGGAGCAGGGTCTCTGACTGCATGATTCCTTAGCGTTGCGCCAGCAGATAAAAGCGCAGCACCTCTATAAATAATCCACAACTGAAGGAGTAGTGAAGTAGGGATGAAGTAGTAGAAAGAGACAGCAAGCGCCAGAGGCTGGGCCAGCGTTTGACAGAGAGAGAGAGAGAGAGAGAGAGAGCCGCTAACGCAGCATAATTAGCAGGGGCTGCTTGGTTACCTTCCAAACAAAGCAGCCGATACGCAGAGCCAGCGGAGAGGAGGAGAGAGGGACGGAGAGAGGGAGAGAGAGAGAGGGAGGGAGAGACAGGGAGAGAGAGGGGGAAGGACTGCGCCGTGCCGCACTCCAGCCTCAGTCTCCGCGGGAGACAGTACAGCGCTGGTCACGGCGTGCCAGAGCAACACCGAACCCCCACATCCCTGCAGCTGCACTCCACACCAGCCTCCACGACAAGGAAGAGGGAGAGAACGACATAGAGAGAGAGTAAGAGAGAGAGAGTGAGGGAGCCGGAGGGAGACACTGCTTGGGTGATGCGGAGGGTCTGCAGGAGCGGCTGAGCGCACCGACCCCCCCCGACCCCAGCCGCAGGGACAGCACACAGAGCGCCCCTCGGAGGGGACTGTAGTTTCGGCCCCTAGCAGAGGATGAAGAAGCACTCCGCCAGAGTGGCTCCCCTCAGCTCCTACAGCACCCAGGTCCTGACCTGCCCGGTCTCCGAAGGTAAAGGGCCCGGAGAGCGGGGGGTGTGGGGGCGGGCAGGGGTGAGTGAGACACAGCGTGTGTGTGTGTGTGTGTGCGTGTGTGTATGTATGTGCGTGTGTGTGTGTGTGTGTATGTGTGTGCGTGTGTGTGTGTGTGTGTGTGCGTGTGTGTGTGTATGTGTGTGTGCATGTGTGTGTATGATAGGACAATGCGCACAGTGCTTCTGTTGCTGATAGCATAGTATGCACTGTGTGTGTTTGTGTGAGAGAGAGAGTTCACACGTGTGTGAAGAGAAGCTGATTACACAGGCAGTCAGGGTCCACTCTTCAGGATCTGTGGCGTACACGCAGTCCCCGTACAGCTGCATGTGATGCGCAAGCCATGGTGGAAGGGAGCTGTGTGACGGAGTGTGCATGTGCTCACCATGTAAACATTCAGGTGTTCCTGTGACCCTCTGGTATTGGCAAAAATGTGAATAAACCCTTGAGGATTGTGATAAATTTACAGGTTAACAGCCCTTCCAGGACACGTACCACTAATGGGAGGCCATACTTTAATTGTAGCTTTTCTACGGCGGAGTGTTGATTTGGGAATAGCAAGGTGTTAATGGGGGTGTCTCTGTAACTTTTATGAGAGTAATTTTCTGTGAGTAGCATGCTTTATTGAGCAATAAAAGCTGAGGGCTGTGGAACTTGTGACAGCAGCCAATAAGTCAAGCGATGCCACTTGAGCAGTCCATTTGTGCGACTCTTTGTTCATGTGCTTGTGTATAGGAGGACATGAATAAGTGAGTTTAAGTGTGTGTGTGTGTGTGTGCACACGCACGTGTGTGTGTCTGTGTGTATGTGTGTGCGTGGGTCCATGTGCATGCATGTGTGTGTGTGTGTTGTCACCTGAAAGTGACAACACAATGGCTCACCATTGTCTGTTTGAATGAGATTTAGATCCCCTAATTTAGACATCTATAGATTCTTGTTAATTAAAAACAGTTAATCTCAACCAGAATGCTCTAGTTTGGTCAGAAGTCGCCTTCTCCTTTCATAAACTTTGAACCAATTTATCTATGAAAATAATATTAGACCATACCAAAGGTTGATAGGAAGAACATGCGTTCAAGCCCATGATACTCTGGACATATAATTTTAGTCAAAATACACAATTGTGTAAAAAGTCTATTTGAAATGTGTGCCCCGAATGGTTGTTAGGTTATCATACAGTAAATAGCATACCTTTCATTCTTAGCTTATAGCTGCCTCGTCCATCTCATTTCTCATGTAAAAACTGCTATTCCTTAAGAGAGGATACCTGCACATTTATTATGTGGGCATGCAATCAGCGCATGTACAGTATACATGCTTAATGAGTCATGCAGCACATGCAGAATGTCGGTACTGGACAGTTAGTTGCTCTAAGGAAACTTTGCAAGGTGGCCAAAGCATAAGCCTTCGTTCTAATTGAGTTATTGTCGGTCATGGGAAATTTGATGCACCTCTTTAGTCTTTAGTGCCATTCAGCACTGCAGGAAATGGACACACGCTGTCGGCCAGGACGTTCCATCTCCATTTCTTCGCCCACACCTCTGGCTGGTGCACCTAGTGAGGAAAACTGCTGAGCGTCATCTTGAAATTATGCTGGTGTCTTGGCATTATCAGGCTATGTACCTGTATCTCGGACAGTGTTTTAGCTATTATTTACCATACATTCTAAATTATTTATATCTGTTGGATTGTTGTAATTAACTAAAATAATGCAAGCTGTGGATGTGAAGCTAGTCCCACCTCCAGTATTTCATTTTTGTGAGAGATTTCTTTTGTGCATTACTGAACCAGTTGGCATACGCATGAAAAATAAACTGTGAGCACTGTTTTAAGAATGCAGATGTAGTTGGCGAGCGCAAGCACTTGAACAGTTCCAAGAAACCGAGGACAGTATTTTGACAATACTGAGCCTGCCCTTGGCACAAATGCAGCTTCGTAAGCATAGATGTGGAATGGTGCATGAACATAAAATTATTCTTTTTTTATGCTGGTCTTAGTGCAAAAGCCATCCTGCAGTAGCATTACCAGCAGCCTTAACAGGGAAAGATAATGTGAAAAATAACAATTTAAGCTATATGTCGCCACAAACAGATACTAGTGCTTTAACAATCTATTTGAATCCTTCACAGCAAAATATTCTACAATTCTACAAATGTAATGATATATTACCGATAAATGGCACATTGGTAAACGGAGTGGAGCACACAAACAACATTAATATTGAGACATAAGTGTCTTACTGTACGTATATATTACATTACTGGCATTTGGCAGATGATCTTATCCAGAGCGACGTACTGTTGATTAGACCAAGCAGGAGACAATCCTCCCCTGGAGCAATGCTGGGTTAAGGGCCTTGCTCCAGGGCCCAACGGCTGTGCGGATCTTATTGTGTCGGGATTCGAACCCCCGCCCTTGCCAGTCATTCACCTTAACCACTACGCCACAGGCCGCCCTGTAGCGTATGTAATTCATTCATATGTAATTCATTCAGACACATCAATCTATGTACAGTTGGGTATAGGGGGTAGTTCATCTTCAGAATAGAAGGAGATAGCAGTGGGAATACCTGAAAAGCAATCAATACCATCACTGTTTGCTGTACACAGTATGTGGATGGTCTTTGTTAGAGTTTAATTAGGACAAGATATTTCACTGTGTATATTGCCTTCTTACTTGTCATCATGTATTTACCCAATTTCATGTATTAAGTATTTTTTAGTAGTTTATGAATCCAAGTTCATTTTACGAGTATTGCTTGTGCTGAAGATATGCCCTCAAGGGACGTACTTCCCTTACTTACTTGCTTTACATTTTTAGTGCTTGAACATTCTTTGTCTTAGGACATCTTTACTATGGAAATGTAGCAGAATTTAGATTTTATGAAAGGGAAATTCAAAAAAGTCTTTGTTATAGTTGCAAAAGAGAAACCACTGTCTTTGAACACTGGAGGCACACCACATTTGGAGGCAGTGTGACAAAGATCTAGGAAACTTCCAGACCGTGATGGCTGGTCTCTGATAATAATGTGCGTAAGAACAAATCCTTCATGGAATCTGACATCAGGGGTGTTTCTAACCATTGTTACTGCTGCCAGTCTTTATGCCTGGAATATTTGTTGATGATTTTGTGGTGCCATTTTTCTCAAATGTCTGTAGAATTATTTGAATAAATGTAGCTTCTCTTTTTCTCCATTTTAAAATCCAAGGTATATTGTTGATGTAAAGTTCAATTAATCTGTTCTGCCCATAATGAGGAAGCACTTGGCTTTCTTTGCATGTGCATGTGCACAATGTGAAAAACAGATAACAGAGACATTGTCGTCTTACTTGTAGCTGGTATATTGGAATGATTCCACAGATTTTTCTGAATTGAACACTATTTCCATTAAGATAGACACATTCACATTCTCGAGGAGAAGAAAGTGAACAGAACAGTTTGAGACAATTAAGACACAATTTTGAGATGGTTACCAATGGATTATTCAGATGATTGACACATTTGTTCTAACAAAATTTTAGCAAATTAAATGTACTTCTTGTTTCTTGTCACACACCTAAATAGCACATGCCTATGTAGACAGGACGGTGTATCCCCATAAGTGTTTCCATGGTGCATACAATGATAATGTAAAGTAATGTACTATAGTCTAGAAATGACCTTAGTGCTCTCAAAACATCCAGTGTATTGGACACAATGATAGGGATATTTGTAACCTCTTCCCTGCTGAATGTTTTCTTTATTGTAATACAGTCAAAACACTAGTTTAAGGCAATTCAGCTCTTTACAAACATTAGCTTTTCTGCTACAGTATTTTTGTAAGCAGCAAAATACATATTTATGTTATGACAGTATTCCATATAAGGACCCATGTTCAGGCTTTTATTGTGGTTTCAATCTCTGAACTTGTATTGATTAGCTGAGGCAGGGGAATCTGCATCATCCAGTCCTCTCAATTTTGCATCAAAGCCATGCTTTCTCAGCGACAATTACTAACTAATGACTCTTCAGTATGAAATCAATACCTATAATATGGAGTCTGCTTCGTTATTAAATAATTAATTATAGAGCACTCTTTGATTTCTAAACAACACTCCAAAATGTCATCCCTATGAATTGCAGTAACTTTATTAATTGAGCCAGACTAATATTAATAGTCTTTAACTTGGTCTCAAACCCCACTGGCATTTTGAGTTCTTCAAATCTAAAGAAAGCTGATTCCGCTATGCAGTAAGATCATCTTTACTGGTGAATTAACACAGCAACAGTGTAGTATTGGAACATACAGTAGTTTTCTTCTGTTGTGCTCACAAATACCCAAATAAATTAGGTATTACATTAGGTAACTGTGGTTACAGTATCTCATCTTATTGGTATTGTCCAAGCTAAAATGATTGTAATAATAGCAAACTGCAATATTACGAGACACATTTTTTTGTAAGACAGCCATGAAAATACATTCAACCAAGCAATTAACTGGATTACTGTCTGTGTTTTTATCCATTCTTTGAACAGTGTAAACCTTTTTAATTTTCACCATCTCTTGGGGATTGCATTTCAGGGAATTTATGAAAGCATATATTCATCTGTGCCTTTTCATTTCACGTTGTTCATAATTTATTTATATTTCGTTTCGTTTATGTGCATACAGTGAGATCTGTTAGTATTTGGACAGTGGCACAGTTAATTTTATTTTGGCTCTGTACTCTGGCTCATTGGATATGCATATGCACACTGCATATGAGGTCAATGTGCAGACTGTCACCTTTAATGTGAGGGTGTTTATATCCATATTGGGTGATCTGTTCCCCATTTTAGGGGATGAAAGGAAACTGGATGTTTGGCTTCTCAACTGTATGATTTGTCAGGTTTATTGGAACACATCCTTAGTGCGGGTATAATAATTTTTTCAGTATGTGGTCTTGATTCTAGGCTTTTGATTGCCATTGGAGTCTGTTGCTGTTTGTCAACATAAGGAGCAGAGTTGTGCCAATGAAAGCCAAGGAAGCCATTATGAGGCTGAGAAATAAGAGGCATAAAAATATCCAGAGACATAGGCCAAATAACAGGCTTACCAAAACAAACTGTATGGAAAGAGAGCACTGGTGTATGTTTGGGATCATTGCCTTGCAGTGGGATGAAGCACCAGCCAATAAGTTTGGAGACTTTTAATTGATGAATCAATGAAGACAAGAGATCGTAGTGTAGCCTCTGTATAACTGTTTGTTTGTGTTTATTACATCCATGCCTGCCTCCTGAAGAGTTTTTCTTCACTATGGTGAGAATTCTTTCAACTGTAGAGGTCTTCCTTGGTCTGCCAGCCCCTTTGAAATTAGTCAGCTCACCCGTGCTTTCTTTCTTCTTAATGCTGTTTGGCCTATGTCTCTGACTGTTTTTGCTCATTTCCCAGCCCCAAAAAGGCTTCTTTACTGTCTTTAGCACAACTCTAGTCCTCATATTGACAAATGACAATAACAGACCCCAAAGGCAAAAGCCTAGAATCTAGACTAGAAACTGAAAGCCTTCGTATACCTTTCGTAAGGGATGTAATTCCTACATGGATGTAAGAACCTTGAAATTAGAGGTGACAGTCTGTTCTGTAACCTAATATTCATTGTTTTATTTCAAATACAGAGTATACCGAGACAAAAGGAAAAATGTACCACTGTCCAAATACTAACTCAATGTACATTCTGCAAGGAATTGATTACCAGCAATATGCTACATGTGGTGTTAGTGCAAGGCTGAATGGCTAAAAACCTGTATAAAACATGTCGGATCCCCCTCACTAGCTCCATCCAGCACTTATTTCCCCTGAGGAATAGCGCCAAAAATCATTAGACTACTTGCATACTTGCAGTAAGTAGCACTTGACCGTTTTGTTTCATTTTCATGCGAATACTGTGCTTGAGTCCGCCTGCATGTGCATGTGTGGCATGAAAGTAGCGCTTATTTTAATGGTTCATGCCATACCTACAAGTATAGTTTGAGGCAATAATGCAGTAATACAATGGTCAATAAGAGCTCATTCTGGAGAGTACTGCCACAATGTCGGGGCAGAAAATGGATATGAAAGCAATTTGTGAACTTTAAGGCTGTTGTCCATAGCAAAAACCCCTCGAAGGAGACTTGATTGGCTTTGTAAATGGTTAATGGTTGGCATTTATAAAACGCCTTTATCCAAAGTGCTGTACAGTTTATGCTTCTCATTCAGCCATTCACACACCAACTGTGATTGACTGCCATGCAAGGCACCAACCAGCTCATCTGGAGCATTTGTGGGTTAGGCACTTAGGGACACTTCGACACACACAGGGCGGGATCAAACCGGCAACCCTCCAACTGCTCTTACTGCCTGGACCAATGTCATCCCATTGTTGGCTTTGTGCATTCTTACAGTACGTTTGTGGTCCTGAGTCTTCTGTAGGTTTCTCAAAGTGTGACCAGAGAACCACAGGAGAGACAGGGAGGGTTTGTCATATTGGCATTACTCTGAGACCAGCTATTGAAGCTATGGACCACTAGTGAATGGAGGACTATAAGGTCTAGGAATAGTACATCAGCCAGGACAGCTTTACATTTGGCATCTTTTGCAGATGCTCAGAAGATCCTTTTATCTCTGGTTATCTGATACACAGGTTGGGTTCCTAAAAGAGTGTGGAGTGTGTGTTGTTTTTGTTCTCAGCACAGAGGAAAGCACTCAAAGATATATGCCTTCAAGGGCCTTTCAGTGAATTTACTTTGATGAGACAGTAAAATACTGAAGTAGATCGACTTCATTCTGCTGTGCATCATATTGGGCATTAAATAAACAGTGAATAGATGGTCATGGGAAAAACAGTCCTGAAGATCTTACAGAGTCAGCCTCTCTTCCTGTTTATATTCTGGATTTTGGGAGATTTTCCAGAGGTCACTGTCAGGTGAATTACATAATGGCAAGACATATCAGGACACTGGCTGCAACCAAATCCAGCTGTGCTTGTGTTTTGTAACACAAATCATTTGAGGGCAAAAATTATGCCCAGGTCTAACTGATTAAGTTTCAAGGCAAGGGCAAATACACCACTGAACGGTATACAGTGCAGTCTGTAAGTATTTTTTGTTGTTTTTGCTCAGCGCTCCAGCAAGAAAACAGTTGAAATAAATCACTATGTGATTGTGCAGACTTTATTGCACCGTCTATATAAACCATTTTCTACAAAGTCCTCCCAATGTTTGGGGACCAAAAGTAATTGGACAAATGAATACAAACCGAAAAGTCATCATATTTAATAATCCTTTGCAATCGATGCTGGATATCTTCCCTGGTGATGCTCTGCCAGACATGTACTGCAGCATTCTTCAGCTCCTGCTTGCTTTTATTTGCCTTTAGTCCAGTCTTCAGCAAGTGAAATGCATGCTCAATTGGACTGAGGTCAGGTGATTGACTTGGACAGTCAAGAATTTTCCAATTTTTGGCCTGCATGGTTGCTTTGGCTGTATTTGGTTGGATCTGAGCAGACAAGATGTTTCTGTATACTTCAGCATTCATCCTGCTGCTGCCATCAGCAGTGACATCATCAATGAACACGACAAGTGAGCGAGTCCCAGTGGCAGCCATACTGTACATGAATAAGCCTACCTCCACCCTGTTTGACAGATGAGGTGGAATAGTACTTTGGAGTTGTTCCGTTTTCTTCTCCATTTTCTTTTCCCTTCACTCTGGTACAGGCTGCTCTTCAACTAATCTGTCCATAACACTGTTGCAGAACTCTACAGGTTTTTTAATGTATGTTTTTGCAAACTGTAGCCTGGCCATTCCATTCTTGAGGCTTGCCAGGGGTTTGCATCTTGTGGTGAACTCTCCGAGTTTATGCTGGTGTCGTCTCCTCTTGATGGGAGTCTTTGACACATCATGGGTACTGTAAATCCTTGAGCGTGTTCTTGATCTGTTGAACAGTTACAAAGGAATTTTTCTTCACCATTCAAAAGATTCTTCTGTCTACCAGGTCATTGCTGAACTCAACAGTGCGTACTTGCTTCTTAACAATGTACCAAATATTGGTACTGCAGCACTGCAGTCTTCTTAGAACTGTTCTGACCAAATCAGGGTGGAATCTGTTTCTGGGTGGAAAATCCAGGATCAGGGAGTTAATGACCTAGCCAGTATTTGGTTCTAATCACCTGTATTTGCTAATTAGCACAATTCCACAGCCAGGAGGTTGAACTAATTTGTGAAATCAGCTAATGAGTTAATGTGTAGAAGAAATGCATAGCAGTCAGCACTGCCCCCTGGACTTTCCACCTCTGGTCTTCAGTCTCCTTTGGAGCGCAGCTACTTGATGTTTACAGAATTGGGATAAGACCTTAATGGCCTGTAGTCAACATTTTATGCACATAAGATTATAAAAGATGTATAAGCCAAAAGGCAGCTTTTGTTGATGTGCCTGCTTATTTATTTATTTATTTTATTTTATTTTATTTAAGATTTAATCGGCAGGGACAGTGTATATCAATCAAAATTTTAGTTCACTCTTCAATATAAATATGTCGGAGTTAGCCTCGCGGCTAGTTTACATCTGTAGTCCCCGGGCAGGTCAACAACATAACAATGACAATAAAGTTACATGATATTAAAAAAACCATTAACAGTCCAGCAGCAATAAAAACAATCAGTAAATGCAAAATGTCCACACTTTGAATAGCTGGAGGTGGTACACACAGGTGCCGGAGATTAATTATGGTTACAGGTCCGGTGTTCTTGGACCCAGTTTTTTGGAACAGTCGAAGGGTAGTGCAGGTCCCTACATTTGTGGGCAGAGTGTTCCCGTGCTGCGTGGCTCGGACAGAGAAGGCTGAACGTCCAAAAGTACTGAGCTGGTGGGTCTGTCATTGACCTTTCTGGCCACAAACTGCCTCATTTGTTTTGACATGTTTGCCTTAACTAACATAATTAGCCAGGGGCTGGTCTGCAGAATATTATCAATTTATTAAATGAATCCTGGTTACCTTGCTTCACTCCAGTATAGCACTGTAATGTACTAATGAACATCATCTGGATTTTTGATCTCTTCTGTAAAAATATTACAGGGACTGGTAGCAAGGACCAGAATTGTTATTACAGTTTATATTAAAGGAGTGAATCTCTTTCTCTCCTTTCACAATTCTTTCAGCTTTCGGTTGTATTAGCTGTACCCTTTGGCTAAGGTGGTGTGAGTGGCATCAAGGAGAGTGCCAAGCAACAAAACTTCCTCTCACTGTCACCAACTGTGTTTTTATACTTTTCTCTCCGCATACTGCAAATAAGGCTTCAGCCTTTATGGAGAAATGTCCCACCGCACCATTCTGCTAGAATAGCTTTCACACTTTAGTTAATGTGCATTCGCTGTGCTCACCGTCTATATCCCTCTGTGTTGTCTTTAGGCTATTTGCATTTACATTATATATACACCAGAGTACCTTATTCGCAGAATTAATTTGCCAGTCCAACTCCTCAGAGGAGCACTGGAGATCAAACGTCCCTGATTAGTTTAGGTTTCACACGAGTCCTGGGGTTCATTCACTGAATGCAAGCAGAGGGACAATCAATAACTGTGGCTAAGTGCCCTTAAATGTCCCTGCTGTTCACTGCCAGCAGTCTGTTTCCCACCCTTTTCTGGACCTGCACATCTTTACACACCAAAGTCTTCTAGCTGACTAGGTTGTAGCCAGGCTACATCCGGGTAAAACCTGGGATATTTTGGCATTAACCTAGACCATTTATGTCAAACCTACTCTCAACCTAGATTTCCACCCCTCTAGACATCTAGATTCCAGCTCTTGTTCACTGGATATGAAGAGTCAAAGATGTAACGCAATCCTTTTAGCATAGTACTCTATACTTGTCAGCACCCCTTGCCAAGAATCAATTCAACCCCCTGCCTTCGCCCTTTGTGCGATGTACTTGCCTAGCAGTCGCCCTTATCCAGGGAGACTGAACGTTACACAGCCTTATTCAGATTACTGGAGCACTCTGCCCAAGGGCGAAAGCAGTGCTCCTCCTGGTTACAATAATTCCAGTCCAATGATATACAGAGCCAGCCTGTAGATCAGAATGGACAAACCCTCCCAGGTTTCTGTGTGTGTTTGGGCATGTGTGTATATGCTGCATATGTTTCTTAGCAGATGCATTTATCCAAAGCAACATACAGTATATGAATCCATGTACTTTTCAGTACATGTAGTCCCCTGATCAAACCTACCGACTAAGCCATAGTGCTTCTGTGTGTATGCTTGCGTGTGCACGTATACTATGCTCACGTGTGTTTGTTTTTTGTGTTTCTGTGTGTGTATGTGCCTTATTCAGAATTATTTTTTACTCCTTGTCTATTAGATTTACTGCATTCCATCACAACTTCTGTCAGGGTACAGCATGCTTTAAGGTGCGAGCATTGGTATTTGTTGATAAATGGTTTGGGATTATCAGACACCTGACTGGATTAATGAGTGGCATTGGCCCACGACAATACATCTCATACCAGCTTGCTGGACAAGCGCAACTTCCTGAAGGCAGAACACATGTTGTGACGACATAGCTGTCTTTCACCGAATAATGTTCAGAGTAACATAGGACCTTCAAAAGTAACCAGGATGAATGATGCAAGCAGCCCAAAGGATCAACATGAGATGTGATGAGAAGGGAGTGGAGGTAGCAGGGAGGAGGGCAGGAAGACTGGCTGCACGGTGACAGGCAGACGGACAGGATGGGCTCTAAATCGCTGAGACCGTGAAGAGGGCAGGGTGGTGGGACTGAGCGCGCTGATCCCAAAGCGCTGATCCAGCGAGCAGCCCAGGCCAGCGCTCGCCATTCTTTATTCCTGCCCTGGTGTAAATTGATCACGCTGGAAGTATAGCGAAATTGATCCGGGCTCTCCGGAAACCACCCGCCCCAACCCCCACTCACCCCCAGCCCCAAGGCATTGATTGTTGTCCAGACGGGGTCCACTGATTCCTTAACTGGCCGGCCCCACCACCATATTGGCCCGTGCAGTACCTGCCCCACTGCTTTGTGCGCAGAAACATAAGATGCTCAAAATGAACAAGGTGGACAAGGGCTTGGGTTCAGCTTGAGGGCTTCCTGAACCACCTAACACACTCAACTTCAACTCAACTTCTGCTTCACAGAAAACACAGTGTGCAGAGAAGCCAAACAAAGAACTCGGCGAGCTGCTTTCACATCTGCGGCGTTTCCTCTCTGGTACAATGCATGCAGCGCGGGGTAGAACAGCAGAGCTTGTTTGCTAACCTTTCCCTATTGTTGGATTTTCTCTCAGCTTGAAAGCTTAAAGAGCTCAGCCTCAAGGTCCTCCTCATCAAACCGCCCTCTCCGTGTGATCTTCACTGAACAACACGCTCCTCCCAAATCTACCCTGCTAATTTAAACCTATGGGATTAAAATAGCAGCCTTTCAAAGAACAGGTTTGCGACCAATCTGATTTCAGAGCTAAGGCAGGGCGGAAGCGGGGTGCTAACCAAGTGCCGGTTCAGATCCGTGAAGGTCAGATTGAACCTGAAGTGGACGAGCTTTGATGTGCTGAGTGCTTTAGCCGCACCTGATGTACAGTGCCAGTGTAGTGGAGGGAACAATGGCCCAGTGATAAAATGGAGAGGGCACCAATGTGTGGTGGAGGCACGGTGACCCACTGTTTTGCTGTGTCAGTAACAAAGTAGACCTGTCCAATTTTTTACACCCGAATCGCGGCATTGGAGCAATCTTGGCAGAGCTATCCCGATCGTTCCCCGTTTCCAATATACGGCGTATTTGCTGCCGTCAGCAGCTAAAAAATGACAGATTTCGCCAGGCCCAGCTGCAGAGCAGACACCGTGAATGACAAGGAGGTCGTGTTCAGCGCGATGTCACGGGTTCGGGCTGACGTTTTCCTTTTGAACGCAGGGCCCCAGAGACTGAGGGTTGAGGCCTGAGGATTGGGTTTCTGTGCTTGTGAGTCTGTGTGCAGTGTCACTTTGTCAGCATCTGTAGTGACCCCCGTGGGGCTATTTATGGCATTCAGAAGCGCCATGCTAAGCCAACACATTTTTAACAAAGCTGTGCATTTGTGCCTCAGCCGGTAATTCGGTCCGTGAGAGGTATTCACCAAGGACAATAGATCAATATGTTACTCTCTTGAAAATACTTTTTGCTGGACCCCTCCAGGAAAGCACTTAAAATACTTGCTGGGATAACAAAACGGTGCTATTAACAGCACCTCGTGCACATCTGCATATTGACAACAGTGCAACTTCTAAAATGGTTAATACACAGACACTTTTAAAATGTACAATGGGCTCAATAATTATAGGCACCCTTGATAAATATGCACAAAAAGTGCTATAAACTAAAAAAAATAATAAAATACAGTTGTTGACATAAGCTATATTTTCCAACAAGTGTAAATCAGTGTGTTTTATTAATTATTCTAATGATTTTTAAAATAAAACAAATATTTCCCCAGAAAACAGGTTGCACAATTATTGGCACCCCTGGTGTAATACTTTCTGCAAACAAAAAGTATTTTCCTATCATTTCTATAACTCCTTTTCAGACCACAGGTTTTTCATGGGATTTAAATCTGGTGACTGAGATGGCCATTGCAGAACATGCTTGTTGTTTTTACTTAACTATTAATGTATGGATTTTGATGTATGCTTGGAGTCATTGTCCTGCTGGACAGTCTACCTACAACCAAGTGTCAGCTTCCGAGCAGAGGCAACCAGATTTTCTACAAAGATTTCCTGGTACTTTATTGAATCCATTGGGCCATTGATCTTAGTGCCCCAGGACCACTGGCAGCAAGGCATCTCTAAAGTATAATTGACCCACCTCCATATTTGACTGTAGGTATGAGGTGCTTCTTGTACGCATTCCATTTTGCCAGCAAACATGTCGATCGTGTGTATAGCCAAAACGGTCAGTTCAGTTTTGGTCTCACCTGACCATAGCACTCTCTTCCAGTGTTAATTCCAATGAGGTTTGGCAAACTCTAGATGCTTGGTTTTGTTTATTGTGCTCAGTAAGGGACCAGCACCCTTCCAAAGAGTTACTGGTATGGAGGAGCCCTTTTCTGTTTTTTTTTCTTTCAATTTAAATTCTTAAACTGTGATCTTATGGGGTACTTATGGCCTCCCTCACCATCTTCCTTACTGTCCGTGGGGATAATGTACACTTGGCTCCTCTTTCTAGGACGTTTGCAACCATTACATATGTTTTATGCCTTTTTATTGTACCCTTACAGTGCTAGGCGGTATGTTTAACTGCTTATGTGTTCTTTTTTGTACCTATTACATGACTTGTGCCAGTCAATTACCGTCTGTGTCTTCTGAATTGACAGTTCTTTTGCTATTCCCATGCTCAGGGATTTGGCATGCTTGTTACCTCATTTTTATACTCTCGTGAAACAGTAAGCGATGGAATGTCACAACATAGTTCCTTTAGACTGAGATGAACTAAATTAAAGTAAAATTGTATGGCCAATTTCACTTTGTTTGATTTTAGTTACAATAATTGTTAGGGGTGCCAATAATTTTGGCACCTGACATTTTTTAGAAAGATTTTGATTACTTAATAAAAAACATTGAAACATGAGAATAAATATATTGAAATAAAAGTATGTAGTTTTCTTGTATATTTGAACATAAAATACAGGTCATTATCCATGTTGTTTATTATATGCAGCCTTTTTTATTAAAAAAAGCCTTAACCCTTTGAAGCACAGCATGGGTCAAAAGTGACCCAACTGAGATCTTTGCATAGCTTGTGCATCAAAGGGTTGAGGGTGCCAATAGTTCTGGAGCCCACTGTAACGGAAGCGCTTCATTACTGAAAGAGGCGGGAGTATGTTATGACGGTTTCCCCGTGTCTGTACGCTGCCCCCTGCAGGAGAGGAGGGCTCAGACTCCCACGCTGAGACGCCGGCGAGCGAGGCCAGCGGGGAGCGCTCTCAGTGCCAGTCGTGCGCCGGCGCGGCGCTGAAGGTCCTGGGCGGCCTGCTGGTGGTCCTGTTCGTCTCGTCCTCCTGGGTGGGCACCACGCAGGTGGTCCAGCTCACCTTCCAGTCCTTCTCCTGCCCCTTCTTCATCACCTGGTTCAGCACCAACTGGAACATCCTCTTCTTCCCCCTCTATTACTCCGGGCACCTGGTCACCACGCGAGAGAAGCAGACGCCTATCCAGAAAATCAGGTTTGGCTCCGTCCTCGGTCCCCCCCCCTCTCCCCAGCCCTTCCTTACCGGTTTGGGGTTGGGGATTAGCCAGCAGGCTCATCCCAAAATTGCAACTATAGACGCCGTGATGTTTAAATATGCATGCCCCTTCTGCATACCGCTTAGTGCATTTGATCTGAGGCAGCATATTTAGTTTGTGCCAGGAAAAGCGGAATATAAATAACGTACGGTCGCGTATCTCCCGTAATTACGGCCACAAGTCAGGCGGATAGATTGGGATATTGAGCATAATGAAGAGGAACGGCCGGCACATAATGTGTAATTGTAAATCTGCGGATGCTTGAATGGAAGGCCGGCTCGCGTTGGGATTGTTACCTGTGATGGATACGGTCTCCACGCCTCTACCTCTCCCTCCCCCGTCCCCGTCCCCGTCTGTATGGTGCAGGGAATGCAGCCGGATATTTGGGGAGGACGGACTCACCCTCAAACTGCTCCTGAAGCGGACAGCGCCCTTCTCCATTCTGTGGACCCTCACCAACTACCTGTACCTTCTGGCCCTGCGCAAACTCACCGCCACCGACGTCTCTGCCCTCTACTGCTGCCACAAGGCCTTCGTCTTCCTGCTGTCCTGGATTGTGCTGAAGGACCGCTTCATGGGCGTGCGGGTCAGTGGGGTCCCTTAAGACAGGGAAAGTTAGAGGCAGATGATGTAGAATTGTGTTTATACAATAAAATGTGTACACCCCATTCTCAACCTCGCATATCCGTTGCAGATGACCAAGTGCTGTGATAGAAATGAGCTGAGAAACCGTGGTCTGATGTGATTCACAAAACATCAGCTTTACTAGTTGCTTTCCTCACAAGCCATTTAGCTGGCTATTTAACTGATATTACCGTTTGTATTCAGTTGGCTAACTTTAGCTAAACATTAGCTAGTGGTGATGCTAGCCACTGATGCTAGTGCTAACAGTGGATTTCAGTCCGCTCTCTAGCCTGCCTGCACAATTCCGTAACATAAACACGCATACTTACAAAGGTATTAATACATGGTCGCTTTTATCTTTATCTTTTGGATTTAGGCATGAGCTCCAGGCCCAGGAAAGGAAATACACCAGTAGAATCTTCTGAAAATATAAGCAGTAATGTTAGTACTTTGCCGTGGAACCCAGCTATCATAACCAGCCAGCTGATATACAAAACTGAATAATGCGGCAGCTATCTAATGTTACTGAAAGCTGGCTAGCCATTTTAATGGTTACGGCACAGAAATAAAAATGGCCAGGCCCAAGGAGTTTTTAGAATAATAAATACTAGCAAGGTCTCGGGCAGAAGTGAACACAGGCACAGGTTGCAGTGTATCATAGTAAAGACTGAGCGATGTTTGTTTTATATTATGTTCAAAACAATCCAGCATACTATGCCTTTTGCAAGACGGCAGTCACTGTGAGACACTGAGGAGGTTGATCCACATTAAGATTAGGCCATGAGGGTTAGCACGGTGTTGGATAAGTGAAGGCATGGACAGATGGTGGATTTCCTGTTAGCTCTACCCACAGTCCTCTTTGACACTTTTCCAGATTGTGGCTGCAATCATGGCCATCACAGGCATCGTTATGATGGCCTATGCAGACGGTTTCCATGGCGACTCCATCATAGGCGTGGCCCTGGCTGTGGGCTCCGCCTCCACATCTGCCCTCTATAAGGTGAGTCTGCTCACCATCCATCTCTTCATCCAAACACACTGCTTATAAATTAGCTGCTCATACCTGCCACAGCTAGATGGTGTATTTGGTTTATTTCAGAAATTAGATGAACAAAATAACATCCAAAACTATTTTCTGAGCTTTCCCTCAGTTTGAAAATCTCCTAATTTTTCGGAGATATAATCAAGGACTTGAAATTACTTCAAAGTGTTACAATTATGACACAGGCTTTTTATTTCTTTGAAAAGATTCATGGACATATTTTATAAATAACTTTGCTTAGAAACTTGGATCAAAATCAGGGTTTAGAGAACTGATCCTGGCATTACATTCAGCTTTAGGCATAGTGAGGACATTTTTTTAATAAGTAAAATACAGTAGTTTTGTAATGTTTTAACATCCTTCGGGCCACAGTTTCTGCAGGTATTTGCTTCAACTGTGTGCTAGCCCAGCTGATTTGACTAATTATTTTTCCTGCCTGGTTCAGATAATAAGCTAATTAGTGAAATCAGGTGCCAGAATGCCTGCAGGCAGTGTGACCCACAGGGTGTGGAGTTGAGTAGCACTGTTTTAACTTGTTGGAATGACACATTGAAATGACTGGGCAAGTCCTTGAATTAAAGGCACAGGTAATTCTATGAAACTTATGTTTCGTAGTTCCTGTGCACATAGATCTTTAAGGGATATTTAACATGTGTTTGTGTACATCTGCTGTTTTTGCGCTCAGGTGCTGTTTAAGATGTTCCTTGGCAGTGCCAACCTGGGTGAGGCAGCACACTTCTTCTCCACTCTGGGCTTCTTCAACCTGATCTTCATCTCCTGTGTGCCCCTCATCCTCTACTTCACCAAGGTGGAGCACTGGGGCTCGCTCTCCACTCTGCCCTGGGGCTACCTGTGTGGAGTGGCAGGGCTCTGGCTGGGTGAGTGGCACACACACACACACACACTCTCTATTCTCTCTCTCATACACTCTCTGTCTCCTGTCCTCACTGTGAGGGCCAGTGGAGGGATGGTGGTGTTGTGTTGGTCTGCCACTATAACCTTCTCCCTCTCCCTTCCACAGCGTTCAATATCCTGGTCAATGTGGGACTGGTACTGACTTACCCTATCCTCATCTCAATCGGGACATTGCTCAGCGTGCCAGGCAACGCAGGTACGTGTGCGTGTGTGTGTGTTTGTGTGTGTGAGTGTTAGTGTGTGAGTATGTGTGAGCATGTGCATGTGTCTGTGTGTGAGTGTGTGTGTGTGCGTGTGTGTGCTTGTGTGTGTGAGTGTTAGTGTGTCTGTGTGTAAGTTTGTGTGTGTGTGTGTGTGTGTGTATGTGTGTGTAGGTGCCCTTAAGGCTCATATTTATATACAAAACCTATTATTAATTAGTCGGTAGGCTCAGAAAATACACCCGGTTTGCTGTATTCAGGTGGTCATGCATGCCACCACCTGCCCTGAAAGTAAACACCTTCTTCGATACCAATAGGTAATACTAATAATAATGTGTTATTTAGCTTTATCCAAAGCTACTAATAGTTGAATAGACCAAGCAGAGGACAATGGAGCAATGCAGGGAACCACCAACCACCTGGGCCCCAGTCATGTACCTTAGCCACTAGGCTATAGGCTGCCCATCAAGTAATGTGTAGTATGAAATCTAAGCCAATCCGATAGCAGGAGTGTGAAACCCATTTACCATAAACACGACAGAAGAGGCACAGACAGCACTTTTGCAATTCATTGGCCAAAAATGAATACAGGGAAATGTCAAGTACTCTAAAAATCAAAGAGGATTTGCAGGTTCTATACATAGGCACCTAGCAGATGGTTAGCCTGTTTTAAATATCATAATTGTATTCATTAAACAAAGAAAGCTGCTTCTCTACCTCTCAGAACATTTCATTAAAAAGGACTCATCATACAAGTGTCAGGTCGGTGTGCCCTGGTGGAGGAGTCAGCAGTGGTGACATGTTGGTAAAGGGTTAGGTGCTTCACATACTTGATGTAGACACAGACACTCACAGCAAGCACAGGCAGTATAGTCAGATGTCAGCCCTTTAGTTCCGCCATCACTACACAGAAGCAAAGTGATTACACAGCAGGTCTGACACCCCTGCACCATTTCCCCATATCTCTCTCTCTCTCTCTCTCTCGATGTCTCTCTCACACACTCTCTCTCTCTCAGCTTCTAATGGGAGATCAAATTGCTAAGGTGACGTGAAGTACTATTTTTCCTGTAGTGAAAAAAATGTTCCGATACAACACGCTATGTCAAGGTCGGTAGGTTACCTGTGATTCTCAGTGCGTCTAGACTGCAGGATGGAAGTGGCCCACTTGTGCTGATTGTGAGGCATCCAGTGCTGTTGTGATTCCGGGGGCTCTTTTCTCCTCATCGTAAATCCCTTTTTCCGGTTGTGCTAGTTTATTATATGCATTTTGGGGCTCATGATCAGCCAATGGGCAGCAGAAATATTATGCTGTCACGACAGGAGACCTCTATCACAGATCTGGAATCAGTTCATTTTATTTTGATTTTTTAGCTTAGCTTTTGAACTCACCCTTTGATTGCCATTTGCTTATTATTAATGAATGTTGCATTAACATTTTAAATTTGAATCTGCTATTTTCTCGTCTGTGAACATAATTCATGTTTCAGGCTATATGCATTTATGAGAGATTATGAATAAATGTTTTCATCCTTTCCAAGGAAAGTTTAAAAAGTTTACCTGAACTATCTGATGAGTTATTATATTAATTATAGGTTTCTTTTTTAGACTCTTTCTGCATTGGAAGGTAAATACAGTAAATACAAAACCCCGTATCTCAGTTACACTCGCTTGACTAACTTTGGTTTGTAAATGTAAAATATTGATAAATCAGTAGAAACATGAAGAAACAAAGACACATTCAACAAAGTCCTTCAGCTTGAGGTGTTACAAGGTAGTGTATATTCTTAAGCATTCTGTTTCTGCAGTAGCTGCCTTCCTACTTCATTTGGCACCACAGTGGGACCAGTTATATACAGTGTTGCCCAAGGAGAATTGTTACCAGGAAACACAATGGCTTTTGTCTGTCTGTAAAATTGTGAAGAAACACTTTGAAACTTTGGTGCAGCAGCATTGCTCGCTCAAAATACTTGGTGTAAGGAGCACCTTGGGCTTACTCTGCGCAGTGAAATGGCCCGTGTCAATGAAAGTCTACAAGAGTACATACGAGTCAAACTAGCCCCGCACTTCCTCTTGCCCTCAGCAACACCAATGGCTGAACAGGGACTACCCTCCACACACTCTCAGATAGCAGTGTTGCTATGGGAGACTCTGTCAAACACTCGTATCACGGCTTGGGCCTGGACATTACAGTGCAGAATGTCTCCACTGAGCTGAGAGGCCTGAGCGGTCTCTGGGAGGGAGCGCTTAACGGTCCGCGGCCTTGTCTCCCCCCGCAGCGGTGGACGTGCTGAAGCACGAGGTGATATTCAGCGTGGTGCGCCTGGCCGCCACCTGCATCATCTGCCTGGGCTTCCTGCTGCTGCTGCTGCCCGAGGAGTGGGACTCCGTCACGCTGCGCTTCCTGGCCACCTTCGCTGACAAGAAGGGCGAGGACCACGGCGAGGAGCTGACCGATTCCAGCGCCCACACACGCAGCCGCAGCCGGGCCAACGGAGCCGTGTCCATCCCGCTGGCATGACACCCCCCCCACCCCCCCGACCCCCTGACCCGTCCTGACCTCCCACAACCCCTACCACCCCGCCCCGCACGTGTTCCCAATCCCCAGCTAGGGGTCGGAGGCTGAGAAGGAAGCAGGAAGTGGCGGTGGGAACGTGTAACGCAGAACAGCGAAGAGAAATCTGCAGCCATTTCCTTTAAGGACTTTTAGCGCAATGGAGACCTCCGAGTGAGCCGAGGGGACTTATCGACCTGAGTTCGCCGAAGCAAAGGCAGTATTTTGTTTGAAATACCACCTGGCCGCACCCAACCCTCCCTTCGCACGACCTCTCCTCTCCACACCCCCGACCCCCACCCTCTCCCCCCTCCCTCATCCTGCACTCAAACTGTATTCTGTGAATATAATTATTGACTGGGCCGGTATGGCTCAATCTTATCTGTATTAATTGAACGCATTCAGAAATATATCAATAGGGACTATAAAAAAAAAATGTCTTAATAGTATTATATACAGGAATGGTTGTAAAATATTCTATGCTTAATAAACATGTTCTATTTCTTTTTTAATAAAAGGACAATTCAGGAATTCCTTGAAGGCAATATTTGCATCATTTTACAAACATTGATTTATGTTGATACATCCCAGCTGGTTTTTCTTGTTCCACTGCCCGATGGGTTCCCTCCACATCCTTGACAAACTGCTAATTATATACCTCATTGACCCGCGCGAAATCGCAATGTGAAACTAATGCAAACTTCAGAAAACACAATCTACACCATTAGTCAGTGTGCCTCCCAACCCTCCCACCCGAATACAAACGTTTGCCTTTCTCTTGAGCTGGCCCATTAGGTCTCACAGTCATTACCAGTGAGTGCTGATCCACTGTGACCAGCGCTGGGTTTGGAATGGAGTGTGATGGGGCAGGCTAACCAGCCGGTCGCGGCCCACCTCAGTGGCTCAGGCAGACACGGCCTGTGAAGTCTCCCTCCACAAGGTTCCCTCAGATCCCTGGACTGTGTAATCACTGCTGGGGCTATGCGAGACCGCTGGAGACCGATGGCTGGATCATGTATGTGCGTATAATGTTTACCCCGGCCTAGATTGTTATGTAACCTGACACGAGACCTGGCCTCGTACGCGGTGAGGAAATGGCTGGCTTTACCGCAAGAGTGCGACATAAAGCCAGGAGTCACAGAGGGACAAAAATTATGAGATGTGGTCAGGAACAAGCGGTCGGTAGAACTCCATCCATCCATCCATTATCCTAACCCGCTTATCCTGAACAGGGTCGCAGGGGGGCTGGAGCCTATCCCAGCATACATTGGGCGAAAGGCAGGAATACACCCTGGACAGGTCGCCAGTCCATTGCAGGGCACACACACCATTCACTCACACACTCATACCTACGGGCAATTTAGACTCTCCAATCAGCCTATCCTGCATGTCTTTGGACTGTGGGAGGAAAACAGAGTACCCAGAGGAAACCCACGCAGACACGGGGAGAACATGCAAACTCCGCACAGAGAGGCCCCGGCCGACGGGGATTCGAACCCAGGACCTCCTTGCTGTGAGGCGGCAGTGCTACCCACTGCACCATCCGTGCCGCCCTCGGTAGAACTCAATTAACCCAATTTAATCATTTATTTTGTCTGGTAGCTGATTTTACCCAAGAACCACATTTTGGGAAGATGCAAATGAGCATCTATTATTTAAATAATTTAAATAATGGAGCATTAGTGGGATGAAGATACATATACATAGAACACTATGCCAGTACATGAAGCATATACTTACAGGAGGTTTTCTTGGCAGTCATATAATATATCTACACCTAATAGGATGACTACCAATGAAGCTGCTTTCAGTTTTGGTTAATTATCAGTTAGAGATGAAAAGTCCCACAGCCATGACTGTAGCTTCTTGAAACCAGCAAGACCAGAGATGCAGGAGTGAAAACTGGGTGGGCTAAAAGAAGCTAAGGTGTATCCATTCTTGCAGTGAAATCTGGCTATAATCTGTTCATTTTTAGCCTGCTTGTCTCCTTCACTCAAAACATGATTATTTTGGGCTGCTGAAGCTGCAGTATGAGGGAGGAAGGTTTCGGTCTTGAGGGTACAGAAGGATCTCGGAGTGAAACTGAGAGAACATCCAGGCACATACAAGTGGGTGATGACATTGCTTGCCTGGGATTTCCTCATACACAGTTTACCATAAATACAAAGATTCAACCTGAAAACCACCTGCTGTTCTTGTATTGATCCACACACCCGCACTGGCCCATTATATGAGCAAACATATTGCGTCAGACTTATACACAAACACATACAGTATGTGCGCATGTATATTACATGAGCAAACATAAATTCTCCTATACCCACTGACACAGAAACACACACACAATATGAGAGCACATATGAATTCACTGACACGCACACACACACACACACACATATACCTTCCACTGTGTAATTCTCCTACTATAGACTCACACACACTCCTTCCATTTTGTAATTCTACCATAAACATACACGCACATATACACACACACACACACACACACAGGCTTAGTGACAGTCTATCCCAAATGACCAGGCTGCTTGCACTAAAGACTGCTGTGCTGAGAGATGTGCCTTTTAATGAGGCATTTGCTGAAATGACAGAATCTGTCAATGTTGCTGCTCCATTAAACCAGAAGAGCAAGAGAACAAGGGAGGATGGGAGCGAGGGATGTTTTTGTTGAAGAGAGGTAAATGGGGGGCGAATGGCATTAAATTCTCATTACCTCCTCAAGGCAACTGACTCAGCTCCTCTGCGAGGGAGAGATAGCACCACAGCCACTGATGCCAGATGTACATAATCCAGAAGCAAGCATTGCAGCATACGTCATCTTTATGACTTTGTGTGCGACTCGTGGTTTTGCGTCTTTCCAGAAAGCTCCGTATCAGCTTTAGTTTAGATGTTACTTTTGCAGATGTTAGCTTGTTTGAGAAGAGTCCAGTTACAGCCTGTGTCTCTCACCGCAGGCCACAAACCACAAGCCACAGACTATTGTGCACAATTTATGTAAATTATAATTTTTTGACCATGAACCATCACTGTGTTGTGTTTGGACCAGACCTTGATTTGAAAACCCTTTAGTCACCCTAAATGGTTTAGGTTTTGGATGATGCTGTGCACTGTACCAAACACAGCTGATCAAATTGCACGGTGGTGACTTAGTGGTCTGCACTCAGCTCTGACCAATGACAATACAGACAGAGCACAGCAAATGTGCCTGTTACTGAGTTATCCCTGCTGCTGTCATTTATTAGACCGGGCTCCCTTCACACACACCTGAGCAGCCGGAGAAGTGTGTGTGGGGGGTTTTATAAAAAACCTGCAGTCACTGAATCGTTAACTCGGAGTTAGAAAGTAACCTGTGGGGAGAAGGTTGTCATAGAAACTCAGCTCATTGGGGTGAAGAAGAAGAAATGTTAAAAAAAGACAGGGAGGGGGCATGTACAGTACCTGCCTCGCTAACTAAAACTATAAATGTTTCTAATTACTGCACTTTGCAGACAGTCAAACAGGGGAGAAAGAGCAGTAGCACTGTGGGGGGAAACTGAGAGGACGTGGGACAGACAGACACAGGGACACAGGTGGACACACAAACTCCAGAGCTGGTCTGAGCTGGCAAGCCCTTCTGGTTTCTAGTTACTGACTAACTAAAGGTTCTACACACAAGAGCCACAAGACCTTCAGCTGCTTCACCGTCAAGAGAAAGAGGGGCACTGGGACATACAGTTCATATTCTTTCTGGAACCATCTGCCTCCAAGCCCCATGGGAGAGGAGCTCCGGGTCTAGGAAAGGACGTCAGCCCCAATGTTTTGGGATCAGCAGAGGAGACTGAGAAGTCTACACTTAATTGTGAAACTAGGGGTCGAAAGCAATCTACTCTTGAGGAGTGACAGGCAGACCAATCAACAGAGACCTTGCAGTCAGGGATTTCAAGGTCATATCAGTTATTTTCTTGAAGGGGATTGTGGAACATGGGCTCAAGTAACACCAGGCCGAAGCTGACTCAGGTGGTTCCATCTCACGGTCCGCTGGAACGACAAAGCAGCCGAGGAGAGCATAGATTCAGTCAGCCCATCTCAAACTGGACCGTAGAGTCGTTGGAGAGCCCCCCAGATGAGCAACAGGGGAGTCTGGGAATGAGGAGGAACACCCAGCTACCCCCTCTGAGACAAGTACCGCTGACCTTCTCCCCGCTCACTGCAGGTATACCTTGGTCATTTCTGCCACACTTCATATACGTTTCATATATGTGTGTCTGTGTGTGTGTGCACGTGTGTGTGTGTGTGTGTGTGTGTGCACGTGTGTGTGTATGTGTCTGTGCCTGTGTGTGTGTGTTTGTAGAAGATGTACATCTCAGATGAGATGAATACCCAAGGCCACCTACAAGAGGAAATGAAAGGTAATGTGTCTATGTGTCTATCGCATGCCATCACTAAAACATTTGTATATGTCTCCATTTTGTATCTAAAACCGTCAGTAAAACAAAGGAAATGTTTGTATCCCTTGAGAAAGATATGAGGTTCAGCAAGATGCCACCTGACAGAAAAGATGAACAGTAAACAGCTCACCTACTGAGGACAAAATATTCACAAAACAGCTCCAGAATCTCAGGGAAAATGAGGGGAAGGGCACATGCAGAAGGAAGCAGATCCACACCCTTCTATAAGACAGAGCAATAAGGCGATTATTGGAAATGACCAAAACGGAGCAAACATTACTGTGAAGCCGTCCAGTCCTTTCTGTGTATGTCTCTCTGTCAGTCTGTCTGTGTGTGGTTGTCCGCAGGCTACATGTCTCACAGTCATGGCTCCAATGTGGGACACAGTATCATTCAGTCCCATCCTCCCCGGAGACCACAGGTCAGTAGCTCATTAGCTGAGGTAACTTCTGCCTGTCCTTGAAGCTTTCATCAGGCAAGCTCTTTTGTATAAATTGTCATTCTGAAAAAAAAAGAAAAGCCTTGAGAAGTACAAGATGACGAGCGCTCCTCTGGGTCCCACGGTTTTGCTGTAGGACACTGTCACGGTGGCCTTTTGTGACCTATCATTCTACTCTTTTCTCAGGCTCTTCAGCCTCTGGCTCCACCTACAATTCTGCTCGAGGAAGCCTCCAAGGTGTTGGTAAAATGTCTCCACCTATTCCTTTTTGGCAACTACTCAGCTATAAAACAGGGACTGGGTTTCAGCAGGGTTAGCTCGGCTAGTTTGTTAATAAGCACTGTGAGGTGCAGGAAAGCGAAGGTTCGTAGCAAGTTCGCGCAACAACGCTCCCTGATGACTTTCAAAAGTACATCGTTGCCCTTGGCGAGAGGTGATTTAGTCTTCAGCTGACTGGTAACACGTTCGTTCAACAAATATTTTGACGAGTTCAAATCCCACCTTGGCAAAAATTGCTCTCGTTACATATACCCTGTCATTATACTATGTTATCGTTCACTCTGCAGCTGTAGCTTTTCTCTTTATTCATTGCTCTTCTTCTAGGGGACAGGACAGAAAAGTGGGGCTGTCCTCCACTCTCTCACCCGCGGCCAGGAGGGGCGCTGTGGCACAGGTGGTCTTCTGCAGGTACAAAACACCAAGCTGGCTTTAACCACACGCAACTCTACAGTGCGGCACAATGTGGCTACCTTTCTCATGGATGAGAATTATCAAACCCTACACATGTAAATGTCCTCAGTGCAACATTGTTATATTGTTCTACTGATGTCAAAGCAACGTCGTGAGAATGTTGTGTTCACTGGGGGATGGCCTCCTTTTCTAGCGAGGCACAGCTATGCTTCTTGCATTTGCGTGGGAGAGACAGCTGGCAAGAGCTGAGCCTAGGCGTAGCTGTCCCGTTGGGTCTGATTACTGCACTGGTGGAGTGGAAAGCGAGTGGGGGGGGCGTAGCCATAACTGGGATCAGTTACAGGGTACAGGGAAAATGGTGCAGTTTTCCCAATATATTCAAAGGTATTCACAAAAAAGTCATCAAGAGACCTGTGTTTTTTCAGGATCGAAAATGAAGCTGTAACAGAGATTTCTGAATGTTGTCCAAAGATTTGAAAATTCCAAGGCGTTCCGAGTATTTTTTCTGTTTAGATTGGCCTCATTCCATGTGGATGCCAGAAACATCGGTCTAATAGTGTTTCTCTACCTGGGTCCTGGGGAATAACTGTGTATGCTGGTTGTCTTAGTCGATCTCTTGATCAATTAAGGTCGTTGAAAATGTGTTCTACCATAATGGACAACTTATTTTAACACAGTTGACGTTTGGCTTGTTGCCACTTGTTGACAGTAAAGTCCATTAACTTTACACAGATGGTTTCAGGTTTTCACACTCTGAGCAAATGGGACCCAACTGATTTATCCTGTCAGTTTGTAATTTAATCAATTGAAAATGGAGCCTCTTTCAGTCGAATCATTGGCCATATAGTACATACAGCACAGTAAATGAAAGCAGAAGTTGGATTGATTGAAGTTCCTGGGATGTGAATATGGGGCATTTATGTGGGGCATTTACAGTCATTTCTCCTTCAAATGATGTAAAATGTCTACTAAAGAACAATTGGTGTCTAATTAAGAACAATTAGCAGATCCTTACAGTGCATGTTATTATGCTTGGAACAAAAAACAGCATACACAGTGGGTCCTGAGAAGCACTGGTCTTGTACATTCCAAGACGGCAAATTATTCTTAAGCTAAAGTGATGTCTCGGTCAATAAAGTACACTCAAGAGTGTGTCTTGAGTTATGATAAGGGGGGGGGGGGGGGGTTTACATGCTACTAGCTTCACAGCCCTCGAAGCCCATGGAGAAATTATTGGCGGTTTTGTATCATGAGTTCTTCAGCCAAGTCCCTCAACATATAAATGTCACTGTATTCTCACATATTCATTCAACCGAAAAGTTATTTCAGTTTAAATTCATACTAATGGTCTCTCAAGAGTCCCTCTAAAATAACTATTAGTTCTTGATCATAACTGATCCAGCTTTGTGAAGATGCAATCATTTTTATTCTCAAGACATTGTGTAATGAGGTGCAGCACAATTAAAAATAGATTATGCTACGCCTTCAGACGGTATTCAGCCCCCCTGAACATTTTCATATTTTTCCATATTAAATTGTCATGCAGTTAAATATTTCCCCCTCATGAACGTACCCATTTATGATGAAAAAACTGTTTTTATTCATCAAAAACAGATCTCTTGGGGACTGAAACAGGTTTGTCTCACGGTTTGCATGTATTTTGCTCCATAGGCTGATTATCACGAAGCAGCACTTTGTTTTCAGGCCAAAGAGCTTAACTTTAGTCTCACCAGACCAATAAACTTCTTCCAGAAGGTCTCAGATTCTGTCACATGGCATCTGGCAAACTCCAGGCATGACTTATCATTGGCCTTTCATCTAGACACATTCCTAAAGAGGCTAAATCTGCCAAGTGCTGAAGAGATTGTTGCTCTCTAGACACTTTCTCCCATTTCAGCCCATGAGCTCTGCAACTCGCTGCTGTAGCTTGTCTGACAGTTGCCCAGCTTTGTAGGATGACTTGATCTTTCTGGTGTCTGGGCTGTGCCATATATTTTATTATTGTATTGGACTTGATGGTGTTCATCGGAAGATGTAAAGCTTTGCCGATAACTTTTTATAGCCTATTTCAGGTTTTTGCCTCCTAACAACGTCATTAAGAAGTTCCACAGGGAGTTCCTTGGTCTCCATGACCATCCGAATGAACCCTTTGAAAACGAGATCTCATCTCAAGGGGCTTATCCTGCTAATAAATAAAAATGTTTTTATTAAATTAATGATCTGCTGTTTCAGTTGTGGGAGCTCACAAAGCTAGTGATCTTTATTTATCATGCAGTTTGAACACAGGTGAACACAACTTCACCCAAAAATGAAATTAAAGTATATTTCCCCTTACCCAGAGTACTATCTATCCATCCAGATATACACATTTCGAGATTTCACTACTTTGTTTAGATGCAGTTCACCCTGATATAATAGACCGCTATGGACTGCCCTTTTTCTGGTAATCAATATACTGACAATTTCCATAAAATAAAAAAACAATCAGCAGCAAGGTCTCTTTCCAAATATAATGCCACGGTTACTGTGAACATCAACAGAGATAAAAAAAAAAATACAGCTTTCCTTCTATTTATTATAACAGAATTTATTTTTATTTTTTATACAAAATATACCTGTTCCATGTTGGTGGCATCATTCCCATCACAACAGCAACAATACTTGTAAAATAAAGTATTTTCAATGTAAAAGTTACTTGCCTACCATGGTAACATACAGTTACAGTCAAGCACATGTCTGAGGAGGATAAAGATTCCTGAAGTGATGTTCTGAAAGTGAAGGGAAATCAAGGTAAATGTCACCTGGGTAGAGAACATTTGTATTGTCTGTCATTTCCAAAATGACTAATTTAATTAAATTGTGAAATAATTTTCAAAACTTACTTTTGTATATTTAGTGTACATCATATGTTACCAATAAGTGTTGCCATAGCATGCAAAGTACCTTGCCATTATTAGTCAAAAACTGTACTTTTGTAATTCCCACAACAGTCATTCCCAACATTGATTTGGTTGTGATGGTAATGACAGGATGTGGTGGAAATGACCACATCTATTATCTCTGCAGTTTTAAAACCCTATTTAAAACCTGAAAATACAAGAAAATCATTGATATTGATTCAGAGCATGGTCAATATCAATGATTTTCTTGTATTTGTCTCTTTATAAGACAATTTGGCATGACATGATATGGTATTGATGAAGGATCGCATTTAGACTGGTGTCTGAGACCCATCCAGCGACAGAGACATGTGGGGCTGGAATGATGTTTGTTCACTCAATGAGTAGTAGACTGTTATTGCTGGTTCGTGTGTTTTGGAAGCCTTCAATGAGTGGTGTATGACATTGACATGTGACATTGATGAATCACAAAATGTCCATTCAGTTTGTTTGTTCTTGGCTTCTCTTTTCTGCATTTTGTTATCTGTGCTGGTGCAACATGGAGCATTCTACGCATCTGAAAAGATCAGGCTAATCTTGTGCTAGTATTTTCTATGTTATCTTTGAATGTTGCACATGACACTGTTAGGTTTGGGGTTGTTGTTTTTTTGTTATGAATGTTTAAAAATGGCAGATAATGTTAACCTGGTTTCAAATAAAATCTTTCCATAAGTCATTAGCACATCTAGACATTACCAAATGCACAATTTCATTCCTGCCACAGACCTTGTCTTTTGCTTAAAGATGAATTCAATTATGATTTATGTAAATGTTTGCATGATAGATACAAAAAATATGTGCTTGCAGTAATCATCCCACAAAAAAAGAAAAGAAGTTTATATAAACAGGCAGATAAATGTTAATATGAGTGGTGATATTCTCTTGTACTTTAAAGTGTTACTAATCATTTTATTTTTACAATGAAATGCACTGCATTTAATTTCCAATGAAATTAGTTGTTTAATGATGTAATAGAAATGACATTTTCCTATGACTTCCAGTGAAAAATGAATGCAGTTAAAGCTCAGCCATTATCAGATACCGTGCAGACAAATTTAGGATCATAATGAGACAAATAGACGGCTGTTTCACTAGATTTCATTTTTTTTAAAGTTGCAGGGCCAATTGTTCCCATTATTGCAGAATCGCCCATAAATAAAATATGGAATTAATTTTAGCTCTAAGGATATATCCATTAGACTGCTTTGCCTACTGGCATATACTGTACAGGAGATGCAGTTTTGTGTAAAGAGGAATTTTCATGAGCCTGTTGTGCCAGACAGCTAGTTAAATCCCTGCATTTTTCAATGTTGTTTAAGGAGCAGCCAGTGTAAAGAGCATTTTTCTACAGCTGATTTTCACATATAAAACAAAGATAAACATAGTCTTCTTTTGCTTATGTTCCTTTTATGTCATATAATTGGTGTGGAAACTGAGGATACCTGACAGCTTCTGTTCTGGGTTCTCTTTGTGTCAAAGACAACAGTCGTAATTATGCCCACCCACAGCTTTAAATAAATCGTTTACTGTGGAATTTATTTGTACCTACATTGCATGCAGTATCAGGTCATATTTAATCCCATCCAGCTAAGTTGCCACTGAACATTTCAGACAGAAATAGAAATAGAACTCATAAACTCACCTGCACGGGCGACATTGGTACAGGCAGTAAGATCAGTCGTCTGGCAGTTGGAGGGCTGCCAGTTCGAGCCCGCCATGGGTGCGTCGAGGTATCCCTGAGCAAGACACCTAACCCCCAATTGCTTCTGATGAGCTGGTTGGTGCCTTGCATGACACACACAGTCACACACCAACAGTGATTGGCTATGAGAAGCATAAATTGTATAGCGCTTTGGTAAAGGCGCTATACAAATGCCAACCATTTACCGGGCTCACGTCTGAACGTGTATCTTTTTTTTCGGTTCAGACTCAGGGACGGTTCCTGGAGGCGCAGGCGGTCCTTGGTCGACAGGCTCACAGCCAGCGCAGGTCGCACCGGCGGCGGGTTCGGGAGATGCAGGAGAAGAGGGAGCGACGGAGGCAGGGCAGGACTGTCTGCACAGGCCATGGTGAGACCGCCCGGTGTCTGGCCACCTGACACCCCGTGTGTCGAAGTGTCCCTGAGCAAGACACCTAACCCCCAATTGCTCCTGATGAGCTGGTTGGTGCCTTGAATGGCAGCCAATTGCCGTTGGGGTGTTGAGTTTGTGTATGAATGGGTGAATGAGAAGCATCAATTGTACGCTATTACAAATTCCAACCATGTCATGAAGGTCCAGTGGGTTGTAGATCACTGAAACTCGCCAGTATTACTGGGATAACAATGCAGGATTGTAATTGTAATAACTGTCTAAAACGAGCCTTGTAAATTGCCAAAGAATTTAACCGGCACTGAATATTTGCAGGTAGTGTGGTCAGACTACAAATTAATTGCTAATAATTGCCGGCAATAATTTATCCTGTCATGCTTGTTGGAAACCCTGCATAATCCTCTTGGTCCTTTGATCAGTTGACAGAGGGGATTATGGGAATGAGATGCAGAGGGTACACCTGGTCAAGAGGCCTGCTGAGAGAGACATTTTCTGGGACGTGTCCAGCCAGGAGGGCATCGACCTCGACAACCTGTCCCACGGGAGCACTGGGCCTCTGGAACAGGACAGGCGGAGGAGCCCTCAGTCAGAATCTCACGGACTACTGAAAGAGGAGCTGGCCTGGGGAGAACCGGAGCAGGGCGATTCCGGGTTATTCCACCAGGAGAGAACCACAAAAACCGGATGGAGAAAAGAAACCCACAGACAGTTGGAGTCAGGCGCACAGGGAGAACAGAAAAGACTTCCCTGGATGCTGGGATGGGAAGGGCTTGAACACTGTGGGCAGAGTCCCAGGGGGGCGTCAGATAACAGAGAAGAAACACCTCCGTGGGATATGGAGTCTGGATGGGCAAGCTCTATCCGACAGGAGGAAAGAAGTGAACCAGTGAGGAACGGGCGCTCCAAATTTGAGGAAGGGTGGGGATTTGGACCCCGGGCAGGAGAAGGGCGGTGGCACAGAGGCCGACTGACCAGGACTAAACTGGAGCTCATTCCGTCCTTCCAAAATCAGCTAGATTTGGATAGCGAGATGTAACAAGGCTAGTATCCTTTCTTAAACTGAAAAAGGACATGTTTAGGCAGCCACATCTTCTTGAGAACACAACCATATGGTAAATGGACTGCATTTATATATATATATATATATATATATATATATATATATATATATATATATATATATATATATACACATTTATATATCCATATAGTTTTAGCAACTGTGAATATTTGCACCGACACGACATAGGGGTAGCTTTTCTGGAATTGGGTGCCCTTTGTCATAAGCAGGTGTGAATGTTCTGGAAGAATATTCTGGACTCTTAATTTACCAAGGAAAATTAAGAGTCGTGTAGACTGTATAATACGTAGCTTAGTATAAACAAACATGAACAAAAACAGGTCCTTCGCTGCAGTTCTGGAATACAGAATACATTCCATGTTTGTTACTCTTTAAAGCCCTGTAAATGGTTAAACTGGTCGTGATGTCAGGAAAACAATTGGTGTTTGAACAGTTTGATGGGAAAAAAAGAACCACCGAACTAATACAGAACATCACTGCTGTGAAGCACACATTTCTTGTCCATGGTCCTGTGCATTTTCTGTCTTTTTTTCCCCAATATGCACTGACGTATTTTATGCAATTATGTATACACCATGCTTTATTTAAGATCTGGGTTCTTAACAGAGCAGGAAGTGCTAATTAACAAGCTTTTGTGTCCAACAATTCTCCCATAAAACAGCACTCAATAGTCCCTCTTGTTTGACAGAAGCGCATCTGATATTTACATGATAAAACCCTTTTCAGGTTCTCCTGGTGAACAGCTCTTCTCCGTTGCCCCATAGAAATACAAATGACCTCATTAAAATAAAGCTCATTATGCAGGCAAATCTCTCAATACTAATAATTATATAAGCACCAGCGCCGTTATCGCGGACAGATTGTCTAGTGTCGTGATAGGGCACCATCTAGTGGTCAAACTGATATTACGCATGTACAAGTGTTGGAACATGACGAATATACGCCTGCATTTTGTTCGTGAGTGTAAATTATTCGAACTATGTAAGCAATAGTAAATTGGACATACATAGTTACTGACATATCATGTCCCCAAAGTGTATTTGTGTTATACACAATGCAGAAAAGAAAACTACTGTGTGATCCTGTATTCGTTTGTTCATTGGTTTCATTTATAACTGAATTATCTCAGCCATCACAATCTTACAGCACTACATGGAACTTAGTGCAGCCGATACAAAAAGAATATGGACATAACACAGAACCGCCAGCACCACCATAGAATTCAATCAGTCTCTGTTTCACCAAAAACCAGACAAGCTCTCATTGGGGGGGTAAAGTAGCCACACTATTGCATAAAAGAAACAAATAATTTATTACCAAATTCATTCCCGTTCACTTCAAATAAAAAGATATCTTGCATGACATTCTGAAAAAAATGAGTCAAGGTAGAAGACGGGTGGTAAAAAGACATGCAAGCTTCCCCACCACCACCACAATTGATCTAGATGCAGGTTTCAATCATTTCCTTCCGCTGTATAGAGAGGGCACCTCCAACCATAGCAACCTGCTCTAGTCAGTTTTGCTATCCCAGAACTCCTGGTAATTATGATGTAGACACTTTTCCAACATACTTGAATCAGCAAAAGAAATAATAATCAAAAGTCAGGATTTGTGTAGGGTCATTCTGTATCGAATTGTATCATATAATTCAAAGGAACAAACAAAAACAATATCCATTTGACAAAATAATGATAATTAAGTAAATCCATCCTCCACGTCCCCCAAAGTCAGTGCAATGCTTCTCTAAAGAAACCAAAAGACCATAGACCACAGTATCTGCTGGTATTTGGTGCATTTCAGCATGAGTGATTCATTTACGTGCAAATCATTGATTGGCTATAGAGTCTCAAGGCCTTCAATGGCTGATTGAAAGGAAACCACAAATACGTGTAGACACTGAGGCCCTCCGGGACAGGAGTTTGACACCCCTGCTGTACACAGACAACATTTTGCTAATTCGACTTGAGAGGTTTCATTCCTGTGGTAATGGCAACATGAATTCTAAGCGTTTGGAAGTAAACCAGGCAAAACCCATCTGACATCTTTCCCATGGGTCTTACTAAGAGGCAGCACCTGGTAAGCATCTGTTCCAAATGGCAACTGGGCTTGTAATCGCAAGGTTGCAGGTTGATTCCCAGGTAGAACACGGCTGTTGTACCCTTGAGTAAGGTACTTAACCTGAATTGCTTCACTATGCATCCAGTTGTATAAACAGATACCATGTTAACAAATATATAAGCTGTATAAGAACATCTGCTAAATGCCCGTAATATAATATAATGTAATCTAGCTAGTGAGGCTGGGGTGAAAGGCAGCCCATTACCAGAGACCCAGGGTTTCAGCAGCAAAGAGACCTCAACTCAATGTGATACAGCACCAGGAACCCCTGTACCTCTTGGATAAAAAAAATTAAACCTTTATATAAAAAATAAAATAAAAAATCCCTTCAACCCATTCCATAAGCATTGAAACAAAGAAAATATCAAACAAATATATTCTTAATCTCGCGCCACACACACACACACACACACACACACATACACAAATACATCACACACCACACACGTCATGGTGTACATGGAGCAGACCCATCATTAAAGGGAACATTTTGGGAAATATACAATTTTTCCGACTTACCCAGAATTGTATGTTCGATTTCATTTTCATTTTTGTGCATTAACTGGCTCAGTTTCCATGTTAGCTTAGCCTAAAGACATGAAGCCTAAAGGAGTCAGTAGCCTCATTCAAAGTGAAGAAATACACCTTAATACAACTCCAAAGCGGTCTTATTTACATGAGGTATCGTGTATTTGAAATGTTATTTTCGGAGACAGTTGGAACTATAACCGCTGAACGCACATGTATCCTTCCATTTTCCTGTGGTTAAGCGGTATTTAGCACATTTAGACATTTCTACAAGGATAGACCAACCGCAGGTATAGCAATCCAATCCGAAAAACAACATCTCTTGTTTACACAATTCTTTTCCCACACGTGTATCTCAAATACACAATACCTTGTGTAAATAAGACAGCTTTGGAGTTGCTGTAAAGGGTAATTCTTCACTTTGAAGGAGGTAGGCTATTGACTCGTATAGGCTTCAAGTCTTTATGCTAAGCTAACACGTTATGCTAACATGGAAACCGAGCCATTGCATGCACAAAAATGAAAATGAAATCGAACATCTCACATAAGTCAGAAAAAAGGTATATTTCCAAAAATGTTGGTGTATTCCTTTAATCCCGGGGACTTTCTGGCATGAGGTCAGCTCCCACCCAACCCCCGGGGGAAAGCCACGGAAGACATGGAAGCAGCACTCATTTCACAAGGAGAGAGGCCCTGAACGGACCCACACACCACGTTGCACACACTACCTCAAACAACTCTCTTTCCATCCATGTGTACAGTGACAGAGTAGCAGCACCGGCAGAAAGATGGCGTCTGATTCTGTCTGTGAAAGAGATGTTGGCTAGTGTCCAGGGCTCCACAGCTGGACCACCTCAAAGGGCAAGGCCTCTTTGGCAGCGCTTGGAGTGACCGTATTTTCAAGAACCAGCGTCTGTGGTGTTACCCCACGTCCCGCTCCCCACACAGGGATGGGCGGGCGTGGCACAGGCGCTGGACACTCTCGGACCGAGTGGCAGCTCTCCGTGTACGAACGGCGAAAGCCGGCCCTCCTCATTCAACACGCACTTGCAGTCGCAGTTGACAGACGCGCACAGTAGATGTGACGTCCCTTAAACCGGGCCCGCTCGACGAAAAGGAGACGGACGGCGAAAGGTTTCGTCTGGACGTCACGGAGAGAGAGAGGGCCCGGCGAGACGTGGGAAAGCGCTGCGCACTTCTCCACCTGCTCCTCGCTCTGGAGGGCGTGGGGGAATCGTGAGGGCGCAGCTGTCGGCCGCGCCTCTCAGGCCTCGGAGAGCTCCAGTGAGACTCGGGTATCTGCTGAGCACTGAGCTGGGCTCCAACGCGGCCAGTCATCGGTCAAACGGCTAGGGCAGGGGATCACCCGTACCGTGCCGAACCGAATTGGTCAGAGAAGTGAGTGGAATGAGTGCGAGCCGGGGGGTGGGGGTTTGGATGCCAAGTGCGGCACAATTGAGTTGAAGCGTTCAGCTGCGAGAATTAGGAGCACAGCGAATGAGATGTGGACAAGGGGGCCGAGTACTCCATCACATCCAGTCGTCTCGCACACACACACACACACACACACACAAAGCAGCATGAGCAAATCAAGTACATCACGACGGTTCCTTCTGGGACTCTCTCCAAACAAAAAGAACAAATACTTCAAAAGCAGCCATGAGTGCATAATCTCTTTTTATTATTTGCCAGGATGAGAATGCATTGGAAATGCAGTGCCTGTCCCTCTCAATTTCCAACTTTGCATTAAATATTCAAAATGGTTTTAAAGTTGTATTTTTCTGCATTCGCTGCAGAAATCCACAGTCTCAACAGAAATTAAAAGGGGGTACCACTGATGGTGCAGAGAAGAAATTAAAAATAGCCTGTTGAACAGAAAAGGGGTGCCATTTCAATCTAAGCGAACGTACCAGGCTTTTGGGGGACCAAATTCTGACAAAAGGGTCTACCAGTAGCCTGGGAAGTGGATACAAACACAGTTACCCGATACCTGACCAGAGACCCACCAATCACCAAGCAATGAAGAGCTCCTTTCTAAAGCTGACCAAAATACTACCTCCAAGAGCTAAAAAAAACAAACAAATCCTATTCAATTCTGTATCCATTGGCGACTGTTGAAATATTTAAAACGGGAAACCAACTTCTTGTTTGCTCTGTGTTTATGGACAGGGAGGGGGCAGTACAGATTGGATTGATTGGAAAATTAGAAGCGGTATTGCCTTATACCGGAATTATCACCTAGTAGTGGCATTTGCAACAAAAAAAAAGACCTCAAAACTCCACACCAAAGGAAGAATCAAAACCGTGACCGAAGCAGGTTAATTTACCCCAGTCGCAGCCGTCAAACACAGTTAAGGACGAGACACACCTGCTCTCGCGCTGGGTGAAGTTTCAGCATTTCATGTACTGGCAGTAGTTGGGGAACGATAAACCATTTGCGTCTGTGACTCAGCGATCCTGCCTCAAATCCAGGACTGAATGTGCCATCGAATATCTATTCTCAATAATTAGGCCCCCGTGTTTAACGCAACCAGCTCCTACAACCTGTAATTCATTGTAAGTCTCCGTACGCTCCACAGATGACAATTCAAAAACTGCATACACAAATCTAAAGCACAGGAGTCCTTTCCCCCCCCCCCATCATGACCTTGTAAACAACCTTTATTTATCGATATTCTCTATACACGGTGAGAGATCATGTGGAGTTGTCAAAAAGCTGCTCGATTTAAGAATAAATATGAAGAAATATATTCACGTACTTCTGAATGACAATAAATCAGTGTTTTAGCGAGGGACACACTGTAATATTTTTCTTCGATAAGAAATAACACTTCATACTTTGTCAAATCAAATGTGCATTAATGATTCAAGATGTGGTTTACCTTTATGAGTAAACAGATAAAACTCACCGGCTGACAAATCACATTCTTTCACAAATAAACTTTCTGAATACTGAATATTATGGACGAATGTCGACAGCCATGGTCGCAGGTCAGCTCGCTGACGCGCAGTGAGTATAATCACAACTAATTGAGATGATTCAGGTACCACAGCGGGATTAACGATAGCTGCTGGAGAGGTGGCTTCATCAGAACTGAATTACAGGCTCTAAGACGTGGTTGCAGAAAACCTAGGGCCCTATGCATAACATATATATAACTCTCTTTTTTGCTTGAAGCACATGTGGAATATTGCATGAGCATGGGTGCACTGAGTGCAGACTACAGACTAAATCTGCAGGATTTAGTCTGTAGGATCCCGAGAGTGCAGGATCCCGAGAGGGACAGAGCACCATTCCGGTATGTTCTCACGACGAAACGAAACGAAACAAAACTCACGTACATCCACACATCCATCCACACACACACACACACACACACACCGCCTGCCCTTCATCCTGGTACACGCATTCAAACCCTCACACACTGCATTTCAACGCACAAGCTAAAAAAAAGGGGGGGGGGGGGGCGATAAAAATAAAACTCCACAAAGAGCAGTTAATATTGTGGGCGTATTTCTCTTCTCTAGGTGTGGTCTAGGTTGGGTGTTCCTCTGTGTGATATTACCGTTTGTGAAGTATAAAAGGGTACTGTAAGAGGGAGCCTGTGGCTTGGTTTCACTGCCGGCCTGGTTAGTAGGTAGTCAGGCTGGCTCTTCGTCCCAGCAGTGCCGGGACGCGGGCCGAACAGTGCCCAGAACGAAGGGCCGCACACCTGCACCACACCAGCCGACAAACGGCCGCCACAAACAAACCACTCCCCCCACATCTGGGTAACAGCTGGGCCCCCCGCACACCAGAGACGCCCGCTCAATTCAATAATCTCTTTCTCTTTTCATATATACTTTAAAGTCTTAATAGTCTTTATTTTTGTTTCATTTCTCTCTTTTTTTTTTCTTTTTTTTTTTTTTAAACTCATTTTATAATTTGTTGCTTGTTGGCTTTTCCTCCCGGTTCAGAAGCCGTTCCATCGGCCTGCGTCCAGGCGGGAGGGAGGAGCTGGGGCAGGAGAGGGAGGCGCTGGGGCAGGAAAGGGAGGCGCTGGGGCAGGAGAGGGAGGAGCGGGGAGAGTGGGGGTGGCTAGCGGAGCCACAGTTTGAGCCGCAGCGCATCCACCCCGTTTAAATAGTATCGGAAGAGCCGCTTGTCCCTCACAAAGCCCAGGTTCTCGTACAGTTTCAGGGCCGACTTGTTGGTGATCTCCGTCTCCAAAACAACCTGCAGAGAGATTGCCCGAAAACTACAGTCAACGAGCATTTATACGTGCGTGCCCAAATATCATTTATACATTCACAAGATTGCCTTGGCCAGTCTATATATAGTGAAGTCCATAAATATTTGGACAGTGATTTTGTTGTTTTCGCTCTGTAATCCAGTAAACAAAGAGAAAAAATTAAACTATCACTATGTCAATAAAGTGCAGACTTTCAGCTTTGAGTGTTTTTACATCCCTATTGGGTGAACCGTGTAGAAATAACAGCCCTCCTCCCCCATAATTTTAGGGGGCCAAAAGTAATTGGACAAATGAACACAAACTGAAATAAATAATTACATTCAATATTGTGATTAAATGATCAAAAGATTAAATGATTCGATATCACTGCTGAGCTCACCAGTATGTTCCTGCTTCTCAACAATATACCAAACATTTTGACAGACCATATTTCTTGGCTATGTCTCTGATGATTGATTTATTCACATTTTGTCAACCTAACTATGGCCTGCTTTACTGGCATTGACACTTTCTTGGTCACTTTTTTTGGTTGAGAGATAACAACAAGCTCCAAATGCAGAGGGCACTCCAAGAATCAACTCTAGACCTTTTGCTCTTTTATGCATGAACTAATGCCAAAGCGCACCTGTACAAGAAACATTTGAGCAGCCAATTGTCCAATTACTGTTGGTCCCCTAAAATTTGGGGGACTATGTATAAAAAGGGCTACAATTACTACACTGTTAACCCACTATGGATGTAAAAAAAATAAAAAAAAATAACTATTTGCTGTAGTACAGAGCCAAAATAACAAAAATTGTGTCACTGTCCAAATATTTTTGGACTGTACTGTACATTCCATAAATTAATCTGTACAAATTGTAGTCCAGTATGCCCAAAGAATTGCCCACTTCTGTTGGCACACATAGATTTCAAAACCTTTGGACAGACAGGTGCACAATCAAGGACAAACCAAGACAAAATATTGAGATCCAAACCGGCCGAGTGGAAACCGACCATTTCCCGTTTGCTTTTCTTTTAGAATTGGACATCTCTGTGGTCTCTTGTCTCTGACCGTCTTTTCCAGGACTCCACAGAGGACAGGTAACAAAAGGCGATAATTATGGGACCTGCCTGCCAAGCCCAAGGGTCTATATGTGGAATCCTGGAAGACTCTGGCCTGGAAAACTCTGTTGTGCGGGGTACAGCTTCTGCATGGTACATGGAGCGCTGCCTTTCTGTCAATGTAATTTAATTTAATTACACCAGATACAGTTTTAAAGTTCAGAGGCAACGTAAAATGCTTCCGGAAAGAAAATCGACAGTAATAACTACTGGATGTTGACAAGACACCAAGTTAGCAGCAAGGCTTGGCAACTTCCATGCGATTGGCAAAAACACATCACATGACCACACAGAAGCAATAATCCACTTTACTGCTTATCAAGATCCAGGAGATATTAGTGTTGATTTTTTTTTCCCGGAAGCATTTCACATTGGCTCCGAAGTTTGTATGTTTACTGCTGTATCGGGTATAATCAAAGAAAAAAAGAGAGAAAAGCAATAAAGCAAATATACTGATCAATGATAGTAATTGTGCTCATAAAATATTATACAAAGGAGTATTTTGTCCTCTGTTGTAGCATTCACTTCATCACATTTTTATTTGAACCAAATGTGTTTTCTGAAATCAGAAAAATAACCGGATGGGTGGTAAGGAAGAGGATTCGGATCTGACTGCAGGAAGCCCCACGTTATGCAACTTGGCACCGAAGCAAAGTTATTCAAACGCAATCATTACGCCCACAGCTTGGCTGCAAATAACACACATCTTGTGGTAATTGCATTTGTCTTTGCCTGCCATTTAGAAATTAATGGATGAACTCATTTTAAAAGTCATCCCCGCTCATGTTCCTATGTGTTAAACCGGTTCCTGCGCAGATTCAAATGGAGGACTCATCAGGGCTGCGTGTCCTGAGGGTAATGGAATATAGCGCAATATACTGTGAAAATGCAGATGGTTGGATGGTTGGAATACAGGGCTCCAGACTGTGACTAAATGGGCGCGTTTTGCTATCATTTTTTTGGGCAGCGTGACCATAACAGGTGTGACTAAAAAAGTTTTCGATTTGCTCTTTCATTTACTAGACTGCAGTTCATTCATTCTCAACGGGATAATGCAAATGTCTAAACCTCACTTCCATGTGTGGTGCAGCCTACCCAGAGGCAGCAGACTACTGCAATAAATAGGGACTGCATGACACAAAATTTATTTCTAATAATAAATTAATGAATGAATCAATTAGTGTGCTAAATTTTTGAACTGAGCAACACTCCTTGTTTGATAACCTATTAGCGTATATCATCAATTAAATCATAATGTATTTATCCATTCAATTTGAAATTAGCTAAAACAAATTAGCTTAAAATTCTTTTTTATTATATATACGATGACTGTTGTCCTTTTGTTTAGAAGAGCCCTTCATGTGTATTTTACTAGTAATGCATTTGATGCTTTAACCAGGGGAAGAACCTATGCACTTGTAAATCGCTTTGGATTAAAAGCGTAAATGTAAATAAAATGTAAAATGTAGATGTAGCTTTTTTTATAGCCGTATTATGGGTTCCATCTATAAAAGGGAAGGGTGGGGGGTGGCCAAAAAGGTAGAGAAAAGTAAACTTAAATTAACTGATTGTTCCACCAGTTGGAGCCCTGCAACACTACATTTTATTTCAGTATATTTTGAGTATATTCCATGACGGTAACGTAGTGAATCTGACACTACTGGCCAAAAGGAGAAGCAGGGCTCTGTAGGAGAACATACCTCATCGCAGTCCCCCTCCACCATGGCATAGATGGCCTTCTTCACCAGATTGGTACCTGAAACACATGGGCACAGCTGAGGGCAAGAAATAGTGCGAACTCCACCGGTGAGGAGGGAGGCAGAGAGTCAGTGAGGAAGGGAGCAGAGAGTCAGTGAGGAAGAGAGCAGAGAGTGGAGGTGAGGAGAGGAGCAGAGTGGTGGTGAGGAGGGGAGCAGAGTGGAGGTGAGGAGGGGAGCAGAGAGTCAGTGAGGAGGGGAGCAGAGAGTCAGTGAGGAGGGGAACAGAGTGGTGGTGAGGGGAGCAGAGTGGTGAGGAGGGGAGGAGCAGAGTGGAGGTGTGGAGGTGAGGAGAGGAGCAGAGTGGAGGTGAGGAGAGGAGCAGAGCAGAGTGGAGGTGAGGAGAGGAGCAGAGCAGAGTGGAGGTTAGGAGAGGAGCAGAGCAGAGTGGAGGTGAGGAGAGGAGCAGAGTGGTGAGGAGGGGAGCAGAATGGTGGTGAGGAGAGGAGCAGAGTGGTGAGGAGGGGAGCAGAGTGGTGGTGAGGAGAGGAGCAGAGTGGTGGTGAGGAGAGGAGCAGAGTGGTGGTGAGGAGAGGAGCAGAGTGGAGGTGTGGAGGGGAGCAGAGTGTCAGTGAGGAGGGGAGCAGAGCAGAGTGGAGGTGAGGAGAGGAGCAGAGTGGAGGTGAGGAGGGGAACAGAGTGGAGGTGAGGAGGGGAACAGAGTGACGGTGAGGAGAGGAGCAGAATGGTGAGGAGGGGAGCAGAATGGTGAGGAGGGGAGCAGAGCGGAGGTGTGGAGGGGAGCAGAGTGGAGGTGAGGAGAGGAGCAGAGTGGTGAGGAGGGGAGCAGAGTGGAGGTGAGGAGGGGAGCAGAGTGGAGGTGAGATCGGGAGCAGAGTGGAGGTGAGATCGGGAGCAGAGTGGAGGTGAGGAGAGGAGCAGAGTGGAGGTGAGATCGGGAGCAGATGAGCAGTAGCAGCGAGCATGCTCACCGATGCCTTTCCTCCGGTATTTGGAGTCCACAGCGAGCATGGCAATGTAGCCCCGGCGGAACATCTTCTTGTGCATGTCCAGCTTGCACACAATGGCACCCACACACTCCTGCTGCACCATGGCCTGCACACAACACACCGGTGAGGAGCAGAAGCCTGCACGTCGTGCTCCGGGTCACACCGCAGCCCGCCCTCAACCCCAGGCTACGCTAACGTAGCGCTCTCTAAATCCGTTTAACCGGACACTATCGACCAGGCCCAAACTGCTCTGCGCGATGACAGTCAGGAGTATTTACAGAAGGCCGTACAGTGGAGGAGTGGACTAACCGCGTGGAACAACTACAGAGAGGGTGAAATGGGCGAGCGACAACATTTAAGAGGCGCGAACGACCTGTCGGAAAGCACCGTGAATTTAACTGGATTCCGTCCGTGTAAGAAGAGCCCGGGGGGCCAGAAATGGCCGCCGCAGGTGACGGACAGGCGGCACACGTGACCGGTCACGCAGGGCTGCTATTAGCGACCGCGGCGGTGTCCTGAGCTGCCACGCGCCGGGCCCTCGCACCGTCCGGCAGACCCGCGGAGGCTCTAACTCACTGGAACCCGATTATATATAGATGCCATTGCAGGGGCAGCGTTCTGGACGTAACACGACACCTCGCTAGCAACCTTGGGCTTGCGTGCCTGTGTCAAAGCACGGAGCGAGCCCGGAGCGTTTCAGGCACAGAGCAGATTACTGACTTATTATTGTGGAGGATGACAGATCGCGAGAAGCGCTCAAAACATTTACTACACTGACATGCATAGCTACAGGCCAAGGGGGGTTTGTATTGATTTTTGTGGATATGGAAGAAACAACGATGCATCATGTTGCTCTTGTCAGATATATCTATAATCAGTCAGAGGACAGTCTTACGGTAGACTGATCTTCAGTTCAATGCATTTCTTCCCCCTGGTTGTCTTTATTCGTTGAGAGAGGTGTAAGTGGATTTATGAAAAAAATGTCAACACAGGAAAATGTTTTGCACCTATTTGCATACGCACAATAGTACAACGTTTTGCTTTAGTTTAATATTTCCACATTTGAGGCGCAGTGTTCATTATTCACAAGCCATATCTTCATATGAATTTTAAAAGAATATTCATGAGTCCGTTCTGTTACAAAAGGTTTGAAGCAAATGAATTCACGCGCTCTCCAAACCTAAACAGGCGACGGTTCAAATTCTACAAAGGGGAAATTAAACATTCTGCTTCTCTTCCAGCTGATACACCACATAAAAGGAGTGAAACTTTAAAGGAAACTTGAGAAAAAATCTGAATACTGAGCAGAGTAGATTAGCAGTTAAAACTGGAGTGAACCTGTCCCAGTTCAGGAAGGAATCCAAGACTACAAGACACTGGGTGTAGTCAATTACAAATTTCTTTGATTTTGGCTTGCTACCTTAAAGAACAATACACCAAAAATACAAATAACTGAACACAATAAAAATACAAATAATTCAAGCCATTTAGTTCCCTCAGAACTGAACCCTGAAGTTGGGTAGGCCTTTATGTGAGTAATACATATCACAAACGAAGAACAAGTGTAACATGTGCTGGCAAAGATTTCTTAGAGTTAACTTGTACAACCAACTTTTCTACAACCAACCATGGGCTGTCAATACCAAGATGAATTAAGAAATTAGCCTTTCCTTGCATGTGTGTACATTTGTAGGAAAATATGTGAGCCTAAAATACCATTAATTTTCACAGTTTCACAAACACAGAGTTTGCAAATTCAGACTAGGCCTGGAGCCAGACTTCTAATGTGGAAGGGGAACGGTTTTCTGGGGTTTTGAGTGTGTGTGTGTATGTGTGTGTGTGTGTGTGTGTGTGTGTGTGTGTAACTGTATGTGTAACCGTGGTCAAGGTAGTCTCCCTTTACGAAAGCGCAGCCACATGAGTCTCAAGTCATCTGGTGTTGTGTGGGCACTGAGGTGCTATCTTGAACCGAATATCGCGGAGGGAAAAAATAAATGCACGCCGTCATATCACCTTACAATAGTATGCCAACCACAAGAGCTGTGGCATTCCAAAGTCCTTCAACGGCCGAGCCACAGCCCCGGTGTGGCACTCCCACCCCAGCCAGTGATCATGGAAACCCAGCAGCAACTGGAAGCTGTCTGCATATCCCCAACAGCGGCTGTCGCAGGACACCTTTTTCCAGAAACCCTCTCACATTAATGCAAACTCCTGCAGATACACTCGGCGACGCTCAGGAGGAAAAACCTGTTTCTGACGCCCCGGGCGGTGACAGCCTCCCTCAAATGACTGCGGAGTCTGCACCTGCATTCACACAGAGCTGCTGTGGCTTCTCGCGCTCAGCCACATCACCCATGTCCTACTGCATTTCTTTTTAAAATACAAGAGCTGGAATGTGGTGATATTAGACCAACAACCAAACTTACCAATTAAATCAAAAGGACTTCATTTATCCTCTATTATTTTCCGAAGAAGTAAGATGCCCTAAACACAAAACTTAGTAATACTCAGTTGCGTCCAACCAACATTACAAAACCATCTCATCCAGAGAGGGTATTCCTACTTGAATTGAATCAGTTACAAGCATATACAACACATTGAGCAATGACAGGGGACAACAACGACATTAATAGTTACAGAATAAAGTCACAGTGAAGTGATTTCTAATGTATTTGCTATAAACCACACCTTAGAGTACCCCACCTAGCCACCCATCTGGAGGGCTGGCAGGACTACATATCAGTACAGCAAGCAATATATTTAGTCAATTTATGCCACTGACAGCCCCTTATCAACCAACAGAACTGCATACGTACCAGAAAGCACAGCTGAGGCCAATTGTGAATGAAGTACCTATAGGTGTAAATGGAGTAAGGTTCCGACAAGTCCTTAGTGATCAGCCTCATGATGTCCGGCATCTGTAATTCAGACTCGTATCTCACATACTGGATTGGCCCGTCTTCCTCGTCAACTCCGTCAACTCCGTCGGGCTTGCTATTGAGATCTAGCCTCGCCATTTCCGACACCGGTGTCTGCAGGACAGCGGCAGTATCAAGAGCCGCTACCAACTCTACTCCAGCCCGCTGCATTTCGGGGCCTATCCCACCCTCCGCCGCCTCTCCGTCAGGAGGGTCATCCAGGGAGGGCTGCGGTTCAGTCCTGCTATGGCCGCCGTCCCTGCTCAGCTCCTCTCCGGCAAGCTGACCTAATGTTGCCTCGGTTCTGGCCATGGTCAGCATGCTGTTGATACTGTTGTTGTTAGAATGCGAATGGTTCTTCTGTACACGCAGACTGTGTTCCTGTTGGTAATCGCCACAATTTCTGTCGTTTAAGTTGTTGTTCTCGGCAGCCCCAACCGGGGCCTCACTTGCGCTGTCACAGTGCTCTACCGGTCCTCTCTGGCTGTCAGGCGGTCTGTGAGCCGGATGGTGGAGGTGGCTGTGCGTACGGCTATGATGGCTGAAAAGGAGGCCGTCCTCCGCCGAGCTGATTAAGCCGTTGAGTTGCTGTTGTGTCGGTGTGTGGAAATTTAGAGCTGCCGGGTGAGAGTACAGATGATTCTGGCTTGTTTTGCTCGTCCCCTTACCCTCACTTACTTGTGGTTGCTGTCCTGTCCCGGGGACCAATGTATCTCCTCTCCCGCAGCCTCGTTCTTCCCCCTCCCCGGGTACAGCGCAGACACCCCCGGGGAAGAGAATAATTTCAGCCGGGGATGCAGGCAACGCGCTAGGCCCAGGCGGCACTTCAGCCATTGCACTTCATTCAGGGAAAATTTGGACGAAAAATAATCAAGACAGGTATATCCCAGTAGCAAGTTGCGTCTGAGCGTAGTTCCAGTGCATCAGCGGTAATGTAAAATTTACCAGAGATTTTCCAGTCTACTATCTCGTGTCTCCTCTAGTAGTTGCCCGACTCAGTCCCCTCGGCTTCCCTGCTCCCCGCTGCCGGAAAGTGAGGCGACCGCCAGCGAAGGGAGAGGGGGGACACTTTACGACACTCAAGGGAGCGACGATTTTCGGAGCAAATGACAGGCGCTTCAGCAAAGAGTATTCATTTATGATTTGTCCTTAACGATTTAATAATGACTGAATGACATAACTACTAATTCACTGTTTTCGAAATTCACTTTTAATCGAGTAAGTTCTTACCATTAATACTAACTCATGTCGGGGAATATAACCGCTATTCATTTGTTCAAATAGTTAACAGAACATTGACTTCATGAATATATTTGGAAATATGTGGTTCTGTACATAGTAATATATGATTACTAACATTCAAATAAATGGTTCAATTCCCACACGCACACAAAAAAAATCGCGTTTAAGATCCATTTGATTATATTCTTATTATACACGTTAAGATCAAGATCCCTAAAAATCTTTCATACCTAAGTGCACATCGTGTTTTTTGGTCCAAAAGAGCACGTTACATTTCTTTAAATAGTGGTTAACATTGCTGTAATGTCGTATAAGCAATTTGGATGTTAAATGAATATAATGTTTGTGCCAGTACTAGGTTAAGCTATTAACTCTTGGGGGGTTTAGCAGCATGGAAGTAAGACATTCATTTAGCCTATGTTTGGCACAGAGTAGTAATTTCAAGTGGAAAAGTGAATTATTGTGCTATTCATAGACTGGTTACTGGTAGATTAGTTGATTAATACAAAGGAAACGAATCTACAACCGACATAAAAACACATTACGTTAACACACCCATATTAGGTATTTTACAGGGTGTGTTGTGCATGCAAGGGGAACAGGAATTAAGGTTCTACAAGATTAAATTTATCTAGGGACAGTTCACAACACTTGCCACTAGAGAGAGACATAGTCAAAGTAACAGGAGCGCTAAAGCTGAAATTTTCGACGATGATGCGCGCGGTTGGGTCTGAATTTTCAACTGAAACATTATGCAGAATAAATAGATAGGGTTGGCATAACGTTTTATCTGAAATACTTCTGTATTCATAGCCGAAATTAGAATTTTCCGAGCTTAGTGGCTAAGGTGCTTGACTGGGACCTGGAAGGTTGGTGGTTCAAGCCACAATAAAATCTGCACAGCTGTTGGGCCCTTGAGAAAGGCCCTTAACCCCACATTACTCCAGGGGGAATTGGTCCCTCCTTAGTCTAATCAGCTGTAAGTCACTTCAGATAAGAGTGTCAGCTAAATAACTGCAATGTAACGTATATTGCATTCTGTTAGACGTATTATTTATACTGTATCTTAAGTGTTTCCATCCAGAACAAATTGCTGTTTATATTCAGGCTAAATATTTATTGTAAACATTTCAAAAGGTAAGATGATTCACCACTAGTGACTGACATCACTGAGGTGAAGACTTCCTGAAGCTTAAAGGAATCTTTTTAATAAGTTATAAGGTTGAATTATAAAAAAGTATTCATTCATTATCCTAACCCGCTTATCCTGAATAGGGTCGCAGGGGGGCTGGAGCCTATCCCAGCATACATTGGGCGAAAGGCAGGAATACACCCTGGACAGGTTGCCAGTCCAACTCAGGGCACACACACCATTCACTCACACACTCATACCTAGAGGCAATTTAGACTCTCCAATCAGCCTAACCTGCATATCTTTGGACTGTGGGAGGAAACCCACACGAACACAGGGAGAACATGCAAACTCCACACAGAGAGGCCCCAGCCGACGGGGATTCGAACCCAGGACCTCCTTGCTGTGAGGCAGCAGTGCTACCCACTGCACCATCTGTGCTGCCTCAAAATAAGTATAATGAGTGCATAGTAAAGTGCTCACTGAGTGTATAATTAATATGTTCCTTTTTTGCTTTTAAAGTGTACTCATCTGTACCCAAAGAGAACATTGCTGTACATGCAGGGTACATTTGGAAAATCTGAAGAACACAATGTACCCTCCACTGTCACTTTACTTCCGAGAGTGCAGCTGCAGCCAGTCTATAAACTCCCGGGCTCCCTACTCTCCCCAGCTATTGCCAGTCAATGCTTTCCATACAGCTCCAGGTGCTCTGTTCCCTATTAACCTCCACTACTCCCGAGGCCCCAAATGCCAGACAGCACTGCACTGCCATGTTCCTCCACTTCCTTCCCACTCACCTCACCTGTGACAAGGCCCATTCTCAAACAGTTGTCATCTCATCGACTATGGGCATTCTATAAGTCAGTATAAGGTACGGCACCCTATCATTCAGTGCCACAAGCTATTACTGCCACAACTGCTCTCTAGCTATTCCAATCATTAATATAACTGACTAATTTAGTTACCATGGTTACCAATCTTTAACCAAGCTGACTAATTTGGTTACCATTCAAATCAATTAGAAGATAAACAGCTAAAACTGACCATTACACTATTATTAATAATACCATTTACACACTATATAGCTGCAACTCTGAAGTTGAGATTATACATGCCAAGTTCAGAGAAAACTCAGAGAAAAAATGGCCTTTGCAGGGCACCATGAGTAAACCTTTAAAATTAGTTGATATATTTATTTTTATAGTTGGAAAATAAATAGAAAATATATTTTATATTAAATATAAGGTGTGCTTTTGCAGGCCAACTCAAATATTGAAATATCGCTCTACAATGATAATGCAGAGTTGTCTACAGTACTATTCTAATAATTTATGAGTAATACCAATTCCAAAGTAAATGTAATAACACTTATAAGGCAATTTCATCCATCAGCAGTGATTTCATTTACACAACACACAAGAGACCTGACGCCTCCCAGAGACTGCAGCTTTTCAGCGAATTTCCACAAGAAATGCTCATTGTTTTTCCTCAAGCTCAGCTGCCATTGGCATTAATTGTTTGCAGGGCTTTATCAGCCATTTGGCCTGCCTTCTGTGCACTTTCTCCAGTTGGTTAGCTGCTCCTGATTCAATTTACCATTGGCTTGGATAAATTGCCCCTCTTTCCCCTGGAATCAATTTCCTCCCTTTAACATGGTGGGGAGGAGCGGCAGACATGGACGCGCTGACTGCCTCCCTATCTTAAATATTGACTGACTCCTAAATATTGACTGACTCGGTAATGGGCTCACGGAAGCTGCGGCTGCTGATATGTGCGCTCCGCTGAATTCGTCAGCAGTTTCGCTTCCCCAAGTTTTATATTTTCGCTCCCTCCCGTACAGACTTACGCATTCTTCCCCCACCGATACACCTGTGAGTTTTGAAGAGTCGCACAGGCCGTCGCGTTTCCTTATCTCCTTCTTACTTTGTCCGCGTCTTTTACGGCTTTGTGCGTTTAGAAGGAAAGTATTCGTGTGTAGTTTTAAGAGCAAATTAAAACCAGCCCATTGACTTAAGATTCATTTAATTAACAATGAGGCGTCTGCCAGCTAGATGGAGCCCAGTGACTGCACAGATTTTCGGAGCCTGTCTGGCGGCAGATTTGGGTATTGTGGAGCCTTACTCCTGTCCCGGTACTTCAGAAACATTTCCTTTTCCAGCTCAGTTCACACACCCCTCTTCTTAAAAAGGCAAATTAAAAAGAAAGAGGGGAACGGAAAGCTCAGAGCTACAGTATCTGCCGTCCCGTGCTTTTACATAAAGGGAAGCGAGGGGTGCTGTGTGAGCAATTGGTTCCAATTGCCAGAGGATTGGTCACGCCAGTCTTCGGGGGGTGGAAATCCACGTGAGAATGTTGTGTCTCTATCAGCGAGGGGGCCGGAGCAGCAAGCGACAGACAATAGATCTCTCATAACGGTCTGGGCAAGGCGGAACGCCGAATCATCGAGGGCCGAGGTCCACCTCTCCCACCGAATTAACTCTGCCTGCGCCAATGTACCATAGGCTAGCAACTATCAGCTCTGGATTTACCATGCTACTCGACCTGAGCCACTCTATATGTACACAGTATCAAGAGGTTGTACGGCGGAACGGCAAATGGAGCCCCAGTCACAAAATGAGGCCCGTGACCGGGTGAGATGGGCCCAACTCTCAAACTGTTCAAAATGCTCCACTCTTAACCTCGAGGAGCTGTCCATCACGATTAGGTGGTACTCCCTATCTGTTGCCGCCATATGAGGATGGGGGCAGAGAGGGAGAGGACCATGGGAAGAGAGGAGCAGATCCGGTTTGCTACGGGGAATTAAGCCGCCCCACCTCCTCGGACTCAAAGGAGCACAGGCACTGACTCCAGGCAGGAGAGACCTGTGGGGTGCTGGGGCCAGGAGGCTGGACAGGGAGGAGACGGAGGAAGACAATGGTGGAGTCTCTACTTTGGGCAGACTGGGGAGTCAGGGGGATTAGCAGGGAGGTCAGAGGTCAGCAAGGACCAGGAGGATTTCCCAGGCTGTGGAGGTACAGCTCCACATCACTCCACCAACCCTCCCCCCGTACACACACACACACACACACACACACACAAACACATGTGATGTCAGTTGACTCTGATCCCACATTATCAGTGTCAGTAGAAACCATTCAACCATCTCAGGATAAAACTACTCTGTGCTTAAGATGGTCTAAATCTACAACAAAGAAACTTCACAGAGTTTCAGTGACAAACTGAAACTGCCAAATGTTGATTTTGGATAAGTGAATCAGGGCTAGGGACAAACATTGGTCGGTGACACCACCTGAACTGACTGCACAACTTTGGTGAAGGGCCTCAGTGTTTGCATACAAACAGCTACTGAAGAAACATGCCAAGCCCCATGCATGGCAGTCTTGTCAGAAGTCTTCGTCAATCTCCTTCCCTGAATTGTAAGGCCGGAGACATCGGAACAAAATCAGGGCCCAAAACAGAGGACAGCCCTGCTTCACCTACTTCCAGCATCTCCCAAAAATGTTCCCCCCTCCCTCTGTCCCTCCCCGCCCCTTCCTGTCCTCCTTTCACAGGAACCCTCAGCACTCAAACTGGCCTTTACATCTGTCGCCCCAATTAGCCATTCAGCTGCCCAGCAAGGGGACCCTCGAACCCTCAGAGAAAGCGCGGCGTGGCGGCTTGGCCTGGAGAGGCCCTACGTCTGAAGGGGGCTGGCGGGGCGCTGGCTGACAGACAGAGGGCTAGAGTGGGGGTACAGGGGACGGGGAGGCCTGCCAGTCCTCCAGACGGGCCCATTGTGGCGCTGACGCGGCCCCGATAAGTCCCCCCTTTCACAGCCTGAGCTCTTTGCCGGCAGCCCCTGGCTCCAGCCGACGACGGGGCCCTGGTCTGACGTTTGTCTGGCTGATTGAGAGGCACTAAATTAGGGGCCATTGGGGGAGGAGTGGGGGTGGGAGTGGAGGGTGCTCTGGTGACATGGGACAAGGGGGCCATTTCAAATTCCAAAATCTGCTAAATAGGCACTGCCAATACCAAACAACATTCTTAATGAGCACAATCTGTCAAGCCGCAGGATAAATACAACTTTTTAATGTCATTTTATTAGGAAGGCACAGAGATTAAGTCCACGCTGACTTTCAATGAACAACAATGTGTTGTGTATAAACAGGCTCTTCATTTGCCACCTACTATTTTTCCATTTCAATTCCAGACACTGAATTGGACTGAGTAGGAGGTGATGCAGTGAAACAATAGCACATTTCAAAATTTAACTAAAGGAATTCAGTGACTCTGCTGAAGACGAAATCAGCTGCTACTGTAAGCAGTGTTCACTTGTGTTCTAGGAACATGAAGATTGTTCATTCACTCTGGAAATTCAGTTCAATTTTCTTCACATTTTCTCTTGTAAAACCAAATTCATCACAAAACATTGTGCCAGAGGGAATTGTCTTTGATGGCCGCAGAAAGACCAGCCACAAGCTCAGCCAACGTCCGTTGATCTGCATTGGCGCGTGGGGTTCCAGCTTCAATGGTGTCTTTCATGTGTCCTACAGCAGGAAGGTGCCGCCAGTATCTGCGTCCTCGGAGGTGTGCTTACAGAATCAGTCCTGAGGAAACGGGGGCATCGCCAGTGGAGTTCCAGATGTAATACTCAGCGGACACCAGCTCACGGGCTGCAGGGACACAGAAGGACCAAGAAGAGAGAGAGAGAGAGTCAGGATTGGGTAGGAAACTACACACACTCCCGTTCATACAATGCTCTCCTGTCATTATACACTGCACAGAGCAGTAACCTTGAGTCGATCTGACCAAGGAGAACATTCAAACTCCATACAGAAATGTCCCAGCCGGGATTCAAACTGGAGACCTTCTTGCTGTGAAACGACAGTGCTATCCACTGCACCACCATGCAGCACACCTGCCAAGCAGGAAATAACTCTTCAGTAACTCTGAAAAGAATAGTAGCATTTATTTTTCCTAAAGAGCAGCATCCATATATTTCCTTGTTTGTGTAAACTGCACCTCATTTTACATGACACATTTAGGACCACAAGCTTTTCTCATCTCATCTGAAGCAGGGGTGTCAAACTCCAGTCCAGGAGGGCCACAGTGTCTGCAGGTATTTGTGCTTTCCTTTCAATCAGCAGCCAACTTGAGAACTTGAGAACTTCTCCCTAGCCAATCAGTGACTTCAATTAATCACTTTAATTGAATGCTGAAAAACACCCAAAACCAGCAGACACTGCGGCCCCTGACCTAAAGTATTCTCCATACTGACTATGATGATAATGAAGGCAGGCTCTGGTCCCATTCGCAAACCTAACAGTAATGTTGTGGGCTGGCTGTTCTTAAAGCTGGGAGGAGATCTGGGGGAAGGAATGGCGTTTTGCTTTTTCAGCTGAGAGTGCTGCAATGACATAACACTCACAGGTGGTAATGCGAGGCTTTGCCGTGGAGTAGACCTGCACAGAGTGCTGGTCCACACTGCATCCGGACAGAGTCAGGTCTGGAACCCGGAAGTATAGCTGTAACACATAAACAAATATGCGCTACCATTCCCACGTATTGCTCATGTACTTTCCTCTGTAATGTTATTACTCTTGTCGATCAGAGGGGAACTGCAGTTACATTTAAAAATGTGGTATCTACACTCACTTTGATGTAGGCTGTCAGCCCAGTGCACAGAGGATCAGTTGGTCCTGAAGACTGCCCAGAGAAACTCACAGTTCCCCCCAGCGACACCTCCCGAGACCTGGGAAACTTCTGTCCTGGGGTGGCAGGGAGATTTGGACATGCGTTAGAGAAAGCAGCAGGCCATGATGGGACACTGGAGTCCCAGGAAAAGAATCAAGGCCAATGTATAGTTCAGTGACAGTTCTATTGCCACTCCACGTAGGCTGTGGTCCTTGTCCTTGTCAATGCACAAATTGTCCATCCGTAATACTGTATATAAATGCATTCAAGCCGACCAAACATTGCGTGCCGCTAATCGCAGTGACGCTGCCACTGGACTATAAACTGGCCTTAAGAGGGCCTGTTCTACCCACTGTACGTACCCACCACCCAAACCAGCAGGCTCTTCTCCCTGGTAACCTCCAGCTGCCCGGAGCTCACCTTGACATCCACGTTACCCAGCTGACCTCTTTGGAGAAACAGTAAGGTTACCGGTTAGCTGAGGAACACAGGCTAACAATATCATTTCCTGGCTTTACACAGGCATTGTATACAACAGCCAGATCAATGCACTGCACTGCATAAAACAGCAATGGTTCTACAGCTGGGGTGGGCAATGCTGGTCCTGGAGGGTCGGTGCGTATGCAGGTCTTTCTACCTCCGATTAGCCTGGCTAAATCAGCTAATTGGCTGTCTATACAAACACTGGTTCATTCATAGATTAGATCACTGTAAAACTTCATTCACTCATGTCATTCATGCACTTATCAAGAAGTGTCAGGGGGCGTAAATGTTAGGGCTAATTAAGTCATTAAGGCCAGCAGTTGGCATGAAAACCAGAAAGAAACACAAGCCACCTCAACAGGTCCCTACCACCTGTTGTCCACCTCTGTTATACAAGAGTCAATCCTTAGCAAATGGCTAAAGAAGACCAATGTGTGCAGGGGGACAATTACACAAAGGCTTCAGAAGTTGGGTGGGGGGGTGAGGGAGGGATTTGATAAATGTGGAGGTCTGTGTGACTGTGTGTCCATGTCACCTGTTGAAGAAGGGCAGGTGCGCCTCACAGTACTCAAAGCTGTTCCTCACACTCTCGTGTAGCTTCAGGCTCACAGTCACCCTAAGCTGCCCCTCCTCCTCCTCCTTCAGCTGATAGGACCCCAGGATGGGAGGGACCGGCACCTGAATACAGAGGACATGTGTCATCAGTCTCTCCCATTTTACTCTGTGATTGGTGGCTCTGCTTGGTCTTTCCACTCTTTCCTTGCCTGCATTGTGCCTTGTGCTGCATCTCACCCGGTCTGCGCAGTTCAGTGTCGCCGTATAGATCAGCTTACACCGCCCAGGTGACTAATGCAGTGAAATTACTAAAAAACCTTGTGGGCTTGTGTTACTGATAATAATTGAAGAGGAGGCTGATAAGCAGTGAATTCTGCAGGCAGGGGTTGAGAATGGATTTTTGCAATGACACTGTACTTTGGGTCACTTTTACCCTCATCTTACACTCAAGACTTGCATTCTCCAAATTGGGAGATTCTTAGAGTATGTTATTGCTACGCTGTATAGCAGCTGTATTTAGACCTTGTATAATAAGTTACAATTGTAAATTGTATATTGATTTAAAAAATGTGTTATAGCACATATTACATTTACGCAATACGTGCTATTGGGCAGCCTGTAACCTAGTGGCTAATGTACATGACTGGGACCCAGAAGGTTGGTGGTTCAAGCCCTGGTGCAGCCATGATAAGATCCACACAGCTGTAAGGGCCTTGACCAAGGCCCTTAACCCAAGGTTGCACCAGGGGGGACTGTCCCCTGCTTAGTCAAATGTCAAATCAACTGTCGCAATCCAAGTCGTTTCGGATAAAAGTGTCCGCTAAATAACAAATTATAATTATCATTATATTCTGTAATTTTCAATGTTTGTTCAGTCTTGTCTCTTCAACAGGACCTCTAAATTAACAAACGGACTTATGAAATCTAGTGATCCGTGCCGATCCAGGCCTCAGTACCTGAGACGTGTAGCTGCAGAGGTTGAAGGGCTCCACCGGGGGGGAGAAGGGGAATTTGTAGGGCCCAGAGAAGGCAGAGCCATCGCTCTCATCCACGCTGGTGGCGGTCAGGAGGCTGGCGTCCAGCGAGGTCACGCAGGGGTGGACCAGGATGTCCTGCAGCGGAGAGCCGTTCGGCGGGAGCGAGAGGGTGACCGTCACATTGGGCAGGACGCCCTCCACCTCACACTGATACCGCATCAGCACCGCAACGGGAAGCGGGAGATGAAAGAAAGCACGCGGTAGGGTTAAGAATAACTCACTTATTTGCAGATGAATACACCACAAAAAAAAACACAGATCAGTTTACACAGGGTCTTAAATACACCGGCTCATAAATTACGTAAACTAAATATGTCTGCCTAGAAAATAAATAGAAGAACTACACTGGAATTGTACTTTAACCATTACTTTACAGCTCATAATTTAGGATGCACATGTTCTAATAATAGAACTACTAATAATATACACTCAGTGAGCACTTTATTAGGTATTTATTAGACTTATTTGTCTCATGCTGCTGTAGCCTATCCACTTAAGAGGTTTGACATGTTGAGTGTTCAGTGATGCTCTTCTGCATACCACTGTTGTAATGTGTGGTTATTTGCATTACTGTCACCTTCAACCAGTCTGGCCCTTCCTCTCTGACCTCTCTCATTAACAACATGTTTTTGCCCACAGAACTGCTGCTCACTGGATGTTTTTCACACAATTCTCTGCAAACTCTAGAGAAAGTCACTTAGACTTCCCCATTCTGACATTTGGTCTGAAAAACATCTGAACCTCTTGACCACGTCTGCACGCTTTTATGCATTGCGTTGCTGCCACATGATTGGATGATTAAATATTTGCATTAACATGCTGGTGTACAGGTCTACCTAAGAAAGTGCTCACTGAGTGGAACTTTATTTATATATCACTTTTGAAGCACATTGCACAAGTGCTTCACAAAACAATATAAAGATAACACGAAACAGTAAAACATTGCGATAAAAAGTTACATCCTACAAAAATGGTTACAAATAGATCTAAACAAAATATGTACAGCATAAAATAATAAAAATGCTTGTGTGGCTCATTCACCACCACAGTTGTACAGCCCCTGCCCTCACCTTGCAGGTCACGCTGCCGTAGACGTCCCATAGGTCCTGCCGACTGCGGCTGCCATACTGCATCGACCGCACCATCTCGCTCAGCGCCACGCTCACCACCGCCCGACCCCGGTGGAGCCCCGCTTTCCACGCCGGCTGCTTCTGGGTCCCCACCGGGGTGGCTGCTGTAGCAGCGGGCGATGAGCCCACCTGGGGGGTGTCCAGGGGGGTTCCCAGGGGACACACCTGCAGGAGAACCGAGGGCAAGAGGGCCAGGCGAGATGCCAGTGCCTCCGCCTCCAGCTTACCCCCGGCTCCACACAGGAAGCTCTGCAGGCCTGTCAGCAGGGAGAGGCCCTGGGACACAGAGGCCAGGCTGGGGAGGGGGGGCCGAGGTTCGGGGGGAGCTTCCACCAAGGGCAGACAGGCCAGGATCAGCCCTCCCTGAACAATGGCCAACATGGGCCACAGGGCCCCCCCATCCCGGCCCTCCAGGTGCAGCTCGAGGGCTGGGGAGCGCTGGGGCCGGGCGCAGTCATCCCGTGACACAATGAAGGACTTATCGGGATCGGTTAGCCCCAGCTCCGTCAGGAGGGGGTGGAGGATGCCACTGTCCTCTGGGACAGCCACATACTGCGTCCCTCCAAGAGACTTGGCACGCCACTCAACTGTGGGATACCGCCTGCACAGAAAACCAGACAGACAGATAAACAATGACAAATATCTGTGAAGAACCGTAACATTGAATACATTATTTTAGTGGGACAGCTTAATGTGAAAATCATCAGCGGCCAAAAAGTTACATAAATCTATACTGCAGAATTCATCCTGCGAAATCGGATTTGAATGGCAATACGTTTGCATCAAGGGACTTCAACTTAAAATGTAAAAACAGGTTGACTTACTTTGAAAAGCGCACAGTTCCAGATTGTCCCTTCTCGTGAGTGATTATCCACAATGAACGGATACTCATTTCCTCTTTCCCTGATTATCTGTGTAGCGAACTACCAATATGTGAATATACCGTGAGGAGCTAATGTTCCTGTAAAATCATCACCAATTCAGTTTAACAAGAGGAATTAACAGTTCTGATTACTAAACACAATTATTTTGCAAGCCGGTAACTACCTACACCTGACTTGCTTCCTAGAGCTAAATTCACGCCCATAAGTAACAAAAACAGTTTCCAGTCTATGTGTGCGGGAATAACAACTTCGCAAAATATATCCGTGCTGCAGGAAAAGTTGTCTCTGGAAAATCGTTACATTCGTTTAACATTTGGATAACAACATGCGATTACATAAACGTCTCGTTCAAACCGATAAATAAATCCCAATTAAACAACACATTTTCATCTGCTGATCTCATAACACAGCAGAAAAATATCTTCCTGTTCGTAAAATGACATGAGATGTAGCGACGCCTGCGCAAACGGAACACCACTGCATGTGATTTGCCTGTCTCGAGTACGCGCCCCCGGTGTTATGCGTTAACTCCGTAACTCAAATAAAGGTAATATGATTTGCACTTTTAATAACCCCTCTCCAATTTAACTTTGGAGGCCCCACATCAAAGTTGCATACCCTGTTGAAAAAAACAGTATACGCTATGTTTTGGAACAGCTGGTAGCTGGTCATTTCAAGATGGTCAGAGCTGGATTTTTGGACAACCTTACAACCTTATTAGGACGCAGGTATTGGATTGAGTTTTCCCATATTATTTATAGTCGCTACTTTACATTACATTACATTCTGAAGCTAAATCTGCTGATTTATGATAGCCAATGAAGAGTTTATAATAGTGAATTGTAGAGAGTTGTAAATTATATTAGCCTTTTAATAAGTTACATACTGCACATTATATTAATCAATAAAGACGTCCAAATCCAGAAAGTAGTTCATGATAGCCAAGTAAGAGTTTATAATAACATTTTATTCTTGTCATTTGTTATCAATTACGTCGTTGTGTGCAAATGGTTATTAATTATATTTGTATTTTAGTAAATTGTATACTGTAAATTATATTAATATGCAAATCGATTAAGTTATTATCCAAATACAGAAAGCAATTAATAATTCTCCAGCATCAGTGTCAACCCCATAAGCACTCTATAACCGAGCGACCGTGTCCCTGAACACGGGAACGCGCTTCTTGTGGGTGGGGCTTGTCGTCTCAATTTCCGGTCCGGACATGGCTGCTGCTGGATGCAGGAAGCAGAGAGGCTGTTGTGCACAATCTTGAACAACAGCAGACATTTTCTAAATAAAAATTTAACTGGTCGATCTGCAAGTCCCGGGCAGTCCGGCTTATAGTTGTCGCAGACATAATATTTCTGTCGGAAACAAACAATGGCAGCTACAGCTCAACTATTCGAGGTGGGGCTACGAACGGGCATAGCTAACTAGCTAACGTTAACTAACACAGAGCAGGCTAGCTAGATTAACCCTCTGTTATGATTATTAACCTATGCCAAGTAGGCTGCGTGCAATGTTCTGGTTTACGCAATTCCTTAATTTAGTTTTCTATCCTTATTTGTTTTATGCCGAAATTTGAACCAGCTTGCTTGCTAGCTAACGTCAGCCATGTCCTTTTTATTTTCCGGCCGTTGGTAAATGATTGATGTTTACAACTGAGGTCTGTTTCAAGAGTAAGCCGCTGAATGACAGTAGAGGCTAGCTGAGTACGCCAACATGTACTATTTATAAAAATGCTAACCTGTTCATTTGGACAATCCTTGTTTTACACCGGGTTGTGTGTGTAGGGCTACGCAATGGTCCAGTCCAAAAACCTCAAGGGATTTCACAGGAGTCGTATGCTCTCCGATGATATAGTTGCTATGCATTTTATTCCCAACCAAATAGCTAGTTATACTCTTCCGATGGAATGTCAATCAATAAATACCATGTTTAATATGAAGCAAACAATTCGGTCTGATGCTTGGTCCTACATACGGGTTTGTTTATTGATTTGCATAAATCTTGGTATGATTAGCTAGAGTTTTCTTTCTATTGTTTTAATGACAGTGCTGTAAATAGTTCAGACCACTGGAAACATTACTTATATATACATTACTTAAATAGCTTTGTATGTACCTGTACAGTCTATATCAAATATGTTGTCAAATATTAAAGCATTTGATAATAATTCAGTTGCTTATGTTAGATAATGTAATTTAATGTTTTAACTGTATATGTGAGCTAAAACCAAACCACACTTATTATTTAAAAATATCTAGGTATTTGGTGTCATGTTTTTGCTATGACACTTCTTACCTTGATGGAATGATCATGAAGCTTAGGGATATCCATGTGCAAGAATTAAGACTCTTTATATCAGTTTTAATATAGTGGGCCAAGACAAGAATAATATCATATTCTATAAAGTGTGTTTCCCGCGTGCTTGTTTTTAGAACGCTCACTGGCATTTCACTTATTGATGGATCAGTTTTCATGATCATTTGCTTCTTTTCACAGGAACCTTTTGATGCAGATGAGTACATAGAGAGACTGGCATGGAGGACCCCTGGTGGGGGTTCTAAAGGGGGTGCTGAGGCGTTTGACCCCAAAAGGTGCTGCTCCCATTGTCCACCTGTGATCTCGCCTAGTGCCTACAACTGTATAGTCGAGTGTCTGTTTGACTGACCACATTTTCCGTGTGACTGACACTTCTCTCTGTGTGTTTATGTGACTAGCATCACCGCAATTCTGTGTGTGTCCACGTGAACTGTGTTTGAGAGTATACTGTCTGTCTGTCTGTCTGTCTGTGTGTGTGTGTGTCTGTGTGTGTGTGTGTGTGTGTGTGTGTGTGTGTGTGTGTGTGTATGTATGCGTGCGTGTGTGTGCGTTAGGTAGGGGGAGGGGTGTGTGAAGGCATAAGCTTTTGCTAGGACCGTCCATGGATAGTTCCCAGCATGTGCTCTTCACCCCGCCCCACAAATGTGACAAGCTCTGACAGATGCTCCGCGTCACGTCGACTGTTCTGCCTTAGAGGAGACAACATAATTCAAAAGTTGAAGGTCCTGTTTACACGCCTGGATTCCCCTGAGGACCAGCGATGGGCACTGCTGGGCAGCCTTCATTGGCATGCCAAGCTGCAGTTCCTTTGCCATCTGCTGTGCCTATGCCAGACTTTGCTGTGTAGACACTTTGTAGCAGTGCATCATGGGAAATGTCAGATTGCAGTCACAAAGCACTGAGTCATGGCTTACTGAGAGAATGTGTTTTGGAAAGGCGAGCTGGTCTTAAGCTGCAGTAGCCAGTGTAAAGGGAATTACTCAGGAGATTACATAGTCATCACTTCTGGACGTTTTCTTACCCCCCCCCCCCCCCCTAAGGAATCTAGTGCTGACTTGGAAAAGGCTCTGTGGCCCATATAGGACTTATAATGCCGCTGACGGTGGCTGTCAGTATGAGGAACCCACAAATCCAGTAGAAATTAATTTCACAATACTCTTTTTCTCTTGCTGTACTGAAAGGTTAGCAGGAATGGTAGCAGTAATTCATCTGCTCTGGAAACTGACCTTTAGGCAGTTTTCCTGCAGATGCTGTATTAGTCTCTTCATAAAGTGTTGACTGTGGACAAACCCTCCCAACATCCCCTGCAGGTCTTTAATAAGGTCTCACGTTGGGGCCATCAGGGAGAAAATATGGTCAACCAATATTTTTGTGCTCTTCCCCAATGAAGGCTCTAGTGTCTTGTCTTTTTATAAGCAGAGAACATTCTATGGGCACCCGGCCATTATGCAGGACTGCCCAGGCCAGGCACTCCATTCTGCTGAGTGCAGTGGTTGAGACTACCGTGCGCTCTGCTCTGCCCCCTGCAGGCTGCTAGAAGAGTTTGAGAACCACATCGAGGAGCTGAAACAGCTGGACGAGCGCATCCAGCGCCGGGTGGAGAAACTGGAGCAGCAGTGTCACCGGGAGGCTAAGGAGTTCGCCCGCAAAGTGCAGGACCTCCAGAGGAGCAACCAGGTCAGTTCAGGGCGGGGAGCTCTGTCCTTTGGGGCTGGCTGTAGTACAGGACTAAATGGATTTCACCTCCCTGGGGCAAGTACATTTAGGTTAGTTGTACATGAGGCAAGCTCAGGTATGTACCGAGTCTGCTGTTCACCTCCCAGTACTTCATTCTGCTGATACAGCTGAAATAATCAGCCAATCAACAACGTAATCTCTGCGCACACTCGCATAATATCCCAGGTGCAGTCTTAAAGGTGCCTCTCATTTAGCTTTCTTCTCACAAAGGGGTATTTGTTGTCAATTCCAATTTGACAACAAATTATACAAGGAGTATTAGTATTGTAACAAGAAATTCTGCAGACCTGCAGGACCAAAATAAGCTGAGCCTTAATTATGCTGTGCAGTACATATGTATTTGGACAGTGGTTCAATTTCAGTTCTTTTGGTTCTGTGGTTTTACGTGTCTTTGGCTTTGAAATGTAAAAGTGAACATGAGATTAAAGTACAGACTGTCACCTTTAATATGAGGGTTTTTAAATCCATATCGGGTGATCCTTGTAGGAATTGCATCCATTTTTATACATAGTCCTCCCATTTTAAGGGACCAGAAGTAATTGGACAGTTGGCTTCTCACCTGTTTCTGATTAGTCATGGGAATTTAATTACTTCCTTAGTACTGGTATAGGAAAGCTTTCAGTATCAAGTATTGATTCTAGGCCTTTGATTACCTTTGAATTCTTTGAACAATTCTGTTCTGTCAAAATGAGGACCAGACTTGCACAGTCAAGGAAGCCATTATGCGGCTAAACAATAGGCTTACCCAAATAAAATGTTAGGAACATCATAAAGAAGAAAATGTCCAAATATGTACAGACTGCACTGTATGTTCTTTTCTTCTTGACTGCATATCATGCATCCTTTCTTGAGGAAGGTTTGTCACTGATATTTTCAGGCTTTGGCGGAGTACTTTTTAAACTATGTCTGCAGTGCTTGTGCCTGTCTCTTGTCTGTCTGTACAGGTGGCTTTCCAGCATTTTCAGGAGCTGGATGAGCACATCAGCTATGTGGCGACCAAGGTGTGTCACCTTGGCGACCAGCTGGAAGGTGTGAACACGCCACGGCAGAGAGCAGTGGAGGCCCAGCGCCTCATGACTTACTTCAACGAGTTCCTGGACGGGGAGCTGCGCAGCGATGTGTTCAACAACCCGGACAAGGTCATGCTCCACCCCAGCCCCATCGTACCTTTCCAACATGGCCGCCAGCTGCACCCACCTGTATTCACTCTGCCCTGAACACGATTATATCACCACTTCTTCATTTAACAGCGGCTGAACACTCTTGGTTCAGGAGAATTGCATGTCATACTCTGGACCGTACAGCTAGTATGCTGTCCACACTAGGTAGTGCCACATATCTAATCCACTTCCACACATATATAGCACTTTATTGCAATTATTGCAATTGTGTACATCGGTCACTGTCGGCATTCACACTCCCAAGCCATTGCTCTCAGTATCACCTAACTGGCTCTGACCACTCTCTGGAATGCACACTAAATCCTTAACTGTCAAGTGGTCCCTTGGAGGTCATTGTCACTTGCATTGATCCTGTTTCGCCTGTCCTCTCAGGTTCTAGCTACTCACCACTGGACAAATGAATGCATCATCCTGGTCCTTAAGTCATCTCAGCTTTCATACTGCAGTATGAATTATTTTTTCTTTCACTTGGCTGTGAAAAGCCTTCTATCTACCATTCCTATTTTTGCTTCATCAACATGGAAAACTGAGGAATTTTGTTCTCATCGCTGAACTAGGTCTACCACACCATAAATACTTCTAAATGTAAAAGAGGTCACCCTGTAAAGCTTTCCTAATGATGATGAGACTGTTTCTCAAAAGTAACACTGGCATACTTGTAGTACGGGCATACCATCCTCAAGGTATTTTGGGACCAGTCATTAAAAGCTTTGGTTTTGATACATGAAGGGTGTATTGTGGATTCTGGGGTGGCATCGAAAGGGTTTCTCACTTGCATGGATTGGGGCTGGAGAGATGTAAAAATGAAACGTATGCAATAGCAGGGAAACTGACGGGCCTCATGTTGTTAACGTTAGGACTCTAAGCGCTTAATTTTTTGGGATGGTATGATCTATGGGATAAGCAACATAAGAGTTGATAACAGTTGATTCCTGCTGGAGGGAAGTCACATGAGTTATAGAAACATGTCATTTTTAGTAATGCATTATTAACTTGACAACCATACTATTTTGCAGTGTCATGTTGCCTAAGTGGGTGAGTAGGGGGTGAAAGCCACACAAAAGCTCTGCTTTGAGTACCAGGAGTGTGAGGAACTGGTAAGGTGGACTGCTGGTTCCAAAGTAAAGGCATCATGTACAGTACTGTACCTCGTGTAGCCCTGTGTAGCCATGACTCAGCGAATTGGGGAGCAGGGGGACTTGGGCAATGGAGGCCAAAAAGAAGCATCACGCTAAGGAGCGAAGGTAATCGCTCCTTTAGTGTTTGGCTTGTGTGCGACGCGGACAAATGCAGGGAAGGCCCGAGCAGCCCGACACGGAGCGAGGAGACGGCCCGCCAGCGCCGGGGGTCCGGAGGTGTGCCGGAATATGGACGGGATTTTTCTTTCCCTTTTTTCCGAACATACCTCGAGCCGAGGAGGAAAGCTGTGAGTCAATAGCTGGAGGGAGAGGCTCCGCTAATCCTCCTGAAAGGGAGGGCTGGCCCGCCAGCATGGAGACAAGTGCTGCTAAACCCTGACTGCAGGGAGACGGCTACATTACTTACATGGGATTTAGCTAATCTTAGCTAGAGGACAGATACTTAGAAAGCCTCGCAGAGCAAAAAGGCAGCATCCACCTCACGGGAGTGGGGTAATGATGTTAGCTGAGGCAGGCATGTGCGGGAGCAGAATAGCTGGGGATGGCGGGGCCGGCGCACGTTTCGGGAGAGTGGGGGGGTGGGGTGGGGGTGGGGGGGTTCTCGACAAGGCCCCTCAGGAAGATATCCTGGCCCGGACAGATTATTGAAGGATATTAAGAGTCTTGCGGGATTACACCCCATTCAGAACAGGCAGGCGATAAAGAGTTGGATGCGTTGCAAACTTGCCGCCGCTGATACTCAGGTGAGCGGAGTTGGCGGTTATCAGTGGGACGGTGTGTGCATGCGGCGGGTGATTTAATTAAAGCTGATCTTCCAGAGTGCAGGTGCTTCCAGACCCCTTCCCTCCCTACGCCTGCCTCACGCCATCCTCTCCTCTCTCCGCAGATTAAAGAAGCTGCTGATATTATTCAGAAGCTGCACCTCATCGCTCAGGAGCTGCCCTTTGACAGGTCAGTTACCCATAATGCACACCTGCAGGACTATACCCAGAGGGGCTGCTAGGCTCCAGTCTTTAGAGGAATAATAGTTAAATGGTGCAAAACAACACAATCAAGATGCTAAATAACCATTTGCATCCCATGTTCACATTTACAAGAAGTAAATGCCCAGGGAATAGCTTCAGCATTATTGTGATTTATTAGTGTTTTATATTAATATACTACTGAAAAGGATTCAGTAGCTGTTTGCTATAGCTGACTGTATTTGTTTTATGTCTTTGCTCTTGTCCCTTAACAGGTTTGCTGATGTAAAGGCCAAAATAGCCAGTGAGTAGCTCTTCCTGATAATGCTAATAACCTGAATCTGAACATTTATAATGTGTTAATTTCCTAAACATTGTTCTCCCATCTTGGAAAAATGTGCTTGAGTGCTGTGTTTTGCATCACTCTTGGAGCTACACCCAACTCTCTATATCAAGTAATTCCATTAATTGTTTTGAGCCAGTGTACACTGACAAGGAACTGTTAGTTGTGAAAGGTGGTGATAAACAGATCTTTCAGCTGGCACTGATATCAAGCAAGCTAGAAAATATATAATTTCTTCACTAGTGATAAAGTTTTACAAGTTAAGATAACACTGTGTTGCTTGCCAGTGTGATAGATGGCTGGTCATACTTGTGCTGGATATATGTAGCAGTTAACAAGTTTACATACTTTGCCACTGTCTAAATAGCAAGCAAACCAGTAGGCTAGGCAGCTGTCGATCAATCATTTAAGCTAAAGTTTGAAATGTGACATTGGAATTCAGTAGCTTCTCGCACTGAAAGTTACAAGACAAAAAGACTGCTTTTTCTATGTTTTCATTTTGAATGTTATCTTTTTTGTATCATGGAATGATCATTGTCTTTAATGCTACTGTTCAATCTTTAACAGCAGTTACCAGCAGCTTGCATCATACTCTCTAGGCTCCCTGGGAAAAGAAATGTTAAGATAATGTTTGTTATTCATATGATAAAAATAATTTTATTTGCACACTCTCATATCATGCACACCTAATAAAACAAAAAAGTTTTGCATTCAGGGCATGGGAAGCAATCTACACAATTTTCAAAAAACCTTCCGAGAGTGTACAGTGCAAGGAAATACAATATCAAATTCCAGTGACGTTCCCCTTCAACATTTTCAACAACTAAATGTGTAATATAAAAATTTCTATTAGAGCAGGGATCTTTATTCCTGGTCCTGGCTGGCCGCAAGATCTGCTGCTTTTTGTTTTTAACTTTACTATCAGCAACTGTTTCTGACCCAATAAACCTGGTGAGGTAAGTTAACTGTGTAATGGACTGCTTTATTTGAGCAGTCTAGAACAAAAACCAGCAGACCCAGCGGCCTGCCAGGACCAGCGATGAAGATCACTGCATTAGACCTATTGTTTTCTGCCAGGAATCAACATTCATTGCATGAATGTGTACGATATTTGCCAGGATTTAACTTAGAGCTCAATCAGGCTAAAGCTAACGGTGTGCACACATAATGCAATTTCAGGTAAATATCATGACCTGGAGCGTCAGCTGATCCAGGAGTTTACAGCTGCCCAGCGCAGGGGGGAGATCGGCCGCATGCGGGAGGTGGCTGCTGTGCTGCTTCACTTCAAGGTGAACCTTTCAGGCCCGGCAACTGGGTCTTACACTCACCTTTATGTGGAGTATATCTGTAATCCACAACAGTGCCTGCTTTACGGACAACATGCTGCCAAAGTCACACAAAAATCATTACCTGTTCTGTTCATTTAGGGGTGCACAACACTCCGGTCCTCGAGGGCCATTCTGCATACCGGTTTTCGTTCCAACCAATCGGCTTGTTTTTAATTTGCTGACAGCTCTATAAATTACCCTGGTTCAAGCCTGTACTTGAGCACAGTAAAAACTTTAGGATACACTTTCAGTCTGCAACTTCAGCCAGTACTCATACACGTCAGATAATTATTTAATTGACTCATATCTTAAGACCAGAAGTTGGCACAAAATCCTGAAACTGATCGGCCCTTGTTGTGCACCCCTGATTTATAAGACGTTTTTGTTCATATAAAACAAATATTGCTTTAAAAGTCATGAAAACTGCTTTGGTTGTGTGAAATTGCATTAAGTACAAGTCAAGTGTCTTTTAGCCTGCTGCCAAGAGGTTCATGGTCTACAATCAGGCATGAAAGTCAGTGGCACAGTATGCTTTGTGAGATCTTGACTGTGCTTTTATTTGTTCCACCCACAGGGCTATGCACATTGCGTCGACGTCTACATTAAGCAGTGCCAGGAGGTGAGTGGAGTTTTTAATCTGAGCACGCTCTGTTTGTACCGATAGTCCTCTCTCTGAAACCCCCGTTGGGTCCTTGTTTAGTCTGTGGTCTCTCGGGCATTGTCCTGTGCAGCCACACGGTAAGGATTACAATAGCACCGTAGCCTGCGTGACTCAGTGTTTGCCGTGCTGCTGTGACATGGCGGGTCTCTGTGCTCAGGGGGCCTACGTACGGAGCGACGTCTTCGAAGACACGGCCATCTTGTGCCAGCGGGTCAACAAGCAGGTGGGCGAGGTCTTCTGCAGCCCCGAGACCGTTATGGCCAAACTGATCCAAAACATCTTCGAGAACAAACTGCAGGTATTTTTGCTTTCTTTCTCTTGGTTTCTGCTGTTTTTTCCTTATGTTGCCTTTGATTTTATATTTTATCTTTCCTGCTGATGTCCATTCAAAAATTGGGAATGAAAGAAATGCAGGACTGCATCCCCTAGAATATCCCCGGAGAGCACTCTTTCAGGGCAAAAAGTAGTTTACTGAAAGATGAGATCTGAATATAATGGTACACTGGGTGCTAAGGATATAGTATAATTGTGCATTTTTATTGTTTGCCACCCATACAGATTGGGTAATTTTTTGTACACAAATGCAGATTACACTTTTAAGTAGATTTTTATTACTAGGATCTCGTGTGGCATTTTATTTTAGTCATGAATACAAAATGTTATCTCAGAGTGCAAGGGTCTTCAAACTTTTCTGATGCTGGGGCCACGCAGGGTTAAAGGCATCCAGGGCACCCCCAGCATAACTTAATAATCTTTTCTTTTTTTTGGTTTTCCCAAATGTATATGTAGTCATTGCATATGCAGACTGGCCAGGGACCCCTTCCAGTAGCTTCAAGACAAAATGTCTTGAATCCATCTCCTGTTGAAAACCCAAGCTCTAGTGCATAAAGCACAGCACCTGACTGAACTTTTGTTCCCAGGCCCATGTGAGAGAGAAGCTGGAGGAGACCCGGCGGTCTGACTCGGAGCAGTACCTCAAGAACCTGTATGACCTCTACACCAGGTGAGGCCTCAGCCTGTCTTTCATATCCTCTTTACCCCACGCCCACCGTACCGCGCTCAAGAGTGTCCCGCTTCCAACCCCCCCCCCGCGGTGTGTCTCCAGGACCACGACTCTGGCCACCAAGCTGACGGAGTTCAACCTGGGCTCGGACAAGCACACCTTCCTGTCCAAGCTGATCAAGAACATATTCTTCTCGCACCTGGAGAGCTACATGGACATGGAGCGAGAGTATCTGCGCACACGCAGTGCCATGATCCTCCAACGCTACTACGACTCAAAGAACCACCAGAAGCGCCCGCTGGGCACCGGCAGGTAGGTGCTGCACTTCTCCTCCTCCCTCCCGTGTACCTGAGTTCAGTTCAAACCTGTGGTCTTACGCTATACTCCTCTGTGAGCAGAGCAGCTTATAGAGCTCAGTGAAGATCTAATTACTGTATACAATGTACAGTTATAACTAACACAGGCAGACTATTGGGTTTTAAAGTCATCTTATTTCACCAATTACTTTTCACTGCTGGTTTCAATTTATGGTAATGTAATGACTTTGGGTATTCAGTTAATATGCTATTCTAAGTTTGGCTGAAGAAAATGTGTATACGTCAAAGGGAATTGGCCACTTTGGACATCTGGACTTGAGGACTGTTCAATGATACTTATTTGAGCAAATCCATTGGGATGACATCTGAAGCGCATACCATCTCAGATATGGCATCAAACAGCTGTTCAGATGCAACACTAAATGTCAAAGGCAGCCATTAGCCACCTGACAGCTGTTGCAGGGATGACTGACTTATTTTTTATTGTGGAAATATCTTTCATCATAACCAATTCTGTGTTTGGTCTAGAACCAAACTCTAACTCATCATCATGTGCTTCCTTATGATGGCAGTGAATCAACATCACAAGACTGAGGCGCAAAATGGATGTGCTGTACTATACAGTGTTCACCTGCAGTCAGCAGAGCCCATCTCTTACAGGACAGGGCTTGGTCGTCATTGAGACCTCCGTATTCAGCCCCCGTGTGTCCAGCAGGGGGCTCCCCACCATGAACCCTGTCCTCTCCCCCCGTACAGCATCCAGGAGCTGAAGGAGCGGATCCGACAGCGCACCAACCTGCCGCTGGGGCCCAGCATCGACACCCACGGGGAGACCTTCCTGTCCCAGGAGGTGGTGGTCAACCTGCTGCAGGAGACACGCCACGCCTTCGAGCGCTGCCATAGGGTGACTGAACGCCGAACCACAATACCCAAAATTCACCTCGCACATGGATTCAAAATGCCTGTCTATTCTGAGCTACTGTTGCCTGGTTACTGTGCCGATTCCAGGAGGCAAACATATACTGGCTCTGCCTAGATACAATACTCATCCACCATTCGTCAGACCTTGTAGGTCAAAATGTAGTGAGAACTATCTGTTGAAACTAACTTAGACCCCCTTCTTCTTCCCCAGCTGTCAGATCCCTCAGACCTCCCCAAGAATGCCTTCTCCATCTTCCTGCTGCTGGTGGAGCACCTGTGTGTCGACCACATCGACTACGCCCTGGAGATTGGCCTGTCAGGTATTCCAACCTGTGGTTTCATTACAGAAGTATTGTGAGGAATAATGCCGGGTTAAATGAAACCGGTTTTTCCTACTTGTCCACATAGTGGGCCAGCTATAGGTGTCCAGCAGTGTGACCAGTTCAGCTGTGGTCTCACTGGAATTGAAGTAGTTGTGTTCAGATTTTTTGGGGTGTATGGGGGATAGGTGCACACAGCTGCATAATGAGCACCGTGAAAGAATGATGAACCCATTTATATATCCCTGCTTTCCCTGTTTTGCAATAGCATAGCATGGCAATCCTTGTGCATGCTTGCAAATCCTCTGCTGTGGTGAGAGTTATAAAATGAAAGGGTGTGATTCGACCTTCTTCCCGGCAGCTATCCCTTCCTCGGATGCCAAGAACGCCAACCTCTACTTCCTGGATGTGGTCCAGCAGGCCAACACCATATTCCACCTCTTCGACAAGCAGTTTAACGACCACCTAATGCCCCTTATCAGGTGAGAGAGCAGGATGACTCGAGCACCGCTGTACATTCCTGCCATCACACAAACACACCCTCTGAGGGCTTCCTCTGAACCCCCTCATGACCTCTCCGTTCCTCCTCAGCTCTTCCCCCAAGCTCACCGAGTGTCTACACAAGAAGAAAGAAGTGATTGAGCAGATGGAGGTGAAGCTGGACACCGGCATTGACAGGTCAGCCACACGGCCCATCTGAATCATATCCACAACACACTGGTGGAGTGCCCACCTGTAGCATAGTGGTTAAGGAAGATAACTGGGACCTGCAAGGTCGGAGGTTCGATTCACGGTGTAGCCACAATAAGATCCGCACAGCCGTTGGCCCTTAACCCTGCATTGCTCCAGGGGAGGATTGTCTCCTGCTTAGTCTAATCAACTGTATGTCGCTCTGGGTAAGAGTGTCTGCCAAATGCCAATAATGTAATGTAATGTAATTTGGTCTGTGCTCTATCCAGACCAGCGCAAGCACATAATCACTCTGCTCGACTGGTTATGTGGACAATGATGTCCTGTGTAGTGACTGAAACAGACCGATTGCTGTGGGCTCCATTGCCAATGTACCCTCATTGGGCACATAAATGGGCACACAATTACATTACATTACACATACATACATACATACACATACACAACGTTTATAAATGTAAAAATGTTTAATGTCACCATGGATAATGTTATCTCTTGTGCCTGTGAAATGCAGTGTAAAAGTATACTTAATGAGTTGTACCGTTCGTGCAGTGACCATTTTCAGGCAGGCAGCTGATAGCTGCTGTTTGATCAGGCAGCTTTGAGCTCCATTTCCTCTGCTTTCCTATCCAGGACTCTGAACTGCATGGTGGGCCAGATGAAGCACATTCTCACGGAGCAGAAGAAGACGGACTTCAAGCCGGAGGACGAGAACAACGTCATGATCCAGTACACCACTGTATGAACTCTGGCACTGCACCGCTTTCGAATTCATACTTCCAGCGCATTGAGCCAGTTGACCTCCATAGTATGACTTTACACCCTCCCTCTCTATTCTCTCCCCTCCCAGGCCTGCTCCAAGGTTTGCGCCTACGTCAGCAAGCAGGTGGAGAAGGTGCGTCAGTCCATGGACGGGAAGAACGTGGACACGGTGCTGACGGAGCTGGGCGTGCGTTTCCATCGCCTCATCCACGAGCACCTGCAGCAGTTCAGCTACAGCTCCATGGGAGGCATGCTGGCCATCTGCGACGTGGCCGAGTACCGCCGCTGCGCCAAAGACTTCCGGGTGAGGGGTCAAGTGACATGGGCCAGACCGTTGAAAACCAGTATTCGTTGGTGTTGCAGTTGCACACCAAGGACTGGGGTTCGATCCCCGGTCACCGAGTTTGGCCAGCTCACGTGGAGCGGTGCAATTGGCTCGCGGCTCCGAAGAAGGGCGGAGGACGATACGGCTTGGAGAAGGCGTGTCGTTCTCCGGACCGTTAGATCCAATCGTGCTGCTGCCAGACGTGGTCGTATCTATGCGGTGTATCCTAGATATCATGGGTAATTGGTATAAATAGGGTAGAATTGGCAACCAAATTGTGAGAAAAAGGGAAAAAATCTGAAATAAATTTAAACTAAAAAAGAAAGGGTATTTGTGAAGTCATGGGGGGGTAAGCATTGAGCAGAGGAAGTTTTTTAAGTTACCTTTTGGTCAACTCTCAGCTTCAAATTACCTGATTTTTTGTTCCCTGTCCATTATTCTAAAATGCTGATGGCTCTCTGTCTGCCCTTACAGGTCCCTCTGGTACTGCAGCTCTTCGACACTCTCCATGCTCTTTGTAATCTTCTTGTGGTTGCCGCTGACAACCTGAAGCAGGTGTGCTCAGGGGAGCAGCTTACTAACCTGGACCGAAACTTGCTGCACGCCTTCGTCCAGCTGAGAGCTGACTATCGCTCCTCTCGGCTGGGCCGCCATTTCAGCTAGTGTCCACCAGGGGTCCCTGTAACTTCCTTGTAGCCAATGACACTACTGCCCAATCACACCCCACCTTCCATATTTCTGTATGTACCCTCTATACTCAACAGCATAATCCCCAAGTCCAAACTTCCCCAGTGTCCCTAGACAGCCAATCAAGAGCGATATTAAAATAATGCACCTGTATCTCAGTCAACTTTTCCTTCTGGCCTATCGTAGACTTCCAGAGGAACTCGCCCAGTGTGGGTCTGGATTTGCGCACTTTTTCAAAATATTCAAACCTGCACTGACTGCAATGCCGTTCTGCTCATTCCCATTTTACTGGGTCTAGTTTAACTCAGAATTATAATCCCTCTAATATTGACAGTCACCAATTGAGAGCATTTCATCTGTCCTATATACTGGTTGTTTTTAAAATAACCATAGCCGTATTAGATAGACAAGAGAGACTGAACCGTTGAAGTTTTAGGAGCAAATTTTTGTTCCTTTTTGTTTTTTTGCTTTGATTGTGCCAAATATGAGTGCTGTGTCTCCACTGACACAAGGAGAGCCTGCCGGTCGACCTAGCTAACGTCTCCAAAGCACTGCTTGTTTTTGGATGGGGGGGTCGCTACGGGCCAGCTCTGCTCTGGGAAACGGACTGGAACTAAACACGGCCGCGGCCCATTCTCCGAGCCGTTCCCAGGCCAGAGACCGCCGCGCCAGGCGCAGAGAGGGACTGCTGCCGTGCCCTTTGACCTTTCAGGGGAGGTTAGGCTCAGTGTCGAGAACATGGTGGTCTCCGCGCTAATCGGGTCTGATGTATGCCCAGGTGACCGGCTCGCCTCTCCGGTCAAGGTGGATGCACCAAAAGCCGGTTCACCACCGAGATCAGAGAGCGGTCAAGGCTCACTACAGGACACACACAGACACCCCCGTGCACTTGAGTAGGCTCCTCGCTGTAATCCAGAATGGACCTCTCTCTCGACTCACTACACTACTTAAGTGTTTTTAAAGAACCTTTGTTACATCTTCTTTTGTCTGCGCTCTGTAGAATCTACAGTAGTTGATGGTCACAATTGGGGCAGCATGACGTTTTTGTTTCTGTTGAGTCACTAAGGCCCAAAGCCGGGTTGTCCTTGCCTCATCCCCATGCTGCCACTGTACAGCTCCTCGCCTTTATTAATGATTAATAAAGAAATGGTTATGTTGTGTTAAAGCCTATCATTCTTGACTCATCCGGGCTTTATGGTCCTAGCATGGTTACTACTTATCTAGCACCTCAGATACATTTCTGAGTATAAAATAGGTTTTCTTGGTATAAAATAGGTTTATAATCTAATATATTTCATCGTGGGTATGAGGTGCATTGCCATTTTTTAATGAATCTCTGTTTCGACGCCAAACATGCCAATGCAGTATCTGACCAAAATGTTCAATTTGGTCTCATCTTACCACAGAACCTTCATTCAATCATAATTTAAATGCCCAAATGAGACAAAAATGTCATGTTTGATTTTAGTTGGAAACATTAACATAATATTTAGAAATGGTGAGAACAGGCCATTCAGCCCAGCAATACTTGCCTTTTCCTACGACTGAAGTGTACCGAATGCTTAGTTTGCCTAAAAATTAAATAGTATCTAGCACTGTATCAAGCCTGGTCTTGAAAACCCCCAGTGTTTTCTGCCTCCAAATATACATTCACATTATTACTTTATTAGGAACATTATTCATGCGATTATCTAATCAGCCAATCGTGTGGCAGCAGTGCAATGCATAAAATAATGCAGATACGGGGCAGGAGCTTCAGTTACATTACATTATTGGCATTTGGCAGACGCTCTTATCCAGAGCGACATACAGTTGATTAGACTAAGCAGGAGACAATCCTCTCCTGGAGCAATGCAGGGTTAAGGGCCTTGCCCAACGGCTGTGCGGATCTTATTGTGGCTACACCGGGATTAGAACCACCGACCTTGCGTGTCCCAGTCATTTACCTTAACTACTATGCTACAGGCCGCCCACACAATGTTCACATCTACCATCAGAATGGGGAAAAAGTGTGGTCTAAGTGACTTTGACCGTGGTATGATTATTGATGCCAACTGCTGATCTCCTGGATGCTGATTTTCAGGCAAAACGGCAATCGTGCGAAAAAGCAGTTTGCCAGGCAAGAATGCCTTGTTAATGAGAGAGGTAAGAGGAGAAGGGCCAGACTGGTCAGGAAGGTGAAATTAATGAAAATAACTACACATTACCACAGTGGTCTGCAGAAGAGCATCTCTGAAGACAAAACGCGCCAAACCTCTTAAGTTGATAGGCTACAGCAGCAGAAGACCACTAAGTCTAATACGCCTAATAAATACCTAAAGTGCTCACTCCATTATTATAGTACTGTATTTTTCATGTTGCCATTGCCAGTCAGGGGTGCTAATAATTCTGGAGTCCACTGTAAATACAAAAAAAACACAAATCACATTGAAGTATAACATTTGAATGTGAAGGATGAGCTGTGATGCATATTGTACCTAACTGTCCAAATCTAAAACAAGAACAAGAAGAAAATAATTAAAAAAATAAAATAAACTACACTGAAAGCCTGGAGAAAAAGGGAAACCTCATCCATAACTTGGGGAAAATGCAAAGAATGGAAGGGAACTCTCACCCTTGCTTTAGTAATCCCCAGCTACTGCAAATGGCATGCAAACAGTATTTTTAATGTATTCTTTTTAAGAAATATTATTAATCCCCTTCACAGACACCATTTTCCAGGGCAATTTCGGAGAGATTACCTATTATCCATGGGAAGCACAAGGTATTTACTGAAGCAACAGTGGTTAGCAACCTTCTCCTGGATACAACATCTCACACTAATTTAGCTCACAGCCTTCAGAAGGAGGTCCCCACCCCCACCCCTGCCCCCACAATTCATCAAGGGACTCATTTTTTGACTGGGGATACACGTCTCTCAACCCCACTGCACCTGCATATCCATGAGCCCCCACAGTTTCCTACACCCAATCTCTCCATACCAACCCCCATCCTCATATTTCTCCTTCCCCCCCACCCTCCTACCCACACAAGACTAATGGCAACATTCATGAAAGTGTGCCTATAGTCACAGAACAGGCATTACCCTAAACTAGCAATTCAACTCTCAATCGAAAATCAAAATTATACCAGCACAGTAGAACAGAAAGGCCAAAGATCAGCCAAGTTCTTGAAATGGACGCAGTTGTGGAAGACCGGGGAGAAGGGAAAGCTAGAAGAACACAGAGTGTAGTGTTCTGTAGAAGGTACACAGGGCGCTTGGCAAAGTCAAACAATGCAATTAATTAGGCTAATATTAATATTATTAATGCCTCGGAAATTCAATTCTCTCATCCCTAATCACAACTGGATAGCTTGTAAAAACTATTTTCTTAGGCTTGGGCGCAAACACCGCCGCTTTCCAAACATTTGAAAACTATTTGTTTTTGCGGCGATTAAAGCGAGAATCCTTGGAGCCGGGCGGGGGGAAGTGGGGCCCAGCCAGGGCCGATAACTGAGAACCCAGCGCAGCCGGCCCCCAGGGGCCCTGCAGAATAGGCGAGCGGGAGGGGCGCGGGGATTGTTTTGGGGTGTGTTTGAGCAGGTGGAGGGGATTAGCAGCACTGTCAATACTGGGGCGCCGGATAAGGCCCCACGCTCTCGCTCTCTCGTCCGCTTCCAGAATGCGTGTCTCCTATAGATACACACACAGCGAGTCTGGGGACTGTGGGATCACTGTGGAGTGCTGAACTGACTGCTGCTGTTCCTTGTTTAGTAAAAACCTTTGGGAGGGGAGGGGTGAGCACAGGGTGAGGTGGTTCTTTAACTCTGTACTGTTTCCAACAAGAATTGCAAAGCCATCTTTCTCAATATGCAGGCAGATAAAGACCAGGGAGGGCCAGAGACTGCCAGAGCGTAGGCTTGTTCTGAGATGTGAAGCTGGTGTACACAGTTGTGCTCCTGAAGAGCAGCAGTTTTTATCTTCTCTCGACCGCTTGTAACTGATCCAGATTTTTCCAACTCGGGCAAGAGTTTCAGGAAGTTAAAAACGTGGCTTTCCAAGATCTACATCAAGTCTGTAAACTTGAGGACGTCTATGTAATATAGTATTACAGATGTTTAAACAATCAAATCATTGTTCAACTGCAGTGACTTATGTGAAAATGTGAATAAGCATTTGAGTAGTATTTGAGTAATAAGATCATGTGCTAGTCTATGACTAATATTAGTACTGACTTGGTAGACACTTCTGTCTAAGGTGACATGGACAGACAGTGAGTGTTCACCAAGGTTAGGATGGAAAGAAACACTGTGAGGGGCCAGACCAACTGAACCAAAAGTACCAGCTGGAGAAAGAAGTGGGATGATGGACATTTGAGCACTGCTCGCGAGCTCAGCATTGCATTTAATCCTTTATTTTGCAAGTTGGAGGGGACAGACACACTATTTGAGTGGGTGAGGCTGTCCAGGACCAGTCATCATGCAGTATCATCAGTGTTCCATAATAATAAATAACAATTAACTCTGGATTCATGAATCCCCACCATGCCCACAGAGCTCCAAGGAGTGAGATGGGGTAAAGGCAGAAGTGAGAGCTGTAAATGTCAAATTATTATCGGGGTAGCTCAGTGAGAGCATGGGAATGGAAGACTGGCTCCTAGCTCCTTGAAAGAATGGATTGGATGTACTTAACGATGGCAGACCTCGATTTCCAGGTCAGGCAAGGAACAAAGAGACAATGAAGGATAAAATACGTGATTGGAACGAGCACTGTGTGCAGTGCCACAGCCTCCCCTGCCTTCAATGAACACTGCTGAGCATGCTCAGTGCTTCCCTACCGCAGCTGGAGCACAACCAGCAATTACTCCTTTAGTGCTCCCCTTACGGCAACTCTTCTGTTAAGCCTCCAACCTGTAATGTCACGAGGGTAATTCTTCATCCATCCATCAAGGTGCCTTCATACAGAATTATCCCACTCTCTCTAGTTCAGTAATATTAAAAAAGGAGGATTATTTGTTGTTTCTGTGTTTTGTATTCAAATGAAACGCTGTCAGTGATTCAGATACTAGCCTCACTGCTAAGCTTAAGCATCACTGATCCTTGTACAGCTGCCAAAAGAATGCTAAAGATCTTTTTGTCTGCAGAGGAAAGAGGGGAGCTGCAAATTTGGCTTTGGTGTACAGGGACAAAAAAAAGAACACCCATGACTGGTGGATTCAGAGTTAAAATATTTGTCTATTTTCCTTTTTCAGTGTGGGCTGAATAGGAGGCTGGCAGTTTGCTCTCTGATGAGCAACAGCTTAAGATATCCCAGGAGCCAAATGTGATGTGCCATTGGGAATGCTGATCCCCTCAGCCCTTCCCTTGTCCCCAGACCTGTTCTGTTTTCCCACCTCCATGGCAACCCCACAGCCCTTATTTGATTAAGTATCTACTGACGGGCCTTATCATGTTCCCAGGGTGAGGGTGGAAAGGGAGGCTGCATCTCTGGACTCCAAATACACAGGCCAGCTTTGACCAAAGCACCCCACCATCCCGAAAGAAAATACCTGCACTGGCCTTTTCACATGCATATAAAATGCAGAAATCAGAAATATAATTTATCTTCATAAGGTATGTCACAGCCAGACTAATTTTTACTAATATCAGTATTAAAATTTAAAGCAGGGATATCCAATCCTATCCTAAAATGGTCGATGTAGATGTAAGATGTTTTTCAGCCTGGGATTAAAATACACGATTCAACCAATCAAGGCGTTGTTGCCGTTAAAATAATAAAGTGTCATATTTGGCACTTTTTTTACTGTCTCAGTGGCACAAATGCACATTTCAGAAATACTTACCAAACTTTCATTTGGAATATTGATTAGCTCACTGGCTGTTTGTCTCACAGTCTAGCAATGTTATTTCCCCCGATGACTTTGCAATCGTTTTCTGTCATTTTGTGGCAGTATCTTCCAGAATTTTGTGATTTCTTTTAATGTATCACCATGTTGGATAGTTGTCTCGAAATTGGCTGAATGGATTATGAAAAATACAAAAAGTTGTATTGCCCTGCTTTGCAAATAAGAGGCTGATAAGCATATAAACTGCTGTTCTTTTTAACAATCTGGCATCGCCATTTTTATTTTGTTGCAGCTTTGGCGTCAACGACTCAACCACAAGGCGGCAAAGTTGATTGGGTTAAATATTTCTATGCATTCATAACATTTCCTTTGAACATGAACTTCAACTGAGGAACTTATAAGCATCAACATTTTGCTTCTTATTAGATGCATTCATCCATCTACAAAAAGATATAAAATACATTTGGTTAGCACTGACATTCAGAACATGGAACAAAGAATGTTTAGGTTAAGTGGGGCTCTTCTCAGTCTGTTAATTAATGGTGCTTGAAATGGGCTGTAGGCTATGTCGTACCGGTACTTCTGTGTTTTGCACATAGGAGTACTGACATAGGAGTACTGGTGTTGGTACACAATCTGCTCGGGTAGGATAAGCAGAGATGCTGAACGAATAGTTGAGCCATGCAGATCATATATCACTTTTTCTAGCATTCCGCCAGTTCTCATAAGCTACCTACAAGGAGATAAAATAATAGCCAGATTTTGGACATGATTAAGCAATTTGGGTTCAATGTCCCACAACAGGCAGGTTAACGGTAATGGGAAGTGCACATGTGATTTTCAATTTTACATTCTTCTAATTTTATGTGAGATTGATGCTGTAAAATGGCAGATTATGCAGCATCATGAAGAAATGTCTGACTACTAATACAGATGTAACATATATACATACAGTATGTATACGTTTATAGGAAACTGCAATTGTATAGAAGCACTTTGGGACATGATAGTTTGGCTCAGATGATGCTTTTCACCAACATTGCACCCTGAAGCAACAAGTGCAGTATTGTCCTCTATCCTTACTCTTTAGTCAGTATATGTTTTGATATTTCTCTCGATATTGAAGATACAACACCTCAAGTGTCTACCTAGGCTTCTCTTGCTGGACTCTCTACTTTCACTCTCCCTCTTTTTCTCTCTCACTCTCTCCCTCCCTATCTCTCTATCTCTCCATCTCTTCCAGTAGCAACTCTGCTCTGACTCCTACTGGAAGGCCCACTCCTACTGGAAGCCTCCAAGCTACCAAGTCTTCCAGCATCCCACAACCCACTCCTCCCAGTGCTACTCTCCCCAATATGCCGGCACTCTCCCTCTACTTCCCAGAACACTGACAATAAAGCATTACAGCAGTCAATCCATGTCAACAGCAGCTTTGCTTAATTCCCTCTAAACACATTTAAGCTAAATCTTTGTCTAATGATGTACGATGATTAGTACTTGCTCTTTATTCTGCCAACGGCTCATATTAATTGATTTATTTCCTTGGCATTTGAGGAAAGGTAGGTGTTGATGCCAGGGAAGTGTGGGGCTTCATTGGGGAACCCCACAACAAAAAAAGGAAGGTGACAACTCCATATTATTTTTTCTGTCCAAATAAATCTCAATGAGTTCTTCAAACTATTACTAACTTAAAGCAGGCAGAGCTTTGCACAAGTGTGGTTGCCAGGTTGGATGATATGGCATCACCTGCAGGTATCTTCTGGTCTCGGTGTTAGACCCCCCCGATTCAGCAGTGTTTGGGCTGAGGTGAGGTCCAGGGTCATGCAGAGAGCACACCTCTCTGAGGTCTCTGGCATGCTGTAAGCATAAGCGGCTCATACACAGCTCAATGGGGATAACTGAGAGGGAATCTCAGCACAGGCCCCCTGCCTGTTCCAGATGTTGTCCTGGCCATGACTTTTGCACACGTTGTGCCAGGCCCAGCATGAATCTCAGGCAGTGCCAGCATCGACTGTGTGGCAGCTTGCAGGTGAGCAGGAAGCATCATGCCAAAGTTATGGACTGTCCTTCAAGGCCCCATCCCTGACGTATCCGCATCTGCCAGGGAGGAACAAGCTCTGGTCACCCTTCAGCCTCCCGGGGCCCATGAGAAACATCATCTGCTGTCAGGACAGTGTTAGAGAATGTGATCTGAAGGACTACAGAGGGCAGATGGGAGTTTGCAGATGCTTTAGAGGACAAACTTAAAATTTCCCTTCTTTTATCCATTTCCGTTTTTCCACAAATATTATCAGCACAGTACCACCCCGGCTGCTCTGGAGAAGCGTCCTGGCACCATGCCCACATGCCCCACAGGAACAGACTGGCAGTCACACTGAGGCCTGGGGGGTGGTGGGGGTGCAGTTCAGACCATGCACACTGCAGGTCGGGCAGGAACATTGGTGCAGGAGGCTGAACTACCACTGCTGTGCTACTGTACATCGTAAAAAACACCCCTCACTGCTGAAAACCTTGGCGTCATTTACATTTTTAATCTAATTATAACCCATTTTGTGGCTGCCAATCAATGCAGTAGCAAAACCCAAATCTGCTACCAGCCATGCATAATCCACACTACAGTCGGTATTGGATAGGTAGTAAATTATTTCCCCTGGTACACCCCTGGTATGTGGTTTAACATATACTATCTAAACTAACTAAAATAAGTAACCTCACCACAGCAATTCTATCAATCTAAGAAACATTCTAGCTAGCTGTACTAATTAGGATGAATAGTCATAAGCCAGTGGTAAACCAGCAAAATTTGTGGTTTTGGGTGTTAAATAAATGCTGCATCCGTCAAAAGATCAGTTTATGCAAGGCTGTCTTTTTTGGACAGGTCTGCCAGTCCAAACTGTCTGAGGTCAGTGTTGTAGTTGTCAGGTTGGAGGAAGACCACAGGGTAATGTCCATATCTACTGCATGTTCATATTCTTACTCCTGCAGGTGTTGACCAAGATCAGTGTAAAAATGAATGAAAAACATAGCCCTTCATCCTCTACAGGCTTAGCGTAACGCTTTATGAATATACAAAATGACTCAGATGTCATTCCTGTGTGTATTAAAGAATGTGAAGCAGCATATTTGTGAAAGTAGTGTAGTGTGCAGTACCACTGCAGTGTAGCCAGGGGGCAGTAGTGCTCCAGTGATACACTCCTCCTGGGCCAGCCACCTCCTGCTCATAGCTCTTCACAATGGGAATCAGCCAGAGGGGGAAGTGTTGCTTTTTTAGGTCTGTAAGCCCATATCCCTTAATCCCCAGCCATGATTGACAATCATGATTTAGAGTATATGGTGTCCCATTCTAATCCACGAGCACTGATTTCATTTGCATAGCTTCCGTGGCCTCATTTTGGGGGAGGAAATGGCTGCCTTTGTAAGTGATGCAGTGTGTGTGTATGTGTGTGTGCGTGTGTGTGTGTGTGTGTATTTTTGTGTTTTTGTCTATGAGGGGGGAGAGGTACTGTAGGCAGCTTCTTTGCTTGCCTGTGCCCATGTAGACCCTTAATGTGCCATTTGCTTCTATAGCCCTCCTCCCTCTCTGCAGCCCTAAGCCCTCTTTACACACACACACACACACACACACACACACACAGGCATTTTAAAATGAAGAACCCCTAAACAATAAACAAAACAGCACTTTTGTTTACTGTCAAATACAGGACTACAAAAATCAAGAGGGGGGTTGGCCAACCATGCCCAATCCCTGAAAGACAACAGGAACTACACTTCTCATTTATTGCACATAGAGGCAATGCAGATGTAAACGGATTGAGATTCCCTTCTTCTCAAACTGCTTCTCATCACACTAAAAACACAACATACAGTCCTCAGAGGGACTTGGCTGTTGAGGGGTGTTGAGTGTGTCCAGGGCTGACTGAAGCACTGCTTACAGATAGGCACCTGACTATAGTGTAGACTCTGCGATGAAACAGTGTGGAGCCAACCTGAAGGTAGGGCCACTTTTCCTTTCCTTCTTCTAGAGCATTCCATCCAACTCACTCTTCCTTTGTTTTCAGCGAAACCTGTCCCTAATGAGTACAGTGTGTTAATCTGGGTTGAGGAGGTTTCATCGGTACACCATGGTTGCACGTTGCAGCTGAGATGCCTTCAACAATTTAGGAATGCCCAGTGGCAATTCTACGCCTTCACACATTACTGCAACATCCTCTGACAATTTGGTAGCTTCTGAAATAGAGGCAGCAAGCTAGTAGGTTTTTCCCATTCTGAAAGCTACGGTCTGAGCTGCCACAGCGCTTACACCAGTCACTAGTCAGCTATGAAACAGGGGACCCTGTTGACTGTAACCCAGCCTCCCTGGGTGACACTATCAGCAATTATATCTCTCTGTGGGATGGTCAGAAATGGCAGGCTCGAGATTCTATCCAGGCCATAGGGTGCACCACTGCACTCCACACAAGAGCCTGAGCTGGGTACGGTGCTCAGGAGCTTGTTATCAAGTTTGCTAGTATGCCCCTCACATATGAAATGGCTTACATCTGTTCAGCCACATCCTTGACTCTAGGTTCCTTTGATGCCCTTGTGTATGTCAACGCATGACTTGAGTCCTGGCAATGAGCTTCAGATGTTGTGCCCTTGTGACAGACCACCACCTTCTGGGAATGTATCACTAGATTAAAACTGCTCTTATCTGCCGTCTGTTTAACAACAAGCTGCTATGAGCAGCCTGTAATGATGGCGGTAATCCACATGGCACGGTCTCCATGCAGGCTGCAGGAGCCGGCACCCAGCATGCACCTGGTTACAAAAGATACACCTCGCATGCAGCAGAGAATAGGGAGTACCGGTCATGTCTGTGGCCATCGTGCCGTGCAGTATTCTGCACACTGTGTGGATCAGCTGATGTGAAGGCACAGGATTGGATGAGGCAACCTGATATATCAAGTGAATCTGTGCAGTATGTTGCTCAGTGTGATGTTCCTAAATGCAATCAGTTCCACTAAGACAGGACCTGGTGACAGCTGTTGCCCCTAAGACACAACCTGGGTACTACAAATACAGCAGACACTGGGTGCTACAGATGTATTCACACCTAGTGAAGCAAACTGAGGTGATCTTTTGTTCTAAACAATCAAAATACATTTCGATCATTTTTATTTTTGTTATACTGCTGAATATATTTGTTATGCACATTAAAGCCACATTCCATTTGGAAGTGTCTTCAGTGTGCATGTACATGTATAATTTACAAATACACCTCTGACATAATCATGAACGGTGGAAGTTAACCACAGTACATTCCCAAATGTGCTAAAAACATCAAATACAGTAATTAAAACTCTAAAACAATACATTTAACCGTATAAATATCTTAAACACGCACATATTCTCGCAATCGCGCCCGTTCGACAACCGCAATAATATACTGCCCGAGGTAGCCTACTTATGTTTGTTCTTTCACACATGAGCGAACACTCACCTTATATGGAACGGCTCTGTCACATTTATACGAATGTTTGAGCTGTGCTTGCCAAGATTTCTTTCGCTGACGATGAGTGAGGCTGGTTGGGTACACAGGGAAAAATTAAAACGCCATCTTTATTTTATATTTCTTTTAAACTGATGAAAAGATTCACACACTACAAAAGAAAATATTTTGTATCAGATAACAAAAATGACTTTAATAGAAATTAACACATTTGAAAAATGACATAAAAAAGAATACAATTTAATAATGTAATATATAAATAAAATTAATTAAGGAAAAAATCCTCGAATCTAACTTTTCCATTGAAATATCGGCATTCAGTCGCGTAGGTAGCCTATGGCAGTTACAAATAAAGTCACAATACCTCGATAATTTCATTGGCGGGATTTGCCGATCATAAAGCTGAATGTGTGTAATACGACTACACTGTTCAGGAACAGTGACCATGAAATTAAGCGAAATACTTAATTGTTGCAAACTTTCTTCATTCCGAGACTGTGACTCCTGCAGCGTTGTATCGAGTAGTGAAGGGGTATGTATACTTAACGCGACTTTGATTAAAATAGCAGTTGGCCAGTTACAAAGGTTTTTCATTTTTCGAAATAAAGAATAAGCGGATCATTTGCCCAAGTATGTACATAAATGTTCATCTTCATCTTAATAGGAATTATTATACTTGCAATATGCTTAAAACATATTTATAGTCACACATACATTTACGTTTGTTTATTTTAAATATTTATCATATAATAGCATTTAAATAGATTTATATTTTAAGATCTAGTTTATACATTATGGATATATATGAGCCTTTGAAATAATACACCAAAAAACTAAATAAATGAATAAATAAAAATACACAAATAATAAAATACTTGATACAAGTATTTTATTATTTGTGTATTTTTATTCATTAATTTATTGTTTTTTTCTATTGTATATCCCTGTGTATTTCCTTCTGTTACCTTTCTCTGTCAATAATTGGGTGTCAATCAACTCAATTGGGCACACTTACTTTTAGGAAAAATATGATATGAGCACTTCTCTACCTAGCTTTGCACATTTAATTGATGATGTGCAGCTCTGACAAAGTGCTCACTGGAGTTGGATTCTTCAGTTACTCAAACTATGTATTCATTTGCTCTAGTTATTTTGCTAACATTAACTGGCATGTAGCCTCATAATGCTGAGCCTGCCTGTGATTTCTCACCGTGATGTAGCATAACTCTGACGAAATTCCCTTCATATGCTTTGTTAATATACCGGTGATATGTTAGTACAATGTGGTTGTGTGAAATCATAAACTGCCTGCCAGCCAAATCCGCTATCAAGAATCTGCTAGCACCAATCAGGTTGCAGGAATCGTAAGCCAGGAAGGTTAACAAAATTTACCAGATGCTCTGTTGTGAAGAATTAGCTTGTAGTTGGCCATCCTTACTCATTCAATCCGTACACATTCATTGATTGGCTGAATGTAATGATGACTACTGTGTAGCAAGCAGTGTCACAAACTAGCTCCTTTTCACTCCCTTCACTTATTAAGCAGAACAGTTAACTAGCTAGCTAAAGTGAGAATACTTTGAGAAGAAAATGCCATAACTCTTTTGGTCAACTAGTGGTCAGTACACCTTAAACTAAATGATCAGTCATCCCTCAACTGAATGCACTTACCTGATCTATAATAAATGGAATTTGTCTGCTGGAGTGTTAACTGACACCAATTCATTTCCATATCAGAAGAAGGTAATACACTCAAGAAACAAGAACAAGAAAAATAAATTAAAGAATGAATACACAAATAATTTTGCAATATATACTCTATAAATTAATGTATTCATTTATGTATTACATTATATGTCTATTTCCACAATCATTTTCTTTGCTATTGTTTTATTCTTTATTTTGGCAGGAAAGGGCCTCTGCAATTAGTAGGCATAATGTACAAATTTATGTAAAATGTGATTTTATTTACATTAAGAATGGATATAATAACAATGATTTTACTTGAAAGTAACAAGTATGTTACTGGGGACCAGATAATCACTGGGGTGATTTAGGAATGTCAGGTTTTCATTTGTCAGTAAAATGGCAAGCTTGTCAAAACCCAATAATTCATTTTTGAGCTAGATTCATTCACATGGAATTGCTGTTATAATATATAATGTATACTACTGTATGTTCCAACTGTTCAGAGCAGTCGCGGTTGAATATCAATAATTGTGTGCTTCTGGTATTTATTATTTTGTTTAACAGAGCCTTTTTTGGCATCCCAGCTGCACAACCTAGACACAGTTACACAGTGATTTTCCTAATGATGTGGGCATAGGGAGAGAGGCGTTGGACTTAGGGCGTAGTTTCAGATAACCACATCACTGAACAAAGTTAAAATCAAATGGCCTTTTTGTTTGTTTTCACTCTGCAGTGATTTTTTCCAACTGAGGAAAAAACAAGACCCAAAATAAATCTTAATATTCAATGTAGTTTTTTAATCAATCAAATGCAAAAAAACAAATTCAATCATAAAACATCCATCTCATTTTTATGTCGCTTTAAGCGTAATAATTATCCATTCAGCCATGACGGGGGTATAAATATTTATCATTCAAGTCCTGTTATTTAACATTTTTGCATCTAATGTTCTAATTTATTTGAAATCCTTTGCATGGTTCCACTGAAAAAAAAACATTTTGTTCCTGACAAATCCATTTAAACTACAAATTACATCTCTATATACTGTATCAAGGTTTTAAAATTGGGGAAAATGTATTTGATCAGCAATCACCAGCACATCTCCTTCATGCATTTGTTCACATAGGTTTTCCGTTCCCTGGCTTTGTTAAAGCGAATCTGTCTGCAGTCTAATATTATCCCTTTAATGTAATTTCACCATGGACATCCCAGGTTGTTCCCAGAAAACAAAACTCTAAGCATTTCGGCATGCTTATTGTGCAGTTAGTGTATCCAGCTTAACGGTGCACTTAATTACATTTTTTATAAACTGGTAATGGTAAATTATGATTAAAGTTTTCCATAAAGAAATTAAAATGCCATTTATATAATCTGATGATATGAACTTGCAGATTACAATGACGAGAGGTTATTATTGTCGTCAGGCACATTTGTGGCCAGCCCTCCGGGCTGAGACAGGTGCAGTGAGCCCAGTGAGCTTCTTGCGGTCTTCATTCAGCGCACTGTAGTCCAGCCTAGCGAAGCCAATTTGTGTAGGAGTGGGTTTCCTATTATCAATAATTGGGTAAAACACAGTGCTGTCTTTCATGTACTCGTGTAGCCGTTAATGCTATCACCACTGTTTACTGGTTTAATTGAATCCCTATCTCTTTACTTAATTTTGTTATTAAGAGAGAGAGTGAGAGAGAGAGAGAGAAAAACGCTCTCTTCTTTCTTCCATTTTGAGAAATTATACTCTTGTACTTGATCCAGCTAACAGGATTTTCTTAAATTACTTTATAAAAGACCATCTTTTAACTTTCCTCTTTCTCTCTCTATCCATTCATTAGCAGGTCTGCCTGAAGGCCTGCTAGCATCAGTTTGTGAGGTTAAAGTTACAGAGTTAGGCAGCTCAGCGCTCACGGTGGTTTGTGTGTGTGTGTATGTGTGTGTGGTACGGCAGGGTATGCGTGTGTGTATGCGTGTGTGTGTGTGGGGGGGGGGGGGGGGGCAGAATTATTAATTTCTGAAGTATTAGAAAAAATAAAGAGATTGGATTAAGAGTATTGGCACTCTGTTATCCTTTACTGGTAGCCCCAGGGACTTACTGTGGTGGAGGACATTATGCAAATGTTCTCTCTCACTCTCTCTCTCTCTCCGTCAGTGTTCCTCTCTCTCCCACTTCGTCTCCCTCTCGCTCCCTCTCTCAGTCAATCTCTTCTCTTCTATAATCTCTCCCTCGGCCCATCTCCTCTCTCTGTCTCTCTGCCGTCTCTCTCTCCGTAATCTCCCTCAGCCAGCGCAGTGCTGAGACGCGCAGTGGCAGAGCGGAGCAGCGAGCAGCCTGGGAAAAAGACAGCTGTCGGAACGGCTCCTGTCATCCCGTCTCTCCTTCCCTCTCTGCAGCACGGCGCTGATCGCGGCCGCGAGATTTCTCTGAGCGAACGAGGGGGAGGGGGTGTAATCTGCATCTGTCCTCTCTCTCTTTCTATCTCTCTCACTTCTCTCTCTCTCTCTCTCACTGTATCTGTTCCCAGTGGGACGAGGGAAAACGGACAACTCATCCTTTTTCCCGCTCTCTTTCTTTCTCTCTCTCTCTCTGTCCTTTCCCTTTTCTGTGGTCTGCGTGTGCAGTAGTGGTGACAAAGGGAGTCTCTCTCACTGGCCTGCTTCCATATGGAGGGCACACTTTCAGTTTACATTCGCAATAATCCCTAAACAAGGCCTGTGTATGGGGAAGGGGCTTTTTTAACCAATCTCAAAAGTGAAGGCAGGTATGTTCTCACACTCATAAGCATGTACTTTCACACCGTTACACGCATACATGGTCAGGCACATTCTGCAAATACTCTCACTCTCACACAGACACACGTGTGCAGACCACATGCCTAGGACAATGTATAGTATGATCTTGCGTGCCCAAAATAATTGGTTATAGACAAATGCCTTTTGGTACAGAACACAGTCCCTAATTGGATATTGTTGCAATTTTATGTCATTTGTAAATTGCTTTGAATTTCTGTCAAAAAGGGGGCTTTAACAATAAATAAACTAATAATTACAGGAGTGAAGAGAAAAAGAAAAGTCTTAATTAATTTGGAGACGTGTCTAACTTACATGCACAGTGGGAGATGAGGCACTTGTGATTTTGGCTCTTTCTGGCTCTCTCCTTCTGTTTCTCTCCCTCCTTCTATAAGCTGTGTGGAGCCCCTTGGCAGGGCATACTGTGTGTTTGCAAGGCCTGTGTGGAACTAAGCAGCTGCCCCACCATACCCCCACATGCCAGTCCCCAGCTTCTGGACAATACTCGTGCTGAGACTGGCATGGTTGCGTCATCTCCCAAGTTAATTACAGGACAATACTGGTCTGGAACTGGAATTCTTCCCATGTAGCTTCAGCCCAGCTACAGGATGTAGGACCCCATCTGACTTCACCATTAAGCTTTCCCACGTAAGCTCAATTTTCTGAAAGCACTGCTCTTAAAACTTAAAACTACACTTCCCAGGGGGCAGTGTGACAGTGTAGTGGTGTTCTTGCTTTGTTCGAAAAGGTAAAAGCCATACAATCGTCCAAGGTTTTATTTCAAATGACCTGACGAACACAAATGGATTAAGTTAATTTACCCTTGTGAAAAAAACATGTTATGAACCATGTGTTGAAAAACTACATGCAAACACCCAACCTGTGAAGAGTAAACATGTGAAAATAATCCTATTGGCTCAATGTGACCTATTTTATTTTCACATGTGGAGATTTACATTCACATGTGAAAAAAGCCCATCACGTCTGAAAATATCCAGTTCACATGTCATTATTTTAATTGTCAAATATGAAAAGGGAGATTTTGAATGTGATTGTGAGTATTTCCTGTAATTACTGGTGACACAATGGCAATTAAGATTTGTAATATTGTAAAAATGTTGTGCACAGTAGGACAAATAAATGTGGTGGTATATGTACTCTTTATATTGTTGATATAGTCTGTCACATCAAGTTATTTCTGTTAAACAACTTTTATAACTTTTTTATAACTAATAAAGTGAGATCTAGTGGCAACCATACATCCCCAAACCATAAAAACCTGCCACCAATATGTTTCACAGATGAGGTAGTATGCTTTAGATCGTGAGCAGTTCCTTTTGTTCTCCACACTTCACTCTTTGCATCATTTTGATACAGGTTAATATTCATCTCATCCATCCATATGACACTGTTCCAGAACTTATGCTAGTTTAGTCTCTTCTCAATGGAAGTCTTTCACACAAATTGAAAGTATTCTTTGGTCATCCACTACAGTGCTACTGTACCAAATAGTTGATTTTAAGTTTTCACACCCGCAATGTTTTGGCTGTGTCTCTGATCTGTTCTTTCAGCCTCATAATGCCATGCTTTACTGACATTGACACGTCTTTGGTCATGGAAACAGCAACGGACTCCAAATGCAAATGCCATGTCTTGAATGACCTCCAGACCTAGCTTGCCTAATTCCTTCTTCCCACCTTTCCTTACTCCTTGTCACTCAACCAAGCCGCCAACTCCTGATGGCAAATTCACCGGACCATGGATGAGTCCATGAGGTACACCAACAGAGCTTGTTTTTAGACAAAATAATTAGCCTCTGAGAACATACATAGGAAAGGCACTCTCTTGTCCCTGTATGTCATTGACAGCTGACTCAGTACCAGCCGTGCAGCCAATTATCCAATTATCTTTCATCTGCAAAATGGCGGAAATATGAATAAAGAGGGCTGAATGGATAACCTCATTTATTGTTTTATTTTACGTCCAATGTGCAGCTTCCATAATACTTGGGCTCATGAATTGACTTTGAATTGACATTCATGAGCTGAGACCTGTGACCATTGTAATGGGGACCAAGCAGACACCAACATTGATTGATGGTGACCACCTCTTGAACTGCCATAGATACAGGTGAGGGTATCGTGTCAATACTTTAGTAAATACATTGGTGACATTCTGGGCAAGTCTCAACTAGGGGTGTCTTGGATAATGTACTGCACTACTACTGTAGAATATTTTGTCAAAAGGAAGCTTTGTTTGTGTACCCTAATGTCTGCTTGTAATGAACCCAAACTACACATTACAAGGGAATGCAAGTACTCTTGCAGGTAGTTTGCTAAACATCCCCCAGCCATATGGACAATACTGCTGTAGAGAGCACCTACCCAACCAGTCAATCACTACTCCAGAAAGATACCTGTGCCATATTTCTGATGGCTGGTTCACATTCAATGTATAGCATTACGAATTGGATAGACCATGTAGGCTATCCATCAGCATCCACAGATTACAGTTTGGATTATGGATTTGGGCATCCAAATTTATGATGTGACCAAGACAAGGATCCCTGATTCATTGATTTATAGAAGATGATAGACAGGTTCAATTGTCATTAACATTTATTCATTATATTCTATGGAAGTTCTCCTGTTGATGCCAAGGTTAACTGCTTAAATGTTACATAGATTAAGAATTAATATTTTAATATATAAAACAATAGCTAACACTAATCTCTATCCTAACATGATCATCCAAGTCCATTACGTGACCATCTAAATTCTGTACAGATCAGTGGATCTGCGTAAATAGCAAGGACCAGTGGAAAATCTGCATAATTGAATTGAAATAGTCAAAGCCACTTGGAATTTTTGTGCCCATTAGAGTGAGGTTGGATAATATACATTTTGTTTGGGCAAGAGTGAGCCCAGAAAGGGCTTTTAGTGCTGCCATTAGTTTCATGGCAGAAGTGTTAGTAACCCTGTCATTTCATGCAGAACCCTAGATCTATAAAAAATTATATGACTTAAAGAGACAAGAGAGTGTTCCCAGAGCCAAAATATTTTGTCTAAAAACAAGGTATGTTGGTGTACCTCATCTATGGTCCGGTGAATTTGCCATCAGGAGTTGGTGGCTTGGTTGAGTGACAAGGAGTAAGGAAAGGTGGGAGGAAGGCGACAAAGCAGGATGTCAGCGCCGGACATCTTATCTCGCAGTGGAGGAAAAGACAGTGGTGTTTTGCTGGAGCCACTTGCGGCACGAGGGGCAGAGCAGGCGGGTTTGATGTTCGCAAATATTAGCTTTGTGTGGGAAGTTTTCCCTTTACAAAGTCATTGCATATTCAGAGGCAGATGTTGCGATGGCTGCAGCAGGGATAAGGAGGGGGCTGGCAGCCAAATGAAAGCCTGAGACGGCGAGTTGCTGTCGGAGGAGCGAGTAATTGGCCCCTCGGCGACGTGGTGGCAAAGCGAGAGGCACTTGCACTCTCTCTCTTTCTCTCATCTCCTTTCCTTCTCTTCCCCTGTCTTCCTCTCCTCAGATCTGATAAAGGTAAACATGTAGCAAATTTGCCATTTGATGGGGCAGGATTTCCACAAACGGAGCTGACATGATGAGGCTGTGATCTGCCTGTGTGAATGTCAGTGGGAGCTGCAGCAGAGATCTCAATCCTCCCCCCCTCTTGCATTCTTGGTCTCCCTCCTTCTCCCTGTCTCCTTCCTCCTCCCTTTCTCTCTCTCTCTGTCACGCACAGCAATGTGAGAGAAGCTAAGAGCCTCAGAGCTGCTTCACTGTCACTGCTCCTGACCCTCATATATTTCTCCTGCCTTGTGATTATCCCAATTTATTTATCTCTCACCCCTTAAGAGTGGTCATTACTTATTTTACTCCCTTTCATTTTTTGTCCTGTACTCTGTGCTAAACCCATATCCTCACACAGAACCATGCTTAGACTCCCCACTGGGCCAGTTGTTTGATTCTCTGTCCTCTGCATATGTCACAAAGAGTTCCAAAAAGAGCGAGTGCCACGCTTGTAGACCCAATTTAGAGTGAACTGAACTGAATTGAGCTGAATTGTATTTCAGCTTTATAATCCCTCATAAAGACACGCTCTCGGCTTTCTTATAGACATTATATTCATAACATGTGAAATACATGAACAAATGGCAAAAAATGAAATGTGTAGTTAAGTATTTTATACCATGCCAAAACGAATGGAGAAAAATTGAGTTAATCTCATATATTACAATAAAACAGAAAATTATATATATATAGTATATATACGCACTCAGTGAGCAATTTATTAGGTAGACCTGTACACCAGCTTGTTAATGCAAATATTGAATCAACCAATCATGTGGCAGCAACTAAATGCATAAAAACATGCAGACATGGTCAAGAAGTTCAGCTGTTGTTCAAATGTCAGAATGGCCATAGATGAGTCCATTGAAATGTGATCTAAGTGACTTTCACGCACAACAGTTTGCAGAGAATGGTGCGAAAAACAAAAAACAGTGAGCAGCAGTTCTTACATTTTCATATTACATTTTTTAGTGGCAAAAGTAATTTTCACTCATTAAAATGGGCTTGTACATGTAGTTCTACCACTACGTCAGTGGCCATATAGCGTAGAGGTGTTTCTACACTGATGCACACACAAACGCGTAAAAGCAATTTCGCTCACTCTCCAGAGAGTTTTTTCTATGGGCGCCCAAGGTCACCCTCTGCAGGACAGGCCCAACATGATAGATGTCCCGCATGTGCCAGCCATACAGGTCTACCACAGCCCCAATGGTCTTGAATGGCAGCGTTAGGACAGATCTTGAGACCTCAAAGAACGTGACCTCAGTAGTTTGAGGAGATATGACAGACACCCCAACTCAACGTGGCCACTCTCCTCATGCCAGATGGAATGCCAGCCCAAGTTTCAGATCCAACAGGCAACGCAAAGTCGGTGAGGAGTACAGCAGACACCACTCCCCCAGGGTCAGCTGGAGGGAAACGCATGGTAGCTAGAGATGAGGGCCAGTCTTCAGCTTTCTCTTCAGTGGTCCAAAAGCACTCTGCAGGCTCTACACTGACAGCCACCTGGACACCTTATTTCAAAGGGCTCATTGAGGATCCAGAAGTTGGTGTTTTCCTTGACACTGGTGCTGGTTTGTCACTTATCAGTGAAGCATTAAGACAACAAATTCCTACACTGAAACATCGTCCCCTGGTTATGAACTTTAAAACTGTACCCACTCTCACAGGCCAACTGTTAGACATTCTAGGCTCTTTGACTTTGACTCCTTGGTAAACACACACTTAGCATGGACGTGTATGTTGTTAGGGTTTCTTGGCAACATGTTTTACTTGTGTAGGATTTTCTGCAGAAACATGGTGGCTCCATTGACATAGCTTCTGGTGATTTGGTTTACGCAGAAAAGGCTGTACCTCCTTAGCTCCTCTCAAACATTGCTTTTTTGTTGTCATGTGTCATTACTGTCACCAGTTTCTGTCCCACTATTGACTGAGTTGTGTGTTCTGGCATATGTTACCTGTCCTAGTGATGTAGGGGTGCAGCCACATAGATTCCATGAGATCCTCAAGCCATTTTTACACTCTGACAAGGGTTTAGCAGTTGCCTGTAGTTACTCATCAGTTGAGAATAGACTTACTTTGGTCCATGTACTTAACCCCACTCACCATGTTGTAGGTCTGCCCAAAGACACGCATGTAAGTTTGCTTTACTCAGTGCGTAACATGCCTTCTGATTATTTCATTCATAATCAGCAGCACAGGTGAATCAGGCCTCTGCCTCGTGCAACGTACTTGATGTGCAGATAAATGTTTTTTTTTATTTTTCAAAAGCAGGCTGGCTCCTTATTCATAAGCATAGTGAATAATAATTCAATATTTTGAGAATGTATTCAGATGCTCACCAATATAAAATAGGGCCACGTCACTGGAAATGCCCGCGATTGTAGAGTAAAAGGTGTTTTGACTCTCTTCCTCAGAAATATTTATTTTAGAGACTAGAGAGACAAGGGATTCCTTGGAAGTCTTCTATTTAGACATAGGCATCACAAAATACATGTTTTGCTGTAAAAAGTCAACCTTTTTGGCATGCAGTCTCAAGAACTGTTTTTACCAAAGTGTAACGGTCTCAGTATGCTTTTGAAAATGCTACGGTTTCGTTACTCAGGCAAAAAAAAGTAATGTAATTTGCTCAAATTATTCTCATTCTTCACTTCAATACCATACAACTAGCCGGTTTTAGTCTGAGCAGAAGTGGTACTGTATTCTTTTGCTCATGGATGGGGGTCACGCCTATACTCTGAAATTGCATGACCGATACTGGTCAGAGAAGCTTGTACGTGGGCTCATTCTGTTCCAGAGAGCCGATACAAAACATATATACTAGCATTCCTATGTACAAGTACTTTTGTACAAGTACGCAACGGCGAAACGGACAACAATGATAATTCCTCCAGAGAAATTCTAAGTAAACAATGGACATTCTATTGATGTTTTTAGAATTGCATTATTATGCATTTTCTTTGCTGGACCCTTGCCATGAAGAACACTGACATTACCTTATTTTATGTAGTATATGATGATTTTATGTAGTATATTTTAAAAATGAGACGGCAAGGTCCCCCCACGTATGTTTTGCCACCCACATGTTACAAAATAAGAACTGTTGTCGCTAAATCTTAAAATAGAATACAGAACAGTATATCGTGTTACCATAGTGATTGTGCACCGTGAAAAAAGGAACAAATGTAAAAAACAAAAACACACGGGCCCAGCCCTGGGCAATGAGACTTAAGGGGTTAACCAGCAGTATAGTCTGTTTATGTAAAAACACCTCTCAACTTAGATTGAGCTGGACGAAGACACTTTGCGTGTAGTGCAACAGCTGGACCACGGGTGCCCGATCAACCAGCGGGTGTCACTAGTGCCCGGCCAACCGAAACCCTGACCCTTCCCAGGCCCATGCTAGTGCCAATTGTGTCGCCCTCCAGAACTGCCAGCCACAGTCAGCACTGGCACAGTCCAAATTTGAAACAAGTCCTAATTTTTATGGTCCTTTTAAGTTCCCCTATCAATGCATGAATGGTTTGTGAAATGTCTGGCCTCGACACAGTTGGTGTTCACATTTCCAGTGGTGACTCCAGTAGGTCCATTATGAAGGTGGACCTAGTGTCTGCCACGAACGGGTGAAATCAGTTTTTTTTGTTTTTTTTTAAATCATCCCAATACTCAATACTGACTCATGACATGGGAATCCGGACAGACCTCATGAATAATGGTCCATGTGCTCTCTACCTTGCCTTAGAATATGCTGTGGTCTTTGTGGAGTGAGCTGTGGAAGGGACTAAGCAGGCAGGGGGACTGGGGGGAGCGCTACGGAGAGCTGAACTTTGTTAATGGAGTGTCTCTGTGTGAGAGTCACCCAGCTTTGAAAGCCAAGCCCCCCAGGCGAGGGCTCTGAAGCGCTGGAATCAGACATGCACAATCAGTTCCACTCCTTAAATCTCCTTTAGAAGCATATCTATTTGAACAGCCTCTCCTTAATTAGTTTCTCTATCAGTTAGTGGGTTGTGATCTGGCGGAGTGCTTCGGCAAAGTGGAGTGTCGTTGAATGGTGGCTGTGCTGTGATCTGTACCTCTGTGCTTCCTTTCCCCTGTCCTTTTTTCTCTCCCTCTCTCCTTTTCTCCTCTCCTTCTGGCCTTCTTGCATGTCTCTACTTCTCCTCAGCTCTCACTCTCTCTCGGTCTCTCTCTCTCACACTCTCTCTCTCCCTCTGTGCTTCTACCAGTCTTTTAGGCAGGGGCTTCAGCTAATTTGCCCATCACGCTCCTTCTTGAGTTCTTTACGGTTGGAAACGTTTTGACATGCTTCACTTTGCTGGCACTGTATCCACACTTTCCGCCACGATTAGAGAAATAATAATAATAGGCAAATGAGGAGCAGTGCAGCTGGATGGGGATGGAAGTGATGTGTGTGTGTGTGCGTGTGTGCGTGTGTGTGTGTGTGTGTGTGTGTGTGTGTGTGTGTGTGTGTGTGCGTGTGTGTGTGTGTGAGAGTCAAGAAAAGAAATTCAAATACAAATAATGAGCTATATTTTAATTCTCAAATGTGGAAAATGTGTTGACTTGCAATTATTTTGTGTAATTAAACAAAATAACACTGTTCTCAAAGTATACATTTATTTACAAATAAAATAAGTGTTGGAATATTCACACAAATTTGACTCTTCAGGTCTCAGTCTTAGTCTGTGAATGTGCATATATTGTTGACCAAGTGTGTAGATTGGCATGGCCATTTCAAAGTTTGTTTGATGGCCGTTAAACATTTCTTTATTAAATTTGAGTTATGCTTGATATGAATGTCTTGCTGAAAGATCCATTTGCAGCCAAGTCTGAGTCTCCCGGCCGGAGGGAACCAGGTGTTATGGCAAATGTTGGTACTTGCTGTTGTTAATGATTCCATTGATGTTAACAAGAGCCCCAAGTAGATTTGAAACAACTACATAACATCAAAGATCATATTTCACAGAATTTCACCATATTTCACTGTAGGCAGGATACCATGAACAGTCTTGTTCCGATTCCAAATCCGCCAACAATTATATGGGCAAAAAAGCATAATTTTCTGATTTTTTTTGATTGCCCTCAACAGAGGCTTTTTTGCTGGCAAGCCTTGCAAAAAGCCTATTGGCATGAAAGTGGTATATGATGATAGATTTGGCAAGTTTGTGTAACTGAGATGCACACAGTGGGGTGCAAAAATTTGGGCACCCCTGGTTTGAATGTCTGTTACAATTAATCTGTACGTGATCCAAAATAAATGAACTCTAAATGGTACAGAGTTAAACATGAGACCTTTCTGCAAATTTTACAGTAAGATTTTTTTATTTTCATTTGCTACTGTTGATAAATGATTAAAAAGGAAATGGGGCCTGTGCAAAAGTTTGGGACCCCTTTTGTTACTTTCTAAAAAGATGATTACTAAGGCCCAGACCCAAATTCCAACTGTCACCACTCTAGAAACTGAACATTCCGCCATTCATTCCTATGGGATGTTTTTTTGCAATATCTTGGGAATGATTGGAAATATCAAAAAGCTATGAACAAGCACACCATTCAGGACCATGCCTGCCTAAACAAAATCTGTTTCTTCAAGTAGTTACATTAGTTTAAAATAATAATTTGTTTTGACCATACGATATTACCTTTATTATGTTATGCAACTTTCTTTGCTTTTCTTTGGAGGGCACTGTATTGCATATATTTGTTTTCATGTGTGTGTTTTTGTATGTGCTTTTGTATTTGAATGTGCATTTTGTAGTGATTGAAAAGTTTAGTATGTATGAATGTCAGTTCATGATTGTGCGCGCGCATGTGTGCACGCATGTCTCCGTTTGTGTGTGTGAAGATTTGAAAATCTCAAGCATGTCCATAAGCCCATCTCATCACTACAACATCTTCTGTCAATGTGGGAGAGCACTGAAAAGCCCACATTATCCCCTAAAGCATGTTCTGCCAGACTCAACTTCTTTTCACTCTGCGGTCATATGACCTGTGTAGACATTGTCCCAGAGGTGGAAATCTCAAGTGCAGCTCCCACAGGCAGACTGCAGGTCCCTGATTGACAAGAAGACATTCTCTTGTGAGATATTAATCAGAAACAATCCTGCTATCTCTGGGAGACACTATGGCCAATTACCTGCCACCCCGTGGGGCTGCCTGTCAAGGTTAGCTCTGGTATGGCCAGGACTCCATATCAAACAGCAAGGTGTGCTGCTGCACAGAACCAGTACTTCAGCAGGACAAGCCATTTATTAATCCATATTCTTTTTAAGTTTATATGCCTCAGTCTCTTCTGGCAATATAATTTTACTTTAATTGAATTAATCTCAGTCTAAAGGAACTATATTGTGTCAATCCATCAATCCCTTTGTCATCCATTAGCATGGGAAAAGCAAAAGAACTTCCAAGTCAGAAGACATTGATTGATTGACCATCGCAATTCGGGTAATGGGTAGAAAAAAATTCTGAAATCGTTAAACATGCCATTTAGCACTGTCAGGGCAATATTAATGGGTGTAAAACAGGAAGAGGAGGCAAGTGCCTATTTCCTCCACGGACGGTCAGAAAGAGGATCATAGTTTAAGAATTGCAGAGATTGGTTGTGTCTTTGGGTCACCAAGTCTATGTCTTTTTCAATTATTTGACACCAACCCCCCACCTCCTCCTCAGACGTGCTGACGCCATACATTGAAAAATGTTTTACGAAATAATATCAAATATTAGAAAAGAATAAATGGTTCTGCATGGGTGTCGGTTATCTGCTAGTGAGTCGGTTTGCACTTGACCTCTGCAAGTGGCTGGTCAGACATGGGACTAAATCGGACTTGGCTTGGGTGAGCGAGGAGCATTGGGCAGGCTGTGGTGCGGTGTGTGGTGGTGTGGGCCATCAGGCATCCACGTGGCCCAGTTGGGCATCACCAGAGGACTTGGGTCAAGAGCCCAGGCAGTCCGGGGCCCACTCAGGAGGTCACCCTGCTTGACTCTTCCCACAATCCCCTGAACAAAGGCGTCATTGATGGCAGGAATGCGCCGACCACCGCGACAGCCCTCCCAGTACTGGGCTCACCCAAGTGATTAGTTGGGGATTAAAATATTTGCTGCGCAAATATCTGCCTTGGCTGTCTGACCCAGCACTGCAGTTCAAAGACACTGCCTGAACCCCCCCTCCCCTTCCACCATCCACTAAGACCAGCCACCTTCCCCAATCCAAACTCAAACTTCCTATTAGCTAGCAAATTGGACGGACTTATTGACTTAACTGTTAAAGTGCTGAGGAGAAGAACAACAGTAAGGGTTCAAATGGAAATGGGAAATGGTGTATGAGACTGAATGATCTAGAAAAGCCCTGTCCCAGGAGAGATCTATCTTCAATGATACTGAAAGAAAGTAACAAATGTCATGACAGTTCAATGCCAATGTCTTTAGATAGCAGGATTTCTAAACCACTGTGTAATCATATATATCATATATAGCTTCAAAAGCAGTGATATATTGGTAACAGATTGTCTATTTACCAATAAAGATACTTCTAGAGATACTACAAAATTAAGCAGATCTAGACTCTGGGACATTGTGAATATCAGAACGGCAATACTGGTCAGGACACATTGGGTGGCTTTCTGGAAATTTGCATGATCAGCATAGCTCATAAACCAATTTTTTCTAGGTGTCTGGCAAAAAGCTTCTTACTTGTGGTAAGGGAATCTGTATTGTGAGTATTATGGGCCCTTGAATTACCATGAAAAATTACCACAACCACCAAGTACTAACACCAAATATTACAAATCATTTACACATGTTTCACATACAGAACATGGCGAAATAATATGCAGTGTCTTTAGAATATGTATTAATTCATTCATTCTTAATTAACAGAGAGGATACTTAAGGGGTCAAATGATGTCCATTTGTATATGTGACGCCAAAAATAACATTTCTATCAAGCTTGTTAAATGAAGTACAAGTACCTCATTTATGTATGGGTATGAATGGCAAAGCTGTGAATCAAGGCATTTGACTGATGTGGAGGGGAAGCTTAAGCTGTCAATGCTAAAAATCGTTGCTATCACAAGGCCAGAAAATATATTTGCATTTAATCCACCCATCCACCCACTCCCACACACCCCTATACCATACATCTACCCACACTCACGTGCACCCACACTCAAAAGTGCACACACACACACACACACACACTCACATGCACACATACGTATTGTATATACACACACACACACACACACTCACATGCACACATACGTATTGTATACACACACACACACACACACACACACACATATTCTCACACAATTCCTGCTTTGACACTGGGGTTTTCCTCTTGCTGGATAGCAGGCATCATCTTGGAGTCACATGCACCCCATGGCATAGGGAGACTGGAATTCAGCCACCTCTGGAGGAATGATGCTCTTTACTCCCAGATGTAGAACTAAAGATGGCGCCGTAGGTGACAGATATTATAAGTGTTCATTGTGGGCTGAGCAAAGACTGATTAGCACAACCTCCTCATTTAGTTTCAGTATACATCCATTTGAAATTGACAAACTATTACATATTACAATAGTTGAAAATGTTTCTGGAAATGTCTCTGGTAAAATGGTATTTTCCTGTAAGTTCCTTTTAGAATTTATAGTAACATATCATATCTATAAGGCATATCTAAAGACCCAAAATTATGTTTTGACTTTAGGTTTTTAGCATTTACTAATGGTTCATTTGCAGAGGCACTTGCAGGTATGGCTAAATAAAAAAGAAGCTTCCAATCACTCTACTTTTTGCACTAAACCACCCTTACAGAACATTTTAGTGTCAGTATCAGTGTACAACACAAGCAGGATGTAGTCATGGAGTGAAATGATTTTGTATACACTTTCTCCTTCAGGAATTTGTTTCATACATTTCATGGTGTTTCATGATAGCTAGATAAAAGGTGATATCATAGGATGAAGGAAAGTTAACATTCTTATATCGATAGCTTGGAGTTATTATGCCTGCTATTATTCATTTTTGTTAAGCTTCCATACATATTGTATATGTACTGTACATGTACTGTACATGTGCACAGGTAAGGTGTCAGGTAGTAAAAACTGTAAAAGCTTACAGGTAACATATTAGGACTGGTACAGATTCCCTTGGCTGAGCATGTTGTCTGACTGAAAAGTTGTAAAATGTATGATATTGCTCTGGTGAAGGTGAGCAACAGCTATTGACTGTATGGCCTATTCTTGGCCTCCAAGCACTCATGGAAAAGCATGTTCTTTCTTCAAACATGCTTTTTGAAATGAAAGCATTTGAAGAGGAAAATGAGCTAACTATGCCCTGAATAATATTATTAGCCATGTGTATACTATCGGTTATAATTGCACTTATCTATAATTATTATAGTATTCGAGGTATTCTAGCTTCCAACCATGGTATGCTACTTGGAAAGTTGATGTACTCTTCAAGGGTTCAAGTTTTATCTCTGTGATCACTCTAGGACTTGGAACTGTACTTTCTTCTAGGGTCTTCAACGCACTTGAACGCACATCTCTGGTTCTGATTTGCACTTTATTGTACATCGCTCTGAATAACAGCTTCTGCTATATGACTGTAATATAATGTAATGCACTCCACTTCTAACGTTTTATGTCATGCTACTGATGGATGTGTGGACAACAGAACTTTGATGGGTTCTGAAGGATATATCCAGAGTAAAAAAAGAGGGGGAGGTGTATATGTTAAATGACAGCGCACCCTATTTAGCGTGGCAAATCAAACATTTTGATGGAAACAGTCAGTTAATCCACCTGATGTGCTGACCTCATCAGTGCGCCCAACGTTCACCGGGAATCTGCCAACATAGATGAAAAAAGGGAATTATGGGAATCAATTGAGCGCTTTTGATGGTGATTGAAATCTGTGTGTGGTTTACAGGTGGAAGGAGCATGGGGATTACCCCCCTGCGCCTATGCATTCCTCACCATGACCACTGGGCCTCGGTCTGGATACCACTAAATCCCTCTATCCCTGAGGTCCGAGACCCCAGTCAAGGTAACAGCAGGCTGATGGGCTTACAGATTGGTTTGCTCATCGGCGTTGACACTTGGTGGTTTCACATGTTGATGAGAATGAGATTTTTTACGCAGGCTATTTAAGTATTCATAGATACCTTTGATTAATTTATTTTCATATATCATTTACAGGGCTTATAGGGGGCTCCCATTCATATATGACTGTTGGTTTATACCGTATCTAGGTGTGTACTTCAGGAACTTCAAAGAGAAGTATCGCATGCAGAATTCAGGAACAGTGCAGTCAAAGTGCTTTCCAGAAATGAAAACCTGCCAGTGGAACCTCAATATACCTTAATATGCTCTCTCTCTCTTTCACTCTCTCCCTCTTTCTCTCTCTGTCTCTCTCTCTCTCTCTCTCTCTCTCTTCCTTCACCTTTGTCCAAGAATCGATCACTTCAGCCCCCATCTCTCTCTGTGTGACCCCTTCAGCCCTTCCCGGAGTTCTGTGAGAAAGAACCCATCAGAAACTCACTATCAGCGCCGGTGTCAAATTTAGGAAAGACCAGCCTATTTCCTACACAGTATGCAGTTCTGAACCCAACCCTGTTTTCTCGTGGTCTCCTGCAGCACCGCCATTCTCAGAAGCCAAGGGACACAAGCACGACACGCCGCTCTGGTCACCTCGGACAAAAGCACATTAATCTGCTTTTGTTTGAGCGGGGGGATGGGAGTGGGGGTGAATGAAAAAGCCCCTCCAAAAATTAACAGCAATGAACAGGAGGTTTTAAAAGTGCTTCATGGGGGAAAAAAGTTTGGACAAAAGGCCTGAGAGTGCTGCCTCCAATGAGGAGCGGAGCTGCTGCCAAGTGCATTATTGCCTTCCAGCAGGAACAATGGCTTTCCTCGAGGCCCTGCGCCACTCCACAAATTAAGAGCCTAGGCTTGTTTCTCGGGCCCACGCCGGTGGAACCTCCACCTCTCCACCTTTCCCCACAACAATACGACCTGCGTCGAGGACCCAGTGTTTTAATTTCAGCTTTTATGCGTGGTCATGTTATTCTTTTTAATAAGAGCCGTGGGGACTCTGGGGGCTAATATTGTTTTGCTTCCCGACAGTCAGCTGGCACAGACTTCTCTTAATTTCTCGCCCCCTTCGTACCTTTCCTTTGTGGCGGACGGGGCGCGAAGCAGGTCGGTGAAAGCAAAGGTTTAATTAGATTCTTTTAAATTAATTAAGGGGAAAAACTTGCGGGCCCCGGAACAAAAGCGCGGCCGGCTGGAAGCGAGGCCGGCCGGCCGGGAGTGTCGGGAAAGAGTTGCAGCCGCTTGCCAGATTCCACAGGTTTAAATTAATTTGAGCCCCTCGGCCTGCCTGTCTCTCAGCCGTGGACCTCCAGGAGGGCCTTATTGGCACCGAGCATGGAGCCATCCATCACTGTCGAGTGACCGGGCCTTTCGGCACAGGGCCCCGCCGGGGCCAAATACCTGGGGCCGGGCCCCGCCTTGCAGTCCGCAAGTCCGCACAGCCGTGCCGCGCTGCCTCAAGCTTCGCAGCGTGGTGTAGAGTCAGCGCCTCATCCGCTCTCTTTCTTATTGCATTGGCAGGGCACGGTGTTACACAAATGAGGCTACAAATTTACATTTATTTTAAAAATGGAGCTGTGATGTATGTAAACAAGCATTTTCAGTTGCATCCCAGCACGTATGGATAAACAACTCAGCCTTCAGCTTGGTTTCCTTCAATCGATTCAATATGCATTTTCTTTTGTCGGTTTCTCTCAGCTTGTGTCAGGATGCTTTTAAATGCTCTTTGATCATTTCCATTCAAAGAGAACAGGCTCTGGCAGGTAGGAAAGATGGCTTACCTGTCAGTTGGCTCAATTGCATCTCCCTTCCTTGATGCTTGCTAACACTATTCCATTCTTAACAACCCCGTCCTTCTCTACATGATGCATCTATCTCATTTTCCCTTCCTTTTCCAGTGCCCCACCCCGGGTTCCTCTCCACAAACCCCCTTGCCCCCTCCCATTGTGGCCTGTGTATCAGACGCACTTCTAGGCACACGGTCCAGAGCAGTAATTGCCGGTTGGGAGGTGGGGCAGAATTGGACCAATACTGCTGAGGGTAGTGGAGAGTGTAACCGGATGGGGAGGGGGGCTGAGGGGGGTCGGTTGAGTCAGCACCTGAAATGGGGCCGCTGGTTAATTCTGGTTCTTGGGCTTGGTCCAAACCTTTCAGAACTGCAATTCCTTGCTCTAATCTGTGCTTCGTCAGCCCACTGTTGTGCCGTTTTTTTTTTCAACACTGTTTTCCGTTTTTTTTTTCTCCTGTGGCCTTATTCCCCCCCTCCCTCCCCAAGTTTTATCCAAATGTCAATTTAGTGGACGCCTTCCTCCCTCAACAAATCTGAGAGTTTGGGGGTCCATACATTTGCAAACAAAAGCATGTATGTTGAAATTTTCAGGAAATTAAGAGCCATGTCCTCAATGGATGAATAGTTATTTGCCAAAAGAAGTTATTATTTAGTTTTGAAGAATCTGTCTTTTGTTCCAAATTGCACATTACATGCACCTGTCCATCTGATTGAATTATCAAGCTACTGTTTTAGTAGAAAGGTTTTTATGGAGCAGTATACTGCATTATTCCGATTACACAGTACATTGCAATTATGAGGTAATACTAGGGGCCAGATTTACTAAAGGACTGCGACTGATGTAAAAACAGCCACAATAAGGTCGCAATATCTAATATATGTGGGATTTCCTGAACAGTTGCAATGAGTCAAAGTCGCTATTTGGCTGTAATTTGTGGGGATTGGGCACCTTTGCAACTTTCCTGTTCATGCATAGGTAAATGCATATGCATACCTGGAGCGAAGGCGCTAAATCAGGGTGGATATTATTTCAATTATTTAAATTAGTTAATCAGAATTAAGTATTCTGATTAACTAAAACAGGGATTAATTGCGACTCTCGTCGGGAACTTCTGAAAGCAAGTGGTATTTTTTGCGAGCCTATAGCTCACACGCATGATGCTGGGGACACTTCCTGTAGCCGGCTAAGAGTTTTTCAATTCCGATTTTTGGAATTTTTCCCCATTATTTCTGGCAGAACGCCTCTAGCTCAGAAATATTATTTGGCCTCCTTGCATGTATGGCATGTATGAGATATCTCCACTGATTTTCAATAATGTTCAATATCTGGGGACTGTGTTGGCAATTCCAAAACCTTCATCCGTCTTTGCTGGAGGTACTGCATGGTTGATTTTGTGGTATGCTCGGGAGCATTGTCTTGATGGAATACCCAACCTCTTTTGAACTACAATGTCGGGACTGACCTTCGTACATTAGCCTCTAGAATTTGTTAATATTTGGTGCATCCATTCCTCCTTATTTCCTGTGCCCCCAGCTGGCACACAACCCCAAAGCATAAAGATTCCACCTCTATGCTTAACAGTTGGCAAGGTGTTCTTTGGATTCACCCTTACTGTATATGTATATGTAAATGTTATTTTCCTTGTGGTAGCTTCATACCCATTTCTCAGTGCCTTGTAATCTGGACGTGTAAGCATGCCATATTTCTGAAGTTTTATGATTTTTTCATACAGCAAAGTAGTAGTAGTAGTAATCACAGACTTCCTAGCACAGGAATCTGAATACATTCAGACACTCTCAGGGCTGCTAGCTGGTCTAGGTTACGTTTAAAGCTTACCAAAGTCATCTTAATTTAATGTAATAATTTATTCTGTGCATGTAACAGTAGAGAGGTGATATATTGTATTGTGTTACTGTGCTCTAACAGTGTTAGAATACATTTATCCATCTTAGAGTTAAAGTATCAGGGATGATTTACCTTACCTACTTTTCTGTTTCTGTGTTTCTGAACTGCAATTTCACTGCAGACTGTGCTAGAGTGCACAGTATATGCAGTGGTGGTAGCGGTACCACTGCAGATGATTCACTTACCAGGCTGGGCCGGTCTCAATAAAACCAAGACGCTTACCCTTCAAGTGAAATGGAAACCCAGAGAGGTATCAGTGTTTAAGAGAGAGGGAATCCCTGCCAAGGCTCTGCAGCCCTGTTAATGGATTCCCAATTAAAAGCAGCGTAGCGTAACCTGTAATCTATAAGTGCACACTGTTTCGAAGAGACCGGCTCCCCCCTTAATCACACTATCAAGTTGTGAGATCAATAAAGCTTAGTGGTTAAGCTGTGTTTTATTTTCTGGGTAAAATGGAGGCAGTGTACTCCGTAAATGTTCTTAGTGGCACATGTGAATTTCTTTGCACTCAAATTAAGCAAGATTAACGGGGGACCACACGGCTGTTCAAACCAACCCTCCCCCTTCCAGCTCATGTGACAAAGGCTGAATGGCTCTCAGTCTGGCTGGCCAAGCTCAATGTCCAGGAATGGTCCCAGATTTGGAGTGTCCTCCCTGCTCTCTCATCACCCCCAGGACATTACCGCCTGCAAGATTGCCATAGAACCTGTCTTCTGCAGATATAAATACAAATATAGCTGCAAGCAGCAATTCCCGGGGTCCAAGCAATATAACACTCAGCAATCACAGACTGAGATGTTCCAACAGACATGCTGGACCACACCATTAACCTAGGGACCAGTCTGGCAGAAGTCTTGACCAGTCTGATTTGAGCAATATGAGCAAGGTTTGTTGAAGTGTTAAATGTGTTTAGTGTGTTTGAAATGTGATAGTAGAGTACATGTGTTAGCATATTATTCAGAAGATAAGCTGATGTTTAGTGCAAAACTTGCATGTTGTGAAAATGTAGTGTGTTGATATTGTGTAGTAAATGGTATATGTGTTTCTGTGGATTTTTTTCTGTATTTCTTTGGTTGTGACCTAAAAGCATTCACGAGTCATAGTTTTAGTCAAACTGGCCATGCCCATTTTATTTTGAAAAGTCTAAATCTTTTTTATCAATTATTTCATAACAGATGATATATATTCTTTCAAGTCCTATTTGGTGTAGGTGGGTCAAAAATCCAAGGACTAGTTCATGAAAGTAGGTTTTTAACAAAAATAGCGGATAATCTAAATGGCTGGCAATGTTGCTTCTTGAGGCATATTTATTTGGCTGGAGAACATTAATCAAATGATGTATGATATATTGTTTTCCATTTATCGCAGCCAATAAGACACTCTTTGAAACTTGAATATTTGCTACCTAATGACTGACTAATTCCACAGTGGGATTTCCAATTTTACACAGTGATAGCATAGTCTAGAGGTCAATATACCTACCAAGTTTCATATCAGCTATTGGTAAGCCTATCAAATGGCAGCTGATTTCTGATTGGCTGATTGTGGGCATGTTTTTTGAGATATATTTTATTCTTTGGACAGACACTTAGGACTTTGGAACAGATGGAGTACACGAAATATCAACACGATTGGTCAAATGGCTCAAGAGGTAGAGGCATTTAGACATTTTCTTTATTTAGTTTCATGCAAATCGGTCAGTTGGCTTCGGAGGAGATATCATTTAAAAGAGCTTAAAATCTAACCAGACGCACTTTAATGGTCCGACATGCATTTTATTCAACACAAGAAGTTGAATCTAACGAGCCATTCTATGACAAATGGATCAAAAGTTATGAACTCTTAAATATGACTGAACATTATAGTGCCACCAACTGGTCAATCAGTGTAATTTGAATAGCAATTGTAGCGGCCATCAGCCGTAATAGGTGGACCAATTTTCAAGAATTTTTGCCAATCCAAACAGCAGTTATAGACCTTGAAGCGGAGAAAAAAAACCCCCAATATGGTTCCAGCAGCTTCGCTGTTCAGACCCCTAATTACAGCAGTAAAGCAATGATCCACCGTCAAATGCCAAGCCATTGGCTGAAAGATTGAATAGTCATCTGCTCACAATTACCTTCATTATATTAAGAAATCAATATAAAAAAGTAACAAAAGTTAAACTGGATATTAATTCACACTATGGTACAACCCCACTGTTTTCTAAACTCCAAATCCAAATTTTAATCTGCTTAATCTTCTTAAACTTGCTGATGAAGTCAATGCATACCATTTGCTTATGAAAGAATGTAGAGCTCCCTACAGTTTTCACCTATAGTTTTGAGATATAGTGGAATTAGAACCATAGTGGTACATACCTTGAAAAATTATTTTCTAAAAATATCGCACTGTTCAATCAGATACCAGGAGAATGTTACATTAATAAGATCATGATTCCAAGGATGTATAACGTACCCTGACAAATCCACTTAAATCCATTGATTACATCTTGTTTTTATAAAAAGACAGCAAACATGCTCTACCTCAGCACAATGCATTGATCATGGTGTTTCCAAAAATATTATGAGCTCATTTTGTTAATGCTTCTGTCTATCTACTTAACATATTTACAATAAGGACTTACAGCACAGCGAGTCAAAATATTATCATTTTAGCTTACATTATGAACAAAATCAAATCAAATGTAAATAAAAGAAATTAAATAAAGCCTTATCTATGCTGACACCCCACCCCCCAACACACACACACTGACATACATACACTCACATGCACGCACACATTCAAAACTCCATTCTTTATTTAATGTATATTTTGAATATCTTCATCGAGGTAGTGCAGCTGAAGTACAGTAACTGCAGAGTACTTTAGTACTGAGATGACAGGAAAGGAGACGTTGTGATGAAGTTCAGAGCTGTGCATCCTGGGAGCTCACTGGCTTGGATGCTGGGGTCTCACTCACTCGCTCAGAGCTTCACCTCACTGTTGCCATGGGAAAATGATAGTGTCACAGTCGTGTCATTGAGTCATAGTCTGGAGGAAGGTGGTGATCGTGATCATCTGATGCCGCTTTGAAAGCTTAAGCCGCAGGGCAAACATCGCTTCATAGCTCCATGCTTCCACATACAGTGGGCTCCGGAATTATTGGCACCCTTGATAAATATTTACACAAAAAATGCTGTAAACTAAAAAATAATGCCGTTATTGACATACATTTTGTTTTCCAACACGTGTATAGCGGTGTGCTTTATTAATGATTAAAATGATAAAAAAAATAAAAATAAAAAGAATTCCCCAAAAAACAGGTTACACAATTATTGGCACTCCTGGTTTAATACTTTGTTTAAACACCCCTAGCAAAGATGACAGCCATGAGTCTTTTCCTGTAATTTGTCACAAGGTTTGAGAACACATTTGGAGGGATGTTTTGACCATTTGACAACTTTTCTGAAAACATCCACACTGAACATTTTTCAGGTGTTAGGATGAGACTAAATTATTTAAATATTTAAGCATGACAGTGATGGCAGCCGTACACATAACTCTATAGCATTACCACAGGTGTACTAATTAGAGAGGAACTACCAATAACAACCTGTATTTTAACACCAGCTTATTAATGAGTGGCAGCAAACCTAATATTAAAATTGATTTATTTTCAATAGATTCAGGCAAACTGCTATAAATCGTATGCTAGCATGATACCCAGATGAAAAACATATGGTGACGTACAATCTCCATAACAAGGCTCATGCATGTGCATACACACATACAAGCTTATCCTCATCCTTATACTCATACTGGCAACTATCCAACATATTTCCAGTATGCAACCAACTACAATAACACCAAATCCACTGAAAAAATTGATCGGTCAGATAAACAGAGTTACTGTGCCACTCCCTTAAATATCTGGCAGCCAGAGGTAGTCTCAGTTGTTTGTAATGATCTTCAAGTAGACTGCTGGAGTAGGATATAGCATATACTTATATATTATAGAGTCTCTATATGATGGTTAAGTCTAGGATTACCTTTAGGACTAAGACTATCCAAGTAAACATTGAGAATAGCTGGGTGTTTTCCAGTGCCTCAGCAGGGCTTTTGATGGTGAAAGTTGAGCATGGAGGTTCATCGTGGGTGCAGGAGCTGGTGGAGGGCTGAGGGGAGCTGTGGGTGGCTGGGAGCCCAGGCTGCCTAATCCGCTGTGCCTCACTTCACCCCAAATAGGGATTAGACTCCAGTTCCAGGCCTCATGATCGCCCTCCCCCACAGAAGTAACACACCTGCGCAGACACACATGCACACACACACACGCACATGCATACACGTATATATGCACACACATATACATACACACAGACACACAGGCACATGCATAAATGCATAGGTACATACACACGCTTAAACATACACAAGAGAAACATGTTATAAAACATGTATCGCGAGATTCAAGTAAGATCTTTACAGTAAGATTGAAGACAGTAGGGGACACTGAAGCTTAGGAACACACAACGTTTGATCTTACTTTTATTGTAAAACCAGAGTATCTTCATTGACAAAAGTTAAGTGAGTAAGCTTTATAGCTGGCTACCTATATTAGCTAAATAGACCTGCAGCTAATGGCTAGCTACAGGTCTAGCTAGCTAGCAATTGGTATATTGCGTCTGTGAAGCTAACTAGGTAGCTATCTAACTGACTTCAACGACTTGAAAAGTCACATTACATTACATTACATTATTGGCATTTGGCAGACGCTCTTATCCAGAGCGACGTACAACAAAGTGCATACCCATAACCAGGGATAAGTTCGCTGAAAGACCCTAGAGGGAAGTACAATTTCAACTGCTACCTGTACAACAAAGATAAGGACAAGGGCCATTATTTTTTTTTATTTTTTTTATTTTTTTTTATTTTTTTGAACAAACAAACAAACAAACAGAGCAAAAGTGACCAAAGTTAACTATCCAAACACTGCTTACCTAGCCAACTAAAAATACATTAATACACAACATATCGTTAACATGATTGATGAATTACTATATGAATATACATAATGTTAGCTAAATGGATAATGTTGCCTATATTGACTAACATGTTGTACTGCTTTGGCTGGTGATGCAAAGTATGTTATACTTTGTTATTTTTCCCTGGTCGATTCGGCCCATGCAATTTCTTAGGGGGGCAGTGTGGCCAGAGTCACAGCTGTGAACTTTTTGGAGGTACTGATATATTTTGTAACAAATTAAATATATTTACACCTTGTGTCCTGTGCCCTCCTTGGGCCTGGGACAAAGTGTCCCAGTTGTGTCCCCCAAAGTACCATCCTTGACTATTTTTCTGCCTGGTGCAATGGACAGACAAGCGACACCAATTGTGACCAACCAAGTTGCTTACTTGTGAGAATAATGGTCATATGCGTCCAATAGGCATCACGTCTGCATAATAGGCAAACAACATTTTTAAACCAATTTAACTATGTCCTTTCCCCTTGTTAACTTTAATTTAAATTTCTTGAAGTCCTGTATGTGCCCATTAAAAACATAGCTTAGCATAAAACCTTAGTTATGTAGACTGATAGGATTTGCATCCATTTATAATTCCTACTGTGACTGCCTTATGCCCTGTACACATGATTACAACTCTTAGCAATTGCAAGCAACAGAATGTGACAGACTTAAATGGTGGATACACTGCACAATCAGGAGTAACAGGACGGACAACCTGCTTACATTTTCAATCAGGCAATGGTACTGTGTCACCACCTATGGACTGAACAATGATTTCTGAGCCATGTGGGGCCACTCACTAGTCACTGATGCTGCCCTATAAGGTTACAAAGCACTTACCATAACTGCAGGGCATAAAAAGTCACCAGTTGCTTGTATTTAATGCCTGGTTATTTCAAACCGTATTCCTGCTTCTGCTGTTTATAATAATAACTGCTTGAGGACAAATTCCATAAACCATCATACCCAGTGAGCAAAAGCCAGCTCTAGACATGTAGTGGGGTGGAAATCTAGTGAATGAATTTTGTCAGGGTTGTGCAATCTTATCCAAAAATGGCCGATGTGGGTGCAGGGTTAGTCCAGCGCAACGACACTTAATTAACTAATCATGGGCTACAGTCATGGCCTTGATAATCAGGTGTAGAATCAGGTGTCGTAGTGCTGGGATAAAACAAAAACGTGCATCCACACAGTGCACCCTTTTCAGATTAAGCTGGACAACCATGGACTTGGTTAACCTCCATATACTGTAGTTTAGGTTTACAGCCAGGCTACGTCTGTAGTAGGCTTGAATGCTTTCACTTTTCAACCAAATGTGAATTTTTGACCACAAAAATATGCACTTTGTTCTCTGTCTTATCATCTGCTTATGTTAAATGCAAGGATGTTGTTGAAAACCTGTGCTAGAAAGAAACTCACATTGCTCAAGTTGCAAAAAAGTATAGAATAAGTTTAATTGTTGCCTATTTATGTTGTTATTTTGTTACTTTGTATGAATAAAAATGTAAATGAAGGCTGTGGTGTGCGTCATGAGGCAGTGTACTTTGGATTTGCTGGCTCCTTCAAGGCTCCCTTTTTGAAGGGGCCTCCTCTGTTCTCTGGAGCCAGAGGTTGTGGTTTTAATAGTTGTTGATTTGCATTCAATTGAATGCCCAGCTGAGCATGAAATCAATGCAGTCACCACACAGCTGAGCTGGTGGGCTGCAGGGGGGAAATAAATGGAGGCTGGCATTGAGTTGCCATCCATCTGGTTTTTTACCGTTGTCTGGGTTTTTTTCAGCTTTAGTGTATTTCCATTTCTAGGTGATATTTTGGACCCAAATTTGCAACATGTATTTAAGCTGGGATTCTGGGACACCACAGATGGTTTCTTGTTGCATTCCAAACAACATATACACAGAAAATGCTCACTCACAATAGCTTGTGATTGTTCAATGTACATTGTTATGTCCAGTATATAGCTCTAATCCAAGGCTAGGTAGTCAGAAGACTGTAGAAGACCAATGTTAGAACTACTTCCCCTCTGCAAAATCATGTAGCCTAAAATGGCTATGTATATGACATGGGAGCTTCTGAATAAAACCATAGGTATTTGTCACATCCATCAGATGGATGGCCTGTCTATGTGCAGTGAGCTCTCTCAATCTAGACATCATACTGCATGAGGATGGGGAAGAGCAAGTAAACCCAACACATTCATCACATTTAACTTTTGCCTTGTCTGTTGAACACTATGTCAGCAAGAGCTATCCTCCAGGGTGCTAGTGCCATGCTGAATAAGAAGATTATTTTAAGTTGTTTATAAATTTATAGCAGTCTCAGTTACTTTTGTGGGGCGTCATGAGGCAATCCCAATGCATTTATGAATACTGAGATATTGACATAATGGTATATGCTACTTATTCAAAACTTCTCCACAGGTCCAGTCACACATAGCAGTTCCAATACACTGGACTTTATTTTTAAGAATTGTACTATAATATGTGTATTTTGCTTTACTTTCTTTATCACCTCCCTCCTCTCCCAGACTAGGTTTTTTTGTCAAAGTACTGTATATGGGCCATTCTACATTAGTTATGTTAATTGAGATCCCTTTGGAAATTTGGAAAATGACAAATAAAATCTTTCAATGCGATGTAATTAATTAGTTAATTTTATGCATGAAATAACTCAACTCAGAATCACAGTAATAATAGGTCAGTTTAATAGGTTCAAAATAAACATTTACATATACTGTGCTTCCTATTGGGAGGTGGCTGTCCCCTCTATCAACTAGTGAATAATAATACCTAAATGATTTTTGCCAGTTCTTTAACTTGTCTCATACAATAAAGCATAGAAATGTTTATCAAATGCAAGTTGCAATAATTACATTTTGTAATTGCTGTACCCAATTTATGTCACAACCCGGACAAAGGCATTTGAACAATCAATCAAAAATCCAAGATGTTGTGCTGGTGTGGGTTTATATAATCTCATACATAAAAATCTATCAAATTCATATTATCAAATTTGTCAATACAGAGAAAATAATGGATATTTTCACTCCATTTCATTAATGAATTTTTATTGGAATGAAAATTCAAAACCAGAAGTTTTATTGTCACATCCATCAAATGAGAGGCCTGTCTATGTGCAGTGAGCTCTCTCAATCTAGACAACATACTGGGGTGGGGAAGAGCAAGTAAGCCCTACACGTTCATCACATTTAACTTTTTCCTTGTCTGTTGAACACTATGTCAGCAAGAGCTATCCTCCAGGGTGGCAGTCATATGCTGCAGGTGCTTGAGTGTTGCTGCCTGAGTGTTTAATTTATTAATTAATGACCATTTGGGTGCATAATTTCATTTCTGTAGCAGAGTTTCCATTATGTTTCAGTTATGACAAATTTTGGAGCAGTCAGTAAATTCATCCTGATTCTGAAAAGCGAGCATATTAATGTATCTTAAATGAAGTGTAACAAAAGTGTAACACGTGTAATAAACGATTTTTGGAATACAAATAAGAATAAGAATACAAATTTCCACTTTTTTCCAACCATCATTTTTCATGACTTCTGTAGAATGGCTCATATACTGTATTTATGCAGTTGGAACTGGTGTTGGTGTTTTTTTGTTTTACAAAGATGTGTCACATTTGTCTGAACATAACCATGAACGTACAATTTCACAAAAACTAAAGGACGCAGATGTATTCCTGTAAGTTTCAGACTTTTTTGTCTACAGTTTGATTATTACAGATTTAACAATAAAGAAGAAAGCTATAAAATAGAAGTGATGCAGGACTATTCCAGCCATGAGTGATATTTGCTCCCTTGCTTTTAATATTACGGAATCCTCGCCACCAGCCTCTGTGTGAGCAGATGAGTCAGAGCTGATGGACTGAGGGCAGATAATTCCATTCAAGCAGAGAGAATTGGAAGGGCACCACTGGCACGAATTCTAAGGAGGAGGCCAGGCATCTAAAGTAAATGTTCCGGAGAAATCCTAACAGTTATTTGTCGAGGTGTCTGCTTGCTCGCTCTCTCCATCCCTCCGCTGCTTGAATATTCATGAAGATTTGGGGAGGTATAAATAGCCGAGGTGTCGTATCACCACAGCATTTCCATCCGGACAGTGAAAGCTTAAGAGGCCTATTATGAATTGCATTACATCACCGCCGCCCAATTAAAGATCTCTGAAGTGAAATGGTTCGAAATCAAAGTCACTCTGCCATCCGACATAAAAAAAACACAACTGTGATGCAGTGAACTTGCATCCAGGTGCAGTACAGTTCTGGCTGCTCACACTATGAGGTCACTCTTCTGCAAAGCACCATCTACAGTCAAAGACGGTTTATTTAAAAATTACTCACAGAACCACTCCAATCTTCCCTTTCTTTCACTTTCAGTTAAAGACTTCAGGTGAAGACTGCTCTCCATTTCATGGTCATGAATATTCATGAGTAATCCAGCCTGGAATGCATTTAGGTTCTGAGCAATTGGTTAATACAAAACCACCACGCATTCAGGCCGTGATTAGAGTCATGAGCTCTTGCAATGGTCCCCTTGTTTGTGAATATTCATAAGGACCCGTCTGTCTTGCCCTGTCCTCTTTAGGTTCTACAATGACAGGACAAAACATGCAGTGTGAAGTACAGCGTCAAGCTTCTTACCGTGCCTTTGGTACAGCACTTCAATCTCTGTCCCAGCATGCACCCTGGCCCAGTTTCATCCAGGACCCAGTGGGACTTTTCTTCCAGTTAGAGGTTTGCTCTATTTCCATATCCAGTACAACTTTGACCCAGTTAACTTACATTTAAGGTTGGCCAGGTTCAAGGTCAATCACAAATTTGACAAATTGACTACTGAATCCTTTGCCAAATAGATTCAGCTGGTGTACACCATCACTCCCAGCTCTGGCCTCTGATTGCTATTAGAACAATATCTGTTGAAGATGTATGACTCCTCTGTCATTTCATGTCCTGATTAATGTATTTCTAGTAGTGGACCATGGGGTCAGGGTCAGGGCCTTGGAACTCCACCATTGTAGCGTATACGTACATACAAGTTGTACAATTCAAGTATGCAGGATACATTTAAGAACAGCAAGACTTATTCATATGGCAGGCCACAGCATTACAATCATTGCGTTAGCTCTAATAATATCACACTAGTTGCAGGAAAAGGTTGGCTTTTTTGGGTCACATAACGTTCCCAGGATAATGTTCCTGCAACGTTCTGGAAATGTGATTTAGGAGAATTTTGTTTTTCACCATGTTTTAAGAATGTTGCACAGAATGTTCTCGAGTTGCCAAACCTACTATGGTTCATATTACGTTACTGCAACATTGTGAGAACGTTAAGAAACATTATATACAAACATTCTAAGAACTCCCAGAAAACTTGACAAATTGAACTATCAGGGAAGCAAAATTTGCTGGGATTATACCACCAGGACCAGCATGAACCGTTGACACAAGGCAGGGTTGGATTCATGTTGCTTATGCCAAATTCTGTCCCTACCATCTGCATGTTGCAACAGACATCAAGATTCGTCAGACCAGGCAATGTTTTTGCAATCTTCATCTGTCATTTTCATATTTGGTGAGTCTGTTTTTAGCTGATAGGGCTGGAGCCCGGTGTGCTCTTCTACTGCTTCTACTGCTGTATGCTCTTCTGCATACCACTGTGGTAACAAACGGTTATTTGACATTGTTGACATGTAGCCTTCCTGTCAGCTTGAACCATTCTCTTCTGACCACTCTCATTTTTGTCAACCGAACTGCTTCTCACTGGATGTTTTTTGTTTTTCAAACCATTCTCTGTACTCTAGAGAATGTTGTGTGTGAAAATCCCAGGAGCTCAGCAGTTTCTGAGAGCCACCTCATCTGGCACCAACAATTATTCCATGGTCAAAGTCAATAAGATTTCTTTCCCATTCTGATGTTTGGTCTGTACAAATACTGAACCTCTTGACCATGTCTACATGCTTTTATGCATTGAGATGCAGCCACATGATTAGAGGATTAGATATTTGAATGAAAAAACTTTTTTTGCACAGACTACCTAATAAAGTAGTCACTGAGTGTATATATTTCGTCACAACTGCTTCTTCCACATCTCACTCCATGTTGTGTGATTGTTCCTGGTGTGTCTTCTGTCATTTTGCCTCAAGTTTTTTTTTTTACAACCCCAGGCTATGAATTCCTCAGAAGGATCTTGGCCCAACCCACAGTTGTACTTACAAATGACTAATGCTGCTTTATTCTTTTAAAACATTGTACCTATCAACTATTGTTTCAAGTGAACGTGATGAAGTTTGATTAGATGCATAAAGGCAAGAGGTGTAACATACCCAGCCACCCCTCCCCTCACCTCAGCAACCAAGCCATTGAAAGGGGAGAAGGTACAAGATGGATCACAGGGCCAAAAAGAAAGAGAGCAGCTGAGATAGATGGACAAGCGAGATAGGGAGCTCGGTACCGGAGGGTGGAAGGGGAGAGGGTGGGGTAGGATTTGGAGATGGAGCAGCGATCCTGTGATAAGCAGGAGACAGACAAAGGCTGAGATCAGACAACGGGTAGATGTGGAGTAACGGGGAGCAGTCAGCCCCAGGCAGCCCTGGCACCATGAGGGCCCGTCCTCGCTGGGGTGTCCCAGGGCCCCATCGGTGGGCACCGGTGCAGACGGTGAGAGAGGGGGAATCGGTTGGGTGACAGGCTGGGTGCACGGGGAGGGAGAGCGAGAGGGAGAGAGCACCATCCCCGTTGCTCTTTATCGCAGCCATTGATCGTGGCGTGTGTGCATTGATCCAAGTCGACCATCTGCTAGAGTTAGATAAGCGTGCGAGGGCCTGGGCATTGTGCTGTCACTCAGGGAGTGTGCATGGAGAGAGAGAAAGAGAAAGAGAGAGAAAGAGCGAGAGAGGGGGAGAGAGAGGAAAGGAGAGCGAGATAGAGGGGGGAGTGGTGAAGACGTGGGGGGGGTGCTTTGGCTGGAGGGAATTATGGGGGCAGGATTAGCCTCTTCACTTGCAGGAAACCGAATTTTAAACAGCTCTCTCTGTCTCTTTCTATCTCTCTTTCTTTCTCTCTCTTTCTCTCTCTCTCTGTCTTGTGCATATATACACACATACTTTTTCTCTTGCTCTGTCTCAGTTCATCTCGCTCCCTCCTCAGCCTTTCTTTGCAGCAAACTTTATCGGCCCCCGCTAGGCATGGGGTGTCCCCCAGTGGTGAGAGGAGGGATGGCCCCTAGGGGGCTGCGCCTTGTTGTGAGGTTTCTTCACCGACCCCTGACCTACAGTATGACTGCTTGCTCCATACAGTCATCATCTGTGCCCCTCCCAATCCCAAGTTGGGAGTGGTATGACAGTGAAAGATCAGAGAGGTAACCAGTGATGCCAGGCCCTGATCCTTAGGTCCTTATACTGTAGTACTATTTTGCCTTGGCTGGAAATTTCTTCTGTCCAATTATAGCAACCTCAGCATGTCAGTATTCCCTGTCTGACCCTTGGAACCAGCCCTCTTCCCAATCAGCATTCTTCACAGGACACGATGGGATGACTGGTGACTGCATTGACTCCACAACTAACTAGCTTCACCACCCTGACCGCCAAAGGACATAGATCTGAGTTAAGATGGGCTGAAGTACCAGGCCATGTGCCACTCATAACTAGTACTTCCACTAGACATAGCTCCTCTCTTCTAAGAACAGGCTCTCTAGTACTGTTATTATTAGGTGGATCACTGCCAAGGTCCCCAAGCTTAATCCAATATACAAAATAAATTAAGGTCGTAAACCTCCATTTTGTTACAGTGCATCTCCCTTCTTGTAGAGTATACTGTGACCTCTGCCAGCCTTCTGTCAGGGAATCAAGGTGACAGTCTTGAACTTCAGTTGGGTCTTTTCACATTCACACATGGTTAAACAGGAAGTATGGAGGTGCGGCTGATCTGCATGAGCATCACAGTGGTGCATGTTGTCCGCCCTCGTGAGCGTGTGAGAGAACGACCGGTTGGCCATTGGCACAGAAGCCATTGTTGCGCTCCAATGGTAGGAGTCTCGTCAGAGGACTGAAAGGTACGGGGGTCTGCAGAATATATTAGTTGCCAGGGGACCCCCACAAAAGAGCAACAGCAGCAGGGTCTTGGCCTGGGGGGAGCAGGGAGGCTGGCGGGGCAGGGCTCCTGCCATGTACCCCCTAAGCTCTCCCCATCTTCTGTCCAACTCTTTTTATATCTCCTCGTTCTGTTGTTGTAACTTTTTTCCCCGCATTTTCCTTTTTAGAATGTGTGCATTGAGGTCCAGCTGACAGGGCTGCGGCATTATGGGGGGGCTTCTTCAGGAGGGGGGTGGGTATGGGGGGGATTAGCGGGGCCGGTTGGATCATCTTACAGCCACTGACCCCCCCAGCATCCCGGACAATGGGGATTAAACTTCTCTTATTCTTCACCCCGAAATGGCGGGATGACAAAGACAGTATTCCTCAGGGTCTTTCAACACCAAGCTGCACAGCTGAAGAGGAGGGGGATGCGAGCGGGGGTCTTGCGCAAAAATAATCCTATGGAATTTTCTTTCCATTGCAAATGGAGATATGTGCTGTTTATTGCGGCCCGTGCTGATTGCACCGGCCGAATCTATGAATGACCCAAAATGAACGCCGCAGTTGCCGTTCACTTTTGAAGAGTCAAAATCGCGGTGGGATTTGAGACGCTGTCTACGTGGCAAGGCCGGGAGGGTGTCGACAGCAGTCGGGCATTGCGGAATTGATGTAATTGATTAATTACAATCCATTTACGCCTGAGCCGTGCTGGACAGCCTCTCAGCCCATTGCCCATCACACCATCCAGACTCATACTGCTGACTCAATTACTGCCTAATGTACCTGACATCACTTCCGCACAATTTCATCTGGCCTACAGACACGAGTGTAATTGTAATCATGTTTGTGTTCTCCATGGGTAATGGCTGTTTTCATAATGGGCTGTTGGAAATGATTAGGTTTGGGCAGCCTCTGCTGTGAGCTCAGATACCCACACACCCATCATATTCACATCAATATAAATCAGTGTTGGAGTACACTAATATTCATGATGCATCGCTGCAGCCCAACACACTGCATCAAATATGAAATACAATTAAATTAAATTGAATTATACATTATAAGAAATTGTGAAAATTGGAATTAATCTTTACTGATTGTACCGCATAGCATAGGTCATTGTGGATAAATGTTACTATTTTTTCCGATGACCTGCTTGTTCAAACGAGCCACAAGGACACACTGACTTGAAGTGGCTACTTACAAATCCAAGGGCTCTTGACCATATGACCACAATATCTGCAGCACTTACACCCACACCTCTGCCTCAACGGAGACTAATTATGACCCTAACAGCACAGCAAGGGTTAATAAGGTTATTATCATGCTTATAGGAACCCCAAACACGGCCATTGTGAGGTAATTAACTGCGGCAGGCAGGATGGAATGCGGCTGATAGAGGTGTGTTCGTGGCATTGAGATGGGACTGCATTGTGCGCTGATACCAGGCCTCATTCAATGGGGTGAGGAGGTAATTATTGTCTGTGCTGCCATCATTAACAATGCCGCAGCAGCCTCCGACCTGTAATTTCGCACCGAGGAAAACACAACCGCGTCAAAAGGGTTATTTGTGCCCAGTTCAAAGAACAGTAATAGCGCTATAATACAGAGTCCGTATAGCACATAATGGCAAGCTACTGGTTGTATTTCCCCCCACAGTCTGGGCTGTGAGCTTCTCTCCTTTAACCCCTGAGCGAATGCCCTCTACACCTGCAGTGGAAATAAATGATCGGGAATGTAGCTGAAGGGTCAACCCTCTCACCAAATGGTCAGTTTCTTCGTAGGTAACCCTTTGTCATACATTACTGAGAACATTCACCCATTCATTGGCTCTAGGGATATTTGTGGTTTCATTGCACCATAAAGGACAGGACAGATCCCACCAGATCCCCAGCCTGGGGAGCTCTCCGAGTGATCCCCGTCCTGATGTTATTGGTTTAATGATCGATCGATCCCACCCTGGGTGTGTCGAAGTGTCCCTGAGCAAGATACTTAACCACCAACTACTCCTGATGAGCGGGTCGGTGCCTTGCATGGCAGCCGATCGCCGTTGGCGTATGAGTGTGTATGAATGGGTGAATGAGACGCATCAATTATACAGCGTTTTGGATAAAGGCCCTATATAAATGCCATCCATTTACCATTTAATGAGTGCATATCCCAAGTCTAGGGCGGGTCATATTTTATTTGTTTTCAGTGGAACAATTTAGACAAGGCTCTTTAATTCAGATAACAGTATATCCCAAAATAGTATATAGCCAAAATGTCAAAATTAAGTGGCAAGAAACAAATCAATCCTACCACCCAGTAGACCACCAGTCCATCGCCAGTTCACTTGCCCCTGCTCCACACTGCTCGCCTGTACACTGCTCACCCCACAGCTGGTTGACTCCCTTACTTCCGCTGTAGATCTCGCTCCATGAGTGGAGAATCCTGTCTTCTTTTTCCTTCCTCCCCTGCCGCTACCGCTCACAATGTCATTTCATTCCCCGGCGCTGATTAATAGAAAATACATTGTTGTCTTTGGGGGGTTGATGCTTGGCAATCTCCACCAACAAATTACACCCCCACCCTTCTCCTCCCAGATCTGTCTCTTCATAACTTGTCTAATGAAAAAAATGCATCTTTTGATGGGGGGGGGTTAAATTTATGCATGTTATCTTGTTCTTTTTTCCCTTCCCTCTTTCCACCCTCCCCCTGCCTGCTTGCTTCTATTTTTTCCGTCATTCTCTCTCTCTCTCTCTCTCTCTCTGTCTGTTTCTCTCTCTCTGTCTCTCTCTCGGTGGTAAATAAAAGATTAAACAACTGTTCGAAAAACACAGACTGGTCACCAGTAGATAATTGTTTCAGCTTTGTTTACTCTGCATTAGCGTTCTCTCCCTTTTTATTCCTCTTTTCTTTTTTTATTGTTTCCATAATTAAAATTCCTTTATTTTCAAAGTTCTTCTTCTTCTAAAAAACAAAAAAACGCTAAATTGCCTTTCTTGGTGTTTACGTTGTCATTGGCCCTGTTTTCATTTCAGTGAGAAAACAAGAGGGACGCCGAAGAGAGAGAGCACCAATGACCTTGAGCTTTAAAGGAAAATTATCTCCACTACTACTCCACTTTCCCTCATCTGTGGCTTTTCTGTTTTTTGTTTTTCTTGCTCTCTCACTAAATCCTTGGGCACTTTTTTCTCTTTTGGTGAGAAAGTAAACTTATTTAATTGGCTGAGTGCTGGCCCAAGCCTTCACAGCATTGCAAAGCCACAGAACAATGAAGAAACATTGAGCCTTTTTTCCATTGCTGCTCCCGTTCTTCTAGTGAGTACCATTGTAGCATGGTAGCATTTTAATTCTGTTGTGTAGGTTGTAATGAATTGAAACGTGTTGGGTATTCAAATACATACCGCATATAGGGGGGAAATCCAACCTTAACAGTAGGGTGAACATTAGGCCCTGGAGTGTGAATGTTTCATATAAAACAAAGGGAACACTTTCAAAAAAATCTACTGATTGCCGCAATATCACCTTCAACACATTCGCAATGAACCCAACCGACTCACGCATGCACAGAAAGCCAAGATGAAATTCTGCAGTCTGCGCAAGTGTGTTGCTTGTGTCGACACCTTTCACTCTCACTCTCGCTAACCTATCATCGGATATACCTACATGCATGCAAACACACACACACACACCCTAATGCACACACACACACGCACACCCACGCACACACCCTAATGCACACAGGCACACGCGCACACTTCCTGATGCGATCAGGGACCTTATTAAAAAAAAGGTGACAATGAGGTTCCGCGGCTCTGAATACAACCGGGGGCGCGGCCGACGGCTTACGTGTGCCGCCTTCGAATCGGGGCAAGGATCCGGGGGGCTGGGGGCTACGGGCTCCCCCCCCCCCCCCTCCACACCCTGGACCAGCAGGTGGACTACTCTCCTGGACCCCCGGTCCACCTGCCTCAGCCCAGCTTGTGTCCGGCCCTGCATTCACACACTCCCTCCCTCCCTTCCCCCTTCCGCTCACCCCTCCTGCTCAGCCAGGCACCCATAATTGAATCTCAGGTCAGGATTAGAATTCTAGGAGCGGCACTTGACTCGGTCAAAAACAACTATTACAGGCAGGCAATGTTTTTTTACACGGCACTTCACATTGATTAGGCAATGTGCGACAATGGGAAATGTGTTGGAATCTAGATGACTGTCATTTGCATTAAATAAGGAGAGCGTGTATCTGGGGAGAGGGGACTCTGCCTAACAGCCATGAGATGGAATCGAGCGGAGTGCGCTGAGAGCGCAGGCAGAACTACGTGGGTACGCACTCGTAGACAAACACACATTTCCTCAGAAACGCAGTATGCGCCATTACATAGTGCTTTTCTGTGAGCTTTGCAATGAACAAAGAAACGCTGATCAAGTCCCTTAAGTAAAGTACAGACTGAATCTGCAAAGTTCCACAGAGAGAACCACTCTACAACCCATTGACAGTGGATGCTAGTACTGGCAGAAACATAATACATTTGTCCAGTATCAGAACAGGCTCTCCAGGCCTGAGTGACAAGTACAATCAAACAACGCAACTATGAACAGAAGATCACTAACATGCAATAATCTGCGAATAAGCGAGCGTTCCACAAACAAACCTCCCCCCCCCCAAAAAAATCACTCTCGGTTCCAAAGTCTCGCGAATCCGTTGCACCAATGAGTGGCCCGTGCACAGTTGGTTTCCCAGAATGCAGCAGGTTGAGGGCAGGAGGGACAGTCTGTGCATAAACAGCCTGTGGCTCGGGGCACTGGCGAGCTAATTGGGGTCTCCTCTGTGAGATAATGAGGGCGGTTAGAGGGGGTCGCGCCGGCGAGTGACAGTTCCATCAGCGCTCGGCCGTGTGGGCGAGCATGTGCATGGCCAACCGCCATGGAGTAATTAAAACTATTGCGCCCACTGATGCCCATCGCCACGGCGGAGATAGGGGCCCAGAAAGCAGGACGCGGACGGCTGTGGCTTGCGGACAAACAAACGTTTATCAACAGACGGGGGGGGGAACAAAAGGGGCGACGCTTCGGAATAGCGATAACGACAACACTAATAAAGAGTTTCTGTTTTTAGTTTTGGGGCAACCTGTCAGACAGGGAGAGGGTGAAGTGTTTGCGGTCGGAAAGGTTTGTGATAGGTGCGGGAGCGGAAAGAGGGGAAGGAATGGAAATTTGTGCGTTGTTTTCTTTTGAATTAAGAAAAAAAACCTTGGGTGCCTCGGGCCTGGTTGAGAGGAAACGGAATAAAAAAAGAGAGGGGGGGATTGGAACAGGAGAAAAAAGGCAATTGAGAGAGATGGAAAGGAGGGAGACAGAGGTGTGCCCTTGCCCAGTCTCAGGGGAGCTGGGCTAGGGGGTCTGGCCGGCTTGGACCCGTTTTTTTCTGGGTGAAAAGATGAGGAGCAGGACGAGAGGAGGGGGGGTGAGGGGGGAAGCAGGGACTGAAAAAGGCCCTCTTTCATTTTTGAAAGAAAGAAAGAAAACGTTTTCCTTGCCTCCTCCCGATCAGCTGTCAAACTAAATCAGTGCCGGCGACCGGTGACGTGGCTCGCATCACAGACTCCCACTCACAATGGAGCTCGCTGTGACCCGCCACACATTTCACATTCGATTTAGTCTCTCCCCGACATGGCCGCTGAGGCGGGGAGGAGGGGGGAGCCGGCAGCCTGGACCGCGGGGCAGAGGGGGTGGGCCGGCCGTGCTGGGGGAGTTAGTGCATGCGGAGGGTGAGGGGTGATTGAAGGAGAATAGGCTTGGAGATTGGGGTGGAAAAGGGGTACGGAGGGAAGGGGGGGGGGGGTTGGGGGTGCTGTTCCAAATAAAAAAAAAAGAAAGAAAGGTCTGGGTGGGGCATTATCCCGGACGGCTTATGCTACTTTCCACCGGGCGCTCAATGGAGGCCCGAAGACGGTCTCCCCACTGCCCCCCATTAGCCAGCATTAGGAGCTGCTGCACACTCGCGAAGGAGATTTGAGAAAAACCCAAAAAGCCCACAATAAACACGAGGTACAAGCCTTGAGCCTTAAGACCCCCGCTCTCCCAAAGGGGGCCTGAATAGACGCACCCCAAATCGTGTTGTCGAACAAATCTGGTATTAAGAGGGAAGAGTTAGTCTGCATTTACTTTCCTAAAGACTTTAGTTAAGCTAGTTGCTCCGGAGCTTTGGCCCATGAGCTGTGTGTGTGTGTGCGGCGGTCTATGTGCGCGCGTGCATGCGTGCGTGTGTGTGCGTGTTTTTGTGCGTGCATGCGTCTGTGCATGTGTGTGTGTGCGTATCTGTGTGAGTGTATATGTGCATGTGTTCGCGGGTGTGAATGCAAATCCCTCTCAGTGTCATTGCGAGGCTGAAGGGGGCCTTCGTTCCCCAAACATTTTCAGTCTCATGCTCCCCCAAGCCTGTGTTTACCCGTCCCAAACAATGGGCCCCTATTGGCAATTAAAAGGCATTTGGGGATCTGGGGTGATAGTTAATGGTATTACCGTTGGCAATTCATCCTTTGAATGGTAAACAGGATTTTGCTCCTCACCAATAAAATACTACTTACCGTCTTACCAGTATTACATAGCTTACCTTGGGCTTATGATTCACGGTTCACTGATTACCATTTGAATATTTCTTTTAACATGGCTCGGGAGGCGAGTAATAGTTGTAATGCGCACGTGGTTTCAGCGCGACTCCCTTGACGCAATCCAGTCTCAACACTGGTCAAATCGCGTCGATGTCAAGAACGCTCCCGTCTGAAACTACTGCCTCTCTGATGTCCCCAAAGCTCGAGAGATCCTTTGGCTGCCAAGATTAAAGGGCTTTTTGAACTATATTCCTCTTTTATACTATTGAATTTTAGTACCTCCACCCACCGCCTCTCTTCTCCTCCTCTGCTGGACACTCCCGGTGAAACTACTGATGCTGGCAAGCTGATATGACAATGAAGTGTCGCAAATAGTGCACCACATACTGACCGCGTGGAAACAGCTCTGAATGTGTCTGATCACACAGGGGTGTTCAAACACTCTGACCACACCAGCAACACCCAGACATTCTGACCGTTATCACACCACCCAAACACTGTGAGTATACCAGCAACACCCATATAGTGTCACTATACCAGCACCACCCATGGCAGGTACCCGGCAATGAGACTATAGTTCATCTATAAACAATCATTACCTAATATGTTATTGTTTAAAATTTTATTTTCATTATTTGCATACTGGTACTTCCAACAGGAAATGAAAACAGCATAACTACTGCGTTTATAGCTACTGTGATGACTATTGTTATTATCATTCCAACTTGCTATGTAGCGGTAATAAAATACCATATTGCCGTAGTCCCCCGGACAAGTTTAACTTAGTAATAACTGTCAGACACAAAATAAATTAATTATTCGGATGGCGTTGCTTCCGGTTAGACCTGAACGCGAGCATTGCACCGCTCGCTCAGAGAAACACAAGAAGTGTTTTTGCGTCTCCGCAGACCTGTTCATCTAAACAGCGTAAGCACTCTGGAGATGATGCCATTTTAATTTGGGCCCCCTCTTCCCTGGCGTTTTCGCTGTCCTGTGTCGCAATGAGTGCAGTGTTTAAACGTGATGAATAAAGAGAGGGACGGTGGAGCGGGGGAGAGCTGGAGGGGGGGGGCGCGGAGGCATGAGAAAGAGAGAATGCGTTTTTATCTGCGGCCGGCTAATCTGCCTCCAATGGTGTCTGTATCTCTTTCTTTCTCCCTCTGCTTCTCTCTCAGCCCTTGTTTGCCCAGTGATCCCGTTCCGTGAGTCGCCTTGCCCATTGACAAGGGGCTTTGAGAGGAATATGAAAAGGCAGATTTAAAGGTGACGGGTGGTCAGGGAGCTGGAGTTGAGTGCAGGAGAGAGCAGCAGACACACACGCACAGACACACATACACACACACGCGCACACACACACACGCACAGACACACATACACACACACACACATACTTGTTTTTGCTACCCAGTGAGGACGCGCACACACACACGCACAAACACACAAGCAGATGGAGAGAGCGAGAGGTCGAGAAAAAATTGAGCTGAAAAAGGGAGAGAGGCTACCTTATTGCCAACTTGGAAGTTTCTCCATTCAGTTATTGGGTGAGACAAGGGGCAAGAGTGAGGGCTTCTGAACAGGAGGCCCTGCCTTAGAGCGGCCGTGGATCAGACTCACACAAGGGAGAGTTAAAGCACAGGGGAATGGCTGCTCATTACACAATGCCCATGCCTGCAAATTCACTCTAGTAGAAGGTACGCCATTCTGACAGCTGAATGGGAATCTCAGGGTGTTTGTCTGAGTTAAATGAGCATCCTATCAGGCTAAAAACCACACACGTTACAATGGACCACGGGTCTAGTAGGTCAGAGCATATTGTTGAGTTTTAACAGAATTAAGCCGGGCTGCATGATGCATGTGGAAAATACGCATTCTAATGTTAGCCTGGATAAGAATACTTGGCAATTAAATACTAAGGAATTAATACAAAATGTTATAATAATATACTCTGTCCACAGCTTTTTATGTTTATCAAAATTCATTCTGTACTAACTGGAATACATTGTGTCATTAATGGGCTTATTGTATGTATGCATTAACATAAATAATGCTCTGAAATGATACAATATTTTTAACATTTTACAACAAATCAAATATGTTAATGAAATTAAAGTTCTAAAATGAATGTGCTCTAGCATAATTTTATACATAAGCGATATCATTAACTGTGATATTCTGGAATCAAGATTCCTCATCTGAGCACGTACAGAAAATCAGTTTGGAACCCGTGTTCCGATGTCTTGTAAAACCTCAAATTAAAAGGGCAATTACCTGTATTCTCATAAAGACTGGGTCTGAAAAAGCAGACGCCATTGTCTGGGACTCCCAGCCAATTGCTACATGCCGCAGCAGGTGAACTCAACATCCTGCAGCAACACATGCAGTCATCCACCGATATGAAACAGACCGAATCTGAAAGAGGGGAAACGAAATGGATATTACAGTAAGTGCAGCACAAAGCAGGGGCCAATTAAGTAATGAATACGGCAGGGGACAGGGGATCATCTCTGCTTTAAGACAGCTCAGTGGAAAGACCTGGGTCCTCTGCGGCCCCGCCACGGTTCTCATACCCCCCAAACCCCCCCTAGCCCGCTACCTCCTCGCTCTCTTCCTGAAAGGGCCTTCACAAACAGACAGCCTGAATGAATCGGTAGAACAGTGCCTACCAGTGCTGAGAACCGTAGGCCCCGTCCCACTGCTCTCAATGTTTCCTGCCAGAAACACGTTCGGCCTCCATTTTGACCGGAGCACCGTTTGTACTGTCAAGTGCAAGTGCGTCATTCTTCGTTTGTCGCCGTGTCACAACGTCCAGCGAGTAACTGGAAATAATCGAGCCGGTCTGGGATTAGGCTACTCCAGTACTGAATTCTACTTTGTTTCAGTGCCTCTTTTGTGCCGATATGGATGAGGTTGGACAAATATATAGTGCCTGAGACAATCAGTTATCTGAAACATTAAAATGTAATTAAATGACTGTTAGACATGATCACACCTGAATGGCTTTTTGTTGTCGATGGTCCTCACTGTCCACCAGTACACACGTCATTGCGTTTCCATTGTGTTCAGTGCAGAAGGCGAACATGATCGAACCCATATATGCATATAGTGCTGATGAGCCCTGCGTCAACGCTGAGAACAAAAACCTGCACCCACCTCCCGGCCCGACACAGCCCCCTCGACTCCTATCTCATCAAGTGTGAATTTCTGCCGGAGAAAGAGGATGACTAACTTGCATTGTCCTCCCTCCCTAGGGACCTGACTCCTATTGCTGCGCAGTTTAAGCCATTTCAGCCCGTCTATGATCTTAATTAGCTACACCTAAAGCCCGTCTCTTCGCAGACAAGTCTAATTAAACCCACAGTAGGCCCAGGCCAGGGCCCCCTCCACTGGTTAAAAAGGAACCTTAATCTGTTGTCCTGGGATTACGACCCAAGACACATCACAGGCAATCATCGGCCCCCCCTACCCGGGCACAAAGGTATTTTCTCCATTAATTTGCTTTGTATATTAAACAGCATCCTCGGCGAGCCAAAGCGAACATCAGAAGAAGGCACCTTAATAAGGCAGTGTGTTTAAATGAAGGTCTAACTGCCTCTGAGACATAATCCAGACAGCGCGCCCCGGCACTTTGTACATCCAGGCAGTTGCTGAAGCCGAACGGCGTGTTATTAGCGTATGGGAGGCTGTTCCCGCTTGTTGTATAAACACTGCTGCTTCTGAAGCGGTGGCGTTCTATATGCCTGTGTCTGGGCTGGGCGAAGTGAGTGCTTTTCTGACACCTCTTAGTCCCCAGCTGTGAAGCTTGGACTGTGTCGCTGGTACAGGAGAGGCAGAGTAAGGTTTAGGTGAAGGGGACTAAGAGGGGCAGGAGACATTAGCCCACAGCATTTTACCAGGCTGTAAAACAGTAGGCACAATTAAGAGAAATTACTCCAATCCCCCCAGGGTCTTGGAGAGAGCGACCCTTCGTATGGTAATGATGGTGTTTCCAGCTGTTATCCAGCTGTGTGTTTTTGTTGTTGTTGTTGGTGGTGGTGGTGGTGCTCTGCTCTGCTCAGCTGTTGCAGTGCGGATCTGAGAGTCATAGAAGGCAAAACACTTCTAAGCAAAAAACAGATTTTGTAACATGACAGAAAAGGGATATACTGTGGCCACCTAAGATTTTGCCCTTTGAATTATATCAGTTTCAGAGACAATTATATTTGAAAAAAAAAAACATTCGCAAAGGTGATATTTAGCCCCCAGGGACTTAGTTGCTAAACAACAACAACAGTAATAATAATAATAATAATAATATGGTAATTATAATAATACATATATAATAATATATATGTATATATATATATATATATATATATAATAATAATGTTACAATTGCTCTTTTATTGTTCCATGCACACAAATGTCGATACATTGTAAAATATATATACACACTTAAAATATGTCTCTTACTATGTTACAATTGTGTATTTAGTATCTATGATGTTGAGAAAAGCAAACTGCCCTACTTAGTGCGAGGTGATGGTCTTTGCTTTGCTTTGGTCCCATGTGAAGACTGACAATAAACAGCCCAGAGGGAGGAACGCTAGTAAAACCGGTGTAAATAGTCATAAAATATTAATGTGCAAAAAATCCATTCAGCACTACCTCTACATAGTGGAAACTAACAATGACATTCTTCATTTCTGTATTCATTTGATTGTCTGTGATAAGCAACACTGCTACAGAATTTATTTCATTCGGAAAACTTAACATATGTAACTGTGAAAGAGCTCAGTGCTGTTTACATGCAAATCACAAGTTTGTCTTCAGTTTACAATATAATTTGACTAGATTTGCTGAGTAGGTCTATTTCCTGACCTAACATGATTATGCATTATAGCTTTAATTTTTGCATATTTTTCTGTGTACATCAATTATATATCGCAAGTCTAAAGCACCTGCAGATTGATATATCATTACAAATAAGATTCAGAAATCATACATAGCTACAAAGACTTATTGCATTGTGGATGCAACAGCCACAAGAATAATACTTTTGATTGAAGTGAAAAATAATTGCACCTGAAAGATGTAGCCAGCCAAGAATTTTAAGAAGTCTATGTAACATTTTATTTTCTATCTATTGCATAAACACATAAACTGTGTAAAGAGTTTGGCAAAGTTTGGACTTTTGCCTTTTGGGTAATGGCAATATTTCTGTTTTTAATTGTAAATCCTTATCCTTACAAATCTTAATCCTTATGAAATATCGGTCTTTGCTTAAGTGGGTGTTCAGTTGCATTTGCAGTATGTTCTTTAATGCTAACCTCTTTATATTTTTCTTTTTTCTGTACTGCTCACTCTATTATGAAAATGTCTTCAATAGACTAAGGGATGCCATCCACTGTGGCCTTTTTACCTTCCGTCAGGCAGGAGAACAAAAAAAAGAGAGGGAGAGAGCTCGAACAGCCAGGGGCCCTCCTGAACCGATTGGGGCCTGGGTGGCTCTTCGGAAATGGCCCTCAGAAGCCGCGCCGACCGGCCCCTGGCGAAAGCTCATTTGCCGATGAAAGCGGGCTCGCCCAAGGTCTGGGCTCACAGAGCGGTGGGCCAGTTATTAAAGAGGTCCGAGATGAGAGGGCAGGACAGCCCTTTCATTTGGGGCGGGGGGGGGGTGTGTGTGTGTGTGCTGGGGGTGGTGGTCATGGGGAAGCAGTGTATCTGTGGCGGACAATGGCGATTACCTTCCTCTTTATCTCCCGGAGAAGGGGCTTTGAGAGAGCAATCTGAGGAGCGGAGGAAATGGCACGACACGGGATTAGCAGCACAACAGGACGGTAAATTAAATGTTGGAGATGAAAGAATGGAGCTCTGACATGCATCAATAGAGAGCATTCGGCGCATTCTAATAATACCAGCCGAGGAGAAATACCTGCAGAGATTAGCGTGAGAGAGAAGGAGAGAGAAAGAGAGGGAGAGAGAGCGAAGGAGAGAGTAAAAAGGGAGAAGGGGAACACAATAAAATATATGACTTTGGGTGTCTGATTGTTGTTGTGTGACAAGCCGTGGTGGTGCAGGGTGGGAAGGGTGTGTGTGTGCGCATGCGTATTCGTGCATGATTGCATGTATGTGTATATTCATTCTTCTTATGGAAGTCTATTTTTATTACTTATTTGTACAGAGGATCATTTTACTTTGGCAGCCCCTACTTGGACCCTCTTTTCATCAGTAATATATTAAATCTCCCTCTGTTTACTGTTTCTTCAATAAAAAAACTGTGAGCAGAAACGACACTTCCGTATATATCCATCTCTTGTGAGGGACATGGGCAGGGGTCAGTACAGGTGATCTCTACTGCTCGCTGTGATTGGTGTGGCACTCCCACCCACATCTTGCTGGTTCTTCTCTGAGGCCAGTGTGAGGCCCCATCTACCCCTCCCAACCCACCCACGCATCTCATATTACACTGTGGTTCACCAAGACTCATCATACCTGCTCTGCCCTGTTATGTATGATTGCTATCTTCTCACCTGAAAGTTATGCAGTCACTTACAGTGCCTTGCACGAACCCTACCCTGTATAAAAAAAAGGCCTGCCAGATATTGTTTAGCAGGCCTGTTGAGTGTGGCATGGTCCTTGAAAGGCCAAATACTTCCAGCTGTGAACTGGGACAGTATACTGTATATACAGTGGGCTCAAATATTATTGGCACCCCTGACAGAAAATGAACAAACAATACTCAAAAAAATTCTAAACAATATATTTATAAACAAACATGTGATAAATACTGTGCTATATTAATGTTTCAATGGAACCAACAAAAATCATTTACTGATTTAATAAAAAATCAATTTCCTCCAAATCAATGTTTCACAATTATTGGCATTATTGGCAATAATGAAAGATTATTGTAAATAACACCTACCAAAATTAAACCAGGTATTAAATTCCACTTATTTAAGTTTATCTATGTGTTAAGGAACTGTATTGAGTGATTACATCACTTCCTGTTTCACTAGGGTATAAAAATGAGGTAACACACATGCAATATCTCTTTGTCATCCAACACCATGAAGAAAACAAAGGAATTGGCAGTTCAAAAGAGGCAGATGGTCGTAGACCTTCATAAACATGGTAATGGCTACAAGAAAATTCACAAACGATTGAATATACCTCTGAGCACTGTCAGAGCAATTATAAAAAACTTCCAAAGATATGGAACTGTTGAAAATCTCATGGGTAGAGGACGCAACTGCATCTTGCCCCCCAGGATACTGAGGAGAATGGTGAGAGAAGCAACAAAATCCCCAAGGATCACAGGGAAAGAATTGCAGGCCTTGGTGGCATCTTGGGGTCACCAGGTTTCAAAAAGCTCCATCAGACGCCACCTGCATAACCACAGCCTCATTGGAAGGGTTGCCAGAAGAAAGCCTTTTCTGGCCACAAGACACAGAAGAAAGCGCTTGGAGTTTGCCAAACGTCATTTACATTATGACTGGAACAAGGTTCTCTGGTCAGATGAGACCAAAATTGAACGTTTTGGTCAGACACAGCATTGGTATGTTTGGCGTAGGAACAGAGGTGCATACAAGGAGAAGCACCTCATACCCACAGTGAAATATGGTGGTGGGTCAGTCATGTTTTGGGGCTGTTTTAATTCCAGAGGTCCAGGGGCACTGGTTAGGATTTATGGCATAATGAATTCCAGCAAGTATCAGGCAATTTTGGCTGAAAATCTGGTTCCCTCTGCCAGAAGTCTGGGACTTGGTCGTAGGTGGACTTTCCAACAAGACAATGACCCAAAACACACCTCAAGATCCACACAGAAATGGTTCCGTGACAACAAAATCAAAAATTGTCAAAAATTACAGGAAGAGACTCCATGCTGTTATCCTTGCCAGAGGTGGTTGCACTAAGTACTAGGTGAAGGGTGCCAATAATTCTGAAACCTTGATTTTGTTGAAATTTATTTTTAATTAAATGATTGTTATGATTTTGGTTGTTTCCATTGAAACATTAATAAAGTACAGTATTTGGCACATGTTGGTGTATTACCTTTCTCTATAATTATATATATTTTTTTTTAAGCCTTGTTTGTGCATTGCTGGTGAGGGGTGCCAATAATTCTTGAGCCCACTGTATTTTGAATTTGGGCTGCTATATTTATTACTATACCGGTTTGAAGTGGCTCATCGTGTTTTGCCCCTTACAGTGGTGTCCTCCTGTAGAGACCTGTCTGAACAGAATGGTGATGGGAATTTCACTCATACGCAATCCAGTCTTCCAAATAAGGGTTCAGCAAATCATATTCATAACATAACAATAACGCCTAGCTAGCCTACAGCTACTTCAATAATTATCAGCGACCGTTATTACAAATATGAACATAGCCTGGTTAGCAGGTTGAGGAATGACAGGTATTCAGAACTTATGGGGATAGGAGGGAATATGTGTTACACCAATAGTGAGGGAAAGTGGAGAGGGTGGCGTCATATGAAAGCACCTAATTCACCAGTGACAGCTGATAGGAATCGGAGGAGAGAGGGGCTGAGCACAAGCAGAGATGATTCTATCAAAGTGTTGCTTTATCTGAGTTATTACTACACTGACGCGGGAAGATGAAGGGGGTTTTGCCTTAATCTCGGCGACAATGGAAGGGAACAAAGGCACACTTACAAGCACTATCGGCCACAAATATCAAATCAGCTCTCTGCACCTAATCCCGCTAAACACCGCTGTTGATTCAGTGAACCTGTGGTTTTTATACAGTCCCTGTCGAGCAGCCTGCCGTGCACCCGCACGGACGTGCACACTCGTGCCCTCGAACACACAGTCACAAGCACACACACACTGCCATGCACACATGCACAAACATGCACAAACACACATACATACATACACACACTCACATTCATGTGAGCAGCAGTTTTGCGGACAGAATCACTTTGTTAATGAGAGAGGTCAGAGGACCATACTGGTCAAAGCTGACAGGAAGGTGACAGTAATGCAAATAACCTCACATTACAACAGTGGTATGCAGAAGAGCATCTCTGAACACACAACGCATCATAACTCTAAGTGGATAGGCTACAGCAATAGAAGTCTAAAAAATAAGTCTAATCAATACCTAATAAAGTGCTCAGTGAGTGTATTGTAGCCTCTGCATCCAACAACTTTTGCCACCATGCAAATATGTATCTAATAATCATGTAATACTTGTTGCTGATGGAAGATGCATACTTTTGTTTATAAGTGTGATCCAAGAAACACAAAAATACTCATGACTAATTACAAGCATGATTTGAAGCATGAAATGATTTCCTCATGCTAAATGTGAGACGTAAGTTATTTCAGTAATGTACAATTACTAATATCCGTTTTCCTATTGACAAGTCATACTACCACATCAATGTGCTTCTTAGGTAGCTGCATATTCCCTATAAAAGGGTTCATTGGTGGATTGCAAGTGTAATTTGTAATTAGTTTAGACCACATTACTATAGATCCATTATACATTTGCAGCCACATTTTTTGGGGAAATCTGCATTCCAAGCAGCGCAAATGGATGTGCATTCAAGTGCTGCGTGTAAATGTGTGAATAGCCTCTTATACGTTTATAGAACATACTGTTAGCCCCCAGGCTTACAGTTAGTGGAGGAGGAGCAGGGAATCAGCCGCTCCCTGGTAAAGTTAGACAGAAGGGTGTGCCCATATGTTAGTGCAGGGTTACAGGGGTGCACACATGTAGTGTACATCACCTCCCACATGGAAGCAGATGTGGTGCAGTTCTAATGAGAGAGGGTCCTGACATCCCAACCAATTCTGGCACACCACTGTACAGCTTGGAATAAGCACTTTGAGAGGTGTGTCTGCATAGGTGTGTGTGTGCGTGTGTGTGTGTGAGTGTGTATGTGTGTGGATGTGTATGTGTGGTATATGATTGGGACCCGCAAGGACAACTGCCATTAATGTAATGTAATGTGTATGTGTATGTGTGAGTGTGTATGTGTATGTGTATGTGTATGTGTATGTGTATGTGAATGTGTATGTGTATGTGTATGTGTATGTGTGAGTGTGAGTGTCTATGTGTATGTATGTGTGTTTGTGGGGTGAATGAAGCTGAATGCACACAGCTGCCTTCCAGTTAAGGAGGCATGCCACCACAACACCCACCCTGACTGGCATGGCAAAGCTTCGCAACCCTCCCGGACGGTGGCATGGCAACACTTCCCAACCCTCCCAGCAGGAGCAGGCCGCCGGTCGCAGGAGTCACACACCACATGGTGACCCCTGACCCGGCGTCCAGGCGTCAACACGGGGGCCAGCGCATGCCCTTGTGCGAAGCGGCGCTGGAGGAAGAAAAGGACACTGCCGACTTCATTATCCCACAATGACAGGCTAATTATTGTGTTTGTTAGCAACAAATCACAACACAACAGACAGCATGTCCCTGTCCTGTTTTGAGCATCTTAATTACTTTTTTCCCCTCTCTCTCTCCGCCGCTGTTGTTATTTTGCATATAAAAGGCGGTTGCTAATTGTCTGGTCTATAAATATTCGGCATGCAATTAGCAGGCTGGCCTGCCTTTGCCGAGCGTTATCACCTCGCCGTTTGGAGCGCTGTGCAGCCCGCGCACTCAATTCCCCGTATCTAATGGGAGTTTGATAGCGGCAGCGGCCCTTTGTTTTCGGGAACAAACAGCCCCTCCGTCTTCCTGCTCTCTGTCAGCTTTGCGCACGGAGCACGCAGCTTCCTCCAGATCTTCTCCCCGGCATCAAGAAGAAAGAGGCCCGGGGAGGCACAGCCAGTGATATGGCGGGTATCGTCCAAGCGACCCGCTACGCAGCCTCCGGACAACAGGGGGCGACGCCAGAGAGCTCGGTGGTTGCAGAGAGACAGCGGTGCTGAGTTGAATCATCGCGGCATGAAGCTGCACCGTGAGGAACATTCCGGCGTGTTCAGGGCTGTGCTTTCACTCTTATTTGGTTCCACCTGCAGAGTCCAGGAGATAACAGAGGCTGGCCAGGGCATAGGAAGGCCAACCTGAGAATTAGTCCAGTAATGCCAGTCCAGTAGTGCTGTGGTCATTCTTGGTGTGACCTGGGTTTATGGAACTCCTTAACTGACTGAGAACCCTGCTTTTGATGGGAAACATCAAGAACAAACAAACGCAGATGTACACTTGAACATAAACACTGTCAAAACAGACAGTGACAGAGAGCTGGTATTTTCACGTACTGTGAACACGGGTTTGGATGGGAAATGGCCTGTGTGGAGTATTTAAAGGAAGGAGAGACGGGGACAAATAGAAAGGGGAGGGGGGATAGAGAGAGCATGACTGAAGATAAAAAGCAGGAGAGGGTGAGGGAGCGTTCACGGATGACTGGAGCCCAGTTTGACCTGCTAAAGTGAAGACATGAGCCTCTTTCATCTCTTTTCAGGGTCACTCTCTGTAGGGAATGAAACTGTCATCCCCTTTTGCCCTGCCATACCCACAGGCCTCCCTCCTAATCAGAGCCAAGACACATCTGTGGGACCAGCCGAGTGTGAACCCCACATTCCCCAGGAGCTCAGAGAGGCAGAGAGCTGCTTACTCACAGACAGAGGGCTTCTCACTCACAGATTGAGAGCCACTCACTCACAAACAGAGATCCACTCCCTCACCGATAGAGAGCCACTTACTCATAGATTGAGAGCCACTCACAGAGAGCCACTCCCTCACATATAGAGAGCTACTCACTCACAGATAGAGAGCCCCAATGACAGAAATAGAGCCACTCTCTCAGAGGCAGAGAGCCATCCACTCACAGATAGAGAGCTGTTGACACACTGTGAGCCACTCACTCACAAATAGAGAGCCACTCACTCACAGATAGAGAGCCACTCCCTCACAGATAAGAGAGCCATTCACAGAAAGAGAGCCACTCCCTCAGAGGCAGAGAGCCATCCACTCACACATAGAGAGCTGTTGACTCACAGATAGACACTCACTCACAGATAGAGAGCCACTCACTCACAGTCTAGAGGGTTCTTTTTATCAGTCAAGTGAGAATTTTCACTCACGGTCCAGAGAGCATCTCACTCACGGAGAGCCGCTTCAGTTACCAACCACGTGAGGCACAGTACAGTAGGGACACAAGAAGAACAAACATGAGAAATGAGAAGGTAGAGTGAGCTTAAATAACAATCTAAACAGTTCCACCCTTAAGAAGAAAAACAATGCATAAGTAAGAGAAGGAAGTACAGAGGTGAAGGAAAGGAGAGGGAGAGAGGGCTGCCCGCTTGGCCAGGTCGAAGCCCGGCAGCTTGTTAAAGCTACGATCCAGAATGCTGCTAATTGGGACGGCAAGAGCCAGGCGGTCTGGGAGAGCTGGTGGAGGGAGCAGTCATAGGGGGTGGGGATGGAGGGGTTGGGGGGGGGGTGAGAGAGAGCAGCCTTTTCAAGTCACATGAAAGTTTGGGGGATGAATGTACCGTAATTAGATTAATAAGTAGCTTAATTTATCGCAGCAGAGGATATCAGCGGCTCCACATTAGAGGCAGGCCAGAAGATTAGCCCGATCGGCGTTTCCAAAACACGATTAGCCCCCGGCACAAAGACCAGGCTCTTTCACAGGTTCCTACCGAATGGCCCGGGATTAGGAAACATGTTGAATAATCACGACTGCCCCCGCACGCTCTTTTTAGCTCCGCACCAGCTGGGGAGATGGCCGGCCTTCACTCCCCCCCCCCACCCCCCGCACTTATCAATTAGACCATTGTAGGGGCAATTAAAGTGAAGTGGGGGTGCCGACCCCGGCTTCCTGGGGCACGGCGTTTCATTTGCACTGTACACTTCCTGCACTAAGTCTCCAGGCTACTCTCCGCGCTTCTCAGCCCTGGACCTCGTCAATTATGTTCCTCCAGCCTGCTCTGAGCACCCAGCTATACTGCTCATTTCCAAGGAGCAAAAACTTCACATTTATGATCAAAAGACTTGTGACAGGCCACAAACTAGTAAAACTAGTGTAGAATCTTGCAATGGCTATACTCGTTGGCTTCAAAAGGCAAAATTTACAATACTTCAAAGTGATATAATAATAATTCAAAGTTCAGACAACCAGCTAACGACTGTGACAAGCAGAGTTTTCTGATTGTGATGTTGGAGACCAAACTTTGCTCATTCAAAACCATTCCAGTCGCTGATAGGAAAGTTCTGTACGGAGCCCAAAATGCAGGAATATCTTACCTTCCGGGAACAAACAGCCCCTCCGTCTACACTGATGTCATCCTGCCTTCTAAACAGCAAGATTGTCCAACCTGAGTGTTTTTTGTGTTCTCTTTCATTGGTGGAGTAATGTGTCTCACACCAGCTTAATGAGCTGCATGCTTTCTTTTCTGTACAGTTGTGTAGAAGATTGGGGTTTGTCATTCATACTCTGAAGCAGTGGTTCCCAACCCTGTTCCAAAGTTTCTAACCGTAATCTTTCAGTTTTGGTGGATTTGGTGATATCTGTGGTGACTGGCGGTCACAGAAGTTTGTTTTCACAGTGAAGATAATCGAGCTGGAGAGTATTTTGGAAAAAGACTGCCTAGAGACAGCCAATAATGTCATCTGACATGGTGATATTGGACAACATATGAAACCTCAATTTAAAAACCTAATTTTTAAGGACAGTCCTTCTCCCTCTGTGTAGAGTGTGCATTTCAGAGTAGCGTTGTCCGCGATCCATAGGTATGTATTGTCTCATTTGCAATTGAGTGTCGCAAGTGCTTTTGTGCAGCACACGGGTATAGACCCAGCATACGCTTTCTCCAGACATCCAGAACATGACCCACTGCATTGTAGTTCACTGATCCCCTACTTCTGGCCTCAATACTCCAGACACAGCTGCCCATAAGACAACACTTCCACAGGCTAAAAGCAATTAAAAATGCAATGCAAGTTGCTCTTACCCTAATAGCCTTTCCTTGTGGACACGCATGCCCTGCCACAGAAAATAACACTTCAACCTGTCTATCCTTTTGCCTACTCTAAAATTAAGCCAACATGGTGGCCCCATCAATAAATAAAAAAAGAAAAATCTGTCTGGTTATTATCTTGACATTTTTCACCGCTTAATAATCAATCTAGCTGGTCGTTTTGGTCCGTCTCCCATTCCCGGCTCGCAATTTCAGATCCCGCCATTAATATGGGTCCCTTGTTCAGCAGCTAATGTTTATAAATTGCTCAGCTGCCATCATCTTGCCAGAAGACGAGCCCTGTTTACCTTTGAAAGCCGGCAACTTGTACATTTCCTGCTGGTTTGCAGCCACCGCAGGGTGATTATCCTGTGTGACTATGCGGTTCCATGCATCTGTAATAACACACGCAGAGTAAACATGTCCTGTGGACTGGGCGCATCAGCTGGAGGAAGCTTCCCCCCCTACAGGTCAGTGCCGCCCCACACCCAGTGCCAGGCCGCCAGGCCAGAGGGGTGGTTGAGCCCCATGTCTGGGAAGAAGAGGGGGAGGGGGTGGCCTCCTCCGTACAGCACCAGACTGACACACTCTGCCCTGCACTGAGACCATCGAGATATGTGAGAACTGCTTACCGCTTCCATGGACTCCTATGGGAGCTGCTCAATGGGAGAAGGAGGCGGAGCGGAGAATTCACGGAGGCGGCCATGTTTGACCATGGAGCCTTTTTGGCACCAGAGCATGCGCATTGGGTATCTAAATGGGAAGGAATGAATACGAATTAGAAGAAATGTATATCTTCTTCTGTGCAGATCAGAAAATAAATCGGTCCTTGGAGAATAATTAGTTCAGTATGATCATTTTTAGGCTTTAAAAATACTGTCCAAAATAGTATAACTTTGTCAGGGTAACACTAGACACTGAGACTCACACACTGCACACTGTGCTCTACACTGAGACTCACACACTGCTTTACACTGTGCTCTACACTGAGACTCACACACTGCACACTGCTCTACACTGAGACTCAGACACTGCACACTGCTCCACACTGAGACTCACACACTACACACTGCTCCACACTGAGACTCACACACTGAGACTCACACACTGCACACTGCTCCACACTGAGACTCACACACTGCACACTGTGCTCTACACTGAGACTCACACCCTGCACACTGCTCCACACTGAGACTCACACACTGCACACTGCTCTACACTGAGACTCACACACTGCACACTGTGCTCTACACTGAGATTCACACACTGCACACTGTGCTCTACACTGAGACTCACACACTGCTCTACACTGAGACTCACACACTGCACACTGCTCCACACTGAGACTCACACACTGCACACTGTGCTCTACACTGAGACTCACACACTGCACACTGTGCTCTACACTGAGACTCACACACTGCACACTGTGCTCTACACTGAGACTCACACCCTGCACACTGCTCCACACTGAGACTCACACACTGCACACTGCTCTACACTGAGACTCACACACTGCACACTGTGCTCCACACTGAGACTCACACACTGCACACTGCTCTACACTGAGACTCACACACTGCACACTGTGCTCTACACTGAGACTCACACACTGCACACTGTGCTCTACACTGAGACTCACACACTGCACACTGTGCTCTACACTGAGACTCACACCCTGCACACTGCTCCACACTGAGACTCACACACTGCACACTGCTCTACACTGAGACTCACACACTGCACACTGCTCCACACTGAGACTCACACACTGCACACTGCTCTACACTGAGACTCACACACTGCACACTGTGCTCTACACTGAGACTCACACACTGCACACTGCTCCACACTGAGACTCACACACTGTGCTCTACACTGACACTCACACACTGTGCTCTGCACTGAGACTCACACACACTGCTTTACACTGAGACTCACACACACTGCTCTACACTAAAGCTGACACACATTTCCTGCACCCTACACTCAATAGAGGAACGCATGTGAAGCACTCACTCCCACCTGTTTCACATGGCCTTTTCTTAATTCTTGTACATGTAGCATGTCCTCTGGGATACCAGGAATATTTTGAACATTCTGCTACCATCAGCAATTTTAAACTACATTGCGTTTCTTATTTAAGTCACATTTGGTTAAATCACTGCCCAAAACCACAGTATCCGATTCCGGCCACCTCTCAAATCCCAAATCTAAATCTCTCTAGTACTTATACTGCTCTTAACACATTTTCTTGTACTTACTCTTAAAATAGTTTCGGCAGAGATAAATGGGAGGAAAAAAAAGTCTCAGTTCCGGCTTAAAGGGAATTATAAGTGGAATTTCCCAAGGAGCCTGAAAATCCAGTTTGTGACACTAGATAGGGAACTGGGAATGGCTGGAGACAAAGATATGGGAGTAGGTGCAGCAGAGTAGACTGGCACACTTTCAGTGGTCCACCTAAGAGTTTAAACTGCGCTGAGTACCTCAACATAATTAAGCACAAATAAAGCCTGTCAGATAAAGTCCTGATCTGGTGGATGGGTGTTGTTAAAAGAAATCCCACATTGTTAAACTTACAAGAACTAATTTCTCCTTGATGGATTATTTGCGTTTTTCAGTAATCATGGTGATATTTGCATGGGGATTTTTCTGTTTTCTGGTGAAAGCTCAGGAGTTGTCAGATCATTGTTTGTCATTTACTGGAGGAGATTTGGGTTCTATACACTTTGGACTCTAATTTGTTTATAAATAAACAACAACTTTGAATAAATTTTATTTTGTGACATTTACTTTCTGTTTGAAGTTCTTGACTATTAGTTGATGGTATATTAAAAAATATATAAATCTGTAATGTGGCCATTGCATTGATATTTCTATTCCATTATCCATTGAAATTAATAGTACAATATTTTGGGAATTTTGGATACCACAATGATGTGTAATATTCACACAAGCTTCAATACGATCCTTTGATTCAAGGCTCCAAACTCGAGGAATTTCAATACATGGCAACAGATTGAACTTCACTTTCAAATATTGTTCCTTATACACCCGATAGGTCTGGTCCATGGTCTCTATTGGTCAGTTTGCATTCCAGCCAATATCCATGGGATAAATAGAATGTTCATACATCTTTTAATATTACTCTGCGTTTGGAGATCACAGTTATATACTTAATGTCATCTTAATCTCGCCACTAGTAGCCTACCAAAGTAAACAAAATTCTCAGAGCTAAATACCACCAAACCACGAATGATGACTCATAACGATGCTATGAGTTATTTCAATAACTGCACGTTAACTGACAGTGTCCAGATAAATGTCTACAACAAAGACAAATGACTTGTGTATCAGTGTCGCCTGGTGTTATGTAAACTAGAAAGCTAGCTAGCTAACGTTAATGCGGTGGGGATACATTATTGCAATAGCGTTGCTCAGCTAACGTTAGTGCAGAGGATACATTATTGCGAGTAATGTTAGCTAACGTTAGTACCGTTGTTTAGATAGAGGAGTGGGGATACATTATTGCTAGCTAACGTTCGCAATACCGTTGCTTAGCAGCAGAAGAATACATTTACTTTAAAACATAGCTCCGTTAAAAATACATTCATTTAAAGTTTGTCTTGTCTTTCTTTTGTAAAAATTTTAAGATAAATGTGGTAACCGTTGTATAAAGACGTTATGGAATACCACAGGTTCTCGTTCCATAAGGTTTAATTATGAAACACCACAGGCCATAACTGAGGTCTACTACAGAGGGGAGGTACAGGGCCTCTCCTGGAGCCATGAATCTCCTAGGGGGTCAAAGTGCCATCCCTACGCACCAGCTAGCCTAGCACCCCCCGTCAGCCATGCCAGCCCATCATGGCTGGATCCAGGGCCACCGTCTCCAACAGCACTGCGCTGTCACGCTCTCCTGCTTGCCTCTTGTTAGAATGCAGCTGCTTCTTTCTCATGGATAACGGTTCCTCCCGCACAAATGAGGAAAACAAACAAACTGCGGGTCGGTCACCTGACGTACTGTGTGCCGTGCTCTGTCAGCTTCCTCAGCAACTTACAGCGCGGTAATTAGAAACCTCGGCATCAGGCAGACAGCTGGCAGCCCTCCTCCGGGAATGCCAATTAAGTCTGTAAAACATTTAGACAACAAAACTGTACAAGGCGAGTCATTGCACAGAGGGGGAATTGCCCCCCACTGTCCCCAAAACTGTACTCCCATCTGCAAGAGCCGGAGAGAAGCTTCACACATGCACATACACACACACACACACACACACATTGGCATGCACAGAAGCACCCACGCACAAGGGCATGTACACACACACACACACACACACATTGGCACGCACAGAACCACCCACGCACACACACACGGGATGTACACACACACACATACACACAATCACTCCTGAGGGATAGGGCAAGAGACATACAATTAGCAGTTGGGTCAAAGGTTCTGTTTGATTTCTACATCACTATTCTGTCCAGTATTTGGTCCCAAATGCATGTTCACACATCCAGCATTCTGATATTAATAAAATGAGAAAAGCTTATATTATAGGCAGAAAATAAAGTATGGCATATGGCCATTAATTTGACAGGAAATGAAGGAAATATACTATATAACAATAATATTTATTTGTGTAACACCTTATGCAAAAGGTGTTATACGACTATACCCCGAAATGTTTCAGTCAAACAGAAAGTAAATAAAAACAGAGATGATAAACTTATTAAAATAAAACATTTAAACATAAATAATATTAAGAACAGTATTACAAATCCATTAGATAATGATAAACATAGGGTACAATTGCAGTGGCTTCAGAAAGTATTCAGACCCCTTCAGTTTTTGCACACTTTATTGTGTTGTAGATTTCATTTTAAATGGATAAAATTACAATTTTTGTCCATCAATCTACACTCAATAACCCATAATGGAACCATAACAGTGAAAACATGTTTTTATAATTTTTTGCTAATTAGAAATCAAAAACTGAAATCTCTCATCCATATAAGTATTCAGAAATGTAATACTTTGTAGAAGCCCCTTTGGTAGCAATTACAGCTTTGCACACCTGGATTTGCACAGTCTATCCCATTCTTCCTGGCAGATCCTCTCAAGCTCCAACAGATTGGATGAGAAGTGTCTGTAAACTGCCATCTTCAGGTCTCTCCATAGATGTTCTTTGGGGTTTAAGTCTGGGCTTTGGCTGGGCCACTCAAGGACATTAAGAGACTTGTCCTGAAGCCACTCCAGCGTTGTCTTGGCTGTATGCTTTGGGTGATTGTCGTGCTGAAAGGTAAAACAGTCTGAGGTCGCGTCCACTGGGGGGCTGGTTTTCTTCAAAGACATCTACATTCATCCTTCCCTCAATTCTGACTAATCTCTCTGTCCCTGCTGCTGAGAAGCACCCCCATAGCATGATGCTGCCATCACCATGCTTCACCGTAGGGATGGTATTAGCCAGGTGATGAGCAGTGCCTGGTGTTTGCCAGACATATTGCTTGGAGTTCGGCCCAGAGTTCAATTTTTGTCTCATCAGAGCAGATAATCTTTTTCCTCATGCTCTCAGAGTGCAAGAGGGCTGTCATATGTCTTTTACTCAAGAGTGACTTCTGTCTATCCACTCGACCATAAAGGCCTGATTGATGGAGTGCTGCTGAGATGGTCGTCCTTCCAGCAGGTTCTCCTATCTCTCCAGAGGACTTCCAAAGCTCTGTTAGAGTGACCGTTTGGTTCTTGGTCACCTCTCTAGCCAAGGCTACTCAGTTTGGCCAGACGTCAAACTCTCAGAACAGTCCTGGTGGTTCCAGACTTCTTCCATTTCACAATTACTGAGGCCACTGTGCTCCTGGGAAAATTCAAAATTTTAGAAATGGTTTCATAAAACCATTGCCCTGATCCATGCCTCGCCAGACTTATATTACTTCATGGCTTGCCTTTTGTCCTGACATGCAGTATGAATAGCCTTTGTAGACAATGTCCATTCAATTCAATTTGCCACACCAATCAAGTTCTAGACACATCTCAAGGATAAATAAAACAAATAGGATGCACCTAATCACAATTAGAGTGCCACAGCAAAGGATCTGAATACTGAATAATGTAAATGAGAGATTTCAGTCGTTGATTTTTAATAAATTAGTGAAATCTTCTAAAATCATGTTTTCACTTCATCATTCTACAACACAATTAAGTTTGCAAAAAGTGAGGAGGTCTGAATACTTTCTGAAGCCACTGTATAATAATACATTATTTGAATCCATATGCCTTTCACATTCTTTTCTATTGTTTGTTTTCTATTCTGTTTTCACTTCCACCCCTGGCCACACGGGACACACTTTTCATTAGGCACATCATAAAAAAGGGTCTAGCACTCATGCCAGATCAATTTGCTTTAATAAGCTTGACCAAATCATTACATGATATTTGGCCTCAGGAAAATAGGGTAGGATTAAGAAAATAAGTAGTTATTTTACCAAGTATCAACCCCTGAGAGAAATAATAACATGGTGGTCTTTAGCAACTGTCTGACCCACGCTCTTTGCCTAAAATCTCCCATCCACAACAACATCATCTGTTCAGCCCACTCCAGTGTTGGTTTAAGAGACAGGGGCAGGCAAATTGACACACTGAGTGACAGACCGAGTAAGTCTTTGAGACAGTAAGGGAGAAAGATCAGCTCATCTTAACGCAAATTAGAAAAAAGAAAATCAAGACCCAACCCCCCCCTCCATTTCCCCCCACGCACCAATATCCCAGCTCAGGGCATCTCTATCAGTGCTAATTACCCATGCAATGATTAATTTGGAGGTTAAACGAAGTTATTCCATGTAATGGTGTTTCCTTTGAAAGATCTTTCATTGTGTCAATACCAGTCTGTTTGAATTCCTTTAAGACAACATTGTCCCAGAGAGAGGCAAGAAGAAGGGGAGAGAGAATGCATGGTAATGAGTGATGCCGATCCCAGGCTGCCAGTAAGGTTGCTTTTGTGGTTCGTTTCTTAATCCAATCAGGCACAAGGACAACGGTGCTCCTGTAACAAGAGACAGATTTTTCCTCAGTCCGAAGTGGGATTTGAACCCCGGCCTCTCACTCGTTCAAATATTTGTTACGCGAACGTGTTACCAGTCAGCTGAAGATTAAATCGCCTCTAGCCAAGGGTAACGATGTTCTTTTGAATTTGAAGGTTACATTATCAGGGAGCATTGTCATAGTAACCTGCTACGAGCCTCACTGTGCTTACTAGCAAACTAGCCAAGCTAACCCTGCTCTCTCACATTCTGTCTGCCTGTCCACACTTTACATCTCATGCAGTGGTGAAGGAACAGGCACAACTCTAGAACCTGCAGGTACCCATTAAAGCCTACCTGACTGATATTGGGAACCTCTTTTCTGCTCATACAAAGCCTTTCCTTTGGTGTTTTTACACTTAAAAGAAATTCAGCAGCCTGAATTTCTAAATATTTAGAAATATTAATATTTGATTGGCAACAAAAAACTGGGCCTAATTGCAGCAATAATATTTACCCTAATTGTACTTTAAAAGTCTCCTGAGAACGTCTCCTGAAACCTTTGTTGCCTCCAGATGTCTCCAGTAGAAATGAACCATCAATCTACACTCAGTGTTGTCATGGAGGAAAATATATGAATAATCCTGATTGTATAGGCTGCCAGCTGTCAGGGTCGTCCCATACATAAATCTATTATACTGTACTGTATCATATACAGTCAGCTCATATACAGCAGAATCTTTGGCCCCTATGATAAAAAAGCTTTATATGATAAACAACACAGATAACTATCTGTATGTTAAGTTCAACTATATGCTTTTATTTCAATACATTTACTTTCATATTTCAATGTTTTTATTCAGTAATTTATTTATTTTCTGAATACCATATGTTTCAAAATTAACACAATTATTGGAAATAAAATCAAACAAATTTCAGGGAGCAATGAAAAATGAAAGTCCCTGAAAATTGGTCCTGGGACAATCACAAATATCAGATTTTATTTCATCAAATTTCACCAAATATTACCAAAATAAATTGCTTACCCCAGCTTTAATTTAGTTAATCTCAGTCTAATGGAACTACAGTAGTTCCATTCAGAGATCCGAAACTCAACCGAACTGGGTATAGAATCGGAAGTACAATATGAATATCTTAATTAGACAAGGAGAGAAGACTTCCAGCTTTTGCTAAAGAGTCGCCTACAAAGAAAGTATTGCTTTTGACTTCAAAAAGGACCAGGGTAAAATTCTCTGTTGGAAAGAAGCAAGAAGCAGCCAAGTAATTTTAAATCCAGTAAAGATCACATAACACTGATGGCTATGGCCAATGCAAGCGGCAACTTTCACTTACAATTGGTGTTCCACAAGAGTGCGAACCATGTTGCTTGTTGCTTTGCCAATGTCACTATGCAGATTTGTTTCTGTTTAGGCTTACAAGTTTTCAAGTTTAGCATATTGTTGGTTATTTGATTGTGGGATGAATGCGAAAGTATACAGAAACATCTTGTCTGCTCAGATCCAAGCAAATACATCAAAACTGATTGGATGACGCTTCATCATGCAGCAGGACAATGATCCAGATCATACAGCCAAAGCAACCAAGGAGTTTTTTTGGGCCAAAAAGTGGAATGTTCTTGACTGGCCAAGTCAATCACCCGACCTCCTGATTAAGCATGCATTTAACTTGCTGAAGAAGGCAAGAAGCCAGACAGAAGGCAGAATAGCCCCTGAAATAAGCAGCAGTGGAAGAGTATGCATTATAGGCCTGTAAGGGCATCAACAGGGAAGGAATTGAGCATCTGGGGATGTCGTAGATGTCAAGTAGGATTTGCAACAAAATATTAAATATGATAACTTTGACATATAGTATTAAAATTAAAATTAATGCTGAAAGTCTGCACATTAACCACATAGTGATTGTTTTATTTCAACTGTTTGTTGAAATAAAAGGAATTGTCCAAATACTTATGGATTGCACTGTATATATCCATATATTAGATTTCCATATGGGATGCCAGAACACACACACACACAGATGCATGAATGCATGCATGTGTTTATGCATATCCATTCATTGTGTACAGAGATGATTTTGCTTCTGTGCCACGGAGGATGCCAGGATCATAATGCATCTCTGATTGCATTGGTCACTCAGAAATCTAGGACAGATGGATTAAAGCAATTCATTCCATCTCTGTCTCTCTTTCTGTCAGCACACATCCCACACTTGCATTCATACACACCCATACGCACACACATGCACACACACGCACACACTCATAAACTCACACACACACAGACATTCTGATCCATTCCTCCTACAGGTGGCCATGTGTTGTACATAGAGCACAGCTGTGGTCATGCACCACCTCCCCCTCTCCTACCTTCAATCAGTTATCCCGCAGAACCTTTTGGTCTCAGTTATGTTTATGAAACGAGCGTAACACCTTCAGAAATTATTGTTGAAACTCAAATTTAAATCCAAGAATGTTTTGGAAAATGAGGCCCCTGGAGCGATTAATATGATCAATGTTCAGTTCTGGTTGTACGAAGTAAGGGCATCCTTCAAAATGACTACTAATGGAATTCCAGTTGAAAGTTTCTCTCTTCGTCATCAACTGGGTTTGTAACCTAAAGGGGCAGGTTTGATACCCATTGCCATTGTACATTTAAACAATGTACTTAACCTGAATTGCTTCAGTATATTCAGCTGTATAAATAAATGCTTAGCTGCTGATAATGCAACAGCTGTGTAAGTTACTCAGAATCTGCTAAATGTCAGTTATGAATCAATTTTATCAGTTATCAATCAATATGTGTCACCAAGAATCAGTTCTGCTCCTTTCACTTACCAGTCAAACCCAACGATTTTAAATGATGCAACTAGTTTAGTTCATCCAATTACCAAATAATCTATATTTCAGCAATAAGTCACTCAGTGCCATATTGGAACAGAAGCATGCATATACAGTAGCTGTCCGGCAGCTCGTTTGACTCTTTGGCTCTGGTCAGTAACAGAACCATGTTTCATTGTCTTCTTCGTGGACATCCTTTTCATTAGATCTGCAAAGTCATGAAATTTCATAACAAAGGCCATATAAAGCTGTTTACTGATGCGAGATGGCTCTTGTGTTCCAATAGTGTATTCACATCTACAGCTGTCTTTAGACCTTCATTAACGATTGCTTCATGAATGCAATGGCTCTAGCCAGAGAACTTTAATGACAAAGGTTTGCTCATTTGACATTTTATTTGATATTTTTCATTGAGTGAAAATTTCACTTACTGTGCATTGCAGTTTGAAAAGGAAATATGAAATTATCTAACATTCAAATTCATACAGGAGTTTTCTTACACATCGTCAGAGTCACAGCAATAGACTGGAGTAGAAAGGAGGACACTTCCCTCGCAGGATTAAGTTTCTTTCTCCTCTTCCCTTCACCTGAAACCACAATTACTACCCACATTCACACATGCCATATAACTTCAAGATACCACAGCAATTGCTTTACCTTTTGAAAATTAAATGTGAAGCCTTTAAAAACTTGTAATTGCACTAGTTCACCCATGACTACTAGCTACAGACCTCAGAGGGGTATTGTCATCACATGTGGGAATGTACAATTCACATGAATACTCACATGAATAATTTGGGCCTTGCTATTTTACTTGTACATTTTCATTCACAAAACAATTCCCTGGAGTTCTTTTTATCCTAAATTCCACTCAAAGAGAGATGAACCAGTTGTACAATTTTTGAATGGCTATCAACTATCATCTCCTGCCCAATCAATCAGTAGATCAAAGGTAGATACAGTATATCACACTCCATAATATGTCTTGTTTGTGTAAAGATGTGTCTGTGTGTGTGTTTGTACAGCACATGGTAAATATATGCAAAAGGTGGGTAGAAACAGGGGCAGAGTTAGGGATTTAGATGTGGCTCTTTAGAGGGGTGTTGGCCATGGGGGGGAGCGGGACCCTTCCCCCAGGCAGAGGGAGTGGTGGGAGTCCAGGGGTGGGGAATTGGTTTTGGGGGTAGGGGGGGCAGGTCGGCTGTTCAAAGCCCAGCCTGTGCATTGTTGGGCAGTAGGGGATTAGTACTCTCTAGGCTGCAGAATTTGCTTTCTAATTAAAAAGGATAAAGAACTAAAAAAATAGCGAGAGGCACAAGAGGGAGACAGAGGAAGAAAGAAATGGCAGAGACCAGGACAGAAAAAAGAAGAAAAAAAACAGTTTGTAAGTGTCACTGCGGCTGGATCACAAGACCGGCTAACTTTGTGCTCCGCCCCTCTCCCTTCTCCTGTTCTCTCCCTTGTTTCTTTTTACCCCGTCCATCCCTCTGTTCTGTTCAATTAGTGTGTCACTTTACAGAGACTTGGGGGGGAGTAACACCGCCAAGAAAAACAACCGAGAAGAAACTTCAGCGTGGTCGAAAAGGACACAGGCAGGCCATTGTCAAAGGATTTAAAATTCTCACTAGAACTGTTCGAAACAAAAACAATGAAAGAGTTGCCTTGTATCAGATGTTATGTATTGTTCTTTGTCACTGTGTCCAAGCGTGCTTGAGTAAGAACAACCAATCACATTTACCAAAGTTGCTGCACTAAAGTGCATTAAAGTGGCTTCTGGAAAGATTCTTGGAAAGCTATGGGTACAGCTGTAAGAATGAAAGAATGGAAGGTAAATAAATAGACACAGGATAGTGTGTTGAAGCTAGTACACAGAGTGCTTTTATTTTTGGACATAGGCAGACTCTAGCTCATTCCATTTGAAAAATAGAAAAGGAAAGTCCAGGTAACGTTGTAGAGAAGCTAAACCTCAGTCAGCATATCCATCCGCCAGCCATGTCCAAGCTTCGGCTTACTGTAAGCACAAACTGATCTGGGTACAGTGCAGTTGCTCGGCCAGGGTTGAATGTGGCCAAAGTGTGCTGAGCGGAGGAAGGATTGGAAAAATAATTAAAACGGAGGGCATTGGATCAGAAATTAAACAAGGAGAATTTGCATTTTCAGCAGAAGAAGGATTAACGTCACTTACAAGCCTTCAACAGCACTTTTTTTTCCTTGTGGTAAATTTAGTTTGGAATTGATTTGACCGCTCAAAAATGCATGTACATATGCCCGCACGTGCGCACACACACACACACACACACACACACACACACACATATGCACACAGGTCTGCTATAAGAACCTTGATAGGTCCCCCAGAAATCACAGCCATGATTATGAATGTCTAAATGATGTAACTACTGTATGTAACTAGTCTCTTACTGTAAAATGTTCAACATAATATTTTAAATCAACATAGTTTACTCATATTTCTGGTAATAATACATAAGTTATTACCACAAAATAGTTCAACTATTATGATTAAGTTTTGGTTAGTAAATAAGTTACCAACGTGGTGAAAAATCTGCAAATCAATGGCACTGGTGAGAACACATTAAGAATTAGGTTTGTGACATACAGTGGACAGGGCTCATGGGAGATGTATGCTCCAGGGCCGATGGATCAGAAGTACATACCTGCAGTATGAGTGACACGAGGCCCCACTGGGGGAGGCCGGTGCTGAGTCCCTGAAAATTACAGATGCGACTCACTGTTTTTTTGGTAGCCCCCTGTTCTGCCCCTCCTCCCTCCCTCCCACTCCGGCTCGCATGCTGCTGTTTTGTTCCCCCCTCCCCCAGCAGGGGGTCTAAATCTCCACGGGAGCCTCACAAACGAATGGCGGGGCTTAAGTGTACACAGTGGCCCCACTTTTCCCCAGAGCCCTGGGAGGTTAACGACGTGCCGGCAAGAACAAGACCAACCCCAAAACCTGCAAACCCCCCCCCCTCCACCCCCAACCTCTGCTCTCCCTACCGCCTGCTACCTCAGCACCTGACCGCTCAGTCAACAGTGCAATGTGTTCCAGTCTTCACACAAACCCCTGGTCACGGTTAGCGGTTAGCCGTAGGAGTCCTGCCCGGTTAACTTACCCTGCTCCCACAAATTACCTCCCTTAACCCCTGACACCTTCTCTTATTTCAGGCAATCTGATCACGGCGGATATGCATGACAAGCCCCTTTCTGCACTGCCCGGTTGGGATAGGCAGGTACTGGCCGGGCTAGACTGCAGGAATTTGAATAGAGCAGATTAGCCAGCCTGAGGGGGGAGATGGGGAGGGAGAGGGGTAGTGTGGCCTGGCCAACTTGTCCTCATAGCAGGACGAGCACATTGAGCTGGGACCCCCGCTCCCCTCCCATCTCATTCCGCTAAAATTCAGCAAGCTTATTTTACTCACCCTCGACCCAGGTCTTCATTGCGATTCCCTGACCCAGCGTTACATTGAAGAGGGGGGTGGCACTGTGAGGTTGGCCCAGAGCACGTGGCCCTTGACCTCACCAGCCTGTCCTTACAACCCCTCTTCCAGCTGTGGATGCCTTCCAAGCGGCCAAATTAATTAGTGGCCAGGCTGTGTGCTGTAGGCAGATTTGGGTCTGTCTCTGTGCACGTATTTCAAGAGTGCAGGAGTTTCTCTCTCCATAGTACCAGAGCCTTTTGGGCAACCATACCCACACTTCCCTTTGGCTTCTGCAAGGCCCCAAACCACTGGTATCTTCACAACAAATACAACTTCACAACCCCAAAACTTCACAGGTAAAATGGACTGTAGACACAAAAAAACATTGTAGATATGCTTTCCATGCAACATTAAAGACTTGTGCAATTGTTTAAAGGAAAGGTTTAAAGGCTTTGTAGAAAGTAAAATTACAGTAAACAATTCCCCCACTCTTCTTATGCCTTTCCCTCTGCCACCCCAAAGAACAACATTAATTTCAAAAATAGCCAAGCTATATAGACTAAGGACATCTACAAAACAACATTCCTTTGGTATAATGATGAATGGATGTCAAAGCTAAAGAGAACTTAATGCAATTTGACACGCAATTGAAGTTGCAGCTCAAAGGAAACAGAATCAGTTTATGCCTAATTAGCATGACTAAATAATAAAGCAACTTCCCCTAATAATTATAACGTGTTTCCGTTTTACCAGTTGAACTTACAATTAACCTTTCTCAATTGGCAATTCGCAATTCGGGTAAATCCTGTTATCAGCAAATATACCACATGGCTGTGGCAAAACAGCTCTACTCCGAACACTAGCCAAGCAAATCTGTGTACTGTTTATGGTCAGGAACAAGAACAACAAAAACAAACGGCTGATATCTTCCACAGCAAGCACAGACTGTCACTGAAGCTCTCGTAGTGACACAGAGAGTGGAGGGGATCTACTTCAGGAGAGGACTCCGAATGTCATTGAACTATTTGTGTTTGTGTGGGTTTTATAAAAGATTTCCTACTCAGTTTCCAGCACTTTGGAATTCATACCCACAGCCTCTATGGTTGTTTTGTATAATATATTCACGTGGTAGGGGGAATGAGCAACCAAAAAAAGGCATTTCTGCCAATAATGTAATGCCCTTGGATGCCGTTTCTGCACAGTGGAATGAGATTCATATGGATGGCAATGACAATAGAGAGGAGCTCTGACTGAGGCGGGCCTTACGAGGCCCTGAGCTCTCCTGATCCCTCGATCCAGGCCACGGAGGCTCCTCCTCGGACTGACGAGGGGCCAAGGCGGGCAGAGGGACGCCGACAGAGGAGCAAAAAGCCTTCGATCTATCCCAAAATACACGGCTGGTGGAGGGTTGCCTGCTCACGTTGTGTCGACTCATACAGGCCCCGCTGCTGTTGCCATGGGGACGTGTCAACCTGCGTGGCCCCTTGAGGCGGCGAGGTTTGGCAAAGAGCTGGGGTGCCAGGGGCCCGTGGACGCGGCAGAGGGGGAGGGCTGCGACAGGGATACTGCATCAGGGGGTTATCTTCTCGTCCAGACACTACACTACTGGTTCCTGTCCAGGGGTCTGAGCCCGGCGAGGGAGACCAAAACGTGCCCTAACCGCTCTGTGTTTAAAATTCTGATAGAGGGGCTTCAAAGGACATGTACTGATTGGCTTGTTAAACTCCTTCTTTTTTTTTTGGTTAGGAGGGGGCGGAAGGTTCTGGCAAGAGCTGAGGCCTGGCCCAATCGGGGCCTGTTGAGAGTCTTTTCTCTGTCAGCAGACCGCCTCCCGCCAGGCGGCCGAGCAGCTGAGTGCGGCAGGCAGCGGCGCGGGGGCCGCGAGGCTCCGGCTGGGCAGACAGCGCCAGGCGAGGGCGGGGCCCGGGGCCGGGGCGGGCTGGAGCGGGGCCCGGCGTGGTGACTGCCTGTCTGCCCAGACGCTGGGCCACTCCGCCGCCTTCCCCTGGGCCCACGCCCCGGCCCGGGGATTTCAAAGAGCCACCCTCCTCCCCTCGCCCTCTCACGCCGAGCCGTTCCCACCAGCGCCACCTCCCGCCGGGGGGGGCCCCCGACGCATCTGCGCCTGTCCCCCCCGCTCTGGGGACACGAGGCACGAGGGCCTCTGCCCGTACGCGGCTTTTCTGAGTGTCCCCGTGCTCCTCCCGCCACAAATTTGAGCGAGCGTTTGATCGAGCGTCAAGAGCGTACAGAGGGAGTGGCTTGGAAGTGCTCCAAATAACCGCAAGTATCCCTTGGAAGTGTTGACCTAACAGGCAGAAGCCCTCAGTATATATAGACATAGCATGCTTTATTGTGACCTCAAGGGTTTGAGAAAGAAAATTGTACATATGCATACCAAGGGTTCCGATTGTATCTGTATGGTCACGCTAGGACTCGGAACTGTACTGTGCTCTCGGGTCCTCTTCACACTTGTTCCTGTGTTCGATGTGCACTTCATTGTACCTTGCTCTGGATAAGAGTGTCTGCTAAATGCCTTGTAATGTAATGTAATGTAATATATCTCCCGCTCATGTATGAATGCTGAACCAGAGAAGACAGGCTGGGATTGGTCACACAGCATACTATAGCCAGAGAGGTCCAGTGCTGTGTGGCTGTGGGAACACGTCACTCCGTCCAGTAAAACCTCCTCGGACTCATTGCTAAATTAGCCGGTAGCACGGAAAGAAGCCGACCGACTGACAGGCAGCGTTTCAATTGGCCGCCCTCCCTCTCCGTCTCTCTTCATCGCCTCTCACATGGCACTTCCCTGGCAGCCGGTCGAATTCCTGCCCCTCCCAGACTCCGCATTCCCGTGGCCTGCCTCCCGGCCCGGGACGAGCACAGCAGCCATTCCCCCCAGCAGCCCCAGTCTGCGGCTCCGGCCAGCAGCACATTCCTGCGTGTCCCCCCGGTCCCCCCCAGCAACCAGGGAGGGGAGAGGTGTGTGTGTGGGCGGGGTGTCATCATGGAGGATGCGGGTGTAAGTGGTGTCATGAGACAAAATGGATGAATAATGAAATCTTTGAATATTCAAACGGCTCATTTCGGGAAATTCGACAAATGAATTTATAGTGGGGTTTGGTAATGTACGTATTTAAACCGAGAATACCCGCAAACACGCACACACATGTGCACAGGCACACACAAATACTATTGCGTTTCTTGAATGCTGTGACTGAGACTGTGTTTACAATATGTCAAGGATTTCAAACTGCAGTACAAATTTGTGAAGCGTAAATATTCGAAAAAGGTTGCAGATCTTTAACAGTCATGTCTTCTACCACCTCTGCATGAATTAAATATACGTACAATGTGAAAACACTTATAGTGCATCCACTGAATCATGTTGAATATTTGTCCAGTGCATGCACTATGACATATTTTGGTCAGTAGGCTTACTGGGAGCAGGTAACTCACTCCGTTAATCCACGGTCTTTCCGCCACTTGTATAGATCAAGATTAGATGTTGGCTAAATGTGGTGTAGTGTGACGAGATGATAATGGCGGTAAGTACATAGATTACAATATCCAGTGACAGCACGCAATACAAACATACAGTACAAACCTCCATGATGTTGCTGTTGATTTCACATAAAGGAATCATTTAGAAGGAAGGGCTCCATTACTAACCGTTGTTTGCTCTTAGATGACAGGACAGATTATTTTCTAACTCTGCTTCTTCAAATGTAATGTATCACGGCTTTTATATTAGAAAATTATATTCATGTGAAACTGGAATATATGACATAAGTGGAAAAAAATGAACTAAATAAATCAATAAAGCCGCCTGTTTCTCAATCCCTGCTGTCGTATCTTGGAATTAGGCTACTGGGACAAATGTGTTTTACAGTATAAATGAGATCAGAGATGCTGGAGTCCCCCCCCCCCCCCCCATGCCCATAGGTCGCCCGCTCACTGGTGCAGATTTTCCGCTGCTACAAATATTGTAAGAAACTTGGCTCTGACTCGTTCAGCGGGGCCGCATAAATAGAGAGATGGAGAGATGGACATAGCAGTAGAATGGGCCGATGTCTCTCTGTGTTTAATTTTGTGTTCCTCGCTGTTCCGGCCCCAGTAACACCAGGGAGCAGTCGCCCCCCTCCCCCCGTGCCGCCCGTGTTTACTCTCCTAATTGCCGGGGAGGGGCCGGTTGACTGACGGGTCTCGGGGGGAGGATTCTCAGCCATGTTGCCTTCACCAGCCGGGGGGCTGGGAACAGCACACATACGGCCGCTGTCTCCAAACGCCGCAAGAACATCCAACCGTCGCGGGGGCAGCCTGGGCCGGTAGAGCCTCGGCCGACAAGAAATTAAAGAATTGAGAGGAATTGGCAGTGTCACGACTGACGGGGGCTAGCTTTGAAACATCCGCGCGGGGAGCCGGGGTCCACGCCAAAGTGTCAGTCATAGCGGAGAGGGGTTTGGACGCGGCACAAACGCTAGCTAACTTGCATGGGAGCACCGCGCCTGTGTCTCACAACCTCTGAGCTTGTAGGTCAGTGAACCATCTCTGATGTTCTGTAGATATTAAAGAAGTCGTCGCAAGGAAAGCCGAAATAAAAACATTGAAATACTGAGCTAAGAATGAAGTTCTCCGTCGCCGCAATGGCATATTGAAACAAGAATAGCTGTGTACACATTCTTCATGCATCATAGACTGACGGAACGGCTGCCAATGTAGACATGAAAAAAACTGTTCATATAATCAACACTACAATCTCAAGGTCAAAAATAAAAATAAACCTTTCTTGGTTCGCAAGTGATTGCTGTCCACATGCACCCAAAACCTCCAACTGAAGAGGTAAGACAAGTAAAAATGTTGGGAGAAAAAACAGGAATAGTCACAGTTGTGCAAACTGTGCCCATTTCTAAAGTTATTATAGGGATTATACACAAAGTCATACAATGTAGCATTTTCAAAGGTGTTATGAATGCTTCCCAGAATCCAATTCAAATCAGGCGTTACCTAATAAGCCTGAACAAATCCTCCAGTGAGAGTCTCCTGCTTTTGAACTCCCTGACTGAGAAGTCCCGTCTGCAGGGCAGGTTTTACCGCAGAGAGGGAACACCTCAGTGGTGCGGGCTGGCTTCCCCCCCTCAGCCCGCGTGCTCCAGGGAACTGGCTCACGCATGTATTTAGCATTGGGGAGGAGGGGGGGAGATTGGGGAATTAAAAGGTTGCCGACAGATATGTTTTAAAGAGATGTTTTGTGTCCCGTGGGAACTTGCTGTGGGAATTTACTTATTAACATTATTAACATAACATTCTGGGACTCTCTCTCTGCCTCACTTTCCTGCATGGTGATGTTATCTTCAGCAGTCTAACCTTTGTGTGCAGCCAGGACTGTGATGATTACCCACGTCCCTTAAAATGGTGATTCTCATTTTGGATGAAGGCTGAAATTTTTAGTCAGCACACCACTGATTTGGGTTTATTGGAACAGTAGAAACAATGACTGTTTTTAATAAAATGGCAGACAATAAAGATTGCGTGGGCTGTTGGGCATGAGCTCACACTGTTAAAAATCATGCAATTTATTTCTGTAATCCAAGCAATATTATTGAAATTAAACCAGAGTGCTTTCAGCAGAGCTTTAAAAGAAGACATTTCACAAACACTGAATCATTGCGTCGATGTTATTTATTTGTTCATTTGAACCACTTCAGACATTGTTTATACACAGTACATCTGTGGCAGCAGGATGAGGAAGAGAGTTCCGCCACACTTCATTTTGCCAGAAACTGTATTTGACGCCTTCCTCCACTGACATCCTTATTGTATCACATGTGGAGGGCAGCCCGTAGCGAAGTGATTAAGGTACATGACTGTAGCTACACCGGGGATTGTAGTTTGATCCCCGGTGTAGCCACAATAATATCCACACAGCCCTTCACCCCACATTGCTCCACAGAGGAGTGTCTCCTGCTAAGTCTAATCAACTGTAAGTCGCTTTGGATAAAAGTTACATGTTCTAAATCACATGTAATCTAATGTAACATCTGGGCTATCTCACTGTCCATACAATACGCCATTCAAGCCACTTGACCTTGCTATTGGTGTTTTTTTCATATATGTTGACACACATGCATGAATCATTAATAAAATACAACTAGATGCAGCGGGAAATTATACAAATAAACCCTTAAGCAAACGCTTTACAAAGTTACTGGATTTGTGAGCCTGAACATTATGAAACACCACGGTTGTGAGCATTATCTGCACATTGAAGATCTTTCTCCTGTCTACATTCACCTTGAGGTGGTGAGTCCTCGTTGTTGCTGCTCGCACTGTTTGTCCTTGCTGGATGCGCTCACATATTGATATTTAGAAGGGCAAGATATTTAATTGAATCCATTTGTTTGTGGCAAGACCCCTGTGCAAACACAAGACAAATAATTACAGTACTGATTAATAAGCATAACATATTAGGAGAAGCGAATCCACCACATGAATACAGAAGCGACACGTGAACAAGAACCTTTTGCTGCTTTCACTCCATCCGCTTCTCACACTCCTCAAGGAAAGACTACGACAAGAGAAAACGATCCGGTGTCCTTCTTTTGCTGTCTTGTAGAGTTATTGGTTAGCATGAAAGAAAAAAAACCTACATTTACAATGGCAAACAATATTGAAATTAACCTCTGCCCTGGGGAGTCTCTTTATATATGTGTCAGTTTCAGCCAACTCATGAACGTTATGAGTTTTCTCTCATCATTTTTATGCAAGCAATTATGATTTCCGTAATGCAAGCACATAAGATTAATGGTCTTGAGTGCGGCAACAGCGAGGTCATAAACACACAACCAGGCAATTAGCCTGTTAGCCTTTGTATAGCTGCCTGTAGATGCTCACAGTGAAATCTCTTATGTTGAAGTTGGCCTCTAGTGATTGACTGCAGGTCAGTGCTTGGACTCTAACAAGCCTGATGTATCCAGGATCTCCTGAACGATGCCAGGTGAAGACGCTACGCACCCTCTGTGTTGTGCTCTGTGGGTTCAGTGGGTGTTGCTGAAGCTCTTTCATCTCTATTTAGTCCTGCTGCAGCCACTGCTGATGTCAGCCAAACTCAGAAATTCCACCTCTACAGTGACAGAGGGAATGGAAGTAACATACGGAAAAATGCATTCCTGAGAAGTGAACAGTCAGCAGTGTCCTTTTATTTTGTATATGCACTATGTAAAATGGAGGTGTACAACTTAATTGTACCAGCCCAAATATTATGTGAAACATCTCGAAAAATGACTTCATCATTTAATTGATGAAGAAGCAACAAAGGTCCGCATTAGCCTGACAAATATTAGACTGCAGACACTGGTCGGCATGCCTAAAGGAAGGAGTTGCAATCATCACAAAACACATGTGTCACCATTGTGTGTTTGCCAACCCCTGAAAACCAACCGACAGAATTTTAACATTGAGGCTTTAAAAATTAAGACTCTCTCTGTCTCTCTCTCCCTCCCCTCTCTCCCCCTCTCGCTCTCTCTCCCTCTCTCATCCTATCTCTCTCTCTCTCCCTCTGATTGTGTGCTTGGATTCTAGAGTGTTTAATCTTCCTTCAGAGAGCTATTGAAATACACTGCCCTTTCAATTAAGTGCTTTCTTCTTCTCCTCGCCATCTCAATTTTCCTAATGAAGACACCTTTCATTTTCTCCTCTTTTATTAACATTAATATTTCAGTGTAGGACACTAAATGTGACATGGGGAATGAGATAACGAAAGCACACAGTTCACTGTCATACTGATTAAATGGGTTAGGTGTGCGTAGGTAGGAGCTCTAGTGTGAGGAAGGCTGGGACTGGAAGGTCAAAAAAATAATACAGAGAAACACCCTTTCAGGTAAATCACTTCATCCTGAATAAAGATGGTTTCATCTGCTACCTCACATCTGCCACAATTGTTTTAACTATAAAAATGACTTAGTGATCTGCATATATTAAAAGCAATATGTCAGCAGTCTGCAGTGAAGGTAATAAAATGGTCACGCCTACACTGCAAATCATTTCAATGACCATTCTGTGAACAACCCAATTTTTAACATTGTCTTGATTGATGTTTAACATTATATAATCAACAATCAGATTAAACATAATTTTACCACTTTATTTATATGCTTCAGTTTTTTACATTTTCACTTTATTTACTAATTAAAAGCAGGTTTAAAAGATGTATTAATAATGCATATTTACCCATACATTTATAAAAGATCAAGTAACAGGAAAGAAAGGCTTTGCTGATGTAATTTGTTAGGGGCTGTTTTGTGTTCGTTTGTGGGAAAATCCCAAGCACTTACAATTACATTATTTTAAGACCATTTTTTTAGACCTTCAATTAACCTAAATAGAAAATTAAAAGAGTGTGTCGGTGTGTGTGTCTGTGTGTGCATGTTTGTGTGTGTGTGTGTGCATAAACAAGAATATGAATAGCATCATATTTTTTATGTAGTCAATAACAAATTATTCATAATCAGATTTAATATTATTTTTCACACTTTTCTTGGTAAGAATCACACTTTAATTATACGTTGTTGTAAACACAGAGGCAGACAGGAAATTAAATTTAAATCATGGAAGAAATAGAGTGATTTTTTTTAAGTAAAGTGTTATTAAGCTCAGTGCTAGCTATAGTAGCACAAGTTTTACCTCAGTGAATTGTCATTATTTGCAATGAGGCACTTTCAGACAAACAAAAACATTTCATTTAAATGTTATCTCTAAGTACACATTTCATTAACATTGTAAAAATTTTGATTGGGGATCTTAGAGCCTATATATATAAGGTAAGGACTGAGGGTAAATTGAACACAAGTTTTATTTAAAAACACAAATTCTCTATTGACTGGCCTGCGTAAGGGCATGAGTCATGATAAATATTTCTCACTACTGAGCTACTACAAGCAGGGCTCAGAGAAAAAAACTGAACATTTTAAGGTAATATAAACTTATGTTCATACATGAATATTTTCAAATATAACTGCTCATCCAACTAAAATAGGTGTGTGCATATAATTTGCAACCAGTTTAATTAAAACATATAATGCACTATACATCCTAAGGACAATTATGACAATACACTCAGCCTATGTATGTACGTGCATCAACATTCTTTCTCTCAGCTGAAGCTCGAAAGTCATTATTATTCGGAGAAATATTTTTAAACAGAAGATGACATTCACACGGAAACTGGGTCGCAAATACATGGGACACGTATTGTGTTTTGGACGTACTAGAGACTTCGTGAAAGTGACTCTTTATTAAATTTCTCGTTTTTTATATTTTAACCCTTTACATTTGCAGGCATTTTTAATTAATGGGCCTACTGTGTTGTACAAAATTGACCTTATACCAATAATAATTCAATCACGTTTGTATAGTGAATTCCAAAAACAATGATAGCAGCAGCTACATCATCAACAACAACAACAACAACAATAACAATAATAACAATAACCACAATAATATAAAGAAGAAGAAGTAGAAGAAGAAGAAGAAGAATTTGGGATTATCATCGTCGTCGTCATCATCATCACTATCATAATAATCATAATTATAATAATGTAATATAATTTGGAACGGCATGCCACATATCGATATAAACCCAATAATTAGTTGCGGAGAAAAACACACAAAGACGAATTAAGAAGTCTTCCGGGTTTGGATTCAAATTCCAGGACTCTTAACTCGGCAGGGTTCACTTTTCACAGGCCTACATATACCCTGACTTCTTAAATCACCCGGCAGTCAGTAGGAACGTTGATTGCCACAGGCGTTAACATGATGTGTGCCTTTTCCTTTTACACTCGTTCTCCTTTTATTACGGATATTCCCCGAGGCGGTGTGGTAGGCCTACTTAGAAATGAATAATTTATCAATTTAAACTGATAGAAGAAACACGACGCTAAGATCTAAGCAATAGCCTAATATTGACTGGTATTAGACAAACTGAATTTTAAAGGCTGAGCTCTGGCCCAAGATAATTTATTTAACGCTACTCACGTGTGTGTGTGTGTGTGTGTGTGTGTGTGTGTGTGTGTGTGTGTGTGTGTGTGTGTGTTTGTGTGTGTGTGTACGTGTGTGTGTGTGAGTGTGTGTGTGTGTGTGTGTGTGTGTGTGTGTGTGTCGTCTGTTGTTAAGCATTTCTAAACAACAGTACATCTACACGAATTAACATGAAATAAAATTAACATAAAATGAAATCGGATCAATAATCCGATGAAGGAAACATATAAAATAACATATATAAATCCAGTTGGCCAAACAAACTTCACGTCCCTGCAAGTTTATATATTTTCAGAATTATTTTTTAATTGCATGTGCAGTTTTTTCTTTTATCAAGTTGAATACATGGCCCCTTTTTTGGGGGTGTTCTCGAAGACACAGCAGCAGCACAAAAAAAAGTATGGAGCAAACAAAGTTGCAGGACTGTGAAAAGAGCACCAATAACAATTAGCTTGTTCGCTAATCCCTAACAAAACGCGACCTGTCCCCCAGCACATAGAAAACTGCGGGCATGCATGGGAGGGGTGGAGGCTTGGGGTGGTGATGAATGACAGAGCGAAAACATTGCTGAAATAACCAGAGAAAAAAGTTACTTACTGGCCTTATGGTACGGCATAGTAATTCATTACACGGATCACGGTATTAGATGGCTTTTTACATCTTGCTCGTACTTTTTCCAAACTTTTGAGAATTTTAAAGGACAGAAAGGGGTATAGATGATGGCTTAACATACAGATGAAATCCTAAACTGAAAAGAAACATAAAACGGTCAATTAATTGATTTAATATTAATTTCATACCCTTTGTTTCGGCCTTGTTCCTTTGTTCCTGGGAGCGTGACGTGACAGCCTGAAGTTCTTTGCCATAGACACCGTGCTTTTATCCAATCCTGAGTCACATGCTGAAAGATTTTGCTCCGGTCGAAGTACAGTACCGCTAAGAGAGAAAGAACTTTAATTATCTTGATCATGTCACATTCAAACATATTATGTGAACATGAAGGGTAATTTGAATGGTGGGATCCCTTAAATGCATTTTCATGCCAAACTCTCATAAACTAAATTCTAACTATACCATTAACAGTAATAATGATAATATCTGACCATATAGTAATACTTAATTGACACACTTAACGGAGAGCTGAAATGCATGAATTTCCAGGAAGGAAGCAACTGGGGTTTGACGAAGCTGCGGTTTATGGCTTTGGGTTTAAAACCTAAATCTATATTCAAATCTGTCTGAGGTGTGTGTGTGTGTGTGTGTGTGTGTGTGTGTGTGTGCGCGCGCGGGCGCGCGTGTGTGTGTGTGTGTGTGTGTGTGTGTGTCAGAGACAGAGAGAGAGAAACAGAGAGAGAGAGAGAGAGAGAGAGAGAGAGAGAGAGAGAGAGAGAGAGAAGAGAGAGAGAGAGAGAGAGAGAGAGAGATACGGGATGACAGAGGATGAGAGAAATGGAGAGACATAGCTTGAGAGAGAGAAAAAGAGAGGGAGAGAGAGAGAGGGAGAGAGAGAGAGGTTGTGTGATGTGTGTCTGGATTTCTCAAAGCTTCTTAAGAGGGTGCATTTACCAAACCGTGACAAAATCCTCCGTGTATTGTTTTGGTAGATGCCGTTGAGTCTACATGGAGCTGAAGGTTAAGTCTGGGTGTGAAGGGAATATTTAACTATGAAAAATCTACTTGACAAGTATTTGTCTGTGGTTTCAAATCACTATATTATTATTATTATTATTATTATTATTATTATTATTATTATTATTATTGCAAATTGCGATAGTTTTATCTTAAGGCGTTTGTTTGTTTATTTATTTAAAAGCGAGCCATCCGTTATCAATGATAATACGTGAGTGATCAATTTGTATGCAGTATTGGTAGGGCTACCTGCTGCGTGTTTTGTGTTATTGTTCTTCTTGTTCATGTTATATTTTGTATTGGAATAGAAAGTGATGGAATGGAAAATAACTCACAATATACAAAACATTTAATTATATAGCCACGTTTTAATATTATACACATGTAACAATGTGTTTAATCTGTCCAGGAATATATTCACGAGAATGTCTTCAACAACAACAACAACAATAACAATAATAATAATAATAATAATAATAATAATAATAATAATAATAATAATAATAATAATATCATAATAATAATAATAATTATTATTATTATTATTATTATTATTATTATTATTATCATGCATTTTGTACATAATGTTCTGAAATGCATGTTTTGATTTGTATTTATGTTTTAGTCATCTCCAAATGTACCACCCAAGTTCACCAATTATAAAATGCTGCTTGTACTGCCGAAGTAATATCTGATAAAAAAATATTAGTCACCTAGGCCAGGACTACGTGGTTTCCTAAGTCATTAAAAAATATTTTAAAACAATAGCAATAAACCATGAACGGCAGTCCAGTTATTCGTAACACTCTCAGAAACACAAACCGTTATTTCTAGTTATCCAGAAATGCTTTATCCAGCTCGCCCTTTGTGGCAAGAGAAAAATCGTAAAAATATACTTGTCATAGAAAAATGTCTGCACAGATGTACCTCGTAACTTCCCGGAGTAGCCTATATCCTCTCTAGTGCAAACGTGAGGTATTTTCAACCTTTTTTTAATCATTATACGTATTATACGCATTGTTTAATCATGTAGCACTTGTTTTTCAGATAACACATATCTATAAAACATACAATCCTTAAAATCTCGTCAACCCTCTCTAAATGTAAATATATTGAGTATGTCGACTTGCTGTTTGGGTGTACCATGGAAAGGAAAATATAGGCAATTATGATAGACAGATAAATAAATAAATAAATAAATAAATAAATAACCGTATTGGAGTGTGGTGGAACTTTTTTTTCGTACTCTTCTGTCTGAAACAAATTTGTGAAGTTCCCAAAGTACTCTGCCAAGTTTATTATTATTATTATTATTATTATTATTATTATTATTATTATTATTATTACTAGGCTACTAATAGGCTACCACTAATATACTAGGCTTACTGCCGCTACTACAGGGCCGCGTCTCCACCATTAGCCTATTATTAAATGGCAAAGACAACAGAAGCAGAAGTTTTAGCCTAAAGCATATTTAAATCATAATAACTTAAATATATTGAAGTGCTAGGATAGCAAAGTGACAAGCAAATCTAAAACAAGAACACGACACGGTGGCAGAGTCACTGCCTCCTTCCGCCGCCTTTCTGGGCTACGTATTGCTGTTTTATTATTTCGCCTCGAGTATGAGCTGGATCACTCCTTCGTTGCCATTGGCTGAGGAGTTTGCGTCAAAAAGTTGCTGGCGAGATTTCTCAGCAAATCTCCCCGAGAGAGAAACAGACCTCAGCTCTAAACCTTCCAGCCTCTCTCATTGGCCAGAACGCGCTCTTCAAATCCAACTCAGCAAGTTCACCAATATCAACAAATCGCTCCGTATGTATTTTAACTATTCTAATGGATTTTACAATTTATTCGATTTCTGGGCCAAATGTTATGGCTTACTTCAACATATTAAAAGCTTGTTTTATTTCTCTTATTTGCAGGACTTCGCCAATCGAGCATTTGAAGGTTGGACAAAATACTTGTTTCGCCTCAATTCATCCGTGTAAAACGGTAGGTATAAGATCATCTCAAATTTCCCTGCTTTGTTTGACGTTATTGTTTCTGGTAGAGCTGCATTCATAATTACAGATGGTGATAGGCTATGGTTCCATTACTGGCAATGCGCAATCCACACAATCTGCAGTGAGGAAAAGTTTGAAACCTAAAATATTGCATATAGCCTAAACAACAACGTCCGAAGACTCGATAGTCGTCTTTTTATAATAAGGTATTCCACATAACTTTTTGAGAATGTGTGGACCGCATTAACATATCGTAAGGGACCCATTAAGAAAGTGAACTCTAAGAATATCTAGCTATACTTATATTATGATCACCAACGTTATATGTAGACTACCCTAATTTACCTCAATGCACAACGGATATATTTAAAACAACTCGTTAGGCTATCTGAACTGTCCTTATGTATTTTTTATTCAATTTTAAGAGCTTTGGAAAATAATACGAGAGTTAACTTTCTCCAGCGGTTATTTCCTTCTGAATTCCACCGAATGTTCTCACTTGTAATGGAAATGCAGGCAGACAAAGAGCGATAATTGAGGAGGCGTGTATTGGAGGCTTTCTCCCCAGAAACCCTAGAAACTATGCCCCCCTCCCTCGCACACATAGTCCCGATTCCCCAGTCTTTGGCCGAAAGTGGCTAGTTTGGAAGCGGGTAGGGACGCAGAGGGAGATGCAGGCCGGGTGAATAGATTGCAAATTCGTGAAGGTTGTTTGTTTTTTAATTTCGCGGAAACTACAAATTAATGACTTGTGTTTACGCACGTATGAATAGTAACCTTAGTGATTGTAATTTTGGTGTGAAAATTAGGCGTGTGTGTGTATGTGTGCGTGCGCTCTTGTGTGTATGTTTCATTGAAATTACAAATGGATTTTGGTTTGAACCGGGTAAAAATCAATATTAATATAAATTATTCAAATTCAACACCATTTACTTGTCACTGCATTTTTGTATAGGCTATGTTTAGATGTAAATCTGTTAATTCTCACAATGCAATTCTCTTAGAGCATTTTATGAAGATAAGTTTTTTGGGGTTTTTTTGCTGTAAGGAGGCTATTACAGAACTGCTTCATGAAATTACATATAGACTATATTTTACTATTTTACTTTTACATTTTTTAAATTAATTATAGTAGGCTATTTCATTAAGTGGCCTATTCTAATTTCCTCTATTATCAAAATATGTAGGCTATGGGTGATTCAAGAACGTTTCATTTAAAACTATTTAATTATTATTAGCCTATTATTATGATTATGATTATGATTATGATTATGATTATGATTATGATTATTATAATATTGTATTACAAATATTATTATTATATAACTATATAGGCCAATATGTTATATAGCCTAGTTAATTGCGACTTTTAAACATAAAATAAACTTCAGTTCTAAGGGATGTGTAAAAATTTTCATCTGACAGTGGGCTGGGTCTGAAAAATAGAACGGCAGTCTACCTCTTTTTGTTTCATTTTCCTCAAGCAGAAAATTAATCAGCCCGAATGCTGTGCTGAGTCGAGGTTAGCGTCCTGTAATTAGGGAGCGCGTGCCACACGGATTATCTCGTTAATTTATCAAGAAAAAACATTTATCATAATTAATTCTTGGACAGGGTAATTATTATTGAGCGGGTGTGGAGCAACTGGTTGATGAGGTCTGTGTTTAAAAAGTGTGACAGATTGAACGGAGAGGCCGTTATATAAAACTGCAATTGTTTTCATACGCTCAGAGAGAGCGCGAGAGTCACAAACTGAATTAATTCCAGCTCTACAGGTAGGAACTGTAGAACTTAATTAGTATTAGACACAAGTTTTGCATTGCAGTAACTGGCACGACACCCATTTATATCATAACATTAATGACTGCTAAGAACATTTCGGTGTGTTTGAATCGGGCCTCGCTGAATTTAAGCATGAAAGGCAAACTATATACATTTTTTGTCATTTAACCTATAGAGAACCACATAATTTACAATTACAATCGTTTACAATTATTTTGGGTATGCAATAGAATACTGATTCAACCAACTGTTAGATGTAAGTTGTTGTCTATTTTTTCACAACGATAGCCAATCCATTTAGGCAGAACAAACTAAAATGTCGCTGTGAGATACAAAAAAGGAGGAGAGAGAGAATTACATCATTGCCGTAATTCCTTTCAATGTCTTTTTTCTTAAATTGACAAATTTAATAAATAAATTGAATAAATACTTGCCTTTTTTAACATGTATAGGCCTATTTTCGAACTTTTCGAATGGTCGCCATTTTGAAGACAAAGCTTCGGAAAGCTGACATACAAAAGTCATGATGATATCATAGAGGGATCAGATAATATTATTGCAAATATCTGTCTTAAAACAAGTTCAGAAACTTGAGTGTGGCCGCAAGGGACTGTTATCTAGTACCTGTGGTCGCTGAGTGATATTTGTGATAAAGGAGATGTTTCAATTATCCTAAGCATTAATCGTGATTATGGAGAAATTCCGTACAAAGATTTAGGAAACGTTTATTGTAAGGGTATGTTTACATATCCAACAAGAATGGCATTATCTTAAAAGTTAACTGTTACAGTGTTTATTGGACAGATAACTACACCATAACCAATGGTAATTTCCTGAACTGAATGTGGTTTAACGGGCTAAAATGTGTCTGGATGTGTTTTGACAGCATGGTAAATGATGGGCTCTTGATTGTTAGTTGATTGCATGTTTGTTTAACTCTTTAACACATATAATAAACATTTTCATCGGCCCAATAAACGTTCTTATACCTTCAAATCAAATTACCGGGGACAATTAATTAGGTGGAAATGGCTGTGAGACGATGTGATGGTTGGTTGTCCACTGAACCTTAAACCCGAGTTCCCTCAAGTTTGTAGTTATTTGCTTGAGTGTTGTGGTTCGCATTATAATGCAATGCAATTCAAATTTACAGCAATTGCCATTATGAAGACAATAGCAGCAAATATAATTAGAATGAAGATGCTGTGCTACTTTAATGGATACAAAATGGGGAGAGATGAGTATACTGCATTGTTTCTTTGTTTCTCGCCAACGGGGCTTTTGTTATCATCATTATTTATCTGGCCAACAGTGGCCTTTGTCTCTGCAAATGGCCCCCAATCAGGCCCTCTATGTTGGAGACAATTAGCTGGTCCGGACCTGTGGGTCCTATGCAAATTGTTCTCCTTATTGCGACCCAATGTGTGTGCATTTCAACGACTGTGTTTTGTTCTCCGGGAAGGCGTGTTGCAATTATGGGATGTAGCTGTTTTGGGGGGTACACGTTTGTCAAGATGAGCATCACTCAGTTCACGAGGACAGCTGGGGGTCTGAAGCTGCTTTAAGAGCACAGAACGACTGGGACAACGCTCATTCTTAACTTAGCCGTTGCTGCTGTCGGAGCGCTGCGCGCATCAAACGAGAGTGAAATAAGGTGGAACTCATTCTCCAACGATTATTTCTTCTCTTTCTGGTGTTGGGAACAGGTATAGACAACAACATATCCAGGACCGGATAAAAAGGAAAAAACAAGCGAGGACTACAAGAGGCCTTCGGTTTACTTTTCACCATTTTCGCCAACTTCACCCCCCAGTCCAACTTTAGCATGATGTCGTATCTAAAGCAACCACCTTACACAGTCAATGGACTGAGTCTAACTACATCCGGAATGGACCTTCTGCATCCATCCGTGGGCTACCCAGGTAAGCATATCTACTGTTATATTCCTTTTCCAAAAAAAAGTAATGTTTTGGAGCCGTCAACTCAAATGCATGGACAAGTCAAAATGATTACCGCGGAAATCATTCATGGTTATTATTTAAAATCTCAAACTCTCAGAATTTTCTATATCCTATAGGCCTAGGCTACTATTCATGTGCATCAATCCAAAAATGTAATTAAACCGACTGTCAAAAACTTTGTGAACATAATGGATTATAATTAATCATTTAGCGAGGCTGCTTTCTTTTCATCAGAGACATATTTTACGAGGTTTGTTCGGGCTTATTCGGTGTAAGTACTATCAACTCGCCCATAACGCCTTCAGGCGTTCATTTTTAAGCATAGCCTAATCGTTTACTGTTATTTAATGATATATGCTCCACTTAAACTGTATCCTTCAGAAATGCTGTGCCAGTTACGACCTAGGAGGCAGACAAAAATCGTATGCACAATTATAAATGATTGATTCTGATATCTAAATGATGAATTGTTGGCATGTTAATAGACCTACACATTTTCAGTTTTACGATTGTGCGGTTTGTATTTTAGTGTGTGGTTTTGTATTATGTATCACGGGTAACCCACTCATTATTAGCTGTGATGGTAACATTAGTCTGACTGATGTTTATTTTCTTCGCAGCCACACCGCGTAAGCAAAGAAGAGAGCGGACCACTTTCACCCGAGCTCAGCTAGATGTTTTGGAGGCCCTATTTGGTAAAACTCGTTACCCTGATATATTCATGCGGGAGGAGGTGGCCTTGAAGATAAACCTGCCCGAGTCCCGTGTACAGGTGAGCATACCGAACAACAGAAGCGCACCAAGTGTCCGAAAGGCGTTGTTATTTCTGCCTGATACACCCTCAAGTTAGGTTTAAAAATAAATAAATAAACCATTAATTCAAGACTTCCAAAATCTTTAGAAAACACTCGAGCGGACTTCTTCACATTTGTCTTGTTGTAGGAACCCCTTAAACATAACCAGCTTCTTTAAAGATTATGCAAGGCAGGAATTTACTTTAGGGAAAATCAAAATGACTATATAGCATGTAGTTTGGTATTTTTAATCAGATTAAACATTTTACGAATTTAGCTTTTCTGAAATGCAACTACAAAATTTAATTATATTATACAATGCAAAGTTTAGAATCCTTGTTAAACGTAGCACGCTAGGCCTCGGGATTTGTGTATTCCTCATGGGGCCTAATTTGGAATACATGTTTCAATTTATAAATAATATTTACTTTGGAACAAGTTTACTTTATAACACAATATCACATGCATATCCATGTTAAAATAACCTACTCTTATATCATCATTATTTATAATGACTGTAAAATAATCGACTCAATAAAAACGATTTTCATCTATTTCTTTATTTGCTTTTAGTTTTTTTGGGTATGTATTTTGCTGCTTAATCTTTTTTTGCATAATAGATATGTATTACTGTCTTGTAGGTCTGGTTTAAGAACCGGAGGGCAAAGTGTCGTCAGCAGCAACAGCAGCAGCAGAACGGGGGCCAGAACAAGGTTCGGCCAGCCAAGAAGAAGAGTTCTCCAGCCAGAGAAGCAAGTTCAGAGAGTGGGGCGAGCGGCCAGTTCACACCCCCTTCCAGTACCTCAGTTCCCGCAATCTCAACTAGCAGTGCGCCGGTGTCGATTTGGAGTCCCGCCTCTATTTCTCCACTTTCAGATCCTCTATCTACCTCCTCCTCCTGCATGCAAAGATCGTATCCGATGACTTACACTCAGGCATCAGGATATAGTCAAGGCTACGCCGGATCTACTTCTTACTTCGGTGGGATGGACTGTGGGTCTTATCTTACTCCCATGCACCATCAGCTACCCGGGCCCGGCTCTACTCTCAGTCCCATGAGCACCAACGCGGTCACGGGTCACCTCAACCAGCCCTCAGCTTCCCTCTCTGCCCAAGGGTACGGAGCTTCGGGACTGGGATTCAACTCTACCACCGATTGTTTGGATTATAAGGACCAAGCCGCATCCTGGAAGCTGAACTTCAATGCTGATTGCTTGGATTATAAAGATCAGACCTCGTCGTGGAAATTCCAGGTTTTGTGAAACGAACAGTCAATTGCGAATAACATTAATAAACAAAAACGATAATAAAACTGACATGTAGTCCTGCCATCTCTCCATAGACCCGTGCGTAAAACTGAATATTATGAGTTAGCCAGGTAGCCATGGGATTGCGTAGGGCAGTGTGACCCATGTTTACCCCTTAAATGAGAGGTATAAAATCGTCCCAGCACTGAGCAAGAACATTTTCTTTCAATTAACCTCGCAGGACGCAAACGGACAGCCTCTTCGTTTGTATGTGTGTGTGTCCCTCTGTCTGCTTACAACACCTGTTGGTTAATTTAAGGAAAACTTGGAGTGAACTCTTAGTAACTTTGATCAAAGCCACGGAACAAATCGTCATCCAACGAAGAAATGATCAAGCCAATCCTTGGTTAAGTGCTTGGAATGGGCAGGCTTTCCCTAAGCTTCTTAAAACTTGCCGACCCACTTCCTGGTTGGCAAGCGGATGGACCCTTTGATCAGGACGGTGTGTGGACTGCACGCCCACGAGGCGAACTGGATGCACTACTTTATTTAAGAAAAAAAATGTTTATAAGGAATCAATATGTAGTTTTTAAGAGACAATCAGTGTGTGTCTTATATAAATGGTACATATGTGTTTTTTATCTGTGCTAGCCTTCGAAACTGTGATCTGTTGTATTGTATGCAATTTGTGAGTTCCTTCGCGCCAGCGGAGACTCTGCTGTGATTTTAATAGGTTTATAACATTTTTGAAACGGAAAAGGTATTGAAAATGATAATAATAATAATTATTACAAATAGATTCCCAACTGTCCAAACAATACAGGAGTTTCGGTGCTTGGAGAACAAACTTGATTGCAAAAGCCTTTATGCCCTTCCCGCCGTCCCACTCCTCTGATCGCATATTGATCGACTGTCGTGGACCTTAACCTGGCTCTCATGGTGGTGCAAGCTACCCTTGCAAAGAAACAGTGGACACAAATAAAGGTCGATTGATCTGACCCTTTAAAAAATGACTATTTAATTCAAGGTGGATTTTTTGTGTGTGATTGAAAATGTAGAATATATATATATATATATATATATATATATATATATATATATATATATATATATATATATATATATATATATATCAGACGTCATCCCTGGACTTCGCACATGTATGCATTAAAGTCGTTCTAGCACAAATTGACTTGGTTTTCGCTCTTACTGAATGTAGCCCGAAGCATTAATAACAGAAATTCGAAAGCGAAACAATAACGGTGGACAAGGATATAATGGATATAATTGGATATTGCGATATAATGATCCTATAATTATAATATTTCCTGATACAATTACTTTTTTAAACTTATTAAATATAAATATAGCATATGTTACAGCGTTTTCTAAAACACAACAAAGACAATCAAATTACTTTGGACACTTAACACGAGAAAACAATTCGACAGGTGGGCGTGCGTGTAATATTTCTGTTCAGATTAATATTAAATTATACCGTCCCTGTAAAATTCCACATTACATATATTCTATTATAATTTATATTAGACTAGAATAGAAATGTAAAGTGTCTTTATTTTTATTTTTTATACAAGTGAAGGAAATTACAAAACCGACTAAACGAAATGGAAGAATTTTGCCAGCTCATATAATTTGACAGCTGAGATTAGTCTGATACGAGGGTGCTTTGTTCCCTTCTACACGTCACTTTAAAGGCTGACAGTAAAATTGCCCCTTGTTCCTTGCATTTGGAGAGGTACACAGGCGGCAGAATTTGTTAAACAAGAGAAAGTGCAGGGCGAATTTGGGGCTGCGCTGTAACTTGAATCTTTCGAGAATCACCCAGAAACTTTTTTTTTCTTTACAAAAGCCGGTCTTCAGAACTGAAAACCTGTAATTTGGTAAAAATGGCAGCAACAGAATTTTGTGCATTCAATCCTGAACGCCAATAAAGTCATATGCCCGCCAAGAACACTGAACCATAGGTATAACATAATGGCCGTAATATGGACAATATTTAATGAATAAGAACAATTTACAAGTAGGCTCAATTTTAATGCAAGATAGTAAGCTTTTAGTTGTAGCCTATCACTCGTGCGATGAAGTAATGTGGTTATTCACGTTAAATCCAGGGTCATGTGTAGACATCAAATAAATATATTTGTAAATAGGAAACACACGCGATCATACAATCACCGCATTCAATGTTGATTTCTAATATAAAATTAGCACGCATCTTCTTCAAATTACCGAAGTTGCTATCCGGATTTATGGATTTCAGTGTCGAGTGCCATCGTTTTAAGACGATGTTGTTACATATCACTGGAGTCCGTCCCACCTCTCTCTTTCTCTTTAATTGAACGTACAAATCGGATTTAAATAAGAAAAATGAAAAGTTCTTATGCACGAGTAAAAACAGATCATTGAGGCAGACAGGCAGCAGCGATTAAATGCAAACACAAAGCACATTAATTGGTTGTTTGTGATATTATTGACGGGTTGTTATATATTCCTGGACATAACTCGAATTCGTTTTCTCCAATGAATACAACGGTTCTGTGTCGACTCCGAATCTTAAGTGACCCGGTGGTAAAAAAAAATTAATTAATTAAAATTAAAATAAATAAAAACATAGCCGCCTTCTCAGTCTAATTAAAATACAAATATAGGCAAAAGAATAGAAATAGGCAAAGGAATTCGGTTTTCAGTCTCATTCTACCTCTTCCTTTTGAACGAATTCCTCCCCTTGCCCTTTAGCTTGAAATATGGATTAAGAACAATATTGAACTTGAATAACAATTTGGGAAAGTAGTACACGGCAATGTATCTGTGTTATTAACAATACATCGCTTTCATAAACTGGTTTCAATGTTAAGCCTACAGCCAAATAAGAAGATTGAAATTCGGGGACACTGAGTACATTAACGAACAAATACGAAACAATTTCCACACTCTTGTAGCATATAAAACATCAAATAGACTATAATTCATGTGTTTATTTCTAGGAAACATTTCTATAAGTAGGCCTATAGGCTATATTTAGCTAACCACGGATCGATTTGGCATTATTGCGTTGAAGCCCGGTGTCAGGTAAGAAATTGGTATTACTTTATATAATTTTAAATTATTTTACCAATATTAATAGCCATATACATTATTAGCCTAATTCGTTTTCTACACGAGGCTTCCGGTCCCTAACTTCTGAAAGTTTCAGCAATAGGAATGTGTGGCATGAGAAAGTAGTGTTAATCCTGGCCTCAAAGAGAAGCTAATCCCAATATTTCACTGGCGGGGTTTCTTTGGGGCACAGGGTAGCCGCTGTCCAATTCAAACACAACCGCATGCCTCTCAGACTCAGGGGCCCACAGGCTCCCCCGCAAGTCTACCAACATTTCAAATAAAGCCACTTCGTTACAAACATTAAATTAAGAACCCCAGCTAGAGAACTCCAGTTAGCGAAGCAGAAAGAACGCGATGTGCACCTCCAAAAATACTTCTTCTTTTTTCGGGCAACTCAACATCTTAAATTCAAGACGTTCTTTAAAATTGGCAAATTACAGGTCTTTGAAAAACAATTAACATATATTTGCGGAAGTGTACAGCCTATATATAAAAAAAGACTAAACTTGCGCGTGCCTGGTAATGAATAGGCTAAAATGTATAAAAAGCAAACAGATGCTGTCAATATAAACTAGGTTAATAATAAAAAAAAAAGCATAGGCTACAGTATAACATACAGCCAAAGTCCTCGATAGTAAAATAACCAACAAAAGACGTGTTATTGTCGAAAGTTTGAAGCTACTTTTATACTTTTTGGATCCAATCCGATTTGCGAGCGGAGGGAAATCTACCCTGTTTATGTGAACAATAGGCACCCTGGAGCCTTTTTCGGCATAAAGGGGAACTTAAACAGAACTAAAATCGGATAAAGCAAAGAAAGAAGGAAAAGGTTTACTGTCGGCTCCTCGGGTTATTTCAAAAGGTTTGACTCGAGTATGCGGCATAATAGTGAGTTGTCTGAATGAAGTAAAGTCAGAGGCAATCGAATATTTAATTGCTTTCCAGACCTCTCCCGTAATTGTTAGATGTCGGACTTTCAATTAGCATCCTTGACATTGCCAATAATCTGTCGTTCACTCGGGTCTTTACGAAAGGAAACACACTAATTAAAACACTGGCTTGAAGTAATCGAAACGTTTCAAGAACTTGACTAATGAGAATCTTTTAACTTTGATTTTCTTTTTAAATTATGGACAAAGCATAGCGAGAGGGGGGGGGGGGGGGGGCGGTACGCTCTGTGTAGGGAGGGTCAAATATATACATTTCCTTAACTGTAAGGACATTAGTGAATCTTTTCTGAAAGTCCTTTCCAACTCGTTCAACAGTATAGTTAACCAAATGCTTAACTCAAATTATGTTCCTCCTCCTAGGGCCAGTAGGCAAAAAACTAATTCAACATTTAAAATGATTAAATTAAATATATAAAACTCACTACTTCTTTGATTTTCAAAAATGTTGTTAAAATGACAACATAACATTAAAATTAAAGTAGCCTATGCGATTAATGCAATAAGGAAATGATTGATGAAGCAACAAGCATCCGTGGAGGCAGTGCATTAAAAACATAGGTGACATATTCATGAGATGTCCCGTTCATGCAATGTCAACAACCGAATAAGAATTGGACCTACCTTTGCAGACAGTACACTGAATGAATTAGAATGCGGAGGACAAGGTCAGATTTCACAGAGAAGCTTATCGATTTGAGTTTATCCCAAGCGAGTGGCTACATCAGAGTGCCAACATTAAGATTTTGATTTGTAAGTCAGTTAATGAAACGAGACAGAAACATCTTTACAGGAATACCACGGTCGCAGTTATATAGCTGTACCTGGCTGTTTCGTTTCACATAATTTATTTATTTGAGCTCGGATAACTGGATAATAATTTTGAAGTATCAGACCATAGCGGGATACTGACAATGAAACAGCAGGTACATGTTAGTTCAGACTATTAAATATGCTACAACCATAATAGCTGACTAAAAACACACTGAAAAATGCTTAATTTGATAAACCAGACATTTTGCTTCACTTGCGTTCAATGTTTCCTCAATATATTTTTTCAATATTAAAATTTAAGTAAAACGTTTTGGTTTATGCATGTTTTTCAGTGCAGAAATGGGAGTGCATGTTATATGTCAAGAATCAGAGATGACATATACTACACTAAACCTTAACTATAGCCTATTATCTCTGGCCGAACAATTCTATATCTTAGTTGTCATATAAGACGATTTGATATAAGACATAGGCCTGTATTTTAAACGAGGAATATCCACGATGCTCTAAACAAATGAACTGTCAACTTTTTCCAGGCACAATAATCCTAGCATACCCGAGTCGTTATTAATTTATCTATGTCCCTGAATTAAGGCGATGTGTTAATTCTCTGAATCTATTTATTTTATTTTCATTCATTTCCCCCGACTGTTTGCACTCTCAGTGAAAATGGCTGCTTTGTTTACATGCAGTAAAACTCCACATTAGCCAAATTAAATAGGTTTAAACATTTCCCGCTGTATACAATGACGGGCTGACGAATCTCTCCATTGGTTGCACCGCAGTTTAAACACAGATAAGGAAGAGAGCAACCCATTGAAAAGGTTTTTTGTTAATCCAAGGCAATTGAAATGCCCCCTTTCCCTCATTCGTTTCAATTTTACCAACCAAAGATAGTTTTGCCACAGTGCTTCTATTTAGTTATAGTGTGTGCTGACTGGAAAACTTAAGTTAATTGCTCAACTGCATTAAAATTACCAGGCTGTCCTGATAAATTCCTCTTGCTGGCGCGCTGACAGAAAGTCTGAAACTATTTAAAAAGGCGAGAAGGGAAATATCAGCAAAGGTACAGTAAGGACGCCGCTGAAATGGTTGCAGCATTTCCAGTTTGTATGACTGCAGATCTGTTATCCAGTGAGTGTGGACATGATGGACCAGAGGATTCAATAATTATATTTGTAAATTCAAATATAAAAATGTTTACTTGAATTAATCGGTGTTGCCATTATCTTATTATCTTATATAATTTTGCAAGGCATAACAAAAAAAACAGCCAAATCTAATATTGTAAAGTACTGAAAAATTAAAAACATAAGACTAAAATCTGACTGCTAAAGGTAAGTCATGATTTAAGAATAAAAGGTATGAGGTTTATGCTATTGTATGGATTTATGTGACCTAAATTAAATGTCCAGAGGTTTTGATTGAGGCTGTGTGTATTTATCATCAGGATGCGAATTTCTAATTCCTGCGTCAAGTCGCACACATGTCCAACTGAGGCCTACATGACAGATAAGGTTTCAATAAATACCCGTCATTTGCTATCCGATATCCCACTACGATACCATAGTTTTGTCTGACTGGCAAAGCGCTCTCTTTAAATAGATTTTTTTTTTAAATTCTGCAACCTGAAGCACGTGAGCTACTCACACATTTCACAATGATTGGCAAGCCAGTGTCGAAATAATCAACTGAATTTAATTCGAGCCTTGTTGTGTCTAGTCCACACTCTTTTTCACAGACGATATACTACTACTACTACTACTACTACTACTACTACTACTACTACTACTACTAATAATAATAATAATAATATTAATAATAATAATAATAATAATAATAATAATAATAATAATAATAATAATAATAATAAAGAGGCTGCATAGTTACTAAGTGCATATTTAGAAAAATGGTGCATAATTTCTCTTCTCTTGGGTAAATAACTTTATATTAGCCATGCATAATATTTTAATAGCCTATTAATACGTGTTAGGGTCCTCACAGCGTCTTCTTTTAAACTGTCTGCTTTAAAAGAAAATGGCACTAACGCTGACATCGGAAATCCTTTCTGTTAAAGTTATGCCTTGCACTAGGCCTAATACCTTTAAAACGTCACCTCTAAAACCAATTTTCTGTGGCAATTGATGTTGACGCTGCCTGTAGTAGCCTCCCTTTTGTACCAGGATTAATTGCAACTGTAGGATTATTTTTAAATGAACAGCCGCATTCGGGGTCAAATTTGAGAAAAAAACATCAATAATATACTATAATTAGTCTTCGAGTTTTCGCTGTTGAAAAGGGTGAGAAGTCAGCGTATACATTTGGATATGTCGTGACCCCAACGGGACACACTCAATTCAGATGGCTAACAATGCAAAATAATAATGGAAATGACTGATAAAGGAGCATCTATAGTAGTACAATAGGGACCTGTGTGCTTCTCTCTTTGAATTTAATGTTGTTTTTAAGAGTCCACAAGTCATGGCTTAGTCTATAGGCTTTACACCAGCCGAGTTTGGACCAACCTGGAGACTCATTCCTGTAGTGAGAATCTTTCGATTTTAATTAAGTGCATGCAGTACTTATGAACATATGGGAACGGCAGACGCTGTACTAATCCCCTACATGCATTTGTCGATGTTAAACAATGGGCCCTGTAGTTAGAGTAGACTACTACTTGGTTCAGACCGGCTCCGTCGGCTCCCGAAATAAACCTGGGCTACCCTAAGCGCCCACCACCACTTGATGAAGCGCAGTGCAATCTGCACAGATTCGCAGTTGTCGAATACTGCTAGTCTGATGTCCGTTTTTTCTGGTATATCTATCACGTCGAGACCTCTATTCAATCAAACTACATTGCGCATCCCTAGGCTATATCTTCCAGAAACTATGTTCACCATTTGAGCAGCCACCATTCCGTGCAGAGTACTTTCGTGACGACGTTTTTAGGTTAGTGTAGACTGACAAAATAAAAATATAGGCCTATAGCTCTAGGCTACTCGAGACTATATGAAACGATTAGCCTACCTGTCAATATCACAGCGAAATTAATTGCATCCCACAAACCACACTAATAAGCCTGTGTATATCACATACTGATATTACATTTAATGGGTCATGCCATCGTATAGGCTATGGGTTTTTGTTTTTTGTTTTTCTAAAAAGAAGAAGTTTTCTTTCCGAATTTGGGATTAAGCTACTGATTACAAAAACGTTGTGACTTAACATAAAGCCTACTCAGTTTTAAATAAAACTGCTGAAGCACACCCTTCAAGAGACGGCCTAGGGCCTACATTTTAGGAATACTATTTTTGTAACCAATCACAGTTGGCTTTCGGCTAGAACACAACCATTGCCCAGCATGTTTCTATTTCGTACATATTATTTTATAGGATTGACAAAAACGGTAGGATAATGTTACTACTACAAGGACTACTACTACCATACTACTGTATTACTACTACTACTACTACAACTAATAATAATAATAATAATAATAATACTTTTATTAAAAATCACAATTTTCATGTTACCTAGGCTAATGCTTACAATGTCTGAGAGGGAACCAATGCCATTCTAAGCGGCACAACCAGTGACAGTTTGGGGGAAAAACTAAACCGAGACCAGTAATGTAAATGTGGTTTCGTGCTCGACATCAAGCCGTAGAGTGACACTGCTGAACTACAAGTATCTACAATGTTCACTGGATTATTGGCTATGACCTTATTGACACACATAACACATAACCAAAGTCGATTATCCGGATAGTCCTTACTAATATACATTTCTACGAAACAAATTAAGACAGAAGTAGCGTGTTTAGCCATAGGCCTACAGTTTGAGTGGAGAAGTTCAGAGAACAACAACGAAGAACCCACTGGTGTACTCAATTTCTAGATACTTAAAAAAAAATGTTTGCAAAATAGTCTATAAAAATATAGGACGAACGGACGAAGGAAGCAAGTCTAGACCTAATTCACCAAATGGGAAGACTACTGCAGCTATTATAATAATAATAATAATAATAATAATAATAATAATAATAATATTCCTCATCATCCTCCTAGTCATCATCATCAGCCTCATATAGGCCTACTCAATAAATCCAGTAATATCACTTTGCTCCTGCTTATCCTGGCTTAGCCGACAGTAGGTTAGGTTTTCAGCATTAGTTATTTAAGTTTGTGGCATCATCAATACATTTCATAATCTTGTCACAGATTAAATTAAAAGGGGTTTGTAGCCATAATAACAGATTTAAATGTTTTAGACGAAGTCTAAAGGGATTGGACTAAAAAGCATGTGATTTTAATTTCTCCGACTGCTCACTCAAATCCGCGGATTTAGGGAGATCCCAAACTGATAATGATACTAACAGCTTGACAACTTGTCTGATAAAGTAACTTGTTGGCTATATTTCACGAGCATGCTTGTTGTATAACTAGTCATCTTCATTGTCATTCGGTCAACATGCGGGGCAATTATGTTTAGTTGTCATTAGATTGCACATCGTTGACATGTATCGCATATCATATATCATATAGTGAAAACTCTGCTTTATTATTCACCTTAAAATTAAAGCTTTAAGGGATATTATATTTAATCTGCATTGATAGACTCCATACAGCTCTAACCTGAGTCTATATATTTTCTTGCTCAAACTGTTTTAACCACAGCTGTTTTGGTTGTAGGGTGAGCAGGCACTTCCTCCCGTAAACAAGAAAAATACTTTTAAAGAGCCCATTAGGATTGCATACATGCGGCAACCCCAGAGATTATGAAACACAGTGGGCTCTCTAATTATTGGTACTCCTGATGAAAATGAACAACATACAAACACAGACAATAATCTATTTGTGAAAATTAATAGCTAGATTGCTGGGTTAAATCTTAATCTTACACATTATTCCATGTCTCATTGCAATAACCACTTTTATCAAGATACCTTATTATTATTATTATTATTATTATTATTATTATTATTATTATTATTATTATTAGTAGTAGTAGTAGTAGTAGTAGTAGTAGTAGTAGTAGTATTGCAAATACATTTTAATGAAACCGAGGAAGTAAAATCCCTTGACGAGCCTGATTTGATTTTCTTGAGGACTTAAAACATCAATATATCAATATAGTAGCGCTGATTACCATTTTACATGAGCAAAGTTGAGTGTTTTTTCAATAACGTTTAGCTATGAAATCGCAACTTCACCTCATTATCCCCACAGCTGACGGTGCTTGAATTTTACGGACTGTTGCCGCACTGACACAGCACTGTTTGTTACTGTTGAACAGTGGCGTTTCTACATTAGGGGCCAGTGGGGCCGGGCCCCACCACTAGTTGGCGGTTTTCTGTTGCTATCGCTCATTGGCTTTATTATCTCTGAGCAACCACTGCAGTTCAATGAAGAAAATTGGATTTGAATAGCCCAGGTTTAGATAGATATTATCCACAATATCTGTTTTAAAATGCAGTCAAAGTAATAAAAAATTGTGCAATGTGTACTATAGCACATGGAGCTTGAAGTTGGCAATTATCTGTCAGTGAGGCCGGCCCCACAATCCATAGCCCTGGCAGTATGACAGGGAACCCCTTCTGCACATGTCATAGTGGATTTTCAATGTTGGCCTGTGGGACCCCATCATCTTGGCCCCAAGTCTTGAAATGCTCACATAAAGGTTAAGTGCAGGGCGCAAATAACATGGCTATGTGTCAACTGGTTAGCTATCTGAAGATATTCGCGTAGTAGAGACTTTTGTAGTAGCTTAGCTGTAGCCTAATATATATCACAGAAATATCACGAATAAAGCTGTTCAGAAAATATTAGCATCACCCAAGCAGGAAAGGATAAAAATCGCAATACCAATCTGGAGTGGTTCGAGAGATCTCCTGTCAGATTGTGGTAGGTTAGACTAACCTTTGAAAGACACATTTTTACATTTTAACTAGATGAGTGCCATGCAGTTATTTTGTAAATTTCACCACAGAAAGTCAGATTCATTCCGAAAATTAGCAGTAAAAAAAAACTAATTAAAATCGCTTACTGCCCCTTCTGCTAGATTTGTTTTCACTGAATAATTATCTGATATAGATATTGTATTAACGCTAAGTATTTTGCTGGGTTATTGTAAAATTAATTAAAATAGTTGGCACAGCCTACACATAAATTCATGGAGATTGAGCTGATTTTGTAACCTATTTATCGGTTAATTTGCTGTTCTTACTCTGTGTGGTAGCCTAATATTTGACAGCAATAAAGCATACTGAAATGTCCATTTGTCCTCGCGTCCCCAAATCTCTACAAATACAAAGAATTTGCATATATGTTTGTCCGCACACATACTTTTTCTATTAAAACAGATTATTTGATACAAAATGTAAATAAAATTAACCATCACATGTTTTATTCACATATATATGAGATGTTTTTATAAAGCATGCCTAAAGTGTGTTATGATCCTGATTTCTGTCTGTTAGTTTATTTGGTATGTTTGTAAATTAATTATTTTTCATATTCATGTCTGGTTTTCTGTTTACATTCATTAGTCTTTGCACTCATCTTCCACTGTGATGTCTGTGTCTGAATGTTTTCTGATCCCTAGTCATTCCCCTGTCTGCGTGCTTCACTATTTGTGTGGTTTCGGAAATTTTCCGGTTTCCTACGATTCCTTCTACCTTGCTGTTCTTACTTCCTGCTTTCTCTCCATTTCATTACAACTAACAGACTAACTCTACCCCTACTTCAATACTGCTTTATAACTCCGCCTCCCTGTTCTATCCCTAAATTACTTGCCTTGATTCAGCGAAATGTTCGCACCTGCTCTCCCCTATCACTACATTCCTTAACTCTGTGCAATTGTCTACTCCCTAGTCCGGAGTCATTTGTATTACATGTGTTTCTTTGTGAACCCAACCGCATTTCTGTTTCCCCCTCGTTATTGTATTATTGCCCTTTCATGTTTCTCATCTGATGTTTATTTGTTGGACTGCCTTTTTTTTATTATGCTCTGTCTTCCCCTTATCCTCCTGCTATTAAACCTGCCATTTTTGAACATCCCAGTGTCAGCTATTGGTTCCTCTGTTCCCCCTGCCATGACAAAGTGTCCACAAAGCTCTCCAAAAAGGATTACTCACCCTAATATTTTCTAACCAACCTGCATTACATTTAAAATGGAACTTTATTTCAAAATTAGGTTAACCAGAGCCCTGCTAGCTCGTACAAATACAGGTTTACAAATCCGGTAATTGTCTGTTACCACCTCTTAGAAAAGTACAATATTGGAATATACACAGACCAAAAGCAGTAAGATTTTGGCTGTACCACCAAAGTTCAACCCACGCACACACTAAAAGAAACTGTCCTCTGATATTGACGCATCCTACAGGCATATATGGATAACAGCCAGGGCTGCGTTTCCCAAAGCCTCCTTAACGCAACGTTGTTCGTAAGTTATTAAGCCGTACCTTAACGTTTCAGTGTGTTTCCGGAAACATTCTTAGCTAAGTATACCTTCTGTAAGTGATACTTTTGTAAGGTTGGTCTAGACCACTCTTAGCTATACCTTAGCGATGTTGTCAGCTCACTCCGCTAGTGGCCACCACTGTTACAACCGCAAGCCCCTGAAATCAGCTGTTGTTCCTAGTTATATCTCAATCTGTTAAGCAATATGTACACTAATACTTCTACAGTTGTAGTTGGCTAATAATGTTACTAAAATCCTACATTAATGGGAGTGTTTTCATGCAAAGAATAAAATTGTACATTACGCTGCAGGCATGTTGCACTTTATTGAACGTGTAGCCTAATTGCCTTTTAAATGATATACATAAACTGACGATTTCCCACTCTCTATGTGGGCTGGAGCGATGTTTAACCATAGTTCTTTCTTTGTTTTGTTGGACACCGTATTCCTAAAACAGGAAAGAAATGTTTCTTTATTCAGCGTCACCTCCTTTAACAATATCTCCATTTTATTTGCTGTGAAGCTGTGGGACCGCTTCCTTCTTTGTTTTTTTCCCGCCATAGCTTATGTTGTTTTCGTGTCAGTGCGTTTCTGCTTGTTGATGCGCTTTTATTGAAAACGTCAGCCAATCAGAGAAAATAGCGAATTACACTACTAATGTGATGGTGCTTCTGGCAAATCAACCCCGATTGAAAGTAATTTAAGGCACCAAGACAATGCTATTAAAATAACGTAAAAAGAAGGCGTGTTACCAGGTGGCTTAGCGCTATGAGGCGTGATACCACAATCTGAAGTGCTGCGTTCTTGCCCCCATTTGGCGAAAATTACATATATAGTTGGATAATTCAGTTTGTAAGTTATCAATTCTATTAATAAGTTCCCACCAGTTGTGATAAATGCAATATTTTAAAGTATTCCTGCAGTTTTTTATTCATAAAGAACTCTACTTTCTCTCATAATGCAGTCAAGCAGTCACTGCATGGAGTGAATAATCAATCCTGGAGTTGTCAATGGTCCAACGTTGCATGTACACGCTATGCCTTAAGCAGCCTCCGAAGGGATAGTTCAGGAAACTAAAAGTCGAGAAAAGTAAACAACTTCAGTAAGGTATACCTTTCGAGTCTTCGTAAAACACTAAGAGACACCATTATCGGGAAACGCGCTCTGGTCAGTGCCATGTCCCATACCTATAGGCCTATATAGCAGAATAAGCCAGTCCTGCTTTTCATGTTCATTTTGAAAGTTCATTCCACAACAGATTATGTTTTTGTAGGATAATTTGCTAAAACTGCAATCCTTGCCTTGAGTGCAGGTCTACCGTATCCTCGGTTTATGATGGAACTGGGTTCCTTTCCTTTTAGCATAAAAAAATCATAATATGTGTTTTTCATGTGTTTGTGTTTTCCAGAAAGGAAAACACAAAGCCATAAGCTGATTACCCTTTTACAGCATATGTTTCAGCAAATGGTGTATTAATATTAGGCATACGTCTCTTGGTCAAGTTAATACCTAGTTATTTTTGTGAAGAGCCCATTTCGGCCCAGTGCCGTTAAACTCTAGGATTATCTGGGGCAACCTGCAAGAGGGACAATTCATATCACCATCTACCCCCTTTAGGCTCAAAGACCATTAATAAAAAAATCTCCTTAAGAGCCAAATGGAAATACTCTGATAGCGGATTACATGCTTCTAATGGCGACATACTGTACTGACATTTGCAGCACACAGAAGCTTGTTCGTGACTAAAGTATCTGAAAGGGAGATGCTAAGTGATAATCATCTGAACAACATCATTCCAAGAACAGGGTGCCCATAATGTTTGCTACTATGCCACCTGACTGCAGGAGTCGAGCTGAAACTCTCTGAGGCCTCGCACACACTAGCAAAACCCATTTCGAAAACAATTTTGGCTCCTAAAAACCATGAAATCCACACTTTTAAGGCTTTCGAGAACGTTTTCGTTTTAAACCCCTCGGAATAATGTGTATATTATGGCTGTCAATGCGCAGTTAAACTCGGATGGAGGAGAAATGTCGCAAACACTTTGCAAGCGACAAATCGATCAATTTTATTTATTTTTAGTAATAAACCGTCCTTATTATTACCATTGAATTCCAAAGATCAAATCTCCCGTCAAGGAAACGTGCTGTGAAGACCGTATTCTAGTTTTCGAAAACCACCGAATGTATTCGAGTAAGCTAATGTGTAGGCTACGGACAGGTCAAGCTAGCGGTTAACGTTTCGAAACTAAAACCGCTGGCGTGGACGTACCCTGAGAAAACAGCATAGTATCTGCAAAGGCCCAGCAGTTTCACAGATCCTAAAGGGGAAGAGGCGTTAGGGGGAAGATGCTTCCAAGCACGTCTGCTTCCGTTCAGCTGGAATAAGGCCTGGGTAACAGATTTTCCAGTTATATAAAGTTTTTTTGCGGGGGAAACACGCGAACTCTTCACGAGCTGTGCTGAAATTGTGCGTGAAGTGACGAATACAGGATGCCCTGCATTTTCAAGACACGATCGGAAGACTCACCCAGTCTCATAATTAGCCCCACCGGAACTGGAAAGTAGGAATTACCAATAATTACATTTCGGCTGTCTTGGCATCATTTGGCAGTAGAAATTCTTTAGAAATATTCCTCAAGAAAACTGCTACAAATGTCATTTAGTTTTTAAGGTATTGTTACCGTCCAAAATGCGCTTAGGCTTAGCTACTCACCAAATTTGCCAATGTTGCCAAATTTGGTCAATGTTTCGTTCCAATAAGCAAACTTTAAAAACGTAGCCTATATACATGCATGAAAGACTGTGGTTTTGCGGCTGTTTTAGGCCCAACTACGTCTACATTAGTTACTATCATGCCACCACTTATCTTCAGTACGATTCGCTACGTCTTTTGCTTAAGCTAAATTCATTATTTAACATAATACAAACTACCTAGGTTTTGGAAAATATTCTTTCCTCATTTGAAATTGACGGACAAATGGCTAAAAAATAAGAAAATTGAGAAAATTCACAGTCTGAATAATATGCACAGGTTGTTTTCCGATGTCACAGCTCCGTATGAGAAAATCGATCTTCACAAATAGTAAGCGTATTGGAAAGACTACCTGGCACATCAATTTAATTGTGGGCCAAAAAATGGCGCCAGATTGCTGAAAGTAATGAAAAGTGAATGAGCGAAAACGGAAAGACTACATTTAGATTTAATTACAGCTTACTTTTCCCTCTGTAAGCAGCGCAAAGGGTGAAGTGAGCATATTTTGGTCTCTACAGCGTGAGCCCACAGAGGCTCTTTATTAGCCCAATTAAGCAGGTGTGCAAGGAGGTCTCTCCTATAATTTACACCTTTCTAATGAAGTCCCTGTGCTCTTAATCTCCTGCAAACAAGATACACTCATGAGAAAGTGTACCAGGAAAAATAAATTAATTAGGTGAGACCGACAGATTATAACCTATAGAGACCCCCCTTGAAGGACAACTGTACTCCGAGTTGTTGTTTGTTTCATAATTTATTTTTTTATTATTTTTTTTTTGTAGGGGGAGAGAGAGCCTTTTCCAAACTTGATGAGTCAGCATTCTCCATTATTAGGAGCGCTGTTACTTATGGGCAGACTGGAGCTGAATTTAGCAATGTTTCTAAATCCTGCATATATATTTGCAGGCATTTTGTCATAAAGCATCCCTGGATGCTTTAGTGTTCTGCACAATATGAAGTGTGGGGGCTGAATTGGACATCTTATGTTATCTCTTCCAATCTCTGACTGATTGAGGATGCTTAATTAGTCCTCAGAGGCTAATAATTGTTTGGAAATGAAGGTGAGAGTGCACCCCGTGGACCACCTCATTATCTAGAGTAAAGAGTGAGGAAATTTGATAACCCATCGGAGGCCGCAAAGACTGGGCTGGCCCACAGTACTTACCACATTGGTGTTTGGATTAATGGACTCTCAGCCAAACCATCAAGACACCTTTGTCACTTGTTCTGTTGAACCAAGATGCTATCCCTTGATCCCTTTTATTTGCCACACCGTGCTTTCATTGTCCTCAACTATGCTTTGTATAATGTGTACAGGGCGGCCTGTAGCGTAGTGGTTAAGGTACATGACTGGGACCTGCAAGGTCGGTGGTTCGATCCCCGGTGTAGCCACAGCCATTGGGCCCTAAACCCTGCATTGCTCCTTGTCTCCTGCTTAGTCTAAATCAACTGTAAGTTGCTTTGGATAATGTAATGTGTCCTTGTGTAATGCTTCAAAACTCTCGGTAAAATTGAATTTGGTTTCTCTGCTGCTCCCGCAACGTCCAAAAAACATGGAAATGTAAAGTGTTGTAGGAGTTGACTCTTTCATGTGTGTCAAAAGCTTGTATATAGAGCAGATCATGCCAGGGCACACTGTTACAGTATATGGGAGGAGAGAGGTGCCAGTGGGAAAACAGGCTAGAGTTGGCGAGAAGACAGAGAGAAGGGGAGGGAATCAGTGGAAACAAATTGGGGGTGGCGGTGGGGGTACTGAGCAGGAGCAACTGACCCTGAGGAAGGGGAAGCAAGAAAGGTGCAGAGTGAGGAAAGAGAGACTGAGAAAGGCACCTAAACGGCACCTAAAAAGAGAAGAGAAATGGAGAAAACGATTCTGCCACGAGAGGCCTCCATCGATGTTCCCACTCTGTCCCCTCCTGGTTACTTGCATCCTCTGCGCCCTTTCCCCACCTCCATGAGACCTTAACTAATTTCATTTGGGGTTTTTTAATTATTTTACGGTCCGCGGTCGAGGGACGCAACTCCAGCTGTCACGCACACGTCAGCTGCAGTCCAGCTCCACCGTGCTGAGCCGAGACCGGATTATACCAAGCGATCATCTTACCGCTCGCTCTCCTCCGGCCTGGGCCAGCGTGGCCCCGCAGGCTCATTACTGGAACCCCCTCCATCCCCCCGCTGACCCACACCAGGCCATGGCCCACCCCGGAGTCACCCCTTTCATCCTTTGTTTTAATGTAATTATTAATGCTTATCCGGGGACCGACGTGCATTGCACACATTCGATTATGAACGCGAACTCTGATCATTTAGTGACCTGGGTTTGTGTGGAAGTAATTGCTCGCTGGGGAGAGCAAGTGGGCCAGGTTTCACATACTGAACTTTCTGGGCATGCCTGATCTGCCTCTCTCTGAATTCCCCTCAAATCACATTACTTTGAATTAGTCATTAGCTTTGAACTGAATGTTGTCCAGTGCTTTCCGTCTCCCTCTCCTTCTCTCTCTCTCTCTCTCTCTCTCTCTATCTCTCTCACTCTCTCTGTTTCCCTCTCCTTCTCTCTCTCATTCTGTCTCTTGCTCTCTCTGTTTCCCTCTCCTTCTCTCTCTCATTCTGTCTCCCTCTCTCTCTATATACACACGTTTATCTGTGCATTATTTATTCAAGCATTAATTGCCTAAATATACACACCAGTCCTCTGGTTCTTTGGCCAATATACCGGTTCACCAGAACATTCTGGATGCTGAAGAACCCCTGCCTCAGCAAATCCAGTAGTTGCTTTAGGTCCTGGTACAGCTGTCTGGCAAAAGAAACCAATTTGTGGTGATGTCCCCCATTCTTCAACGCACATCTCCTTGGCTGTGAGCAAGTAGTTTGCTGTGTCACTTGTCCTTAAGGGGGTTACGATCAGATTCCAGTCACTGAGCAACGTCCCCCTCGCCCACCCCTCCCATCGTACTCTGTACCATTTCCCAAATCTTTTATCCTCACTTGTCAATCTGTCATACTTTTCAATTCCCCTCCTGACAGCATTTATGTTCCCTTGTCATTTTTATTCCCTCTGCGCCTATCTCTGTCCTCCCTCCCTCTCCCTCTGCCCCCACCACCTCTCCTTCTGCCCCCCCGTCTCTCCCTCGGCCCCCCTCTATTCCCTCTCCCTCTCTCCTGAGAGCAGATGGGGTGGTGGCTGAGCGAGGGAGTCGCTGGGTAAGGAGACAGATGCACCCTCCCCTCCCCCAGCCTCTCCCCTCATCCTGCCCACCTGTTTGGGCCACGGAGGGAGCGAGCTAGCGCGTGCCACACCAGTCTCTCGGCCATCGGCCATTATCCCAGCCCAGACAAAGGGGGTATTTAGGCAGGCCGTAGCCGCCTGCTCGCCTGAGGGAGGGGGGGGGGGGACAATGGCAGGAAGCTGCCAGGCCCTCGGCTGCATGGCCACAGTCACGTGCGTGTGTGTGTGTGTGTGTGTGTACGCGTCTGCGTCAGGGGGCATATGTGCATCTGAGTGTCTGTCTGGGTTTACTACCAGTGGCATTATGCCCTGGGGTTAGGGGGGTAGGGTGTGTGTGAGTGCATTTTGGGGGGTGGGGTGGGGGGTCCAAACAAAACAAGGCAATACCTCATTAGCAAAGGTCTTCACCCCCAAAAGTGGTTTGGTGACTCATCTATGAACAGTTGTGCTACTGTGCAATAGTTAAGTGTATGCATAGAGCATCCTCCATCCAATGTACAGTACAGTCCCTGTGATGAAAGATTTGAAATGAACACTGGCCCAGCACCTGACCTGAACACACAAATCATACGTATTATATGTGCCTACGGCCATGCCACAGTGAAGCTGCAATTGTATCCTAAACTCAGATTGTCCAGACAAAGTTGAAAAATAGCCACGCCTAGCCACTAAAACATTTGGTGGGCAATGCAGGCTGGCTATGTCCAGAACCTCTGGTCTGTGGCTTGTGACAGTCTCTGGCCTGGGTTGCCCAGCAATGGGTTCCCATCCCTACTGGGAATACCTCCATGGAGATGGGCTGTACACCACAGCCTGCATGGTGCTCCACCCACTGAAGACCCAGTCAGTCTGCTGGCTCACAGTGATTAAGTGAAAGGAGAGGTAACTCAACAACAAGCTTATTCAGGTGGAGCCCCTTGAGACCTGAGCCTCTCGGTCCTCATTTCATCTAACGGTGGACTTACATCCGCAGAGCAGAACAATATGACAAAACTGATGCTCAGAGGAGTCAGGGGTCTATGAGACTCACAGTTGACAAATATAATTAGACTTTTCTCCGTTGATTTTCCTTGTTTCTGTGAAGAAAAGAAAAGAAGACCTGATGGGGAGGAGCTTGCGGAGAGGGACGGAGTGAGATGCTGCCTTTCCGTGCGCTAGAGAATTGAGCATTCTCCACACTCCCCACCACCTGCTCTGTGGATTAGGGACACCACACATCATCAAAGCATCACTACAAATACCCAGTCAAAAACGTAAACAAAGGAAATGCAGGGAAGCTATTTCACTTTCAAAGCTTTTCCAAGCAGTTTCTGAAAACTACTTATTTATGTATTCATAAACAAATAATAAAAAAGTTTTTAAAAATGTTGACAGTGTATTTTTGTTTTCATCATTTTTTATTAAGTACTTTTATTGCTTCATGAGTACTGAAACCTAACCAATGGTGGCATTCTTGCCCATATTTTTGATAGTGGGGAAACTGAACGCTCTATTACATTTCAAAAAGAAATATGTAAATATATCAGGCACCAGAATCTTTTTTCAATGTTTTCATTCATGGATTGTGCTCTCAAAAATGTTTGCTTTTATATTAATGAATGGTGCTTGTGTGTCAATGAAAGGCAAAGGTCTTTTAGTGGGTGCTCTGACATACATGTCATTACATTTGTGTATGTATTGACTTGTTATTATGACAGTTGCTCCTGTACTGTGTGTTTTTGTTCCATCTCTCCCTGAGACTACTCGGTTGAGTTGTGTCTAGTGTAAGTTCTTATTTTGTCTAGACTGCATCATGTCATCAACAAGGCCAAGTGTAGCGTTGTATTTGTATGTTGTGTCTGTCATTACAGAAGAGCTGGCACTCTAAAGCAAGGTTATGTACGCCTCTATCACATAATGGGTTCCCTCATTTGTCAGCAGTTGTTTGGCCTACTTTCATATTCAAAAACACATGCATTTGTTCTGTCATTTCCATGAAAAAAGAGTAAACAGGCAGAGAGCAAGAGGGCAGCTAGGAAGGGGGGGTGAGGGGGGGGGGGGCGTGGGCATGGTTGAGTGGGCAAGCGAAACAAAGACCTGCCAAACACTAATGACAACAACAAAGACAACAGCGACGACAAACACAACCACACCTCAGACAGACAGCATGTGTTTACCATTAATTAATGGACAACAATAAACTGAATTTAGTGATGATTGACGGTGGTTATTAAAATGTAGAATACATTGCCTTACATGCCAAACAAAACCCCTCGGGGGAAAAACAATGACAAACAATATTTCCATAGGCTGAAAAAATAAGAGATTAAAATGGTTTTATATTGCACAATCTATGTGCCTGACCTTTTAATATCTGATACAATTGGAACGGGTCAGAAAAGGTTTCGGAGATATTCTATTTTAAATAATACAATATTTTCAATCCTCTATCAGACTTTTTAAAAGTCATAAACAATTTTAATCTACACCACCAAGCAGTATGTGGGGTCTGACAATCACGTTTAAACAAGCACCAGGGAGCACTGGAGCATGACAGACAACTTGACCTTCCGTGACTTTTCAAAAGTGACCTGTGGACAAAAAGTTGACCTCATCATCTTGAATGGACAGTGTCTGCGATTACATGGAAAAACATTACAAAATAAGATGACACCTTCAGTGTTTCTGCTTCCACGGTAGTTAAGTTCCACAGTTAAAGACTACAAAATATAGAGATTAATATGACAAGATAATACAACTGTGGATTTGTGAAACCTACCCCCCTCCTCCCACACACACACACACACACACACACACACACATAGTGTTCATAACTGTGGAATCGTGTCAATGCTGCTGACGGAAGCCTTCCATTCCACGTCAGTGCAACACAGCATCTTATTGGTCAGCTGTTTCCCATTGTTCCCTCAGGACACTCCCCCTGCGGCCCAGCACCAGGACAGCATGTATATACGTTGGCCTGTTAATGAGCCCAGGCGACACCTCATTAAGACCCTGCTCTCCTAATTAGTAGCTTGCAGACAGGCCATTTCCTTAAGGGAGGTTGCACTGGAGAGTTACAGTAGATAGCAACAAGGGAAAAATAGGATGAGGAGGAACTGAACAAGCTACATACTGTTCTGTCCGCCACAAAGCAGATGTTTCTCCCTCCCGCCACAGGGCCACTGACTTCATCTGTGTGTCCACAGACCAACATTCACACTCACATATACACCCATCACACCCACACACAGTACAGAAATACAGAAATACACACCCTTACACCTGCATACTGTATAAACCTTTATATTTGCATGAAGATACGAACACATTCACACCCCCACAAATACACACCCTCACACCTGTATACTGTATAAACCTTTATACTCGCTTGAAGATGCAAACACACTCACACCCCCACACACAAGTAAATATACCCACATACACACCCTCACCACACATACACATGGGCATCCACATACTCATGCACAAATGCACATCATAACACATATCCTCACATCCTCACACCGTACATACCCTCATACCCATATACACAACAGCATGTACAGTGACTTAACACATCCACAACTCTTCACCCAGATATTGACAAACCATCATTTTCACCAGGATGGGTTCTGTCCTATTTTAACATGCCTCTTCTGAAACCTTGAGCTGCCATTCCTATATTTCTGTCACAAATTCTAATTTTGGTTGTCCAAATGGCTTTATGAATTGGGCTCTTAGCTTCAATATCCAACAAAGCCTGTGAAGTCCTAGCAATAAACAAACACATCTACACCCAGAACTGGACCCTGACATGGCTCAGGCAGTAAGAGCAGTCGTCTGGCAGTCGGAGGGTTGCCGGTTCGATCCCCCGCCCGGGCTGTGTCGAAGTGTCCCTGAGCAAGACACCTAACCCCCCAAACGCTCCTGACGAGCTGGTCGGTGCCTTGCATGGCAGCCAATCGCCGTTGGTGTGTGAGTGTGTGTATGAATGGGTGAATGAGAATCAATTGTACAGCGCTTTGGATAAAGGTACTATATAAATGCCAACCATTTACCATTTAGAGTATGTGAAATTTCTGAGACTTCTCAGCCAGCCTGACATGGGACATGACTTTAAGACTTGAAACTGGAATCATCACTGCCTGCCAACGCAGTGGCCATAGAGACGTTCTCAGAACATGCGGCTCACGCAGTCTGCCTGGACCTCCCCCCACCCTCCCCCCACCACCCTCAGGGGAGGCACACTTCACACACTGGACCAGAGGCCTGGGGTAGCTGGGGAAGAGGGGGAGGTGCAGGGGGGACCCAGATGGGTTAATGGGGAGCTTAGCATCAGGATTACAATGCAAGAGTGTTGGCTTCGGATTTGAGCTGCAATTACTCCAAACCCACACTGTCTGCACCCGTCCTGCCTTAGGAGTCGGGCGGGAGGGAGCGGGGGGCATGCCACCCCGGGCCGGCACACGCCTGACCCACGCTCCGCCTGCACCCCCAAACCCAACCCCCATCCCCCCTTCATCCCGAGAGACAATCTGTCACATATCTCCCAACCTTCTCTCCATCCGTCCTCTCCTTCTCCCCCATCCCTACACCAGGGCATTCAAGCTGCCTGACTAATCTGTTTGTGAAACATACTTCCTCCCCCCCCACACGCACACCCCACACCCCACCACGTCGCCCTGCCCATGGCAAGCGGAGCTCCGGCCTGGGAGATTGAATTGTTAAGGGCAGCGTCGACAGCTTCACTAATTAAATTCCCCCAGGTTAATCCCGGTCCAGCCTCTCATGTCGGTCCTGAGCTGGTCTGGGAGGGCAGAAAAACAAACAATAAACACGCGCCACCTCGTTACAATGGGCCCCCCGAAAGTAACAAAACAAAAGAGGAAAGGAAAATGGGTGGGGGAGACAATGCACGGTCGGGCGGGACGCAGCGGGGGTGAGAAGGGTCCTGCTGTTGACGCAAGCGGTGCTTACGGGAAAGGCATCTTAATGATAAATCTCATGAGATAAACACACACGCACATTCACGCGCACACACGTGCGCCCACACAATCAACAGCATAACAAAAGACAGCTTGCGAAAGCACCTGCCGGTCCAATTCTATCCGCAACACAACATTTTGTGTTTACATGCTACCCAGGGTGCCATTTAGCACGACGGTAGGCAGAGTGGGTCACCCAGCGGGTAGCTGACATGCTGAGTTTTGTGGCCCCAACATCCTTTAATAAGAGCTCCAATTTGCCCCCCGGTATGGTGGCTAGCCACTGCTGACGGGAGCTGAGCTAGAAACCCACTGGTGGCCCCCAAATCTGAGGAGGGTTCCTGGAATTGGGGGAGGAGGCCACCCACACAAACCCCGCTGCCCATCCATCATGGCTGTGAAATGTACCTCAGGAGCGGGACTGATGCCCAAGACTCAAAGCAACAGCCACACACTAGTTGAGCTTCAATCAGCCAATCCTTCAATCATTTTCTATTTGATAGAGTATACCACTCTTAACAATGGTGCCACAGGCACTTCACTGAACAACACGTAGAACACGAAATGGAGTAGAAGAGCAATAATATCACGAGAGAACAAATTGACGAGAGTAACAGATGTAAAAATTAAAAATAAAATGAAAAATAGTTGTACTCAGTAGATGACATCTTCCAATAGCGTGGCAGACTTAACTTTTTAGATGTCAGCTATGTTAATCTGATATGAATTTTCTATAATCTCCAGGCTGAATTTTGTCCTACAGCACTTCTGCCTGTCATTTTGTACTAATGACTGATGAGTAGTTTGTGATCATTATGATTACTTAGGGGTTTATACAGCACTCAGATTGGATGAACTCTTATTGCCTTTTAGGTAGATGCTTGCTATGAATTATACTATATTACTATTTATATTCTGCACTCTAACTTCTCATGGACTGTGCTTTGGCCAGGATTGATTCTCAATTAACACACACACAAACGCACGCACACACAATTTCATATACTCATACATACGTTCATACATTGATGTTTACCCAGCATGGTGGTGCTGGATTCATGTCTGTCTCTGTCACACACTCACCACAGGGCTCTAGGCCCACTCATAATTACTCCAGCCTTCCCCCTGGGGGCTGTCAACTGGCTGTCAGAACAGCTCGCTGCCCGTCTCTATTAGAAAAGCCCTGCTCCTGTGCATCTGCATGATGTCAGAGGCTCTGCGGCAGCTATGCAGCAGTGTCAGGGAATCTGCCCTCCTGCCCATCTGAGCGTCAGCCTGCCTGTGCGCCTGTCTGCAACTCAGCGTCTCGCGTCTCAGGCTGTCTGAGGAACCGTGATGTGGCGGCGCACAGCGAGGGGCGCGCTCTCTACCAGTGTGTGTGTGTGTGTGCGTGGAGGGGTGTGTGTGAGTGTGTGTGTGCGTGGAGGGGTGTGTGTGAGTGTGTGTGTGTGTGTGTACGTGTTAGTGTGGAGGGGTGTGTGTGAGTGTGTGTGTGTGCGTGGAGGGGTATGTGTGTGTGTGCGTGTTAGTGTGGAGGGGTATGTGTGTGGACTCAGCGGTGTTTCGGTGTTTCATGTCCTGGGGCTGTGGCTATTGAAGGTGCAGGAAGCTGTCTGAGTATGTACAGTTGTGGTCGCGTGCGGTGTTTACACTGGTGGTTTTGATTGTGTGCACTTATGAATGTCAGTCTGAGTGTGCACATTGGGTTAGGCCGTTGCTGCATTTGCACAGGTGTGGTGGCGGTTTTGAGAGTCCATGGTGGCAGTTGAGAGTATGATGAGTGTGATTGTGGGCGTGGTGACAGTTGTAAGTGTGATTGTGGTTGTGGTGACAGTTGTAAGTGTGATTGTGGTTGTGGTGACAGTTGTGAGTGTGATTATGGTGACAGCTGTGAGTGTTATTGTGGTTGTCCTGACAGTTGTGAGAGTGATTGTGGTTGTGTTGACAGTTGTGAGCATGATTGTGGGTGTGGTGGCAGTAGTGAGCATGATTGTGGGTGTGGTGGTATTTGTGAGTGTATTTGTGGTTGTGTTGACAGTTGTGAGTGTGATTGTGATTGTGTTGACAGTTGTGAGAGTGATTGTGGTTGTATTGACAGTTGTGAGTGTGATTGTGATTGTGTTGACAGTTGTGAGAGTGATTGTGGTTGTGTTGACAGTTGTGAGAGTGATTGTGGGTGTGGCAGGAGCAGGCGATTGTGAGTATGGGTGCACTGAGAGGTGTAATGCCTGATTAAGGGATTAGGAAGGCGCTTCTTTGCAGTTCTATGAGGAACAATTATTAACATTTTTGTGTCTCTAATCCCGGATAAACAGAGCTTTTCAAGAACAACAGCGAGCCTTTCTTCCTTTTTTCCTGCCTGTTAAAACCCCAGTCATTGCAACTCCAAAGCCCAACTAACACCAGTTGAACAAGACTAGTCCCACTGGGAAAGGAGACCAGTAGAACACGATGCCGCATCAAAATGAAGATACGCCATTCACCTGGGGTAGAATGGAGACGTTTTAGGGAACGATCCTGGTGCTGTTTGGGGAGGAAATTCCAACCTAAGACACTGTGAAAAAATGCATGTTGAAAGGGCTTTAAACTGAACATGCATACAGTCTGTAATCTCTTTTATTTGTTTGTACACGTCTCCCTTGTAATCTCCTTTCTTGTAATGCAGAGATTTCCAAAGTGCAGCTACAGTGACTGCAGATCCAAGCAGTGGTAGGTAGCACAGTACATTGCACAAGGTTTAGAAAGATATACCTTTTTATTTATTGCCTTCTTCATTTCTTATTTCTTACAGTTACTTTTATAAATATCACAGTGCATAACAGTATGTATTCATGGAATACTCATAAGGAATTATAGCATGTGGCATGTGGCTGCTGTTTCTCCAGTAGTTCCATATGAGTTTGGTTAAGAGACTTCCACAGAGCACACCTTGGCCCATACTGTGTGACACCAGCTGTCCCCACAAATTCCTCAGCCGTAGCCTTACCTCGGGGGGCTGAAATCTGACACAGACGGCTGATCAAAACAGGCCATTAGCCCCTTTTACATTCTCCCACTTCCAAGCACACCTCAGCCTGCTGACTGGGGATCAGCGTGAAAGGCCACCTCACATTTCTCCTGCTATCATTTCATATTTAGGAATGTGCCAGTGCATGCCTGTGCTTGTCACACAACCATGGCGACCAGCTAAGCAACAGCAACTGAAAAAATATTTAAAAACGACTGGAGAATAATTGAAATTCACATTGGTTTAGCTTTCTGAATGAAGATAAAAATGTAAATTTCATCCGTGAAATATGGAAATCATCACACATCACCTTGATGTTTCTCAGTCTAGGTTTCTTGAGTGGTAATCATGGGGCTTATGGATCCCACTAATCAGAGGTTTGGTGTTTACTATACATGTTAATTCAGGCGATAATTCAGGAAGGTTGGAGTAACAACCTCCTGAGACCCTGTGTCCTCAAACAAGAACATTACATTTTGGTTTCCCTGAGTGCTGTACAGTATCTCTCTTAACATAAGGGCCATTCAATTCAAATGAAATAAAATAGATTTTTGTTCACATTTTCACTGAAAGATTTTGTCATCCAAGAAATGTATTATGGATGAAAAATAATTGACATGGCTTATATAGATCACATGTTGGCCAGGGTCATAGTGACCTACAATACATGGGTAAAATGAGGTGAGATTTACAGTTCAGAGTGTTTTGGAAACATTTGCTTTGACAGGATTAAAATTTGCTCTAGTGCAGGGCTGGGATCAGATAAAAACTAAAGAAGGATTTCTGATGAAAAACAGAAAAATGCAATGGATCATGTACACAAGCAATGCATTGCCCCGATCGTATTAGGTATCATTTATACCAATGTGAGAGAGTTAATAGGTAATGAAATAGGTAAATAATCTGGGCAAGCAGTTGCTTTTGTACATGTACATAATAGGGTTACAGTAAATTACGCTTCCACATCACACCAGTCAAAATAGCTTCCAGTACATTCCAGTGCTTATTCAACCCAATTTAATATAGGCAATGTATCACCTGGGAGTCTCATATTAAATACTAATAATTCTAATAATTAACTAATAATTGATGGCGCAGTGGGTAGCACTGCCGCCTCACAGCAAGGAGGTCCTGGGTACGAATCTCTGTCGGCCGGGTCCTCTCTGTGTGGAGTTTGCATGTTCTCCCCGTGTCTGCGGGGGTTTCCTCCAGGTACTCCGGTTTCCTCCCACAGTCCAAAGATATACCAGTTAGGCTGATTGGAGAGTCTAAATTGCCCATAGGTATGAATGTGTGAGTGAATGGTGTGTGTACCCTGTGATGGACTGGCAACCTGTCCAGGGTGTATTCCTGCCTTTCGCCCAATGTATGCTGGGATAGGCTCCAGCCCCCCTGCGACCCTGTTCAGGATAAGTGGGTTAGGATAATTAATTAATTAATTAATTCTAACTGTTTAAGGACTCATATTATTGGTTTCCTTCCTCCATTTGTCTGGATGTTATTAAAAAATCTTTCTCTGGAGCAGTTTCCATTTTAAAATGAGTTCACTGCCAGGCCATCACAGCAAGGTGTATTGATACTTCCATAACTGCGTCTTTATAGAAAATATGTGCATGTTAAGTGTCTGTAAAGCACAAAATCAAATGGATTAATTCTTGTTTTTATGATTCCAAGAAAATATGAATAGTTGGGTGATAAAAGTTAGAAGTCATCCTTTTGCAACATATATTGTTTATATAGTCTATTTACACTGCTATTCATTGAAGCAATTTAAGCAACAATGCATTCACCTTGCTGAAGAGTACAATATCCTCTCCTGGGATTTTATTCTGCTCAATGATTTATGACCTCATGCCTCCTGTTGGGAGCTGTGCCTCATAGTTGTGAGGATTGTGAGTTTAACTCCATAGAGCCTCCTCAGTGACAAGGCACTTGAACTGATTGAGATAAAATGGATGCCAATTAAAGAGGATGGTTGATGGTTGAAGTTAATTGTTAGGATATACATTAATTTTGTGCTCTTATTGAACTCCAGCTTATTGATCCCACTTTCTTATATTTACATGTTTTTGATACAAACATTTTGATTTACTTCCACCAGCCAAGGTGGATCACACACACTTTTCCAATGGCAGATAAAATGGGAAGCCTTAAAGAATTATATTACCAGAATTATATATATACATATATATATATATATATATATATGTATATATTATCTAATATCTATAATGAGATTTTGACCTCTTTTAAAAAGCTTTTTTTCGTTTTTCGTGTGTGATATATTTGTTTTTCTTTTAACTCTGTACTCTCTGGTCTTTCTTAGGACCACCTATAAAATTAGATGTTTTTTTAAAGGTTCATCTTGTGAAAATTAACATAAAAATATTAATAACTAAACTAAATCCACTGTGACATCAAAAACACCCAAATAAACATGTCATGCACAGACCCAGTTGACCACAATGCCAGAAACGGTCCCAACGAGGCTGTTAACAGCAACAGTCTACCCAGCTCATTGGCACCTTCCCTGTCATCTGTCACTTTCACGCACACACACACACACACACACACACACACACTGCCCAGGGTTTCAAACCAAGGACGTTCACAGAAGAATCTCTCACACCTCCTGCAGCCAAACACCTGTGCAGCACCAGTCCCAGGCAAGTCACACTGTGATCACAAATCTCCAGTTGTTTCCAGTCAGCCTCATGGGCCTTTCCATTAACACCAGTCTTTAACCTCCCAAAGCTCTCAAAGTAATAACCACCACACATAAAAATCACATTGCTGTCCCAATCGTCAGCGTTTGCTCACTCAATGGACATGGCTGACAGTGGGGAATGCTCCTACAAATCTGAACACAAAAATGGCCGGAGCCTAGACTATTCTTGCCAGCTAGCATACTGTTAGCATCGCAAACCTTGTACAAAGCAGTATATAGACACTTTTAAGAGTAAGCTTTATAATGTTCGTTCAAAATTATAAGTCTGTGTTCTAGAACTCAAGGGCTTTCAATTGCCAGCAGTGACCAGAGTTCAGTAACAAACACTGTAATCACATATTTGCGATCTCACACCCTAAAGGGTTAATAGGCCGCTGTTGTGAGTAGTACATTTTTGGGGACCAACAGGAGGCCCCCCTCCTCGTGGGCTGGCGACCAGGGCTGAGGGGCTGTGCTGCTGGGAGTGTGTTGCCCATCTGGCAGGGCAGGATTTAGCCCTAATCCCCAGCCTCTCCACAGGGGGCTGCAAACTGCTGACCAGCCCTCCCCTGCAGACACACGCAGATACAGTATACTCAATAACACACATACAGTACACCCAATAACACCCACACACACACACACACACATACACTATAATGCAAAGAGCAATTTATTAAATAGCATTTCACAAAGGCTAAGTTACAGACATATATGCCACCATCAAGGGGCATGCCTCATGATCTGAGAGATAAAGGGAGAGAAGGGTTAGTTTTAAAGGGATAAAAGGATAAGGCAGGTAGCAGCATTCTTGGCCATGTTGTAATGTTAAGCCAGCTAGCACGGTTTTAAAAAAAAGTCCAGATGAGAGATTACAAGGGCTAAGATATGTATTCATGCATATACAGTACAATGCAAGTGTTAGGCACACTTTTATTTTACTCTAAAGAGCAGTGAACAGTTAAAAACTAAAATCAAATAAATGTTTGTTGTGACCACCCTTTGAGTTTAAAACAGCATCAATTCTATTTGGTATACACTGCCCTGCAGTTTTGTAAGAAAATCAGCTGATAGGTTGTACCAAACTTGAAGAACTTGCTACAGCTCTTCTGCAGACTTTGGCTGTCTTGCTTCTGGCTATCCAGGTAATCCGAGACAGCCTCAATCAAGTTTTTATCTGAAAAGTGGTCTATTATGTCACTTTTACTTTATTTAACAAAATGCTAAGATTTCACTGTAATATTAAATCTCTGGAAAATGAATGTTCGGAAATCTCACATGTGCTCTTTCCTACTGAGACAGTAATGCAGAAAAACAAAAAATATATACGATTTTTGCACAGCACTGTACATACATACATACTATATTCCTAAAAATACAAAGGCACCTACCGTACATACATTCAGAATACATAAGAATACATAGACATAGAAAATGCGTACTCTATAACACACAGGTACAGTCTATTGAAGAACACACACCTACATGGTCATTCTCAGAACACACAACACGACACAGCACACTCAAGAACACAGTATACAATAGGCCCAAGAACACTCACCAAGAGAAAGAATATCCTGGAATACACACAATCACACCCACAGATAACTCTCAAAATAGACAAACTTAAGAACAAACAATAAGCAAAAAACAAGACAGGAAAAATATATGAAAATATATACTATATATTAGATGGTCTTGTGTGGGTGGGATAATTCTAAAAAATTGAAAAATTGATTTAAAAAGAATGAAAAACAGATATAACAGACATATACTTTATTTTTGAACAAAAAAATACAAATTCACAATATTTATAATTTATAATAATTTGTTATTTAGCTGATGCTTTCAAGGATTGAGCACACCATATTCCATTACATCCATATTTAAGCGGCCATATTTATATTGTATTATTATAACACAAGATAATATTTAGTAAACAGAGTCTGTGGTGAGAGTACATATAAAACATTCAGGAAAAAAAGTATAAACAAAACAACCCTTATCTTTAGTCTATCCCATCAACTGCCAAAATCACATGCAGGATTGTACAGATACAAAAATGCATATATACAGACACTGCTAAAAACACACATACCAAGGCATGCCCACCCAGCCACAGATAATCTTCTCAACGCAGTCCTGTCCGTATGAACACATACTCACACACAGTCACACACATCACTGTATTTATCACTGCAAGACAGCCCAGTGATACCTGCCAATCTGCAATTCCGTTTGTCTGTTTTGATTCGTTTTGCTTTAAGCCTCTCTTGTCTTTGCACGCCTGCAGAACTGCACATGTGATAGCAGGAGGAAGGGCGTGCAGCCTCGAATCTGAGCGTGCGAGCAGAGAAACCGTGCGTGTTTACAGGTCCGCACGTGTAGCCGTGTCATTTCAACCGGTACCGTTTCCCTCTGAGCCTCATCCCGGACCACAGCCCTCGGAGCTCCGGATGTCCGGGGCGCAGGGGGAGCCGATAAACCCCAGCCCTGAGAAACACGCACCCCGTCCCAGCCGGAAAACACCGCAGCTAGGCCTCCGGGCCCAGTAATTACCATAGACAGCAGAACCCAGGGACACAGAGGCTCAAACACCAACACAGCATTACATGCGCTTTATACAGTATTACACAATATCTTATTATCCCATTCAAGTCCTTCTATTAGCTCAATTGGATAGTGGGATTTCCATTTGTAAACTGGGAGCTTTTAGATTAGTTTGCCTCTGTCTGCGATGAGGCGGCTCCCCGGTGACTGTACAGCACACGAGCGTTCGGCAAAGCACACAGGAGCGACAACACTGCCGGAATGCGCTAGAAACACCCTTAGAACATTAACAAAATCTAAGTTCGTGTGGCGTACACCTGGAACTGTGGCTTTAACTCCACACAGCAAACGGTGCTGCTGGTTCAACATTCTCTAAAAGGAAGCCAAACGCTGCAGTGCGCGTTCTTTCGAAGGCTGGTGTACAGCAGTATTCCGGAGAGCACTTGCAGATGCTGTGTCCGCAGGCTCCTGTTCAGACACACTGAAGCTCCCGGAGTGGGTCCACAGAGGCAGCAAATTATGAAAATGCTTCTGTGTGCTGAATGGGGGCTGAATTCCATAATGTGGCACAAAATTATCACCTGAGGGGGAAATGCAGCCATCTCGATCGGCGAAACTGCTCTAAACTGCCAACCATGCCCCCCCCCCCCCCCCCCCCCCCTTTTCCCCACCCCTCGCTCCAGCCGATTCAAGGAACCCGACAAAGACATTACCCTGGGCCCAACGGCGCACTCTTGTGCATAGGCAGAGAGGCAGCCATTAGATGGGCCCAGGGCTGTTCGCTGAGGTACCTAATGTGTCCGTTTACCCCTCAATTATTCAAATGTGTCCATGCGTGGAGCGTCAAATGGGGCCTTTTTCCGCTTCCTTTCCCGGCCGGTTTCGGGAAATTTGCCGGGCTGTGAATGTCTATCGAGCGCCCGCATGAATTTGAGAGCAGGATTCACGCTGCTGTTATTGGAATTCTGGAATCATGGCTGTATGTCTGTGGACATTGGTATCGCTTCAGTGAAGCGTAGCCCTGGTAGCTTTAAAGGGATAATTCAATTTCAGGATTTAAAAAAAATATTATTTCAGTTTTATTACATGTTTTTGATTGGTTTCTGTGTGTGATGAAGGTTGGTGTAGATACTGACGAACGGCTAGCTTTTCAATGCCGGGTATCAGCTAATTCAGGGTTTCTGGTCCAAAGCAAGGAATTCCAAAGCAGCTTATACAGCCATGTTATGCCTCCAGAGGTTATAATGTATATATTTTTCAAAAATTAGGTTCAATCTTATTTTCGGATGGAACTATTTCCTATGGCACATGCGGCCTGACACCACCAGCACTATAAAGGTAGCAGGTCCTGACTTTACAGTGCTGCACAGTGCAGTACAATTACATCCTTTATTGGACATCCTACCAATAAAAAACAACATACAGCTTCCAACAGAATATAGGTATGTAACCTTCATTTCAAATTCTACATTCAATTACAAACATATGAAATTGATAAAGGGTGAGAAAGGGGTGAGGGAAACAAGTGAGGCCGTGATGTGACAGGGAGGAATCGAGGGAGAAGAAATGATGGAGTGAGTTGATGGGGTGAGTTAGAGAGGAAATTATATTGAAACAATCATGAGAAAGGTAAGAATAATGAGACAGTCAGGTTGAGGAGCCTGATTCGGCTCATCTCAATAGTGTCACTCTCACCCCTGACCTCCTTGACCTGCAGGAGCCTCCACAGAAGAGAATAAACAGTGGCAATAAGGCAACAGCTGATTGGCCCATCACACAGAAGCAAGAGACTTGATGGGAGTGATCTGGTAGTGAGTCCTTCTCCAGAATACATAACACACTCAAAATATTGTCTCAGATTCTTTGTTGTTGTTCATGCCTTTCCACAAAGAGCCTGCATCAAAAGCCCAATGTTTCAGCCAAGCCTTTCTTAGGGGCATATATTTTCAAAGACCCTAAAACATTGGCTCTTCTTTGGAAATTATTCACGCCTTGTAGCTCATTATACACATTAAACGAGAATTACATTCATACCGGCTTCAAAAGTTCAACTGTTTTTGATAATACCATTGTGACATGTAAAAATATCAAGGCACAGAAGATACAAAACTTCTTGGCTTTCATAAATTGGACTGAAATGAGCATTCTGATCAAACACCAGCAAACAAAGCCCATAAAATGTTTTCAAAGGCAATGATGCATAAGAATTAAATTTTCCTAAGGGTTACTGAGAGTAGGAGAAGGCTATAATCACATATCCTGCGGTTACTAACATCATTTGATAAAATATTTTTACGTATATAATAGTATGCTTGTCATAAAATCTTCATCCATTATATCTCAGGTTTAAAAGAGATTCGCGTGGGAGGGTAGAATAGCATGTGAGTCGCAGTGTATGTATGTGACCAATGTGAATGTATCACATTCATTCAGAATGTCCTCACTTACCTTTCCTTCCTTTCTTCTCTTTCACCCACATGCATGTACACACACACATTCACACACACAACCATGTACACACACACAGACACACACACACACACACACACACACACACACACATACAAACACACATACACACACACACAGACACATACAAACACACATACACACATGTGCACACACTTGGGCGTCACAGTAGAGGGAGCAGCAGAAAAGGGCATAATTAGAAAAGCCAGGAGGCCTCTGCCCTCATTTCTGCCAACCTGAGTCAGTCCCAGGCACTGACAGAGCCATCATGGCCTCCTTCCTAACTGCCACTGTCCACTGCCACCCCTCGCCGGGCAAGCGAGCCACCACAGACAGGCAAGCAAGTGCCCCATCAGCCCTCCCACAGGAGTGTGTGGAAGTGTAGGGGGAGATATTAACAGAGGGTGCAAGTTTAAGGCAGGAAATATAGATGGCACAATCCCCCCTAAAATCCCCCTCCCCAGCTTCACTGTGCCAGGGCTTCATAAATGGGGAAGTGATGAGGCTGTTCGAGGGGCTGGAGATTACATGGAGGGGAGGACAATTCAGGGGCACTGGGATAGGGGTAGAGGGGGGGACAAATGCCCCAAGGGCCACCAGGGGGCTTCTGGTCACCTTATCACCTCACAGCGTCTGGATATAGAGAGCGAGGGGACCCCAATCTACTAACATAGTGGACATTCACACGGAGAGATGCACACAAATTACATTCATAGACAACAAGCTGCACTCAGGAGCCTACACACCACCTGGCACACAATGGGAAAAACATAATGATATACGTATAGGAACATACCGGCACATCAGGGGCACGTTCCGCCACTACAAGAGCACACTGAGCCCAATGCAGGGACTCAGAGGGGCACAGAACACATTTAACAGCACAATTACACAGTCTGGAGTGTCACACAGGGAAACGCAAACTGAAAACACACAACACAATGCACCGACACACAGGACACATATTCACAAAACAATCGCTAAAAACCATTATGCTCAAAGCAGAATACTGTAACAAAAGAAAATACATGCAGACACTCAGGCATTGACTGACACAAAGGACAGAAAACAAACCTTTTTAACACACCTGTACAAACGGACACCTTGACAAAAACAAATATTCATCAGCACAATGGGAGAGAAACAGTGGTGTTCAGGTTCACTGAAAGACAAACAAAGGTAAGTATAAACCTTTAAGTCAAATACACACATTAAAACAGACCAACACCCTGGGGTACACACAGTCTCCTAACACTGTAGGGAAGATGGAGCCCACACAGGTGGAAACCCAGACAAAAACTTACAATAATCATACACAGAGTGTAGGTATCTGCTCACACCAGCACCACCAAAAATGGTCACATAGTCATGTGTAGTATTTTTGCACATAAAATTAGATTAAAATAATACAGTATTACTTATTGGAAAGCTATTGCTGTTGTGCCTTGGATAATAAAATAAATACAACTGGGATATGTGCGTGGACACACCATATTCAAAGTATCAAACCCAGTAGAAGACATACAGTAGATTCATAGCAGTTGCATCCCAAATTATCTGTAATTTCAGCAAGCATAATATGTTAATTTTGTTCATTCATTTTATTAACTTTCTAAAACAATGAAACTTGATGGGCCAAAAGGAAATTCACTTTTTTTCTGTTAGCTTAAGCAGCACTGCACAAATTATGTTCATTCCGAGAATGAGTTTCATCCCAAATGCACTAGTATGATATTTTTTTTTTTTGGTTGATGGTTGATGGTTGATACTTAAAAAAATTAATATAATTACATTTGCTGCACACTAACCAAACAAGCCACATTTGATTACTCAGAAGAAGTGTGGTTTGGATTTTCAGTCACTTGCTTTGTTTTTTCAATGAATTATGGATGGCAAGTAGAAATTATTCAGAACATAAAGAAATATGGGACTTCCCATAATTTTTGTGGGGGGGGGGGATAGACAGTTAGACGGTTGGAACAGTTGACAGTTATCTGCGCATCTTCTGAAGGTAGTTTTAAATGATAACGTCTCTCATTAAAAATTCCCCCCTGCACGTGTATTTAAAATACGTGTAAGTAAGACTGATTCGGAGTTGCTTTAACGTGTATTTCTTCACTTTGAAGGATGTAGGCTACTGACTACGATAGGCTTCAAGTCTTTATGCTAAGCTAACACGTTTTTCTAACATGGAAATTGAGCCAGTGAACGCACAAAAATGAAAATGAAATCGAACATCTCGACTGGGTAAGTCGGAAAAAAGGACTCACTGTCCAATCTGAGTTTCATTTCATTTACTTTTCTTAAATTCAAATTTACACATAAGCATTCTTTTGTTTTTGTAAATTTCATTTGAATTTCATTTGAATAAATTTCAACTTGAATGAAACGATGGTGTCACCAGTATTTATACATTTTCCTAACTGTTGTCCATATTACAGGCTATTAAGAAAGATGTATTATTAACAGCAATATCTGACAGTATCCGGAGCTCTCTGACTACCTACCACGGCTGAACAAGAGTTAATTGATTCAAAGATGAAATAATTGGAATCAGCCTCAGCTAATCAGTTCTGGTATAAGTGCCATTTTTTTGTGACACAGCACAAAACTTGAGCTACGGTACAGTTACTGAGTTGTAGAACACTGGATGAGGAGATAATGTCAGTGTTTACCTTTACAACACTGACACAATGTCATTCAGGGTAACCTTTATAAAAAACATATGAGCCATTTTCACACTTGACAACATTATTATTATTGGATTGAAAGCACCCTTCTCTGTGTAACACTAATATTAATTGTGTTTCCCATCTTTCAGCACTGCCATGGTCAAGGCTTGGTTCTGGACTGGTAAGTAGGTCACCGTACCAAGGACGCCACACAAGAAAGCTTTCTTAGTTCCCTCCTGTATAAAACACCAAAATGCCTCTCTATAAAACTATCAACGGTGGGGCATTGTAACTAATAATTTGTGAAATGACCTCATTTGAATATTCATTATTTTCATCTGACATCCAACATACTCCAAGAGTCATCCAACATTATTTCAAGCGGCTAAATATTTTGACAGCGTAGTATAGTATATACAAATAAAATCTAAAGTGTCGATGGTGAAGTGGTACCAGTTCATAACACACATACACCCTGCAGTTTCACTTGCTAATACATGGCCACCACACAGTTGACTGACAATAGCAACAGTATTTTTTTAAAGGGAGAGTACAACGGCATGCGAAAAATACATCTAGTTTCCAGGCTCTGGCATGTGCAGGCCGAAGGAAGAGGACTGTTTGTTGTGGCGCACGCGTCCTTGAATCAGGTTTCCCTGCTTAAGGACTGATCAGCAAAGAAGTTTCCAGAACGTAAGATGTTGCAGAATTTGTGGCCAGCTCGGTACATTATGCCTCTTCATCCACCACTACCCCCCCTCCCCCCCCTCCCACTTTTTTACACCCAGCCAGGGAGATAGACCCAGCAGCTAAAGCCGTCTTTTCAGCCTGTTTTCCCGTTCAGTCTATCTGAGACGAGCAGCAAGCGGAGGTGTCGCTTTTTCCTCTGGCATTTCGGACAGTATCTACTTATAGAAAGGAGAAAAGAGAAAAGAAAAACAGAAGGGGTATTATCAGAGAGGGATGAGAGCAGCAGAGGCATTTTGTCTCTTTATTCCCCTCCTAAGCCCTGGGCTTTGCTCCCAATCCGATTGGACGATACGGCCAGGGATGTAAATGAAATGCAAAGAGGAATAAGGCTGGCTTCCCATCTCCAATACCCCCCCTCCCCCCCACCCCCCAAACCTCTCTCTCAGTGTTCTATCTCTCACATGCTTTTCTGTTGCTATTCTCTTTCTCGTGCACGCGCTTTCTTGTTGTTTATGCTGTCTCTGTTTCCCATTCATGGGCCTGCATCTCTCCCTCTCTCTCTCTTGCTCTCTCTCTCTGGCTGGGCTCACAGCCCTTATCTGCTCAGACGCTCCACATTCCAGCGTTGCCGTGGCTCCCTGCCTGCATTCGTGGTCACGGCGATTCCACGGGTTCCCACAATCCCCCGGCAGCTCGCTGACTTGGGGTGGGTAACTGACACTCACCGCGACAGGAGGGAGGGAGAGAGAGAAGAGAGGGAGAGAGAGAAAGAGAGAGAGGGACAGTGGGGAGAGGCGACAAATGCATAGGAGGATTTCCGAGGGATCGAGGTGAGAATAAGAGTGTGATTGCATTTGGTTTGGCCTCTTCCCTGCACTGAAACCCATACAGCTCAACACCGGACCTGCATTGCAATGCTCTTCAGCATTTAACCTGCCCCACAAGCTGCATAACAGCCTACCAAACACTTCTGGTAGAAGACACAATGGCATCATGACCAAAGGGAGCCAATGTGGCAGATAAAATGTGGATTGTCATACCCTGTCATACGTACCTTGCACATCAGTTTCAGTGCCGACCTTGCCTATTGGGCAAATATGTAAATACCAGATCTACAGACTGAGATTTGAGATTTTTCAAAGTGAGAAATACAAATGGGCAAACAAGGAAGAGGACAGATCTGTCTCTCACAACCTTTTGCTCTTTTGATCCCACATCCCCTCTCTGCACCTTCTTCAAAGCAGTTATTAAGCCAGCCAGCAGCGGAATCAAATTCAGTTACATATTCATTTTTTTCAGACTACGGGCACAGAGAGGTATGTCTTTATTAGTGTGTTTAATCCGTGAAGGCAGGAGACGGTTTCCTTTTTTTAACCAGTGATGATGCAAGGCAGTAGAACAATCTGTGACAGGCTTCTAACCTCCATTTGGGGAGAAAATTGCATCTTGCAGAAGGCTGTACTGTTCCTGGCCTTGCAGGTTTTTGTGCATATTCTGGGATGGTTTGAGCCTAGACTTGACGGGGGTGGGTGAGTGCTTGTTGTGGGATTAGGGGCCTATGCACACATGGCCAGCGTATACACCAGACTGAAATGGGCAGCTTCCAAATACACAAGTCTGAAAAGACTAAACACAAAACTGCTGTGTTAAGTTATTTACTTAGTCTAAGCATCTTAACCTATCTTATCTTTTCCCAACCATTAACATTTCAACAGCTACTTGTTATTGGAGTTACTGCAGTTGAATCATTAAATTGGTTGAAGCCTACTGTAGACCTTCTGGTAATAGGTAATTCCACTGGAGGTTTTCTATAATACGGTACGAGTACAGGGCTGAAAAAATGTCTGCCTTGAAGTACAAAACTACAGCAAAAAAGATACTGGGATGGACAAGAGAAAAGATGGATGTCATAGCAGGATGGCTGTGAGGCCCATAAACAGAGAGCATGCTCAAGCAGGACCAAAAATGTCTCCTTTCTGAGACTGGGGGAGCACAATGGAGAATGTGAGATGCAGTGGCCAAGCCATGGATGTCATTCTCCTGTTCCACCCCCACAGACCTCTTGTAACACTCCGGCGACCTGAGACGGCTCAGTATTACTTCCACACCCATTCTCTGGGACAGGCGGCCTTCTGGGAGACTTCAGGTAAGAGGACCAGACACAAGGGACGGGGGACTTGGGTTGCACCAAAACACTACTGCCCCATGCGGACCACCCACACAGGAGCTGACTGATGGATTTATTGGCTGCTAATCCGGAGCTATCCATTCCGTTTCATGATGCGATGGGAGCTGATGCTGTAGGGAATACAGGCACATCCGGTTGGTTGGCGTTCACCGCAGGAGTGACCTTGGTGAAGAAACACCTGAGTGTTCCCTCAGACAGTGGGGACATCCCACTCAATGCAGTTAAGTATTCTGGGGATCAAATGAATGAGGAACTCTGGGAACTAGGATCTGAAGGCCATAGCTGTCACATCATAAGCATTAAAGCACTTAACAGATATGGAGATTTCTCTCAAGGGAGATTTCTGTAGTTACAATCAGGGGCGCTCCAAAAATTGTCATGTTGATACTCCAGTGTGTATTTCCGTAACTGTTCAGCTTTGGCTATGTCTGCTTCTTGAATTTTTAAACGGGCAGATATCGGAAGTCCATAAAAAAACAAAATGAATGTTGATCCTCTTCCCAGTCCACTAATTCACTGTCTAATTGTCGTGTGAAACAGTTGGCAAAATGAACCAAGACCAGCATCCTACACTCTCCAGCGGGGGTTGTGTGGCATATTCTTTATTCTTTCATGTCTTTATTCAGCAATTATTGCAAGCATCAACCAGTTAAAAGTGTATAATAATACCATTTTTGAGTCAGAAGCTGGGTAACCATGTTCGTGCTCATGTGCCTCCACATCAAATCGCCCGCATGTCTGTGCGACTATAACCATGTTTCCGTGTGTGTACAGGACCAGGGGCCTGCGTGTTTGCTAGCCTCGCATGCTTGAGAAAGCATGTTTCCGTGTGTGCCTTAGCATGTCTGCGTGACCGTGCATCTCGAGGAAAGCACAGCCAGTCTGCGTGTGTGCTTCACGGAAGGGAGGGGGGGGGCACAGCCAGGCACACAGGGTTCCTCTAAAAGGGTCTCTGGCTCAACATTTCACATTTCCTTTAAATCCACAGGGGATTAGAGTCCAGTCAAAAAAAAAAAAACCTCATCAAATCCATTAGTTTTTAGTGTTTAAAAGGACGAGCATCGGCAGCAATGGTGAGATGGGGGTGTTTTAAGTGCCAACGCCAGTGCAAGTCTGTCCCAGATTAACTGCCCTCTCTAATCCTAATAGCTTTGCCCAAATTGGACCTACCTCAAACTCAGGGCTGTGGCCCTAACATGTAAAAAAAAAAAAGATATAAATAGGTGGCTAGTGCTATGTAATTATGGTTTTAGTGACAAAAATTTAGCTTGGCCCGGTCATATTCTATGACATTGCATGCCGTGGTGAGACAAATGGAGTTAAGAGCAGCATTGAATATGCTGTTTTCTCTGTAGGGTGAAAACAGCATAGCTTTGCAAGGAGACAGTTGTAGAAAGGACACCTGGAAGTGCTTGAGAAACACGACTGACTTTTGGATAAGTCATTTTTTAAAAACCAAACACACGTTCTTCTGAAATCTTTATTTTAGACATCCACAGAAACAGTAGCAGTTTGGCACATTTGGATCATGAGTCCAGCAAAACAGTCCATGTCCAACCCCCTGCCTCATTCTCCAACATGACTTTGCCAATGAGGAAGCTTTTCGTCGGTGACATTTTTTTATTTCTCTGGTTTGAAGGCACAGATCCCACTCGTCTCAACTATGCCCTATCTACTGGAATAACAGAATTTGCACATCTCCTCCCACTCATCAAAAGCAGGCAGCCTAGGTTCTCAAAGTGGATTCCACCCTCAGGGAGTGTGCCTCTCTCTGAGTCTCTGCCGCTCTTTGAGCAGGTGTGAGATGGCACCTCGGATCGCCTCGGCCTGGGGGTCCATGGGCTCCCTGTCTAGGTACAGGGTGAAGTAGCTGATGCTCTGGCTTAGGAGGCTGTCCTGGCTATGGCCCCGGCCACCGGACCTCAGCAACCTCTCACTGGCCAGAGCTATGTTCTTGTCCCAGTTAGGGGGGTGGTCCTCATGCTCCTCCACCACGTCCTTATACAGCTGCCAAAAAAAGACAAAATTTACTTTCTTCACATTGTTTGGTTTCAAATGTCAAAGAGGGAACTATCCCTCAGACGTAGGCTGCAGTCTGGGTACTTTACAGTTCCAACAGCAATGTAACAAATAACCTGCAGCTATCCAACGTATTTGACATTACAGCTGTAGAGGCAGTAGTCCGAACTGCCTGGCCATGTGTAATTGGACTTACAGTGTAGGAGACATCAAAGAGATGTGCCTTGGCCTCTCCCTCCATACTCTCTGCCAGGTCATACAGGAAGAAGGCCGTCTTCATTCTGAAACACACAGTAGCTGTGGAAAGGCTATGCCTGGGTCGAACACAGCAGGTGTATACCAGTGCCGGTGTGTACCAGTGTAGGTGTATACTAGTGCCGGTGTGTACCAGTGTAGGTGTGTACCAGTGCACATGTATACCAGTGCCGGTGTGTACCAGTGTAGGTGTATACTAGTGCCGGTGTGTACCAGTGTAGGTGTGTACCAGTGCACATGTATACCAGAGCCGGAGTGTACCAGTGTAGGTGTGTACCAGTGCAGGTGTGTACCAGTGTAGGTGTGTACCAGTGCACATGTATACCAGTGCCGGTGTGTACCAGTGTAGGTGTATACTAGTGCCGGTGTGTACCAGTGTAGGTGTGTACCAGTGCACATGTATACCAGAGCCGGAGTGTACCAGTGTAGGTGTGTACCAGTGCAGGTGTGTACCAGTGTAGGTGTGTACCAGTGCACATGTATACCAGTGCCGGTGTGTACCAGTGTAGGTGTATACTAGTGCCGGTGTGTACCAGTGTAGGTGTGTACTAGTGCCGGTGTGTACCAGTGTAGGTGTGTACCAGTGCACATGTATACCAGAGCCGGAGTGTACCAGTGTAGGTGTGTACCAGTGCAGGTGTGTACCAGTGTAGGTGTGTACCAGTGCCGGTGTGTACCAGTGTAGGTGTGTACCAGTGCAGGTGTGCAAGCTGAAAAGCAGCAGCAGTGAGGAGAGCAGCTCAGCTGTTTTTACCTGGCCTGCCACATCTCCTCATTCGCCACTCTTTCCCAGGTCCCAGGATGAAAGCTGTGAAGGGAAAGAGCCTTTCTTTATTAAACAGACATTCCAGCAACTGTGGGGTCATGGGGACAGGCATCAACTGTACAATGATGCCATACCACAGAGCAGCATAAGACTAGAAGATACAGGCAGACATGCAGGGCCGGACTGGGAGCAAAGTCAGTTTCTGTCATTTTTAGCAGACCCAGGGGTGTGTGTAGGGGGGAGGGTTGAGATTGCAATCTCAGACCAGTCTGGACAGGTATGAATAATATGCAGATATTATAGACAAGACTGAGGTCAGGATTCAAGAAACATTTTCATACTTTACTCACAATTTAAAAAAAAAAATTCTTCAAAAACAATCATTTAAGGACAAAGGTTGGCTGGGCCTTCAGAGGAGCAGACAAAAGGACAGAGCGACGTCCAGCGGAGGCGTGGGCGCACCTGTCGTGCGGCTCTGTCCAGTTGTACATGTTGCGGGTGCGCTGGGCCCACTCCTCCGGGTGGAAGCGGGTCTGGGCCGGCACCAGCTGCTCGCACACGCCCCAGGGCCGGCGGGAGAAGCTGCGCTGCCAGCTGGGGTCCCCCTCCGGCAGCCCGATGCAGGTGAAGACCGGCCTCCTGCGGACACCAGGGAGAGCACTGCACGGCTGTACCCAGAAACTACGCCGTCAAAAATGTCTAAACGAGTGATTTAGTCTTGTAATGAGACTTTCTTTTCTCTCAAATAGAACATTTTGGCATGTTTTATGTCACTGTTTGTTTAACAAGCGAGTTTCACACCACATTGGCAAATCTTGAAATAAGTCAAAACTTTCTCACCTTATTATCATTATTATTTTTCTTATTTTAAGTATAAATATAAGTCTACAATACTTGAAATTGACTTCTTTTTAGGTTTCTTACTGGGTGAGGCACTGCTGCCACACAATTGACACAATTTTTAAAGAGAACTGCTACAATATCCAGCTGGTTAAAAAGGATATTTTCTAAAGTTTTTGAACTTGGCCCAGGCACCTACCAAGGACAAAATTCACGGTTTCCGTATATATCAGGTTAATTAAGCCCCCTGAGCAAGTTTAATGCAGTCTATTCTGAAGAGGGCCTAGAACACTGGCACCTGGCACACAGGTGGACATGGATTTGTACCCTTTTCCCACAAAAACTAAGCCCTGGGGGTTAATCCTGTTGGTCAATATTGTGCTCTTTAAGATGCCATTGTTTGCCAAGCAAACACTGCCACCTGGTGGCAGGAACAATATCCAGCTTTGACAATTCTTTCATTCTGTTGTAGTTTTCCTTAGTATATCCTCTGTACCTCCACTCATTGAACACAATCCCATATACATCAGGTGAATGAAGGTTCTCTCACTGTGAGTTTTTGGCAAGGAACTGCTCTAGAGTGAAAGCGTTCTCCTCCGGTCGCAGAGGGTCCCACCAGAGACCAGGGAAGCGCACCCTGCTGTGGTGCGGTCCCAGTTTCGCCACATACCAACGGTACGTCATCATCTGTGGGAGAAGACACGGCAAAGCCAGTCACATACACCTTCCTGGACTCAAGCAGCCAATCAGAGGAGCTGAGCTTGAGTTGTCAAATTGAGAGAACCAATCAGACCAAGGCTCTGACCTCCTGGTCGACCAGGCTCACGTCTGGCCGCTGGCCCTGACAATAGTGCAGGTAGCGCAGGGTGTTTCCCGGCAGGTCCCCGCGCGTCAGAACGATGGAATTCTGGGGGATGGAATCCAGAACGCCCCGGGCGAACCTCTCCACCACATCGTTGCGGCTCAGATCGCACTCCCTGTGACACACACATTGACACTTTGACGGAATCAGCATGCAGAGAAAGCCGGCACTGTGACAGAACTGATGCACAGAAAAACACATTTTCATAGACTTATCAGTACCGCAGCAGAATACGGTGCAGCAACACTGCAAACCACACTCTTATTACACCGTCCTAACATTATTCAGTCACACAGCCTCCCATCTCGGGAGTAGCTGTATGTGTTTGATGTCTTGTCTGCATAGGAGTACACAAGCTGAATGTGCAGTGCACCCATATTGACATAGGTATTGTTCTGTTTAAGCAGCATCTATTTTTTTAGTGCGTTCCTTGACAAGTCATCATTTCCCCTCTATCTCTCTCTTCCCTTCCTTGCGCTCCCTCGCTCTCTCCATCTCTCTCTCCCCCCCTCCTCCGCTCTCTCTCTCCCTCAGGCAGGAGCCCCTGCTGAGATCCTCTGTGATTTGACTTTCTAATCAGCCGCAGGCGGGCGCGATGCGAACTGACACCGCTGTCCAGGTTGTACACCTGATCAAAGAAGCGCTCTGATGTCTCGCAAAGTACCTCGTTAGCGTAATCTGTCGACTCTGATCGCTAACGTCTCCGATCACGCATTAATGACTTCATTATTGGGCGGCCCGGCTATTATTCCGCCCCTACAAAGGGAGAAGCCGAACGCTGGAGTTCTGCAGGGGTCTACTGTCTTTCTGAATGCACGTTCAGGCCCTTCCTGAACCAGGAGGCCAGGGTGCTGTTCAGTGGGCCAGATGGGGGGCCTGACAGCACGGTGTAACAGGCACTCTGCTCTACAGCTGGACTGCACCGCAAAAAACTTAAATCTTATTTCTCTTACTTTTTAGCTAAATAAGACAACAAATATGCAGGAGGGTAGTAAAGTCCATCTTTGGCAGAAGCTGCTGCAACCCATACTGTAAAAAACAAAACATAAGTAGATCTCAACTCAAGTATTTTAGTCTTATATTTTGGCTTAAAATCATATTCCTATTACTTTTTGGTAAATAAGACAAGAATATTGCCAATGAGGTGACTCATTTTCACCGTTTGACTCATTTTAAGGTTTGCCAATGGAATAAGAAAATTTTACTGGTCAAGCAAACATTAAAACGAGTTTATATTTTCTACTTGAGAGAAAAAATCAATCTTAATTCTTATTACAAGATTAAAAGGCTTGTTAAGACACTCATGTTTTGCAGTGTGGGGCACTTCTTAGAGGCTGGGACAGTGACCTGTAATGGCCAGGCGTGAAAGGTGGTACAGTGAAGTGTACTGCCGAAACAAGTGTTTTAATCTTGTCATGAGAATCTCTCAAGTAGGACATATAAGCCTGTTTTAAGTTACTGTTTGCTTGTAATTACATGAAATTTTCTTACCCCATTTGCGTCTCACTCAAAATTTTTCTCTTATTTAACATAAAGTAATAGAAATAAGATTTTAAGCCAAAAGACTAAAATACTTTGTTGACATAGACTTATTTATAGTTTTTTATAGTATGGGGTGCAGAGGCTTCAACCACTCCTTCTGCAGTGTGCTCATTGCGATTGAAACTGTGAAATCTTAAACCCATTTCCATAACACCCACAGCTCCAGTCCCCTTTCAGCTGTGTACTTTACCTGCTTAGAGTGCACACTTGCACAGTGTAATACTCAGAACTCTTACTTGACACTTGTACCAACACACCCCTGCCACAGTTTGTCTGCACTTATTCAGCAGTACACCACAAAAAGTGACTGTATTAACAAGAATCTTAGTCCAATAATAATACTTAAGATCTTATTTTTTTCTCTTAAGTATAAAATATTAGGTTGTTTGATATTTGCTTAACAAATTTGTCTTATTCCATTGGCAAATCTTGAACTGAGTCAAACTGTCTCACAATATTCAAATCTCATTTAACAGAAAAGTAAAAGAAATAAGATTTGAAGTCTCAATATAAGGCTAAATACTTGTCATTTTTTGGTTTCTGAAGTGTGATTCACCTTTCCCCGGGCATGACCGAAGCCCTTGGCTACACTACTGCAGGTGGCTCTCCTGATTCGCTAATCCCCTGGCTCTCCGCTGCCGCTCACCTGTGGTTGGAGTGCGCCAGGTGTGCTAGCAGCAAGGTGGTGAGGGCCCAGCCCCCAGCGCTCCACAGGGCCCCCCTGCCCAGAGACCGCTGCAGCGCCTCCTGCAGGCCACACAGGCCCAGTCCTGCCAGAACACACAGGGCTGCATCGCCCTGCAACCAGAACCGCTCCACCTGAGGAGGACACACACACATACACACACACACACACACATACGTACATACACACACACACACACACACACATACACACACACACACACACACACACACACGTACATACACACACACATACATACATACACACACACACACACAAATACATACACACACATACACAAAAACACGAATACACACAAGCACAGACACACACACATACATACATTCACACATACACACAAGCACAGACACACACACATACACACATACAAACAACGGTCAGGGGAACAGCACAGCCCAACAGGTCACTAGCTCATTTCCCCATAATTCTCCCCTGTGCTTCCGCTGTGCGAAGGGCTTCTATCCTTTAACGGGCCCCAAAGAGTTACAATCCAAACGATTTTCCGGGTCTCTCTCTAAATCATCAAGTGCTAAATACCTTTAACATGTGGACTAATTAAGCTTAATAATTAATCTAATTTAGTAATTAAGGATTTGGGTGAAACCTCCTCAGGACCAGATTTGCCAATAGGGTATTTTCCTCACAACTAATACAGCAGTGCCTGACCTTACAATAGCTTTTTCAATTTGAGGACTTATTGCTGAGTAATTACTGAATACAATGGCATGTCGTGTTAGTCTGTTATTCCTGGCAGGGAGTTCTTTTACAAAGGTTTCTCTAAACCCTGCGTGATGCCATGAGTGAGCCACACTTGTCCAGTCAAACTACCTGGATTGCCTGAGGACTGAGTGGTAGAAGGATCTGAAGGACTACAGTGTAAAACAATGGCACTTCAACAATTAACCTAACGCTGACTTTCCAGGTAGCAAACGGCCGCTGCAAACACACAGCAAATCTTGCAACATCAGTCAAATGCAGTACTGATATCTGCATAAAAGGTTCAAAGGACCACATAAATCACACAATCCACAAAATTCACACAAAGAAACAGAATTACCACAAAATATTCTGCAAAATGTTGAAAGAATGCGCTAGATGAGTTGCCGTAGCTGAATAAGGCTACATTAGAATGATCATGAATACAACTCATAATACATAATAACTCCAACAACAGGTCAATCCCCACCACTCACCACACCCAGGAGAAGCGGCTTGTTGATGTCCAGGTTGGCCCTCCAGGCAAAGAACAGTGAATACAGCAGCACCATGCTTACCAGCAGCCAGGGCAGGACACAGCGCCTCCTGCAGGTTCACAAGCAGCATGGCATTTATGATATGCAGTGAGTGAGTACAAGTGAGCGTGTATGAGTCTGTGTAAGTGAGTTTATGTGTATACATATATATGTGTGTGTGTGTTTGTGTATGTACACTGTCATGTGTATGTACACAAGTCAGTGAATATGGGTCAATCCAATGCATGTATAAGTGAGTGAGAGTGTGTGTGTTGGTGCATTAGTGAGTATGTGTGTGTAGAAGTGAGTGAGTTAGTGTGCATGTGCATGTGTGTGTATTTCTGCATAAGTGAGTGAGCGTGTGTATTCGTGCATGAGTGAGTGAGCGTGTGTATTTGCGCATAACTGAGTGTATGTGTGTGTGTATTTGTGCATGAGTGAGTGTGCGTGTGTATTTGTGCATTGCTGAGTGAGTGTACGTGTATGTAAGTGTGCGAGAGCACTGTTTCCCCCAGCAGCAAGCCTCTGGCCCTGGGGAGGTGCTGCAGTGCGTTGCTGCTGAATGGCTGTTATCTCCCTGAATGAGGCCCTCTTTGAAGCGGCTGCTATCTGCGCTTATTAAAGCGCTCCTGACCTGCCGCTCAATGAGCATGGAGACAGGGGGTCCGGGTCGCCCGGGGGAGCCCCTGACGACTGCGTGCGCCCCCTGGCACCGCACGCTTTTATCAGCACACCTCACAGAGACGCTGGCACGCACGCCTCCGTAATGAATTAGCCCCCTCCCCCTGCCCACGATGCGCGCACCGTGGTGATGCAAAATTTCAGCACCCTCTGGATCTCTTGCATGTACTGTAATGGACACCCTACCTCCCCTCAACCAGGCCCAGAACCTGGCCTGAGACAACCAGTGATTCACCCCTCTATTTCACGTGCAAAGGCGCACGTACACGCGCACACACACCTCTCCCCGCATATCTGGCTTACCCAACTGTCCATACGTCACACACCCCACCTGCTCTGTCTCTACTGGGAGGGCAAGGTCCTTTTCTTCCAAGTATTAGAAATAGCGCTCAACACCACATAGCGATCGACACCACGCCCTTTCGATGCCGATATGCACCCTTGCTACACAACTATTTCTCCAGAATGTTTGTGATACAGGGTAGAAACGAACATACTCTCAAGTTTGAAGAAGCAATGACTAATGGGACATACTTAAAAGTGAAAAGGCTTGATTTGGATGTTTAGGTTGGCTTATTATTATATTACCAGTGTTCCAACCTTACACGCTTTCATCACTGTCAATGCTATCTAATGAAATGGCGGATGAAAATGAGTAGGCAACTACTTTTTCTATTGTAGTTTCCTTGTACTAAATATAATGAGTTAAGTTATGCAAAATTAGACACGTGACAAAAAGGTCCAGTGAAATAGTGAGTGCTGTAAATACTTTTGAGTAGAGATACATTTGCGATGTGGAGATGTCACCTGTCTCTGAGGGACAGGAACATGGCGAGGCCAGCAAGGATGAGGACAGGAGGAGGAAGGTCAGCCACACAGTGGTCCAGCTGAGCCCTGGGACAGACAGACAGACACCACGCTGACTGACAGACATTTTCACAATATGTGCCCCACCTGTCCAGCTGTCACAAAGTGAACACTGATAACTACAAAGACCCCTCCTTGTATGTCCCTTAACAACACAAGCTTCTTCATCTGCTATATCGTACTGTGCAAAAGTCACATGTGAGAAATTCCCAAAAGCAAAGAAGCTTTCAAAAATAATGAAATTAACAGTGTTAAATATCAAAAAAGGGCAGCAAACAGATAAAATCAAATCAATATTTGTTGTGATAAAAGTCAAGAAAGCCATTATGAGGCTCAGAAACAATAGCACAACTGAAACAAATTGGAGCATCATGAAGAAAACGCACTGGTGTATGTTTGGGATCATTGCCTTGTTGTGGGATGAACCTCTGTCCAATGAGTGTGAAGGCATTTCACTGAACTTGAGCAGATGTTTCTGTGCTCTTCTGCTATCAGCAGTTACATTATCAATGAAAGCAAGTGACCCAGCCTTCATGCCCAAACTATAACCACCCTGTTTCACAGAAGAGGGGGGGAGGCTTTGGATCTAGGACAGTTCCTTTTGGCCTACAGACTTTCCTCATGCGATCACTCTGTTACACGTCAATCTTGGTCTGCCCGCAAGACATTTTTCCAGAACCCTGCAGGCTCTTTTAGGTACTTCTTAGTAAGCTGTAACCTGGCCATCCTGTCTTTGCAACCTACTCATGGTTTGGATCTTGCAGTGTAGCCTCTGTTTTTCTATTTGTGAAGTCTTCTGCGGACAGTAATCACAGACACATCCACACCTGCCTGTTTATAATCTGTTAAGACAGGTGTTTGGGTGGTTTTCTTCATTATGGTGAGAATTCTTCAGTCACCATGCAGAGGTCTTCCTTAGCCTACCAGCCCCTTTGCGATTATTGAGCTCACCTGTGCTCTTTTTCTTGTTAATGATGTCCAAAAAATAAATATTAAAATATCTATTATTTAAATTTACATTAAAATAATGCCTAGATGCTTACACAGTACTGTAAGTGCATTTGCGTGTTTGTGTGTGCGTGCTTGCGTGTGTGAGAGAGAGAGCACATGTGAGGTTCCCTCTGTGAGGTTATGTCCATACAGCAGAACGCTTGTCACTATCCGTCGTGTTCAGCCCTCTCACTCAACATCAAGGTGTGCCTGTCTGTCACCCAGCAGGGAGGCAGGGGGTGGGGGGGCGCTTTAATTTGAGCGCTCCGTCCATCATCCGCGCTAAATGGCAGAACAGGGATGATGGGGGAGAAAAAAAAAACGCAATCTCTCCAGCGGCATTGCAGAGTCTGTCATCACTGCCTGTCACGCTTTAACACCAGAGCTCTATGATCATTTCAACTGCTGGAGAAACACAACATGGAGATTTGGCCCTCTAAACAGGTTCAGTTCTGCTCCGATAGAAGAATGGAGTCAGAGGAAGAACAAAGGCTGGAGAAAAGAAGCGGGGACAGGCTCGATTACGGACAAGGTCCTCCTCGGCTCTGGCGCTCCGTGGCTGCGCCCTCGGAGTTTAACGGCATGACGGTTTCGAAATGCAGACCAGCAAACAAACTCATTCAGACAAAATCAAACAAACAACAAATTACAGACAAACGCGATGATATCACACTGGGAGCCCATGCACCTGAGAGGCAGGACACAACATGGCACAAAGGACAACAGCAGATACCGCACACATCGCTGTTTTTTTAAAACGGTCTAAACATCAATCCCCATGAGTTTCATTGCCAGTGCCTAAATAATGACACAAATAAAATATCTGTTGACAATCACCATCGCTCAACGCAGAACAACATGAATGTTTTTCATGGAAAGACAGGACGGGGAAGAGAGCGGGGGAAAGTGGACGAACAGAGTAGGGCAGGTCGTACTCACTGCAGCATCATGGCCAGGCTCACTGTCCTCTCCGTCTTAGCCTGTTGTCACAAAAATCAGAGAGAAGCAGGTCCGTCACGCTCTAATCTCCCCGGGGCCCTGAGGGCACAGTCAACCAGACGCACACGGAGGCCACAGGGCAGCCAGCGAAAACTGCCGGCCGTGATTACAGAGGAGAGTCCGTCTGGGCTGAGCAGGATGTCAACGGCTACGTTTATCTGTGTATTTACGGGAGCAGGGGAGCCTGATGGAAGGGTCTGCGAGGGCTTTTAGCCGGATGGGATTGCAGAGGAGCCCAGCGCTTAAGAACGCTTAGAAGTAAATTTGAGATTCGAAAAATTGGGCTAGCCACCAGGCCCCATGTGTGGATTATGGCCGCTAGTGCATAGGTACCTCGGTAAGCGACAAAAGTGGCTCATAGCAGTTAATTTTCTTTGTGCGGTGATAGTGAGATGACATAGGCCCGGAGATTAGCCCCAGCTTCTGAGCAGGGGGTTACTTTAAAGGTCAGTGTGAAGTTAAAAAGTTCACTGCGCTGAACTTAAAAAAAACAAAAAATAAGTAAATCTCAACAAGTATTTTAGTCTTAAAAATGACCTTGCTAAATACACAAATATTTGTACGGCACAACATTGCCAATGAAACTGACTCAGTGTGTTAAACATGTAAATAAATGTTGTAACTTAAAACAAGCTAATATTTTCTACTTGAGAGTACAAGACTATACAAGACTAAAACCCTTGTTAAGACAGACCTTTCTTGCAGTGTGTGTGAGGCCAACAGGGCAGAACTGGGCTGAAGAAAAATGTGGTTGCCGTGTGACGGTGTGCGTTTGCGGCTGTGATACAGGGAGAATTTGAGGGAGGACAGGGTCCTACCAGGCTGAAGGTCCCGTACTCTGCCCTCAGTAGGTGAGTGAGCAGGCCGGGGAAGGAGGTCTGGTCTCCCCAGCTCCAGCGCGCCGTGTTCAGGAAGGACGACACAGGCAGGTAGACGTAAGGTAGGAGCCCTCCTAAGAACCACCACCCTAGCACTGCGAGGCCACGCAGTGACAGCTCCTGGCAGACAGGGGGCGACACACAGTGAGTCTCACAGCACGCTCGCTCCACGAGAGGCTCAGAACTGCAGCACACCTTGGGTCTTTACTCACCTGGTGAGAGTGGAGTCGCAGGAGGACCCATGGGATGATAACTGCCATGTACAACACCAACGTGTGCTGGTTACACAGGCCCAAGCCACAGCACAGCGCCCCCCACTGGGCAAACTGGCAGTGCAGGAGAGAAGTCGACTTAAAACACAACACAGAAATCTGAAGACACACACCACTGTGTGAGGAGGGCTAGAGAAGTAAAACAGGTGCTGTGAGGCTGGGGAGGGGGTGTCACCTTTCTCCTCTGGGGGGCGCTGTCAGCATGGTGGAAACAGGCAGCTAGGGAGAAGAGCAGCCCTACAAAGAGGTTGTTAAGGGAGAAGACCTCAGCAACCATGGACCACTGCCAGACCAGCCTGGACAGGGCAAAACCTGCCCCGGCAAGGACAGCCCCCGGCCCTGCCCCGCCCACCCTGGAGAAAGAGAGAGAGAGAGAGAGAGAGAGAGAGAGAGAGAGAGAGAGAGAGAGAGGAGAGAAGGGGTGTATTATTCCAGTGCTACTTACATTAAAACATTTCCGGAGCTTTTCTTACCGAAGGAAAATTATATGCTCATACCAATTTTCCATTTCACAAAAAATATATATTTTTATTTAATATACCAGTATACATTTGCTTATGTACAGTATAGATATTTGGGTTGAGACCCATTTTCAAGGCTACAACAGCCCACCAAGTCCAGCTGCTTAATCACTCCAATATACAGGGTTCCATAAAATCGAAATGGAGACTGGCGAAGCGTTTATAGCAAGGCTGTGAGAGTAATACCAGATTGCTGGCATTTGCAATAATTATTGTATCCATATTCCAAAAAAAAAAAAGAAAAACCCCACAACATTCCCATAGTCTCAGAGAGCTGGCCATGGACCCTCTGTACTTGTCCCCCTCTGCAGCACAGCCAACCATAGATCACCACCACGGGAGATATCTTTAGCAATTTAAATGTTTCCACAAAAGTTGCCCCCCCTGCTTCCCCTTCCTCCATCTCTTTAGCAGTAATTGAGGCAAACTTGGGATAATCTGTCATACGCTAAGACCCACCACTTATTAAAGAGAGACAGAGAGAGAGGAAGAGAGAGTACAAATGAGAAAAAGGAGAGGGTAAGAAAAAAAGAGTAGAGTGTAGTGGATGGGGGGAGGTGTGTAGAGAGTGTGTGAGGATGGAGGATGAAATGAAGAAGAAAAAAAAAAGTTGAGAAAAAAAAAAAACAGCCCAGTCCCCAGCATGCTGGCTCTGAAATTTGAGCAGGCTTGACAATTAGGGAAGTCAGGCAGTATGGCCCTATCCTCCATTGTGTGGAGTGGCTTAGAGTCCTCATCAGCCTATCAGCTAACTGACAGGCAGAGAGCTGCTCTATTCAGAGCGGCAGATACAAGCTGCAGGCCAAACGGCTGCCAGGTCCCTTATGACCCCACAATCCCTTGCCGGTGACAGCTTCAAGCTCCATAGCAAATTAGGCGCTCTCACATTACAATCGCAGAAGACAGATTCCATTAACGGTATCTGAAATTGAGTTGAGAGCGGGCCCGTTATCAGACCTGACTCATAAGCACCGCCATTAATCACAGGCATGATACCATTTATACATTTCCAGCTCTCTGCCTGCCGCTGTGATAGTCAGCCACAAAAGGCCTGATGAGACTTAGGGAAGGGAACAATGGAGCTTTCTGAGGAAAGCGCAGTAAATCAGGAAAAAAGGAGAGGGAGAAGGGGGGAAAAAATAACTCTCGCTGACTACTTCTCGTTTTTTACCCCCCCCTTCATTCTCACTCCCCTTCCTCTCTTCTTCTTCTCCTTCGTCTCCTGTGCGGGAATTGGGGGGAGGATTGGAAGCGGGGTGGTGTGTGTGAGGCGGGGAAGGGGGGGGCTTTCGTCTCCTGCTAGGAGATAGCGCCTTTTTCACTGAACCACTCCAGGAATTAGTTGTCATTCGGGCGGTAAGGTGGGGGGGGGAGCATTGGAGGGTTTGGTGGCAGCTTTTCCTTGAGGTGCGCAGACCCCCCGCACCCTCAATTCTACCCCCCCTGCGCGGTAATTAACCCTTGGCGCGCGCTCTCTGCAGGGGGGCTGGTGTTGGGGTGGGAGGCTGTCCTGGGAGAAGCTGCCGAGCGAGACGCCACCAGCTCGCTCACGGTCTCCGTTTGACTTCTTCATTCCCCGCGAGACGCTGACAGCTCTTTCTGCAGGACCGTCGCTGATTTCTGTCCTGCCATCGCTGATGGCCTCTAAGTTTGACAGACTACCTAGGCCCCACCCAGCGCTACTAGTTAGCAGAGCTGGTATATACGATAAAACCAAAACTACAGTTTGTTCAGAATCATTCCCTTGTTCCCCAGTTAAGATATAGCATGCGTATTGTGGATGGTTACAAATCACACAAAGCAGGGATCTACCTGTCACCTGACTTACTTGAGGCAGTAGAGCTAAATGTTGCCAAAGGGCAATCCCCAAAAAAGCACAGTGGTAAAGGTCAAATCTTTACGTCTTTACGTTCAAAATGAATTTCCTAAAAAAGTAAAATAAAGCCGAATTAAGCAGATAGGCTAGCCTCTGAACACCCCGTATTATCTTGTACACTCCGAGTCTAACACCATCAGGGACATCACATGAATTAGCCCAGAGTCAGGAACACAATGATTGTCAGGAGTCACAACACGCAGGGTGTTAATACATGCTGACCCCACACCTCTCATCCCTGCCTTCAGTGCAGGCCGACGGCCGGGGGTCGTGACCTTCGCACCCCGACCCTCTCTTCCGAGCCATCGTGCACCTACGAGGGGCCCTGGAGCCACCTCGGAATCCCAACCCTTCCATCAGCGGCTGCTTCATCCCCCCTGCAGCTCCGCGAAGCTCAACACGAGGCCACACACTCCCGCGGCTGGAGGTAAGCTCCCTGACACAAGCTGGTCTTCACCTCTGAGAGGGGAACAATGATGCTGTTGTGCACAGACCACAATGCCCCCCCTTGTACTGCTCCCACCGGGCATGCGTTTGAAAGAAATAGCTGGAAAAGAATCACTTAAGGAGGTGGGGAAAAATAATTCAAACAGAAGTGGCTGTAGGAGGGCTTCACCAATTCCAACTGGCCCCCCTTACCTTACCTGGACAGATTTGAGCAGCCAGAGACTGCTTCACACTGTTGCAGTCCAGGGGGGACATACCATCACTGCTGAAACCATCCAAACCCTTCACCGCAAAACTGACATAACCCCCCCCCCCTTCCAAAAACAAAAACAAAAAAACTGACCTCAGTATGGCGTTTGTGCCATTGTCCCAGTAGGGCTCTGTAGAGGAATTCCAGCAAATTTAACCAGTTCATAGAAACAATAGAACAGAGGGGTCTGAGATTCCAGGCTCACAAAGCAACTCATAACGGAAGCATTTTCAATATGGTCTTTGGAATTTCTCATTTGACAGGCCTGTGTGGGGAGCAGAAAATGTCTCACATGCCAGTATGTATATTTACATATGCATGCCAGTGTACCCGTGAATATGTACAGTGCACTCCGTATGTATTTGGACAATTGATACAATTTCTGTTCTTCTGGCTCTGTGGTCCAACACGTTGGATTTGAAAAGGAACAATAAATGTGATGTGAAAGTGCAGACCATCCCCTTTACTTTGAGGGTATTTATATCTATATTGGGTGATGCGTTTAGGAATCACATCCCTTTTTATACAAAGTCCTCAACATTTTAGGGGACCAAAGGTAATTGGATGGCTGACTTCTCAGCAGCTTCTCTGTTATTGAGTCTGTTATTGGCATTTGTCAACATGAGGCCCAGAGTTGTTCCAATGACAGTCAAGGGAGCCATTATGAGGCTGAGAAATAAAACAAAAACAGCCAGTGACATAGGCTAAACAATAGGCTTTTCCAAAATAAACTGTTTGGAACATCATTCAGAAGAAATGGTGAGTATTTGCAAAGAGGCTACTCTCACAGAAGCCTGGGAATACCTCAATTGATGACCAAAGAATTTTCACCATAATGAAGAAAAGATTCAAGCAGCTGGGATAATCAAGCCTGTTACCTATTCAGAGTGGGCTGCCCCCATTGTTCCAGTTCTCAAGCCAGACGGCTCCATCAGAACTTGGGGACTCCAAATTAACTGCTCATGTTAGAGCTTGGCTTGAGCATTATCCCATCCCATGCACAGAAGCACTCTTCACCAATCTTTCAGGAGGGCAGCTGTTCTCAGAATTACCTATCACCAACAGCTGGTGATAAAACAGTGGTGAGGAATCATGCAAGCTGGTCACCATTAACACCCACAAGGGGTCATTCCAGCATAAGCAGCTGCTCTTCAGAGGATGATGGAGAGCCTCTTGGCAGGAACTGGCCACACCGTAGTGTCTCAACGATGTCTTGTTGACTGGGGCCTCAGACGAGAAGCACATGAGTAGTGGAGTATCTGGGCTACCGAGTCTCAGCTGATGGACTGCAGCCTCTTGATGCGAAGGTTAAGGCATTCAAGGAAGCCCTGAACCTCTAAGATGTTGGTGAGCTCCTAGCTTACCTGGGCATGATTACTATGGTTGGTTCCTGCCTATATGGATGCAGCTATACAATCCAAACTGACCACAAACCGTTGCTTGGTCTCCTTGGTGAGCAGAAAAGTATCCAACCATCTATCCCTGGTCAACTACAATGATGGGCCCTCATGCAATACCAATTGGCCTACAGGTCGGGTCCCTGTGCGGCAGGCTGCCACTCACGGATACGACGCTATAGCCCCCCCCGAGGTGGTCTGCATACTGAAACTACAGACAGCTCCAATAGATGCTCAACAGTTGAAGAACTGAACTAGAGGGATCCCATTCTCTCAAGGTTGGTCAGTTTATCAATGAGGGATGGCCTGACCGCAGTCCAGCAGAGGATTTGCAGACATCCTTCCAGAGGAGTCAGGAGTTGAGGATGGAGGACAGCATAATTCCCTCGGGCTTAAGGGTAGTGGTGCCTCCCCAGGGCACCACTACCAAATATTGCTGGAAGTACCTCACAAACCATGTCTGGGGATCTGAAGAATGAAAGTAACAGTGTGGGCTCACATGTGATGGCCAGGAGTGGATGGTGCAATTGAAGAACAAGTGAGAGCTTGTGAAACACATCAACAGGTATGAAAGGCCCCAGATCAAATGGTAAATGGTTGGCATTTATATAGTGCCTTTATCCAAAGCACTGTACAATTGATGCTTCTCATTCACCCATTCATACACACACTTACACACCGACGACGATTGGCTGCCATGCAAGGCACCGACCAGGTCGTCAGGAGCATTTGGGGGTTAGGTGTCTTGCTCAGGGACACTTCGACACAGCCCGGGCAGGGGATTGAACCGGCAACCCTCCGACTGCCCGACGACTGCTATTACTGCCTGAGCCATGTCAGGCCCCAGAAATGGCCCAGCAAGCTATAGACGCAGATCCATATTGATTATGTTGGCCCCTTTCTAGGGGTGATGTTCCTCATTGCCGTTGCCGCTCACGCTAAATAGCTAGAGCTTTTCCAAGTTTAAACCGCAAACTCAGTGACGACAATTAAACACCTCAGAGAGAGTTCTCCATTCACAGCCTTCCCTATACAGTTGTCTTTGACAATACGGCAATATTTACTGGTTAAGAGTTTAAAGCTTTTCACTCATCAAATTGCATCCTACACTTCACCTCAGCCCCCACCAACCTTCCACAAATGGGTTAGTGGAGGATCCACTGAGGCAAACTGAGGATCCCCAAAACATGGATCTCCAGATTCCTGGAAGTATACTGCTCGACACCTCACGTGAGGAAGGTCATCAGCGGTACTCATATTTGAACGCCCAGTCAGGAAAAGAAGGGACTTACTCTAAAACCTCCAAATGTATTCCAGGTGAGGTGGTTTCCTGTACTGGTCCCATCCCTTACAGGGTAGAGGCTGCAGGCACAGTGCTGAGGCACTATGTAGAGCACCTTCTGGTGAGAAAGGAATCTGCACCACCTACCGCCGAGGTCAGGCTGAAAGGTCCACATCCTATAGTGGGAACGAGGATGGAGACAAGCACCATAAGCCAACACACTGCCAGAGGTGCAACAAGCTCCTGCTGATTTTCAAATGACTGCAAACACTCCTACTCAAGAAGATGAAGGAGTGGCTCATCTTCCCCGGCCCTCTAAAGCAAGGAGAACTTAATAGGATTTAGCCTTCCACTATAGGCGGAGGGATGTGATAACTTGAATGACGTTCTGTACGCAAGAGTTCCAGAGTAGCAGCACCGACATTGTCATGGTGTGCACAGAAAATAAAGTTTCAGTTTGAAATGGTTACCTAAGCTGCCTCTTGTCACTTTTGTAATTTCCCCTATGTTATAATAATATTAATGAGTTTGTTAATAGTAAAATATTAATTAGCCTCCAATGAGTTTGGAGGCACTTGCTTGAACTTGAGCAGATAACATGTATCCGCTTCTGTACACTTCAGAATTAATTCTGCTGCTGCTATCAGCACTTACAACATCACTGAAGACAGCTGAGCCAGGAGCTCAGATACATGCCCAAACTCTAAGACCCCCACCACCATGTTTCACAGACGAGGGTGGTGCTTCCGATCTTGGGCAGTTTTGGCCTCAAAATTATAAGTATATATTGATATAAGTCAATATTGGTCTCATGCATTCACAAGACCTTTTTCCAGAGCTCTGCAGGCTCTTTTAGGTACTTCTTAGCATACTGTAACCTGACCATGTTTTTCATGTTTTTTCAGCAAACTAGTGGTTTGCATCTTGCAGTGTAACCCCTGTAGTTCCATTTGTGTCTTCTGCAGACACTCGCTGACAAGTGCACACCTGCCTCGTGAAGAGTGTCTCCAAAGTTTTTGGTGGTTTTTCTTCAATATGGTGAAAATTCTCAGTCATCAACTGCAGAGGGCTTCCTTGGCCTACCATGGCTCTTTGCAATAATTGAGCCCATCAGTGCTCTCTTTCTTCTTAATGATGTTCCAAGCAGCAGGATTTTAGTAAGCCCATGGTTTAGCCTATGCCTTTTTTCTTATTTCTCAGCCTCATAATGGCTTTTTTGGCTGGCACAACTCAGGTCCTTGTGTTGACAAATACCAATAACAGGCTCAAACAGCAAGCAAAAGCCAATATACACACCTGACTGATACACACCTGACTAATCAGAAACACCTGTCAAGTCATTTGTCCCAAACACTATGCTGCCCTTTACATTGTTTGATTACAAATCTAAAATTGTGGAATACAGAACCAAATCGAGAAAAAATATCTATTACCCAAACATTATGGAGCTCAATGTATGCATGTATGTGTATGTGAGTGTGAACAACTGTATCCAAATGGGCCAGTATATAAAAATACTGCGTATATGTATGTGTGCTTATGGGTCGACTTAGGTGTGTGTGTGTGTGTTTGTGTTAGTACTTCTTTGTGAGAAAGTGTGTAAACTGCACACTCCTGCGGGGTCAGCATCTGCAGCCCACAGCCTGAGAGGACAAGGCCCCCGCAGAGGAGCAGGATAAAGACAGGCGCAGGTCCCTCTCAGCCTGCGAGAGGCATTCAGCGTGCAGCTGAATTAATCACCACAATCCCATCCCTGCTCAAACAATGCACTCACTCGCATGACAATTTGTACAAGAATGCCATCTTAATCTGCACCTAACAAAAAAAAATCCTGTGTTTACCCAATTCACAGATTGCCATTATTACTATTTCTAATTTCGCCTCCACCCAGACAAAGTCATTAGGCAGCGCTGATATATAGGAGTTCTCTATACACTCTATTAAGTCATTCTGGGCAAATTATAATTGCCAAGTCTGATCCGCTGCTTGGCTGGCGACTCTCATTAAAACACTGTGTGGTGAAAAGGGGATGTAATATTCACGGCCGGTGCGGAAAAAGAATATCTCCAGCCTGCGGGCGGAAAAAGAATATTAGCTGCAGTGGTGTGCCGCATCGCGCCGTAACACCCCAAAATTCAGTAATGAGCAAATAACATCTTCATTAAAAATCTGTTACACTGCATTGTGGGATGGGTCCTGGGGGCACCATTGGTCATGCTGTAGTGTACAGGAGCAGAGCCCGGCATGACAGGGACCACAGACATAGACATGGGGAGGGTAACTGTACACGGGATGTTTTCGGTACAGCTGCCCTGTTCTGTGGCTTTGAGGCCTACAATTCAACAGCCTCCTTTTTTAAATGTGGGATGGGAGACAATCAGGAAGACTTTATCACCTGTACTGGGATTTTCAACTCTGCAACCAAACTTTGAGGGATTTGCTGCAGGTGTACTGCAACAAACTCAAGAGGTACCAACAAGCATGAATGATCTGCTAGATGATACCGTAAAAATAGTGACCTGCACAGACAATGCTTAAAGTATTGTCTGGCTATATTTCTGGCCATTAACAGTTGCAAACTGTTACCTGTAATACAAGTAAGAATACCTTACATGTGGTCTAAATGAAGCAAGCAGTGTATTTAACCGATGCAGTACATCAATGTAAGAAAAATTAATGTTTTGAATTATAAATCCTTTCTTGCTGCATGCAGCTGAGTTTTGTTAAGTTGTCTGACACAGTTCCTGAGACATATCATTATTCTCATTAGATGTCAAAAATGTCTTGTGGTTTTCCAATGTGTATAATTAATCCTTTTCACACAATGTATTTAAGAAAGCACCCAAGAAATGCCTTGCCAAAACATGTCTCTATTAATAATGTAAGTTAATTGTATTCAAATTTCCTGTAGTTTTGCTTAGATGGGTAGGAGTCTCCACACAGAAACATAATCTCATGTCTTCCCAACTACCACCAACCTCCATCTATCACACAATGACACATATACACATAAGCATCCACTCAATCATGCACACACACACACACACACCTTTCAAAATGTCCCCATAAAGTTCCTCTGTCCCACAATCCGCCTGAAGGAGAGCTGCAGCTTGTCTGCAGAGGGGTTTGTGAGGACGTTGGTCCTGTGGGGACCATATGGTCTGAGCCCTTATAAGGAGCGCGGGTTGCGTTTGGTTGGGGGGGGGTGGGAGACTGGCCTGAGTCCAGGGCTCCGGTCCACTGAGATATCAGCTGCTCCACGCAGGCAGGCTCCTGGCAGATGAGCCGCGTGCGGGTGCGGGACTGGCACAGCGTTAGGCCCGCCTCGTTAGTGCACCCCTTATGTAACCGCGCCGTCGCAAGTGGAAAGTGTCGACGGCTTCCGCCCTGCAGCTCTGCGTTTCCTACCCGCTCTCCCACCAACCAGCCGTCCACCAGGGCCACGTTTTTTCTTGGGAGTGGCCAGCCTTGGAGGAATGTTATGAGGGAGGTCCTTCGACGGCAGAGACCGAACGTTTTGGACCGGCCTTTTATCAAGGTGGAAGGGACTAGGCCGCAAAAGGCTGGACACACCAGGTATTTCTTCCACCAGCCGGTGGAGGGGATGCAGGGGAAGCGGTCAGTGCCAGCGGCAGTCTGGAGACAGGTCTGGTGGGCAGAGCCCCCTGCTGTGGGATGGTATGCCACTGCAGTAGTCCAGCCAGGCATGGCCAGAGCACCTGGGACCCACGTGCCAATAACAGAGTAGGGAGAGCGCCATTCCGGAACTACCCCAGTTCCATTTCCCTGATCCCCTCTCTACCTTGGCGTCCCCTGTCTGCCAGTTTGTCTGAAGCCACTGACCCAGGCTGACCTCAGGGAGATAATGGCACAATTCTGCATGTTCACTTTTTACCGTCATAAACATAGAGTAAAAAACCTCCTTGTATTTAAGAGCTTAAAGGGTGTGACTGCATGTTTAAACTAAAAACCTGTCCTCCTCCATGGCTCACGAGAGCCCCAAAAATGAAGGTTTTCTTCCTAAAAATTCAAAAGTGCAATGAATGATCCCTCAATCCATCATAATGATCCCTCAATCCATCACCTGTCCGTAGCACTGTTGCAGGTAGTAGGGATGCCCTACACAGTACCACAGCCGTGAGACTGAGAGAGAAAAGCCCACCCCATGCCTGCCCCAATAATCTGATTAGGTGCGGCCCCTCCCAGCGTTGCCGCGGCATTGCTACGGGAGACGTTCCCATCGGCAGCACGGTGACGGCCGGTTCTCAGGCCTGCGTCTCCCGAAAGGCGGTGCCGTGGCCGCAGCCCCGGGCTCGGGGCCAGTCGCCATGGCGAGCGCTTCCTCTCTCGCGCCCATCCTCCCCTGACGAGGACCCTGACCCCCGACCCCCAGCCCACCGCCCTGCCGTTCACAGGAAATGGCCACGGCTCACAACAGCTGCCAGGGGAACAGGCCTCGCACACGCACTCAGGACAGACTGTTACCCGCCAGGCACCAAAATTAAGTGGACGTTCAGCCATTCAACCACACACATAGTCAGTAATATGACTCTTTCATTTTGTTACCGTCTACTGAATTTCATAATGCAGCAACATATGAAAAGATGTGATGGAACCTGGGCAGATGGAAATTTTATTATACCCGTATTCAAAGAGAAACTAATATTAAGGCAGGGTGTTAGCCACAGAAGTTACAGGTGTCAGACGTCGTGTGATTTTTGCCATTTTTTGGCAGTTCCAGTTAGTGTTTTTTGTGATTTATCGACAGTTTTGGATTATTACTCAACCTTACGAAATTCTGGGAGAAACAAAGTGCAACAATATATACAGATTCTGGAATGCTCTGGGATCAAGATTTCCATTCTTGTGGACAATGATAATGTCAATGCAAACACATGTGTTACAAAATATAGATAGTTGAAGAAGACAGAATGTGTTATACAGCAGTCATACACACAGGGTGCAAACTGCTCACGTTGCCCCCTGCTTGACGGTTCCCCCACTTCACCCACACCCCCTATTTCCCCCATCTGTTTTCTTCATAATTCACACCCTATATGCATACATACAGGCACATGCATACATACACATATAAGCACCCCAGCACAAACACAAACACTCATTATGCCACTCCGTGAGGGATCTCTGCGTGATAATGGAACAGGGGGCCTTTGGCCTTTGTTGGGTTTGAGTGTCCAAACACCCAGTACCTCTCAGCGTTTGGGCAGGGAGGCGATCCTGCCATATCAGCCTCAGATGAGCATGTAGACCCCCTATCAGCTTCAGATGAGCATGTAGACGTCCTATCAGCTTCAGATGAGCATGTAGACTTCCTATCAGCCTCCGATGAGCATGTAGACCCCCTATCAGCTTCAGATGAGCATGTAGACCCCCTATCAGCTTCAGATGAGCATGTAGACATCCTATCAGCCTCAGATGAGCATGTAGACATCTTATCAGCCTCCCTCCGATGAGCATGTAGACGTCCTATCAGCTTCAGATGAGCATGTAGACATCCTATCAGCCTCAGATGAGCATGTAGACATCCTATCAGCCTCAGATGAGCATGTAGACATCCTATCAGCCTCCCTCAGATGAGCATGTAGACATCCTATCAGCTTCAGAGGAACATGCAGACCCCCTATCAGCTTCAGAGGAACATGCAGACCCCCTATCAGCCTCAGAGAAGCACGTAGACCCCCTATCAGCCTCAGAGGAACATATAGATATCCCATCAGACTCAGAGGACCATGTGGACCCCCTATCAGCCTCAGAGTCGGCATGCACAGATTAGAGATCTCACTGAAGCAGGACTGAGGGCCTGCTTGATGGGGGGCAGGGCTGGGACACACACACCAGGGGTGCTATGAGCAAACAGCCAGGGCTGGTAGGGAGTGTTGACCTGGCCCATGAATATAAAACAGGGGATCAGGGGCGCATCCACAAGTCAGGGACAACTCGATGGCAACCATTTCAACAGCACCCAGAAAACACAGAGCAATCCATCCACAGCAGTGGAGTGGACGGCTATAACCCAACATTACAACAGTGTTCTGTCTTAACAGACGTCCTTCAATAAACTAAACTCTGTGCCTTTTTACAAACATCAGTCAACAAATTTTACACCACTGATTTGTCACCCTTAAGAAGTCTTTCTCGACGGAACAATGGATGTGTACGACTCCCTAAGGGCTGCAAACCAGTGCTTTGATCACCTCATGCTTATCACCTCAAAAGCACTTAATATGTTCCAAACATCAAATAATTTAACCATAAAAGCCCATTTATTAATGTTTCGCATACCCAGCAATGCACCTTACTTCAATCTGGTTTTCACCAGGAACAATCAGGCAGGCTTTTTAAAGCCAAGAAGATACATTGTAGCTAGCGCAAAACATAGAGTCAAAATCTTTCTCACACAATAAGGTGCTAATGAGAATGTGTTTAGAAAACCCATCATTCAGTACGACCAGCCTCGCTGACAGATGTCCAGTGTGCTGGATAGTGGACCAGGGCCACACCATCCCAATATTCAAGCTAATCCTTCAAAGGGAGAGTCGGCAGAGTTTCTGAGCGTGCGGACGGGCGAGGCAACAGAAAGGGTGGAGGTCAGAGAGTAGAGGTTAGTCCGGGCCTAGGGCATGGCAACACTGGCAGCTGGAGGAACACAGAGAACAAACACTCCACAGAAATTGATGTTCACCAATTATACTAGATTACAAACTAAGCCCCAATAGATAGAAGCAGGATGTACTCTTTACGAGAGCTGTGCTTCACCAATGCGGTAACAGACCACGTGTAACGGGAGCCAGTGACGGACTGTATATTTTAATTTAGAGAGGCTGATTAAGTGCATTCAGTCTTTGTGCATCCGGGGACGCGCTGATAGCACCATGTCAATAGTATAGAGTATTCCCCCTCCTACGTTTGCCTGGTCCCTGACCTTCCACCTTGCAGAGCAGGAAGGTTAACTGGATAAATAACTTCCAGGTCGTGGGGGGATTAGCAGGAAATTGAGTTGTGAATTCAGGGTCATGGCCCTCAGGAGATAACTGTAACAGATTCAAAAACCACCCCCCCGCCCCCGCCGCCCCCCCACCTGCGCCAGGGGTCCCCTGACGCGTCCCAGCTTGCATTGGGAAAGAGAGCCCCCACAGGCTGACAGCGACACCAGCAGCCCGACACCACAAATTTCTTCCTTGTCTTCTGATGGGATTTTGTTTCATCCTGGCAGATCCTGGTCACAGAGGTCAGCTGTCCCAGGGGCGTTGGGCCCACCTGTGCACTCACACAGCACATTGGCCTAATCGCTGCTCTGACCAAATCAATATAACTCCTAACCATTCTGAATGAACGGCTGGAAATCTCCCAGAGCATGAATCTCCAGAGCCAAGATTAGCTATCCATTCTTAAAAGCACTTAATTGCTTAATTGGATATAACTGTACAATGCCGACTGGAACAATTGAGAAATTAATGGTTCCAGTAGGCATTATTTAGAAAAGCTCAGACTCTATCTTTCCAGCCATTTCAAGTAAACATCAGCGGTGCACTTATCATGCCTTCAGCCCACAAAATGGAGTACCTGCAGACAGTGAAGCAGAGTGCCCCGCTCGCCAGCGCTCCCAGCAGGCCGCACAGCAGGTTGACGCTGTAGGCTGAGGACTGGAAAGGCAGCAGAACCATTGCCGCGTGGGACAGGAGGGTGAACAGGGGGTAGCCGGGGGGATGGGCCACCTGAAGGGTGCAGAGGGACACAGGGCCCAGTCATTTCAGTTAGAGGGACCGCCACTGTATCAAAATTTATATACGATTCAAGCAGTTATACATGAAAACACAAAGTCCATCACATTTATAAGTTGGAAAAGCTATTTGCAAACAGCAAGGTACAATACTGCCAGCCATGGACTGAATGGTGAACTGGTCTGCCTGTTTTGTGACTTTTCTAAATCCCCATTTATGTCATGCTATTAGACCGAGAAGGGAAAACACGCTTTCTAAATTCAAAGCATAAACACACTGTGCGCAAATACGACCCCTGTTTTGTCATCATTAAAAGCCATACATACATATGGCATACTTACACAAACATGATGAGCAGGGAGGTTTAAGTCTCCCATAGGAATATTCTTGAAATTGCTAACCTGCAACCAACTGTGTGTATTTATACATCTTTTTTATTCTTATGTATGCACATTCTGGTTTAAAACCTAGGACGCAGCAATTTTCCTGCATTTTGGAGGCCAGGTTTTGTAAACTGTAATTCAGCTGATATACGAAATGCGACTGTCGCCTACTCTGGTTGGACACATGAGGAAATAAGAGGGTAATTAAGCTTAATAAGCAGCGATTAATTAGTGAGAGAACAATCGGGAGTGGGGTGCAATCCACCAAAATACTGGCTTAACTGGCTGGATAAGAATAGAAAATTCACACAATGGAAGGAACAACAACATCTAGAAGTCTTTTCTAGGCCAAACGTGTGAGGCGCTTGGTGCATAGCAACAGATATAATCTCTTTAGCACAAACTGCAAGTATTCACAGCACTGCATTATAGGAGACCAGTTCAGCCAGTTTATCTCCATAGAAGCCCTCTGCACACTGCAAAGCCGTCACACGGATGATCATATTTACCATGTACAAAAGTTGCAGTTTTATGAGAATTGCTACAAAACAGCCTACAGATCATATTTATCATGTAAAAAAGTTGCCGTTTTATGAGAATTGCCACAAAAACAGTAGGGAAGCATGAACACTGAAACCAACAGAGAAGACAAAGACTATTTTATTTTATACCAACTCACAATTGAAATTGTAAAGTGCCGTAAATATCAGTTTTTCGTCATCCACAATACCATGTAACTTTACATAATAATGTTATATAATAATTACATAATGTGTAATGGCATTCAAAAATTCTGTTACATATTCTGATATCAACGTATTACCATCACAGAATCTTGAATACTGCTGAATAAAACAGATATTTAACACAAAGCAATATTTGACGAGCCAAGCCTTAGGACATGAGCACTGTTCCATGAATTGGCTTGCAAACGCACATAATTTTTAATCATTAAATTACTAATTGTGATTATTCTGGTACACAGTGGGCTGACTGGAAAAGATTGTTGGAGAGTTAGCACATGAGGAGGTGTTTTCTGCTTCGTGTCGCTGGAGGACTGTATAACCTGCTATGAAATCCAGTTGCCAAACGCACAGGCTGCTATTTATGAGATGCCTGGAGACTGTTGAGAAGCGAAATGCTCATTTTCAGATGCTAATTCCACAGCACTAATTTCGCAATGCTACATTGTTAATTCTGCCCAATAGCCTTACGGAAGGGGGCTGTCGAAGGCTGTCAAGATAGGTTTTTGAGACCGCTTAATTTCCAGATTCACAAAAAGATTTTTTTTTTTTGTGGGTAGAATAAAGACATGTATATAGTCAAATATAATATTGGATTGTCTCCTTGTCAAAGTCATAGCATTAATATTTTTAAATCAGTTCTGAACCAAAAATAATTTGTGGAATATTATTTTGCCAAAACATTTAGTGAAAAATTATTTTGGCAAAATGTTTACAAGTAATCCCTCAATGTGTGCAATGCATTCATTCATGCATACATAAAAAAATGAAATCCTTTTATATCAAGTTTCTGTAATAAGACTGAGGCTTGGGTCCAATCAGAAAATGTTCCTTAACCTTAACTGAAATGCAAATTTGTTTGTATTCAAGCAGTTTGGCAGGTTCATCAAAATGATATTAAAACACTAGAAACATTTGCATTTACAAGTTAAGGACTGATTCTAATGTGAGAGATACACTTCCTACAAGCTTTGCATAGCATTGCATTCAATATAATTTAGTACTGAGGAGGATCCATCAGCCAAACTGTTTGCTTTTAATATTTTACATGTGTTACTGGACTGTAAAACAATTAAAGTGATATGCTGTACTCTGTATTGCAAAATAAAATGGTTCATTCTGATGTGCATTCAGCATCAAGATACATCTTTTTTGAGTTATTCAAAATACAAAAATATTCATATTCATATTTTTCGTATGTTCATAGTCAATTGTTTATGAATAATTACCCCGGACACTACAGAACGATCTACATTACATTAAGAGGATAGAATTTCACTAATAATGAGCATAAGCCTCTATCACTGACAGTCCTGAATGAGATTCCACCTCCAAAACCCGCAGATACCAGCTCGGAAAGGGAAGACGGACAGAGAGAGGGCGATGGAAGTGAAAACCGAAAACAGCCGCTGGTCCCAGAGAGAGGACCAGGGGCGGGTGGGAGCGAGAGAGAAGGAGAAGGACAAAGGGACAGGAAAAGCAGGGAGACAGAGAGAGAATGATGAAAGGGAGGAATGGCGGCGGAGCGAGGGAGGATGAAAGGACGGGGCGCCAGATGTAATTAAAAGCCTGTAATTTTAATTACTGCCTCTCTGACGAGCGCGGCGCCCGAGCGGCACCTCTGACGCCGGCGGGCGGGGCGGGGCTAGGTGGCGGCGGGGGCGACGGCAGACGACCGTGCCCTGACCGCGTGATGGCTCGACCGGAGCGGTGCCGCCCGCCGCAGCGAGAGGTCGCGGGGGACCCCGGCAATTAGCCCCTAAGCCCTGGCAGGGCTGATAAAGCGCCTTATTAAGCACGGACCCGTCCTCCGCGCTGATGGAGCCCTGTGACTGGGAACGGGCGGTGAGGGGGGGTTAAGAGGGGCGAGAGGTGAGCGCCGTGGTAACGCTGACACGACCGCGCGGACCCACCTGAGCACGCCCAGGGGACGCTGCTGCACGTGTGGAGGCACGGAGCCTGAACCGGGGCAGCCAGAGAGAGGGAGTGAGGGAGTGAGAGAAAGAGACAGAAAGAAGAGAGAGGGAGAAGAGTGAGAGCGAGAGAGACAGAAAGAAGGAGAGAGGGAGGAAAAGTGCACAAGTGAGAGAGCGGCTGAAAGGAGAGGGAGAGGTGAGAGTGCAAGAAGAGAGAAAGAAGGAGAGAGGGAAGAGAAATGTGAGAATGAGGGAAAGATACAGAAAGAAGGAGAGACCGAGAGGAAAAGCGAGAGAGGGTGACAGAGAAGGGGAGAGGAGAGAGGAGAGGAAAGAAAGAGAGAGAGAGAGGCCGTTTGGGACGTGGCAGGCAGGTGGAGACGGGCGGGGCGCAGTCTTGCAGCAGGGACGTGCTGGTGGAGGACCCCGGAGAGGGGCAGGGCGGGGGAGGGGGGGACGGGCCCTCGGTTCGGGGCCGGGGGAGGCTGGGCGAGCCCAGGGGGACACAGACGAGCGGACGGGCGGGCCACACGGACTGCGGCACTAACGGCCGGATTACTGGCGCACTGACACCGCCACAGCCTCCCTAAAAGGATCACAGCGGCGTAATAAACTTTATTAAATAATAAAACTTATTAGAACTGTTAACCCGATTTAGTTCATTCTTCGCGGCTTACACATACACACACAAAAAAAAGAGGGGGGTATAATAAGCCTTATACCGTACATAAGGCAAAGCCTACAAAAGCCATCGCCTTACCATTGACTTTAATTGGATTTGAAAAACGGGTTGTAAATTATAGCATTCTGTACTCCTAACTTAGTAAAATAAGTGTATAGAAATAGGAAAAAAAACCTGTAGCCTAAAAGTAAATTAATCTGCTTTCTGCCCATGCTTAATTAAACTTCCTTAATGCTTATAAGAGTTAATGAGCGAATTGATTAAACAATACGGCTAATGCTTACCCCCAGCTCGCAAGCAGCGGTGATCAGCTCTCCTGTGGAAGAAAATAGAGAGGGAAATTAATGTAAACCCAATAATTACTATTAAGAGATGAGTCCCCTCCAAAGTTTTCCCCATACAAATACTTGCACTGGGGTTTTGCATTAATTTGCCCGGATCAAAACCTGCAAATCTTCCCAGCGTGACATTTCCTAAGCGGCAAGCTCACTCTCTCCAGCGCTCCCTGTTCCCCTGATGCCCACCCCCCATTTACCCCTACCCCCCTTTTACCCCCCTTTGCATATAGGAACATGCATACACCCTCATGCACACACACACACACACACACATACATCCATATGCTTGCACAGGCATGATCGTTAATACTCACAAACACACACGTGCACACACAAAGTATGAACGCACACACACGCTCACTAATACACGTCAACACACACATACACACATGCGCACGCACATACACACAAACAGCCCCCTCCCCACTCCACCACACACACACCCTTCTCATAGCTCTCTCATCTCTGAAATCCTTGCTCCCCGACTCCCCAATCGACACTGAAACTCCCCCATTAACGTCCCCACACCTCCCACATTTCTGTGGGCACGCGCCCCACCCCAATATCCATGTACTATAGGGAGGACACAGGAGGCCTGAATAGAGGACCGAAACAGGCTCAGAGGACCTGGCTAAACAGGAAGAAGCTGGCCGATTCACCACTGAACTGTGCCGCTGCACCAGTAGGCAGTTCCCTTACCACCCTTTAACCCACATCAATTCTATTCCACACTGTACATTATAGCATAGACCCCTTGGATTAAAGGGGAAGACTCAGCACCAACTGTTTAAATACTCCATTTAATATCATTCATAGGTACACGGCTCCGCGCTGCCCGTTCCGTACAGTTACACGGTTCATTCTGTCAAAAGTGGCCCGGTGCTGACAAACACCCATTCTATTTGCCCATGCACTTTACATCCCATGAAAAGGACATGAACCCATCTCTCCCACAAACCCCTCTTTTTATTGAATACATGCCGGCAGAACTCGGAAAAATCTGGCCGCTCCGTTAGCAGCGCTGCGATTTCCCCCGATGTTATCGCGTCTAAACGGCCATTTATGTGCGGGAAGAGCTCCCTCTTGAAGCGGTTTAATAAGGTTTTTCAACGGAAAAGCATATTTCAACGGAGCCATTCAGTCGTTTCGCCGTTCCGTATCGCCCGGGAGAAGCGAAGGCGTCCGGCGCAGTGAGTCGTGGCCGCTACATTTTCAACAGCCCGGTCTCCGGCTGTCACTCATCCGCTCGCACGCATTCTAAAGACGCTCTTTTCTGGGCCGCTTTATGGGAAAGAGGGAAATTCATTCTTAAAGGGCCGGTGTGCCGCACAATGGACAGAAAAGGGCCAAGTGTCAAATTGGCGAAGAGATGCCGTGCGCGGGGAAATGTGGAGTGTACGGGGCGGGAGTACGAGAGCCAAGCGTCTTTGTGATAGCAGGGCGCCCGCGCCAGTCCCCCCGCATAATCCCGCCATTTCCACACTCTCATTCCTAGACAACAGCCTCCCCGCGAGCCACGCTCAGCCTCTCCCGGCGCATCACACCTAAAGAGATTAGGACGTGAAATCGAGACCCGCGCTGGGCTGGCGCTATTGGGACCGCATCCCGCTCCGTCCCTAAAGACTGCCGGATGGGCTGGCCGGGTATCCAAAAACCCCCCCACCCCACCACACGGGGCCCCCCTGCTGCTCTCAGGCCCGGTTTTCAAAGGGCCACTTCTGAAAACACGTGGTTCACCTGCGGTCCGTTTACAGGGCATAAGCCAGGACTTTGGCAGACAGCGCGGCACGAGAGGGCAGGAAGGAGGGGGTAAGCCCCTACCCCACCCCCCCCACCAGAGCCAAACTTACCTGTCAATGTACTGTACACTGTAAAAGCACATTACATAGGGACACTAAATGCCCATTACCTAGACTGCTGTTTAACAGCCATATATTGCTATATAATTTACTGCATCAGCTACTGAAATGACTAGGGTTGAATGTATGCATGGAAACTACGAAGTTTATGCACTTAGTAATTGCCTAAAGATGTCAATACAAATTTACTTATGGTTACAGGGCAATTACTATCAGCTAATATCAATGTGAAGTCCATTTGCTGTCTAAAAAAAGTAGTTTTTAACATTTATTTTCATAGAGTGAACAAATTGATTTTTCCCAGATTAATGTGAAATTGCATCTTTAACCTTACTAGTCTAAAACTGAACTTAAATACATAAATATGTTAATAATAATGCAAATGGGTGGGATTTTTGACATTTAAATCCAATACATTGTGAAAGATCTGTCGTGGATGGGAATAATAGGGTACACGCGGGCGCTTGATAAATCGGAGGCATGGCGAGCGCGCTGCACCCCAGTTCAACTGTCAGAGGCTTGCGGGGCTCCCGCCGCACCGCCGGTCCTAATCGCTCTCCCCCACACATGATCATCTCCGCAACGATAATCCTGACACGGGAGCAATCCGCCGGCTCCTCGCCAGCGCGACATCGCCCGGGCATAATGAACGCATTAATTCACAACGGGGCCCTGAACGCTGCCCCTGTCACTTCATTGTAATTTCCAAAATAATAATAACAAAAATAAATGAAAATATCTATTAACATAATCTTCACTTTCTGTCACGGTTATCTCCACTTTCGAGGCAAAGTTACTTGAGAACGTCTGCATTATGCGTCGCGTTTGATAATCGCTGGTGAAATGCAGAATAAGCGGAGTCTGTGAGGGAGAGGGCGGCGGGAAAAAGAGCGCTCCACTGTCTCTCGCGCCCAATCACGTACCACGAGGAGCTATGAATGCGCCAAGGCAAAAGGTTACGGCGGAGAAAACACTGCCATTCTGCAGCTTATTAAAAGCTTGACATTTCATTTATCTTGGGGAAAATATAGAAGTGGTGGCGATAACTTGAATTTTCAAGGATACAATAAAGTTCCCTTTCTGGATTATTTTCAAGGGCAGTGGTGTAAATAGCAACTAGACTAGTCTGTTGGGGAAGGAGCTAAACTCCATAAAATCACTTCACATTTAATACCTCCAACGGAATATTTCCTCACATTAAATACAAACAATACCATTCAGATAAATTCATTCTGTATCATCAACAGCTATTATAAAAAATATTTCCCATTTACAAAAAAATAATCATGCAAGCTTTTTCCCCCAATATCATCTCAAATTGTAATGAGTAAGGAATAGAATAGGAAAATGACTTGCCATTTGTATCGAGAACTATATTTCTAAGACATTTATTATTAGAATGAGAAAACCTTTGTGCTAAAAGGAAAAAATATTAAACTGGAAAGGCTTGTAAAATACATTATTATCATTATTATAATCTATATTTTATTAGACTTTTTTTTTTTTTTTACAGAGTTGAACACTTAACTACTTTCAAAATTCTTAAATCCTTAACATTTTGTAAAATTACAAAACAAAACAACTTCCGCATGGCAGTTTTACCCCCACAGATCAAGACAGTTTTTTATATTCACCTTAAATAAGAATAACTTGTCTACATTGTCATATTTCAGATTCCAAAGCCACATTGAGTCATGGATTTGCACTTGCCACTGGTGTCTGCACACACAAGCAAAAACAGAGCACTTCGATGCTGAGAAGCCACAAGCCCGCCAGAATTATTCTGATTAACCAGCAAATCATAATCACATTGCTAGCTTTGGATTTCCATTAGGGATACAACCATTTTTGCTCTTGCACTTAAATGCCACTAATATCCATAGTAGCAACCTGGCAGTCTCTAGTTTTTACAACTTTGGGTGGAATACATGTTTATCTTTCTCAATGTCCAAATATATCAAACAAGCTTCTACAGTAAAAACGATAAGATAGCATGCTGAGTACTATAAAATATCCATAAAAAAGAAGATGCCATTCAAAACAACATAGCTATAGCCATGTACTGAGCTTACCATGTGACTAACTTGGTATGCCAGCAAGGACCGTTCAGAGCTAGCTAATGTATGATTAAAATATGTAAATGTAGAAACTAAACGTTTGCCATGTATGCATTTAATGATTTATCTCTTTCTTGCTGGCCAGAAGGACACTGATCAGGTAACTGGTAAAAATATTGCAACACATACACATTGTTTTACTTCTACTGCATGGTGATGGGTTGTTGCGTATGGATCTTGATATCACACACTGCAGTCAGTACCAGTAAGGTTTGTGAAAATTCTATTTTGTAACTTTGGCACATGCATTTTCCATGTAATGAATTCTATATGCTGTTGCTCCATGGCAGTATCATTTTGTCCACCTTGGACAAAATACCCAAGATAACTGCATTTTGCTCCTTAGAAAACTGTCGGATTGTGGGTTTAAGATCAGTGAAAAATCTGTGATAAGTGTCAAGTTTGAGTTTTTGGTGGAATTTTTGTTTTCATTGCAATTGATTGTTTTTTTCAAAGTAGAAACCTGGGGATTCATTTGTCGATTTGCATTTAATTTACTGTAGTTGGGGTGGAATTTGAATGAGTTTTCAAACAAAAGGCATAATGAGCCAAAACCAATATTATCTAATACAATAAACAATGAACATATACAGTATTCATTGCACATAATGGAGAGTTTACAATTTGTAAATAATCAAGTAAATTACAGTGGACTTGTATGTATTGATGGACAGTTCCAAACGCTTACAGTTCCAATGTGATTGTCAATTATACACTTGCTAGCATATGAATAAAAACTGATTACACAATGGCATTAAGAATTAACCACTACTCTTTGAGAGTTACAGACACAAATATTAGAAACTTTTAGCTAGCTCGCTTGCTCTGAAAATTGGTAAATTTAAGAGGCAGATGATGGCTAAGCAACTGGACACTAGGGAAAAAACATATGTAGCTATAAAAATTTCTGATAAAACCAAAATGTAGGATTTCTCTGGAGGAGGAGCCATATATCATTTATTTCACAATTGTCTTAGTTGGTATCAACAGTGCAATTCTGGATTCAAAGCTTAAGTTATGCATCCTCATATTTGCTTTTTAACTACATGTATGTCCCTACATTGTGTTGTTTCTAAGTTAGTCATTTACAATTAAAAACCAAGTTTGAGTAAGTATACAGATTGTTTACATATTATTTTATTATATTATTTATGGACTTAAAATTCTTTAATTGGAATAGAATTGGAATTGTTTTTATTGTATTGTGGAGGGGTGTCAAATATTCATTCTTAACAGGCATTAACTATTTCATTATGAATTTATCCTGTCATGCACATCCCTAATAAAAATGTTTTTGTTTTTTTTTATTCTGCAGATAATACTACAATGTGGACTCACTTGTTTCAACAGCACATTCATCCAAACTACCATTTGATATAATTGTGTCCATGTGACGCAATGCACACCATCTTTTGTGCAGAAATAACCATAACAAACCACCGTGGAACCACAACTGAAGATTTTCACTAATCCTACTAAAATCTCTTTATTTTTGCATCATGATGCCAACTCCTTGCTTATATTTTCTGATAATGGACACAGATGATTAGATTAAGGTATCCATGTAACATACACACTTGTGGATCTGCACGCTGTCTGACCTAAACCAATTTCCCCAAACAAAAGCGCAGGCTCTGCTCCTGCTCCAGACGAGAAATCTCACTCACAGAGCTGCATGCACAATTACAATTAAGGGCCTGCTTCATATGCTGAGGTCAGAGCCAAAATGGAGAACCACCTTTCCAATTTAAGCTGCTTTCCAAACTTCCGCCAGCATTACAAATGCAGCTACATGCTCCCATATGCCATGGAATTCAGGACAGACAGGCGCATAAACCAGTAATAGCCTATCACAGGTGCTTCTAGAAATACCCATTATAGAGTCTACTAAAGCCCTTCGAATACAACTTTTCAGTTGGTGACTAGACACAGGGATGCCGGACACCCTCACAGCAAATGAACAGTGATTAGAACCACTACAGTGCATTAGTACCCGTCAAGGTGCCCTCTCTTTGACTTTATATTTAGTGTTAATACTCAGTTTGTTTCAGTTTTTGTTTTGTTTTGTTTAATAGTTTTTAATGCTTGCACCCCCACTCCCACACTCTGCTGCCCCCAGGGTGGTGTGGTGCTGCCCAGGCAGTGGCAGGGAGGACGGCAGGGCCCCTTCCTCACCCTAGCCCCCCTTTCCTAATCTCTGTCCACCTCAGACAGCTTCGCTCCTGGCACACCATAGGCCCTGCGGATTAGCTTGTAAATTGAGGGCTTTCAAATTTGTTAAAGTGGCAGCAAATACCAGATTAGCGAAATCAGCCATAACAGGTGTGAAACAGTGTGCAGCCAGGTACCTACCCATCATCGGAAACACATGTTAAAGAAATGAATGGGGCCCTAAATTATATCAAAACCACAGAGGAAATTAACAGAACATAAAATAGAGACTATTCATAATGCATAAAAATACAACACAAAAGTTTCAGAAGGTTTCCTATTCATGACGTTATTCTAAAAACAAGGCTATTTAGAGGGTACATGATTACATTATTGATACAGCTGGATATATCTGCATGCTACATCAAATACCTTAATCAAGGGTAGAGCTGCAGTTATCCAATGGGGATCTGAACCTACAAGATTCAAGTTACAAATCCTGATCGATACCTACTTAAAAACATACATACATAATAAAATAAATATAACAATGGAGTATGAAATGCCCCCCAACATGCACCTGAACCCGTTACCTCTGATTAATAGACAATAAACTAGTTATTTCAACAGGAAATATGATGGCAAAGTAAATTACACCTTCACATTTAGGTGTATTGAGGTGTATATAAAGTGTATAAATTAATGCTTGGAAAAACTAACACATTCGTGTTTACTAGTGTTTACATCTTTAAAATAATAATCTATACACTCATATGTAAATACATGCAAATAGACACAAATCTAATTTCTACGGCTAATAAAGCATTGGCAGAATGTCAGCTAAAGTGCAACTATGATTGTGCAGTCTAGATATGTAGGCTAGGTGTATCGTCAATAGAGACTAGAGAATACCAGTAAAGCAGACTGCATGTTGCCCAGATTAGGATGGAGCGATTGCATAGCCAATTGTAACTACCTGAATCTCCTCCCGGTACAGCCCTCTGTACGCACGGCAGATAAAGCGCCGCCACGCAGGCGACCGTGGCGCCGGTCAACAGCCAGGTACTTCGCTCCGCCGACGTCATATCGTACAGTTAGTCTCTCAGTTTTACTAAATTAATTGAATGTATGGCATACAGATAATGTTAGCAGGCTAATGCTGTCAATTCAATAGCTTGTCAACCAATGAATGGGGCGATCGCCAATCGAAACGAATGAAACAGCGGTAGCCTATTTTCCCTCTTAGTAGCTATTACCAAGACAACCAGTCTGAAAATATCAACGCAAGAAAGGGTTCCAGATTATCCGTAACGTTGTTTGATATGTAACTGTTAGCCAGCTCACTGTTATGTTGATAATCTTGCGTGGAAGCTAGAATGCCCGACATAGAACATTACAGGAAAATTGACATATTGTCGCAATATCAGCATCATGTTTGAAGAACTGAGTCTGTAAACTATGAAAAATAAAGCGTAGTATGCGAGGACAATAAACAATTCATTATAATTTCTCTAGGACTCTATACGCTAAATCAAACTTTCCATGTAAACAGTGGATTCATGTCTTCCTTGTTTGCCTTCACCATCACACGTTTCACTAGATTTAAAGGGGCGTCCAACATTTTATTTGGTTAACATCATACGTTAGTGTCGCCACTGAATAGTGAAATATGATATTATTTTAGAAACTCGTAAGAAAAAAAAGTCTGTTATTTGTATTTTTCCGATACATTGTTGTTGTTTAGTTGTTTAGTATAATTTTTACTATTATTTCCTCTTCTGGTCGACATTATGGTACGGTCGAAAACTTTGAACGCAGGTCCCCGCCAGCGCGAGTGTGCCGCTCAATTGGCTCAGATCTGCCACCTATCTGGTAGTAGCAGAGTTGCCATCCACGTTTTGTGAAATATGAGGGCTTGGGAGCCTACAGTATCTACTGTATAGTAGCTTATGCTGTTTGTGGCCCAGCTCTTTGAATTCCATGGTCTTATCTCAGTGTTCCTCATAACAATGTTTTTATGAACTAACTGTAGCCAATTAATAATAATAATAATAATAATAATAATAATAATAATAATAATATTACTATTATAATAAGGTAATTCCGATAAAAATCTACCAATAAAGCATTGTTCATAATACTGCCCAAACAAAAGGTTATGGTCATTCAAAAATGCAATTTGTTTTCAATATTTGATGGCTTACTACAACAGTACTACTTGGTGTATGACTTCCAAACTTCTAAGACTAGTAGATATTTTAGTTAAGGAAAATCAAGTCAAATAGATCAATTATTCAAACCTTATACAATGCCAAATTGGGTCCAGCCAGAAAAATACCAAAAGGTAGTTGGTAAAGTGTAAAGTTTCCTATCAAAATGAAACTTTATGTTCTTAATAATAGAACTTTATGTTCTTAATAATGTAATAGGCCTACTTATGTGCGGAAATGCTTTGATACTGCAATGCCTTTTGTTTTGTTTTGATCAGACAGGGCCTCAATTTACAGGAACATTTACTGAACATATACGCAATATCATAAATGTGGCAAAGCATTGTTTGTGTATTTAGTTATAGCCTTTTCATATTTCACATAATAATAAAATTTAAAAAAAAATAAGCATTATATAAAGACATATAAAAATTAAAAACCTGATATTTCACAAACCATTTTCAACTTCTGTACTGAAGAAACTTCTGTAATTTGTTCAAACAGGCTATTTTATTTTATTGTATAATGATATTATTGTTGTTTTCGGTATGGTTTGGTCATTTAGCACCATTTGGCGAACTTGAAATGTGAAATTGTGGAGGTAGTGGAATTAGTGCACTGGCAGATCTGGAGTCCTGATTTCAGTGAATGAATGTAGACTAGTGATACAACCATTGAGATAAATTAACTTTGTTTTAGTTTTTCCAGTTGAGGAGTATTGTTTTATTTTTGTTGCCATGATTAAGGCGATTAAAATGTGTTGTTGATGCTTAGGTGGTGTTTGAATTGATGATAGGTTTCCAAGCAGGCACAGGGATGGGGAGAGTGCTGTGATCCAGAAGGTTTGATGATGCCTTTCCAGAATGTTTGGATTGGTGGGAATTTTGTGTTGGGTTGGGATATGTGCTTGGTGAACAATTTTATATTGGATGAGCTGGGTTTTAGAGTTGTTGGTGATAGTAAATATATTGTTGCAGATTTGTTTCCCAAAATTGATATGGGTGGTTATATTATATAATTAGAATATAACTTTCCCATTCTGCAGTTGGTAGCACCAGAATTAATTATTATATTAAATAATTAATTTGACAATGGCAGTCAAAATGCAGTTTAAAATAATCTCATTGAGCTAAATAAACAATTCAAAGTAGGGTGGTGAAAAAAGCTACAGATATTACAGTAAACACAGATAACACAGCCCTGGGTATGAAGCCAAATGCAGATTGCCCATTAACTACTTACATATTTACACATGAGCACTCTCAAGACCTCCAAATGACAAGGCTACAAGAACAACACAGGATTTATTTATTTTTTTTAAATAAGCACATTTTATGTATTCATGTTGCAAATACCACTAAATATATCTTGTCAAGCAATGGACTTCTTGCATTGCAGTTGTTTGATTTATTAATATTGAGCATTATGTTGTTTAGAAGTAATTTTCATTCTGGTCTAGCTCTTTGTCTACCTCCACCACAAATATATTATTAGAACATACAGACAGGTGACAAATTAAAGGAAAAACCTGAATAAATTAGTGGAGAGACATAATGAATGCAGATGCTTCCATACAGTTTTACTGCATGATACAATTAAGCAGTTAATAGTCTATCATGCTCTGCTCAACTGGCTAGTGTTTCAATAGGAACAGTGACTAAAGTGACATCTGCATTTAGATCTATAGGAAGGACATCAGTAAATTGGTCAAACACACGCATTTGATGACCATGATGCTCATGCATTTGTGCATATATGAGACAAAACAGAATAGCAACTGTTCCTCAGGTGACTGAGAATGTCAATACAGGATGTGAATCAGAACAGTCCATCGTCAACAACATAGAGAAGGATATTACAGTATTACAGTACAGTACAGAGTTGATATTATGTGTACGAAACCACATTTGAGAGTTCAGTTGTGCAAAAATGTGGGGGACAGGTCAGATGAGTCATCCATAACCATAGTCTCTTTTCTAAATATGAATATGAATAACTAAAAAATAAACAAAACAAATACAACAATATAAAGAGCATAGTACACTTTGGTATAGTGTCAGCCTATGACAGACTAATCAATTACCTTCATTTACAAAATATCAGAGTGAATAATTATGGAATACATCCATATACACCTTCTTGCATAAAGTTTGACTCAAAATTATATTCTTATACCTTTGCCTTTAATATTAGCTATCCTACAGAATACCGTGGTACTATCAGCATGGAATTTAAGCATTCTGACTGACAACATAAAAAATTTTTTTTAATTAATGTACACAGCCTTTCATATGAGGGCAGTGTTGTGCGTCACCATCCTCTGAACACAATTTCGGATATTTGTAGTACACTTCTCTTCCACTTGTGGTTTGGCTGCAGTCCCTAATTAAAGTCTAATTTAATGTGAAATGGATTTTGCCGTGTTAGCAAATTCATGAAAATAGAGGTGGCAAAATAGACAGTAATATAATTCGCTGACAGTATTCAGGAATATTTTAATCATTTAGTTTAATCTTTTAAGACAATGTTTATTGTTGACCCTTCATGAATGTAGTTCATACTTCCAAATAGAAAATACATATTTTTTAAATGTGTCTAGTATGGAAATTTCCAAGCAAAATAGGTTTTTCATAACTTTCTATTGTTGAATTTCTGTAAATTATGGTGGTCTATGAGATTATTGTCAAATTTTTTGTTTGCATAAAAGATTGAGGTTTGTATGTGGCATACTTCCCTTCCAAATAATCATGTTTATTGTGAGACTGTATTTTTCACCCTGTGGCACAATGATAACCCAGCACCTAAGAATGCAGAACTTATAACCACCAAGCAATGATGTATGTATCAGTTCAGCATTCTCCCAGTCTTGGAAAATGAACCATTAGATTACAAGCCGATGCACAATCTTTGCAGACAGTTAAAACTCATGGTCACATTTGTTTCCTTTACATAATATACATTGAATTACACCACTGACTCTGCAACGAGGAAAACAAAAGGAAGGTATTGAAAAATGTCCCGTTGCGCTTGCCATAATCGCTCCCCACCCACTGTAATGGAAGCCCAGGATAGGCCCCTCTGTGAAACCTCTCAAGCCCAAAGAACGACAGTGCGGAGTATTACAAGACCTGACGTGCAGCCCGGGCTCCACAATGTTGACAAACTAGGTAAACCTAAATTCAAACACGGACGACTTAGCGGATTTAGAGCCTTTTAAAGGCCACGCCGTGGTCATATGAAACCCCTTTAAACCATCTGAAGCTCTGTGTGGCAGAGATTCCTTCACTCTGTTTGTTTTGGGAACTAATGGTGCTGTTAACACAAGCCAGTTGGCTAAAACAGGATTGACCTTATAGAGGCGTGAATGTAGGGGAGGGATGAGCCAGTTGTTGTAAGCCATGCATGAAGTCCTTAGCAATCACCAATTAGTGGATTATCAGAAGTCCATGTACACTCAGTCTTTAATTTAAATAAAAGCCTTTTTTGTGAGCCATACATAATTCCTTGAATGCATAATTATTTTGTGTAATCATACATTCAGTGAGCACTTTATTAGGTAGACCTGTACACCAGCTTGTTAATGTAAATATTTAATCAGCCAGTCATGTGGCAGCAACTAAATGCATAAAAGCATGCAGTGCATGCAAAATGTCAGAATGGGGAAGGAATGTGATCTAAATGACTTTGACCATTGAATGATTGTTGGTGCCAGACAGGGTGGTTTGAATGTCTCAGAAACTGCTGATCTCCTGAGATTTTCACACACAACAATCTCTAGAGTTTGCCAAGAATGGTGTGAAAAATGAAAAGCAGCCAGTGAGCAGCAGTTCTGCGGGCAAAAATGCCTGAATACACAACACATCACATCACACTTCTAAGCAGACAGGCTACACCAGGCAAAAGACTAATATGTATGAAATATAAGCCTAATAAATACCTAATAAAGTGCTCACCGACTGTAAGTATATATTATGTTTTTAAAATAGTTGCACAAACAGCTCAAAATAGTAGACCTAGGATACTAGACACAGGAGTAGACACAGAAGCCATTGTTACGGAAGGTGAATCTGTGTAGTTCCGTTTATCTAACCTTGAGGGCATTATGAGTGTGGTAATTCCATTTCATGACCACAAGGGTGCACCAGTGTGCTACAGCCCCGGGTCAATGCCTCCTCTCAATTTAGTTGGTTCTGCGCTCCATCTTCATCACAACCTGGCACACACCGGTCTCTGTGGTAGCGCACAAGCGTACAGACAGCTGTCAGATACAGGAGGAGAGAGACCTCTATTGGTCAACAGGTATAACTGCGTTTTAAGAATTTATCTTGAAATGGCATTGTGGAAATTCCTTGGAAAGATTTTACAGTTTATATTTAGAAACATGTTCTTGCATTCATATGAAGCTGGCAAGATTCACTCTTAGACCAAGATATGAGATGATCTCGATATAATTTGAGTCTTACCTCAATTAAATCAGAATTAAAATTCTGTGATGTTTGGATTAAGGTGTTTATGGCAGGATAATACAGTAAAATTGCTTATTTGGATCTAGTAAGCTAACAACACCTGTGAAATATAATTCTAGGTTGTAACATATATTGTACAAATCATCTGCGATAACTACCCGGTCTTTTAGTCTGACAGTTCAACCCTCACTGAAATATGATGCGTTCTCACGTAACCAATTTACATTGAAGCCTCTCTTAAAATCTACTGCATGATGTCACCACCTGAAATGTGCCTACATTGTCAACTGCCATTGCACTGTTCTGAGTGACCATTTTGTGAAACCAGCTGCAGCCGTGGACCAATCAGATGGCACAGAGGTCACAATCCATTTATCGTTGTGCTTACTTGGTCATGGTCACCATTTACTCCGTTTAAAGTGTTATTCTTTCCACTTCATTTTAGCTGAAAAAAATTACTTTGATTCCAATACCATCCTACTTTGGCTTGTATTGCTAAGCTCACATCACAAGGGTCAAATTACACTGTAGTTGCCGGTCAGAGGATTCCTTTACTCAGTGAACACTGGGGATGTACAGTGGTCACACAACTTACTTTTGCTTTCAAAGTATTTCACCGGCTCTTGACCCATATGCTCATAGGGTGTGTTGAGATTCAGCAGCATGAATCTGGCAGGTCCTGTTCCAGCCTATCCCATCCCAACGAAACCCCACTCTACCATCCCATCCCAGTGAAACACAACTCTACCATCCCATCCCAATGAAACCCCACTCTACCATCCCATCCCAGTGAAACACAACTGTACCATCCCATCCCAATGAAACCCCACTCTACCATCCCATCCCAATGAAACCCCACTCTACCATCCCATCCCAGTGAAACACAACTGTACCATCCCATCCCAATGAAACCCCACTCTACCATCCCATCCCAATGAAACCCCACTCTACCATCCCATCCCAGTGAAACACAACTGTACTATCCCATCCCAATGAAACCCCACTCAACCATCCCATCCCAATGAAACCCTACTCTACCATCCCATCCCAATGAAACCCCACTCTACCATCCCATCCCAGTGAAACACAACTGGACCATCCCATCCCAATGAAACCTCACTCAACCATCCCATCCCAATGAAACCCCACTCTACCATTCCATCCCAATGAAACCCCACTCTACCATCCCATCCCAGTGAAACACAACTGTACCATCCCATCCCAATGAAACCCCACTCTACCATCCCATCCCAATGAAACCCCACTCTACCATCCCATCCCAACGAAACCCCACTCTACCATCCCATCCCAGTGAAACACAACTGTACCATCCCATCCTAATGAAACCCCACTCTACCATCCCATCCCAATGAAACACAACTGTACCATCCCATCCCAATGAAACCCCACTCAACCATGCTCCAGGGCATGTCAGGCCTTTCAGTGTAAATGGAGTATTCTGGAATCAGTCTCTGCCATCCTCCTCACACCCCAAGTGGGGGTTAAGTGCACACCTCAGGCCATCTGAGTTGCGCTCATAACAAGCTTTATTCTATTCTTTTTTTTCTTCAAAATCCGTGTTGTAAAACCAACCAATGGCACAGTGCAACTTCCTGAAATCCACAATGGCTGTTGCAACCATTGATTCATATGAGTCAATGACTGACTCATATGAAGCAATCAAAATTTTGGCATCTACAGCAAAACAGTATGACTGGTCCAAGAAAGTGAGTCATGGGTAGTATGTGTGGGGATCATGAAGTCCTCTGCTAAACAAAAAAAACAAAAACAAATGTGCATCACCCACTCACTGCAGGTGAGATGCTTTGATGCCTTAATGCTTTAAATGACAATTTCTTTATTCTGATGGACAGTAGCTTTTAACAACCTCCCTTGTCTTCCCATTAGGCATATTTTTAAAGAGAAAATGGCTGTAAATGTTGTGTTCTGGTGTAGATAGAGGTCGGTTTCTGGTTCAGTTGACCGTGGGACTCACACACACCCACACACACACACACACACACACACACACATGCACGCACACATACACACACACACACACACACATTCCTTCCCTCCTCCTGGTTTCTGTGCTCATTAGGCTCCAGTCATCCAACCACACCCTGCATTGGTGCATGGGACAGCTTTCCCAAATTCTATCCCATCCCATTTTTTATCTCTTATCTCTTGTCTCAGACCTCGGCAGAAGTGGGGTCTAGGAAACGAGGCAGGGGTATTTGGGGGGGGGGGGGGGTTGAGGTGAAGAGAGGCAAGCAGAAGAGGGGGGTGGCAGAGCAGGAGGAGTTGGGTGGTTGTGTGTCAGCATGTCAGAACTCAGAGACAGATTTCTAATCCTTACTCCTCCTCAAAACCACCCCCCCATCGTCCCGTCTGTTTAATCAGTCTTAACCCCCCCCCCCTCCCCCGACCCCCTCACCGCACCCCCACATATACCCACACCCCCACCTCCTGCTCACACATCTCATCGTGATGTCACACTTAATCCCTGCCTGGTTATCTGCTGGGCTGCAGTGCTGGTGGTAGCGGGTGGGGGGTGGCGTGGGGTGGGGACTGGGGGAGGGGGGTCCGCTCACCAGGAACCCTGCACCAAACTCCCCGCTTCATTACTCTCGCAAATCCCAGCACAAAAAATTTGGGATTACAGCTCCGCGGCGTCCACATTGATGAAAGGACTGACAGCCCAAGCCGCGCAGTGTAAGTGCCTCCATTTCGCTGATGGAACGGTCATAGTGCACAGGGACCCCTCAAGTGTTAGCTGGTGTGTCACAACCACCTCAGATTAAAAAAGCAGTTTACTTCAGCGTCAATCCTTTCACCGAGCAGCTGGCGGCTGGTGACATCAGAGTTCACTCGACGCCACTTTGATGCAGAGGAACCGGTGACAACAGTCAAACGGGCCCGACTCCGATTGGCTGAAAGCAGGACGTTTAGAGGCTAGCCTTGGCTCGGAGTCATCTTCTCCGTTTCCACCTTCCACCTTCCCATCACGCATTGTGACCGAGCCCAGCGCCCCTGATACTAACAAGCTCTTTATCGTATGACTGAATGTGCTCCTGTTCGCTGGTGGCAGCCCGCACAGGGGCACTCAGTGGCCATCGGAGTGGCAGGGGATTACTGAGTCCCGTCTTTCCCAAAGCAGGAGACGTTTATCGACAGGCTTGTCCGAGGACGGGAATTACCCAAATGGACAAAGCCCCTATTCCATATGGCGCAGGGCTATTAGAGATTATTAGAGGGCAGTAAGCGCACTGGTATTAAATTCATTATCTTTGCAGATAGTGGGAGCAGGGAAAGGGAGTTCATGTGTTCTATCTGGGGATTTAAACTGGGGAGTGGGGGGGAGAGGTATTAACTTTCGATGGAGTGAGGGTGTTTAAGAGTGAGTGTATGCGCACGCGTGTGTGTAAATGTGTCTTTATGTGCACCGCCACTGAAATAGCCATAAATCCCAAGTATTTTGTATGCACTGTGCGTGTGTGTATGTGTATGTGAAGGGGGATTGGGTTGTATGGTGTTTGTGCTCTTATGTTTGTCTGTGTTTCTTTGCCCTTTGGCTAAGTGGTTTTCTGCCTATGCGTATGCTTGTTTGTGTGTGTGCGTGTATGTGTGTGTGTGTGTGTGTGAGTAGGCAGGGGGTGGGTGTTGGGTGTTGATTACCTAATTAACACTGCTTACAATCATTTCACTGCAGGCATCAATTTCTCTGCAGGAGAGTGATGAGAGTGACCCTTGGAGGGCAGTGGAGGAACAACACTGTAAAATGCATGCCAAAAGACCATTTTAAAAGCCTTATGGTATAAGGTAGTTTTCTCGTGACCAGTTGCTGTTTCTTCACCTGGATGAAGATCAACCTCTGTCAGTAACCTGTGATAGCACAATTTACAACTTTTGTGTGAGACAGACTAATTGATAGACCAAAACCTCAGACAGACAGGCATACAGGGCACAGAGTTCCCCTCTTTCTGGTCTAAGTCTTCTCCAAATATGCTGCCATATGCTAGATATCAGTTATAATCTCTGGCAAAACACTCTGCAAGCAAGTGAAAATCCCTTAAAACCCCTACTAAAACCTCCAAACCACGACAAACTAACAGCCACTTTGCCACCACAGCACACAGACTCAGGCTTACACACACCAGCATGCACTGATCCATAAATTCAGCCAACTGCAGTTCAACACACACATATATTTAAAAGTGTACGTTTCTATGCCAACTTTTAAAAGATATGAATTCACACAACTAAAATGAATATATGTTATTACAAGAATGTGTTCTGAAATGCATAATGACAAACTAAAAACGCCAAAATAACAAAATGCTGGGACGTATACTGTAGCCCATCATATTCACAGGGTCAGGCCAACATTCACTTTCATGCACCGGCAAAATATAAAGCACAAACTACCACACACTGGTGTACAGAATGGTACAGGTAAATGGCCACACAGTCTCCCATATTCAGTCATTCACACAATTAACTTTCACCTTCACACACACATAAACATACACACACATGTATACACACATATGCGCACACACACACACACATAAATCCTTAAACATAGTATCCGGAACTACAAGGCATGTCTCCACACATCATCACTTACAGAGTCATTTATTCATATCCCGAAGCAGTCCTGCTTATCCAGCCAGCGTCAATTGATAGCACACAGAGAGAGAGAGAGAGATCTTTTTATGCAGTTACATCACTGAATGTCACTGACTTTGACAGGCTTAAAGGGAGCTATTTCCTGTCTTTTTTCTGTAGATTTAAATTGAGAGAGTTTCAAGAGTTGGGCAGGCGCCTGCTTCTATATCTCAGAAGCGTTTTGCAAAAAGAACACGGCAGCGATCCTTATACAACTCAGCCATCAAGTACAGTTCCTACACTGAATGGCATTTTTAGAATATCACGTTATAAATTATTGTCATAAAGGTTATAAATTACAATCTAGTAACAACAGAATATCTGAGTTTTTACAATGGCTCATGAATAGTATCTGAGAACTCAGAACATTACCCCCTCTAACTTGCATTACATACTAGCTCATACCAATTCATAACTGAAGCAGTTGCCACAAGAAATGTTTATCCTGGCCTAATTAATACATTGACAAATGCATAAGCAGTTTAAACCCCCTTTTTTATAAATTAAATGATCTTTCAATAGTATTATAACAGTTTCAATTTGGTATATGGGTAACATATACCTAATAAAAATACCTTCCGATGTAATAATTGTAACCTGACAATTACACGTTTTGCACTATATTATCGTAGTAATAGCCAGTATTATTAAACTGTTATTTAAAATAATATATATTGGTTGTCACTAAGTAATTAATATATAGCCACTCAGTAATTACTATGTAAATGTCACAGTGATTAATGACAAATACGGATACAGCAGGAAACCCATTCATTTGCAATTCACGGGACTCCGTCACATCCACACGAAGCCTGTTGTGATTTAAAACCAAATTAGCACCCTTGATCCCACTCTGTTTACAACCAACACAAAAACACACACCGACCCTCAGCACTTGCATATATTAACCGAATCACTGGAATGAAAACTCGCCGTGATTGCCTTTTGTCCTGCGGTTTCCAAGCGGACATAAATTACTGAGATGAAGATTAGAGAATTTATAATCAATATTTTGCACGATGAAATTCATTGGGGTGCAGAGAATGGGAGAGGACAAAGCGGGCCCTTTTTGAAATAGCCCACAGCACTGCACCTACCCAGGACCAATTAAAATCAGTGGATTCAATTTCTGAAAACAACAGGAACCTAAAGATAATATTTTGTATCTAAATTTGCAATAAAAGCCACTTGCCGACCGCCCCCCTCCCCCCACCACAATATTACCTCTTATCTTGTTTGTTATGGCGATTCTGAAACCAACTGCGGTGAGAAAGTTGGTATAAACTATGCCACCACCCCCCAGAAAAACCTCACCCACCCCCTATAATGCCAGCTAATCCTAAACAGAGAGAGAGAGAGAGAGAGAGAGAGAGAGAGAGAGAGAGAGAGAGAGAGAGAGAGAGAGAGAGAGAGAGAGAGAGAGAGAGAGAGAGAGAGAGAGAGAGAGAGAGAGAGAGAGAGAGAGAGAGAGAGAGAGAGAGAGAGAGAGAGAGAGAGAGAGAGAGAGAGAGAGATTTCGCGCTTCGGTTTATGTGAAAAAGAAGAAAGAAGGGAAGACCAGTACCGGGCCTGTTCAGCTAGGATGATGTGAATGTGAGAAAAATAGATGCACTGAGAGAAAGGGGAGATGGAAACACAGAGTGAGAGAGAGAGAGAAAGGCAGAGAGAAAGAACATGGCACAGCATGCTTTCCACATGGGAGCAATCCACTTACTTTAAGTGATCAAGATTTAATTAACACAACACTTCGCAATTACTCTGTAATTAAAGTAATTTGGCCCCTCGTTGCGGGGAGTATGTCATCACTCCACAGCCGCTTGGAAAGTGAGAAGGAGGGAGGAAGAGAGAGAAAGCTGAGTGAGAACAACAGAGCCCGTGTGAAGATAAGGACAGAGTGGTACAGAGAGAGAAAGGGAGAGGAGAGTGAAATGCAGCAGTGAGGACAGGCGGTTAGAGGAGACATTTTGTTGGAGCTCTGACAGTCATATTTAAAGCCACGTGGTAATAAAAGCCGTGCTCATATCAGGCCTTGTGTTTCCGACCCACAGAACCGCGGTCGTGTTGATTGGTCCATGTCGGCAGCTTGTTATTTCTCTTTGCGACTGCGTGTGATATGTGCAGTGTCATGTGACTTACTCAAAGGGCAAGCAATTTGAAAAAACCTGAGAATTTCTCTAAATGATGTCTACATACAGAGTTGTAGGACTCAATCAGTGAGAGACCTCAAGTCACAATGCCTTTGGACATGAGGGAAAGGACCTAGACACGACCTGATGGCAAGTTCCCCTGACGTGGGGGAGATTTCATTTCTCCCGTGAGAGACAGAAGGACACAGGTGAACAAAAGAAGACATTTACAGCCCTATCTGCATATTCATGCACTGCTTTGGATCCCTGTTAGAAAATGCCACAAACGTAAGGAGGTGGGGACTCGGCAGAGGTGAAAGCATCCTGTTAATAAGTAAAGCCCACCACCACCCCGCCTGCAGGCTTTCGAGGGAGGAACAGCGATAAACAAACAAACACTAAATAAATAAATGAATAAATAAATAAATAAATGGAAGGAAAAGCGAGGGGAGGAAAAAAAGTGTTTATTTTTATTTTCCTGGTAATGTGGAACGCGGCAGCATAAATGAAGGGGAACAGGCGAGCGATTGCGAGGGAAAGATGAGTTCAATTTAACGCCGAGTGTGAAATCAAATTTAATATTTAATATTCATACTGCTCTGCACTGAGCGCGTTACGTTTTTTACCGCGCTAAAAATGATCAATTATACCATGAAAGCTATTATAAAGTGAGCGGCATCCTGCTGCCGCTCGTATCAAGGAAAGTAGGGGGTGGGAGAGGGGAATTAAGAAGACTTTAAAATACCCTCTCTTTCCTTGTTTGTGGAGGTGCACTTCCATAGGGCAGGAATGCATGGACCGCTGATTGCCGCTTTTAAAGCTGAAGGAGGTAAGGGCAACTTCAGGAACCGGGTGCGGATAATTAATGAGACATTTTCAGCAGCAAACAGTGACTAATTGTGCAAGACAGATATTGCGTGGAATTAATAACATTCATCCAACGCTTGCCACGATCCCCTACCGGTTCAATTTGCCGGGAGATTAAAATTACTGCCAAGTTGACTAAATTAAAAGCGTGCAGTGGCGTTTGTGAGTTTTTATGTTATTTTGGGGAGGGGGGAAAGAGAAACTATCTCTGATTTACAGACTGCAATCTGCATATCAGTCCCTCAGACGCCTGTGGTAGGACCTAATGAAATTACAGTGATTAGGCACCTGCAAAGGGCCCCCCATCCTCCACACCACCTGTGGCACACAGAGAAGTGCCATAAGATTCAATATGCAAACAACCTATTTATTAGCTGAATCGTCTCCTGTTAAACTTGATAATATATAGTGAAACTAGACAACATATAGCCCAAATTGATCAAATATAACCAAAAAGGATGACAAATACAATGCACTCCATAAGTAGCTATTTGGACAGTGACTAAATTTTTCTTCTGTAGGCTACTCCAGCATATTGGATTTGAAGTGAAACCATTTACACGGATTTACATCCATGAACCATGTAGGAATTGCAGCCCTTTTTGTACATAGGTGTAGTGCCCCCATTCAGTGGGATCAAAAGTAATTATACAATTGCCTGCTCAGCTCTCTTGGCCAGTTGTGTGTTGCTCAGCAATAGCAAACAACCTGTTAAACCATGGAAGACCAGTTTTAATCATGAAGAAAACTCAGTTTTCAACTGTACAGATCAAGACCACTCTCCAGGGTTAACAGATAAATGTGTCATCAAAGACTAAAACTGAGAGAAGACTACACCAGCATAACTTTGGCATAGGGTTCAGTGCCAGATGCAAACCGCTATAGAAAGGTTAAAAAAAGAAAAAAGAAAAAAAGAAAAGAAAAAAAAGCCAATTCAAGTATACCATACAGCTGCTCCTTTAAGAATGTAATTAGCCCATTGTCACTACCATATAATGTTTTAGGGCTAAATTGCCTAATCTGACGATCTTTTCACTTAAAAACATAAAAAAAGAAATATGCCTACATTAAAAACACGTAGTGGAGTCAGGTACGCAGCAGTCAAAGATGATCCCGTTTCTATGGTAACTTTACAGGGCTAGCGGATCAAGGAAGAGGACCGAAGAAAACTTCAGCGGTTCCATAATAACTCTTTCCAAAATATCAAACCGCTGTTCACAAAATCAAGGAGACAAGGTCTTACAACTACAATTTGCTTCTTAGTTCTTTGCCACCTTGTTAGCTGTTGACAGGCCATTAGCTGTTATCTTGTGTGTAACCTTCGCGGTGCTCCTTGAGAGTGTTGCTAGCCAGCTAGCTATCAACATAAGGGCTAACTAGATATACCATAATGATGTTAGCTACAGTTTGGAGTAGGCCTACTTGGTGCCTAGTCAGATATTGGAAATGAATCAAATGCTACTTAAAGTGCTGGACAATGTTAAAGATGCCTTTGTTAATAGTGTAGATGTATCAGGTAAAAGGCTGGCTTGCTTAAGATATCTTGTACTGGGAGTAAAATGTCCCAAAAAGTCAAAATGGATAAGAGATAACTCAAATAGATAACATGTAACTGAATTCACAGAACTGTGGAACTCAGGCCCCGTTTCCACAGAGCACAGTCCCTGTCACTGAAGGACTACAGGCCCAGAGCCACTGTTACTGTGGGCACAGCCATGAATGCTGAATTTCTCACTGACAAGCAGGGCAGCAAGGGGATGGTGGTCCTGGTTTATCCTACCCTATGTCTGAATGAATTTTTAGGGCTCCTCAGCATTGAATCATATAAGAGATGCTTTGAAGCCCTTCAGGTTCAGCTGTCTGGCTGTGAAACAAAAACATTAGCTGGCCTTGAGTCTTTGTATCGATGCACACTCCTCAGCAAATATCCAGACACAGCTGGCCTTCACATCTGGTCTGCCCATCAGACTTTCTGCCATCTTCCCATCTACCAACAGCTCTTCTTCACCTGCCTGCACCAAACATATCTGCCTGGGAGCCGGGGCCCAACACCATGGATGGGGAGGGACACCATAGCAAGGTAGGGGAGGGAGCCCGGTGTGTGAAATTGGTGGTGAGCGTCATTCAAAGTCTCCCATCTATACCAGGCTGATGCAGACTGATGTCTCCTGCTTTCTGGGGCTTTGATCCCCAGGGAAGGACTGGCTGACAGACATCCCAGCAGAGGCTGTCAAGGGGCTGCAAGAAGAAGACATATTGTCTCATGTCTCCTTCTCTCCTTCTCTCCCTCTCTCCCCCTCTCTGTCTTTCTCATCGCATTGCTCTGTTCCTGTCGGTGCAGACTTGATGGACTTCTCTGAAAGTCGGGCTAGAACATTTCTGTGGAGTGGCACTAAGCCCTCCGCTCCAGAAGGCAGAACGCTTCTCCAGTGAAGGGGCCCCTTCCACCGTGACAGGACAGGAAATGGAATACTGACAGAGAGGGGAAGGGAGGGGAAAAGGGAAAGAGAGAGACAGAGAAAGTGCAAGAGAGTGAGAGAGAAAGACAGGCATGAGACAAGAAAGGGGCACCTCAATTACTTCAGTAAAAAAAATCCTCTTATATAAATGAGCTCCAGAATTTCTAAGATATAAAATTGCAAGCCCTGTCCAAGGGGCGCCTGTTAAGCAAACAAATAATGCACTGTAAGGTTGTAATATATGGCGCTGAGTGCTTTGGCAGTATTTCTAATTGCCCCCGTAAAGCTCATTTACAATGTAAATTGGAATTATGTGCAACCGCTCATTTGAGTTCTCATCAGAGTGAAGGAGCTGGTGAGCCGAGGTGGATAACAGCGTGAGAGTGTTTTCATAAATAGGGCGGAAGAACCGCACTTGCAGCACGTGTGCGCAAAGGCACTTTCGCACATTTGGTGGGGCGAACGAAACGAGCCCCTTCATTTAACTTTGTAGATTGGACATGCTTAGCTACTTGAATGTGCTACATGCTGCAACGTTTCAGTGTTAATTGCTTTGGCAATACTTATTTATTTGTCATGGCAATAAGGCTTATTTGAATTTGAAATTGGAGAAAGGAGCGTCGGAATGGCACGCGAGCGGGAGGGGCGGACGAGGCGGGGGGAAGAGGGGCCTTCGCTCGATGAATTAAACAGGCTGAATCTCGCGCCTCGCTGTTGATGCACCCCGGGGAGACGTGCATATTAATTACAGACGGAAAATAACAAACAAGCCTTTCTCAGGGAAGCTGAAGTGCACGTCCCTTTTAATTACCTGTGCTTTGAGATCATCACATAATGAAACTGTTGGCATAGCGGGTCAATTGCTCATTAAATCCATATTCTGATGGAGTTCACTGGAAGGAGAGGCTTGAGGGAGGGGCAGATACAGGGTGGAAATGTGCGGATGGAGAATGGATGTTTCCTTCCGAACGTCGGGCATGAAATTATGTTCATATCTAAATCCTCATTGTTCAAGCACCTGCTTCTTATTTTAGAATAAGATTGTTGGATATTGTTGTGTGGCAAAACTCTTTTTAGTACAAAGGCATGAAAAATGAGCAAAAATACAATGTCACATTGCTTCAATTAAGAAAGTCATTTTGGTATGGGGGAATGATACTATTCTCAGCATTACTAATTACTATTAGCCTGGTGGGTGATATATAAGCCATTTCACCATATAGATCTGTCTTCTGATATATGTGGATTTTGCTTATATATGTGTTGCTTAGGGTAAGGTATCCAGGGTAAAGCAAGATTTTAATTCTCTCTGCTACTTGATATGAAAGACTGTCAAGTGGCCACCTGTATGTTGTCATGCATATTATACAATTAGAATAAACAAAATACACCCCTAATAGAGCTTTTATTAATTTCCTCTAGATTTTTACATTTATATGCATACACCAGAAATAAATACACATTATAAATTAGCTGTCTCTTAAACCATTTTTATTATCTATTTTCTTACAATAGGGCCATCTAATGAATAATGGAAAATATATATGATTTGCCAGCAAGGGCTTATGGTTTAACACTGAAATAAATTGAAATTACTCTCCCGGTCATTCAACCAGAATTCCACTGACTTCTCCACACCAGGACACCCCTCCGCTCAGTTCTGGAAAGATGGAACAGGCATAGGGAAATGTACTCTGGGTGAACTTCTTCATCCATACCCATCTTGCTCCATGCCTCCTTTCCTATTTCAGGGGCTACAGAGAATCCTCACTTCCAAAAACCCACAAATGATGTTGGGTTTCCAAGCCCCTGTCGAAAAAAGCTATGCTTCTCCAGACCCAACTGGCAGTCAAATTACCATGACCGGTCCAGACAGTGAGAAAGGCGAAAACCAGACGTTAGCGTTAGCACCTGAAATGCGGGACCTTGGAAAACCTGTTAAGCTACAGTGTCTTCATGAACCCCAGTCTATCGCTCCGAGAAGCAATTGCACTCAAAGAGAACCGGCTCTTTGTACAGTATTACGGAAGTCGTATTTTGAAATATGCCAGCGTCATGTTGATTTAAAATCCATGAAATGGGTTTAATGCATCCTTTATAAAGTGGAGCGCACCTCGTATTGGATATGTGCTTTGGAGAGAGGAGTCTGCTTTTGGTCAGTTAGTGAAAGTGTGGGAGACAGCATGAGATGGCATGAGGATGAGGGCTGAACAACCTAGTCCTAGTCCTCTTCTGTGTTCAGTCTACTACTCTTAACTCACAACGATGACCCTTTGACCCCTTATATCTGGATGCTGTTGGCAACATGCCCCAATTCAGACATGCATAAACAAACTAAAGGAGCTGGTTTAAAACTGTTATGAGATTGTGACCTGGCGCCCTCTAGTAATGTGTGTTTATTTTTATTCAATGTATTTGTTTGTAAGAGGGCACAATTTCAGAACTAGTTCATGACTATACAATAATACTTGTGTTTGCTTAATGGAGTCAGTGCTGGAGCAAGGCATTGTAACTGAAGGTAAATTCTGGCAATGCAGATTCAAATTGGGTCTTCTTGCTGCAGCATACAAGATATGGACTAAAACAGAATTAAATTAGGATTTTGTTTTTTCACTATGAGTGTAGGCAGTGGTATGCATTTTTTGCTGTACAAAAACAACATGTAAATAATGTGAATATTTACCTTGGTAGAAATGTTCTATTCTTAAGGCAGCTGCAGAACAGTTATGTAGCATGGTCTTCATGCTGTGTTGGACTCACTGGGCAGGTTCTCAACTGTGTTCATTCCAGTTCCTTTTCCCTCATTTAACAGCTCAGAAATATGTTATTCTTTTTGCACTTTTTAGAAATATGTCTTTTTCACTAGAATTGCGTATTTGGTTTGGGAAGGAAGGTACCACGTTGTCTGTGGGAAGACCGCCCTCTTGTGGCTAATAGGCCAGCATTGCCAAAATGATCAAACGGAAGCAACATTTCCCTCCTCAGAGATTTCTGACAGGGGTTTGACTCCATCTAGTGCAAGACTTGGAAACCACTTCCAGCTGTTTTCTGTATAAAGAGTGGAGAGACTAAAGAGAGACTCCACTGCAGAGATGAGAGTTCCTATTTTTCTGTTCACCACAGTTACTTAAAGAGAGCCTTCAGTCCGTTTGTTAGTTAGCTACTGGTTGAAGGGGCCTCTCAATCAGCACTAAGGCCAGGAGTAAGCGACTGGCAGAGGTATTCTCTAATGACATAATTTGATTAGAAGATGAATAACATGACTCCCGGATTGTAGAAAATGTAGGAATTTGTTAATTGGCGAATTCAATTAATAAGCTGAGCTCATGAGTGCACCAAGAGTGTTGTAGTCCTAGTGCTCAAACTTTCTTTTTATTGTTGCGCTTTAGGCAACTTTATTTTTTCTTCATTCAAACTGTCCATGGTTGTAGACAAAGCCATTTTTAGGCATGTTTTGCTTTATTGTTAAGTAGTTTGTGGGTCTTGGAACAATATGTTTAGTGTGCTCAATGAGCTATACAATCATCTAAACACGTGCTCTGAAAAATAGCTGCTGTAACTTATATTGGGCCATACATCAGAGACAATGATGAATACTGAATATATACATACGTTTTAGCCCTGGCTGCTGTAGGATATTTCACACTACATGGTTTGGATTCCTTGATCGAGATTAATAGTTTTTCTATCCATTGTTCCATTGTTCCATTGTTCTTCTGTTCTGCAGTCTCTTTCTTGCAACAAAAAAATGTTCCAATTTGCAGCTGGAAATATTGGTTAATTGGTATAATAAGGGATGATGCAATGTAACGGCAACCCCTCAGAGTTCGACCTCTTAGTTGCAATTGTGTTGGGCTTCCGAAGAGCACCACAAGGGGGTGCTGGTTACATATTTAGAAAATTCAATCTTTTGGAGCTGTGGGTACCTTCCTGACACTGAAGAGCTCATACATGTAAATTTACTTTCTTAAAACATTTCTCATTCCTGTTTAGGCAGTCATATGACAAATGTATATTTATGGCCATAATATATGACTGTACAAATTAATGCCAACACCCTTAAAACTGTTTGATTTTGTAGAGGCCCACATTAGGTGGAGCTGATCTCCCAGAACATAGCCACTGTAATCTTTTTAAGAAAGCAACCTAATTTTGGGTCAGCCTCCTCGCAAACCCTCAATTAGAAACCAGCTTAGAGATGACAGGCGAGCTGCAGTACAGCTACTCATCCAGAAGAGGGAGCCAGCAGAAGAGAAGCAGCTCATCCTCTCAGCTGGAGCCTTGCCTGCATCAGCTGACGTCCCCAGGACAAGGTCAGCCCAGGGTATCCTGAGCCAATCCATCTGTGAAATAAAGGAGAGCATTCACAGAAGAGAAGACAGGCGACAGACACACTGCCAGCGCTGACAAGGAGAGGGGGAGATTTTGGGAAACGTTTAGGGTTATAAACAGGCCGTTGAGTATTCACGCAAAGAATTACGGTCCCATCTAGTCTGGGTTGTAGATCAGTGTGTGTGGGATTCCACATCTGATACCAGCCAGATTGGGCAGAGATAATGATAGCCAGTTTGCCACCAGGTCGAAGACCATAAGCATTGGCAGTTACATTGGTATCGTCTGTACCACTCTGTCTCACCATCCCTGTCTCTGAGAGACAAAAGTGCCTGTACTTAGTGTATTCAACTTCAAATCTAGGTTGATATTTGTGTCACTGGTACATTATGAGTCAGTGGATATGACCCTTAAATATAGGTACTGACCACAAAGGTGGAAATACAATATGAAGTCAGTCACACAATAGGACACTTGGCCACTTTGTGTGGCCACAAGAGCCTATATCCATCATGGCATAGAATGTATTTTCTCCCATAGAATGTATGCATAGAATGTCATAGAATCTTCCAGCATTTTGAATTGTGCAAGAGGGATGAGGCACTAGACTTCCACAAGTGAATCTCCTCATGTTTTGATGATGGAAGTGGCATGTCTCGGAAGTCATTCCGCATTGTACCATAAATTCTTGATTGGTTTCAGAGCTGGTGACTAAGAAGGCTGTAGCATATGGACAAACACATTGTTCTGCTCATCGAACTATACATGACCTCACATCTGGTTGGTGGATAGGAGGATTGTCATCCTGGAAGGCACCCATCCCAGCATGAAGAAAATGCTTCAACATGGGATGAAGGAGAATGCCCCTTCATTACATTACGGAACTGCCAGAACTCAAACCTGGTTTATTTTGGATTCTCAAGGCTTCTGCCAGGTGTGTACTCGTCCATTTGAGAAGAACATGGTGGATGATGATTAATCTGACCATAACCAGTGGTTTGTGCAAAACAACTATGGCATTCTTCTCTGAGAACTGAGTTCTCCACGGACCATTCTTGATGAAACTGCCTGCTCACACTCAAGAATTTGCCATATGTTTGAACATAAAATATAGATCATTATCCATGTTGTTTATTATATGCAGCCTTTTTCCCCCATTTTTATTAAGGGTGCCAATAATTCTGGAGCCCACGGTTTACCCCAAATATGTCCAAATTGTGTTAAACAAGGTGAACCAGGTCCATATTTAGTAAAAATGTTTGAATGGTTGTTCAGCGGTCACTGTTGAAAGCAAAAAATAACCTTCTAAAACAGGTCAGGTTTAGAGTGTGAGTATGAATCTTATCCTGACACTTGTGTAGAAATGATCCATCCCTTCTGTGACCATTTGATGACACTTTCTGAGACAAGCACTATGATTACAGCCTGGCACCAGACTGCTGAGTGCTCTGGGCCTGACCTGACCTGGGTCACATTTCTCACTACAACACACCCTCTGGACATTCAGACAGCAAGTGGACATGTCACCAAATGTAACACTTTGGTTTTTTGCACATTTTTTGGTGGGCTCTTGTCGCAATGACCCCCTATAGGTTGTGAGTCCAGATTCAATTAGTCCTCTTTAGATATAGCGGGCAAAAAAAAAGGGGTAAAGGGGGGGGGGGTCAAACTACATTATTTATACAAGCTTCATTTTGCTTTATTAATGATTCGATGGAATGAACCAAAGGATTACATTTTTCAAACACATCCTCAAAGAAACAGGTTTCACAATTATTGGCACCCCTGGCAAAGATGACAAGCTCATATCAGTTTGTGATAAGGTTAGATAACACAGTTGGAGGGATTTCTGACCAGTCCTCCATGCAGAAATTTTGAGAATCATTGATATCCTTGGGTTTGCACTTATGGACTCCCCTTGCGTTCAGACCTCCAGTTTCCATATTTGACTGTACGTATGAGGTGCTTCTCCTTGTATGCATTCCTCTTTTGCCCCCAAACATATCGATGGTGTGTATGGCCAAAATATTAAATTTTGGTCTCATCTGACCATATAACTCAGTCTGGGCTGGAAACACATCTGTCATATATGTGCTCAGTCAAGGCTGGAAACCCTTCCAGAGTTTCTTGGCATGGAGGTGCCATTATATGGTTCTTTTTGAGAGTTGGTGACCCTAAGATGCAACCAATCTCTGTCATTCATACACCGTGATCCTTGGGTTCTCGGGTTCTTACAATCATCCACACCGTCCGTGTCCTCTTCTGGCAAGAGTGCAACCATTTCATGTTTAAAAATGTTTTATTACTGCCCATACAGTGCTGACTGGTATGTTTATGTATTTTATTGTGCCCATTACCAGACCTGTGATGGTCAATTACCACCTGTCTCTTCTGAATTGGCAGTTCTTCTCCCTCATGCTGATGGATGACAAAGAGATTTTGTCATGCTCGTTACCACATTTTCATACTCATTTTCATTAACTAAATAAAGTAAAATGATATTTCCAATTTCACTTTGATTTTATGTACAATTGTTATGGGTGCCAATAATTTCAACACCTATCGTTTTCATAAAAAAAATTGATTGCTTAATAAAAAAACACTATATACACAACACAATATATTGAAATAAAATGGTTTTCCAATATGTGGTGAATATCACAGATTATCATCAGTGTTGTATGCAGCCTTTTTTCTCCATTTTCATTAAGGGTGGCAATAATTCTGGAGCCCACTGTACATTACAAATTAGGTGAGAGCAAAGTAATGTAAACACATTTCAAAGATGGCAGAGGACAGGAGACTGATTTATTAAAACCATTACTTTGGGTGAAATCAAGAGATTGGCTCTTTAGCACAGAGTGGGTCTGGGATGGATGGAGGCCAAGACTTATTTAACTACATGGACACCGTCCTTTGTTCCTGTCCTATTAACACTATGCATCGCTTCGGTATTTGGTAATGCGTAGGTGGGTGGGAATGGATGGGTGGTGTGTGTGTGTGTGTGTATGGGGGGTGGGGAGTGTCTGCATCTCCAGAGTGCTCCTGCTTGGCCCGGACAGGCAGCAGTTCTAATAGCCTAGGATTCAGTTTTCAGCTGACACAAACACATAGCTCCTGTGTTCCAAACGCATTTTCCGCTGACCCGCCATGGCTGTAGGTCAGCTAGACCTGGGATGAGTGGGAGGGAGGTCCACAGCAAAATAACCTGGTCTAGATCCCAGAGCCCAGGAGACACAGGAGAAAAGCAGGCGTGTTTATCCTACATACAGCTTGCTGGGCTCCTTCCATGCATGCTCTGAGGCTGTTTGGCCCAGTGGTCGAGTTAAGCCCACCTCTAAGTTTTCTGTGGTCTCTCCAGAATACAGAAAACAATAGCTCACACATCACAGTATCCTTGTTCCTTCATGAGTATAGAACAGTGCAGCTGCTCTGAGCTCACTCTAAGACAGTGCCTGAATTATTCAATTCAAAATGTCAAGGATGGTTTAAGTCAGGGGTCACCAACCCTGTTCCTGGATATTTACCATCCTGTTGGTTTTCACTCAAACTGTAATTTGGCCCACCTGATTTGACCAAATAGCAGCTTGTTGAGTTCTCTAGCGATTGAATGAGGTGCATTGTGTTATGGTTGGAGTGAAAACCTGCAGGACAGTAGATCTCTGGGAACAGGGTTGATGAACCCTGGTTTAAGTCAAGGAAACAAAGGCATCATTTGAAATTATGCCTTGCCATATTGAGCAGCATGATTACACTGCATGAAAAAAAGACAATTTTTAACTCCAGAATTCCTGGTATCTGGAGTATTCCCTGGCCTCTTGCTGAATGTTGAAATGCTTACCTGACACCTGTCCTCTCGTGAAGGAAATGGTCTGCATGGTCTCTTTGGGCTATTTCTGTTACTCAAGGGGAACATAACCACAGAGCATCAGGTTTTGGCTCTATTTGTGGCTTAAGTATTTGCAAATAGCTCCTGGACTAAATTGGAACTTTAGTGGTCTGTTAAGCTCAGGCTATTGGTTGAGTTCATGGGCAGATATAGTACTAGACCCACGGTACCAGACTGGCCTTGGAAGTTCATTTGAAACTATGTAGATAAGTATAATGACATTCTTATAGCAATACATAGAAAAGGTCACAACATCCACATTGCCAAAAAAAAAGAAATTGCTTTATATCACCAGACCCGAATAGGCCATTGAGTGGATAGCTATTGTGTTAATAGCAAATTTTCCAGATGTACTTTAACCAGCAACTGAGCAACACCGAGAATTACACTCCACTCTAGATCCTTTTCAGTCCTCCAATTACATTTGAAGTGCTGTGGTACACACACTCAGTGAGCACTTTATTATTTATTTATTTTATTTTATTTTGACTTCAGTCTTCTGCTGATGTAGCCTTTCCACTTAGAGGTTTGACATGTTGTGTGTTCAGAGATGGTCTTCTGCGTTCCACTGTTGTAATGCTTGGTTAGATCTTGCAGTGTAGCCTCGATAGCTCCATTTGTGAAGTCTTCTGAGGAGAGGTCACTGACACATCCGTGCCTGCCTCCTGATCAGTGTTTCTGATCAGGACTCGGACAGGCAGGCGTTTAGGGTTTTTCTTCATGATGGCAATAATTTTTCTGTCATCTACTGTAGAGGTCCCTCTTGGCCTACCAGTCCCTTTGCAGTTACTGAGCTCACCAATGCTCTTCTTAATGAGCTCCAAACAGTTGATTTTGCTGAGCCTGTTGTTTGGCCTTTGTCTCTAACCATTTTTTTTCTTATTTTGCAGCCGCATCATGGCTTCCTTAGCTGATCCACAAATCCAAAGTGCTGGAGTACAGAGACAAAAGAACAGAAATTGTACCACTGTCCAAATACTTAGGAATTACACTGTATGGCATCACCTCAAAATGTGTGACTACCCCAGCACTGATAATATAAAGTTCACTTGTACGGTTTTGTTGGCCAGTGTTCATGCTCCAAAGTTCATCCAGGCCAACAGCAGAAAATTGAATGTACACTGATACAAACAGACAGAAATAAGTTAAACAAACCAAACTCTGCTACCAGATTAAGGGCCTAGCAAATCTGTTCAGCTGCACTGGAAGCTTTCCAAAAGGGCTTAATACAGGCGGAACAGGGCGCTGGACAGCAGTCAGCACTGGGATATTTCTGCTACAGAGGAACCCTAAAGAGCGCATATTCAAATGTCATATTCAGAACCCAGCATCCACCCCCCTCCCCCTCCCCACTACTTGGATACAAAGAAACAAACCACAAGAAAGTTTAAAATTTTTAAATGTATTTATTTTAGTAAAGTAGGCTTTGAGAGTGTCTGTGCACCCTGTGATCATACAGAGGTTCAGCACAAATGCAGTGGCAGCACCCTCTGGTGACGGGAGGACCGGCCCCAGCCCTCGGCTGAGGAATGTTAAAAGCAGCGGGCGGTGCAGACACAGTGGGACTATGTGGACAAGCCCCCCACAGAGGGAAGACCAGGGTGGGCTGCCATCTCCTTTTGGGACTGTACGTTCTCTGCCGTCCCGTTTGTAGTGTCTAGCTGTATTTGGCCTCGTCTCCAGGAACCATTTTAAAACCTCCGGGGAGCAGCCATCATTGTAAATGCCTGAGCACCCGCATCATCGCCTTGTTAAATGCATGTCTTTACCGGCTGAGTTTACCCCTCAGTTTAATGCTCTGCCCATGCTAGAGTGCGTAAGCCCCAGGGGCTTGAGGGTCTTCCTGATTCTGTATTGAAGCGTGAGATGGCAGCTCCACAAACAGCCTGCCCGTGACACAGTACAGCGCGGGGCTCGGATGCACAGAGCGAGAAACGGCCCCGCCGTGTCAAACGCACACAAAGCCAGTCGATTTCCCCACATAAACACGACGCTAAAAATCCATGCTACAACCTTTGGCTTCGTGCACCCAAACGCGTCGGTTTCCCGTTGGTGAGAGGGGGCGGGCCACTGCGGTCCTCTGGGGCAAAGCGTCTGCCGAGTTTCCGGGAATATAAAGCCCACCAGCACAATAAAAATTTGGAAAAAATCTGTAAACTTTTGACCACTCATAACCTGAAGTCGTGAACCCTATTTTAGCAAAAGGGGGCTTGAAAGCGCGCCGCTTTGCCTGACAGGAGATATACATGGCCGTCACTGCATTCAAGTGTTATTCATACTTGGCAATCACAAAAAAACGGGCTGTGTTTCACTGTAAATGCTTTAAATCCAGTACAAGGAAAATATTTTAAAGGTTTGCACAGCTTCAGCTGTGCGCACTACACACCCACACAGTCCCAAGGGGGCGCACAGTCAAATCCTCCAGGGCCTGTTTGTTTTATCGTGCCCAAGTATACCGTGAAAGTTAAACAATGCCTCTCGCCCTTATTGCCACATCGTTTAACCCTCGTCTGCAGAAACTGCTGTGTGAGCATCTTTCCGGACTGCTGGATTAGACTGTCCAAGCAGATGGCCTGTTATTGGCGTGAAGGTGCATACGGGCTGTGGAACTGCAGTGCCTATGTGACATGGCGGAATTATTCGCCATTTTCCACGGTCTTCTCATCAGACATAGACCGGCAACAAACCGTATCGGATATCTCCCACAGGCACCCATGGCATCCAACCCAGACAGCCTTCCCCTTTAAGCCACAGGTTTGGATAAGGACATGTCCAATCACGGGGTTAACAAGGGACATAACACTCCCTGTGATATATTCAAGGGGAATACAAAACAAATTTGTCAAAATAGCGGCCGTATCCTTTCAAATATTATGCCTCGCTAATAGAATAGAAATTCCATCCTTCATAGAGAGATTAAACAGGGAGGGATGGAGCACCTTTCTAGGCTGATAAGACTTTGGTTTGAACAGCGCCAAGTCTGTGCGTCCAGCAGTGTTGCTTTTAGTGCCTTTCATTTACTATAATTAGTAGCACTGAACACAAGTAACAGTTCGGAAAGCAGAAATGGCAACGGCGGGCTAACCGAGAGACCTGTATAACTTGTACGGCTCGGTAAGTTGACAAAAAGAAAAATAATATTTGGTATGAGCCCTTTTAACAGTAGACTGTGCCCCTCTTTAGGACTGTGAAGACCTTGTGATGAAACACAGCAAGAAAATAAAGCTTAGAAATCAACAGTGCAAGTTAAACACAGTGAGAGGGGCTATTTGTATCTGTGTGTGTGTGTGTGTGTGCGTGCGTGTGTATTTGTGTCTGAGTGTTTGTGTGTGTGTGTGTATACTGAGGGTGGCATGCGGGTGTGGCTGAATGTGCGATTGGTACTGCCTGTTCTCCACAGGGAAAGCCAACTGAAACTAGCGATTCAATTGAGAGATAGGTTTAAAGTAAAAAGCTCACTTTGAGCAAGAGCACCAGAGATCAATCAAGTTTGCGTATTTTAAATACATTCACCGTCAAGTCCAACAGGTTTGATACTGTGGCTTCTTATTGCAATTAATTATTTAAAAAAACAATAGGATCATAAAATGATCATTTTGCCTTAGTTCTGAAGGAGGGATCAAAGGAGAGAAGTCGCCTGGGAGAACCAATCGATAGCCACGCTTGTACATGCAAACACACCCGCACGTGCAAATACACATGCACACAATGGTACTTAAGAGAAAATATATTAACATCATTTAAATTAGAAAACTGTACAAGGGCCTCAGTGTATTAAAATACTTCTTTGCAAGAAAGAGGAAAAAAAATTTGTGAATTTCATTTTCTTTTTTTTGTATGTAAACCCCACCCTCCCCTCTCATTAAAATAGTATTTTTGTTCCATCTCTTAAAAATATTCCCAGGGACTGGCTGGGACCCCAGGCACTGGAATCCAACTTTATACAATATTCAAGACCAAAAAAAAACAAAACTAAAATAAAAACATTAAGATGTTCCCCAAACCCACAGCTGGATACTTACTGACCTCCAGCTGACCTCTGTACTGCTACATGTTTCAACCGCCTGCACCAATCACAGCTGTGGGACCAGTGGGGAGCAGTTAACCAGTTACCCACAATCCCCCTGGCCCCTATTGTCTTCATCCCAGACAACAGTCCAGCTGTCTAGCCCTGTAATTCATCAGCTCCTGCGCCTCTGAGAACCAGACGGGGGAACCACAGGGCACACAGCTTGGCATCCCAGTTTGCTGCTAGTTGAGTTTGGGGCTTAGTAATGCGAGTATGGCGCTACGTTAGCCTTTCTATGTGAGTAATGTGAGGAACTCAAAAAAAACAAAAAAAATGCTCTGGACACTAAACTGGGTTTAAAAAGCTCTGCCCGACGGTTAAAAAAAGGCGTCCCAGATGAGGAAGCGTTCCCTCGCCCCGGGTCTGCCGCAGGCCTGATGGGTTCTGTGAGAGCGGACGGTGGTGGAAGCTCTGGAATGGAGAGTATGCGAGTGAGGGGGGGGGGGGCCAGCAGCCAACATCTAAAGTTTAAGGGAGGTCCTCTACACCCCCACGGTCCTCAGGATCTGAAGACGCACACCATACGCGAGAGATTGAACCGGTTGACACGGGCCGGTTCCACAGACCTGCGGTCGGCCTCGCAGCGGTCCACCGGGGCAGCCGCGCTGAGAAGCACGGTCACGCCGGGTCACGCCTCCCCCGAGGCGCGTTAAAAGAACGACGACAAAAACGACAAGTTCGCGAAAATCTAAGCTTGAGCTTCACAGTGCTCCCACCCCTCTCCACCCCACCCCACCCGGCCCGGCCCAGGGGCCCCCGGCCTCAGTCGATGGGCCCCTGGAAGATGAGCTTGGCGCAGCCCTGCGTCAGGCTGAGTGGGGAGGCGCAGAAGGGGCAGGCGGCGTGGAAGGCGTGGGTGCCGTGGGGCAGCGGGATCTCGGCCCAGTACTTGGCCGACTTCTCAGAGCAGACGTGTCCGCAGGGCACGAAGGCGTGGGTGGGCGCGCCCGTGTCCACGTAGAAGGCCGGCTCGCAGCCCAGCCACAGGGGCACGTAGGGCCCCACCGCCCGGCACATGGGACACTCCCGCTGTGCGTTGGGCTCCTGCTCCGAGCGGTGGCCCCAGTTGTGGTAGCCGTGCACGTGGCCGCAGGCCAGGTAGACCCAGGGCTGCTTGTCCTCCAGCGAGCTGAGGGCGCGGCTACGCTGCATGCTGGGGAAGGCCAGCGTGTTGAGGCCCACGGGGCACTGAGGCCGGGCGGCGTTGATCTCCTGACGCAGCGCCTCCAGGTGCTTCTGGGTGGGCGTGTGGAAGAGCCCGTCGGCCGTGCGCCACAGCAGGGTGGCTCCGCACAGATCCACCAGGGAGCCGTCCTGCAGCACGTTGCTCTCGCTGTCCACCTGCAGGGGGCGGTGCAGAGGTCAGCAGGGCCCCTCAAAGCACTCACACAGTGCTGTAATGTTTGCGTTGGGTGTGGACACGTTATAAAGTTTGCCGGTGCAGAGACATTTCTGTGGTGTGTGTACAGTGATTTCAGAAAGTATTAAGACCCCTTTCAGTTTTGGATTTAACGGATTCAATACATTTTCAAAAATTTATAAAAACACGTTTTCACTTTGTCGTTATGAGTTATCAAACTTTATACGTGTGCACACCCAACGCAAACTTTACACAGTAAATGCAAAGTAAATCCATTAGTACAACTTCCACATACGGTTGTTGCATTTGCAAATATCACAGTGCAGGCATTGTATTCATTTGCAAAAAAAAAAAAAAATGGAACAGTTATCATATGCATTTCAAGCTTCAGGCACTACTTCTGAACTGTTCACCTATCGAGCGAAGGCATAAGGACAAAAGGAATAAAAGAAAGAACACAATACTCGGAGATGAAAAGCACACATTACGCCATCGCGCAGTTCAACCTGTGGCCTTCTTATGTTCAGTGTAAGCTGTTCAGGAAGGAAAAGCTGCGTATTCACATTCCATGCTTCAAGGCACTGAAGGAGTGACACTCACTGCTGGGATAAATGCTCCTCGCAAGGGTTCACTCAAGGGACAAATACGACCGTTTAATTTCCCTTTTTTCCACACAAAACAGACAATCTGTGGGGGATTTTACCAGTAAAACAGAAAGCAGGTTTTATAGCATTGTTACTAAATAAGTGCCCCCTCTCCTGCTGTGAGTAGGGGGTAGGGGTCAGCTCTTTCAGGAGTCCTTGTTGAGTAGGGAAACTACATTTACTCTCCCAGAGGCAATAACATTTGCTATTTTACTCAGTGGCTCCTGGTTCCACTTTATACCTCTCCAACGGTCTGACGGGTATATTCGTGCACATTCAATCTTTTTTTCATTTGGAAATTAGGTAACATAACATAACAATGAGGATAACAGGCCATTCAGCCCAACAATGCTTGCCGTTTTACGACTGCTAAAGTGTCCCTAGTGCTTCGTTTACCTAAACACTAGATGGTATCGAACACCCTGTTTTAGGGGAACTAGCTGACACACTTACACAGTTTGTTAACACCACCAGCATTGGCTGTAAACATACATTCCACCAGAGTAGAAAGCCTTGTTGGTCTGTTTTCCATTATGCATTATGAGATCAATAAGGAACTATGGATTTGTCCAAAAGGTATTACCATTATGTATTATGAGAAAAAAAATTTTCAGGACTAGCTTGCAATAGCTTTTAAATATGTGTCTTAAAATCATGCCTAAGTAGTGTAACTAAATAACAGGAATTTCTACATATACAACCAAAAGGTATGCTCAGTTTCTATTCCATTGCTTGCACTGACCCATGTGCAAATACATGTGATTAACAAAACCAACAATGGTATGGGAATCACCAATTTCTACAATTGTCTCATTTGTCAGCAAAACAATTCTCGACTTGGAGACAATGAAACGTTCCACCTGGGCCCCAGCAGCCATACTCACCAGCTTGCCACGGGTCTGTGCAGAGCGGGTCTCCCTCAAGGTGTAGACGTCCCCACACACGGAGATCTCCCTCCACACGCCAGGCTTGGACTCTTCCGTGAACCCGCCCCTCGGGTGCATCACCAGCACGCCATTGGTCGTCAGCCCGTCCATGTGACCATCCGGGTTCTTCCACTTGGCTGCTTTTTCCTGGAAGGGGGTAAACAGATGACATAAGAGGCAGAAGTGGTCTCGAATCTGACTTTGTAGCTATTCCTGAACGCCTTCAGGGAGCTCAACCCCAAAGGCCAAGCTCGTGAAAGGATGCGAATCGCACTCACCCCCAGGAAGATGTTTTTGGAGGAGTCGAAGCCGGCTGCGTAGATTCGGGCCGTGAACGGCGGGTTGCGCTCGCAGACCACCCTGCAGGCGAAGCGGGAGATGGTGCTCTGCGTGATGGGGGTCTCCTCGCCCCCCTGGCTCCCCGAAACCGTGTCCGTCACCACAAAGTCGATGGGGCTCTCCGTGGACCTCCCGATCTGACATGAACAGACACATTGTTCTCTCAATCGCCATATACAGGGATTAGCGTGTACACCCTCTGATGTGTCCGCGAAGCCTGCAGACCTATCATTTCTCACTTTGCGAGCTGTCGCGGTCTAGCTGCTAGCAGTGCAAGAGGACCATGCACCTGGAGCGGACAACAAAGGAAGTTTGCAGGTGTTCAATCGACCAGGTAGTCGATAGGGAGTGAGGAGGGTGGTTTACCCTTCCTGTGGAAAATTACAGCCAATCACACGTTGTGTTGCAGGACTCAGTCACAGCAAACACTGGGCCAAACCAGGCCACTGAATTATGAATGTGTGGCTTAAACACATGCTTCAATTTAAATATCATTTTTTAGAATGTTAAGACATTTATACACTGACAAATGAGTAAGGTGTCACGAGAAAGAAGAAAAATTTTAAGACTCAAGAGGATGATTTTGAAATGCATACTATGTAGCAGCATAGACAGGCCTATTTCCCCTTTAAATCTTGCCGCACGGTCTAATTACACTTAATACGCTTTCCCAACAGTCCTGTAGACACATGTGTAAATCAAGTATCTGAATACAGACTTGACTTTGAGGCTGTGAACATGTGCCATGTTAAATAAGCGGCAGGTGCCCAGGGCAGTAACAGGACAATGCTGCTTTTTCCTTTGTAGATTTAGATTAGTGCCAGAGGCACACTTCACATGCGTTCCCCAGGTCAGGGGGCGGCAGCGCACTGGAAAAAACACTCTCTAGCTCAGATAGAAATAATCCCAGATTGGGCAGACAGATAATTCCTCCGTAATACCATAAACCTTTGTGTTGCAGGCTTGCCCTATTCAAATCGAGAGGTTTGGACCACATTATGCACAGGTTACTTCACGTTGTCGGACTAGCAGAGTTGGTTGGTGTAGTGAGAGTTTGGTATTAGATGCTGCTCTTTTACCTGGAACATGTCAGTGTCTTTGTCATGGCAGTACTCCACCACCACCGTCTGGTTCCGGGAGAGAGTGTAGGAGATGCTGTGCTGCCCTCTGCAGCTCACCGCCTGAAACAAGAGACGGCAGTGAGAACTCACCTATTTGTTTTCATGACACCTCTGCTGACGTGACTCTCAAAACCACCCGTTTCAGAGGGGGAAATACATTTTCAGTAGACTGCGCTTCTCGCAACCCAACAGGAAGCTGCAGCTAGCTAGTGTCATGAAAACATTGGTTGGCGAAGCATCAACACTACATTGTCCAGATTAAAAACAGTACCGCAGACCTTAAAATTATTTCTGACAAATATTAGCAGGAATTTGATTCAAATTCACACGACACCATATGAAAATCAGGTCCAGCTCCTTGCCTATTATACTACACTGCAGATATTGAACCAGTAGCTATCTGGCCAAATGGGTAGTCAAATAGCTTGTGTATCCACATTGCTGATGCACAGCATTTTGTTGATTCAGACTTCATTAAATAATTCAGTAATTAAGATGCAAGTAAGTAATTAAAAAAGTAAACGCCATAAAGATCTTCCATATTTTCAATCAAAAGTTCAATTCTGGAAAACTTGTAAGTGTAGGGAGTTTAAGAATCCATTTCCATGATTTATTGGGACTTTTACAAATCAGACTAAAAACCTGATGAATCAAGATACCTAATGGTTAATATCCAGCTTTATAAACGGACAAAATGCAGAAAGTACTATATATGTAAATCAGGCAAGATAAGACTGTTTACTGAGCAAATGGAGAATGTAAAGAATGTAGCCTCATAAATGGTGTCTGAAACTTGCTAACTCAAGACACTTCCGATAATGAGCTAGCTGGGGTGACAATGTGGCAGAAAATGACCAAGATTTCAAAACAATGAAAGTACCTCTCCTGAATAAAGTAAGAAATATCAGAAAGGGATTTGCGTGACAATCTTAACTTTACATTTGCTTAAACACAGCTACTTAAATATTTGCAAATGTGTGGTACTCAGGATAGGATTGTTTAGCTTACACACAACAAAAGAGCAATCAATTTTTACAATCTGTTTGCATTTGCATAGCTTTGATTTTGTGCCTTGTGTTCTGACCAATCACCTTCTTGACGCAGCACTTTGGCGTGAAACGGGACATTTGTTTGTTGTCGCCTTAGTTAACTGCTCCCCATTCGCTGCCCTAAAGATACACATTTTCTGAACCAAACTCACATTCCCAGCATGCAAATGTTTCTTAGAACTACATACGAAAATGGCTATGATGCAGATTGCAGACTGACAGCAGGTCAGTCAGGTTGTTAAGAAATTAGGAGAGAAAATATATTTTATAAATATATAAGCTTGCGCTCTCCTCTAAAGAACTTGATGTCTGTCGCTACTTCTTATCATGCAACAGTTTGCAAGTTGGGCTTTACACAGACCCAAGTCTGAGGAAGATGTGCAGCAGAGCTCAACAGGAGAAGCACTGGTTCTAATTAACCAACAGTGGGATGATACGGAGTCACACCGGCGGGGCTGCTGGCCACAGTCAGCGCTGACATAGTCCAAACATGGGGCTCATCCATTCGACACACTAGATCAGTAAAATATCAACATCTTAAAAGAATCTACAAAAGGACTGTTGACAGTTCATTGTTATGCTGAGCTTAGAATAACAATGAAAGGGGGTTTAGACAGACCGTAGAAAACCACAGCCAAAGTTAATTATCAATGTTTAGACCAGCTGCATCTCTCAACACAGACGTGGGGACACTAGCCACCAAAATACTAGTAGCCTGTCATTTCCAGGACAATTATACCAGCTACACAGTCTGCCTGAAAATGAAATTCCCCATCATCTTAAAGTTTGCCAAGAATCAAAGAAATGTGTCATGCTGTGTATAGCCTTCCTCCAGCATGGTACCGGTCTGGGCAGGAGCCACATGACACAAAATGAATTCTGTAGAAAACGGTATCATTTAGCATAAGCCGTTTTTTATGGTTTAGAACACAAAGGCTTTCCTGGAATCGGCTTAGCCGGACTTGCGCAGGCTTTGGTTGTCAGGTGACCGGCGTTTTTGAGTTAGAAACGCAGAACTGGGCTTTGCGGGCGAGGGGGTGGGGGGAGACAGGGGAGAAGTATCTCATGACTGCCGTCTGCCCTCCTCACAACATCAGCTGACCCAGGTCACCCTCTGCTCTGACGCCGAGAGCCTCTGACTAAAAATCAGAGCTGAGCCCAGCGATTGCGTCGCCCGGGTGGGGAAGGCGAAACCTCCATTAAAACCACAACAGAAAAGCAGAACCTAACCAGGAACGCTGCGGGAGGAACAGAGAGGGAAGATTATGAAGGCAATAAGTAAAACTGCGACGTGTTGCGTTCTTCAAAGCGGTCCTTTGTAGTGCCAGTGGCTCCCTCCGCGCTCAGGGGTGCAGGGCAGAAGCCGCCTCTCGGTCTCGGTTAAAAAAAGGCCCCGGAGCTGAATAAAAGCAGAGCTCGCCGCTCTGTGGCGCGTCACACGCTCTAATCGCCGCTTTACATTTTTTGCCCACATCTGCATGACGAGAGCGCCTGGCACGACGGAGAGAAAGTGGGTCACGTTTGTGAGACCGTGCAGCTGGCAGAGAAAGAGAGGGGGAGAGAGAGAGAGAGAGAGGGAGAAAAAGAACTAAAGAGAGTGGGAGAAACAGAGAGCTGTGTGACTGCTCAGATAACACTGCTGGGCGATATTCATCTAGCGGGGACCGGGAGACTGGTGGGGGCGACGGCGCTGCACAAGGACCCCATTTTTCTCCCTCACAGACTGGGGTAGAGAGGGGGAGGGGAGGAGGCAGATGGTGGAGAGTGGCCTGCATTTGGATCAAAATGTGCGTGTGTGTGTGTGGGGGGGGGGGGTTTAACAGTTTGGCTCAGCTGCGCGTCGTTAAGAAAGCGCGCACCCCCACCTCAAACTGCACTCTGGGCCGAGTGTCCGACAAAGCCCCTCCTCAGACGATGTCACAATGCTCTCTTTACTGCTACGACTCCGCCCCAGGGGCCTGGCTCCTCCCCCACACCGGAAGGCACCTCCCCTCCCCTGACTCACACTAGACCAGTCTTTGCCCCGATGCCTGCAGTGTAACAGAAGTGTAATCAAAGACAGCCCAGATTACTCTTTGCTACGTCACACGTTCAGTGTTCCCAAGACCCCCATGTCACAGCGATACTTTAATCCCCGCCACCGCTTTACAAGATCCCCATAGGGGTTGGAATGGGACCTACCGCTCCTGCCGAACACGTTTCCCCACTTAGCAGCTCTAAAGCGGCTGGTGTGGATATAGCTGACCCTATGGTTTCTGTGTGAGACGGGAGGCCCCAAGTTGAGTTGGAAGACCACACGAACGGCGGTCACGTGACCAGCAAGAGGCGAAGAGGACGTTCTCTCTGCCCGGACACAGCATGTGCGGGGACCAGCCAATCCCCTCGCAGGTCCCTGGTGACATAATTCACCACGGCAAATGGGCTAAAAGCCACGCTTTCCCCAGGCTTTGTGAAAGCAGGACATTGTGGAAGAACAAACCGTGGGAGGCTGAAGGACCACAACCATGGGGTGGGGATAGTATGTACCGCACAGAGCACCACTTCAATGCCCTATACCTCACTTCTTCAAGACCAAGGGCCAGACTGGACACTCAAAGCCAGTGCCAGGCAGCATGAAGCTCTTCTGCATACCACTGTTGTAATGTGTGGTTAATCATTCCAAGTCACTTAGATGACACTTCTTCTTAACAGCAGCTGAACCTATTGAGCACGTCTGCATGTTTTTATGTATTTAGTTGCTGCCAGATGATAGGCTGATTAAATATCTTCAGAATCAAGCTGGTGGACAGGTCTACCTAATATTTTAGAGAAAGAACTGCGAGGCCTGGTGGAGTAGATCAGGCGGCCACCTCATTAACACTCAGGGACATGTGTGGGGGAAAGCCTGGCGGATCGCACGGCTCAGAGGGAGCATCTGGGAGGCAGGAGAGCCGCTGGACACCAGCGTGGGAAGGACAAGTTGGAGCAAACAGACTCTACCAGGGCAACGAAACGAGGACCAATCCTCCAAAAAGAGCGGCTATTTTCGGCCTCCTCTCCACAGCTGCGGGGAGGAACGCGGGCCAACGGCAACACTCCCCTCCCATTTCCCAAAAACCCCTTGGACCAAAATACACCCAAGCATTTCACAGCTGAAGAAAAAACCCAAACACGGTTCGCCCTGGTCGGCACAGCTTCCCGTGCGAGAAAGGCACTGACGAGGGCCTTCTGGGAGGACCGGTGGCAGCGGGAAGGGTTTCTGCTTTCCTAACAAACATCTTTGCTGTAACCGCAAGTGCCAAAGCCTGGCCTTCCCCTCACCTCACATCCTCTTCCTCTCTGCATGCACAACAACTCTTTAATGAGGCTGACTAGCGTGTGTGTGTCCACATATGCATGTCAAAGGTTCGATTTTACTCTCGATTAAATGGGTTGGGCTGAGAAGGGACTGTACCGGAGGCACCAGAACACAACTTCCTCCCACATCACTCACCAATTGCCACTCTGAAAACCTCTACACCGGGCTGCCACCGAGTTTGTGCAGTAAATTCCAAACAACTCAATGAAACTTTGATGTGTGGACAACACAGTGACGCAAAGAGAATTTTCTATATCACAGGAAGATTAAGTCACTTATGGAAATGACGTTATCAAACCTGCAGCATAAGCATAAAGAACAAGACGCCTGGCTTTCCGTGTACCCACAAACAAGCACTGAAAAGTAATAGAAATAAGTTCTTTATTAACAGTAACTACCTTTTTCGCTAGCCTGCTTGAATCAAAAGTGCTGAAAGTAATCGGAACAAACAGCTAGCAAAAAGCTAACCGACTAATTCGGCAACATTTATGTACCAACATTTTCCAAAAAACAAATGTTTGGGACAGGCACTGAATAAATCTGCAAAACTGCATTAAAAAAATAAATTACAGACATTACATGATTTTGTGCTATGGAGAATGCCTGGAACTTTTTTGGGGTTTCTGATTGAATAGCACTCAGAACTGCAGTCTCTCTGACAGGCCCAATGTAACCCACTTTCAGCACTACCTCCCCCCTCGCATCCCCCTGGAATTGCCACCCGCGAAAACCTGCCTAGCAACACTGCTAACTCCTGCCTCCAATCAGAAGAAAGAGGGTCACAACCCCAGGAGGTGGGGGGAGAGGAGAGTGAGAGAGAGGGGAAGAGAACAGAGAGAGAGAGAGAGAGAGAGAGAGAGAGAGACAGAGTGTGTGTGTGTGTGTGTATATATAAAGTGAAAGAAAAGGCAAAGAGGTGGAGTACAGTAGTCAAGAGGAACAGAGAACGGATTTGAATTGAAGAACAAGAATCTCCAATTGTTGGCAAGGGGGACTCGCAAAGACAGAAGTCAAACAGAAGAAAAGAAGAGAGAGAAAGGCAGAGAGAAAAGGGAGATCAGGGACTCCAGAGCTGGTAGAGAGAGGAGAGTCAAAGTTCTGCCTGCAGTTCTCTCTCAGTGGGGACTGTTGTAATGGGCATGACTCGCCACCACTCCTCAATGGAAAATGGCAGAAAATTGCAACATTTCCTTCAAAATGAGTCCAAAACTAGACATCCGTGGGCAGGGAATCATTAAGAAACACGGATCTCATATTTTGGATGTGACTTTTTCTTCCTCCCCCTAGAAGGATCAGTGGTCAATAAGCGAGACCTGTGGAGGAGGCCTTCACTGGGCTTCCACCATCTTTCACGGCAAGTTTCAGACACTTTCTCCATCTGATCGCACTTTCACAACTCCTACGCTCGCTACAACCGCCGCATCCGAGCCATACACGCAAGCCAGAAGAAACCTTTCCGGCTTCCAGCCCGGCCAAAAAAAGAAAGCCCACGTGAGCGCCTGAAGAGTGTGGAGCTCCAGCCCCTCAGGACATTCAGGGAGAAGAGGTGCACACTGCTGTCCCCCTCATGAGCAACATGTCCCATTTCCCACTGTTCACTTAACATCTGCCAGGTGGTCCCCAGGATGGCGGCTCTGCCTCTCTATTTTTACCCCGAGCTGTCGAGAGTGTGTTAACTCATCACGGCTTCTTGAGTCATGTGTGAGCAGGGCCTTCACGCCAATTGCAGTCTTCTCGCAACCCAATACATCCGAACGCAGACAGCAGCCTTCGGCTGGTCACGGGACAGCGTTCCTCCAGTGTACAGACGAGGGCACGGCGGTGAGACCAGGGACCGGTAACTCCCTCTCTCTCTGGGGCGGTGACCCCTTGTGCAAGCCGGCTCCCCGTTCATCACCGTGTGAGTCACAGCACAGCTTGCGCTCACTCCTCCGAGCCACATCCTGCGAGGAGACGGCAGCACGAGTTTGAGTTCGCACCAACCTCTCGCACTTGCACTCCCACTCCGCCCCCACAACACACCACCCACTGGGAAGAGGCGTGAGGAGTTAGCGTTTATTACGGGCAGGAGCGGAGGAGTGCGCTTTATCAGGAATGGGAAGCAGAATTCAGGGAGAGAGAGGGAGGGGGGCGAAGAAAAAGGGAACGGCATTGTGAAACGCATCTCTCCAAGAAATGCTAAAGTAAACAGGCCCTTGCATGTTTGCGGCATTGCTAAGCTACCAAAATAAAGGAATGCCAGAAGACCAACGTCTTGTTCTGTTCTGGGCTTTGTTCTTGGCTAGGGGAGACTGAGGAACAAACCGAGAGGACTGGTTAACCCCTCTGGAGCTCCCCTCTCACTGCGAGGCCTCCAAACCCTCTCTTCCCCTAGAGATTTAAAGCCATTCTGGGGGTTTGATAACCGTCCCTTCTGGTCAGCAGGGGCTGGGGACTCGCCCACACAGTGGTCATGCTAGCCTGTAGAGAGTTGAGGATGTGCACGGTGGTTACCTTGCTAGCCTGCGGAGAGTTGAGGATGTGTACGGTGGTTACCTTGCTAGCCTGCGGAGAGTTGAGGATGTGTACGGTGCTGGGCTTGACACCGTTGGCCTTGGCCCTCCGGTACAGAGCGAAGCGGCTTTTCCTTCGACCCCGGTCACCATTGGGCAGGGATCCATTGTACCTGCCGGAGAGAGAAGAGACGGCCATCATTATCTCAGCGTGGAACAACGTATGCTTTTCCTTTACAACACTTCTCCACACCCCTCTTCTACAAATACAACACAACCTCTCTATTGTATGCCCTCCTGTAAGGAATAACGAGGTTAGTTCTCAAGCAGTTAAGAGCACAGCAGCATTCAGACAGCAGGACAACAAACCGCACTGGAATGAATACGAATTCCAGCACAGGCACCCAACGGGAGGGTTTCCCAGGAGAATTCTAATATAAATTATTTGCCTAAATTGCACTCTTATCCAGGGTGACCGAACAGACAGCTTACATTCCGTATACTATCCACTTGTACAACAGGATATTTACTCAAAGCCATTAGATTGAGATCTTTGGAAAAAACAGTGAAATGCCCATGAACCGACCTAGGAAATTAACCTGTAACTTTCTGGTTACAGGCCTTGGTTTCTATCCCCAGTCCACAGCTGTAATGGACAGGGACTGAGTACCAAGGGCTACCGTTCACATTCATTCACCAGCTACATCAGTCAGCATAATTTAACTGCTCCATATAAGTTTGTTCTCCCTTTGACAGCACAAAGGCCGCACAACAAGTGCAACAATACAGTCGTAAGCGCTGTCGTAACGCGGACAATAATTAATTTTGGGGGACAGCTAATATCGGGAGGTGCTGCCTGGCGCCAAAACAAAGCGGTATTTCACACGGAAACGTGTCGTTTACGAGCCCGTGGTTGTGCTGAGAACAATGGCCAACGGCACGAACGAGACGAAGAACAAGGAGGAAGGAAGAGAGGAGGAAATAAAAGGAAAGGCGGATGACGTCTCGCGAGTGCCGTAGCGCTGGCCCCGACGTCTCGGAAGCAGGCTGCTCTCCTTCGGCTCACGTGCGAGCGCACGCGTTATGAAATATTCAAGCGTCTCTCCCCCTCACAGTCTGTTTACTTTCATACCGAATCGTCACACCAGCGCCTGAATGTGTCCTGAGACGGGCCCAGAGAGTGGCGCCATGTGGAGCCATCTCTCCACAGGGGGGCCCCAACCACACCCTACCCCTACGCCTAACCCCACCCCCACCCCTCTACCCTCTACCCTCTCCCCCGGGCCCCTGCCCCCACCCCGGGGGGGGGGGGGGGCAAAAAAAGGCTGGTTAATGAGAAAAGCAGAGATTTCCACTCCCTAAAGAAAACAAGGATCAGAGGGATCAGCGGACTGACCGTTAACACTGATCCCCCCGCTCTCTTCAGATGAGCCCCTTTTTACGAGCCCCCGACCATGGTGCCGCTCATAAAGAGCACCTTGTTGTAAAACAATACGCCAGCCGAGCCTGGATCTCTTATCCCGGGGGCACTTCAAACAGACAGGGGGGCTGCTTGGAATCATGGTGAATGATCATAGATAATCATGAAGCCGACTAGCCAGACATCATAAAGAGGCACTTGAGTTAAGAGGCATCCATGAGCCAAATAGAAAAATCTAGAACAGTACGCCAGTGCTATCCTCTTGAGACCTGGCAGAAAAAACATTTTAAGTGTTTTAATTTTATTTGACATAATACATGCATCTTGGATGGCAAAAATATGTTGAAGGGAAAATATTTTCAAAAAGATTACTCATTCCATTTTTTTTATTTTATATCCATTTGTGGTGTAGGTTTTCAGCATAGTAGAATATATGGTTCTTCAGATTAAGACTACAGATTTGTGTCTCCACCAGGGAACAAAAATGAATTGCCGGGTCTTAGGAGGTTATATCACACCAGGCCGGCTTCTGTGTATGAACTCTTATCACTTCCATTTGGGTCAAATGCAACGGAAGAGATAAATTAATACAATACATGAAAATGTGTTATGTTAGTACTGGCAATACAATGATACCCTAAACCTTCAAATGTTTATTTGAAGTTTTTTTTTTTTTGCTTTACCGCACAAGTCTTTGTTCAGGAATTTTTAAGTGCTAAAGCACAACTGCTAATCAAACAAAAAATAATTATTTTACTGCTGACCTCTGTGCTTTGCCCCATTAGCACAGCATTATAGCGCATTATTAAATAAGCCTTTTTAATGCCCCCCTCCAGGACAAGACAGCGCGTTCCCAAAAAGAGTGCCCTGTACCAGAGAATGTTCTGGAAAGAATGTGGTGGCAGGTGGTCCAGTCATATTCCACCATTGCTCCCCTGAATCCTGGGGAATTTTTGCTTTGACTAATGTTATAGTTACAGCTGTGTAAAAATATTGTTTCTGTCTCATAGTACAGTTTTTAGTTATAATACGAATTGTGGCTTGTTAGAGTAACGTTTTACTTATTGCTTATTGATGGCCCTCAGTGCCTTCCTGGCGATATCACATTTTTGTATTGCTGAGTTGCACTGATGTTCTCCATTCCTGTACGTTGCTCTGGATAAGAGCGTCTGCAAAGTGATTGTAATGTAATGTCAGGCTACTCACAGGACGTGACCTGGCCACAACACAGTGCAGGTTCTGTCCATATTACAATCATGCCCTCAGATACGAGATTAGCCGTAACCGTATCAGTGCTGTATGGGCTGCTGGTGGCTCCTTTGGCTCAGGCACTCATTCTAGTGCAGGGATAGGCTCACTGTTCATGATCAAACCTACACTGGCGAGCGGCTGGTAGCCCCGCAGGGGCGACGCGTAATCATCAGGAACGTCGCCCAGGGTTAGGGAGGATTCAGTTTGCAGGGATCTGCGTTTTATCATTCCCCAGCAAATCCCTACTGGTTGATCGGGCGCCGGCTCGTCTGCATGGTAAGCTGTACATAAAACGTCTTCCTCCGACTTTTATTTTTTTTGGTTTGTTTTGCTTATTTCTGCAATTATTCATATGGAACATGTACAGAAACCAACAAACAATGCAGAGACAGACGATGTTTGTTATTCAGTTGGCACAGTTGAAACAGAACAGCAAACATTGTAATGTACATGTTGCAGTTAGCTATCAAATACAAGCCAGGCCACAAGCCTTGGGAAAAGCCAGTCTTCGGATCCTGCTGGGGTTTCTGTGAAGTGATCCCATGATTCTGGAATCCCTGTCACAAAGCACACATGGCCCGTTCACCAGGGGACATGATTTAGTGTGGGGCCCTGTCATATTGATTTCTCACCATTTACTGAGAAAGGGGCACTCAGGGAATAACCCTGTGGGCTAATCGTGGAAGAACCTTCTAGAAACAGTCCTCTCTGCAGGTCTCAGGGTCTCCTGCAGCTTATCCTCTCAGGCGAGATGTTGGTCTTGCCTGCCTTCCCTATAACTCTCAGACACTGCAGAGCTGGAACAAGGCTAGGATGCGCTAGAGGCAATGCCGGCTGACTGGGTCCAGCACGCTTGCTGTTTCACTGCGCTTCCCGCAACCAAGCTAATGTAGCTGTATAAGCATTCTGCCGTCAACCTAGACTGGGACGACCAAAGCGTACTTAATCAGGCTTGGACTGCAGATTTTCTGTATGAACTGGACTTCATTATTAGTTCTGCAGGTTTACTGCAATAAGCAGTATGCTGGAACGGCACCTCATTTAGGGTAGTGATTTGGTTGACTGTTCCACCCAAAGCTGTCACGTATGCAGATCAAATGAAGAGTGATTTCACTGCTTTTTCTGGTGTCTCCTCAAAGTACCATTCCTCGTGCAAAGTACCATTTCTCTGCTAATGTATTTTATGGTTATACATGCCCAGGGACAGAGGCCTTTAGTTAGCTTAGATATTTTCAAATGACATTAGTACATAATATGATGTCATTTACATTAAAAACCCAATGTGGCCCCTGACAAAAAAAGAAAGTGAAATATAAAACAAAAGTAATCCTAGAAGGCAGAGCCAACTGGTTTAGCACAACCATAAAAATATAATGTACATCTGCACAGACACAGAGCCAGCCCGGCTGCACCGGGGCAGTGGAAAATTGGCATTACAGTGGGTGTCTCTCTGCAGGCTGAACTGCGAAAAGAGCCTAAACTGCTCTCTTAGCAGGAGCCCAGCCTTCTCCTTTACTGCCCCAAGCACATAGGCACTAATGAGATGAGTAACAAACCCCCTCCCAACTTTCTCTGCCTCCAGACTAACAGCCAGAGGGCTCTAAAAACAGTCCGGGTTTAGAACAAAAGATTTCTCCATTTTCTGCCATGTGGATCCGGAGCACGTTCCCTCCCATCAGTTTGTGTGGGAGACGGTCTATTTTTTAATAGCCCCCCCGTACTCCCCCGAATTAAATCCCCGAGTCTGCTGCATAAAGCGACCGGTGTTGTGAGGAGATAACCAACGTCCTAGGGCAGGAGACCAAAAATCTACACCCACCAGCTGTCTTGTACAGCTGGGACAACCCCATGCCTTTGCCCCCATCCAAGAGCGGCCGTCCTTCTGTTATCGTTGCACCCCTCTAATACACGCCCCTGCTCCGGCAAACACAACGCCTTTTCTTCTCCATCCAGAGAGAAGGGTTTAGGAAAGGACTACAAATGACTTCTTAGACTGGGCCTGTGGCTATTGGGCCTTGCGCTTGTATTTTTGCACAACTGAAGATGATCCTATGGTGGAGCTTCTGTCTCTCTCCACAACCGACCAATTCAAGAGTACCTAGAGTATTCCAACTGGGCATCCTGTCCACCCCTTGGCCGGACTGAGGGGCACACGGTCCCAGTTGGGGTGGTTTTACTGTAGAAACCGGAAACGGGGACACCAGAGCCATGGGCCGCCAAAAAAGGAGGAAATGTTTTTTCTAACGGCGTTCTCAGAACTGTTTACCTTTTTCCAGCCCTTTTCCTGGCTGCTTCTACAAGGTTACAGAGAAGCATTTTTAACAGACAACCCTCAACTACAGAGAGTGGAAAGGTAGTTACTCTCATAGAAAATGTCAGCCCGTTGGCTTTTAATGGACAGAGGCATCTCTATTCGACCCCTCCAGAGAGAAGTGCTCAGTTTGTAACAATTAAATCATTTTCTAGAAGGTTCCCACTGCCTGCGTCTAAAACCCTGATTGCAGAAACAGTACCTCACTGTTCATATAAGACGCACTGCCGTTCCAGCCAAACAGAACAGAAACTGAGCGGACAAAGCGTGCATTTGTAAACTTTAAAGAAAAGCTATTTTAGGTCAGAATTTTCAAGCTCACTAATCACATGATAAATAATCTATTCAATACTCATCTCAAGCTAATCAACCGAAGAGCAAGGTTTTTTTTTTGTTCTTCAAACAGAATTACCTTTTATATTTCCTTTCCTCCATTCCATCCTTGCTTATCTCTTGTTAATGGAATCGATGCCTCAAATGTTTTGATGCCTGGTAGTGCAACAGCTAAGTGCACACTTTCAATTGCAGTTAGCTACACAGCTGCAAGAAGAAACGTGTCACTGTGTACTTCTCGCTCCGCCTCACAGGAAAGCAGGTGGAACCTGAATTCTAGCTGCAGGATCCTTGTTCCAGCAATCGGGTTGGGGGACTACACCTACTTTGGACTTGGCAATCAATCTACCCAGTGATCTCTAACTGCTCCTTTGCAGTATGACAAAAGCAGTGAAATTAAGACTGGATGCATGAAAAGTTGAAGACAACCATTTTGAACATTGAGGGGGAACACCAATTTTGCTGGCAAAAATTGAGTTTGTGATTGCTGAAGTTTACCCACTGGGCGACCACCAATGGAAACTAGCGGTTTTGTATCATTTTGAATCATGATGAAAGATTTGTCTCACTACATGACACATGGTGTACATGATTTCCACAAGCAAATCCTTCTGAAAGAAAGCCAACCAAAACCAAATTAGGCATCAGGAATCAAGATGCACAATACAAAAATAGAAAATGATTTCCTTCATATTTAGCTGTTAAAAATAAACGCTAACAAGGTTATCAAAACGAATCAAATGTACTTTACAGCAGCTCTGCTTTTGTGGTTATATAGTGCCGAGTATGCTGTTAATGGAAATTCGTAAAGCAATTCATTTAATATTTTTGCCAGCTTCTGCAGGAAAAAAATAGCGCAACTGATTTTAATTTAAAAGCAGGTTTGCGGTGAAGGTTAAGCTTCACTTTGAATATTTTCCCTGCTATAATCCTCCAAATAAAACATATTTTGGAACAACTTTCGATCGCATCTTTTACTTTTCTCCTAATCCGGAATCCCCAAACTTATTTTTCAGCCCACCAAATGAATTCAGTGGAAAGTAGCATGTATGTATTCCAGTTTGTGCGCCTTTTCACTCTGCGGTACACTAGCTAATCTGTGCAGCCATTGTGCAGGAGTTATACAGCAGGTCACGAACGGCAGGTACTCAATCCACCAGAGGAACAGCCTGTGTAATGACGTGGGGGAACCGTGAGAACGGAAACTCCCTCCCAGAGTGACGCAATGGCCAGTTATGATTCGCCACAGGAACTCTGGGACACAGTCAGCCTGGCGAAGTCAGCGATGGATTCCAGAACATTGGGGTGATTCACCAAGGTCAACTGCTTTATCTGTACAAGCTGTCCGGGAGACCCTTGAACTTTGCTCAATTGTGATATATTTGCCTGTACATTCACACTTAATTTCTGAAGTCCTGATACACACCTGCATAGTAAAACATAAAAAAATGTGCATTGTTTTCTTTCAGTGAACGGACTTAATCAAATTGAGCCCACAGCAGTGCTACACATGCAGCAAAGTAAACACGAGGCTTCTGGCGCTTTCAGAAAGTTGACATGACATGCACAAGCGTGAAATGCACATTCAATGTTTTTCAGTGCAAAATCCATGTTCTAGGTCATGTGCTATGAAGCCTTTCCCCTCCGCAAAAAACAGGAAGTCTCAGAATCCGCCAGACCACTCGCTTCCTGTTGATGAGGAAATCCTCCTCAATCTCTTCTCTGGATAATTGTAGTCCCTTTCTCTGTGACCCGGATCAGACGGACAGCGGATTTCAGCTGCTTGCTCAGCATCCTGCCTTTGCCGCAGATGGAGGATTAGCTCTTCTACGCTTCACCTCTGCTCCTCTCTCGGGTCCCTCGGCCCTCTGCGGCCCCCAGCCAGGACAGCGTTAATCTGGTGGAAACCTCTCCAGATAAGCTAAAATAATGCCCCGGCTAATCAGGCCTGCACCTCGGCGCAATCCCTCAGCGGGACTTCAGACGGAAATCCCAGCAAACGGAAGGGAAAACAGGGAGAGTTCAGGCAGGGAGAGTTCAGGCAGGGAGAGGCCTCGTCTCCACAAATCCCGTCCAGTCAGAGGGTAATCTTGGGAAATAACACGGGACCCGGCGGCCGGCTTCAGACAGAGAGCTGGCCTCACACAGAAGAACTGCGTGTGACGAGGTGGTGGGTATCTTCAAAAAGGACAAATGGAGCCAGGATGGGGTGGAGGGGGGGCAGGAAATGTATGTTGAGCTCTGGCCAAAGGATAATGTCCACAAAAAAAAAAGACAAAAGACTGAAAGCCAGGCGGAAGATCACAGAGGATAAGATGACATGAGATATAAACGTGGTTTTTGTTCCCATTGTTGTGTGGGTTCGTCATATAGTCACCAAGCACTGCCCCAGTGCCCACAGATAGTGCGGCACACTTTAGCCGTACATAGCCAGAAGCCTGTTCGGGAACATGGAAGTGTTTTGCAGCACAAGCTCACGAGGGAGCGCATGTTTTCACCGACGTGCCCGCTCAGACAGACAACGGGAGTAATCCCATGATAACTTTTGTTGCACAGTCGCACAGTTCTAATATTATGCCGGTTACGCAACCCGGACTTAATGAATCATTAACAGCCCGATGAAGCCGTCTCGACAGACACAATGCGCCTCCTCTGTCTTCCTGTCCTACGGATTAGAGGGACCTCAGAACGCATTCCTCAGCAGCAGAGCCACGGGTGCATTAAGGTCGCTTGACAACAGTGTGTTCTCTGTTTACCTAAGTGGGAGTTCTGTCACTGGGTGGAGCATCCAAACTTCACTTGGGGGAGCGACCTTTTGTTTTCCTCTCCACTCAACTCCACCTCTCACACAGAGAGAGGGAGAATAAAAGACAGAGAGAGACAGATAGGGTTTTGCTGAAAGAGACCAAATAGAGTCAAATAGACAAGATGGATTGAGATAGAAATCAAGTGAGACCATCCTCAGATGCTTTGGCTGGGATGGGGACCTTAATTAAACCTTGAAGGCACAAGACCAACAATGTGTGATGAGAATGTTCTTAACTGAACACTGTAACATTTTTGAAAAAACATTCCAAAAAACCCACTCTTCAAAGAGTAAAGCTCAATCCCCTTTTCTACTGTAAAGGGGGAACCATGCAAACATTAGCTAGAGGCAAAACCAGTGAACTCTATACAGCGCAACTGCTTGCCCATTGTATTACTTTCAGTATAACTTACAGTAGCTCAGGATGACACATTGAATGCAGGTGTCTTCCCCAGATCAAAGTCAGACATTGGTCTTTATTAACAGTCCACAGTTTAGGTCTGCACAATAAATCAGAGGACTGACATCTTGAGCAGTAATTGTGTTTTAATTTCATTTCATGGTGATTGTGCCCATCCGTTGCCATCTATCACATAGACAAGAGTAAGTAAGCTAGCATCCTAAACTAAAGAATTAAAGTAGAAGGGAATTTGTCCTAAACAGGTTAAATATGAGTTTGATCTTCATCACAGTTACAAGTCCAAACCTGGAGGAACAATGATAATGCCACAGGCAGTCAAATCAGTACAAGGACCAGGGTCAATTCTCTTTTTTTACATTTGCTACAAGATTAACTGCTATTTAAAGTAGCAAAGCCACCCACACATATCTACAAGTTGATTTTAATTAATCTGTGAATTTCTTTAAACACCACTTCATTTTTACCCGCAATATGGAAGCGCTAATCATGCTTATGAAGACTGTGCTGTGGCACCCACATAAATAGCACAGCTGCTGAAGCACTAAACTTCTCCAGTGCACTCATTCACACTCAAGCAGAGCCAGCATCACCTGCAAATGCATTTCTCCACGGCAAGTTCACACATGCAACACTGAACACCGTTGCTTTCCAGCAACAATGGTGGCGCCTCTTTGTTTAAACAACCAGCGACTCTTATTTTAACAGGCTGATAGCATTCAGATATGAACGTGCCAGTAATTGTGAAATGGTCAAAAAGAGCTATGCTGGGATGGACATAAGTCAAGAGCATACCCAAGGCAGGCCAAACAAGGTATGATTTTGTGGCTTTGGTTTACTAAATCAGAGAAGCAAACACACATTAAGAAGCTTGCTAATGAAGAAAACGTTTTATTATAAAAGCGAACAACTCATGTCAATGTGCACGACAGCATGTACAACTACAGGAACTTTAGAAGCTATTGCATAGAAAGACAAGGTGGATGCATGATAGTGTGAACATGTTCTGTGTAGCAAAAGTAATGTATAAAATATTTGGTGCAGTTTATTTTTTCCACCAGTAGGCTAGTAAAGAACACCGTAGCTGGACTGTCTCTGCAAAACAATAAGAGGTTTGTGCATTAGATCCAATGTTATGGCACTGTTCACACCGACATTAAACATCAAGTTGCTAGGTTGTAACCCAGAAAGATGGCGGAGCAACTTCCCCAGAATAACAAAATCGGCCCTACTTCACGCATCACGAAAAGTGACAAATTAGTTGATCATCCAGTGGAATAACCGGCATCACTCATTAAACAACAAATTTTCAAAAACAGATCAAGCAAATGTTGACAAAAATGTTCAAATTTACTTTTGAAATTCCACCACACACATTCTAACATTAGTCTCCTTGTCCCCATTTATTAACATGGCTGCAAATCACTTCAAAGGGAATCCTGAAGTCTGCAGAGGGAAGTGCACAGAACCAGGGGGGTTACATTACCAGGTTACTGAGCCCCTGGATTTTAAAGTCATTACTGGTTGTCCATGATCGTAGATCATGTTGGGCAAGTCCCCTCCCGCTCCCATTTCAGATTCCAGTCACTGGGACCGCTTCAGCATGGAATTTAGAGATTTGCAATTCATCCCAGTTTGCCAAAGTTTCTTCTTTGTTCGCATGCATTTGTATCTGTATTGCTTTAATCTGACTGTCAGATGGGCGGATGCTCATTTTGTTGTCGCCATTTAAAGTAGCCCCTTGAAAAATGCCTCATCACCAAGGTCAATTTCCAATGGCCCGTTTTAAAATTATTGCAACATTATTTTAACATTTCTGATGGAGAATGGGAGCAGATGTTTTTTTAGCAAAAGAAAAGAAAAGAAAGAAAGATTCCACAAGTCCCCAGCCAGGCCCGAGGAGACGGCGGTCCTGGCGTCGGGGACGGCCAACCTGTGACGTCTACGACACACCTCCCCAACAGAGAGGTCTTGTTCGAGGAGGCGCACAATGCACAATCGTTAGGTCCTGTCCCGCAGACACAATGGACAGAGGGAGCCGGGGAGATGGAGCTACTGCGCCCTGATCAATACTGCCTTTCATAGCCCGGACCCCATCCCCTGTGCCCATGATACCCCCTCTCCTGTGCCCACACCGCCTGCTTCCCCGTGCCAGGGACACGACAGCGCACCTGGCCGGGGAAGCAGCCGCACAAGCGGGAACGAGAGACTGGCACCATTGCTCACAGCGCCCCCGGTCAACATGACCGAGGGCGGGTTTCAGGGCACTGGGTTCGACCGACCCGTGCGCAACTTCCAGCGAAACCGACCCTGCGCGGAGACCGGCTAACACTCTTCCTGTTGTGTGATTCCGAGTGTTGTACATGTACACGTGCAGGTGTGGGAGGGAAGGCAGAGGAAAGTGTACATATAAATCTTTTACATGCACCTGGTCCCGAATGCTTTTAGCTGATGCTCTGCGCAAGACGTTCAGGGAGCATCAGATGCCAGGGAAATCAGCGATGCATTACTTCATACACCCCTATTAATATTTCAGACCGAGCCTATAAAACAATGACGGCACAGAAAAAAGCTATGCTTGATTCTGAAACTAAGATCTTTTAGGGAAGTCTGAAAGCACTAATGTTGCACTGACTGGACACTGAAATAACACTAGATGCAAGATCATTACTTAACTTCAAATTGCATTTTGAGGAAAGGAAAGGAAAGGAAACGTGTCAAAAATGCAACCAAATAGTCTTGTGTTGGTTCTTGCTGAGCATGTAATGACACAGCATCAAGACAACAGTATTTAGTCCTATCAAAGAAAAGGGGAAACAAACACTGGTACAAAAAAAAATACAATTATATATTTATATATAGTTTTGAATATGGTGCAGTATGCCATTTTATTTTAAAAGGATAAAAACATGTCATTTGCAGGCATTCTTGTGTGGTCATGTGTAGTTTACCAACCGCAGAAAAGGGAAACTTCAGTATGCACACAAGAAAATCTATTGTTTTCACTTGCAAAAAAAAAAGTGAACCATCCTAGGGTTAGTAAGGTGACGCGTCTACCCAATATGCTGGTGTCAAACAGGAAGAACCTAGCGCTACCTAACGCAATCACCTTGGGCATCGTTCCAGCGGTTACTTCAGTATTCCTTACGTTTTAATAAAGGCTTTCATTTTCATAATACAAACAGTGAGTGGAAGAAAAACAACAAATGTGTGCTTCAACACGAGCGTGCCATATAGCCTACGCTCTTTCTGTGAATATGTATTATAGAGGCGGAGGATTATTCGAACCCATACACTGACAAATTAAGCCCTAAATGAAGAAGTGTTATTTGGATACTACGCCAAGTTGTCTACAAAAAAACATTTTTAAAAAAGTATCGGTTATGCAACAGTATATGCGCAGCTGTAAAGTTTCACGGAACAGAACGCGTACTGGTAATATTTTACTGACGGCATTGTTAAAGATCTAAGGCGTGAGCGACTAGTGAGGGCGGGATAAGTAACTTCCAAGTCCCCTGGCTCATTGTGGGGGAAGTAACCAAAGGATCACTGCCGGAGGGAAAGTAGCCCTACCAGAACTCAACGACAGAAAAACTCCACAGAATACCTCCATTTATATCTCTAGGTAATTAGGCGCGGCATTAGTTCGTCCTATCGAATTTCACGAACAGTTCATAGCAGAGGTGTCGATTGGAAAAACTGCGCGTTATTCTCCTCCACCATTTTAAGCCTAGTTAAACATTTTAATGGGAATGTATCATGAAGCAACAGAATAGGCTACTATAAGACTCCAGCATCGGCTATACAAACATACGGATGCTGTTTTTTAATGTAGCCTAGCAGCTAGCTGCCATAACTTTCACACGATTGATCTCGTGAAAAAAACAAAGGGCAATTAAAAGCGGTCCCGTGCAGGAAACGGGGCCTTGGACAATTTGGAATTTTCTGCGCGACTGCCTCTGCTATTTGGAGGAGATTAGCCTTTTTCCGTAGCTACACCGAGACTCGGTAATGTTTGGGTCAGGAAATTAAAGGGCAGTATGTTCCCATCCACATCAGCAGTGGTGTCCAGCCATCACGACTTTGTAAAAACTTAGGATACTTCCGAGTCCGGCGGCCGCACATTGCCCCCCATCTTTACCCATGGATGAGGCAGTTCAAAAAAGTACATTTCCTATCTGACTTATCAATGGTAGCTTACATTCCCCGACATTAAGAGGAAAAGCGATGAACACAATCACCAAAGCCAGAAGCTATACTTTTCCTCTGCTCCCCTCCCCCACCGCTCACGAGCTCCTGTAAGTTGGTCTCAACGTTGCAAAATACTCCATGAAAGCAGCAATTGATTTGTCCGAAATGTATTTTACATTTACAGAATAGGCGATGCAGGAAATAGATTTATGCACACGTAGGCTACTTAATCTGATAATGTGTGTGGCGGTGTTAGCTAGCATACTTCGCACGGTTCTCAATTGACGCAACCAAACTGTTCTTTAACAGTAAACAATCATTTCATTTGCAATTTTTCACTAACCTACAAACATAATATTTATTACACATAGTTTGGAAGAAAAAACTACTCTTCACTTTGTGTGATGGCATATTTTAGGCATCTAAAAAGCCTATGTTTAAATTATATAATTATACATGAAAAGAAGTCACTTTAATGTAGCCTAGCTATCGCTACATCAACGAATGGGCAGTGAAAATCTTGCTCGTGGATTGCTTAATTGTTTGAAGTCGCCAGTGGAGTGCTAGTGATTTAATGTTTCCAACTCACCCCAAAACCACCAGCTCTCCGTACTTCACTGGCTCTTTCGTGGGGGCGCAGTGCTCCTCTTGGTTCGGCGAAAACATGGGGCTTCTGTGAACTACGCAACTCAGTTACAATGTAGCTACTCGTCCTCAAGCGTGGAAAAAAACCCACAAGCAAAAGCCTACCCTTTATAGAGGGCAGGTGACTGCCATTTCAGTGTACATGTCGTTGCCAGAATGGCCGTAGTTTTATCTTTGTAGGTCGCGCTTATAATCTTGTGTTTCCGTCATATATATCAGAATATAAACTTTGTTTAAAGTACGACTCCAAGCCACATCACAGACTACTCATATCCACTTGGCGGTTCAATCCGCTCTGAAGCAGATACAAAAACAGCCCCGAGCAGGGGGTGGGTTATACCATTCTGCTACACACTGCTTTATGAGGGGGGACCAATGATTAAAAAGTGGAGAAATGTACCTAACGTTGTAAACATTCGGCACCATATATGTTGTTTTGCTACATAATTAAATTATACTTAAAATCCTTGGTTAAAATGGTGGTTTTAAAAGTATTTTTTTTCAAGTGAATCATGACATATAAATGAATTATCTCCTTTCAACTCCACATGATTACGTCTTTGGTGTGAGGCGGTCTCTTCTGTTATGTAAACAAAGAGTAAAGACTCGGGATTCTTAAAGGAGCAAATATATGGCCCTTATATCGCTTAATATATTTGAGACGTCACGTTGGATGCAGGAAATCTATAGCTTGAATAGAAGGTGCACGGTAATACTACCCATTTTAAAAACCACTAAACAGGTATTTAAGAGAAACTTGTAAAGAGTCCAGACCCAGGTTCTTAGACTTTGATACGCGTCTAATATGTTTATCAATTTGTCGCTTGGCTGTGTACAGTCCTTTTAAATTGGACTAGCAAGGAGTCTTCTTGCCACAGAGTGGAAATAGTGCAAGTAGCAAACGCAAACATGCATGAACGCAGGCAAAGACACACACCCACACACACACATACAGTCAGCTCCAGAATTGGGGCCCTTGATACATATAATAACACAGATAATAATCAATATGTTATATTCAAACATATGGGAAAACTATATACTTTTATTTCAATACATTTGCCCTCATGTTTCAATGTTTTTTTATGAACTAATCAAAAAATTCTTTAAACCATGGCACCCATAACAGTTCTTGCAAATAAAATCAAAGATTAATTGGCAATTAAATACTTAATTTAGTTAACATGTCTAAAGGAACCACACTCACTGAGCACTTTATTAGGAAGACCTGTACACCAGCTTGTTCATGCAAATATTGAATCAGCCAATCATGTAGCAACAACTAAATGCATACAACTATGCAGACATGGAGACATGGTCAAGAGGTTCAGCTATTTCTCAGGTCAAATGTCGGAAAGGGGAAGAAATGTGATCAAAGTGACTTTGACCATTGCATGACCGGTGCCAGACAGGGTGGTTTGAGTATCTCAGAAACTGCTGAACTCCTGGTATTTTCATGCACAACAGTCTCCAGAGTTTGCAGAAAATCATGCAGAAAAACAAAAAACATTCAGTGAAATGCCTTGTTAATGAGAGAGGTCAGAGGAGCTGACAGGAAGGTGACAGTGACGCAAATTACCACGCATTACAAAAGTGGTATGCAGAAGAGCATCTCTGAACACACAAAGTGTCAAACCTCTAATCTCTAATAAATATCTAATAAAGTGCTCACTGAGTGTATATTGTGTCAGCACATCACTTTGTGTTTCACTAAAGTATAAAATGAGGTAAGAAGCATGCAAAATCCGTTTGTCATACATCAGGATGGGAAAAGCCAATGAACTGCAATGGGCATCTCAGTCTCCAGGCTTAAATCCCATCAAAAATGTGGTCTGAATTGAAGTGCAAAACCCAAGGATATCATCCATCCATCCATCCATCCATCCATTATCTTAACCCACTTATCCTGAACAGGGTCACTGCCTATCCCAGCATACATTGGGCGAAAGGCAGGAATACACTCTAGACAGGTCGCCAGTCCATCGCAGGGCACACATACCATTCACTCACACACACTCATACCTATGGGCAATTTAGACTCTCCAATCAGCCTAACCTGCATGTCTTTGGACTGTGGGAGGAAACCAGAGTACCCAGAGGAAACCCACGCAGACACAGGGAGAACATGCAAACTCCGCACAGAGAGGCCCCGGCCGACAGGGATTCGAACCCAGGACCTCCTTGCTGTGAGGCGGCAGTGCTACCCACTGCACCATCCGTGCCGCCCCAAGGATATCAATGATCTTGAAATGTTCTGCATGGAGGAATGGTAAATAATTGTGAAAAACTTTTTGGGGGAAATATTTTTTCTATTTTCTATTTATATTTTTGGTTGATTCCATTGAATCATTAGTAAAGCACATTATTTTAAACATGCTGGAAAGTAAAGTGCATGTCAATATTGTTTATTATTGTTTAGTTTACAGTATTTTTGTGCTATTTTCTCCTATGTGCAGCTACAACATTGCTGGAAATAGGCCTTTCCTCAAGGAGAGACCTTTTCACACCATCCTACTCTCCCCACCTCAGCCACTCCACATTTCACAGCCCACTGCCATGTTCACCATACCACCGCCTTCCTTTGTCCTGACCTCAACCCGCAGCTTATTAATAAGCAGGTCAATTTCAATTACTGTACTTAAGGAGGGTAAGTGGAATAGCAAGCCTACTAGTCCACGCTGTGTGTGTATATCTATATATGTGTGTTTGCCACCATGGTCCAACCTAATATGCTATACAGTGGCCTACTATACTCAATAGAAAAGTATTGTCAGAACTGTTTCTCTTCGCTTGGGTCCTGCATTTCAGTCTACCAGGGACTAAACACTATAATTCCGTCCCCCAGTGGCAAGATTCTGACACTGTCTCTTGTGGAGTAATCATTAAACTCTCACACATTGTGATATCCTACGGAGCTCAGTTCTTTCATTATTTCCAATTATGAGCAATTGTGCATTGATTAATGGACAGAGCAAAATCATTTTCAATATTTTAAATATTCTTTATTAAAATGGAAAAAACTGAAATCTATAAGACTTTTTACAATTTAGTCATTTGATAGATTATATTTTTATCCAAAGCAATTTACAAAATTAAATTTAACACGGTAAAGACCTAAAATGTAATGCTTGTTACAGTCCGGTAACCATGCATTTAAACTTTTAAAAATAGTTGACGCCTCTACAACTGCATGTGAATTACAAAAAAGCTGTGCTATTAAAATGTTATGTTTGTGCAAAATAATCATATTCTTCCCTGTATGGTATACCAGGTTTACACTGCTACTGAAGTTTGTTCAAAGAAAGGCTAATTGATGTTTAGTGTAAGAATGATCTAGTCTTATCTATTCCCATACATAATCTTAATAAATTGCCACAAATTGCTTTGTCCTGTCTTCAACTTCAACTTGTTGTAGTCTTAAGACTTAATTGATTGGATTGCAGATAACAAAATAGGATATCTGCTCTGTTCATAATATATTTACATTCACTGGAATTTCTCTGCATGTATTATGAGATTTGCACATCTAATAATACGTTATGAAACTGCATAACGTATCATTACGTTATGTCAAAGGGTTAACTTCTTCTCCATTTTTTTGATGAGGGAACTTCATCCTTTCCTGAGGGTGTTTATACAAATTAAATAAAGAAGTGGTCCCATCTGCCTTACATCCCCCATAACTCATCGCAGCACAAGCAGCCATTTTGTTTTAGTGAACAGATTGTAACTAAAATGTCCCAGCAAAGTGAGACCACAAAAGGTTTTTTCCCCACTGTGATCATTGAGATCTGAAGTAATATATTTTGGCATAATTGTTCTCACATATTGTTTGACAATGTCAAATGAGGCCCTAAATAGTGTAATTCTATGTCTCTTGTGTTCTGTGGTCATCTTTGGGTCTTTAATACAATGGTGAATTAATGGATGCGCAGACAGGCAAGATGTAAGGATGTACAAGAATGTAATTGATCTTGTACAGAAGGCTGTGCTAAAAGCACAGAGGATATTTCTCTGTCAACCCAACAACACCCATACCTAGTGGCTTCAAACCTCCATTAAGGTCACCAGATTCAATTTATTCAATTTCATATACAGTGGTGGCCACAATTATTAGAACACCTGACAGATCTGAAAATATTGACATTTTCTTGCCTCCAAAACATGATTTCATTTCATAATGTTCATCAAATATGCAGATGGTTGCTCTGAGCACAACAAATATCAGATGAAGTGAGTCCTACTGTTTTTATCCACTTTTAACTTTAATATTTGGTATGTCCACCTTTTGCAGCAATTACAGCAGCACATCTCTCTGACATAGTGTCAATATATTTCCTGAGAACTTCAACACTAATGTTATCCCATGCCTTCTGCAACTCAAGCCAAAGGCTTTCCTTTGAATGTACAATAGATCCAGTTTATTGTCCAACTCGCCCCAAATTTGCTTGATGGGGTTGAGGTCCGGACTTTGAGGGGGCCAGTCCATCATTTTCAATGTTCCAGCAGATTCCTTCTGTCGCAGGTAGTTCCGGCAATAGTTAGAATAATGTCCTCTTGGAAAATAAATCCAGGCCCAATAAGACGACTCCCAGATGGTACTCCATGCCTCACCAGAATGTTGTGGTATACTTTCTTATCCATGATGCCATCAATTTTCACTAAGTCACCTGTTCCTGAGGCTGAAATGGCACCCCACACCATAATACTACCCCCTCTGTGTTTAACTGTTGGCAAGCGACACTCATTTTTATATCTCTCCCCCTCCCTCCATCGAACATATACTCTTCGCTTGTTGGCAAACTGTTCAAACTTGGACTCATCAGTCCACAACACTTTATACCAATCTTCCTTTGTCCATTTCTTGTGTTCTTTTGCAAATTTCTGGTGTTTCTGGTATTTTTCTCTCTCAGTAACGGTTTCTTTGCTGCTTTTCTGCCAACAAGTCCTTCTTCTCCCAGTTTCCGATGCACAGTTCTTGAAGACACTGTTGCACTATTAGTCATTGTGGTGTTGATCTCGTCACGCAGTTCTCGTGAGGTCTTTCTTCGGTCCTTAAGACTGAGAATTTTGAGATGCTTCACTTGTCTGTCTGAAAGTTTCTTTTTTCTACCTCTCCCCTTTCGGTTCTGGTGTGAATTGGTGGCATCATGGCAGTCTAAAGTGTACTTTACAGTGCTTGGACTGCATCTCAAGTCCTTGGCTCTGCGGCGGTAACTCCAGCCAGCATCAAAAAGGGCCTTTATTCGAACCCGTTGCTCACTCGTTAGCTCCTTCTTCACCTTAGCCATGTTCAAAGAGCAACATGTGCTTCAAGACTACTTCTAGAGGCTTTGAATTTATACCAATTGGTGGTGTGGCCTCAGTGATAAAACCCTGATGTTACCAATCACTTAATGAGCAGGATAGGCCTTGTACATTCAAAGAAATCATGCAGCTGTGTCCTAAGACTCTTGCATCACCATCAATTTAACCACGATCACACCTGACAATGATTACACAGGTAATTTGGCTTCTTCTGTGAAAGAACATGATTGTGTGACATTGACAGTGAAATAGGCCTAGCTTGTTTTTTGTATGGAAAATGACGTATATCTCTTTATGATGGCTCTATTCTCCTCACATAATGCTTTGTAGATATTTCATTTGTTTCATGGGTATTTTAATGGCCAATTCAACAAAAACAACTGAAACCTCTTGAATATGCCAAGTGTTCTAATAATTTTGCCCACCACTGTTTGTTAGCTAAAAGACATGCCAGGAATGCTAACAGGTATTAACGGCTACCTAATATTAATGCGAAATGTTCAACTTGCACATAGGTATATCATGTTACATTTTCCAAAGTGCATTTGTTTATGATTGGGTAATTCTCTGAACATCATTTATAATAGAATTTGGCAAGTGAAAGTCGGCACTGGGTAAGGTTGCATTCGTTCCTATATGTGGCTTAGTGATCTTCCAGAACTTATGTTGCTTAATCAAATGCAGACAAAGTCCTTTGTAAATGGACTCTCATATATATAATTTCTCATTTTTTAGCATACAATGTAGCTCAGTACCTGTATTGTTTATAATACACAGCTTTCTTTGCTATATTTGGTTTCCTTATACACAGCTGTGTATTTCTGGAAACGATTCAGGTTCTGTTCCTTGGTCATGGATACAGTGCCACGCCTAGAATCTCAGTCAAGTTCCCCAATCATAACTTCCCAATGTTGCCCACATGCACGCAACACAACTCCCAGCAGTGTTTTGGCTTAAATCGGACAGGAGAGTGGAGGAGGTGATAGGGGGGGTACAGCCTCTTAGGCACTTGGCTAACCACCTGACTCAACTTATCTTTATGTTGATTGCAGCAGTTTTACTCAGCACCCATGCTGTAATGGTGTTAGCTGCGGTCATCAACCTTCAGGGAGTGACTTTTCCTCTTCCTCCCTCTGAAATTACACTCCTATCTGAATCCAGCTGTCTAAACAGGATGTTGTTTGAGCCAGCCATTAGCTCAGTGTTGTCTCTGTGGCACCAGAGCAGGTGGTGTGGGCTCATCCACGAGGTGAGAAGGGAAGACTCCGTGTGAAGAGGCTGGAGGAGCCCTGCAGTTGAAGAGGTGCTGGCCCTGGCCCAGACACTGGCCCTGGCCTTGACTTGACTTTTTGGCTACATACAAGTAGACATGTCACGGGGAGGGAAGCATTATTTTGGAATAATGTACAGTATTGTAAAATCACCGTGTTCTGAACACCGTGTTCAGATCAGCTTTTATTTGTGTGTGTGTCTGTAAAGTATAATTCCTTCCGTTTTCATAAAAACTTGGTATGAGTCTCATACACAATCCATTTCAGAATACAGTGATATGGTAACAGTCTGTAACATTGTGGTGGGGAAGCTGTTGCTAACGAGAGACTACGGACTGGGCAGGCTTATACGGCATTGTTCGGACCATTGTGAACTAATATCAATCAATTCACATCAATAAAAGTGTTTAATGTCTGAAATAGTCAATAAGCAACCATAATCATAAACCACATTCCTCAGGAGAAAAACTACCATAGAATGGACATTAACGTCTGATGGAAGCAGCCGGTTCCCGTGAGTTTACATTAGATGAAATGTGGGGATGATATCAGGTCAAAGAGGCAGAGTCTGGTCGTGTTGCAGCCTAGCATTCCTCCCTCTCCCCTGAGACCTTACTCAGTTCCTAGAGCCTGACTGTGCAGTTCCATGGAACATTGGCGGTGATCTATGTACAAACCAGCATTATGTGAGGAGGTTTCATTCAAGGTAAGCATGCTGTGCAGATCTTGCACAGGTTACACACAGCCTGTATTGCTCAATTAACCAGGTTATGTACAAAACCCCAACAGTCCTCATGGTTACCAATGATCCCTTTAGGTCCAGTGTCTGTGAAAGAGACTGACTGCCCAAGTCCAAACCAAATCTCCACTGACATCTTCAGTCCCATTTGTGGGAAGAGAATTGACGGTGAAAGAACTGTCGACCTCACACAAATAATTGCTGAGTTTATATTTCAATCTGCGTAAAGTTTTTGTTAAAGGCTGTGTCAGTATCTCTGGGGGGTTCTCATTTTCTTCTGTTATTTAGGATTCAGAGGTTTTCAAGTTCTCAGTGGTAAACCCGAGCGCTAGAAAACTGAACAATGCAAACTAAAATTCCAGCTCTGATCTTATCTGATTTGTTTTTATCGAATCCCGAAGGTTTCTGCGTACTCATTTGTCTCTCACAATGACCAAGATGCATCTTTGCGACACTTTAACTTCCAAAATGTGATGCTTAGCTCAACAGGCAGACTTGCGGTGGCCCAATGAACTGGCAGGGGTGATTGGTGTGCAATGAGATGTCGTCATCTCACCCGACTGAATCTTCTCATTCCTGATACAGCCAATTGTGCTTCGCTCTGTAGGGTGTGGGGCCCATCCATGCACTAGAACAGTACCTTAGCAGGATGAGCCATCCAGCAGCCCCATCTTTTGATACCGGTTTGATTCAGCAAGGGATTTTCGCTGCCATTCAGCGGAGGCAGGGCCATTGTCCTGCTGACTGATTCAAATGTAACTCCACAATAATGGGGAATAATCGGTGTGTTCTAGAGGGAGTGGCCTGTGCAGGGGTGCAGGTAGCGTTCCTTTGTGTAGTATTGCTTCTGCACATTGCGCATGCTCTCTGTTCTCCTCTGTGTCCAGTGTCTCTACATAGAGCACTTCAGCCCCTACTGTACAGTGCACTGATCTTTACACCTGTACAGAACTCAGCAGCTTGCCTTGATTTATGGAAATTAGACTGGATCCACACTGTAGCTTTGGGCTTTTTTTGTTTTTTTGTTTTTTTAACTCATGCACTTTGGGCGACAACCTTTTCCGACAGTGACTTATGGAGAGCCTCTACAATAGATTCAAGTATGGTGGGAAAAGATCATGTTAGTTGGATGGGCCAGAGGTCTGGCTAAAGTGCAGCACTGTTTCATTTCTACCTGGGGCCTATTTGTGTTTGGGTCGTTATGTGCAATAAAGTCCAAATTGTGCTGGCTGTTGAGCCTCAGGGGGTTCTCGACACATTCGCGAGTATTTATGGCCCTTCTGTCCGAGTGTTTGGAAGCCCTGCCGCCCCTGCCTTCCCCCAGTTTGGCGGCGGTGGGTGTGCAAAGCAGCAGTCCCCACACATCTCTTCCCCTCCTCCTCCTCCTCCTCCTCCCCCCGTTTTTCTTTCTCCTTTCGCTGACAGGAGGGTAAGATCTGTTGAAAAAAGAATCCTGTTTCTCCACTTCCTGCCCCCTTTCCCTCCCTCCCTCCCGCCTTTTGGCTGTTGGAGGAGGAGGGATCAAAGGCTCTCCAGCACACACTGTCCTGATTGAGAGCAGGTGCAAGGAGCCACAGTGCTGGGGTGGGCTGGGCCTATACGTGTGTGTGCGTGTGTGTGTGTGTGTGTGTGTGTGTGTGTGTGTGCGCGCGCACGTGCGTGTTTGGGGGAGGGGGACAGAGGGGCTCTCTATGCCAGACACTCCCCTCCCCCACCCTTCCTCTTCCCCTAAAAACACAAACAAGAGCAGGGCTGGAACAGGGCATGGCTAGAGCACCGGTGGAGGGAGAGAGGGAGACATTCCTACAGGAAGTGGATGGGACAGCTCTGAAACAGCAGGGCCCAGACCTCCCACACTGCAGAGCGCTAGTCGCATGAGGCATGTAGGCCATGCATTACCCGTCTCCTGGAGCAAGAGGAACGTGTGAGGAGCTCATACCTGCATGCGATGTCACTGGCTGGCTGCCACAATCATTGGAAATGGATGTTTGGCTGTCCTCACTTCTGTGCTGCTCATTTATTTTGGGAGTGGAGATAAGATAATCAAGTTTTTGATTATAGTGAAAATAATCAAGCACTGAAGAATGTCATTATCTTTTTAGTGGAGGGTGATGGATGCCTGTGGGTTGTGTGTGTGTGTGTGAGATATTCTCTGGCTGGATCAGTATTTGCTTGAGTGTGTATGAGATATGAGGTGTTTATGGGATGTACAACACCTAGGAGTGTTTTTCAGGTCAAATATAAACCACATCGATGAGATCTGGGTTCTCATAACCTCTACTGTATTCTTACGTATGAGGGCACATGCCAAGTACATACTTATCTTGGTTGCCTAAATGGCAGATTTACTTATATATACCTTATTATTTTGCAAGGGAAAATAAATAGAAGATTCTAGGTAGAATTTCAAGATGGCAACTTTCATATCCAAGTCCCAAATGATGTGGAGACTATAGTTCCTAAGGTGCAAGTGTAGGCATTGTGTGATGGCATTCCTGCTACGTTTAACTTTGGAGGGTAAAGTTGCGCAAGAGGGGTGATTCTGAGTGGGTGTGACAGTGAGTGGTTGAGCATGTATATCGGAAGTCGTATGGGTGAGATATATTTGTGGACTGGGTATCAGTATGACAGGGCATATGAATGAACAAGAAGGTGGTAGTCTGATTCCTTACGTAAGAGAAATGTGTGTGGGCACACACGCATGTGGGCGCGTGTGGTTTTGTGTGTCAGAGGATCTGCATGTGTGAGCAATGATGCTGCAGTTTATCGTGTGTCACAGACACAGGCCCCGGCCTCTTCCAGGTCAATGGTGGGTATTTCAGCGAGTATCGACCCCGTTAACACACCAATTCATTTAACAGCCGCTCTGGCTCAGCCTGAAAGGGGGTTATAACTGTGTCTCTGAACAAGTGACCACGCACTGGGCTGGGGTCAGCAGGCCAAGGGGCCACGAGGACTGGTGAGACAAAGGAGACGGTGATAAAAACCGGGGGGTGAATGTATCCCTCGCAATCCTGTAAACCGCTACACTTCAGATGATCTCAAAACTCAATTCATCACCTCCATCGCAGTTCGTCACTCGGCTGTCAAGTTTCTTTCTTTACCCTTTCTTTCTTTCTTTTCGACATCGACGAAACACATTCACAGGTGAAATGATCCCTCAGCCATTTTTTCTCCTCAAACAGCTCTCACAAACATAATTGCACAAAGAAAGAAAAGAGCTGGCAATGAGCACCAAGAGCTCCCAGGCTGAATATTGACTTTTCTCACAATCTGCTGGAGTGAAAAATATCTCTATCAGGGACTTTGTGTCAAAGTCGATATTTTTACATGGTCAGTGAAATCCAATGAAACATCGTCTCCTCGGTTGATAGAGCAGATTGACTTGAAATCCTTCAATACATTGCAATAAGTATTTAATATGCTTTTAAAGACTCCTTGGAGGCAGTTGCTCTAAGCTTTCCATGATTAATCACACCTTTATCAGCTGTCTGCAAAATACGGATATACTATACAAAATAGTTTACAAGTGTCCTCAGTTCCACCACAACTGGAAAACAAACACTAAAGCAAGCAACCACATTAGGGTTAGGCCATGCTTTTAGATCTATAAACTGTAGTGATTGATGGGGTGTTCTAATTAGGGGGTTTTAAATACCAGCAAAGGTCACTGCAATTTGCCCCCGATGTTTAGTTTTCACTTTTATTTGTTTTCATCTACTCAAGTTGCAGTCCGAGTGCATACTACCATGTGCACATTTTTTCACAAATAGGTGGATGTAACAGCATCCTTCTATGCATCAGTTAACTTTGGCAACCACAACCACATGTGCTGTCCATTACCCTAAAACAGAGGAACGTAGTCATTTCTGCTGTGAAAGCCAAAGTTCTTTGTCATATTGATTCTGCTGGGGTTTTTGTATTCGCAGAACTCTTGAAATAGCTCTGGGGGAGTGGCAATGCGGCAGTGTTAAGGGAGAGACCTGCAATCAGGAGATTCAAAGTTCAGATCCACAGCGTGAGAGCACAAAGTGCTTCACCTGGAGACCCGGTTGAGGAAGCATGTAGGCCAACTCACAGTTTTTGTATCAACCAGTTACTAGTTTTCTAACAGCTCGATAAACTATGCAGACCTGATTCACTCCTGTACTTGTACAGTAAAATCTTTACGATACACTTGCAGTCAAATCAAATGTCAGATACGGTTCAGTTAATGAAATAATTAAGAGCAGAAATTGTCACTAATTTCTGAAACGGATCGGCCCTTGCTGTGCACCCCTGATGTAAGCTATGTTAGATACTTGATAAGAGCATGCCAAAGATGTATAAATGAGCTCAAATTAGTTCACTGGGAGAAGCATCCATGGTTTGGTTGTTTTGGAGTCCAAGGGAACACGGTTACCCTCAAACAATTTGGTGCTCATGAAGCTCACTTTGCAGTGTAAAAAAAAAAAAGAAGGAAAAAAAAAGAAAGAAAAAAAGGCAGATCTTAGTCACAGTCACTGTCATATTTTCACATTTCTGAAAAGGCTTTTATATGCATCAGAGACAAAACAAAGATGAAACATATCCTGTGTCTGCTGGCTATCCGCTATCATGCATGTGCATTCTTCTAACAGCATCACGTTGCCTGCGTGCATTAAATCACAGCCCCCTTCATGATATGCCATTTACAGCACACAGCGCCTGCTTTTCAAATTTAGAAAATCGGTAGACGGACTTAGTGCCCAAGAAAAAGCATCTCCCCACATGCGAGTATTTAGTAATATTACTAGAGAAAAAGACCCGGATGTTCTCAGAGGTGAATACAGAAAGGACGTTGTTTTGGATCAGTGTTTATGTACAGTACGGTCTGCCAGAGGCTGTGGCCCAGTGAAGGCAGATTGTGTCCGTTCACACGCATGACTGACCGTCTGACCTGCAGCGAATGAAACGTGTGTGTGTGGGGCTGCACACGTGCGGCAATCTGCCCGTTCCAAGAATAGAACTTCACTTCGCCTCAAGAGACTTGGCCGAAGCCCAGGCAGATTTGTGGAACATATACGAGGCCCCAGCGTATTCCACAACTGTACAATAAATAAATACAAATAAAAAATAATAATCACGGTATTCGCTGCCGGCTCGAAAAGGTCAGGACTGCTACAGAACAGTGGATCAAAGAGCGCTCGGGCCCGGCTTCCAGCCCGCTCTCCGTGGTGACGGCCTGACCCGTGGACAGCGGTTGCTAAGCGCGCGGTTCTGCTGTCACGGTGATAGAGGCGTTCTCAGGGCCGCCGCTGACTGGATTAGAAAAGAGCATGTGCCCGGTGGCCAGGGGAGGGGATCGGAATGCCAGCCGATTAAAGAGCTGGCCGCTGCAGCCGCTGTGGCCACTGGGACGTGTGACAGACCAGCACAGAACCCTTCTGGTGATGTTTCAGTCGCTACTTCAGAAGTGGTCTGATTAAGAGAGGCACGGCTTTTTGACTCAGGGGTGAGATGTGCAATAGGAGTAGCTGGGGCTATGGGGGAAGAAGCCTTCCGGCTGTAGGGCTTCTATCTTGTACTGGGATTTGGTCGGATGTGGAAGCAGCAGTTAATTCAAGGCAAAATCAACACATTGACCCATGAGCAGCATAAGCCGGGCAATAGTGCCTTATAGCGGACCATGTGAGCTTGGGTGAACTTCCAACCGACTGCGAAACGCGACTCCCCTCGTCAGCAACTTCTACCTTTCCAGCATTTGCTCTGATGCATTTGCTCTGATGCAACCCCCCCCCCCTCCTATTGAACCAGGCACTCTTTTTTACATGAACGTTACCACGCATTTGCATGACTAAAGGCCGACCCCCGCACCCCTTCCCTGGGTTACCGGTGGGTCATAGCGGGGGTTGGAACCGCTCGGGGGAGGACTGGCGGGTTGTTGTTGCGTCCCATGGGGCAGCTGGGCCCGGCCCAAAATCAAGCGACTGCAGCCTGACAGCCATCGGAATTCTGGGAATGCGCTGAGCTCGCTCCGTGGGGACCACACTGCTGACCCGCACGCCTCACAAAAGCCAGCGGCGTTGTGTACCCCCGGCCCCCCCCGACGAGGCGGGGCCGACACAGCCGACGGCTCGCAGATGGGGTCCCCCCGGCCCTGCGAGGGCCATTGTCACCGCCCCCGGCATTTTTTAAGCCCCCGCTCATTCCCGAATCGTCTCCACGCACTATCTGACCCCGTGGGGAGGGAGCGCGACGGTAGGAGAAAGCAGGGGGTGGCTTTGTGGCATCAGCTGTGCCCTTTGTCTCGCGCGTCCTACACACCCGCCCGTTTAAACCCGCTCCCCCTGCCCACACGCCCGTCTCTTCGGCGGAGGACGTCATTCGGATAGGCGGCCAAGGTGGCATGGTTACCAGATTACAATGCGAATCCAAGACTATCTCCGAACACACATTTCTTTAACCGCATTCATCTGGTCTACATTTCCTTCACAGGCCTTCCTTCCTCTGCCTTCCGATGATTCGTTTCCTCAACATTTCTTTTGCAGAACCGGGAGGAGAAAATTCACGACAGTAAGGAAGAACAAATACTTTTCATATTGGTATTTGTAGCAGGGACAGGAAACTGAATGTTCTAGGTCGCAGTGTGGTGAAGGTGGGGAGGCCCGGACATTTAGGGTCAGATCTGCGCTTCCCCTAACCTGCCCTGGGAGGACTCTGGGAAATGCACCATCATTTCACAGCCAGGGGATGGATGACGTCGCCCGCCCAACCCTCCCCCCCCCCCCCCCTCGCTCCACTCGATCGTCATCAGCACGTGCCTCCGAGCCCCTCACACGGGGAAGGTCAGCCCGCCCTCCCTCGTCTCTCCAGCACGTGCCAAAGCTTCAGCGCAAACGCATCTAATCCTCCTCTCCCGCAATTTAATATCCCCGCTGCTAGAGCACGGGCTCCATGGACTCACTGACAGGTTGGAGAGTTCGATGACGGGCGCTCTCCTGGACCTCGCAGATTAGCAGGGCCCCGTCACTTTTTCCCCCGTCTGTTACGTCATACGGAGACAGCGGGTGGCAAGCCGAGGAGGGCAAAGCAAACGCGCACACAGTAGTTCTCGCACGTTTAAGCGAAAAGTAAACGCGAAAAGGGCCAAATCACAGTCTGCCCTGGGTGTCGGGTAGAAAGCGCTGCCAAACCCCGTCAAGACGTTTAAGCTGAAATGCAAGCTATTACTTTAACCACACTTGCAGGTTTGAACCTCCCTCCGCCAATCAGACGGTCAGATGTTACTTAATACGCCGTTACAGTACAGGACTGTGCTTCACAGAAGACAGTTTTTTGTAATGTTTTTATAGATCTTATGGGTGGAAAAAGAACAACAGCGATAGTCACATCAGAACAAATCACCTTGGGCAATAATAGACGCGGGGCAGATCCACAGATCATAGCAGAACATCACAGATTGACAGTAGACAATAATTACTGATTAATCCATACAATATGAATGCTAGTGGACTCGATTTCCAACTCAAGTAAAATGTATGGGGAATATGATCAAAAGAAATCAGACAGACACCTGAAAATAAGGATTTTTCCTTCACCCATCTTCTTTCAGTGAGAACTGCTCTGGCCACACATTTTCCAAATAATGAAAAGAAATGTATGCATTTCTATAAGTTGTCACATCACAGCCACTGCTATAGCAGTACCAACAGAACATAACATGGAGGAAACAGGCCTGTGTGTCAAATGGGGATCAAAAACCCAACAGTGAAAATGGGCGTAGGCAGATTTTTTCTGATACTTGTTAGATCTTTCTTTTCTTTTTTTAACCAAAACAGAAACAGAAAATGCTGTCCCCTTCTAAGGGGGTGGAGGTTGGGTTAATTATGTTAGAACATTGTTTCTCTCTGGACTGGATCAGCTCAGCCATTACAAAGTCTTGCTTTTAATGGCAGGATGGTACAGGAAGGGTCTGAACATAGTCTGTCATTAAACTATGAAAACTCTGCCCAGGCACCTAGCTGAAAACAGCCTCAGTAAATTCATGGGCCTTCACACAGACATGCTGCTTTGGAAAGATAAAAAATAACATTTACATAAATTACCAATTTGACAATTGGTAATAATGAGGTAAATGTCACTGTGCCAAGACTGGATCATCTGGATGTGTTGGCTATGCCCTGCACAGTAGACCCCAATATTAAATTGTTTACAGCGGCAGAGATGATTTTAATAAGATCAAAGGCAGAAAGAAAAGTGGGCCAAGCGGTGACTTGAAACAGAATTTCTTTTTTTTTTTGTTAAAGCTACCCAGCTCTAAACCTCCCCGTGCTCCTCTTGAGATTCCTCACATGCGTTGGAGCAGTCTGCACATGACAGAAATTAGTTCCCACAGTACATCAGGGAGAGGTTCCCATGGCTTCCCTGCGGAATCTTCCGGAAGTTTCCCAGGAGGGCGCGCTGCCTGGTCGTCTCCGCTCCATTTCACGCCTGTTGGGCAGACGTTTCGCAGCAGGCTGCAGGTGGTAAAGCGGCTGACTCCAGTCAAGAGACCAGTTTCCTCAGGGCGAGCTAAGCTCTCCGCCTGGGCTGGGGAAGCTGAATTCTTGGTTGTGGGCACCCCCTTGTGGTGGCTATAGGTAAGGCAGCAAAGATAGTACAAAGCTAACGCCACAAAACAACAAACATGACAATAGGAGCCTTCTCTCTCAAAACAATGAAACAATCACCCTTCAGGCATCAGAAAATTATATTATAAATCAGAAGACACAATAAATATTTATCAAGCATCCCTTTTAATCTTTATAACTGTCACCTTTTACAAAAAAAAAAAAAAAAAATCAGTATTAATGAAATTAGCAACAATATAGGGTGTGTTGACTACAGACAAGAGGCCTCTCTTCCTGGTAGTTAAGTAGGATAAACCGCTATTGTGTCCCTGGCCTGCTTCTGAAACACTGTGGGGCGCGGCCTTCCCTCAGTGCTGTGGTTTCCTTACAGACCTGCTCCACAAACCTCCACAGTACCTACCGCTAACCCCACCCCCCCAGGCCAGGACCCCAGAACTAAACCATGTTACACTGTGAGCCCAGTGCTGGGTGTGCGTGCGTGTGCGAGTGTGAGTGATGTTAAGACCAGGGCTCCTGGACGCAAGATGTAGTGTGGGTCAGTAGATATTCAGAAATGTTATTTGTTCTGGCGCAATTTCCTTTTAAAAAAGAAGACTAAAAACTCACAAATATCTTTTTTTTTTTTCTTTTTTTTTTTTTTAAACAAGGGAGCCTCTTTGTCTACCTCCTTGTCGAACCTAACGAAGAAAGACGTGTTTCGTGTTGTGGTCGTGTGGTTGTCGCGGTCAGAAGTTTGGGGTCGGATCGTGGCGCGGTGCGAGAGATCGGGGCAGCCTGGAGTCTGGAGGAGGGGGTGCTCTCGTTCGGAGTGTCGGGTCAGGAATGTGGCTGTGTTTTTGGTGGCAGGGTTTCGTTCGGGGGGGAGGGGGGGGGGGAGCGAGTCATTTCCGACACGGAGGTCGCCTGCGGCCCCGCCCGCCGTCCCCTCGCCCTGAGCGGCGACGGACCGAGGCCTGCGTTCGCGGGAGGAGGGGAGGAAGGGGGGTGCGTATGGCTGAGGGGGCTCGGTGGGTGTGGTCGAGCGGACAGGAGAGCCGGTTGGGTTCAGTGTTTATGACTAGGTGTGGTCGGGCGTGGCGGGACGGCGGGGGGAGGGGGAGAGGGAGGGAGCTGCAGTAAGGCTGGAGGGCAGAGGGCGAGGAGGTCCACTGCGGTTTAGATCTCAGGCGTGTCCTTGTCCCCATCCTGAAAACAGACAAACAGAGAGACGGGGGGCTCGGTGAGGAGGGACACCAGAGCTTATTTCTGCTTACTGCTAACCACTGCTGACTCACAGTCAAACTTTCAACCCTTAGTGTAAGATCACTTGTGGACCAGACACCTACCAAAGACAAAAAGGGCCGTGAGTCATAATAAATCAACACCCACCCAAATTCTATTCATTTTTGCATCGCGCTTTTCACAGAAGACACAAAGACACTTTACAGAGTAACACAGGAGATAATTCAACATATCAGCCCTAGGCCCCCAATGGCATATGATATAAATGACTCCCAGCAGCCAAATCTGGGTTGAAGTTTCTTGTGGAAAGTAATTTAGACCAGCGTTTACAAACCCTTTTCATCCACGGCACACTTTCCAAATGTACAGAATCTCATGGCACACCACGCACAAAAGGAAGCGATGTACGGTCAACAGTCGGACATTTATTTCAGCTTTCGTGAAGGGATTTGTTCATTTAAATTTGTAAAATTTTACATTTTTTAAAAGATTTTCACACTGCACATCTGACCTTGCCGCAGCAGACCAGTTGGGAAAAGCTGACTGAGACAGCCTTCAGACTCTTTGGCTTCAGCGGTCAAATTCAGTTTGACCCTTTCATTTTGCACACTGGCTTCCATTTAGTGCTTTTTAAACTGCCAAAAGAATATATGCTAATTTTATTCAGTCCAGTAAAAAGTCTGAGGGGGTTTGCCTACCAGCAAAACTGGCCGATTCTCAATTAAGTCCATCTTAAACACTGACAAACCATCTCAGCTGAACATTCAGAAATCCACCTGCTATGCCCCGGAACGTGAATGAGCTGGCAGTTAACGGGTGAGTGCAGCCTTTAGGCTTATATCCCCCATCACTGGGGCAGGTCTGTATGGCCCTGGATGCTAAAGGCTCATTTCTGCTCAACATTAGATAGATATACTGATACTCTGCGTTCATTTCGTCCGTATTTCTGCACGTTTCCTGAAACCTTGCGGATACGGACGAAACGGAGCGGTACCACTGGAAATCCTGGGGGCAGCGTAGCCAATAGTTCATGTGAGACACGATCATAGGAATGACGATGTCGCGATCTATTTAATGGCCTCACAGACCACCGCTGCCTCCGCTTTTGCATCTTCCTTAAGGAGGTACATTATTACGACCTCCTCCACCGTCGCCGTGTTTGCTGTCTTCAGTTGGAAACCTTGGACGCTGCCCTGCGGATGTATTGCTTAACATCCACACCGACGTAAAGGACGCATGGAAGTGCGCGGCCAGTGACGGTGACAACGTTTGACATATGGACGTGTCTATTTTCAGACGTAAAGGGAGCGTAAATGAGCCCTCAGGTCTGACTCAACCTGACTCAGCCTGACTCACCCCTTCCTGTCCCTTGGTGAGTTGCCGGTTGACGGCCTGAAGCAGCTGCTGCAGCTCCCTCACCGTCTGGTTGAGTCCTGCAGTCATCTTCTCCTTCCTGTCCATCTCCTCCTGCAGGGGGACAGCCCGTTAGAGCAGGAGGAGGAGGAGGAGGAGGAGCAGACAGCCACCAAACCAGGCAACCAGGCCTCAATGGATTCATACACACTGCTGGCCAAATATGGCACATGTGTATTCATTCTTCACACTGAGCAAGACCACCTTAGTGATAATATTTCTATGTGTAACACAAGGCAATGGAAGGCAGACAGGACATCCCTACTATCCTTGTAGATTCAAAGTAGGCTCTGGTCTTGTTCTTCCTTCATTACGACTCTTCTGTCCTTTGTGTGCATTACTCACCTATCTTCATAGTGGTTTCTGACCGGGCATTAACACTACAAAGGCCAGAGCCAATGTTATCTGGCATCTTGACTTTAAAATTACTCCAACACGGTAAATGGCCGACGCGTTGCTACGAATTGCTCGATCACACATTATCAAAACTAATTTTGGACATACAGAATCCATCCACTGCAGTGGTGATGAAGTTGATAAAGACTTTAGGGGATGAATTTGTCTCAGCAGCATTCCCCACTCACCCTTTGTGTAGCGATGTTGCTGTTCTCGATCAGGTCCACCTGACCCGCCTCCTTCAGGATCTCAGCCTGGATCAGGTCCAGGGACTGCTGTGCCTGGAAGAGGAGATGAAGTACGCTCAGGGCCCAAACTCATCACCCCTCAGTGTGCACCACAAGCTGCCTGGACGCCCGTCTCACCTTGTACAGATCACCCGCCACCTTCTGCCTCTCCGACTCCTCCATCTCCAGCTTGGACAGGGTCTGGGAGAGCTGGGTCTTCAGCTGCAACACAGGACGCACAGATCACCCCACCACTCCAGCCTCCCGCCCCAGCACCACCCGAACTGGAGCCTGGGCACGCTCCAGCCTCGCCCTACTTAAGGCCTCCAAACTGTTTATTCTGGAAGTCCCTACTGCCCACCGTTTCCAGGCTAGATACACTCAGTGGGCCTCTACTAATTACACAATAGTGCAGCATTTGAATGAATGCCGTCTATTTAAGGGTTTTACATCGAATTTAAACATCAAAGGTTAGCATTTAGCCTTGCTGGCTAGCATTTTTGTTAGCCTAAAGCACCTGTAAAGCTTGTATGGCCACTGCCACTTGAGATATGTATAAATGTAACTGCAGATCCTGTCATTAAGTCATTGAGAGGGCTATCATTACAAAAATCAACCCAGACTGTCTGGTGGCACCGGAAAGAGGCTAGGATGGGAGTCTAGGGTAGGAGTTTGTGAGAGCACTACGACGGAGCAGAAGAGCGTTGGGTTACGCAGGACAGGGCGTGCGTGGGACTGGGCGTCTGACACCAACGGCGTCAAACTCTACAGGCGGGTTAGAAGTAGCAAAGGCTTCCGGAGTCTGCGGGCGGAGGCGGTTATTAGTGGGTTTCAGCGGATGACCGTCAGCGGTCTTCCACACATAACCGCAGAAGAGCTTTCGGTGGTGAGCGCAAAGCGTTTATTAAATGACTGCGTGTTTGACTGCTGGGTTATGGACGGTTGACCTCGGATCAGAAGACCCAGCCCGTGGTGCTTCCCACCGTGGGAGCAGGTCTGTTGGGAGAGCGGGGGGAGGGGAGGGGTGGGTGGTTGAGATGACAGGCGCTGCTCTACTCGGCAGGGCTTACCAAATTCAGCTCCTCATTCTGCCTGACTGCTTCAGTATATGAGCCGTCAAGTTTGCTCTGCAATTCAGTCAACAGATCTTTCAGCTGAAATGAAGTTTGAAACCGGTTTAGATTCCAGCCGGGAGAGACATTCTACACAACAGAGACGGGTCACGGAGTCCCGGGAATGATTACTGGGCTCCAAGGACGTCCGTGTGAACCGTGCCCGGCTAGCGAGTGTCCAGCTCACACATTCCGGGGCCGAGGCAGTGATGCAACGGCTCCACAGAAATGTTGTGACAATACTATCAAAACAGAGAGCGGAGAGACCTGGGAAAGATGCCAGCGACTCGATTAACCGGGAAAACTCCAAGCAAGGTTTAACACTGCCATTCTCCCACACAGGCTTCTCTGGGAGACCCGTGACTCATACCGTTGACTAACGGTGTGGTTTTTGAAAGCATACTTTTGGCAGACCAATGTGTACCCTATTAACGAACTTCCATCACAAGTTATATAATTAACTGTCAAGTTCTATAAATAAATATAGTGAAGTCAATTTTAGATTTTTTTAACAGAAAGGAAACGGAAGGAAAAATGTTTTTGTCAACAGTAGGTACAAGAGATCCACGTAAAACCTCATACAAATGTTCTTCAAACACAAACACAAGCATGTACATATACGTGCACACAGACGCACACAGGCACACACAGATACATACAAACATGGGACCACAGACACACACAAGCACGACACACACACATATGTACACATACACGCAAACACAAGAGAATGTATGCACATGGGGTACACACGCACCACACACACACATTCTAGCCCCTCTGAGGAAAACTGAGCAACACTTTGTGGTAATTCTCCTCACCTCTCGAACCTCCGTCACATAGGTGGCGCTCTCCTGTTCTGCCTTCTCCAATTCAGATTCCAGGTGCTGTTTGTCCCGTCTCAGCTATAAAAGAAAATGTATTATTATTTCTTTTCTTTTTTTTTAACCATCGACAACAATAATGCCCAGAAATCCTGCAGAGCGTATACATGCAGAACCCGCTGAACCCAGAGGCTGGTAGACGAATTGCACAGGAGTGTGTTAACACTGTAAAACTCACACTCTCAAGATCCCCACCATCCGAACCCAGTCTCTCCACCTCGCTCTCCAGCAGTGCAACCTTCAGGGTCATCTGTAGCACACAAACACAAGGGGGTAGCTAGGAGCACTTACACTGCCATGACTTAAGTGTGGCTTAAAACCATATCAACCAGTATGCTCAACCAGTCTACTACTGACATTGCAATGGGCAGCGATGTCATTTAACTGGATTAAACTGCATGGTATACTAGCGGTTGGTTCAATAAGACTTTTTTTGTTACATTTGATCTACTTGACTGCTGCACAACCTCTTTCAGATCGCTCTGTGCCACCTCCAACTTGTCCCTCAACGGGACTCTTCATGCTCCACACTGCTCTGAAGTCTCTGCAGGATGCCCTCCTGTGGACAGAGGAGGAATTACAGTTTGGTCAAGAACAGGCCCTTGAGGAACTCCACACTGCAAATCTCCTTCCTAATGGCGGCCTGGCCTCACCGTCTCGGCCAGCACTTTCTTGTACGTCTCACAATCCTTCTGTAGAACCTTCTGGGCCTCCTCAGACTCCTTCAGCTTATCTGTCAACAGCTGGAGAATAAAAACAGAAGTGGATTGCACAAATTTCACAACTTCAGCACACAAATTATCACAGCCAGGACACTGAGTGATGGATAGTGCGCACTATATCTGCTGAATTCTGAACTCAATACAAGCTACTACAAGCATGGTAATTTTCACATTATTTTCAAGTTATTTTCAAATATACTTTACAGATGCCATTATCCAGAGCGAATTGCATAGAGCTAGTTATTCATGCTATCGATTACTAAATAAATATTTATTTACAGCCATACATAGTCCTATACTAAAAATATAAACAACTAGAACCAATTCTGATAGTGTGCCCCCAGAGACCTGAACCTGCAGTTTCTGAAGTGTGCCCTGACCTTCATACTACCCCACTCCCCATTAAAACTTCACTGAATTAATTTCCCTGTGAGTGAATTTGAGCAGGCCTGGAGTACAGACTAGCAGAGACAGAGGAAGTCAGGATTCGGCCTGGGAAAAGGCATCAGGGTGCTTCTTACGGTCACATCGGCGTTGTCCGACTCTGGGGCCGGGGCTGGAGCAGAGGCAGGGGCAGGGGCCGGCTCTGGTTCCGTCACCACTTCCTTAGCGGCGGTTTCAAACATCCCCAGCCACTCGCTGTGGTTCTGCGGAAGAGGCACACAGGAGCGTTACGGGTGACAGGATGAGGAGGGGAGTCTCGCCTGCTCCTAAACTCAGGCATCAGAGCGGGCGCGGAGGGGCTGTGACTAAGCGATGTTCTGCTTTGATCTGTTCACGGCTTAAAAGGATCTCCCGCGCCCGTCTGCCTCCGCGGCGCTCCATCTCTCCACATTACACGGGTGCCTGCCTCCAACCACAACTGCACAGGCTCCTTGTGCTGTCACAGGCGAAGTGTGTGTGAGTGTGTGAGAGAGAGAGAGAGAGAGAGAGAGAGAGAGAGAGAGAGAGAGAGAGAGAGAGAGAGAGAGAGAGAGAGAGAGAGAGAGAGAGAGAGAGAGAGAGAGAGAGAGAGAGAGAGAGAGAGAGAGAGAGAGAGAGAGAGAGAGAGAGAGAGGAGTATGTGTGAATGTGCGTGTTTAAGCACAAGAAGCTCTGGTTGGGACTGTCATATCATAAGAACATATTTCTTACTGTCTGTATTATAGTATCCACAGAGTACACCGTGAATAATAGCTATTTATGCTAAATACAGGGATTAAAATGACCTTTTCTTGCAGGACAGAAATACAGAGTTGCAGTTAAATGATTGGTGATATGCAGTTTAGCAGAAAAGAGGTAGAAAGTATGCATCATAACAGCAGCATGCAGACAAGCAGCAACTTGTTATTTTTGGCTAAATTTGGTGGAGCAGGCTAATGACGCATTGTGTTATTATTGCTTTGTTTCATCCATAAAATATTTTATGACACCCAGCCCTCCATGGTTACACTAAGTGCCATCTCCTTCACTGAAATATATCCACACATTAAATAAGGGATTAACTGCATTAAAATGTAAATCCATAAAGAGATGTAATAATATATGCCTCACAAACTTTAAAAATACAGAGCAAACGGAGTTAACCATTTCAGAAGCAGGGGACCAGAGAGGTCCACAAGGCTCGAAAGGGGCACTTTAATTTTACAATGGTGAAATGGCACTGTGATGGAAAAGTTAGGCATATTGATCCTCTCTAGGAAAGCAGAAAATTACAGCATCTGAATGTGCCTAATGAGTTCACTATATACTGCATCAACATAGCGTTTCTCCCCAGAGAAATCAAGCCCGTTTCTGCTTCAACATAACACGAACATATGGGCTCTGGCCTGTAGAGTAAGTTACAGGAATCCATGTGTGTGTGTGTGCGTGTGCGTGTGCGTGTGCGTGCGTGTGCGTGTTTGTGTAACTGTGTATAAATGTTACATGCCTGTGTTCGGGTAACATTTGTTTGAAGTTTTACATCGATGTACCCATTGCTGACAAGAACATGACTTCCTTTGTTACAATGCTTTGTGCATGCACATGTGTTTGTGTTTAGTCAGTGCGCGTACCTGGCTGGTAGGCAGGGGTACGGCGGGCAGGAGTCTGTGCAGGACCTCTCGACACTCTGCCTCCGTGGACACCAGGGCCTCCTGACCATCCTGGGGGGAAAAGACAAGGGCCTAAACAGGGGTACTTCACAGCTGGGTCCCAACATAGCGTCGGAGAGCCTACGTTCATCCACCTAGGCACTTATACACACAGGACCACGGTTCTGCCTCCATTGCCTGCACACACAGTTTCTGCTATACTGGAGACACAAATACTGGATCCTCTTCACCACATACACACAGTTACTGCTATACTGGAGACCACACATACTGGATCCTCTTCACCACATACACACACACAGTTTCTGCTATACTGGAGACACAAATACTGGATCCTCTTCACCACATACACACACAAAGTTTCACCTCCACGCACGGACGAACGCACGCACGATATCCTTCATTGTATATGCAAACACACACATTCCTTCATACTCAATAGCAGTGCACAAAAGCACATACGCACGCACTTGTACACGTGTACACGCACTCCTACTTGTCCGACAGGTCTAGCAGGACAACACCCTTCTAAGTGGCAAACCATATGGCACATCCCTCGATGAGCCAATTCAAATGCTTCTCCACTCATTTGTTTTCCATTTCCCTGGTAGAGCAACTGGTCGGTACCCAAGAGCACCACAGAGAAATCCTGTTTCAACGACTAGCAGGCAGGTACCCACCGTTTCCACTGATACTTCTGTTACTTAGGCACTATACAAGCACAAAATAAATTACAAAGATCCATGTACTACACAAAAATTTTTAGGGAGCTGCAGTACCTTCCCCACCACATTCTCACGCAAACTTCACTTCAAGTCTCTCCACTTTTTCAATACTCACACAGCAAATATGTATAAAGCCATCTAACCCAACTGACGCAAACTGAGAACAGATTGTGAAATTGCTCCAATTCAAAGATTCCACAATAACCTATAACTTCCTCTTTCACAACTAGCCACAGAACGGGACAAATCTTCTGTCCCTCAAGCTGCAAGGATCACCACAAGCAGAAAATGAAAGCCTTTGTTTTGGCAGACATTACGTGCCAACTACGCTTTGGCAGTGAAGCGCTTCGCAGATACTATACAAAACCACTCGGACACAATTGTGCTGTTGATTCAGTGTTGCTGAGGAAACGGGAATTACGACTGGAATCATGGGAATGTTCAGACCGCAGGCGTTGGGGGATGGGCCGAGGTGGCGTCTCTTCGGTCTGCAGACTCAGTGTTGTGGAAAACAGGCATAACATCACGACATACCAACCCCTAAGAGAGGCATTTCATCCGTACCTCAAACTCAGAATAACAGTGGCACTGTTCATCTACTACGGAAGAGCCGCCAGCTGGTTTGCACCATTCTGAAAGTGCTGTACTAACGGCTGGGGTGAAAAGATTTACGATCCTGGACTGAACGTTAATCAGTACAACAGCACCGCAAGGAAACCGCAATGATCACTTCCCATTGCCTCTATTCTACTCTAGTCTTCCCATCTACGAGTGTTGCTGGCAGAAGACCTTTCTGTAGCCAGCTTGAATTAATGAAATGGAACGAGATTTCCTTACGAGTGGGGCTCTATGATAGCTTGCAGCGCTTTGCGTTTCACACACGAATGCCTGAGGTCAACAGGGCACTAGCTGCAGGTTTGGGAGCATACGCAGCAGGTGGCCTGGAAACTGTAACACCCATACACTAAAAGGGGCCAGTTCAAGATGGCGGAAGACAGCTGTTGGGTGACAAGTGCACAAACTCTACCCTGAGCTTGGACATGGGTGAGGGGCTGCATACAGTACTGGGGAAGTATTACACACTGCACAGCTGTTAGTATCCCACACCTGTGGGGTTTTTTTTTTTTAAACCATAACAGCATTCTGAAATGTGCCGGTATAGGATCTGTATACTCAAAGGTATGAGGGTTTGAATGGACATGCACGTGACAGTACTTTGAATCTTGCAATGCCAACCAACATCCATGTAAATATCGTGAACAAAAACAACTGGCTCAAAGAAACAAGAGCAATTATTCTGATATTGTTAAAGTCTGGGTCATCACCCATTGTCATCTGACAAAAAAATACCTCACAGTATCTGTGTTCATAGAAAACAACGTATTTTTTCAGGATTTTGTCTTTCTTCTGCATAAAAAACGCAAAATACTGCTTTAACGTGGCCACTGACATTAAAATGTATAAAACAGCATAGGCATCATTTCGACTGAGGATGAGGAGGATGTGCATCCCCCAATATCGGAGAATACCTCATCTGTCCACCACAAGTTTAGACCCCTACATTGAACCTGAGTCAGACGCACAACACCATGCCCCTTCTCCCCAAACTATAGAAATATTAAAGGCACTTTTACTTTCCGACTTTCACAACAAGCGCAAACGGGGTGCGAGAACTAAGAACTCTATAGTCCAGCCACTATTGGCAAGTACAGGCTAGGCCTATTATATATCATCAATTTGAAAAACATACTTCAGGGATGCTCACGTTTTTTAAACAATAGCTTCCAAAGATGTTTTTTTTTTTTTTTTTATGTGCAGAGAATGCAAACACCGTTAATGAAATTATCTATGGTAGCCTACTTTCTTTGAAAGCAGTATCGTCTTCTTTTCTGATAATACGCAAAGATTGCTCGGAAAAACATTTGTAAGTTGTTGTCCAATGCCGAGTGTTTTTTTTTTTGCAATGATGCAGAATGATGAAGCGAACCAAAGCTAACTTTGGCAGTGAGGTTTGAACGAAGTAGTTAGCACATTTTAGTTAGCATTTTAGTACGAAAACAAAACGTTGTGCTTTACTTTTCCCGCTGATACCATGCTTGCTACGTACTGTATAGCCAGCTATTGAACTCCCAGCCCAGTGTCTGAGTCGGGAAATCCATAACATAGGCTGCGCATTGTATAGACCTAATAAGTTGCTTTTCCATACGCTTAAGATATTGCCTCGTTCATCTCAAAGAAGTCCCGAAAATGCCCTTGATACAGTTGATATACAATAATTATATACAGCTACTCTTTGTTTAATGACAAAAAAAATCTAATGGCAATGATCATCTTTAGTTTGTTTTCAATTTGGGAGAACGCTTAAGAATCAGGGTTACATTTTATTTTAAAAAACAACAGCGATTGGAGGCTAGCTCTGAGACAGGATAATGTGCACACAGAAACAATCTGTGGTGAGAGCTGACAGGCTGACAGAGACTCCCGGAACCCAAAAACAAATGAAGATATGACCCCTGCCACTGATGTCATCAATCTTTGTCGTTGAAAGGTGACCAGAGTGTAAAGACAGCTTTTTGCAAATGGCAAAGAGCCAGGTTTGTTTGGAGCTATCTGATGAGAAAGGGGATCTTGAGAACTAAGAAAAGTTAATACCCTTCAGCAGGTGTTATGATCAAGAGTGTGATCAAGGTGTGAATCAATGGTTATTTCACCAGTAAAATGGTCTTTGTGAAGGACGCAGAGCATCTATTACCATCTGAACCAAGTCCAGACTGTGACTGGAGCATAAAAAATATGTATTCTAGGTGGATGGTGTTGGATAGCACTCCCATACATAGCCAAGAACTGTAAACAGGGCAGCTCAACAAATTAAAAAAATGTAAACGTCAAGTTTGTTGCGTAAAGCTCTGTATTTTTCTTCACTTCTGTTCATTGTTTCCATTTCCAAGGACGCTTTCACACAAATTACTAAACAATAGCCGGGAAACTATAAAAACAAGACACTTTGATTAAATAAGGCAGTGTTTTTAATCAATTCAGTTTCAAGGTGACCACTGCATCGATGGCTATAAAATCACAGAGCAGAATGCAAATGCGGGGGGGGGCGCATGCTGACTGGGGGCAGGGGGAGGGATTCGCATGACAGGGGTGGGCAGTGGATGGACACAATGAAGATTAAATGTCGCGCTCGGACTAATGAATCCTAAGTGAAATCAGTAATTTGTTACTGCATACTCATTTCATACTGCATACTCAGCTAGACTGCCTTCAAGCTCCCTATTTCATTTGGCATTGTGTGCAATACGGACAACCTGTTGCTTCACACCTAATGCTGAAAGCATTCAGTTCTTTAAGAGGTGCGTTAAATAGCTGTGCTGTGGAAGCTTGGGAACAGGAAGAGGTCAATTTATTACTTCTGAAGCACATGAAGAATGCTATTTCCCAAATTAGTATAACATTGGCAGTAATGCAAGTGCCGATAACAAGGCACTTAGCAATAAATTAACAAGACTGGGATGAATCTGAGGTAATACGTTCTCCCGGAACTGAGGCAGAAATGAACAATCAATAACAGGTAGGAAATAAGTATGCAGCAGCTTATGAAATGTGATAGTTTGGCTGGCTGATTAAGGTGATCATTTTTCTGGATGCGTCCGATTTCACTCTAGCGCAAAGCAGACCGGATGTAACCGAACCTTGGCCTTCTTGCTGAGTTTCCCCTGAAGCATGGACTCGGTGGCTGCCAGAGCCTCCATTGCGCTCCAGTTTTTCTCCCGAAGCTCCTGGTCAGTTTCAGAAAGATACCGTTTTCAGGTCAGCCACATGCCAACTGTCTAGTGACTCACCCAAAACACACAAAATACAGCAGGGATGAGGCCAAATGTTTGATTGTTAGAGTAGCGGTTTCCAAACTCGGTCCTAGGGCCCCCCATGTATGCTGGTTTTCGTCCTAACCACAATTGAAATCCGAGAACTTTAACAACCAGTTATTTTTTCTTAATTATGTGCTATTGCTGTTCAGAGGGATGATTTGCCTTCTTAAGCCATTTTTTGTCACATAGCTATGCATACCATGAAGAATAATACTCCCATGTTTGTACTGTGATTATTGTGCTATATTGCAAACAATTACATAAAAATAGGCACTTTTTTTAATCAAATGATAGACTGAGGTTAATCAACAGGCTTCTAATTAAGTTGCTGAAAATATCTGTTTAATTTTTGTCATAATAGTTTCCTTAAATTTATCAACCTAATGCTGGTTTGGCTCAGTATCATTTGCTTTGTTTTTTAATTCTGTATTATCGCCCATTTGTTTAGTTTTAATGGCCAGGTGTCCACAATTTCACATTAATATCTTATTAAAGTTCTGAGATTCCAAATGTGGTTGGAACAAAAACCAGCAAACACAGGGGGCCCGCAAGCCCAAGTTTGGGAACCGAGAACACTAATCAAATGCTTTTTGATGAACAGCAATCCAGTAGAAAGGTTCTAGCAATGAAACTGTGGTCTGAGGTTGAAGGTACAACCACTGCTTAACCCTCAAGGAAAACGCATTGCCCTTATGCACTGGAGTTGTCTGAGATGTCATATAAACCAATAGTGGTAAAAGCCACTTGCATGACACCACTGTAAAATGCAATCTTCCATTTTGGCTTTAATAATCTTATCACTCAGTGTGGACTTAATGGAATTAAGAGTGCACTAGACTACACTGTCAACTGACGAACTAGTCTCAGACAATAGCAAATTACTATTTTTAAACCTACTTTCAGCAGAGACATGGGTTGACAAATTTGGCGATTACAACACTTCAACAACATTAGGGACCAGCACTTCACAATTGGCCAGAACAAAACTGAGTAGCTCCAGTTCAGTACCCGTGAGCTGCAGTGGCATGAAGTTGGTTTCCCAAGCCTACTCTTACATTCAACGACAACGGTTCACAGAGGCTGGGCTGCAGCCCTGAGAACAATAAGCTTGCCTGCAGTCTGTTCTTGCCCTACTCTGTCCTGATACCATCAAACTGACTCTCCATTTCACAGCACCTGAACTGAAGCAGGTCAATCTATTCGCAACTAACAGTAGCACCTGAAACATTGCTGCTAATGCAGTCCAGTGATCTATCATTCATTCACATACATCCACAAATATTTAGGCATAAACAAGCGTGCGCACACACACAACACATTGTGGGCTAGTAAGCATTACAGGCTGTAGTAAATGCAAATCTCCATGTAAATTTTTGCCCAGAATGAATTCCACAAGTTGCTTTCAGAGACTTGTTGCTCCGTATCCCTCTCCGTAACGGACTAGAAATACCATGTAACATTTCCACAACAACCAACTGGATTTTAAAGGTTGATTGCAGAGGTTCACGCTGCTTTTTAACTCTCGGCAGCTTCTTGTGTGAATGGTCTTCATGTCCAGGAAAGGAAAGGAGGAGGTGATAAAAGTAAGACATCCGTCACTGTCTGACTGCACTGACAGGGAAGTGCGAGGAGGAGGAGGAGGTGGAAGAGGAGGAGAGTCTAACCTTGCTAAGACACCAGAGGGAGGACAGGAGAAAAGAGAGGATTGGAGGAGAGGACATCAGAAGGAAATGAGGGGGGTGAGAGGGGAGAGAAGAGGGGTATGAGGAGATGCGGAAACAGGGAGGAGAGGAGACCAGGAGAGGGGAACGGAGCGACGGTCACTTACGTTATTCTTCTTCTTCTGCAGCTCCAGGGAATCCCTCAGCTCAGCCAGCTCGTCCTCGAGCCCTGCCACCAGCGTGTCCTTCTCAGCCAGCCTGACGGACAAAACACAAACACTGTCCCCGACTCTGCCACGCGCACACACCCAACCCTCACCCGCCATCTGTCCCCGTTTCTGCCACACGCTCTCCCAACCCTCACCCGCCATCTGTCCCCGTTTCTGCCACACGCTCTCCCAACCCTCACCCGCCATCTGACCCCGCTTCTGCCACACGCTCTCCCAACCCTCACCCGCCATCTGACCCCGCTTCTGCCACACGCTCTCCCAACCCTCATCCGCCATCTGACCCCGCTTCTGCCACACGCGCACACCCAACCCTCACCTGCCATTTGACCCCGCTTCTGCCACACGCTCTCCCAACCCTCATCCGCCATCTGACCCCGCTTCTGCCACACGCGCACACCCAACCCTCACCTGCCATTTGACCCCGCTTCTGCCACACGCTCTCCCAACCCTCACCCGCCATCTGACCCCGCTTCTGCCACACGCGCACACCCAACCCTCACCCGCCATCTGACCCAGCCCTCCGCCACATGCACGCAATAACACAGTCTGTGCGTGGGCACAGGGGATGGGACGGGAGGACACTCACGCTGTCAGCAGCTCCTGGCTGGGGGCCTCGGCTTGGGTCGTCTGGGGAGAGAGAAAGACAGAAGACGGTCACGTCTATTTGTTTGGCAGGGTTTTCACTCGCTCATGGACACAGATACTCATAAACACTCACCACAAGCATATTCTGCTTCCCCCACTTATACATACACACCGGGCATATACACAAGCAGGACGTGGGTTTTCACTGTAATTTTGAGGAATTTTATGACATACTTGCAGCCATTTTGGAATCGATTGAGTTTATAACTGACTTGGCATTTCAGTATTTGAGCTGTGAACTAGCAGGCTCAATATAGTTTATCAAACACGCTTTTGTAGAACCGAGAAGCCACTTAAGATAATGCCTTGTTTTTAGGAAATTTAGGAAATTTGTACTATTCATAAAACGAGGCATTATCATCCACTTCCATCATTGCATATACTTAATTTTATTCATACACAGCCACAGCCACAGCCACAACCACAGCCACAGCCACAAATGTGCACCCACCCAAACAGATATCTTCCCTGGTTATGGGTATGCACTCTGCACTTTGTTCTACGCCGCTCTGGATAAGAGTGTCTGCCAAATGCCATTAATGTATTGTAATGTAATGTAATGTAATGTATTGTATTGTAATGTATTTTAATGTAATGTAATGTAATGTATTGTAATGTATTGTAATGTATTGTATTGTATTGTAATGTATTGTAATGTAATGTAATGTAATGCATTGTAATGCATTGTAATGTTATGTAATGTATTGTATTGTATTGTAATGTACTGTAATGTATTGTATTGTAATGTATTATAATGTAATGTAATACCTCAGCAGTCACCTGTAGCGCCGCCTGTTGCTCTGCCTCTCTCAGTAGCCCCGCCTCTCGCTGTTGCTCCGCCTCTCGCACTAGCTCCGCCTCCCGCAGTTGCTGCTGCTGCAGTTGGTCCCTCAGCAGCGAGCTTTCCTCCTGCAGAGCCTACGACAGAAGCAGCATCAGAATCAGGGAGACCTCATTCGCAGGAATGGCCTTATCAAAGAGAGCAGGCTCGGGCTCCGCCCCTTCCCAGCAGTCCCCTCTCTCACCTTCAGCTGCTTCTCGGTCTCGGCCGCCTCCTCGGCCCGCTCCTCCAGGGTTCTCTGGAGGCGCTGCGCCACCTCCTCCCTGGCAGCCAGCCTGCAGGGGAGACACAGCAGGCCGTCAGCAGGGCACCCTCCACAGCCAAGGCAAGCTCCAGGTGCTGCCCGGCCCCGATAGTCACTTACGCTTCAGGCACTTTCACAGAGCAGCAGGCAGACGCACAACTTGTGAATTTCATTAATTTCATTAACATTCATTTCTGCTGAGACTATGTAAAGATGTAAAAATATTATCCCTTGCAGGCTCAGTATGTTGCAAGATGTGAATATTTATAGAGAACCATGGCAGACTTTGCATGCAGATTTTTTCTCACTGAATTTCATGGAACCATTTGGATTTTTCCATTTAGACAAACGTTTTTATAGATTATCGAATTTGGACAGCTAGAAACCAAAAACTCCATGAGAAACTACCCAGTCATTGTATTTAAACATTTGCTTGCAACAGAATTGTTGCGTCATCTGATATGTAACCCTGCTTTGCGTTTGAACTACAATTCCCAGCAGCAGTAGCCAATGAACCATTCACTTTGCATGATAATATCAGGAAGCTGTATTGATGGTTCGCGTGACATCATTGTCATCATTACCCCAAGCTCAGACGCTCGTCTGGTGCTGTTCTGAACCCCACCCAAAACCACACAGGGTTTCCCTCTCCCAGCAGTGAGGTCTGCCGCGTGCCTGACCCTGCCTGCCTCCCAAACGGAAGGCATTCCACACGGGCCTCTCTGAGCCAGCGCCCTGCCCGCATACCGCCAGACACCGCCGCTTCTGGCCCACATACCTGGCTAAGCCGCCCCCGCCTTGGGACCCACACTCTCCCCAGACAGCGTCACCCGCTGTACGCCACCCCTAGTCCCTAAGCTTTCAGCCAAACGGGTAAGGTTCTGAATAAGTGAGTGGAGGTTAGGCCACAACTCCAGAGACCCCCTCCATAGGAGCAATTAAACACCACAGCAACCAGCGTTAGCCACCCAAATGCATCCCAATGACATTAATGGATACAGCGCCCTGTGTTTGGGTTTTGGATGGTGGGGGTGGGGGGCACCACTCACAGCATCTGGAGCTCCTGGAACTGAGCGCCGGAGCTGCTGGTCTCCTCAGCCTCCCGGTCCCGGTTCTGCTCCACCTCTACTCTCAGGGCCTCTAGCTGCTGCTCCAGAGCCTGTGGGGGGAGCGGGGCACGGAGTTAGAGAGGGAGAGTAGTGTGTAGTGTAGCAGGGAGTGGGGTAGTGTGCCATGTTCAGGGATGAACAGTGGACACAGGCTGTCAGCAGTGCAGGGTCACACGCACATGCACACATTTACACTCAGAAAACACACACACCACACACACACACACACACACGTGTACGGAATCATGTGTATGTCCTCGCACACAGTGTGAATACAAATGAACAATCTAGAACAATCTACTGATTTTTGAAAAGGGCTGTATGAGTAACCTGGATCTCCATTACAAGTGGGTGCAGAATTATAAAAAGGTCACCAAACAGCTTTCATCACACCAGGAAATTAGTTCATCTGCCATTTTAAAATTAGAACAGGCAATTTGACTCTTCAGTTTCAAAGTACCTCTCAGAACTTCACGAGTGGAGCATTTTGTATTCAAAAAAGGCCAGTAGGGATAATGCAGAGTACACCCAGAGTATCTACAGGCACTCAGTGATTTGACAAATCCACCCACGAAAACAAGTACCACAGCCTCTCACATTAGGTATATAAAAACATCCAGGCTTAACTGTATTCACCACAGGGAGACTGCTATGTATACGGATACAAAACTGTACTGAACACCTGTTCAAATTCATACATAAACCAAGCTGAACTTAATATCTGTGAAGTATCCATTAAATAGTCACTCCTACAAGGAGTTTAAACCTTCACCACCAGTTTCTGATTCTTGAGATGACGGTTCGATATTTGGCTATATCCCAAATTCTGCTACTATACAATCCAAAACCATCAAATAAAGGAAGAAATGCTCGATATATATATACAATCCAGCTAACACTATCCTGTTACAATGTACACATATAACCAAAATGAGGTTGTGTGCAAGAATGTACTGACATTGAGGAAAAACACCCCTAATCCCTACCTTACCTTACATGCCAAAAAGCATGTAAACTGGCTCTTAAGATGAAAAAAAAGAAAAAAAGAAAGACAAACGCACTCAAACACACAGTATGCACTCAAACACATACCTCAATGGCGGTTTCCTTGCTGGACACAATCTCCTGGTCTGCTTGCAGCTTCTCCTCCATCGATTTGATCGTCTCATCTTTTTCCTGGATCCTGCAAGGACAGGAGAGAGGACTTAGTATCGCACATTACACTACTAACAGAAATGTCACACACTGCACTGCTGAGTGAAAACGTTGCACGTGCACTATTGAGGGAAACATGAAGTCTAAGCTATTACACACCATATTATTGAGTGAATATTTTGACACACGCTGCTCTATTAAGCAAATCATGGTCTCCATTGTCACACACTGCACGACTGAGTGAATCATCAGTTTCAATGTCACAGACTGCACCATTGAGCAAAACAGACTTCCCATGCCACTAAAGGAATTCATAATTTTCAACCTAAATACGAGCTCCATCGAAACCTACTCAGTGACAGGTCTGGTGATTATGAACACGTCATTATAACCCAAGCATGACTGGGTTTCAGCGCATGAACCGTACACTCCTACCACACGGCCAAGACAAAAGAATACCGACACACACTGCTGCATTCCTCAGAGAGAGCTTCCTCAGGTGAGCGAGCGTGTCATGTTCCCGCTCACAGAGCAGCGTGTAGGCAGGGTCACACTAGCGCTTTCATAAGCGGCTGATTATCGCGACTGACAGCGGGGCGTGCACCTCCCACAGAAACCCATTACAATCAGCTGCTTATGGAGGTGCAAACGTGAATGTAGCGCGGCGCCCTCAAGCGGAATGCAACACGCTCGTTCACCCATGAGGCCAACGTATCCAAGCACATGTAAGGTATAATAATGATAACAGAGATTGCATTAATGCCTACCCCGTAAGGCAGCCCCTACTATCAAGAGTTGCTTCAACTCCAGTGTGAATCTATTTCATCAAGGTTAAAAAATAAAGAAATAAAATAACAACACTTGGTTATGTGAAAAGCAGCATGCAATAAATACTGCTTAAAAAACGCTGCCAACCTGATCATGACATCGTATCTTTCACACAAACCGGTTCAGGATGGTCTGCATATGCTCAGTGGCATTAAAACTTTTTTGAATATAAAAACAATTATATGAAATTCTTGTTCCACTGATGACACACCTCATAACACATGGCCCTGTATGATCAATTCCAGCCCAGCATTCATGAATTTTTTATGCTACAATGGAGGGTTTAAGTGCTTTTTTTAAATAGGTATAGGTCACTAATCAAATCACTCTCACAGCGATGGGAAGGTTAGGCTGGTGCTTTGATGCTCAGACGGATGGACGTGTTTGAACACCTCTGAACTGGAGCGCTTCATTAATTAATCGGACTGCTTAAAAAGACCAATCGGCTTATGCAAGCAAGTGACGAGGACACTGAAAACCGCGGGGGGTAGAAATGTAAAAAGATTTCCAGTCAAATTCAAAACTGCCTAACAACTTTAAAGAAAAAGAAAATTGGTTATGGGGAAAGGGCCTTCTGTATCATTTGATTGTAGTTGTGATACACTGATGAAAAATACCTGCATTTTTACAAATACCTGGATACGCACAATCTCAGAAAATGTGAGGCTTGGCAAATAAAGGGATTCTCACCACCCACGCTGTGGATGATACACAAACATTTTTTTATGTGGGTGTTTGAGATTAAAAGGGCTAAACCACAAAGCAAACAAACACAGATAATCAAGCCGGTCCCTCCTACATCGATTGCGCAATCTACCTACTGAGACTACAAAGGAAATTCCTACTGACGTACAGAACTACACAAAGCTAAGAGGCATATTTCTCTGTGCCAGAATCACACTTTTGGGACTTCCGAGTCCTCCAGTGAACTGAGCCATTGGCTCAGACATAAAGACTGTACCCTGTACAGAATTTGTACATTAAGTCCAGGCCATCCCCAGTGCGACCTCATGCACACATTAGCCGCGGCTAAGCTACACCAGCCATTTGAAATCCTGCCACGGGTGGATCCCCAAACCCCAGCCCAGGGCCTCCGTTGACAGTTAGCTGGCTGCACTTACGTTCTCTGCAGCTCCTCCACAATCAGATCGGACGGCCGCTGGGGAAGAGAGAGAGGGAGAAGCTGTGAAAGAGCGGACACCTCACACTCAGGGGCAGGCATTTCGCTGGCACTGCGTCTGACAGGCCGGCTCGCTAACGGTGACGGGCTGTACCTGCGGTGGTTCCTGCTGCTGCAGACTCTCCAGCTCGTCTTTAAAAGAGTCCTTCTCTCTCCTCAGAGCCTAACGGGGAAGAAAAACAGCACGGTTAGGACCGAGAGGCTCCGAGAGGATCTTCTCAATGATAATGACAGAACGCCACTGGTAGCTGAGATTTCATCCACATGTATACAGGTAAGGCAAGAGCCTCACCTGCAGCTCCTCCTCCTTATTGGCCATTTCAATGAGCCCCGTCTCCAGCAGCTTCTCCACCATCTTTATCTTCTCGTCTTTCTCGTGTGAGCTGCGGGGAAACAACAAACGCGTTGATTATCCAATGGGGAGAGCTCTATACCCAGCCATTATCCAACAGGGAGAGCTCTACACACAGTCATTATCCAACAGGGAGAGCTCTACACACAGTCATTATCCAATGGGGAGAGCTCTATACCCAGCCATTATCCAACGGGGAGAGCTCTACACACAGTCATTATCCAACAGGGAGAGCTCTACACACAGTCATTATCCAATGGGGAGAGCTCTATACCCAGCCATTATCCAATGGGGAGAGCTCTATACCCAGCCATTATCCAACGGGGACACACAGTCATTATCCAATGGGGAGAGCTCTACACCCAGCCATTATCCAATGGGAAGAGCTCTACACACAGCCATTATCCAATGGGGAGAGCTCTACACACAGTCATTATCCAATGTGGAGAGCTCTACACACAGCCATTATCCAACGGGGAGAGCTCTACACACAGTCATTATCCAATGGGGAGAGCTCTATATCCAGCCATTATCCAATGGGGAGAGCTCTACACCCAGCCATTATCCAATGAGGAGAGCTCTACACACTCATTATCCAATCGGAAGAGCTCTATACCCAGCCATTATCCAATGGGAAGAGCTCTACACACAGCCATTATTCAATGGGAAGAGCTCTACACACAGCCATTATCCAATGGGGAGAGCTCTACACACAGCCATTATCCAATGAGGAGAGCTCTACACCCACACCAGTGTGAGCACACATTGAGTATAAAAGGCAGACAAACTCAGGCCAGTGTGTGGGCATTACAGGCTGTTTTGGAGTAACAGCAGAGATTACGACCGTCCAAAATATCTGCCGAGAGGGTGGTGCAGAGCGGCCATTTCCTCTGGCCATGACGGCGTCTAGGAAACGGCAAGGGCGTAACGAGCCAGACCCACCTCTTCTCAAACTGGTCCAAGGCCAGCTGCGAGTCCTGATTGAATTCAGCCTGCAGAGGGAGGGAGAGAGGAAGAAAGAAAGTGATGAAGAGGAAGGACAAAGGGAAGCGAAGGGAACGAGAAGATAACGGGGTGGATGGAGGCCAGGAGGAAAGGGGGAGGGAGAAAGAGGTGTAAAATGAAAGGACGTTTTTTGGTAGCAATGCCTCGGTCATAGCGCGAGGTGTCTGGGTCCTGACCTGTACAGAAATCTGAGCCTGCAGTTTCTGGAGTTCAGCCTTCAGTGTCATGTTGTCTGTGTGAATGGCCTGTAGAGAAAAATTAGAGAAACAGATTAATCACAGTCACATACTGAGAAGCCATATTCAGTCCTCTCACAAACTAAAGATTGGATATCATCTTTCCAGTTGACTCATTGGATTGGTTGTAGCCCACAGTAACTGGCCAGATCAAGCAGTGACAGTGTTTAACCACTAGAGGTACTCTGAGTAAATGAGTAAAGTGCCTTCTTGGCTTTCATCGAAAATAAAAACACTTTCACAAAAACGTAAAATCCAAAAAGTTGCAAAACTAGAGTCACTTTAGGTGAGTTTTAAATGAGTTTTTTTTCGATTACAGGCATAATTTGCAGTCTTCCCAGATGTATGTGCGCAGAAAGCAGAGACCCTGTGAGCAGATCCTCAGACTCGTACCTGCATGTTAATCTCCCGACCTGCCACGTTGCTCCTCTCCAAGTTCAGAGAATCCTCCAGACTCTTCCTCTGGAGCTCCTTCTCAGCCAGCCTGATGTGTACACAGACACACGCACACGCACAAAATAGGATCTAGTAAGTCTGAAAGTGAGAGACTAAAATCTGCAGAGGGCTCATGGGGGGGGGGGGGGGGGGGGGGATTAATCAGGGTTAATTCCAGTCAGGGAAATGATTCGATGTCACTCACAGTTTCTGCAGCTCCTCAAAGTGGGATGCAGTGGTAGTCTGGGAGAAGGATACATGACGTCATTCCGTGAGTCCGCACACACAGAGACAACAGCCCAACACTCGCCCCCAAAACGACAGAACTGACCCAACGTCACAGACAGGCCTTACCTGGGATGAGAGCTGGGCCTGCAGGTTTTCTACCTGACCGCTCAGAGCTTTGTTCTCCGCCAGAAGGTCCTGGAAAAGACCATGCGTTACACGAGCAGTAAATTTCCCGAACACAACATGCAGCTGAAAAAATCCCATAACCTCAAATATCAGTAACATAGAAATGCTCTTTTCATGAACGTGTGCAGAGCACTGCCCATTGGACAGAACTGAAAACAAATTAGAGTGTCAATATCTCGCCCAAATGTCCTCCTTTTCCTCCCACTAAAGATTTGCTGAACTACAGCCAGTTCTCGAGCAACGGTGTGTGTCTCCATTGATACTCTAATGTTTATTTCAGGCCTGCCTTCACTATGGCACTGTGGCGTGACAGCATATTTATCACACCACCGCTTTATATAATCACATTTTGTTTAACCTATATTTCAGTATGGCTACGACTGCTCCACTAACCTTATTTTAATGTAATTTTGTAAGTGCCTTTGAACAAGCAAACCTGATAAATGAATGAATATAATGTGAAATGCAGAGAAAGCGTGTGTATACCTGCAGCTGCTGCGAGTCGTCAGGCCGGCTGTGCTGAGAGACCTCCAGCAGCTCCATCACCTGCCGCTCCAGCTGCTCCTTGGACACCATGGTGTCGGTCAGGCTGCTGTGCAGGGTCTGGATCTCCTTGTTCTTGCTGCTCATCTCCGACTCCACTCCCAGGAGCTGGCTCTGCAGCTCTGAGACCGGAGGGAGGAAAAGGTTGGTCAAGGGCAGCCCATTTTTCCGTCCCGCTTCTGAGCCCTGCACCGCCTGTTTTCTCGAATGCGTTTTCCGCCGAGAACAAGGCAGCGTGTTACATCAGGTATTTTCTAACCTTTACAAATAGTTTTGTCCTTATACATCGTTTTGTCTTTTTGTTGTTACACAACGGTTCAAATACAGACCTCTGAACGGAAACAGCGCCTGGCAAACACAGAATGTTCTCACAATGTTACTGGAATGTTGTCAATGTTATAAAATGACCACTACATGGCAGCAACATTGTGTGAAGGTTTTGCGTTAGCTGGGTAAGAGTTGTTGCAGCTGTTGGCAGAACTCCATCTTTGGGTGTGTGCATCGTAATATGAAATCACGTTTTAGACATGTACTAGTGTGTTAAATATCCACTGCACTGCAGCGGTCGATCGGGGTAGTTAATCCAGATAAAGAAGGCTTGGTAATGCCTCTTTAAGAGCAAAGTCCATGCAGTCATTTTTACATGGTAATCAGACAGCAAGTCTGGCCAAGTTTTGCATGTCGAGACATTCAGGCAGCGTATGAGTTTTACAGCCCCATGAGACCTACTGTACACACTGAATTCTTGTTCTAGGATTTTTACATTTATTATGTTTTCTCTCTTACATGCATGTATGTGCCACAGGGCTAAAAGACCCAAAAAGGTTTCAGGTTGAAATTACTCGCATTGCACTGTTATAACATCCTTGATCAAACTAATTAGCCCGAGACAGTTCAGGAAGTACCCACCCATATACCGTAAATCCACATGTAATAAGGAAATAACACAAGCACTTTGCGTGTGAAAGAAATCAGTTGACGAATTATGTTTTACATATCTGTATTGCATTGTGTTACCTGGACAAGATTAACAATCCAGTTAAACTTGAATAAAGGGAAGATTTTATACCTCAGACAAAATACAAATGATAAGGAAGTAATAAAGGGAAGATAAGGCTGAAGAATGTTATTTCCTAAGAAAGGGCAATGAAAAAGGTGTGTATGTGCGTGCGCGAGTGTGTGGGTGTGTGTGTGTTTTTGTGTGTGCGTGCGTGCGTGTACGTACACAACTGTTCAAAATTTTGGGGTCACCTAGTCTTTTTCAGATTTAAGATTTTATTATCTCTGTTTAAAAGCAAACCATTCATACTTGGGCAGAGCTTTTATGAAAGGGTATTTTCATACATTTTGGATTAACCATGTAGTAATGGCAGCACTATATATGTGTAATTCCCCATTTCAATGTTTGAGACAAATGAACATAATGCCAAATAAGAGTCATGTTTTGTATTTGGTTGCATATCATTTGCATGCCATGACTTCCTGTCTGTGACCCATCAACAGAGTCTGTATATCTTATTTTCAGATTGTCCTACAATACAAGTTTAATAAAAGCTTTGAGTCTGTGCTTTGACCACATATGAATGGTTTGATTCCATAGAGGAAAAAATAAATATTAAATTAGAAAAAGCAAAGGTGACCCCACACATTCGAACGGTAGTGCATGTGCATTTGTATGAGCAGTGCTGTTCACCTTGTTTGGCAGCCTGTAGTTTCTCCCTCTCAGTGTTGACACTGTGCAGGTAGTTCTGCAGCTCCTCCCACCTACGCTTGGCATCTTGTAGCTGACCCTGGTCACACAACACAGAGAACTGTAACCAACAGCACTGGAGCTACACTGAGTACTGTAACCAACCGCCCATTACCTACACAAAGAGTACTGTGACCAACTGCCCTGTACCTGCACAGAGTACTGCAACCAACCGCCCATTACCTACACAAAGAGTACTGTGACCAACTGCCCCGTACCTACACAAAGAGTACTGTGACCAACTGCCCTGTACCTGTACAGAGTACTGTAACCAACTGCCCCGTACCTACACAGAGTACTGTAACCAACTGCCCCGTACCTACACAGAGTACTGTAACCAACTGCCCTGTACCTGCACAGAGTACTGTAAATGCCCTGTACCTACACACACACACAAGCAATCACATTCCATACACACCAGACAATTAGACAGCACCCCCCTTTTGGGAGGGAACATAGGTGAGGTTAAAAAAAATTATAATAATAAAAATTTTAAAAATAAAAGGAAAGGAAACCAAGTTCTTGTCCTTTGATCTCACACACATCCATACTTGAACATCTTCACATGAAGAACTTTCTAAGCCTTCAAGAAACATGCCCAGTGTCATTTGGTGTAAATAATGAGCTGGGGACAATGCAAGTGAACGGACGTTTTTACGAGTAGTTTAATCTGCCATTTATCCACCCCGCTTCCTTTCTCATTACCTCTGTGCTAGTCTACACCACCCCTCCCCTGCACACTCGCTGTGTTGCCTGACCCACCCACTACGGCCTCACTTCCTGTCTGAACCGGTCGCTCTTTGAATGGCCGGACGCCCTGCCCCTTCCCCCCCGTACCTCCAGCTGTGAGACGTTCTGCTTGTAGTTGACCTCCAGAGCCTTCCTCTGCAGCTCCTCCTGCTGCAGCTTGCCGCTGTTCTCCGTCAGCTCCTTCATCAGCCCGGCGTACTCCGAGCGCAGCTTGTTCAGCTCCGCCGATTGCCTGCAGCGAGGCCGCGGAACGACAACATCACGACACCATACAACATACACGCACGCGGCAACTTTTCGATATTGTACAACATGCTATACAACATGCATGCGACATCACGGCATTGTACGACATACACGCACAATGCCACAGTGTACAAATACGCACGGAGCACTGTCACAACAGTGTACAATATACACGGACGCAGCAACGTTATGACATTGTACAACACACGCACGCAAAAACGTACATACACACAGGCAGCAATGTCGCAACATTGTACAAAATACACACAAACGAATACACATGCAAGTGACACAATCATCTTCGGCCTTTGTCAACATAACCTCCCAGCATCATAGCATCATTTATTATAAGAAATAAAACACTTGACTCCTATAAAGAAAACAGACTGGGAAGTTACAAAGACATTAATAAATGTCACACCCACGAGTGGAGAACTAAATCCGAGGAGCTTTCCTGAGTATAAAGCAGCTTACTCTCTCACCATGTCAACTGCTGATCAGAATCTCAAATATAAGGTTTTGTTCCATCAATTTATTTAATCTCTACAGTCCATGAATGTGGATAACATTTACAAGCATTTATTATCTTTTTAGAAAATAAATAAAGTTAAGAGAAGTACTTTCGTTTATAACAGGTTTAATTTGAGGTTAACGCCCATTGTACTAAGAACTGCACAGATAGAACACACTATTTCTTCCCTGCATTTCGCCTACTTTTTTCTGCCGAATTATGCGTTTACACGATCACTGAGCAGGTGTGAGAACCCAGGCAAAGGACTAGTCAGACGCTGAAGAGCAATGCTGTGACATTCTCAGTGGGAATGGTGTGGCTGTGAGTCAATGGGAAGCATGAAGTGAAAATCTGGGCTAATGAGGGGCTGGCTTATGAGTCAATGTGAGGGGAAAGGTGGACTTTAACATCAGTAAGAGGCGATAATTGGGCTCGTGGGCCAATGAGTGGTGACATGTATGCTTCCGGGCCAATGAGAGGTGAGAGTTTGTGCTTGTGGGTGTATAGCGGGCGAGAAGTAGCACTCACTTGCTCTCCATCTGGTTGGAGGCGGTGCTGACCGCGTCTCTCAGGATGCTGTTCTCCTGCTGTAGACGGCCGATCTGCCCTTCCAGCTGCTCCCTCATCTGCTGGAACTGTCAAAAGGCCAGAGGAGACATGAGGAAGGGAAACCCTGTCACCTGGCACGCTCAAAGTCTTCCTTCAGCCGGCCAATTAGGCAGAGGTTCACTTCCTAACCCAAAGGTTGAGGTTTCAATTCCCTGGCCGGGCTTTAGTGTTGCAAAGTTCAGAGCAAAGGTCTGAATCCAGACCGTCTCATTAATACCGTATCAAATGGATATGGAAGAAATTAATATGGAAGAAATTGACTGGAAGAATCCAAATTGAGTAGTCAGTGCGTGTCAGGCTGAAGCGATGGACCAGCTGAAGTGCACTTCCTGCCCTGCAGTCCTCACCTTCATCTGCATGCCCTGCGCCTCCTGGTAGTTCCCCTGGGCCTTGGCCTGCATGACGTTCAGCTCCTTCTCCATGGCCCCCCGCTGGTCCCGCAGCATCGCCTCCGCCCGCCCGGTCTTCTGCTTCTCCACCTGCAACTCCTGAGAGAGGGGGAGAGAGAGTGCGAGTATGAGAGAGAGTGAGTGAGAGAGAGTGAGAGAGAGAGTGAGAGAGTGAGAGTGTGAGTAAGAGTGTGTGTGAGAGAGAGTGCGTGTGTGAGAGAGTGAGTGTGTGAGAGAGTGTGTGTGTGAGAGAGTGTGTGTGTGTGAGAGAGTGAGTGTGTGAGAGAGTGAGTGTGTGAGAGAGTGAGTGTGTGAGAGAGTGAGTGTGTGAGAGTGTGTGTGTGTGTGAGAGAGTGAGTGTGTGAGAGAGTGTGTGTGTGTGAGAGAGTGAGTGTGTGTGAGAGTGTGTGTGTGAGAGAGAGTGTGTGTGTGTGTGTGTGTGTGTGTGTGAGAGAGTGTGTTTGTGTGAGAGAGAGAGAGAGAGAGAGAGAGAGAGAGAGATTTCGCGCTTCGGTTTATGTGAAAAAGAGTGTGTGTGTGTGTGTGTGTGTGTGTGTGTGTGTGTGAGAGAGCGAATGTGAGAGCAAGTGTGAGAGTGAGCTAACACCTTCAAACACTACAATAAAACAGCACAAAGCACAGAAAACCTACAATTCAACCACCAGTATCTGTAACTCCCACAAATCACAAGGAAAGAAAAACAGAGAGGAGATGGGGCTCAGAGGAGGACTTCCTGCTCAGAGGCTGTAGTCGCCTACATGCTGTCCAGCCAGATTTAAAAAGCGACTGACATCCAAACAACACACATCACAATGAGAGAGATCCTGTCAAAGCTATTGCCTGAGAATGGGCCCCAATACATTCCCAATGCCAAGAAACTGGCTTCAATTCAACCACCAGCATCAGTAACCGGTCTGAAAAATGAACCAAATTGACTGAGACTTGGCACTGGACAAAATACATCAATTTGTTACTTCACTGGGGTGCTCAACCTCAAAATTCCAAGGCGACGGAATGGTATAATTGTGTACACACAGCCTCATGGAGACACTGATGTAGTGTCGCAAGAAGAGCGTAAGAAGCACTCAGCAAGCACTGCCAGACATCAGGCTGACAGGCTATTGTTCCACGGACCGTAAGCAGCACTTACAAGTCTCTTAAAGCGGATCCCCGTTCATTCATGGGAACTGACAGGCCGTAGTTACAGCTTCTGCAGTGATGCTACACCCCTGAATGGGAACGAAACTCAACAGGCCTTGGTGACAGGTACAGGAGCAGTCCTCAGGTTTCCTTTCCACGCGTAACACATCTGGGTAAGGGGGCAAAGAGCACCCATCTGATTCCAAGAAACCTGTTTGAGAGCTCAGCGTTTGGAGTTATGCTCACTGAGGCAGGCGGAGGAAACATGAGCTTACAGTGGGCACTCCACTAATGAGCTACAGCAAGCCAGATTCTCCATAAGTACAGTACAGTGGGTCAAACATTAAGATTTTGTATCCGGCTTGAAACTTAATGACCAGGGGCGGGGGGATATATAATATAATATGGAGTACAACCATTTCCCCAGTCACATTTGGCATTCAGTGTGTGTTTGGTGGAGGAAAATAATTAAATAAATACATTTTTCATGAATTGGATTGAACCATATCAAAATAATCGAATCGAAATGAAGATTTCATGATGCACTGAATCGTTTCCTAAAGTCATAACAAAATGTAAGTCAGGTAAGAGATTTACACCCCTACATTCTGCCCCTCCATTTTTGCTGTGACTCTCAGCCTCCTCCAGGGTCCTCCTCAGAGAATGCCAATGACAAGAGAGCGACCCCTCCATTCCCCACACCCTTTCTTTCGTGAAATGTGACAATTCTGCCCAAATTCCTCCCAACCTCACTCCTCGGCATCCCTCTCCGTGTGAGGGGGGAGGGGGAAGCGCTCCTCGCACCCCGGAGCAACGCCGCCACGGTCCGTACCTGCCCGCCGTCCTGCCCGAAACACGCTCAGCCGGGCCTGCGCTCCCCCGCTGCGGGGGAACGCGGTCGCTGGTCTCGTCGTTAACGCTCGCCTGTCCGTCACGTAACGAGACGCGCCCGCTCCCAGCCGACTGTGTGCACAGCGCCCACAGCTCGCCCGTCGGGTAAACACGGTTTAGACGCGGATTCCACCAGACACAATGTCAGGTGTGGCTGCTGAGAGAATGAAGACCCCTGAGGGAGCGGGGCCTCTTTGAGAGAGATCAAAGACCCGCGGCTGCCCCAGGCTGCTGTCCAGGCCTGCCTGAGAACCGTCAGGCTGTTAATGTAATGTAACGTAACATGGCGGTTGGGGTCTTCCCCCTTCTTCATGGTAAAGGTTAATGTCACGGTACGATACGTTTAGAGATTTTTAGATTACAGAGCGCCCCTAGGTACACCTAAGTCAAGTGAAAAAAGTGCACAAGCCGTTTTAAAGCGAGAGGCAAAGTGCTTCTCTCTAAACCCATGTGATTCATGTACTCAAGTATACAATTACATTATGGGACAATACAATACAATTACATTATGCAGAACTAACCCAAAACCCAAAACTATTTGCTGCCTGATCTTGCAGACTGTATTCAGCACCACACTGCCACAGTCTCGAGCTCTCTTAAACAATCACCAGCCTTCTCCAGGGATATAAACCCCATTTCCTTGTGCTCTGGGGCCCACAGCATGCTATAGAGATAAATTTTGGTTGGTAATGCCGAGAATTATGATCCACCCTCGCTGAGAGCATCACAGAGCTGATCACAGAGCTTTTGAACCCGAACAATACCAAAAGCCTATCGAAACAAATGCGCGTGAACAAACTAAATTGCTTATTAATTTACAAGGCAAAATTTCAAATGCATCGTGTCTCTCTGCCCTGCGCTGGAATTGAAATCGGAAGGTCAAAACCGATATAATCGGATTTTAAATCATCAAAGGCGATTAATTTTATTTTGCCAGCAAAACGTGTAGCTTCAAGCGCCCCACCTTCCACTATTCCAAAATCTGCTTTAATCTGCACGTGTTTAAAGGAGGAGATCTCAACCGAAGTCAAAACACGGCTTCCCACAGCAGACAGACGCTAATTACGGCAATGTCATCATTTCTGCTGGCTTGACTCGATAATAACAAAGTTCAAATGAGCTCATTACTTGGGTCACTGACATAATAGCTAACGGGCTACGCCAGGGAGTCATCTGCTTACGGATTTGCATTTTAATGTGATGAGATGTTTATGAAACGAGAGAATGGAGGGTAGCATAGGGGCTGTTCTTTGCAGAAGAGTAGCGGGGCTGTGTGTGCCTGCCACTCTCAACAAGCCAGTGTGTGACCAGAACAAAAGCGTACTGACAGGATGAGAGCGTGTGTGCAAATGCTGCTGTGTGTGTCTCGGACAGCTTCTCGTCAAAAGCCCACATACTTGTCATCAGCACCTCACTCACATAGTCAAATGATATTAGGCTTCTTTTTATTTTTTTATTTTTTTATTTTTTTTAACCCTTTGAAAAGTAGGATTTTCTAATGTTTTTCTTTTTCAAAATCTGGTGCCTGTGTTGTAGAACTCCATTGCTTTCTCCATTACCAGCAGCAAATGTTATATCAGCGATAGAACAATCACAAATTAGTGAACTTGCACCTTAAACAGAGCTACCCAACTCCGCATTATGTGGGCTGCAATGTCTGCAGTCATTTGGTTCAACCGTGAACTACACGTAATTTCGCTCATGAACTTACTGTCTGAACCACCAAGGAGGTAAAATAGTTTGGGAAACCAGGTGGTGTAGTGCATGGCCAGACAAAATACCAGCAGACACCGTAGCCCGCAGAATGTGTTGAGTAGTGTCGCCTTAAAGCGTTAAAAGGAAAGGCAAAATAGCCAATAATGTTTATAAATAAAGATCAAAGTGCACATCATATGGGTCAAGTGACTTGTGGTGGATGATTGGGCTAAGTTCGGTTCTGCCCGTAAAGGTATAATTAGACACCTCGGGAGCCTTTGTCCTTAGTCATTCAGCGACTGAGGTCAAAATGGCGGCGTATGCCAACGGCTCCACTCTCAGGTCCCAGGGCACAAAGCCTGGCACTCGGCCCGCCCTGCGCCCATCTGGCTGACTAGCACAGTGACCCCTGAAACCACAGTTAAAGGCCCAGACACACATGCGTGTTTTTGAGCTTTTCATATCATCCCAGAGCTTTCGATTTGTGTTCCATACTGATCCAAGTAAAAGCATTTTGGTATGTATGCATGCATATTTTAGGGTCTAACTGCTGTTTATCAGAGCATTTCCCAAGTGACATGGCATATGCTACTGCATAATTATTGGATGGCGTTTTTTAAATGTTAACACAGAGAGCTGACCACAGTAGGCGGAGGGGGAATTGGGCTCTGGGGGCAGGGCTAGGGACTGCTCAAAAATCCAAAATGGTTACTGCTCTTTGCAAATGATTTGTGGGCGCTTCAGACACTAAAACCAGGAAGAGCGCGTTGGCCTTTAAGAGCGTGCTGTGTCCGTGTGAGTGAGACCCCGTGGGGGAGGGAGGGAGGGCGGCACCTGGCTCAGCTGCTTGACCTTCTCCTTGGCGATGGACGCCTCCTCCCGCAGGGTGGCGAGGAGTCGCTCCCTCTCCTGGAGCTGCTGGACCGAGGGGTCCGACTTGGCTGCAGACTGGGAGGGGGCGAGGGAGGAGAGAGAGAGTTAAGCCAACAGGGCTGTCTGACACACAGGGGTTGGAGGGGCATTAGAGAGAGGATATGAGTCACATAATAAGAAATGAAAGGCAGTGCAAAGTGTGGGCAGAGAGGAAGCGAGCAAACATAGGGGAGTGTTGGAGAACCGAACACCTTCACTGCCCGCTATCCTTTAACATGCACACTTACTGTGAGCACCCTGTTCAGCATGGAGACGTACCCTCCCTCTGCTACTGATACACGCTGCCCCCGTTCCCTCCCTCCGCTACGGATACACGCTGTCCCCGTTCCCTCCCTCTGATACTGCTGCCCATATACATCCTGACCGGACTCCCTCACTGGAACATCCTGACCCCGCTCTGCTATGTGCCGCTCCCACTCCCTCACTCTGATACATGGTGTTCCCGCCCCCTCCCACTGCTGCTCTGATGCATCCTGACCCCACTCCTTCACCGAAACATCCTGACCCCACTGTGCAATGTGTTGTTCCCCCTCTCAGAAGCCATGTAATGCTGAGAACCTCTCTCCCTCCTCCTGGTGTCTGCGCGCTCACCCTGTGCCAGGCCTCCAGAGCGGAGGGGCTCTTCTCCCGCAGCACGGCGGCCACGCTCACGGCCTCCTCCTCAGACAGAGCCAGGCTGCGCAGGCCGGCCAGGAAGTCCTTCAGCTTCACCTCCGCGTTCTCTGCAAGCACACACAGGGGAGAGAGGGGGTCACTCCCACCCACGACAGCGCCGCCCAAACCACGGGCCCCGGGGGGCTCTAGCTACCTTTGTCCGTTTCGTTCTTCATCTTCTTGCCGCTGATCTTGACAGGCGCGTCCTCGAAGTGCCCCTTCTGGGGGGCGCCGTCCAACAGGGGGGCTCCCACAGACTGGATGACGGGCTCCTCTGGCGGGGCTGTGAGACAAGACACGCGGCCCGTAAACATCCCGTAAACACCCGAGCACAGTCACCCTGACCTCAATATGACCCACCCTGAAACACAGACGGTCTGAGACATGGACTGAGATTCGGCCTGAGGTCTGAGACAAGGTCTGAGGTCTGAGACTTGGCCATAAACACACCCGCACAAGGTCCCACACATCGGTTGAAAAGGAGCAACATCAAGACATTAATGCTATACAGTATACAGGTCATGGCGGCACGGATGGTGCAGTGGGTAGCACTGCCGCCTCACAGCAAGGAGGTCCTGGGTTCGAATCCCCGTCGGCCGGGGCCTCTCTGTGCGGAGTTTGCATGTTCTCCCCGTGTCTGCGTGGGTTTCCTCCGTGTACTCCGGTTTCCTCCCACAGTCCAAAGACATGCAGGTTAGGCCGATTGGAGAGTCTAAATTACCCGTAGGCATGAGTGTGTGAGTGAATGGTGCGTGTGCCCTGCGATGGACTGGCGACCTGTCCAGGGTGTATTCCTGCCTTTCGCCCAATGTATGCTGGGATAGGCTCCAGCCCCCCTGCGACCCTGATCAGGATAAGCGGGTTCAGATAATGGATGGATGGATGGAGTATACAGGTCGTACTGCACTTAGTGTGTCCACTTTTACAGTAACACCACTGTCTTATCTCCTACCAGAGGATGGAAAAGAGTTTTATTTTATTTTTTATTTTTTTTGACAATGTGCTGCAGCTCACACAAACATGCACACAAAACAACTACCGGTCTGAATTAGCCTCTGTCTTAGCTACTGTACATAGTACCAGTTGCTCGTAGTGTCGTCTCACATTGTTTGCAGTGAACAATTTCCCCATTCATCTGCTTTACCGCATTGGTGCCAATTAAATATTACCCTATGCAGGAAACCGTTTTTACACATTGCTGTTTTTCTCGTACCTTGCTCAGTCTTCTGCTTCTTGGCAGAGTTCTTCTTCTTGCCGCTGGTGGCGGTGGGAGCTGGAGTGGGAGCGCCATCCTGTACTTTGGCATCCACAGTCACCGCGACCTCCTTCTTCACTGGCGCAGGGGCCTGGTCCACTTTGGTCTCCTGCTGTGGCTCGTCTGAAAACGCAGAGGGAGTCGTTAGCCAGAGACAGACACATTGTCCGCGTGCTGTGAGCAAGCAGGCGATTTGTCACCGGCGCACCCGTCGTTGGGGGATGAAGACGGTGTGTCCCACTCGAGGAGGAAGGGGCTTGGACTCGAGCTCTGTGGCTGCTTTATCAGTAAAACACATCCAAATGGTGGGTACAGACTGCAATTAAGCCTAGTTACTTACCTAGTTCTTACGCTAATCTTTTGATTTTTCTGTGCACATCTTGCGATTTCTTTCCTCAAGCATTTTTCCTATTAATATATACCAAATCGCTAATGGCCATGGTCAATCAGTTGGCCTTTACGAAGCAGTTGCATTTGAAACATGCTTAACTGGATGGGAAACATAACCATATTGCTTCTGATGGAGAATTATGTGGCTCATACTCTCAAACGGGAACCTTATGAAACGCAGATCACCGATTGCAGACAGTGTATTCCCAGCACAATCCAAAGCACCACTATCCTTCAGCACAAAACTCTTTGCTCTCCAGTTACTGGATTTGCTTATGCAAGCAGAGAGCATCACTAGCTGACAGTATGCCATTATGAGGCTGTTCAGGGATACTTGGGATATTGAACTGTCTGCATATACTCCTCTGAACAATTCACCAGCCACTTACAATTTTCACAATTTTGTTCTAGTTTATAATTTAGTGAGCTCAAGAAAAATGCACTATACATAAGTCAAATTCTTTTGTTCTTATACCATTCAACTCTTTACATTACCACTCAGTGATAACAGCAGGGAGTCAGTCTAACAGTGTTAAAAGCAGGCTCCCCTGCAATGCATTATGGGACTGCCGTGTGATATTCCCAGCATGCTGCCGCTGCATTACCCCCCCCGTGTTCGCATTCTGACTGCACTTCCTCTGAAAGGGCTGACTGGTTTAGATTTACGAGGCTAGGTCTGGAGGCCTGGACACTAACGAGGCCATAAGAGGCCATCTGCAGGGCCCAGGGGCACGGCTGGCCTCATTTCTTCTCACCCGTCTCAATCTTCTGCTTCTTCTGAGAGCCCTTCTTCTTCCCCACCGGCTCGGCGGGTGGCGGGCTGGGCTGCTTGGAGACGGGCGGCGGCGGTTCGCTCTTGCGGGCGGCAGGCTTGGAGCCGTTCATCTCGCGGGCGGCGACGGGCTCCTCGGGAGGGGGAGGGGACGAGGCGACGGCGGCGGCGGCTAAGGCCCGGGCAGCGGCCGCCTGCTGCTTCTTCTCCTTCCTCTTCCTCTCCCGCAGGGTGACGGGTGGCTCGGGGGCGGGCACCGGCGCAGGGGGCGGGGGCTCCGGGGCCGGCTCCTCCTCCTCGAGGGTGCCGCTGAGCGCCGCGTCCGTCAGGTCAAGCTCCTTCAGGTCCTCCTCCGACTCGCCGCCTCCGCCCCCTCCTGCACCTCCTCCACCACCACCTCCTCCTCCTCCTCCGGCACCTTCCTTCTTCTTGCTCTTCTTCTTGTCGTTCTTCTTGCGGGCGTCGGGCTTGCCTGGCGGGAGCTTGAGGTCGCGTTTCTGGCGCGCCAGCACCTCATCGTACGAGGTCTCCTTCATGAAGAGCCAGAAGAACAGGAACATGAGGGCGATGAGCAGGGAGGGGGCCAGGATCAGCAGGTACTGAGAGTCGTACAGGTCCAGCGCCATCCTGCGGGAACACAGGGACGCTGGTCAGAGCTCTACATTACATTAGTCGCATTTGGCAGACACTCTTATCCACAGCGACATACAGTTTAAGCAGGAGACAATCCTCCCCTGGAGCAATGCAGGTTTAAGGGCCTTGCTCAAGGGCCCAACAGCTGTGCGGATCTTATTGTGGCTACATCGAACCACCGACCTCTCGGGTCCCAGTCATGTACCTTAACCACTATGCTACAGGCTGCCCCTACACAACCTGTGTCCATTACTCCCGTTATCAGAGCAACCGACAATCGATGAACAAAGAAAATGCCTTAAAACTGGATCCAGCACCGCAGTAGTACAAGACTCTCGATTGATTTAGCCCTATGTTATGTCACATAATGCCACAACTAGCATTAATGACGTTGATTAGTTGATTAGACTAAGTAGGAGACAATCCCCCCTGGAGCAATGTGGGGTTAACAGGAGTGGCAGTTAAGAGCCTATCACGAAGCCACAGGCTGCCTTTTTATAAGAGAAACAAGATAGATAGATTTGGGAGAGATAAAAGGCTTCCAGCACTTTGGATTCAGGAAGCAGAACATTTGCTCCCCGTTTTTGTAGCAGACAGACGTCACATTCCAAGGCACAAGCAAACCCCCACACCCCCTCCCCCTCCCCAACCCTGCTCAAATAGCTGTGGTCTGCCACCCAGGCTCACCCACTCTTCTCACTGGGTCAAGGAACACCAGGGAAGACTTAGCCCACATGCTGATAACTGGTTTCTCTGAAACCCTACTCTCCCCAGTTGAGGGTAGGGGATAGTAAGGAACGGCAGCAGTTTTAGGCTTCATTCTAATTCAGGGACGGCCAGTTCCATTCCTGGAGGGCTGGTGTGCACGCAAGTTCTTGTTTCCAGCAATTACCCTGGTTCAGTAACCTCACAGAGCTGTGCATATAAATATCAGCTCACTCGTGGATTAGACCACAGCTAAACATTTCAAACCCAGACACTTTTCTGTTAATAATGAACCTGTCAATAAATATAGCAAAAATATCAGATCATGGAAAAGACTGAGTTAGAAGGAGTATACAGCCTAGCCCTACTTATCCAAACAGGATAAGGAGGGCATGGCTATACAAAGAACATGGATTCTGATGAAGTAAGACATCACGGGGTGGAAATTTGGATGAAAAGCTTAATCCCACTTTTCCCCTGAGGCAGGAAGACTGCACTTGTCCAATCAACCCGAGAGGTCAATTCCATGGAACGAGGAGGGGGAAGCCCTCCCTCGCCGAGGAGCTCCACGGAACTCCCAAGCAAAACCTCAGCGCTGGCAGTCAGGATTTCAACAGGGACCGCAGGGCTGGGCAGGGTACCCAGGCTGCAACGGATCCCCATCCACAAGTAGCCGGATCATAAAAGCTCCAATATTAACGTCGGTTTCAACGAGCGCCGACAAGGGCGGCTCTAACCTCCGTGTGCATTTCAACAACCTCCCGAGCCCAACCCGCCCCCCTGACCACATTAATCAATCCCAGACTCGTCCGACAGCACCCGCGGCTGCCAAGCCCGCTGTTGGGGCGAGGCCAAAACATGCCGGCTCCCGTTTCCCTGAGGGAAACGCAGGCAAAATCCTCCACGTCTCCAAGGGAACGAGCGCAAAGTGGGCAATTAAAAGAGAAGAACCGGTCTAAGCCCGTCCCTTCTTCTGGGCCGTTCCCCTTTCAGGTTAAAAAAATAAAAAAAACCACTCCATTTCAGATAAGTGCCAGTGCCATTCTTTTCGCCCCGCTCATTTATTAATGATACGCTATGATGCGTTAGGACGCAGTTTCTTAACCAGTCATACCTCGGGAAGTGGCAGTCTGTGAGAAAATAAAAGCCTTCGTGAATTGGTCACGGAAGACCGACTGAATTGATGCAGCCTGCACGAGCGTGGACATTTTCAGTAATAAAAGCAATTGAATTCCCACTCAATGTTTATGGGAAAAATCGAATGTACAGCAGAAATTAGAAGCTTTCGTTCAATTTCTTTTTTTACGGCATGAATAAAGGTGCTAGTTTAGGCTGTCAGAGAGTGAAATTAAAAAGCTTATTCACAGACTGCTGTAAATGAGTGCGTTTGTCATCACGTCTATGGTAAAACCTGCCTCTTTCATGCGGTTTTGAAAGTTAATCGGGGCTCTAAAGTGCTCCCATTTTATAAGCATTCATGTGTGCCAACAGGAAAATTAACATTCATGCACTCCTAATGTACTCTTTAGAAAACTATTTCTGAAACAATAGTTTGTTCACCAGTGGTTCAAGGAGTGCGCCTGCAGGTCCATTGTGACAGAAACTGCTCTGTGCTTTCCTACCAACCATAAACGCATTTTCAATTCAGCATGTTTCCCACAGGCAGCTGACTCAGCCGATATACATGTCAGTCAAAATAGGGGTGGAATACAGGAGGTACTATTCACAAGGAGCTTCACACACAAGATCAAGACATACAAAACATTCTTGGCAATCAAAAAATGCAATGTTCTTGGAAAATACAATGGTGGCCTGGGGATACTAATATAAAATAAGTGCTTTTTCCACCTAGTTCTTTATTCAATCCGTGGGTCAACATGCTTCAACAGTCAGGAAGCTGAACACAAAACTCAGGCATTGCAGGGGTTGGGACACAGCTGTCCTGTTACTGTATCAATAGTTTCATTTCACAACAATACAACAAGTGTCACAGGCTACCCGGGTCACTGATACGTTTGTGGTTCCTTCCACTGGTGGTCTCCTCTCGCACCAGTAAAAACGCACCCAGCAGGCTATGGACGAGCGCGCCGGGGGAGCGCACGAGCTTCAGCGGCAGGGCTTCTGGTGCGAGACGCAGCCGGGAGCGAAGAGCCACAACAGAAGATATAAAAAAATGGAAAGAGAAAAAGAAAATGACAGTTGCACTGGCCACTGTGAGCCATTGTGCGTCAATTCCCACATAGCTGAGTCATTCTTTCACTTCCACAAAGTGAAATCTCATTGAGATGTTAATGTTAGCAACTGGCTGACACATTGGTAACCCATCGTTTCCACTTGTGGCTATACGTGTATATCTATAGGCTATATACATTTGGCTTTGTCTATTTTTGAGAAAGGATAGGATATTTACTTAGCAATGTTTAGTAACAACACACCAATGCCAGGGGCTATTCAATGTTTATTTTTCCTCATGAAAACTAAGTAGGAGGATCCATTGGGACAGTGCAGGGAGGTGCATTATACCAATCAAGACACTAAAAGGCTCAATTGCCCATCTGTCAAGTCCCTAGTAATCTGCTTTATGTTCATGGGGCCCAAAAGAGAATGCTGCAGTAAGCCTCCTGAACCCAAGTGCTCTGTTGGGGTTGCTTTTACTCAGACTGTTAAAAAACATATGGACATAAAACATAAAACAAGTGACCGTGACTTCATCCAATGACTTTCCATGGACTTGTGAAAAGTGTTTTGAAACCACATAAGTCCCGGTGTTGTACAAATTGGAGTCAGAGACTGTGTAGTAGGGAAAAGGGGGTATCCTTTTATGGTCAAGAAGTCCAGGCTGGGTCCATATCATCCACTAAGCATGTGAGATAGTGCTGCAAACGGTCTCTGGTACATCCCCAAAACATAAAATTATTTTGTCCAAATGTCACAATTAAACAAATCGGCACATGGGGATTTAGGAGAAAAAACGCCTATTGAGACAACATGTTCATGCGGGAAAAAATGATTGACTTTTCACATTTCACCATATTGGTACCACTGATTTACATTGAAACTGAAATGCCTAGACTGGATCCAACCGCACTGACCTTAGCGCGCAACGTCATTCAACAAGACCAGGAAGTGAGCATCAACAACAAAGCCCGCTTTTGGCCACTTAATCTTACTGGATTCTCCCACCTCCTCCCCATGGGTCACAGCACAGCAGTGTGAATGCCCTGTACCCGGTTACCTACTGCACTACAGCCAGAGCCAGGAAACCCATCCAATTGCTTTAAGCCGCCTGAAAGGGCCTAGCACACCATGTTCCTGACACTGGCATGTTAAATTATGCAATGCTACACGGCCTCGGCTGTTCCCGTCTCTGCTAGGTGTAGCCCAAGGAAAACTTTTTTTGAAAAGTGGGGGGGGGGGAGAAAAAGAAAAGAACAGTACACAGAACAGGTTATTAACCTGTTCTTACGAATGCTACCGTTTAGGTGTGGGGCCCCAGTCAGCAGCTGGGTATACAGTCTGGAGCCGGCTGGCGTGTTTGCAATCACAGCCCCGCCCAAGGGGGGCCGGGTCCGAGGCAGAGGGTGGGTTGGGACGTCTGAAACCGACGGAACCGCGGACACGCCAGGACAACTGCACCCCTCTCCCCTGGCCCCCTCCCACCCTCTCTGTGCTTCAGCGCTTTGATCCAATTACACTATCTGCTGAACACAGTAATCTGGGCTTGCCAACTGCCCTGCAGCTAAATACCTTCCATTCCTCCGCCGCGTTCAGGACGCCATGCTTCGGACTGCCCGGCTGCAGGGGCCAGGGGGGCAGTGTCTGCATTCGGGGGGGGGGGGGGGGGGGGGTTAGACGTCCCCCCCGAACAGTCTGTGGGGAGTGGCTGCAGGTCACAGTCATTAAATACAGGGGGCAAAAGTTCCCGACAGTACAACAAACTCCACCTCCAGGCGTCGGAGCCAAAAGCGTGACTCCCTGGGTTAACCTCCAGCATTCACGGAAGGGGCTTTCCCTCCATTATCAGGCAGCCTTTACCTACCCCCACCATCAGATACGCTCTCAATTAGCAGGGCGCTATGTGCTAGCCTCTGGAAGAGCCGGCTCCATGCAGGAATAACATGCAGAGGCACCTCACCGCACACTCACAGGGTGACATTCTACACTAAATGCAGGGGGGGCTTTGCTTGGGGGCAAAAATACTTGCTGTAAATGTCAGCAGGCACCCGAGCTGAGATTTTGCACTGGGCTGCAGGGAGTCAAAAATAGAGCCAGTGTCCGGGGGGACCCGACAGCACAAAGGCTCCTCTTGCAAAAGCGCCAGTTAATTCTCCGCCGGCTTCGCTCGCTGACGTCTCTCGCGGTCGCGATACCGTCAGGTATAATTAACGATCGGGCGGGGCAGATGTTCACCGCACTTCCGGTACATTCCGGGCCTTCGGGTTCAGAGTGTGTGCTCCAGACACAGCGCTGGCTCTGCAGGGTGGCGCTTACAGAGGCGTTGGTGTTAAGGGCGGGAGCGGTGCCGTTTGGAGCAGGGGTCCCGGGAGCACTCCCTCTCAGCCAGGGATGGTGGGGGGTCTAACCCTATGGATCCCCCCGTACTCACATAGGGTCCATCTCAGGCGACTGGGATAAAACCGATCACTCCCATCATGCATTTGAGAATAGTCTTCCGCTGCAATACCTCCCAACATGGCCCGAAGTCCCACTTCATCTAGTCTCATCACATCACAGTTCTAACAAAGAAAATATTTATTTTAACATAACATGTCATGTCTTGTTACTAGTTTTGTGACCAGAACCAGATTGTCCCTTAGACCAGAGGTCACCAACCCTGGTCCAGGAGAGCTACTGGGTCTGCTGGTTTTTGTTTTCACCTTAAAATCAGCACCCTGTTGAGACCCAGGTAACCAGGTGAGGCGAGTTAGCTGTGTAATCGGCCTGTAGCGTAATGGTTAAGGTAAAGGACTTGGTGGTTCTAATCCCTGTGTAGCCACAATAAGATCCGCACAGCCGTTGGGCCCTTGAGCAAGGCCCTTAACCCTGCATTGCCTCCTGCTTAGTCTAATCAACTGTATGTCGCTCTGGATAAGAGCGTCTGCCAAATGCCAATAATGTAATGTAATGTAATCATCTGCTCTAATTGATTAATGAAGTGCAGAGTCACAGCAAAAACCAGCAGACCCAGTAGCTCTCCAGGACCAGGGTTGGTGACCTCTGCCTTAGACTATAGAAAAGTTAAATGAAATAACATGTAAACAATGCATGCATTACAGTATTTTTAGTTCTAGTGGGCTCCAAAATTATTGGCACCTTTAATAAAAGAAAAAAGGCTGCATGGATAACTATCTATATTTTATGTTCAAACATATGGGAAAAATATATTATTTTATTTCAATACATTTACTCTCATGTTCCAATGTTTTTTTTGGTTAGTAATCTAATTTATCTAAAAACCACAGGTGCCAAAACTATTGGCATCCCAAAAACGACTGTAAATAAAATCAAACAAAGAGAAATTGGCAATAAAATGTTACTTTAATTTAGTCCGTCTCAGTCTAAAGTAACTATATTGTCTCACTTCCCATTTCACTAGAGTATAAAAATTGAGGTAACAGGCATACAAACTCCCTTTGTCAACCAACAGCACCTGGCAAGTTTGCAACCATTCTGTATGTGTTACGCCTTTTTACTATTGTCCTTACACTGCTGTGTGGGTTAAACATACCACTCAGCAGTGTAAGGACAATAGTAAAAAGGCGTAACACATACAGAATGGTTGCAAACTTGCCAGGTGCTAGTGCATATTATCCCCACGGACTGTAAGGAAGATGGTGAGGAAGGCCTTAAATAACCCAAGAATCGCAGTTTAATTGCAGAAATTAGTTGTTTCTTGGGGGCATCAAGTCTAAAAATATACATAAAATGGCACCTCCATACCAGCAACCACTTTGGAAGGGTGGCACGAAGACAGCCCTGACTGAGCACAAAACCAAGCATTGAGTTTGCCAAACCTCATTGGAATCATGACTGGAAGACAGATGAGACGTTGGATATTTTGGCGATGCATACAAGAATTGCAGCGGGTCATTGACGTTTTGGAGATTTTTGCTGCCACTGGTCCAATGGCACTATTGAAGATCAATGGCACAATGAATTGAACAAAGTCCCAGGAAATCTTGGCCAACAATTGGGGCAATAATTGTGGAACCTATTTTCTGGGGAAATATATATTTCTTTAAGACTTTGGTTCGTTCAGCTTTATGTATGTAAAGCTTATATCAATAACTGTTTACAGCACTTTTTCTGCATATTTAACAAGGGTGCAAATAATTCTGGAGCCTACTTTAAGTACTTTCAGCTAATTACAGGGCATTACATAACATTAAATCAGACATAATCTGACCTGCACACAGCCCATGCACTTCCAAGCACATTCAAACACCTAACCAACGTACAGTGCATCAACCGGTACATTCTTCAACTTGCAATACATTCCTAGCATGCACTCCTGTATGTGCATTACTACCAGAATGAAGATGTGTGACAATGAGTCATAATAAAATCGCTGTCACTATTGTTATATTTCGGCATGCATTAAAAGTTCACATCCCTCACTATTCCTTATCGTGATTTTCACTCATCTTGAAAGAACAGTGTAAGAGGGAATAGCTACCAGCGTAGAGCACAGCAAAATACTCTCAAACACAGTGAGCAAATTACTCCCACTCAGCATCCGGAAATCTTTTCTTGAGATCGACCACAGCAAAGCAACATAGTTTGTTTACTCCAACAGACAACACCTCTGCAGTAAAATCACATTCCGAGATACAATTACAAAGCAGACACCTCTTCGCTTTTTTATTTATTCACTTTTAATTCCACGTTTTTTGAAAGTCCTACAGTTGCACTGCATTTCAAATACCAAGTGACATGGATTAGCTTGATATAATGTTCCAACAGTTCCAAGCTCAAAACAAATGAGCAAGTAATATAGTGATACGAGTAACAGGTGCAACAACGAAAGTGCAAGGTGCTTTCACTGCATGGTCACACACAGCTTCACTCAACAAATGGTCTACTTGTTCATAAACACCTACTTTTTGAACTACTACTGAAAAAGAGCTTTATGTAATCACTGCAGTTCATATGGGATATATTAGTATAGCGTTCTCATTGTTGTCATAGTGTAGCTAAGTGGAAAAGGTACCCACCCCTATTTTGAGGTTTTATTGATTTTTATCGGATGCTTGCAGAAGCACTCGTGAATTCTTTACATTTACATTAATACCTGGGGGAAACCATGACGACTTTGCTCAATGTTTTTTTTCTACGGGGGAATGAATGATGCATGTTTGAAACATGGTGTAACAGCAGGCAGGTTTGGAGAGCAAACGTCACTTCAGTGTGGGTTCTTTTAGTTGATTTCCAGCACCTTGCATGATGCAGTGTGTACAGAGTCCATATTAAAAAGAACAGTGCATCCAGCTACTCCCAACTTTTTTTGGTGCTAAAGACAGCCAGTTCAAGTTCAAGATTGTAGAGAATTGAGAATTCTGTGCTAATAACAGGAACCGAGAGATGCAAATTACTCTTGGCTAACCAACATCAGTATGCGCATCATTTCCTTAAGACATGCCATTCCGAGGCATGTCTACAAATAGCTGAAGGTGCAATGATATGCAAAAGAAATAATACATTTCCCATGTATCGAAACTTGGGAAATAGTGTGGTTAGGCCAAACAAGTGTGGTTAGGCCAAACAATTAAAGCAGACATGCATCGGATCAGAATCACCTTTGGCAATGCAGAACACAGCAGACACTCCCAACTGTAAAAAATATTGAATGCCTAAATGAATGAGTGGATGGTATCCAATTTCTAAACACAATGTGGAAATGGTTTCACTTTTCTTGTTTGACAAATGGCCTTCGAATCCCTCATATGGCCAACACGTTGGTTGGAGTTTTACAGTCCTGATAAAGTACTGTTCACTTCACCAGTAAAAAAAAAAGAGAGCATTGTGTACACTACGACATCCTTACACAGATGCAAATAAGGTGTATAGTAAACAGTTTCAGGGAGGTGGCTGCAGGAGGGTGTGGGTCTGTTCTGAAAGAACGACTGAGGGGTAAAATAAGCTACCAGACAAAGCGCTCTTGGGCCACATTTACATACAAACGCATTTGCAACAGCTTTGGCAGAGGCACCATCAAAACCCTCCACAAAAATGGACCAAAAAGAGAAGAAAAAATAAAAATGGGAACGCAGATGACTCTTCTCAAAGAACTTCAGAGATCTCTTCCCACCTGCAATATTGCTCAAGGCAACCAGTTAAGAGACCAGTACCAGTTTTCCACAGGCGGATACCATTTACTGAGCCGATGCAGACTGGTTACATCTGAGGGATTTTTGGTATGCTGCATGTTTAAACGTGGGTGGTTGCTGCACATTTATAGTGTCTTAGGGGGGAAAGTCAGGCTCTCTCCCTCTCCACAACTCCACATTCAACACGTAGGCTTAAACAAGCCGATGACATCACCATCCGCGATAGCATCGTCAAGGATACAAAAGAACAAAAATCAATACCTGCCGCCTTGCCTACGGCACAGGCTTTCTGAAAGTGAGACGTGTGGAGGAGATGGTACAGCCCGATGAAAGAGAAGCTGGAGACAGGGTCGGTCCCTGGACGAGCACAGAGAGGAGAAAGCAGTGGGAGGGGGTGAAGATCTGGAGCTTGAGGCCTGCCTCCTGTCCAATAAAAGAGCATATCCAGGAAATATCTACCGCTCCACTCCACGCCCTCCGCCCCACACCGTGTCCTCGCTGGACAAGATACTTATATACGTAACCTGCAAGCTCCAAAGAGTCCTGTTTGGTATGTTTTTCTCACGCCAAATTATTTTAAGAGCACAATAAAATAGGGTCATGCAGCATTGTGATTTTGTGCGATTGCGATTGACATTGAATATAATATATTTATGGAAAATATCAAAAATCATTTAACATATAATATTTTGTGATTAGATTGTATGCATACTGGAATTACAAGACTACATGATTCCGTAAAAATGAACTATTTTACAATCAAGTTCCTCATGGGCACCAACAAAACCTAGATTATATTAGTTTGGGACTGGGACTGAAACTGTAATGCTATCATTATTCATTTATTTGAAGGATTGTTGTGAAACGATACGCTTTCATGCTTTCAATTTATCAAAATATGAAACATTTTGGACCTTACAATGAAGCCTGATACAAAAACCATTTTAGCTCGGTTTTACTGCTTCCAATGCCCCTCAGAAAAACATTAACTTAGTTTCCATTTTGTGGGGCCATCATTTGTCCATACATACCAAAATATTTACTGAATATTGGCATGTTTACAGCCTTGTAGAGCAGCAACAGTGAGTTGTAGTCTACAGTAGTTCATACCAGGCTTAACGCTGACATAGTATTCATTTGCTTTGGATAATTTAAGATGGATGCATGTCATGGTTGACGTTTAGCATGATGTATACAACTACTAAGCAAAAACCTGACATTACTGGTAAGAGTTAGATTGGCATACATTTAGAAATCTAAAGGGAACATATGGGTCTTACCAATAATGCCATTGTGGCATGTAATTTATCCCCAGATATGATGGCTGTTTGGACCTGCTTAGTCTCAATAGATCACAAGATGGATGGAAATATCTAATTACAGGACCCGTTGGCCAAGGTTCAACAAGTAGAATGTTGAGGACTTGCCAGAATTCTGGAGCCAATCTGAGACACAAAAAGCATTCAGAGAACCAATGATGAGTCATCTGTAGGAGGGAGAAGCATAAAGAATGATCAACACTCAGCAGCCTTACTTAGTAGTTTGGCACTCAAGTGTTGGCTTCAGAGAATTTGGTGCAAGATTCCTTTGTCTAACATTATAGCCTCTCATTTTTGTTCAAATAAAGCCTTGCTAGCAAGTAGCTAAATTACTAAATGTGAGTATCTGCCTTGCTGCGGCCTAATGTTCTAGAGCATTCTTTTATAGCAGGAGTAGGAGGATCTGTATGGAAAGCGTGGGCAAAAGAAACGGTCCCTCCAGAATGATATGAGCAAAATTTTTATTTAACCTGCTTGGTACCTCTTGACATAGTCTGGATATTGATTGTCCCGTCTGACACTGCAATGTTCTTTAATAAAACCGTTCTGATGAAGTACATCTACCGTTGGATCCAACAACCAAGCCAACTAGTCATAAAGCAGAGGCCATCTGCACCAAGCTGGCCAATGCAGTTTATAGTCTGAGAGGATATGGAAGTTACTTTGCGTCAGAACTCTGAAATTCTGTCGCACCATCTAACCCATTCAACTCACCTGAAAACTGACTACACGTTAATCGCAATTGGTCCCTCAATGAAACAACCAATTCCACTTATGAATTCCACTAGCATTTATAGAAACAAACAGGAAATTACAACTTATTACAGGCTACAAAACCTGACCACCCAAAATACAAGGCCAGAATGACGACAACATAAACATTGTGGTGAAAGTAAAGTCTATTGATTGTTGTCCCTTTTTATTCTTTGCATGCTTAGTCAACAGAAAGACCTGGCTAACTAAACAATCACAGGCCTACACTGTATATTTTCACTATTTCAGAGGTTGACACCCCATGCAAACCTATGAGCAAAAGGTAGACGTTCCAATTCAACACTTTTACAACTATACAAAGTAGCTCGTTTTAGACACTCCTTGGTACGGTATGAAGGCTTTTCCTTATAATGGGACAACTGTCACAAGTCAACTTTCATTTTCAATTGAAAAAAAAGACTTTAATATTAAAAAGTAATTATCCTTTTGTACAGCCACACAGCATTGTGCTTAGTCATCATTCCATCACGTAAGTGTGTGAAACGCCCTATAAATAGCTGGTTTGCTCGTGTTTAGTAAAACAAGACTGTCCAAGTGTGGCACGCACTCTTGTGTTTGCAGTAAGAGGCCATGGCCTGCTCTGAACGACTGCCATAGACTTTCGTACTCAGCAATAGATTTGGCCGGCTTTATATCCATGTCCCGATCTGCAAGCCAGCACCAGTGCACCAGCATTACACCCCCTCTCTCAGCAATGTAGTATAGGCAAAATTCAGCAAAAGATGCTTCCAAATTCAAATGTCTTCATTTATGAACTTAAAGAGAAGCTGAATTCTTCAACACCGTACAAAAACATTTTCAACCAATTAGCTTGAATTATTGTACAGTTAGGTTATACAATGTTTTGGTACAGAGTGACAGGCTGTCAAGTGTATATTTTGAAACCCGAATTTAAGGACTATAAACACCCTCTGCCTGTGAGTCAATATGTGAGTCTTTTTCAATGATAGGAAGGGATTTACAATGGTCTTGTAACAATGTTTTAAGACAAAAAGATTATCTATTTTACCGTTAAAGTATATACTCCATAAAATCTATAAAAATGTATTACTTGTATATTTCACACCAAAGCTTTTTTTCCCAATCCATTTCCTGGAAAATGATTTGAATTTACCTTTTACATCATCGTGTACTAGCGGGTGTGTATGTCGATCAAACTGGCAATTTCATGTCCCCCATCCAATCAATATCCTTTCATGCAGCTGAACACATCTTCCATCATCAGACAAATCAACTCCCCGCCCTTCAAAAACTCTCCCCGAAGGACCTGTTTCACTCGCTTATATATCATATCACGGAAGGTAATGCTGCCCTGACTTCCTTTTCAGCTTGTCTTTAATGGCAGAAGCCTCAGAAGTCGATTGCCTACAACAAGCTACAGTAAGTTGTGAATCATTGACCCTCTCAATGACAGAATCATTGAGAGAGAGAGAGAGAGAGAGAGAGAGAGAGAGAGAGAGAGAGAGACAGAGAGACAGAGAGACAGAGAGAGAGAGAGACAGAGAGACAGAGAGACTGGGTCTCACTACCTAACAGTATTTTCCTCTTAAATGTCTTATCTTTCAATGAGCTGTGGAGTTTTGTTTGTTTAATAGGCTGAATCAGATACATCAGTTTCATTGCTGAACAATCCCTTTGGAACAGTAGTACAAAGAAACCTCCTGCCTCTCCTATTTTAATTAAGAAAAGAGCAATTCCACTAATTCCACTTCACACATACAATTAACACAAAATGTCAAATATGCATTACCTACTATTCGGTTTATTTGTGGAACACGAGAGGCGTTAGAATCTATCACTTTTAGAAAGCATGCGGATGGATCATCAGTAGCTAACTAGAGTTGCATTTGACAGAAGCAAAATGAATTTCGTTTTCATTAACCTAGATTGGTCAACTCAATGGAGAATTAATTTCTCTTTTGTGGCGGAGACCTGGGGGATGTGAATGAGCAGGGATGTAAGGGGTAGTAACAGTAGCAGCTTGGAAGTGTGTTTGGCTTTGGCGTGCCAAAAAGAGGGAGTCAAAGTCCAACGCTGTTTGGAAAGGTGTTGGCAGAAGGCATGCTGCAGTTCCAGGGTGCGTACACTCCAGTGAGCAGGAACGGAAACTCTGTACATTAGCCCCAGTGAAGTGTACAGCAGGCTGTGTTCTCCACCACTGTGTCTGCAATACTCCTGCACAGGCTGCTGCTGAATCACATCTCCACACCATTTCCATACAAAAGGAGTTAAAGTAAGGGCTCATAAGAATCCATCTATTATGTCCCTACCTGTTCAAGGTAAGGAAGTAGATAGCTTACTACAGTATGGGCACTTCAATATCCCATCATGCAACACGCCTATTCTGAATAAGACACGTATGCAGCAGAGCCCTTTAGCACAATTACGTAGTCGCTTAAGCTCTGCCGCAGACAAACCTGAAGCAGACAGGAATGTTTTTCTTATGCACGGCCATCTTCCTTCCTAGAATTTAAAGATGGACGGGGGTACTCTCAAGCCAAGTCTTAAAATGTAAGACCTTCTTCGAAATGCTTTAATGGCTGTTAAGAAAGGGCTGTGCTAGAGGGCAGTTCCTGGTGACACAATAAGCAGTGCATTTTTCCCCCCCGCTGCTGGCTTACGTAAGGCAGTGTCTTGTTCCTCTTCTGCAAAATAAACGACACAGACGACCACTTGTGCAAGGCTCTTATTTCCTGTACGACAGGGAGACATGAGGGAAAAGCACTTCAGCGGGACGTCAAAGTGGCACGATGCCAGCCCTTTGCTCCAGTCGTGGGCACATGCTGCCTGTACACACGTGCTCGCACACACACACACAGACACAACTGAGAACACTCTAAGAAATGCTCTAAAAGAACAGCAGGCTGAGGCATGTGGGAAAATGTGGAATCAGGAAACAAAAGAACACTCAGACACAACTGCGCACTTCCTGTACACTATGGCAACTCGGGAAATACTTCACCACAATAAAGACGAGGGACGTTTTGCCAACATAAGAGGAATCAGTTTTTGAAAAGGGGCGTGCAGTACAGCATACACTGACCTTCTCCACCAAGGTTACAAGATGACTAACTGCCTATGTGACCGGCACAATTCATTTAAGCCGCTATGAGAAAGAAACATAGTAAGACCACGTGCTGACCGTCCGCACTCGATGGGGACCAGCAAACCAAACATTTACTAATATTTCAGTCCAAGGGAATTAAAGGGGTTTACAACAGGTCGCACAAAATAAAGGACAAGCAAAGTTATCAAACTTCCATAGAGCAGCTTTGTTTTACATGTCAACACCATTTTTCACAATGCGTGTCACTGGAGGTATTGATTTAGCAAAGAGGATGATTAACACCTAACCTAAGATAGAAGTAACTGTCATTAATTCTATTCTTTGTTCCAAAATTAAGAAAACAAATATCTGAGATAATAAAGAATATGTACAGAACAAGCATATTGGTCACAGGGGGTATCAAGCACTAGAGATAAGTTGTTGCATGCTCTCTGGGCCCAGACTGCAGTCCTGACAACAACCCAGACCCCTTTACAATTCCATGTACATGCATACAAGTCGCATGAAATGGAACGACAAAAACTTTATTAACAGCATACTAATCACTCACAGTACCACAACCGTACTCTGATTAAAGGGCATTGCTATGGCCATGTAGTTGCTGATGTGTAAGGGTTGGGGGAGGGGGCACCAGCCATGTGGGATATATATAACGCAATGGGGCATTCTGCCTTTCAGACATAGTAGATTTCCCTCTGTTACACTGCTGTACAAAAACCAGAGTCGTTCACGAAACGACAGCTGCCACCTCTCAAATTCGGGTTAATGTCCAGGAAGGCTGTGAATGTGAAACAGGTCAGCTAATTATTAAGGGCGCAAGCGCCGAAGACACAGCAAAGGAAGGGACCTTGGCAAGCGCAATCGTTCCCCGAGCCATGTGAATCTCCTTCAAATTCTTGCAGTCGAATGGGAAAAACTGAAAGGACGCCTGGAGTCCGACGCTTTTTGTTCAAACACATCCTGATGAATTATTAATTTATACAGAGATGGCGGTCTTGCATTAGCTAGCCATCTGGCTTTTAAATATAGTAAACGTAAAAGAATGCTCGTCATAGTTAACATTATAGGTTTGGTAACTAACGTTCGCTCCCGTATCTTCAATAACTATATAGATGCTACACTACTTTTGATTATGGAAAGGGTGAAAAGCAACTGCTCATCGCGAATGTATACTTGTGGGATCGTGGTTATTGTATCATTATCTAGCTAGCTTCATTCTTTCCTGCGCAAACTAGCCTTTAGCCCCAGCCATGACCTCCCTAGCTCGTGTAACGCAAAGTAGCTAGCATTAGCGAAACCCGATTAACCACGCGGACTGTAATAGCAGCGGCAATTTAGCTCGCAATTGTAGCATCAACGTATCATTTCAATGCATTTACTTTATCACCACTCAACCGACCGATCCTAAACTAGACATATCAACAAGATGCACAGCCTTCTATGTGCAGATATTTAGGTTAATTGCTAACGTTATAACCTAACTGCTTTACAGTGCGTATTATTTTAAGGTACCAGAACAAAGATAAACGTTACAACCAGGTTATGAAAAGTGACTAGCGAATCCACCGTGCACGTTTGAGAGTGGCTAGCATGCTAGCTAACTAGCTAATCAGCTAAGACACCACGCGAGGCATTCACTTCGGCCTCAGTATAGGCTACTTGACAAGAGAGCCACGGCTAGCTAGATTCTGTGGACCATTCCAGGGACCACAGCAGGGGTTGCTCCTCCCAAGAGAAGCTCACGCTGGGCCCAAGTAATCTGGGTCACTTTGTCTGACAAGTCCATCTGCATATTATATGAATTACCATTCTTTGGAACAACCCTGCATCTCCTTTAAACCAAATGCCAAGATAAACGGATACGATGTTCTGAAAATAAAATGCACGTCGCCTGTATGAACCGACCGGCGTTGTCATGATTTCGCTTCAGTAACTATGAAACAAATGGACGCAGCTCGAATACATTGCCGGATTAATGACACTTCACCCTAGTCATCCACCCAGCAGTGTCGAACACCCGAGACGAAAGCCCTGTGAATGTCAGGCCCTTCTTTAGACCGGCGAGCACCCGCCTCTCCTGAAATCTCAGACCCAGACTCCATTCCGGTTTTCAGCCACTGCCCACTGGACAGGCCCCGGGCTTCACTACGGTCTGATCGACACAAACCCAGTCTTGGCTACTACTGCCAGGAGGTAGCATATAAGACGGTCACAACTGCACGTACCTGGAAAGAGTCAGTGTTGCGGTTGGATCAAATGAAGCAGCGTTTCCCTGTTGTTTGATGTGGGGCTGTGTACCCAACAGCGGCTGCTGCCCGTTTCTGCAGCGGTCTGCTCGTGCTTGTTTCGGTTTCGCGGGGGCGGGTCGGCTCTATACAATGAGTGAGGGAGGTCAACGGAAGGGAGGAGGCTGCCGAGAGGGGTTGGGCTTCTTGCACTAGATGGAGTGGTTTCCAACCCGTACAACCGAACTGTTTAGCTAAACTGAAGAGAAATGAGCGACGGGATACGTGTCTTTTTCTTCCGTGAAATAACTTGGGTCCCAATTCAGTCAATCCGCAATGTTCTTCGTCCAGAATTAAGAATAATACTATCACACATAAGCTGTAGTACTAGGCTATTTAATATTGTTCAAATTCAGACATGATAGAAAGTTTGCTGAGGTCATCTGAATATCTCTCTGTATAAACATATCCCAAGGGTTACATAATGAGTTAAGTGAAGAATAATTATCCGTGTGCGCTTCACATTTAGAAACAATATTTATTTCCAAGTAGATCTTACATTTTATTATCAGTATTATTTTCTGTATTTTTACATTCGGCTTTAGTTTAAGCCCAAGGGCAACTATATACACAAAGGCTACATACACAGCAATTGTGACATGTATGCTCTTTTAATGTGTACTTACAGCATAACCTGGTAACTTACAGAAGAAACCCTGGACCTATTAATGTCAATGGCCAATCATAGCATTAGCTTAATTCCGTTATGAGATGTAACTGCGTAAACGCAGTGTTGAGAACCTTCTTGGCTTTTACAGACATGGGAAAGGAAACAAACTGGGTTCAGTGCATCTGAGCAGAGGAAACCATAATGCTACTACAACGTCTGTCCCCCTGTCCCTCTTTCTTTTTGTCCTGACCGATGGCAGGCTAGCTCTTCATCAGCTCTTCTGCGCCTGGCTCACTCCTCTGTGTCCATGGACGCTGCCGCGTCGGCGGTCTGCAGCTCCGCCTCGTACCGCCTCCTCAGACCCTTCAGGTAGATGCGGAGGCTGTCGGCGTCCAGCCGGGAGTTCCTGGCCGTCTGCAGGAGGCGGGTCGCTAGGCGGTAGACCGCCCGTTGGCGCAGGGTCTCAGGGTCACTGTGCTGTCTGGCCTGAGAAAGGGAGAAAGATGCAGGGAAGTGCAGAAATAGAAGAATAAGTAAAGTTAGCATTCGGTTCGACATCCACATTTGATGATGACATCATGGAACAACATTGCCTTGGGATGACTCAGTAACTTCAGTCATCTGGGGAGAGCAAGAGTTCCATGAGAAGAAGTTTTCAAAGAAGCAATCCTGTCAACAGGGTTAAAGATTAACTACAAAAATCATAGCAATATAGTGTCCTAATCCTAGGGAGTTTACCAGTAATGGGCATTTAAATCGGCGCAAGTCAGCAAGCGAATTGTGGATGAGCCTACCCACAACTGCTGATTGACACTGGAGGCTATCTCTTTAGCTTCCTGGATTATGGACAGTGGTAATGCAGTCATCTCTGCCGCCTTCAGACCTGAAATTTACATACTGCATTAAATTGCCTCGCCAGCCAGAACCGAACCACTCACACTTGACAAATGACACGAGAAATCAGGCCCTTGGCACTGTAGTGGATTCCATCCACATTAAGCCCCCAGCGCAGAGCATGATGTACTTGTAACATTTCAGAAAGGCGCAGAAACTCTGTGTCAGCTGCTCCGACACCACAGCCCAGAGAAGCGCGTGGTACCGTAGTTCCTCTCCTCTGAACAGCCCCGACTCAGCAGATACGTGTAGACCACGCTTTCTGTGCCGGACTCAGCGGAGCGTGTGTGCTGGACCTCCATGTGCTGGTTCTCCACGTTGGGGTAGAGAGTCTCCAGCTGGCACAGCTCCAGGAAGTGAGTAGCGAACAGAGTGAAGGCCTGTGGGACAGAGTACAGCTGTGGTGAGGTCATAGGTCAGTGTACTCACACTGAACAGGCCTCCAGGCCTGAATAGGAGGTAGAAGGATAGTTCTCAAGTCTGCTCAAATCTTCTGATAAAATGGTTGATTTTGAAAAAATGTTATTGCCAGAAATGCACTTCCACCAAGTAGCAGTGTTTCGGTTTAACAATCTCCAGAGTCAATTTTGTTTTTTTAGATTCTTGCTCACGCTGTTGAGCAAACCACTGGAAGTGCGGGTGCGTGCCTGACAGGCATCCAAACCCAAATTAATCATAGTTTACTGCTGCCAGGAGGAAGATAATGACAATCTTGTACAACATCCCCAAGGAAATTATCTTCACAATGTGTTTATTTGGGTTTTGTGTTTCATTGCAGTGAAGTGTTACTGCAAAGACTCTTCAACCATTTTCAAGTCATACAGATTTCATAAGAGGCCATTTTAGTTAAAATAAAGATCTGTATAGTGGACATAAATGTTACAGAAGTTAGTAATGTGTGCACAGGAACAGGCAGAGAAAGTGTGATTCATGCTTCCGAGTTATCAAGTAACAAGAGACAAAGGAGGGGTGTGGCTGGACTCCATACCCGGAAGTTTAGGAGGAACTCGCAGACTGAGTGACAGATACCGACGCCCTCCTCGGCACTGGTGCCCCGCCCCAACTCGTCGATAATGATAAGTGACTTGTCACTCACGTTGTGAATTATGTACGAAATCTGAGGAATGCACATGACATAAAAGCAATACCAGCTTAGTGTGCAGTCATGAAAACTAAAGTGCTAAAACAATTGGTAATTTGAGACTTTCACAACAGATGAAAAACAAAACAGAGCTGCCTCATTATGAAAATAAGTTTTGGCAATACACTTACATCTTCACATGACTGCAAAATAGCAATCTTTGACAGGAGTACAAATCAGTATAAATGTGTAAATTTCCTTTTAAAAGCTGTAAACTGAATACTTCTCTGTGAGGTTGTGAAAACATGAGAAATTTAGCAGGTGCTTCTGTTTCTTAAGATTTTCTGTTTCTTTAGTTTCATGGGAGAGCCTGAATACCTCCTTCATTTCAACCATGAACGTGGAAGAATTTGTCTCAAAGTCATCATCCACCCCAATCCTCGTGAAAATCTGGTCAGCAATGCGGAAAGAAGCATACTCGGCAGGCACAAAGGAGCCTGGGAAAGATAAGGACCATAATCGGCGCATCTTGTAAGCTGGACAGCATAGGAATGCGGAAAATAAGATTAGCATATGCATGTGTATGTACAGAGTTTTGTCTGTGCGTGTAGATCTTTGCTGGTGAATCGCTAGCTGAGCTAACCTATTTCAAAATATATTTGTTGTCGTTGTTTTTTTATTGTTGTTTAATAAGCTCCCAAGACCATCTAGGCTGCGTGAGCAAAATAAGATTTTTAGAACTCAAATCAAGTACCTGCTAACCTCAGAGGGCCCAAGAAAATTCAGGTCCTCCGAAACTTGGATTACTTTCATCAGGTTAAAAGCTCAGACTTTTTTAAAGACCAAAAACGATGGCTTAATTTACTGCTGTAAAATTAGCATTAGCATTAATCAGAAAGTCATTAAAAACCAAGGTGCACTTTTCTCTGAGGCATATTTTAGAAACTCATGGCATGTGTTATATACACATATCATAAAATGTAAAATTCTAAGCTTAAACAACAGGATCTGTGGCTGCATA